>NC_090301.1:8762500-10012500 GCF_039906515.1 Pseudorca crassidens | reverse complement strand
GCTTAGTTGGTTCACTCCCCAAACATGTCTTGAGCTCCTGATATATTCCGATGTATTCCATACCCTATACCTGCCAACGGAGGTACCAAACGTCCAAGTCTCTGCCTCAAGAGATAACTCCATTGCAAGAACCTTCATCTTCTTACCCGCAATGCCACATCCTGTGGTCTGACAAGAGGAAATCCTTAGTGAAACTAATGAAGATTTATGTACAGAGATGATCTTTGGAGTTTTACGGACAAGAGTGAAAAGTTGCAAGTCCCTTGAATGTCCAGTGATAAACATATGATTAAAATTTTAGAAAGTACGAAGAGATATCTGTACTCCCATGCTCACTGCAGCATTATTCATAACGGCCAAGGTGTGAAAATAACCTAAATGTCCTTCAGCAGATGGTAGGATAAAGAAAATGAAGTACAGGGCTTCCCTGGTGGCGCAGTGGTAGAGAGTCCGCCTACCGATGCAGGGGACGCGGGTTTGTGCCCCAGTCCGGGAAGATCCCACATGCCGCAGAGCGGTGGGCCCGTGAGCCATGGCCACTGAGCCTGCACGTCTGGAGCCTGTGCTCCACAACGGGAGAGGCCACAACAGTGAGAGGCCCGCATACCGCAAAAAAAAGAAAATGAAGTATATATACACAAAGGAATATGATTCAGCCATAAAAAAGAAGGAACTCTTTTCACCTTTGACAACATGGATGGAATTTGATGGCATTATGCTAAGTGAAATGGGCTGGACAGAGAAAGACAAATTCTTTTTTTTTTTTTTGCAGTACGTGGGCCTCTCACTGTTGTGGCCTCTCCCGTCGCGGAGCACAGGCTCCGGACACGCAGGCTCAGCGGCCATGGCTCACGGGCCCAGCCGCTCTGCGGCATGTGGGATCTTCCTGGACCGGGGCACGAACCTGTGTCCCCTGCATCGGCAGGCGGACTCTCAACCACTGCGCCACCAGGGAAGCACGAAAGACAAATTCTGTATGGTATCACTTGTGTGTGCAACTGGGGTAGGGGGCCGTGGGGAGATGAGGATCCAAGGGTACAGACCTGGTATAAGATGAAGGTGTCTGAGGATCTCATGCACAGTGCAGTAACTATAGTTAATAATAGAGTATGGTGTACCTGAAATTTGCTGAGACCAGTAAGTGTTCTCATCACAAGAAAACAATTACCTATGTGAGCTGATGACTGTGTTAATTATCTTGGAACTGGTAATCATTTTATATATATATATATATATATATATATATATGTATATATATATACACATACACACATTTTATATACTTTAAATATATATGATTATATGTCAATTATTCCTCAATAAACTTGGAAAAAGATTTTTTTAATTTTAGGGAGTAACCATTTTATAAGCTATTATGTAGCGTTCATTCATTTGCTCATTTATTCATTCAACAAACATTCGTTGAGTACCTACCCTCCACCCGTCTGAAGTCCAGGTGCTGAGGAGACAGGTGTGAGTGAAAGAGAGGAGGCTCCTGCTTTCCCACAGCTTCTAGTTTAACGGGATGCACGTGCACATGTGTATATTTTGCAGTGATTAGTGTTAGGAGAAAACCAAGTGAGAAAACTGTGAAGAGAGTGACAGGGGCTGCTCTTTAATACAGGTCATGGCAGGTCTCCCTGGGAAAGAAGTCTTTGAACAGCGACTTTAAAGCCTGTGTTTAATAAAGGGAAAACACTCCCGAAAAAAAAAATGTTTAATTAAAAATAGGTTAACAACCAGGCATCGGTAGGATTCCAGTTTTTTTCTTAAAGTTTATATGCACTACACGCATGCACTGAGCCAAAGCCTGGGAGAGCAATGGAGTAACCCCTCCGCATGCCTGCCCTTCCAGTCTCCCCGCCACATCTGCCTCTGTAAGGCCAAAGGCATCATCACCATCCTCTGGTCTCTCTGCAGGTGTCACACCTAGCTGGAGTGTGCCCAAGGATGGCTTTCTTCTTTGGGGGGGGTCAAAGGGGAGCCTGATGCCTCCCTCTCATTAATGTTCTTTAATTTGACTGATCGATGTTTCATCCTCAATCTTGGGCAAATGCCAACTAAACCGAACTCCACACAAAGTTTCCTAAAGCCCTATCCTCCCCCTCCCGGCCCCTCCATCAGAAGGCGGCCCTTCCCGAGTCAATTTCAGAGCTGTGCCGTCCCTCACGTGTAGGAGAGGATGGACTTTATAACTCCTGTGATGTCACCACCACGCTGTGTACTCGCTATTTTGATAAGAGGAGAGTGGTACTTCATTGTTATTTTACTTTGACTTACAAGCGAATTGGAATTCCTTTCTCTCAAGAAATACATTTGTATTTCTTCTATAAGAAGAAATGTATTTTCTCAAGAAGTACATTTGTATTTCTTCTATAAATTGTCCATGTTCTTTTCCCACTACTCTATTGAATTTTAGGACGTTTCGTACTGACTTTTCTAAGCTTTTTATAGAAAAAGAATATTATCGGTGCTCTAAGGACGTCTGAGAAGACAGGTAATGGAAGAAGGCACAAAGGGAAAGAAGATGTATTTGTGTAAAATGTAAAGTCTTCTGCATCTTATTGAAAAATCACCTAAAAATGGAAATGCAAATCCATTTGGAAAATATATTCATTGAAAGCAAATCTTTTAAAGTACTTGTGCATCAACTGGACATGGACAGGGAATTTCTGGACATTTGGGCCAATAAATAGAAAACAGATCCTAGAACTCAAGGATCTGAAAGGACTCTGAGAATCAGGGAGACAATGTGCCCGGTGCTGGACCACACGGCAGGGGAGTGACGGGCCATCGGGACAATCACCACGACCTCTCCTTGATGAACAAAACGGGATACTCAGAAGAAGCGGAAGTGGCCCAGTAGTAGCTTCTGCATTCTACACACTCTACAAAACCTCAAAACAGGATGCTGTGTCCACAGCAGCTCAAAATGCCTGCACTGTCACCAGAGTGGAAATCACGTGGGGCAAACCTTGCAACTTCAGATAAAGCAAGCAGAGGGGACTTGTATGGACCAAGAGCTCTTAAGTCTCCCTATTGAGAACAGAGGGACTGCCCAGCAGAAGGATGCTGTGTGGACACAGAGGATAAGCCCAGGACAGAAGCCCTCATCAAGGACCCTCAGGCAGATTTCAAGCTCTGCACATGGTGAAGGGTCTGTATGTCTGGACTTGGGAATAGGAGGCCTTTTAAATATAGTAGTATAGCTTACTAATATGAATACGAAGACAAAATGTCAGTTCCCTGAAGAATCTGGTTATTTGGACAAATTAAAACTTGCTGGCTAACAAGGAAATAGCTCCCCCGAAGTCACCTCTATTTTGACATGTTCTCTGGTGACACTGCTGAATGCTGGGGATCCTTGTGAGGAGGAAACGTGCTCTGGGATGTAAGAGCAAAAGTGTGGGGCCAAGGCAAGATAGGAGCCAATGTTCACAGCAGCACTATTTACAATTGCCAAGATATGTAAGCAACCTAAGTGTCCACCAACAGATCAATGGATAAAGATGTGGTGTGTGTATATGATGGAATACTGCCCAGCCATAAAAAAGAATGCAATTTTGCCATTTGCAGCAACATGGATGACCTGGAAGGTATTATGCTTAGTGAAATCAGTCAGACAGAGAAAGATAAATACTGCATTATATCACCTATATGTGGAATCTAAAAAATACAAAATAACTAGTGAATAAAACAAGCAGCAGCCTCACAGATACAGGGAACAAACTAGTGGTTACCAGTGGGGAGAGGGAAGGGGGGAGGGGCAATATAGGAGTAGGGAAAATAAGGGTTATTATGGGATTATATGAAATCATGTATGTGAAACTTTTGAAAATTGTAAAGCACTATAGAATTTAAAGAATCCTTCATTCCTTAAAAAAAAAAAATAGACAAGATGGAAGAGCAAAGGCTTCCAGCAACTTTTATTTATTTGACAAACGACCCACTCCCAGAGCAAGGCTCAGAAAAGCTGAGTGAAGTGGAATTTGCAGGCACACCTGACTGCCAGATCCCCCCACTCCATCCTTATGTCCACAGTTTGACCAGCCAGTTATAATCACTGAGAGGTGCCCACAGGTCTGATAAAGACAAACCCAAGACCAGCCACCTTACTTCTGCCAACTTCCCTAGATCATTTCCTTGCCACAAGGGGATCTGAGATTAGCTATTATATTTGTCTGAGAGCATTTTGAACAGAAAGTTCTATTTTTTAATGCAAGTAAATTAAAGGTATAATTTATAGATTAAAATCCTGAGGTCTTTGGAAACTAGGAGATCAGTTATTTTCTGTCACAACTAGATTTAAGTGTGCAACTGTGCTGAAAAAAATTTCTCCATTTTTTTGAGCCTAGCCCTGGCCACTTGCAAGTTCACCTCCAGTGACAGAGGACCTTTAAAAGGGCACTGAGGGCCCCAGCTCCTGAGGGTGAATTGCTTGGCACGAATTCCTGTGCCAGTTGTATGGCATTAGCCAAACTGATGAGCAGAGTTCAAGGAGGACGGTCAGGGATGGAGCAGAAATAACCAGCAATCATCTGTTTTACCATGCTCTCCCCCAAGATGAAAGCCTTCCCACTCTGAGCTGACCCGAAGGCCCTGCTCACGCAGCACGCCCAGCGCTGAGTACACAGAAAACTGTGTCTGGCTCTTCTACATTCTATACCCCCAGCCCCCCTCTTACCCAAAGCTTTCAATACACCCCCTCCCCAACTGTGGTTCCTTGAAGATGATCGAGCTGAATCGATCGCTAGAACCTGGTCCAAAACTTAGCCCAAGGAAGGCCCAGAACAGAGGTCTGTGGATCATTCTCCACTGAAGAAGGTCCTGAAGTTTGTTATTTTCACAAGTGTGCCAGTGATTTCCATCATCGGGCAAGCTCGGGAAATGGTGATTTGGTGCAAACACATTAATTGGAAGTAATGGAAATAAAAGAATTGGTATGGGAGTGTTGGGGGCAGGAAAGTATTTCCAGATGCTCCTCAGCCACTACCCCTCCCCCTATAAGGGGACAGGAGAGGCACAGGAGGGAGCCTCAGAGACAACCAGTCCACAAATGATGGAGACACATGAGTGGGACCAGGATAAAAGATAGAGTTTCACCTCAAAGGACCATACAGTTGAGTTGCGTAAACACCTAAACAAAACAGAAGGGGCTGAAGGAAAAACTGCTTGGTGCCTTGGGCGCAGTGGGTCTGGGAATGAGTCCTCCATGTGGGAAAATAGCTGGTAATTGGTCCTGTCTGCATATTAAGTGGTGATTGCCTTCAAGGGAGGTACCGTGGAGGAACGGTGTGGAGATCACGCATCCTTTATGGAGGGGATCCAAATAGCTGTAGCCTTTCAGGAAAGGTTGAGTCTGCTGAGCCCTGAAAATAAGGACCTGAAAAGCAACCAACCCACTTGTACAATAACCTTTAACTTAACCTTAGTTTACCTTAGGATTACCAACTCCCTCCAAATTAGATGATTCCACATTTAAAACGGTTTCGATTGCAGTTCTTATTCTATTGCATAAGTATTTCTCATCACTAGTGTCTGACTATTTAAGAATTAAAGTTAATCCATTTGCAGCACACCTAACAAGTCATACAAAGAACAAAGCATGTAATTCATGTCCCTCTCTGCCTGATTTGAGGAAAGGAAGCCTTTCCGTTGGCATATCCTCCTGTCCTGAAAGCCTTCTGTACTTCATTCCCAAGTTCTTAGCTGAAGCACTCACTGGTGAGTTGTCTGTAAGTTGAGCTGTGCTAACATGTCCATGTGGCAAACAAACAGTTATATAAAGCAGCCTCTCCTGAAGCCAATTCCTGATCTCAACATACCAGCTGTTGTCTTCTGCAGGCACAGCTGACCTCAGGATGGCCAATGGAGACAAGGGCCCATTAGGAGTAATAATGAGTTACCATGTATGGAATGTGTCCAACGTGCCAGGAGAAGGGCTGCTCATCCTTCTAGCTACACGAACCCATCTTTTGCTTCTTCTTAGCACTTGTTTCCCCTGACCTTGGGAAAGTCATCTTCCGGTCCTCCCGGCCGGGTCTCACGTGGCTCACCTATAGAGTAAGGGTTGAGCGGAGTAATTTCCAAACACCCTTCACCTCTCAACCACAGGAAGCCTGAGTCGCTAGGCAGAGCTTGGCTCTCTCTCTGAAAGTGCCTTCGTATCTATTGCCTGTCTCACATGGCCCAAAGCCATCGGCCGATTGAGAAGACAACAGCAAAGACCCTACGTCCACCCGCTCCAGGGGAAGCCTCCATCTCAAGCACAAAACTCAGAGCCAACTCCTCTCCTTTGTCTTCTGAACCGAGATTCAAAAGGGAGCTTCCCTGCACCCACTACTGTTAAAAGATACGGACACAGCATCCTTGGTGAAGCTCATGATACTCAGGATAGTGAGCAATTCCTGGCCCACATGCTGCCATGGCGCTTCTCTCCTCCCCTCACAAAGCAAACTAGAAAAGCTATTAGGGAAGGGCTAACTGGCAGGCAACAGGCAGTTAATAAATACTTGCTGAATTCAGGACATAATGAAGGTCTAATGAATTAGTGACGGGTGGGTAGGTGAGTGGGTAGAGGGAGGGAGGGAGAGATGGATGGAAGGATGGATGGAAGGATAGATAGATGGTGATTATGAATAGGAGCTCTGGTTCCATGTCTTAAAAACGGTGGGACTTTCAGAAAGCTATTTAAACTCTCTAGGACTTAGTTTCTGCACCTTAAAATGGCAGTAATAAAAGTTCCTGTCTCGTTGGATTCTTGTGAGGGTTAAAAGTGATAATCTGCATAAACTGATCAGCACTTTAGCCAGCTATTTTTACTGGAATATTGAGTGCAAGTCATCATATTACAAAGGAAATCTCGAATCGCTCTAAATCAGGAAAAAAGAAGACATTGAATACTTTAGAGTTAGTGGCATTTTGTTGCCTCCACACCCCTAGACCAATCATGAGACACCAGTGGGTTAGGAGTGGGTGTTTGAGAACACTACCTGTACAACACGGGATGGGTGCTCGGAGAACATCTGTAACACGAATGGATGGAACGAACTGAATGAGTGAGAGAATGAATGGACAGATGAGGAAATGAAAAGGAATGGGAGGTTGTCTAGTTCAGTAGTTCTCAACCAGGGATGATTTTGTCCTCCGGGGTATTTGACTATACCTGGAGACATTTTTGGTTGTCACAACCAGAAGATGCTCCTGGCACCTAGTGGGTAGAGGTCAGAGACACTGCTAAACATCCTACAACACACAGCGCAGCCCACAAAAAAGAATAATCCAGACCAAAATATAATTAGCACAGAATTCAAGAAACCCTAGTCTACGTCATTGGTTTGGAAATGCTGCTCCGCCGTAGAATGTCTGTGTGTGGGTCTGTGTGTGTGTGTGCGTGTAAGCGTGCATGTGTGTGTGTGTTTTGAGTAGTATGTCTAAAACTCAGTTTGATCTAAGGACCACTTTGATGTTTATTATACCCTTTCTGTCCTTAAGGGATGTACATCCACCTCACTGCAAGAAAGATCACGCGATAATGAGTTAAACTACAAGTCCCCATGGAAGTCACATTTCTGAACGACTGCAAGAGTCATTTGGCTCCAATATAAGGAAACCACAATATCAGAATTTCAAATTAAGGGGGCTTTTGACTTGGGAAAGTAGGAAATCGCCTTATTAAAAGATAATTTGGCCATGGAGTATTTTCCACATGGGCTAGTTTAATAATAAAAGGATTTCGATTTTGTGGATATCCTCTTTAGCAATTTGGAGATTTTCACATAAGCCAACAGAAAGATAACAACAATTGGTTTTCTGTTGGTCTGGGACTGTGTCTGTGGGTTAACTTTTAATCTGTGGATGAGAAAACTGTAATAACTAGCATGGAAACTTATCCAAGCAAAACCTACATTACAAAATCATGGAGCTTCTGATGCAATCCAGGAAACAAGGCTGATGACGCACTAATTGAATCTCATTTCTGCTAGAACGCCCGCAGCACAGTCATCCTCCCCCACCAACACGTGACCTTCGCTTTCTTCCAGTCCTGGCACAAAACCACCCTACCCTCCACCCCAGAAGTCTTCTGGTCTCTGCCCACCTCTCCATCTTCAATTCACCCACTCTCCTTCTTGCATTATTTTTTTAGCGACCTTATTGTTTTTAAAAATTTATCGACTTTAAAAAATTTATGTATCATAAAATGCACAGATCTTAAGTGTATATAGTCTGATGACCTTTGACAAATGTATACTCTCTTGCTATCACTTAAATCAAGATGTAGACTAGTTCTGTATCCCAGAAATGCCCTTCTGGCCCCTTTCCAGTCAATCCCCTCATCCTCTGTGCCCAGAGGCAGCTGCTGCTCAGATTTCTAGCACCGTACATTGGTCTTGCCTGATCTGGAATCTCACATAAACAGAACCATGAATTATGTCCTCTGCTGTGTCTGGCTCTTTGGCTCAACATTTATGCCTACAAGATTCTGATGTATTGCTACATATTTAAGTAGTTCTTCCCTTTGTATTGTTTAGTGGTATTCTATTGTATTGGAGACTATCGTGAGGAAAGTTGGTATAAACATTCTTCCTCAAGACTTTTTTCAGCTCGTGCTTTTGCTGTTCTTGAGCGTTTACCCAGGAGTAAAATCGCTGGGTCATAGAGCAACGCTTGCTTAGCCTGACCTTGCATGTTGATGCTCTAGCCTGACAGTTTTTTTTTAGTTCTTCAGAAGTACCTACTTTCATTCATTAGACTTCACATATCTTCCCTTCACCTGGGTAATTCTTAACCATCCTCCAGATCCTGATTTCGATGTTACATATCAAGGAGCCTTCCCTGACTTCTACAGAAATTTACCAGGTTCTCCCCGCTAGGAGCTCCCATAACATCCTGGTATTGGAACCTGATGAAATGATGTATTTCAAATCTCTGTCTTCCTTCTGGCCTTTGACATCCATGGGGCAGGCACATATCTGAAGAAAATTCTAATTCAAAAAGATACACGCACTCTAGTGTTCACTGCAGCATTATTTACAATAGCCAATACAGGGAAGCAACCTAAATGTCCATCAAGGGATGAAAGGATAAAGAAGACGTGATATATTTATACAATGGAATATTACTCAGCCATAAAAAATAATGAAATAATGCTATTTGCAGCAACATGGATGGACCCAGAGATTATCATACTAAGTGAAGGAAGTCAGACAGAGAAAGACAAATATATGATATTGCTTATATGTGGAATCTAAAAAAATGACACAAGTGGACTTATATACAAAACAGAAATAGACCTACAAACAAACAAACAAACAAAAAAAACTTATGGTTACCAAGGGGGAAAGGGGTGGGGAGGGATAAATCAGGACTCTGGGATTAACATATACACACTGCTATATCTATAACAGATAACCAGCAGGGACCTACTGTATAGCACAGGGAAATATACTCAGTATTTTATAATAACCTATAAGGGAAAAGAATCTGAAAAAAAAGAGATGTATATGAATGTATAACTGAATCACTTTGCCGTACACCTGAAACTAACACAACATTGTAAATCAACTCTACTTCAATAAAAAAATCCATGGGGCAAGTATCATGTCTCTGTGGTATACAGCTAATAATTACATCTGACTCACTTCGTTCCCAGCACCAGCCTCATACGTGCTCATACATTAACACCTCTTGGACAGATGAGTGGATCAAAGGATGGGGAGATGAAGAGTACTGGAGATGGATTAAGCTAGACAGACTGCCTTCTATGGGATTCTTACGGGTCTTCCTATCTTCTCAGAGACCACTGGGGTGGGGGGTAGTGAGCACATGGGGCCAAAGGGGCTGGGGACCAGGGCCCCTCAACCAAGTTCAATCAGATCATCTTGCTTATTTTAATCTGATTTATATATCACACTTCCAAGTAATATTTCATTGGAAGACAAGAATACCTTTTTGAAAAGTAGCTTTTAAAATCACTGATCTAGTCATGGGCTCCCAACACAAACATCCCCAGGGGCCAGGAAATAATGTAACTAAGTCAAATAGGCAGGTTTTTTTGCATATCAAACACTACAAATAGCCTTCACTCCCACAAGGAACTATGCTCTCATTTTCCTCGAAACACACAGCCCACTTAATATAATAGGCAGTTACTTACTTTGAAGGCATAGCTACAGAAAAATGTTTATCCACAAAAAGAAAATAAAGCAAAAACGAAACAAACATAGCTGGACAAATAAGATTGTAAGTGGTAACTTACATTCATTTTTAGTACCAGGGAGACAATAGAGAGTGGTGGGGACTGTGTGCATCTGTCTTAAAGGGGCAGCTTCACTTCAGTTTCAGTCACTTGCTGCCTTGTGGTAATATGTGTGTGTGTGTGTGTGTGTGTGTGTGAGAGAGAGAGAGAGAGAGAGAGAGAGAGAGATGGAGTCAGACTCTCATTATTTTTAAATTTTGGTTTACACACACAGTATAGGATAAACAAAAACATATCTGTGGATCAAATAACAGGTATGAAAGTCAAGCCATAACCTCTGAAACTGGTCCAACTTCTCAATATCAAAAATGACAAAGCACAGTCCTGGAGAGGTGAAATGACTCACCCAGTTCTATCAGCTTGTTAGAGAAACACGTAAGATAAGGATCCAGGTTTGTAAACTCTCGGTCTAATGCTTCTTCATCTTTCCCACTCACTCTGGTCATTCCCTTGTCTATATGTTGATGTAGAGGACATTTCTGGTGGCCTCCTAGTATCATTCGTACCTTCCCCCATTGTAATGGCACAAAATGTTCAGGTGCTTCTCCCATCCCACCACTCACTGTACATTCCGTGTGTTCACGGGTGTGATGACGGCTTTCCCAGCTTCGTGATAATCCCATACCCTTCAACAGTGATTGGTTCAGGAATCAGGTGAGTGTATACACTTAGCCGGCCACGAGGAACGATTCCAAAGTGTGCATGAGATCCAATTTGGGCTGATGAGAGCTGAGTGATGTTTGGGAGATTCTGTGGAAGAAGTCCCCTCACTCCTAAGAGGGAGCCTCTGAGTCAACCTCCAGTTCCTCCTCTAGATGTCCTGGCATTCATTCATTTCTTAAGCAGCCATTATGTGTCAAGCGCTGTCCTAGACATTGTCAATATAGAACATGGATTTCAAATCATAGCAGGAAAAAACAGAAAATAAAGAACTGAAAAAGTAACTCAGTGTCATTCCAGACGGTGTCAAGTATGATGGAAAATATACAACATAAAAAGAAACAGAGTAGAGATGGGGTGAGTGGGTACACACCTATATAGGGCACGCAGAGTATGTTAAGACAGAAACTATTAGAGCCATTCTGCCATCATGAGAGAAGCAGTCTGGTGATGAAGTCATTACACAGAGGAGGACAAGACCAAAGGAACTGCAAAGAAATACAGCCGGAACACCTAGATCAAGCTGATCCTGAAGCTTGCATTGCTTCCAGACTAGCAGGTACAAGATTTCCCTATGGTTTAAGTTTGTGTGTGTGTGTGTGTGTAAATATATACATCACATATTCTTTATACATTCACCTGTTGATGGACACTCAGTTTGCTTCTATATCTTGGCAATTGTAAATAATGCTGCAGTGAACACTAGGGTGAATGTATCTTTTCGATCAGTGCCCCCATACTGTCTTCCATGGTGTCTGCCCCAATTCACATTCCCACCAACAGCAAACAAGAGGGTTCCCCTTTCTCCACATCCTTGCCAACATTTGTTACGTGTGGCCTTTTTGATGATGGCCATTCTGACAGGTATGAGGTGATATCTCACTGTGGTCCTGATTTGCATTTCCCTCGTGACTAGCAATGTTGAGCATCTTCTCATGTGCCTATTGGCCATTTGTATCTCTTCTTCGGAAAGGAGACCACAACACCTTAATTATTCCCCCATGGACAGTCTTCCATCCCTCTTTAACCCATTCTGCCATTCAATCAATTCAAACACTTTATAAAGATTTACTGAAGGTCTGGAGACACACCAGGCAGTGGGTGGTAAAGCTGAATAAGACAGAGCCATTGCCCTGAAAGAGTTCACCATCTCCAGTGAGGATGGAGACGCACACATTTACCACACAGGCTCACATACATACTGTATCTACAGTATGCGAGCACATGCTGGTTAAGCATGTTACTTCACTCACACCTCAGAAAGCTGCTCTGAAGCTGAGGTCAGCAAACTTTATCTGCAAAAGTCCAGAGAGTAAGTATTTCAAGCTTTGCTGTTCAAGACGTAAAACCAAGCATACTGTGTAGATACTTGTATTATATAACAAGAGAGGAAGCAAAGCTGCACAAATTTGTTATGGATTCAAGTCAAAATAGAATAAAAATTGAGTACAACTTTGTTGTGTAATACAAGTCTACTAAAGAGAAGAATGAAATCTTTTTGGAGGAGGAGGCATTTTGCTTAATTGGGGTTCAACATTAGCGTTTGCTGTCGTCCAATCAACTTCAAATGGTCATCTGTAAAAACCACTCTCCAAGGAACAGACTCTTTGGAGAAGTAGCTGATTCCAGGGCTGAGGCAGGACTTATATAAGATAAGCCTAAAGCATCTTGTCATGCCAGAAAACAAGGAAATACTAACATATACACACAGTTACGGGGAATATCAAAGGGACACAGGAGCCGACTGGAAGAGCTCTCAATGGCCAAAGACAACACTGTGAGCGACAAAATAATTAAAGGAGTATTAGATTATGCCCCAAAGTATATAATAAATATCCATGAGGCCATACTGGTATAAATAACTTATTGAATAAATAAATAAATGAGACAGCAGTAGACACATCCGTACAGAAACATTCTGATTTCTGTAACGACTCCCTGCTGGAGGACGTGCAGCGTAACTCCCAACTCCTCAAGTGTGCCTGCACATAGTGACCCAAAGGGCACAGGAGGGAGGAAGAAAAGAGTTCCCTGGCAGTGGAGAAGCCTAAGGAACACTACCTCAGCCGGTGATCGAGTCCACATCAGTGGTGCTAAGCCATGCGGAGAGTTCGCTACGATGTGATAAAAACGGCACTTTATCTCCATGGTCTTCATCTCCAGAACCTACAGCCCCAGTGTGATCATGAAAAGAAACATTAGAAAAATCCCTATAGAGGGTCCGTGTACGAAGTACTCGGCCAGGACCCCTCAAAACTGTCAAAGTCATCAAAAACAAGGAAGGTCTGAGGAATTGTCAGAGCCAAAAGTTGCCTCAGGAGACGGAGCGACTAAATACAATGCAGGAATCCTGGGACAGAAAAAGCACACCAGGTAAAAAAATAAGGAAATCTGAATTAAGTATGGACTTTAATAATAATATATATTAACAGTGGTTTATGAGTTGTTACAAACGTGCTATACTAATGTAGGAGGTTGATAATAAGGACAACTGGTGTGGGGTATGTGAAAACTCCCTGTAATATCTTCACAACTTTCCCATAAATCAAAACCTATTCTAAAATTAAGATCTCATTAAAACATACATACACACAGCCACTCTTAGCTGGAGCACAAGCTGTACAAAAACAAGCTTTGGGGCGCCCCTCGTGGCGCAGTGGTTGGGAGCCCGCCTGCCGATGCAGGGGACACGGGTTCGTGCCCCGGTCCGGGAGGATCCCACATGCCACGGAGCGGCTGGGCCCGTGAGCCATGGCCGCTGGGCCTGCGCGTCCGGAGCCTGTGCTCCGCAACGGGAGAGGCCACAGCACTGAGAGGCCCGTGTTCCGCAAAAACAAAAACAAAAACAAAAAGCAAGCTTTGGACATATTTGGCCTTTGGGCCATAGTATACCAACCCCTGCTCTAAATTAGCTACTTTCATTTCTATTTTGTAGTTGAAGACACTGAGGTTGACGAGTAATTCAAATCTTATCAGAGTTCATCGAACCCTGTTATGACCAATTTCAAAGTCTGTGCCCTTTCTATCTGTAGCATAAGAAGATGCTTCTTGCCCTGCTCAAAGCCATTCATGACTCTTCGTGGACTCTAGGAAAATTCTGCACTCTACAGGCTGGTCATCCAGGCTGTCCACACCGGGACGCTCACTGACCTTCCAAGGCCCCTCTCCTCTTTCTTTCCACAGCCCCTGACTCTGATCTCTCCAAAGTATGACTGGTAAAACAATTCATCCAGTATTGCCTTATGACTCATTGTGTTATGAGCACATACACAACACAATTTCAAAAGAAGTTACATTGCTTTTGGCTGCAAGGACTAGAGTTCCCAATTTTAAATGGTTTAAACTGTCCATTAGAACATTCTGTGATGATGAACATAATCACTGATGGGGCCGTCCTACATGGCAGACTCAGTGCATGTGGCCACTGAGCGCTTGCAACGCGGCTAGTGCAAGTGAGGAGCTGAAGTTTTTATTTTACTTAACTCTAATCAAAGTTTAAATTTAATGAACCATATATGGCTAGTGGCGCTGACCACCACAGAAATGCAATGCAAATCAAAACTACAATGAGATAGCACCTCACAACTCTTAGGATATCTAGTATCAAAAAGACAAGAATAAAAAATGCTGGCAAAGAAATCCTTATACAAGGGAACCCTTGTACACTGTTGGTGGGAATGTAAACTGATACAACCACCGTGGAAAACAGTATGGAGCTTCCTCAAGAAATGAGAAGTAGAACTACCACGTGATCCAGCAATCCCACTTCTGGGTATATTTCCAAAGGAAACAAAATCACTATCTCAAAAAGATTATCTGTACTCCCATGTTCATTGCAGCATAATTCACGATAGCCAAGTTATGGAAACAACCTAAGTGTCCATCAATAGATGAACAAATACAGAAGATGTGGAATATTATTGTCTAAAATAGAAGAAAATCCTGTCATTTGCAAAAACATGGATGGGTCTGGAGGGGATTATCTTAAGTGGAACAAGCCAGACAGAGAAAAACAAATGCCTCATGGTATTACTTATATGTGGACTCTTAGAAAAATTCAAACTCAAAGAAACAGAGAGTAGAAAATTGGTTGCCATGGGCTGGTGGGTGGGGAGATGGGGTGGGAATGGAGAGAGGCTGCTAAAAGGCTGAACAAACTTTCAGCCATAAGATGAATAAGGTCTGAGGATCTAACGTATGACATGGTGACTATGGTTGATAAAACTGCATTGTATAATTGAAATTTGCTAAGAGTAGAACTTAAATGTTCTCACACACACAGAGAAAAAAGGTAAATAGGGATGTGTTAATTAGCTTGATGCAGGGAATCCTTTCACATCGTACACGTGTATCAAATCATCACATTGGACACTAAATATCTTGCAACTGTATTTGTCAATTACACCTCAATAACACTGGGAAAAAAATAAAGTACTATTTTAACCACCCCCCCAATAAAAAGCTCAATTTCATCACCAAGCACCAGCTCTCTCCCTTCTCCTCTGACATCCTCAGAATTGCACAGCAGCCCCCACGGACGAGGGAGGTGTGCAGTCATTTCAAGCCTCTGGTCCTTACGTTAAAGCACACAAAAGCAAGAGTAATGGGCAACAAGAAGTCTGTACTCTGTCTTCTCTCTCTTATCAGGGAGGAAAGTCGTTTTAGGAAGTCCAAGGAGATTTCCTTGAAGGTCCCACTGAACAACACTGAGCCACACGCTCACCCTAAAAGCAAAGGAAGCTGGGGGAGCAGATACCTGGTATTTCCACCCCACGGTGGGTTGAAAGAGGGGTAGAGAAATGGCAGTTGTGGGCGCATCCACAGTGTCTCCCAGGGTGATTGTGAGTGGTTACTTACAATTTTATAATTATTGAATGTACATCTTTCTTATGGTTTTTCTGTTTGCCCCAAGAAGTAAACTGTAAAGTCCTTTAACAGTAAAACTGTGACTTACTTATTTGCACCTGAAAAGGTTTTCAAGAGTTTTTTTTTTTTAAACTGACCAACAACATTGTGTGGAAAGAGAATCGATTCAGACTCCCAGCCACCCTTCAGTTCTTGGAGAAAATCACAGCCAGGCCAAATGGTTCAAAAAATTATAGTCCCATGAAATGAAGCAGCAGAATGCCATTAGAGTAGGGGCACAGCTGGTGATCCAAGGCCAGCCTGACGTTACTAAGTAGAGACCTGGGTACAAATGTCAAAGAAGCCGGCTCTTGGAAATTAAATTTAAACCACTTGGAAATGATTTATCTGTGTATGCCATTTCCTTGCAAGAATAAAGAGCTCTGAAAAAAAACCACAAAATGAGTTGGAGACACTGCTGGACCATTTCTAGGGGGCGAGGATCCCTGCTGTTACATACAGTTGCCCTGTCTTGTGAGAACCCTCACAGCAGAACAGGGCAAATTCCAGCTCTGCTAAGTTGCGAGACTATCACCTGTTCAACAAGTCCTGGGTGGTGGTTTACTCTTGCTTATTAAATGCTTTTTTCACAAAGACAGCAAAGTAACAACTTAAACAAGATGGCGGAGTGTCTGACACATTCGGGGCTGTACTCCAACCTTTCCCGTAACTCCTCCACCATCCTCACTGCATTGACTGCAGACCACAGATACTAAGCTTATTAACCTCCCTTGCAGTGTGGTCTGTATCTAAAATGAGAACAAAAGCAACAGCAGTAATAGCTAACCTGCTGAATGCTTAATGCATGCTGGAGGTGGGCTAAGTGATTAACATACATTCTGGTATTTAATTCTCACAGTGACCCTCCAAGGGAGGTCCTATCCTTATCCCCATTTTCCAAATGACTGAAGTGTAGGCTCAGAGAGTTCCATGTCCAAAGCTGTTAGCAAGTAAACGGTTGAAGCAAGATTCCGATCCACTCTGCTACAAACAAGCAGCTGGATGGCAATGTTTACCTTTCCTTCACGGGGTTCTTCAAAGTATAATTCTGTACTTGTGTGATTATCAGATGAAGGTCTGGTTCAAAACAAGCTGTGAACCCCAGAACGAGAATCTTTCTGTGAGGTCCTCGTTGCTCACCATCTGCCTAACACAGCACAAGTGCCCAGTGAGAGGTGTTATTACGAACGTCCAAATGAATAAGCGAAGGTCTTTAAATGGGTTTGGGGTTTGCCTCAGACTGTCAGAAGGCAGATGAGTCAGCTCTCAACCTGAATGAGTGGGTTCCATTAAACTGCTTTAAAAAGACAAATTATAATCGATAAAAGACCAATAAAGGGGTATCACGTCTAATGAATTTAAAAATTTGGAAGACTGAAAATTATTTGAGAGGGTGTGATGGAAGCAGCTTCCAAATGAAGGTCCCGGCACGACTCACATTGCCCTTGGGACGTGGAGGAATCAACAGGAAGATGGAGTTTAACTTTCGCGGCTTCCAGGCGGTCTCTCGTGGAGGGAGGTCTCCGTGCACTGCACAGCCAAGTCTTCCTCCAGACGATGGAAGGCTCGCATGTGTTCCCACGGATGCTCCACCAGCCCCACTCATATTCTGTTCTTACTTCACTTCCTAACACTTAAACAAACTAAAAACATTACCATATTGCACCGTATCATTTAATAATCAGAGTGTGGCTGTATTGCTATGTTGCTTGTAGGATTGGCGACAGATGTTTTAAGGGAAGAGAAGGAAGGAAAAGCATCTTAAATACTTCTTTTTGCCTAAACCCCTCCCTTGCACCTGGTTTCAGGGCTTCTCTTGGTCTTACCAAATGTTCCCATGTGAAAACAAAGTAGGTTTTTTTAAAAAGACTCCGGGACTCAGGGGCAGCATTTGGATGCAAAATGGAATTGAATATAGGGGTGGCTGTAAGCTGCCTTCCAGTTTCTAAGGACCTAGGTGCTGTTTGCTAAGGCAATTTCATTTGGCCCCCAGAGGAGAACAACGTATATGTTCCTCGCAGCTGTAGGTTCTCTGCACATCACGTCTAGAAGTGTTTCTCAATTTCAACGCACCTCAATAGTTCTATGGGCTGCATTTCACTGGCAAATTCTGATGCAAGAGTTAAGATGCGAATTCTTGTTATTTCTTCCACCTTTCATGTTTACAAGACAGTATAGCTGGTTCCCTGACAATTGGGAAGCCAGGAGTGCTCCCAGGAGGCACAGGGAATGGCTCCAGCAGCCGCCAAAACGTACTTCTTGGAACATATAAAATGTAAAAGACGGTAGGATTGTTTGTTTGATAATCAGTATCAAACCCAAACGTTTTACATGATTAAAAAAAAAAGAGAGAGAGATGAGCATCCTTGACTTGGTAACATTTATTCAGTATTCTTTGAAATTAGCAAGAATCGGAAGAAGCACATATCAATCAAATACAGCCACAAAAATGTCCTGGATATAAATAAAGATGCACTATGAGAAATACTCACTACTGAAGGAACAGGTACGCTCTTACATTTACTACCCCTTAGCAAGGAACAACTATAAAGACCTTGACTTGTAAAGGAAAATACAGATTCAATTTGATCATAATTTGCCTCACTAGGCCCTGTCATCATGTCTGTTTTCAAGGCCTAGCCTGACAAATGTTACGAAAATGACAAAAAGAAACTCAAGCGAATGTTTCCAGTTTCCGCAACGTTCAACAAAACAGTGCAGAAATAAGTTACTTACCCATGCACAGAGTAAGGCAAAGGCTAATTTCATAAGGGTTAGGAATAATAAATTTAACTAGTTTCTTTTTCACAGGACAAACACTTCAGACTTCTTTTTAAGTAATGGATATACTGTATTATGGTTCATACTCTACATGTGTTTCCTAACTCTACTCAAAAAGCCAACAATCACATGTCAAAGACGAACTTGTCCTCGCTTAGACTTATTCTGTAACAACCGCAGAAAACAATCTGGGTTTCGTAATAATATCTACCGTGGAAAGTGCACACACTAGTTGAAGCATATAGTTTAGAGAGCTGAAAGTATGTTAAAATGTAGTCTAATGGATGTCGCAAATTCCGTTTTTAAAATATTTTTTTCAAACCAAAAGCTGCAGAAAATTAGTTCTTAAATATTCTACCGAGAACTCTTGAGCAGCGAACGTTTTAAATTTCTTAAGCTTTTCATTTTCTTAAAAATAGTTAAATGAATGTAGTAGCCCATCTTTTTGAAAAATAATCCCCCAAAAGATTACAAATCTTTTGTTTTAATCAGTGTGACCAACGGCTTGTCATCGGGGCTGTAATCCTCATAGGCGATGGGGGTCACATCATACATCGCAGGCCGGGATTTCTTTCCAAACCTGAAATCACAGGGAGGGAGGACTCTGGTTAGAGAACTGTTGGCTCTCAAGTCCTGTTAAAGGTAATTGGTGACAATAACTTATCTTCAAGGATCAAATGGAACTATAAAAGTACTCTCAAATATCCTCTCTAGCTAGTACAGAAATTTAAGACTTCTTGATATTAACATTGAATGAGTATAAATATTAGCCTTTGGCGTGGGAGGGCAAAAATTGGATTTCACAGAACGTAGAGTCCAAATTAATAGCGAAGCTTGTTGGTTAAATCTTGGAAGAGCAGTCAGGCGTGACGGCTCTACAACAGGTTTCCAGAAAACATGTATCGATTTGTCTTCTTCTCAGACCCAGAGCGATTTGGAGAGGCAAGTTTATCTGACGTCCACTCTAGTGCCTGGAATGCAGAGTGGCAGGGTGGGCTTCTCTGCACTGTGCACAGCCTCTCCCCTGGGACTTGCAGGAGGGCTGTGAGGGCTCAGAGGCCACCTGAGGTCCCAGGACAGAGAAAGGCAGAGAGAGGAAATGACTTCAAATAATAAGGTGTTAGTCTACAATCTGTGTGGGCACCGCCCATCCCATGGCATCCGCCTATCACTCCCCAACGCCCATGTACACACAGGCCATCCTTTCTTCTCTGAGCACAAAGCCATTGTCCCAACAGGCTTGTATATATCAAAAAACCCCTTGACAGCAGGACTGAAGCGCAGAAGCCAGGAGCATCAAAATCCAATCTCAGGACTTCCCGCCAAACCAATGTTAAAACAGCGATTCTTCAAATAAAGCCAATTCAACTTCTGGGTGGTCTCTTCCCTTTCAAGACCTCACCTTCCCTAAAGGCCCCTGGAGGGCAATACGATTTAAACAATCTTCCCCACTAGCCCGCCACTCCTCCTCCCTTTTATAAACAACATCTTTTAACTGTTTCAAGTCCAATGGAGCCTATTAAAAAAGAAATTTTAAAAGAATCTCAAATTTTGAAAGGATTGCCAGGATGGGCCCCCAAGGACTTCTCCGGGCTTATTTCCCATGGCTTTAATCCCATCTCCCCACCTTTCTATCTCTTCTTTTTATATCTTGGAAAGTCTGTCTTCTCACATACAGAGATGAGAAGTAGAATCAAGTGGGAAGTGAGAAAACGTTGCCTTCTTCATATGATCTCTTATTTTTAAACATTCATCAATCTTGTATTCCGATTCACTCAAGATTTATTGGCCTTCCGGAGTTGCAAAGGCACAAATCATGCCAGATAGGCACCCAGCAAAGTGCAAAGATAAAGAGTTAAAGCATTCTGCCACCGAGAAGCCACAGCTCCTGAGCCACTATTAAAAAGTCTTCAATGAAATTATGTCTAACATGTTAGCCTCACCGAAGGTCCGGAGTTGTGTGGGCATAAATGTGGATTGGACTCCAGCCTGAGGTCTGTGTATCTAAACTGATTTGAGGTCTGCACAATCTGAGAAGAGGAAAAGGGCAACAATATAAAAGCCAACGGGCTCTTAACACTTTCTCCCAAGTCTGAAGATTTCGGAGGTTACTTAAAGGAGCAAGCATTTTGACAACCTATTTCTCATAAAATAGCTAGATACACCGGCAACAATATACCACCAATAATATTAATTTAATTAATTTAAAAAAATCAGGAAATCCCAGTGTGTAAAGCTCTCTGTATCCAAACATGGTAACCACGGGACGCTTTCCTGCAGGAACTCCAATGGGAGTGTCGTCGCATCCCATGCAGCCTGTGAATCAATCGGTTAGCCAGCAGGAAAAAGCCAAGCAACGTAATAAGTTGAATACAGGCTTACAATACCCATTTTATTTTTTATATGATTCCAGTTTGAAGAATAATCTGTTTCCTCCAAATCTAGAAAGTTAAATGCCTCCATGTTGTGCAATCCATCCACAAGCTGCAGTTCGAAGGGCCGTGACCTTACATTGCTGTCGTGCAGCTGGATACTGACAAGGCAGGTTGGAGGATGAGCGTTCCAGATCCACTGAGCACAACAAAGCAAGAGCTGAAGGCACTCAAGAGCTGCCACGTGTCCACCGTACACACACATAGTCAACTGAAGGACGACAAGCATTGCTTTGTGTCTGCATGGGAAACTCAGCCTGGATTGCAAAGCGTAACGCTGGTGCAAGGGTACCTGGTGAAAGTACGACTAACACCCCCAGCACAACTGGAGCTGGATTCCTTGCACTATGACCTAACCAGCTCCTGAGAAGCCTCCAAATTCCTGAGGTGAGACACAGAAATCCCCACCCAAAGTGCAGCATCTGCTATATGGAAGCTAAGATGTGAAATGAAGTAAGACTCTCCTTCCATCTCCCACACCTATCAGAGTAGCGATCTCAGAGTTAGTGCAAAACAAATGTGCATTCATACTTAAATTTCCAACGCTAACAGCTTTTTATACTTCCTTAGTGTCTCAGAATTGGGTGGATGTTAAGGAATAAGCTAACACCTATAGAATTCCATTTTAAACTCTCAGGCACTAAACCAATGTCAGAGCTTGCCTATGTTACGGCAGGAGTTTTTATGCAACTGTTCTTTTTTTAAACAATGCACTGTTTTTCCGTACCCTAAAGGGACATCTTAATTGCTTAAAAAAAAAAAATTGGAAGCTAGAGAAAATTAAAATGTAGACCTTGGATTAGCAAACTATAGTCTGCAAGCTAGTAATAGCCTGTTGCTTGTTTTTTAAATAAAATTTTATTGGAACACAGTTTGTGCCCATTCATAACGCCTCTGGTGCTTTCACGCAACAAAGGCAGAGCTGGTCACAGAGACCCAGAGGCCATACGGCCCACAAAGTCTAAAATGTTTCACAGGCCATTGATGAAGACCATTGATAGGGGTCACCCACAGTCTCTCTGCAAAGGATTTAGCATCGTGTCTGGCTGTGTTAACCATCGTAGAAGCACTAACAGCAGTTGTGCAGCCGTGGTATCAATGTCACTGACAGCTCAAACGTCATAGTTGGTGACCAGTCTTGTGCGCCTTATTTTACTAAAGAAACAAAAGAAACTGAAACCAGTTATGAGGGAGGTCAAAGTATGTACATTCTTCTAGCTCATATTCCCCTGGAAGTCAACAGCTAAACAATACCTCCAGGAACGGCAGGTGGATGTGAGCTTTAAAAAGGCCCACATCGGGAGATGCTGTTTGAGAAAAAGCGACTCTGTCCCTTCCCAGCTCTCTTTTTGTTTGTTTGTTTTCTGCGATCGGGCACTTATAGCTGGTAGAGCAGTAAGCAAACAGCAAGCGAAGTGTGACCTCAGATGCAGAACTTACAGAGCTGTGGCTTCACTCCTGCCAGTCTGTCACAAAGTCTCTGCAGCCTGAGTGTAAGCAAAGCGGCTGCAGAACATAGGAAAGGAGGGGGCTCCCTTCTCAACCCAGCACCAGCACCAGCCGACTGCTGACGTCAGAATCACCAGACACTTCCCGGGTCACTAGGGAACGTCACAGATGACCCAGTCAGGATTCATCCTGTGCAGCTGCTCAGCTGCAGTCATTCTGATCCAATGTCACCTCCAGGCTAGTGGCAGGGAGACAGGCCATGAAATGCATGTTAGCTACAGGCTGATGCTCAAAACTAGGAAGAGGGGAATTGCAAAAAGGACTCAGTTTTTGTCAATGCCTTTCCAGGGTCTCCAGGAAAAGGGGCAAAAGGGCCAACCAGCCAGAGATCCAGCCAGGGCCTCTGGAGAACCATGCTGTAGAGGTCACAGGTCATAGCCGCATAAACTTTTAGACAGGAATGTCCTCAGATATTTGGGAAGGCACTGTATTAACATCAATGGTTTTATCTGCAGTCACTGGTGCATGCAGGAGCTCGCTGGTTAGGAATCCTGCAGTAAATATTTTTGATAAAAATCAGTACCGAATAAGAACCAGGTTTATAAATGCTTTCAAATTTATTCTTTCCTTCCAAGAGTATTCAGTTAAGTATCTTTTCAGCGGGCTATATAAGCAGGAAGCCCAGAAGAACCTATCTTAACTTCTTCCAGGGCTGAGATAAAATACTCTTCTTCCTCTTGAATGCAAAAGGACCTTAGTCAGAGATTCCTCCAGGGTAGGGGAGTGTGGAGGGAATCTGATTTCTTGGGTCTCCCAATACATCCCCGTATAGAGCTATGGAGTCTGCTCTTTCCTGGTGAACTAAGCCCCTTCAGGAAGACTTTTGAGAAACAAATGAATTTGTCTACTCTCCTTTTCTTTTTACATCCTCTACCTCTCATCCAATGTTTTCAAGATACTCCAAATACCCCTGCGGGCTGGTACCACTTACAAAGCTGGTGCCCTGGGATGAATCTACTTCTCAGGCAGGTCAAGACATCCTATACCAACCCCTCACCGAGAACATCCATTCATTTCAGACCTCAAATTATAGTGAGGTCTACCATGTGCCAGGACCCACTGGAGATACAGTAATAAAACTCACTGCTCTCTACTCAAGAGGAAAGAGTCAAATAAGCAATTAAGATGAGATTGCAGGGATTCACCTCAATGTTTCTTGGAAGCTGTGTTGCTGAGTTGTTGACTCTTAAACAAAGGCTCCCACAACGAGGCTCATCTGTAGGGCTTGACCTGGAAGAGGGTTAACTCTCTCTTCTCCCCCGAAGTTACAGAAGTAAGGCTAGTGCAGCTCCCATGAAGAAGCTTCCCTGGGCTTTGGGGCAGATGCTCTACATCTCCCAACTTCTCTCATCCACTGGCTCCTCTCCTTGGAAGCCAGGTTCTGGTTTTTGTTTCCCCTGGACTCACTCTAAGACCTGAGTCTTAGGTTTGCGGGTTTCCTTTGGAAGAAAACTAACTTTCTGAACCTCTGAGCGTCTATGCCACTCAAGCAAAACTTGGATCTGCTTGTGTCTTGAACAATATCAATCACGACGTCCCAACAAAGATGATGCAAGTAATAGTCCCTGGAGGCTCAATCTTAAGACATCAAGCTCAGTCCCCTTTTTGCTACAGCACACTCACTTTCTGAACTGTGTGCTTCAGATTGTTCTACCAACTGAAGGAAAAGATGATGCTTTTAATACACAATATCACGATTATCTTTTTAGTAAACACTCCTTGCAAAACTCAACAAAATTAGATGAACTGATTTTTTCCATGTTGTAATAGATTCGGAGAAGTAAATGTGGTGTTATCTGTTTATACAATCTTTAAATATTTGTAATTTAATTTGATTGTCATAACTCTTTAAGGAGGTAGTTCTCCCTTCCCACAGTTGAGGGAACTGTATTTGTGGAAGGTTAAATCATCGGTTTAAAATACAGTCAGGGACTTCCCTGGTGGCGCAGTGGTTAAGAATCCGCCTGCCAATGCAGGGGACACGGGTTCGAGCCCTGGTCCAGGAAGATCCCACATTCCACAGAGCAACTAAGCCCATGCGCCACAACTACTGAGCCTGCGCTCTAGAGCCTGCGAGCCACAACTATTGAGCCCATGTGCCACAACTACTGAAGCCCTTGCGCCTGGAGCCCGTGGTCCGCAACAAGAGAAGCCACCACAATGAGAAGCCCGTGCACCGCAACGAAGAGTAGCCCCTGCTTGCCGCAACTAGAGAAAGCCCACATGCAGCAACAAAGACCCAAAGCAGCCAAAAATAAATAAATCAATAATTTAATTAATTAATTAAAATAAAATACAGTCAGGTAATGGAGCAGTCAGGCTTAACGATGTCGCTCCAACACCCAGACTCACGCTCTTTCTATGATACCACGCTAATTCCTGTCTCTACAGGAGCCTTTCCTCCAGGAGAGGACACTATTTTATACAATATGAACTCTAACAGCCGAATGACCATCATTTGACTTTCTTTAAATAAGCCGTTAAATCAAATGGGTAATTTATACTCACACTGACTGTTAGAAGAGCAACACAGCTAAACACATCCCCCCAAAAAATCATCAGAAAATGTTTCACAACTCCTAGACATTGTTGTCTAGGTAGTAATGTAGTGATAAAGAAGTGAACACGTATAAGAGACCATATCAAAAAGCCAATTATGATGACATGGAGAAACAGAGGGAGTTTGGGTTCTTGAAGGTATTGTTAAGTCATGAAATGAAGCAACTCTAGCAGTATTATATTTTAGACTTCTTATGGGAGATGCAGTCATTTCAGCATAATAAGGCATGAAACAAAAAATACATTGAGATCATAAACTATAAAAAAAAATGTTTCACACACAGTGATGAAGAGTCAGGTATGTATAACAGAGATAAACACAAAATGAATGAATGCATTCAACGAAAACAGAAAGCCAGCAGCAAAGTAAAGGGGTTTGCTTATGAAACAGCCTAATTGTCCGGTCCCCCAACACTACCTTGAACTTATGTTTTATTCTTTGAAACCCTCCTTGGGGATGTAAAGTCCTGTTCATAATATAACCCTGATACTGAGGATGCACATGTGAGAGCAGCACCTCCCTTCCGCCTCCTCCCGCCAACCCACCTGGCATGCCGGATGGAGGCGATGGCACTGCTGAACTCGCTGTCGATGCTGCGGCAGTTGTAGAACTCCTCATAGGCCGGCCTGGAAGAGCCCTGGTACTCGATGCGGCTGATGCGGCAAATCCCCACAATCAGGATGACGAGCATCAGGATGAAGGCGACGCAGAGGGCGCCGATGATGATGTAGAGGGAGTGCCGGGGCATGTTGGTGAGGCTCTCCGCCATGTGCCCGGACTTCCACTGGATGTCTGAAGGCAGAAATAAGCACACGGCTGCGGATGAGTTGTGGCCTTTTGAATGGGAAGGACTTTCTTGTCCTCACATCGGGAACCTAAAATATAAGGGCTGTCCAAGCTGGGAAGAATTGTTTTCTATGGATAATCCAGACCAAAGGCCTTACTGTATACGGACCTCTTACAAATCATTAAGAAAAAACAGGAACATGCCATAGAAAAGTGCACAAAGAATATAAAAATGAATTCACCGAGGAAATACAAGTAGAAACTTCTTCAGCTTCATAATTATTTTTAAAAATGCAATTCCTATATCAGTTCCCAAATATTATTTTTAAATTTTGATAATCACAGTTGACAGGGGTACAGAAATGGGGACTGTGTGAATGGATACACAGCCCCTGGGCGGACTGCATGGAGTTTCCTTTGACCCAGAAATTTCAATGTTCTGAATTTATGCTGAGGAAATGGTCCTATAAATGCATAAAGCCCTGGGTGCAAGGATCTTCATCTCAGCAGCACAATTTTTAAATGTTAGATTACCAACTATCACACATTTAGAAAAAAGTTCAGAAAATAGCACAGACACCCATGTACTCACCACTCAAAGTTAATAAATGTTCCTATTTGACCTTCTTTTTTTTTTTTTTTTAAACATCTTTATTGGAGTATAATTGCTTTACAATGGTATGTTAGTTTCAGCTTCACAACAAAATGAATCAGTTATATATATACATATGTTCCCATATCTCTTCCCGCTTGCGTCTCCCTCCCTCCCACCCTCCCTATCCCACCCCTCCAGGCGGTCACAAAGCACCGAGCTGATCTCCCTGTGCTATGCGGCTGCTTCCCACTAGCTATCTACCTTACGTTTGGTAGTGTATATATGTCCATGCCTCTTTATCGCTTTGTCACCGTTTACCCTTCCCCCTCCCCATAGCCTCAAGTCCATTCTCTAGTAAGTCTGTGTCTTTATTCCTGTTTCACCCCTAGGTTTTTCATGACATTTTTTTTTTCTTAAATTCCATATATATGTGTTAGCATACGGTATTTGTCTCTCTCTTTCTGACTTACTTCACTCTGTATGACAGACTCTAGGTCTATCCACCTCATTACAAATAGCTCAATTTCATCTCTTTTTATGGCTGAGTAATATTCCATTGTATATATGTGCCACATCTTCTTTATCCATTCATCCGATGATGGACACTTAGGTTGTTTCCATCTCTGGGCTATTGTAAATAGAGCTGCAATGAACATTTTGGTACATGACTCTTTTTGAATGATGGTTTTCTCAGAGTATATGCCCAGTAGTGGGATTGCTGGGTCATATGGTAGTTCTATTTGTAGCTTTTTAAGGAACCTCCATACTGTTCTCCACAGTGGCTGTATCAATTTACACTCCCACCAACAGTGTAAGAGGGTTCCCTTTTCTCCACACCCTCTCCAGCATTTATTGTTTCTAGATTTTTTGATGATGGCCATTCTGACTGGTGTGAGATGATATCTCATTGTAGTTTTGATTTGAAACCATAAAGAAGACCAAAAGACAACCCTCAGAATGGGAGAAAATATTTGCAAATGAAGCAACTGACAAAGGATTAATCTCCAAAATTTATAAGCAGCTCATGCAGCTTAATAACAAAAAAACAAACAACCCAATCCAAAAATGGGCAGAAGACCTAAACAGACATTTCTCCAAAGAAGATATACAGAGTGCCAACAAACACATGAAAGAATGCTCAACATCACTAATCATTAGAGAAATGACCTTCTTTGCTTTATATTTTTAAAGGTTTTTTTTCTTTTAAGAAATAAAATGTTATAGATATAGCTAGAGTCTCTCAGCCCCATATTCTCTCTCTACCCCACCAACAGACAACACAATTCGTAAAAGTGGAAAAATGGGAAACAACCTAAATATTCAACTCTTAGTGAGACGGAGAGATATTCACCAAATAGCAAAAGAAAAAGAAAAAAAAAAAAAGGGTTACCAAACAGAACCTAGTTGTAGAGTACAATCACATATGAGCTTCCAACGTCTACCTTACTGAAAAGCTCAGGATGGAGTGATACCAATGATGAACATTTGTTGTTTTCTTACTATGCTAAGCTTTTTGAAAACATCTCATTTAAGCATCACAACCCCCGGAAGATATATTATTCCTTCTCCCCACCTTACAGACAATGTCTAGGAAGCTGACGTCATTTCCCGGGTGAGCATGTCGGCAAGTTTGGGTCCAAGTTCTTAGCCTCTGCCTCACACAGCAGTGTGCTAACGACAGTGATCTCTGAAAAGCAGGCCTGCATGGGATTTTTATTTCCTTCTTTACCCATCTCAGTCTTTTCCAACCAAAAAAAAAAAAAAAGAGAGAAGAATGCAGTCCGTTTGTAATAATTAAAAAGTAAGCAATAAGTCATTTGAAGAAAACACCCATGGGATTATCTTCCAGCATAACTAGCAGAAGGGGTGTGAGCCTTGGGACCACACCAACCTTGCTTCCAATCCCAGCTGCAAGGTTTACTTGACCTCCCTGAGCCTCAATTTCTTCCGTTATAAGAAGATACTTGCAACATATACCCTATAAGCTTGCTGTGAGCGTTAAGTTAGAAAACGTGTAAAGAAAAGTAAGAAAGTCCACTGCTGGGCTCATGGTGGGTGGTCCCTAAGGAGGAGCAGCTGCAGTGGTAGAAGGAAGGAAGGATACAGAGGAGGAGGACCCTATCCTCTGAGGCACACACTCTGAGCTGAGGATTGTCGGGCATTGCCCTGTGCCCATTCAAAAAGCACCAACCTGGGCTTCCCTGGTGGCGCAGTGGTTGAGAGTCCGCCTGCCGATGCAGGGGACATGGGTTCGAGCCCCGGTCCGGGAAGATCCCACATGCCGCAGAGCGGCTGGGCCCGTGAGCCGTGGCTGCTGAGCCTGCGTGTCCGGAGCCTGTGCTCCGCAACGGGAGAGGCCACAGCAGTGAGAGGCCCGTGTACCGCAAAAAACAAACAAAAAAACCCCACCAACCTGGATGGGCATGAAAAAAGTGGATGGATGGACATAATCGCTGTATCTGGCACAGGTCAAGAGTGTCTAATTATGTCCCGTTTACAGACCTGCGTACAAATGGAATGGTTCAGATGATGTGACCAGGATTTGAAAGGAAGCTGTGAAGATTAAAAAGGGCTAGATAAGATCAAAGAGAAACTGAACTTGGGAAAGAGGATGCCTTCTCTACTTCACTCACACCGCCACCTCCACCACCATTACCTCCAGGCCATGATTTCCACCTTAGGACTCTGGGTGCTTGGAAATGGGATTCAGGGGTGGGTGGGAATGGGCCTGTCTTTCTGTGAAATCCTCAGGCCTGTTTCCACTGTCCCACTTTAGGTGAGAGTATTTGTCACCTCTGGGTCCTCATACTCTCATCTTAGCGACATCTTCAGTGACACTGGAGTCTCAGAATCAGCTATTCTTTCCCTTGAAACGTTACGATCTGCACAAGAGCACAGGTAAACACCCAAACAAGGATCCGAGTGTGCAGAGCTTTTTCCTAGAAGCCTAATGGAACACTGACCCATGCCCTGAGCCTGGCTGGTTCCTGAGAGTTTGAGAAGAACGGGATGAATGAAGTGACTTCTGAGTGTGTGTCCAGATCTTCTGGCTCCTAAGTTTTACACCAAGGCCCTCGAAGTCTGGTGTTGCCACTCGAGCCTGCCTTCCTGATGACAAAGCCCGTGCAGCCAGCGCACACACGGGCAGATGGAACGACATAAATCACTGCAAGTTAACGGCCGCAGCGGAAGAGGGGGAGTGTTTCGTGAAACCAAGACTCAGTCCCAGATTGGCAACCCTTTCATCTGGCAGTAACCTGGTGCACATGGAGAGAGACAAGTCATCTTTCTGGCTGAAAGAGAAGCATGACTCACTTGATTTCCAAGTATTTCAACATTCTCTGAAAAATTCAGTCGTAGGCCAGAGTCCAGCACTCACAGGGTGTGCTGTAACACTCACTGAGCACTGTCACAAGGGCCGCCAATACTTTTTCTACTCCAGCTCGGGGGAGCGCTCAGATCCGATCGTGCGGCAGCCACACAAGTTCTTGCTGAGTTCCTACGGTCAATCACACCTTTGTGTAAATAGCTTACACATCACACTGATTGTGTATAGACAGCCAGTGCACAACCGCACACGGCCACTGAAGCAGAAAACCAACTGTACTAGGTTACGTGCTCGGCACACCGCCACAGGCCTGACAGGCTGCCTAAGTCGCTTGCATTTCTGACCATCTACTCTATTTCCCCAAACTCTGAATTCCAAGCTGTTTGGACTTTGGGGAAAACTTTCTCAAAATTTCTCCTGAACTTCTGTTTCTCCTCCCTGCCCCTGCCCTTTGCTTCTTCCACCCTATTGTCATCTGAAAGTTGTCTGATAAGTGAATGTGGCTGCTTTGCACGCTAGGTGGATTGGGAGGCAAGCTGGATCTGAATAAATCCAACACTGGGTCTGCGAGGCAGCGAATGTATCTGCAGCAGGTGGCTGCAGCTGCCGTCTCCCGGTCCATAAGCCATCGCTCTGCCGCATACAGGGAGTCCCAGTGCATGGATCATTTCCTATAGTGGCTGCGGCAGGGCTCGGAGAAGAATCATGCACCAGAGCACGCTGGAAGGGATGACCTCACCAGCCCCGGCACGTGCGTGACCAGGAACGCAGGCACACCAACTGTTCAGGGAAAAAATGTCGCACTTCTGGGTCTCAGGGAGCATTTGCATTTCGGTTTAAACTCAATCTGTTTGAGGTTTTGTATCATCTAAAGTGCTTTTGCCTTTAACATTTCAATCGGTACGAAAATAGGAGCTACATAGGGGCTGGACTCGGAGCCTTTGCTCAAGGTAAAGCAGGTAGTCAGCGGCCAAGCTGAGGATAAAACGAGACCCACCGACCACCTCCACTCCACCAAAGAGACCTCATTCGATAGACAAATTTAATTCTAAAATACATTTCCCACATCTGTTTTTTCATTTACCCAGGTGAATCTAGCTAGACTAATTTGTCCACCTACTTTTTAAGTCTTTTTCAGACTTAAAAAGAGTCTGAAAGTAAAGGAATGAAAGTCTGTTTTGAGTAGATGCCACTTAGTGACATCTTAGTTTTGAGTAGATGTCACTTAGCTAGCTAGATAATTTTTGAACCATCTGCAGCCTAGAATAACTGTGAGGCGGGATTTCAAATTTCTTTATGTTTTCTGTAGCTATAAGTTCGGTGGACAATCAAAACAGTCAATGAGACTGAAAAAAGTTAACACTCTCATTAATCTTCAGAAGATGCAGAAGCGGGGGGAATGGAAGGCACAGCTCGCCTCCCTCCTAGCGATCCCGTCACTGAACCAGTCATCAATAAGCACCTACTATATGCTGAGCACGGTGCTGATTGCCTGGGATAAGAAGCAAGGGGAAACTGAGAGAAAAGTGGGCTAAGCCACGAGGGACCAGAGCGGCACTGCTTCGAGAGGGGACGAGGGATTCGCCATCTAACTGGGGAATCGGGAAAGCTTTTGTGATGGGGGTCCGCAGCAAGTGTGGCTCTAAGGGTGAGTGCATAGTCACCAGGGATGGAGAACAGCAAAGTGAAGGCTGTCCCAGGCAAAGACCTGGGAGGAGGTGGAAAGCAGAGTGAGGAGCTGGAAGGAGGACAGGGTGGCCGCTCAAGGCAGCAAGGCAGAGACTGTCTGAGTGAAGACGGGGCACCTCCCCACAGTGTAGGGGCAGCCCTCCCAGTCCCATAGGCAAGAGTGTGGCCTTTGCTCTTTAGTCATTGATGTATTTTATTTTATTTATTTATTTTTTTGCGGTACGCGGGCCTCTCACTGTTGTGGCCTCTCCTGTTGCGGAGCACAGGCTCCGGACGCGCAGGCTCAGCAGCCATGGCTCACGGGCCCAGCCGCTCCGCGGCGTGTGGGATCTTCCCTGACCGGGGCACGAACCCGCGTCCCCTGCATCAGCAGGCGGACTCCCAACCACTGCGCCACCAGGGAAGCCCCACTGATGTACTTTAATAGCAACTTGGTGTGGGCAAGGATGGAAACAGTGGTTGCAGGGAGGGTCTGAGGGTTCAGATTTGTACTTTGAAAAGATGCCTCTTCCATTTACGACCACATAGATGAACTGGAGGACATTCTGCTGAGTGAAATAGACCAGACACAGAAAGATACATATTGCATGATGTCACTTATATGTGCAACATATAGGAAGAAATCCCCCAGACAGTAGAATGGTGGTTACCAGAGGCTGGGGAGCGGGTCGGGTGATGGAAGGAAGGAAGGGAGGGAGGGAGGGAGGGAGGGAGGGAGGGAAGGTGGCTGGGCGAGATGGGGTGGAAGCATGGGCAGTCACTGTTGAATGGGTGTAGAGTTTGTCTTGCAAGATGAAAAGAATTCTGAGGAAAGATGGTGGTGATGGTTGCAATATAAATATAAATGTACTTAAATGTTGTACACAATATAAATGTACTTACACTTAAAAATGGTTAAGATAGTTATGTGTATTTTACCACAATGAAAAAATTTTTTAAATAATGAAAAGGTAAAATACTTTTGGAAAATTAAAAAGGAAGAAAGGAAGCAAAAAGAAAAGAAAGGTTGCTTCTGGCTGTATATAAGAAAGGGTTTGAGGGGCTAGGGTAGAAGCCAGGTCAGAGGCTACTGCGGCCTCTGGCGGAGCTGGTGGCGGTTTGGCCTGCGTGAGAGGGGTGGAGACAGAGAGGTGAAGGAAAGTGGGTGTGAGTTAGGGGTGGAATTCACCAGACTATGCAGCTTGTAGAGGCCAGTGAGGGGAGACAAAGGTAGTGTCAAATTTCTTGGCCTTTGGCTTGTATCCCTGGATGGATGAAGTGCCGCAGGCAAGCAGGGGACATGGCAAGACAACCAGGTTTGAGTGGAAGCTCATGAGTTTTGTTTTGTACATGCTGAACTGGAAGTGCCTTTAAGACACCCGAGGGGCGACATCAAATAGACAGTTGTATTATTTTGTTCAGCATTTTGGTTAATAAAAGCAAACGGTTATTGAGAGTTCAATATGTGCTGAACAGTATTCTAAGTGTGTTAGGTCCTTTATTCCTCGTACGATGCTCCAAAGTGGACATTGTTACTATCTCCCTTTTATACAAGAAGCAGCTGGGACTCCAAAGAAGCCAGGGAAGGAGCAAAGTTGGTTGTCTTGGGTTTCTTCTTCCCAAAATGCATGGCATTTAATAATGCTTGAAGAAACCCATCAAAACAGTTATGTTATATGAGCAGTCTTTATTGTACAAATAGATTTGGTTCTTTGGTTCTCATTCTGGTATAAACTAGGATTTTTAAAAAATAAAACTCATTTGGAATTAACATATACACACTGCTATATATAAAATAGATAACCAACAAGGACCTACTGTATACCACAGGGAACTATACTCAATATTTTTTAATAACCTATAAGGGAAAAGAATCTTGCCCAGGTTTCCACATGTAACAAGTGGCAGAACCTGAATTTGAACCACACACTTTGGCTCTAAACACTTAATAAGTAATGTTTTCCATACTGCACAATGTGGAAACCAATAGGGGCCAGACTGCATTAGAAAAAGAAGTTTAGAAAACCATATAAAAGCGTGTCACACTCGTAAAGTAAGAACTACTTCATGTTTTGTGCGTGTGGGAGAGACACTGTGTGCTATGTGCCACATCAAAATATATTTCTTACTGTGGGTTGCAGTCAGAAGGCCTGAGAAACACTGCTCTCTGCTATATGCATCCATCCGAACCCTTCAGGAAGGGAGGATGAAGATTCCCCTCACGGGATACCTGTATCTACCTTGCAACAGAGAAGTCAAGGTCTAATTACATCCATAACACTACACATCTACAGAATGCCTGTTATCCTAAAATAGTATGTTTAGAAAATCAGTAGTTATCTCAAAAACATCTAATTTATCAATATTCCATCAGAGGAGGGGAAATGTCACTTTGAATAGACACCCAGAGGCTGATCACTGCTCAGAGAGTGACAACTGATGATAGCAATTAAGGCAACCATTTACTGAGCACTTACTGTGAACCAGGCACTGTACTGCACTATGTTATTCACAGGTATTACCCCATTTATCAAGGCCTGTGGCTCAGAGCTCTTGTTTACCAGGAGTAACTACCTGAGCTGGGATTCAAAACCAGGACCGCACAAGTCCACAGTAATGTCCTTCCCGTAATCAGGCTGCTTCCCCACATCTAGCCACGATCGCTTCCCAAGAGGTCAGTGGAGGATGCAGCCTTGGTGTTCAAAGTATTTAGTAAGGTAATTGTGGATTAAGTGGGACTTGCGAGTCAACTTCAACCCCCAACACCATTGCTTCCAAGAGGAAAAGTTTTATTGGCAAAGAGCCAATATATAAATAAATGCTCATGAAAAATTCAAGAACCCCTTCATTTGACTATTTCATTTTCAAGAATTTATCCTACTGATATTCTCCCTCAAGAATATATAAGAATTTTCACTCTACTGCTGTTTTTAATACCAAAAACCTGAAAATGAGTTATCTATCAATAGGGGTATGATTAAATAAATTATAGAGCATCTAAAAAATGGAAATACTGCCTGGTGTTAAAAAAATTGAGGAAGATCTGCATAAGCCAACATGGATAAACACTCAAGATATAGTACTAAGCATAAGAGCAAGATGCTGAACAGGATGCACAGAATAGCCCCATTTGTACGGGAGAAAATGGGACTTTACACAGTGACTGAGAGCATCTGGAAGAATCCACAATAAATGGGTAACAGTTGTTACCTTTGGGGAGTGAAGTGGGGAGTCTCCACGGGGAGGAAGATTAATTAATTTTATTTTGTTTGTTTTCTTTTTTATTGAAGTATAATTGATTTACAATGTTGTGTTAGTTTCACGTGTACAGCACAGTGATTCAGTTTTATGTATATATATATGTGTGTGTGTGTGTGTGTATATATATATATATATATATATACACACATATATATATTCTTTTTCAGATTCTTTTCCCTTATAGCTTATTACAAAATATTGAGTATAGTTCCCTGTGCTATAAAGTAGGTCCTTGTTGGTTATCTATTTTATATACAGAAGTGTGTGTATGTTAATCCCAAATTAGTTTTGTTTTTTAAAAATCCTGGTTTACACAGAAATGAGAACAAAAGATCCGAATCTATTTGTATGATAAGGACTGCTCATATAACATAACTGTTTGATGGGTTTCTTCAAGCATTATTAAATTCCATGCATTTTGGGAAGAAGAAGCCCCAGATATCCAACTTTGCTCCTTCCCTGGGTTCCTGGAGCTACCTGCACGAAGTCTCACAGCAACTCCTGTCACATATGAAGACCCACCCTTGGATGAGGAGAAGGCAAGAGCTGTTTCATTAATCTTTATATCCTGGGCACTATGCTTAACGTCTGACAATAAGAGGGCCTTGGTTATTCATTGACTGCATAAATCCAAGATGCCCTGTTCCCCTATTTCTCAACTGCAGAATGTCGTTAATTCAATAGTTTAACCATAGATTCAACTGCTCAGTATATAGAACTAGCCAACTCTCAGTCAGCAGGACTGTCTGTAACTCTAACTGTATAGACCTTAAAGCTCCAACACAAATGATACAAAACATTCCACTATGTAGAGAATTATAAGAATTTTGAATTTTAGACTTCGATTTTAGGAAGGCAAAAGTTTTATTAAAATCCTCCCCAAATTTTTTGATCAGTCCAAAAGTGGTTAAGAACAAGTGTCAGAATTAAAACTTCAGCAGGCTTGTTTTGTCAGTTTCTAGAACTTAGGGTTTGCATTTGTCTCAGAATATGTATAAAACATCATAGCTGGGCTTCCCTGGTGGCGCAGTGGTTGAGAGTCTGCCTGCCGATGCAGGGGAGATGGGTTCGTGCCCTGGTCCGGGAAGATCCCACATGCAGCGGAGCGGCTGGGCCCGTGAGCCATGGCCGCCGAGCCTGCGCATCCGGAGCCTGTGCTCCGCAACGGGAGAGGCCACAGCAGTGAGAGGCCCGCGTACCGCAAAAAAACAAACAACAAACAAACAAACAGAAAACGCATCATAGCTACTCTCATGATCCTTTTAGGATAGTTCTGGATCAATGTTTTTGATGGTTTTGATAAATATGTGTGGTCTGCTAGATTTCTGCTTCTTATTACTGATTGGGGACCAGATAATAACTCTAAAGGGCAAATTTCTAAAAACGATCCATTATTAGGGTAAACGTTAGGAATGCGAGCCATGGAACCACTAAAATGGTGTTAATTTGCATGTCAATCCCATTGAGGTTTCTGAGTCTACTGTTGGCTGATGACAAGTAGACTCATTTCCACATGCAGAGCCCTTCCTTCCCTGGAATCTGCACGAACTCTCAGTGTGTGCTTGCGAGTATCACACACGTATTCTATGAATTTCTGAATTTCTCTTTTCCACGTGCAATAGGAAACATCCTATGGTGTTTTGTAAGGAAAAGGCAATAGGAAGTGCCTGCCTTATTATAATCTGTGCTCTCTGGCAGAGTAGGACACTACTTTGAGGGTGAATCCAACTGGAAGGAAGAAAACTAACCGTTTTATTTAATCCTTCATTTTATGGATGAAGAGACTGAGCTCCAGAGAGATAAAATGACCTTCCTCCTGCCTGGTGATTGGTTGGGTGGCAGGACCAGCCCAGATCCCTGTTCTTAAGAGCAGCACCCATTCTATTCACCAAATCCTGCCCCTTTAATCAGTTTAAGTTATGTTTATGCGAATACTTATTACAATGATTGGGATGATGCTGTAACAGAAAAAAAGTAATGCTAAATCATCTCCAAATGTTACCATTTTTAAGAACAAATGGGAGTAATGGCACGCTGCTGATAAGGTGCTATGGTAGGCCAAATAGTGGTCTCCCGAAGATGAACACATACTATTCCCCAGGATCTCTGATTATGCTACCTTACACGGCAAAAGGAACTCTGCAGATGCGATTAAGCTGACGGTCTTGAGATGGACAGGTTATCCTAAATTACCTTCATGGGCCCAAAGTAATCACAGGAGTCCTTATAAGTGCAAGAGGGATATGAAGAGATCTGGAGAAGGAAATGTGACAATGGAAGTAGGAGTCAGAGAGACGTGATTGTGGCTTTGAAGATGGAGGAAGGGGCCACGAGCCAAGGAAGGTAGGCAGCCTCTAGAAGCTGGAGAAGGCAAAGAAGAAGGTTCTTTAGAAACTCCAGAAGGAAGACGGTCATGTTATGTTTCAAGCCATGAAATCTGTGGTAATTCGTTGCAGCCGCAGTAGGAAACAAATACAGGTGGTCAGGGAAGGCATGTGAGAAGGTGACGTTCAAGCTGAGACCTAAAAGCTGAGAAGGAGACAGCTGTGCTAAGATCGCAAGGAAGAGAGCTCCAGGCCTGGGGAACAGCACAGGCAAAGGCCCTGATGGCAGGAATGAATGGGACCTGCTCAAAGAAGGGAAAGGAGGACAATGTGACTAACGTGTAGTGAACAAGAAAGGAGGGCAGGTGAATGGCCTCGGGAAGCAGAGGTCAGGCTGGTGGGAAGCCCCATTACTGCCTTTGACAACTCGGAGCCTGCCACGCTATGGAGCTGCATGGGCCACGGTTCTCCCTCTTCTCTGCTTCACCTGAGCTTTCCTCTTGAGACTTACCAACCTGACCTTGTGTCATTCAGGCACCCTTCTCTTGGTTTCTAGCCACTTCAGAAGATCACAGATGTTCAGGGTTAGAAAGAAACCTCAGAGACCATAGGTCCCATGGCTCATACAGGACAGGAGACCTCTTATATCTTCTCTGCCCGCTGACAGTCCAAACCCTGCTTCCACTTCTGCTTTGAATCCATTCCATTGATTCAGATCCATTTCTCTTGGCACTGGCCACCAGCTCCACCTGTGTGTTATCGCAAACCTTATATGCTTATTCTCCATTCTTATGCTCAGGTCAAGGATGGAAGCATCCAACGTGGGGACCCAGTAGAGCCTAATCTGTGATGACATTTATTCTGACACCTTTGGCTGAATGGAGGGGTGCAAATGAGATCATCAAACGGCAAGTGCTACTCTGGGTGAACAGAGAACCCAGGTGTGTGCTGAGACGTGTGATGGGTCCCATCACACCCAGCTGCTCAGAGCGGCCTGTGCCCTCTGACAAGTGCCAAAGGCTAGGGTTTGCCAGGAGTAGCTCATAGTATAAGGGCTGCAGCGGCGCAGAAGGAACGAGAAGCAGCAGCTAACACTTATTTAGTGCCTACTGCATAGCACAGATCTGCGCAAATTTGCCTCCGTTAAGCCTCACAGCAACTTTTCTATCACCATTTTACAAGTGAGGAAGACAAGGCTGAGGTACATTTGTCCATGACGGAGCTAGACCGTGAAGCCAACTTTTGTCCTTATTATTCCATCCTTGTATATCTTTTGCCTATCTTATCCATCACCAGAAGGAAGTAAAGCTAGATTTTTTTATAGTTATAAGATTTTACTTCAAAACTTCTTAAGGGCATCCTTTGTGTTCCTGACTTCTTCACACCGAGGATTTTAAAATTATACATAGATATTCCTCTGCCCCAAGGCGTGAAACTTGTCATTTCACAGAATTATCAAATTTTATAACGAAAACTGGTCCTATTTTATGGATAAGTACACGGAGACTCAGCACACCTAAATGCAGCCACACCGTAAGTGCCACAGCCAGGGCGAGAACCGACGTCCTGGTGGCCCAAATCTGGGATCCTTCCCACCAACTGATCTCACCAGACTGGACTTAACATCCTATACCTACTTTGGTCTTAACATCCTGCATCAGTTCACAGCCCTGAGCATCTGTACCACTGGAATCCCCTTCCTTCCCTTTCTTCAACAACAGAGTGTTTCAGTTTGTCCTAAAACCTTTCTGTATAGGGGTATTTGGAAAGGACGAGCGGGAGACCTAAAAGGAATTACTCTCTTCCTCTATCAAGTCCTGAGCCAAGATGAAAGACAGAGAGTGAGCAGACAGGAGCCCAAACACCACCTTCATTACTGGTCAAGTTGATGCTGAAGAATATGGTCCATATTTGTGGGTAAGAAGGTTTCCTGTTACTGGCCATGCCCCACTTGAGACACACACCAAGAATTAGACAAGCCCGTGCAGTCATAGGCGGTGCTGGACCACCAGTGAGGGGCCTGTTCCTGAAACATGCACAGCGTGGAGGAGTAGAGGCAGCAGACAGGCCAGCCCACGAGGCAGACAGACAGGGCTGTGTATACTGAGCTGTCTCCTTCCAAACTCACACAGCCCATGAGCTGTCTTTGCCTGATGAAGAGTAAGAGAGTGGGCGAGAGGGCGCAGGAGGGAGATTTGATGACACAGCCAAACCCAACGACCCTGACTAATTTAAATGGGAAGAAAACACACTTCAACGCTGAGCTTTTAGCGATGTACAAAACAATGAAAACCCAATTCCAGGGCAGTTCTCATTTTCACCTCATTCCTAGCAGATACATGATTTTAATATATAAAATCCTGATCCTGACATTGTCAAACTTCTGTGAGTCCATCTGTAGAGAACACCTCGCTCTAAGCAGCTCAAAGTATTTTTCAGAGTTTCTTTCATGCGCTCATCCTCACGGAACTTTTCTCCAGGCAATTGATGGAACCTAATACGTTTGAAGACACTTGAAGACAAAAAATGCAAAGTGAATTTATATTCTGTGTGGGTTTTTTAAATGCTTTCAACACAAAGACTCTCTTTTCTGATGCGATTCTAATGCTTCTCTGCTAAGCACATTTTTGGCTGTCTTAGCAGCCGCGAACTCTGGATGACATCTGCACATTCTCATCCTGGTGGAAAGGCTGGATTCAGACTCGGGAAGGAGGGAAGCAGCATAACACAGTGAGCCAAGGTCCTCAACTGGGATCCGGGAGGCACGGCGGGGCTCAGGGTACCCCTTGGGCCTCACTGCCTCACCTGTGAGTGCTGTGGGGCTGGCGCATCCTCTTCTCATTGAATGAAAATGTAACGGTAAGTCACAGAGGCTGAGCAGCAGAATACTCACGGATTTCGCAGTTTGCTCCCACCCAGCCACGTGGGCAGTGGCATGTATAACCGTTGGGCTGGTCCAGGCAGGTACCGGCGTGATGGCAGGGGTTACTGTCACATTCATTGATGTCAATGTCACACTCTTCACCTAAGGAGATGAAGAAAAGCGGCAGTGAGCCAGGCTAGCTGCCCCAGCGGCTCTGTCCCCCGTCACTTCTCCAGCTCAGCAAAGATCTAAGGCTGGGGTCATGATCTCCTGCAATGCAGCCCAACTGGCTGTTTGTATAAAGTGCAGAACTCTCCCAGAATTCCAGACAAGGGATCCTTTACTTAAGTAAAGCTTAAAAAATAAAAAGAAATGGCACCGGTAAAAAGAATCTCCTTTAATCTTTTGAATTCATTATCTGAAGCTGATTCCCATATCTGAATAAACCTTTTGAAGTCTATCGGAAAAACAAACTTGGGCTCCTGATTTTACTAAAGAAATATATTTTGTTTTGGATTTAGTCAGCTGGATCTTCTTATTTGTTTTTCTGAAACTCCGGAAAGCCAAAGAACTCACAGTTTATGGTTCTTTTCTTTTTGTAGCCAAGTGTTTGATTGTGTAAGCCTGGGCATTTGACTGTTCTCTGGATAGTTCTAGGTCACAGACGTGTGCCTAGCCTGAGTCAATTATGAAAATGTACTCCTCTTTCCAAATCCCTGGAAATGCTTCTGGGAGGGATTGAAATGCTGAGGGAGAACATCAGGGCCCCCTAAGGAATGACAGTTGTGATGTCTGGGGTGAGTCCAGTCCTGAAATAATCTCCCCTGGGAAATGGTCCCCGAGGGAAGCTCACATCTGCTCCAGTCCATCCGTCCTTCCCCCATAATGAAAACCGTGACCTGGGGCTCCTGACGCTGCTACACCCAACATTTAGGGGCATCTTTGATCCCCTCAGAGAAAGCCTAGTTTAAACTAACAAACCAGAACATGGGCTGATATCACTGTGGTCCAAAGACCAACTTACAAGAAATAGCTTGTTAGTAGAAGTTACACAAACAAAGCCATCTTTGTGTGATTTTAAAGCGTGTGGATGAGTCAATACAAAACGGGTACACCTCTTAAAGATATCACATCGAAGCTGAAGAAAGGATACTTCAAATTGAGGCAATCTTTCTTAAAAGTGTGAAAATGAGAAAAAGAAAACTTTAAATATACCTCCATTTGCTTAAATAAATGTAAAAAGTGATATATACATATTTTTAAAATTCCTAGCATTGCTGTAGTCATCGACTAAAACAAAAGAGCAAAATCAAATATTCTGTCCATTTTCGAAGGCAATATTTCAGTGTACACTTGGGTAATTACTTCCAGGCTTACTTAATTAGTATTAAAGAGCTTTTCTGTCTGCCATTGGTTTACCTCGTGTTTATAAAACCACCATATGTCACTCACAGACCATTTTCGAGGCAGAATCTCAAACTAAAATGGTTCACGTCTGTTTCACTTCACACTTTTTTCATACCTGGCAGCGGACTGTTTTATTTTTAAAGTAAAATCTGTCAAATAAAACATTTACTATGTCTAGGTCCTACGAGATTGCTTATAATTCAGTAGTGTCTAAGCGAATTTGTTTCCTGCAATAAATATAGTCATTTCTATCAATACGAAAGACATGAAATTGATTGCCTCTTACTAACCTCTTTCAAAGGTTTTCTGTCTATTAATGGGGCAATCACTCTGACTGGAAAAGGGCATAGACTAAACTATTACAAATGGCATTACATGGTAGACTAGTTGAAGAGACATATAAACAGGAACGTGCTGAGAAGCAATAAAAGGATGAAATCAAAGGCCTTGACAAATACACACATCAGTACTGCTTTCCATCCATTTAGGAAGACAAGCTTAATTGAGGTATTTACTAAACAATAGCTTTCTTTTCCTGGCAATCTGAATACTGCAAATTCTGAAATAAGATGCTCTGTTACCTTTTCAGCAATAGCTACAGAAATGGCCTGACTTCTCCCTACTTCTATAGCCTAGCAAAACTCAAAAGCCCCACCCTGCTTCAGGAATTTAATGTCAGTGTCAAACCCTTTTAATTCCCTAAATTTTGGGCGGTTCTAGAGCTGTCAGTCCAGCCCACCCAGTCCTGCTCTGGTCCAGAGCTTCCCCAGGGAGGTAAATGCCAAGTTCAAGTTCAGAGCAGCCCTAATACATGTTTTGGCTCGTAGACCTCTAAGTGGCTCTAATATAGTTGAGAGAAGCCTAAGATCCTCAGATTTATCTCTTCTTGGCACTCACTGGATTGGAAGGACTTGGTAGGAATAGAGAAGGGCAGGAGAAAATAGGATGAACTTTTTCTGTAGACATTCATCAAATATCTAAGACCCAGGAACCAAAGAACCATGGCCCAGAGAGAGTCCCAAACCTATCCCAGTCTCGCTTTCATCACCACAGTGTTCTTAGAGCTATACTTGGGATTCAGTGACATTAGTTTATGATAAAACTCCATGCCAGTCAGGAGCCCAAATAGCTAGCAGCTATTTCAACAGCACATGTGCCCTGAACCGTGGAGCAATGCACAGATTGACTCTGTTGGCCCATTTTACAAACTAACACGCCTACACTTCTGTCTGAATCAGTTACCCCCAACTGGCTTGCAGCTGAGGACTTCACGGTGTCACATGCTGGTGGTGAGCATATGGGGTGATTCCGATGATGGGGCCACCCAAGGAAATTTCCAACCGGAAGACTTCCAGAGAGGACTGCTCTTCTCTGCCTCACAGTGCTCACGCACTTTGCAAGGTAACTGAAGATTTATTAAGAACTATAGAGACTAATTTTGGTTTCATTTATGCTTCCCTGTATTAGGAGTATTATGTTCTTACATACATTTCAACACCTCACCATTCCATCTCCAAGCAATATGCATTCTAGTTAATTTTAGTAGAAGAGTTCTTAGTACATTATATCACCTTTCTCCACGCATAAATACTTAATATAGTAAATAATAAAAAATACTTAATAATACTTAATACTTAATAAATCTTTATGCTTTTGCTGGCTTAAGCCAGATGACTTTTTCGTTGAGTTGCTTACTTTTTTATTTGAGTGGGGAAAATCAGTTACTTTTGAATCACCGTTGTGCTTGAATAACATTTGTAAAGAGAATACAAAATGAAATTTCTACTTGACTAAGGCTGGAAATCAAAGTCTGAACTTTAAATCTTTTCCTATTGCTTTTCAATCTACTACTTTCTAAGAGGCAATCTGTATAGTAGGTATCAGCTTTGGTAGTATTTATGCAAATTTACAAGTGTACGGTTTAATTCGGTATGCTTTCCTCAGATAAATTAAAATGAAAAAGATAAGTCAGAAGTCTCTGCTGTCAGTATATCCTCGGGTTAACAGAGCCCACACCAAATGATATCAATGAAAGTCATTATAATCATAACACCTAGTATTAAATCTAAGCCTATTATGTGCCACGCACTGGAATGGGTACTGTAAGTATAACTCCTTCATACTTCACAAGCATTTTATTCTAGATGAAATGAATCTAATGACTTACTTGGAAGTTCTGCCACAATGGAGCAACTGGAACCTGTCTTGCCCTCCCACTGTAAATAATTACACATGTGGACAAAACATATATTAAAAAAAACACTTTAAGACATTAGACAACAGGCAGTGCATGGCTGTGATTGCTAAGAGGAGACAAACGAACAGCTGAGTACCATAACCACTCTGGCATTCTAAATTCTGAACCAATTTAGAACACAACAGTTTCACTGAAATGTGGGGAGTAACTGGAATTTGTGGAGGCTGAGGTAGCTGTAATTTGTAGGAGAGACCACTACAGAAGGTAGAGCCACTCAAAAAAGGAGCATCAGAGATACGATGCATCCCTGAGTTTGTTGCTGAATACTGTGTGCGAGTAAGTTGGAACTCCACAGGCATGGCAAACAAGAGGAAAGATGAACAGTTCCCAAAGCTCACAGAGGACTGGGAAGTATTCAAACTCTCACAGGTTGGAATGCAGACATTTCATTGGCCACCCAGTGCATTATGGGAGGAAAAGGTCACACCTCAGTAGTAGGACATAACTATCCCTAAAGGCTACTAGAGACTCCAAAATACAAAAACAAACCTTGAAAATATCAATCAGGTCAGCAAGTAACTTACCTACCTGCCACAGAAAAGGCCAGCACTTTTAAAAGATATCCAATCACTCAACAACTTAACTCACAATGACCAGCATTCAAAAAAAAAATATCAGATGTACAAAAAAAAGCAAGAACATGGGACCTATAACCAGAAGGAAAATCAGTCAAAAGACAGAGGTCCAGAAATAACAGATGATGGTGAGTAAACAAGACATTTGTTCAAAAGGTGAAGGAAAACATGGGGAAAATGAGGATAAAAATGGAAGATATTAAAAAAAAAAACCAAATGGAATTTCTAGATGTGAAAAATTCAATATTGTCAAAGATAATATTAAAAGAGAGAGAGAGAAAGAAAAAAAGCTACAGACGAATATCCCTCATGAATACAGACACAAAAACTCTGAACAAAATATTAGAGGACAGGATTCGGCAATATACAAAAAGAATTATACGCTATGACCAAGTGGGTTTTATTCCAGAAAGGCAAGATTAATTCAATATTTGAAAATTGATCAATATAATCCATCATAATAGTATGTTAAAGAAGAAAAATCATAGACTGATATCAATTGACGCAGAAAAAGCACCTGGCAAAATTCAACACCCATTCATAACTAAAGCTATCAGCAAGCAAGGAATAGAGAGTAACTTCCTCAATTTGATTAAAAAAAAAATCTAAAAATCCCTAGAGCTAACATTATACTTAATGGTGAAAGACTGAATGCTTTTCCCCTACGATTGGGAACAAAGCAAGGATGTCTGCTATCACCACTCTTACCCAAACTAGTGTGAGGAGTTCTAGCCAGCGTAATAAGACAATAAAAGGAAATAAAATTTATACATATCAGAAAGGAAGAAATAAAACTGTCCCTAATTTCAGAAGACATACCTACCTATGCATAAAATCACAAGGAATCTACCCCCCAGAATCCTAAAACTAGTAAGTTCATCAAAGTCAGAGGATACAAGATAAACATACAAAAATCAGTTGTATATCTACACACTAGCATTGAACATGTGCACACCAAACTGCAATTCTATTTATAATCACTCAAAAAGAGAGAAATATTTAGTTGTACATGTATAGGAGTTACATACTGAAAACTACAAAATGCTGATGAAGAAATCAAAGATCTAAATAAATGGCGTGTCATACTGTGTTCATGGACTGGAAGACTCCAAACAGTAAAGATATCAATTCTTCCCAAATTAATATACAGGTTTAATACAATTCTTATTAATACCTCATCAAAATCTTTTGTAAATATAGATAAGATTACTCTAAAATTTATATGAAAAAGCAAAGACACTAGTATAGGTGAAACAGTTTTGAAAGAAAAAGAGTAATTGAGAAGAATCATTCTGCCTGATTTCAATGGTTATTACATAACTGCAGCAATCAAGGCTGAGTAGTACTGACAGAGGAATAGATACACAGATCAATGAAAAACAATACAGAATCCAACCAGACCCACACAAATATGGCCAACTGAGTTTTGACAAAGGTTTAAAAGCAATTCAATGAAGGAAAGATAGCCTTTTCAACAAATGGTGCTTGAGAAACTGTACTTCTATAGGAAAAACAAAAACAAAACCCCTCTAGTTGGAAGGTCCCAGGAAAGAAAGCAGACTGTGAGCCAAAGCAATCTTGAGAAAGAAAAACAGAGCTGGAAGAATCAGGCTCCCTGACTTCAGACTATACTATAAAGCTACAGTAATCAAGACAGTATGGTACTGGCACAAAAACAGAAGATAAACTCATGCACCTATGGTCAACTTATCTATGACAAAGGAGGCAAGGATATACAATGGAGAAAAGCCAGTCTCTTCAATAAGTGGTGCTGGGAAGACTGGACAGCTACATGTTAAAGAATGAAATTAGAACACTCCTTAACACCATACAGAAAAATAAACTCAAAATGGATTAAACACCTAAATGTAAGACCAGACACTATAAAACTCTTAGAGGAAAACACAGGCAGAGGACTCTATGACATAAATCACAGCAGATCCTTTTTGACCCACCTGCTAGAGAAATGGAAATAAAAATGAACAAATGGGACCTAACGAAACTTAAAAGCTTTTGCACAGCAAAGGAAACCATAAACAAGACGAAAAGACAAACCTCACAATGGGAGAAAATATTTGCAAACAAAGCAACTGGCAAAGGATTAATCTCCAAAATATACAAGCAGCTCATACAGCTCAATATCTAAAAAACAGTCAACCCAATCCAAAAATGGGTGGGAGACCTAAATAGACATTTCTCCAAAGAAGACATACAGATTGCCAGCAAACGCATGAAAAAATGTTCAACATCACTAATCATTAGAGAAATGCAAATCAAAACCACAATGAGGTATCACCTCACACCAGTCAGAATGGTCATCATCAAAAAATCTAAATGCTGGAGAGGGTGGGGAGAAAAGGGAACCCTCCTGCACCATTGGTGGGAATGTAAATTGATACAGCCACTATGGAGAACAGTATGGAGGTTCCTTAGAAAACTAAAAACAGAACTATCATATGAGCCAGCAATCCCGCTACTGGGCATATACCTTGAGAAAACCATAATTCAAAAAGATACATGTACCACAATGTTCATTGCAGCACTATTTACAATAGCCAGGACATGGAAGCAACCTAAGTGTCCATCGACAGATGAATGGATAAAGAAGATGTGACACATATATACAATGGAATATTACTCAGCCATAAAAAGGAACGAAACTGAGTTATTTGTAATGAGGTGGATGGACCTAGAGCCTGTCATACAGAGTGAAGTAAGTCAGAAAGAGAAAAACAAATACCGTATGCTAACACATATACAAGGAATCTAAAACAACGGTACTGATGAACCTAGTCACAGGGCAGGAATAAAGACGCAGAGGTAGAGAACGGACTTGAGGACACAGAGGGGGAAGGGGAAGCTGGGACAAAGTAAGAGAGTATCATTGACATATATAACCTACCAAATGTAAAATGGATGGCTAGTGGGAAGCTTGCACAGCACAGGGAGATCAGCTCGGTGCTTTGAGATGACCTAGAGGGGTGGGATAGGGAGGGTGGGAGGGAGGCTCAAGAGGGAGGGGATATGGGGATATATGTGTACATATAGCTGATTAACTTTGTTGTACATCAGGAACTAACACAACAGTGTAAAGCAATTATACTCCAATAAAGATGTAAAATAAAAGAAAAAATGAATGCAGACTGTGAAAAAGTAATCTAACAGTACTTACAAATGTATGAAACAACCTCACTGCAGGGTTGGGGGCAGTGCTGACTTAAGTGACTTTGGAACGAGTAGAGTTGGTAGGACTGAAGGCAGAAGGATGTGTACACCAGCACTGTAGTCTAGTTTATAAAGTTGCTTCCCATAAGGATACAAGTTATGAATTCTGATACTGCTCTACATGTATATAGGAATTAAGCAAGTAAGTAAAAGGATGTTGGATGGTAGGAGCCAGGAATCTTGTTGTTGGTGTGGGAATTTACAGATAAACAGGAGAGAAGGCTGGAATGATACATGTAATAATGGAACAGAGTTGGAGAAATTAGTATAAATTCATGTTTAGCTTTATTTAGATATAGATGGTTACATATGGCAATATTTATAGACATACGGGTTAGTATACACACACATTCCCTTGCTATGTCAGCTGAGAGGATCTAGGAGCAATGACATCCCAGGAATAATGAGCACAGCTAGTGCCCAGATCTTGGTTTCCAGTATCATTCTCCCATAAAAAGCACCAAGGCTCCCTGAAGAGATGGTTGATTCAAGACTGGAGCAGGAAATGTACAAGATAAGACTGGAGCTTCTTGCAGTGCCGGAAAGCATGTAAGTGTTCATACACACACATATACACATACACACACACACACACACACTCTCCACCAACAACAATGGGGTATGTCAAAGGGACACAGAAACCCAAATGAAAGAACTCCCAGTGTCCAAGTCTGGAACATTTTGAGCCACAAAATAAATAAAAATATGTTGCATTATAACTCAAAGTATAAAATAAATATCCACAAGTCCACAGTGATATAAATAAATGAGCAAATAAATAAATAAATGGGGGAAAACAGACAAATCTCTCCTACAGAAGAATTTCACATAGTTTACGTAGCTACCCTACCCTCAAAGAGGGAAAGAATAACTCCCGGTTCCTTAAGTGTGGTCCACACATAGTAACCTTCTTTCAAAGAGTAAAGTATGCAAAGAGGGGAAAAGAGTAACATTATAGGGGAAAAACTTGACAAACACTTCCTCAGGTGATTAAAGTCAACATCAATGGTCAGAAATCATACTTGATAGTATGTAGCCTTGATACGATGGGGTACGATTAGAAAATGGACAAAGGACATGAAGAGACGTTTCGCCAAAGAGGATGTACAGATGTCGAATAATCACATGAAAAGACGTCCAATGTCATTTATAATTAGGGAAATTCAAATCAAAACCACAAGATATCACTAAACACATGATCAAAATGGCTAAAATTAAAAATGAAGGCAACACAAAATGCTGGCAAGGATAGAGAGAAACTGGATCACTAGACATTGTTGATGGGAAGGGGAAATGGTTAAGCCACTCTGGAAACATTCCGGCATAGTTTGGAAAAATAAACATCAACTACCATATGACCCAGCATTTGAACTCCTGGGCAACTGTTCCAGAAAAAATAAAAACTTACATTCACACAAAAACCTGTAAATGAAGGTTTACAGCAGCTTTCTTCATAATAGCTCAAAATTGGAAAGAACCCAGATTTCTTTCAACAGGGGGATAGTTAAACAAACTGTGGTATATTCATATCATGGAACGCAGCTCAGCAATAAAAAGGAAGAAACTTGATACACATAATGATCTGGATGAATCTCCAGAGAATTATGCTAAGTGAAAAAAAACCACAAAAGGTTACATGCTATATGATTCCATTTATAAAACATTCTTGGAATACCAAAATTATAAAGATGCAGAACAGATTAGCGGTTTCCAGGGATTAAGAGGAAAGCTTCCTGTGGTGGAGGAGAAATGGGTGTGGCTATAAAAGGGAAGCATGAGGAATACTTGTGATGAAAATGTTCTGCATCTTGACTGTATCAATGTTAGTATCCTGGGTGTGATACTGTACTATAGTTGTACAGCGTGTTACCATTGGGGGTAAGTGGTTAAACGGTACACTGGATCCCTCTGTGTGACTTCTTAAGATGGCTTATGAAGTTTGAAGTTTCAATTATCTCAAAATAAAAAGTTTGATTTTGAAAAAACAGCCAAAGGAAGAAAAAGACATATACACAGTCAATAGTTTCCTTAAAAATGTGCTAATGAATTCCATTAGCTAGGATGTTAGGATAACTGGATACTCATATGGGGAAAAAAGTAAACTTCCATCCTTAAGTCACACCATACACACAAAAAAATTAACTCAAAACCTAAACCTAAAAGCAAAATCTATTTTAAAAAATGCTAGAAGAAAACACTGGATAAAGTGTCATCATCATAAGGTAGGCAAAGAAAGAACAAACTAAAAAAGAAAAAAATTGATAAATCAGAGATCACCAAAAATAAAAGCACTTGCTCCCCACAAAAATACCATTAAGAATGCATGGATGTCCTGCTGGGAAAAAAAAAAAAAAAAAGAATGAATGGATGAGCAAAATGTTTATCTGACAAAGGATTTATATCTAGAATATGTAAATAATTCTTACACCTCAGTAATATGACAAAAATCCAATTTTTAAAAAAAATGGGCGGAAGATTTGAAAAGACCCTTCTCAAGGTAAGACATATGAATGGTCAATAATTACATGAAAGATGCTCAACATCAAAGAAATGCAAATTAAAAATCTCAGTGAGAATAAAACATTGATGGCATTTGCCCATGAAAATGAGCTGGAAATTGCAGAACACTCTCTTGTGAACTAAGAGACAAATATTGAAAAGTAGTTGAGTTAGAAAACAGAGGGGAAATATAACATTATTTGACTTTTAATAATGCATATAGACTTTCTGCTATGGAGAGAGAGCAATGGGTCACTGATGTCCCGTTTGGACTACTGTTCTAGTGGCCATGGCAACGGGCCTGAAAGAACTTCGGGCTTCCCTGTTGGAGTACAGTAATCTCCAGCCTATGATTTCAGGTAGAAACAAAGCAAGTCCTGGAGAATTCATGTTGCGTGAGGGCATCCTTTCTTTCCCTCTACTAGTCCTGCCTGAGCCAAGTAATTCTAGGTGGCAGAATTACAAAGCCTCGGAGACAAGAGTGGACGCAAAATAAGTTAAAAACTGAAAAATGGACAGGATGCAGGCCAGGTCTTAAGGAGACAGCTGTGTAGAGGCCCGCAGGGGTTGAAGAGAGGGAACCTCTCTGGGTCCAGATGACCGGACGGACTGTATTTTCAAGGAGAAGCCTAAATTCATCAAGGAAGGGCAGAGCTCCCCACATACCTCCTCCCAGAGTTAGTCTGCTGGCCTGAGAGTGAAGTGTCTTGAGCCAACTGAAAAAGCCAGTCTCAAAAGGTAAACGTGACACTGGATGGCGTGTCTAATTACATAACAATGAGTTGCTAATTCGCTCCACTCAGTCAAATTAGGGAGCTTTTGAGCACTTAATAGTTGGCCAAGAGTAAATTTTGCTAAACCTCAGTTGTAATGAAAGAGGATTTAGTTCCAAGGTAGCGACTCAAAGAGCAGAGGCACCATGATTCCTTACATGATGATAGCTAGCTTTTCATCAGTCCCTCCCCTGGAATGCTAGTTCTCAGAATAGGTTCTTTTTTAAGGGGAAAAAAAAAAGTTATATGATCAAATATATTTGGAAATAAACAAAGGCAAACAAGATTCTTAACTGTTAAGTGCCTCTAATACATGGGCCTTCTTTAGGAACCTCCACATGGCAGGTACCAAGTCCCCAATTTTGGGGGCACAGACATTTTTCCCATGGAGTATCTCATCTGATCAGTGTTCTGCAAAACACATTAATAGTGCAACTCTCCTAACAACTTCAGGAAATAGTCTGTGGTCCCCTGCAGTTTGAAAAATTAACAGGGCTGACTAGAGACAGGCATCTGTTGTTGTCAAAGCCCAGTTAGAGTGACGTTTGAACCTACTTCAACTGGAAGAGTCCTACCGCACCCTGCGATCAGGGTAAGGACCCTGAACAAAAGCCTAGGGGTAGACTTTCCAGCTACAGCCTGTGTATGGGGGGCAGGGGAGGCACAGGGGATTGCGAGGCAGGAGGTCCGGGGCAAGAATCTCACTGAGAAGAGCCTGACATGGGTATCCAGGGTGCCCAGGAAAAGCCTGGAAAAACCAGATGGGGTCAGACCTCCCAGGTCTTGATGATCAGGTTAAGGGCTTTGCTTTTCTTCTTAAAGACAATGAAATGCCAGTAGGTGATTTTAAGTAGGGAGAGACAAGATTAGATTTTAATTTAAAAGGTCTCTTCAGTGTGGCAAATGTTTAGGGGTGAAGGGGAAAGGGTGTGGGGACACCTTGCACTAGGGCAGGTGGAGGTGCAGGCAGCCTGGTGTTGGCTCTAGGAAGAAGTGAGAGGATCTAGAGGTTTCTAGGACTTGGTGGTTGGATGCAGGTAAGGAGGAAGAAGAGGAGGCATCAAAATGATTCCTCAGTTTCCATCCAGAACAGCTCAGGTGGTAGTAATATCATTTAATGAGCTGGAAAATATTTAAAGAAAGAAAGGAGAAGAAAATATATGAGTCTGAGGTGTCTCTGAGGGACATCCAAAAGTGAATGCTGAGTAGGCAGTTGGAGATTTGCTAAATATTCTAGAGAAAAGATTGTATTTTATCTCCCATAAGATGCCAGGATACATTTCAAATGTATTAAATATTTGCACGGCCAAAATTAACTCACACATAATTAGAAAAATATGAGTATATTTATAAAATCTTGATACCTAGGGTCTTTCTAGCATGAAACAAGAAATCAAAAGAAAATATTAAGATGTAATCGTATATAGCTAGTGGGAAGCAGCCGCATAGCACAGGGAGATCAGCTCGGTGCTTTGTGACCACCTAGAGGGGTGGGACAGGGAGGGTGGAAGGGAGACGGAAGACGGAGGGGATATGGGGATATGTGTATACATATAGCTGATTTACTTTGTTGTACAGCAGAAACTAACACAACATTGTAAAGCAATTATACTCCAATAAAGATGTTAAAAAAAAAAGAGATTTGCATTTCTTACTTCAGTGGTTTGGCTAAAGACCATTTTCTTTCCTGTTAAAGGGAATGCATACGTGCAAAATAAAATTAAAATATGATATATAGAATAAAATACTTTATATACATTTAAAAGACAAATGACATTGGAAAAATATTTGCACCCTATTCAGGGCTGAATAGAAATAGGCATTGGGTATTTTCAAAGACCAGGTAGAGTAATGCTTGAACCTAGTTCAGTTGGAAGAGTCTTATGTAATCAAATGTAATATACTTAACATACAGGACGATTTCAAATCAAGAATAAAGATTAACGTGAACGATCTGGTAGAAAAGCAAGCCAAGGATAGGAATAGGGAGTTCAAGAAGAAACACAAATGACTATAAATACATTTTAAAAGTATTTAATCTCACTAGGAATCAAAGACTTACAAATTAAAACAACACAAATAGCATATAAAGCCACTAGAATGACGATTCTCAGTATGTGTGTGAGAACAAGGAAATAAAAGCTCCTTTGCACTCTGGGTAGGAGTGAATACTGGTGCAAGGTATTTTCTTGGAGAGCAATATGGAAATAAGTATGAATTCTCCTGGACCCTGGGATTCCATTCCTAAGAAATTAGCTCAAAGAAATACTCATACAAGTTCACAAAGATGTACATGCAAGAACATTCATTGCAATGTTGTTTATAATAGGAAAAAGTTCCCAACTCCCCAAAGGTTGAATTGAGGATGGGTTAAAAAAATCCTGGTGTATCATGTAACGCAGCAGTCCCCAACCTTTTTGGCACCAGGGACCAGTTTCGTGGAAGACAATTTTTCCATAGCCTGGGGGGATGGGAGGGGACGGGGTGGGGGGGGTGAAGCGGGGGTGGGGCAGTGGAGGGGGTGGTGATTCAGGCGATGAGGAAAGGCAGACGAAGCTTCGCTTGCTTGCTCGCCGTCCCGGGGGTTGGGGACCCCTGATGTAATGGATGACAGGACAGCCAGTAAAAATGATAAAACAGAAGTATATACCTTAATGTGAAAACACGTTTATGAGATACATATATTTTTAAATGAAAAGTAGATTACAATATAGTATGAACAGTATGATTCCTTTTATGTTCAAATATATGCATTTACACTATCCACTATGTATTATACACACACAGACCTTCAGGAAAATCCCTGGATATATGTATCAAAATGTCAACAATGGTTGTCTCCTAGTTGTGCATTTTTAAGTGGTGGACTTTTTTTCTATAGCACTATATTTTCTCATTTTTCTTCCATGCTTTTCATTATTTGTGGGATATAAACATCTGGGGGAAAAAACCCGGATGCTTCCCCAATATTATTTTTGCACCCATCGATGAGTATACATGTCTGTGTGTGTTTATAAACCAGTCAGAAAAACAAAACCATCTGCAAATCATTTTCTGGAGTAAGCCCACTTCTAAGTCCCAGGAAAAGACGAAAGGAAAACACAGGATGTGACACAGCTAAATAGAAGAAACATCAGAGGTTGCTTCTCCCACATCTTGACTGTTGGCATCTTCCCCAGAAGCACAAATAAGGCTCCCTAGGGAGGGACTGGGAGTCCAGGCTCTGTGAAATTCTCCAGGGCTAGGGAGGTGGCCACCAGGCCTTAGCAGGGAGAGGTGAGCACGCAAGATGCTCTCCAGCCAATGATAACACGTTTTCCAGAAACTTCAGTGCCCACCTTCTTCTATCAGCACTTTATATGTCAACCTTTCCCAACCTGTAAACCAGAGTGACCCTGCTGCTTTTGCTGGTTGAGCAAGTGCTGAAAACAGAGACGTGATCTACGCTCTGCATCTCCGGACTCCTGCATTTGGCTGGCGAAGCCAAGGATGGAACCTTCTCTCCCCAAGTGGTTCATGATATCTTTTGAGAATCTGATGAAAATTTGAGAGCCTCCTCTCAGCATATACACATATATCCAACACTTCACATCTGTTTTCAGGGTTCACAAACTCGCTGAAACCCTTGAGGGGTGACTTTGAAGGAGCCCTTATTAAGCTGGATCCCTTAGTCCAGAAGCGACCACCCAGAGGGTGCCACTGTGGTTCCTCTGGAACCCAGCCCTGTCCTCCCTCGCTGCTTTGCCATCAGCAGCTTTCTTCCCCCATCCACTCTCCCTCCCCACACCTGTACCGGCCTCACCTTCACTAATAATTCAACCGAGAACTAAGAGTAGCTCCCCCTGCTGTCCCACCGCTGCCACTACCACCTCTCCGTTATTCGAATTCCAGACACTGCTGTATCTTTCAATAAAAGTAAACGTGGTCGCGTAATGCAATTTCTATAGAAGACACATCTGATCCTTCCTTTCTCCTTCCTGCTTCCATTAGCACGGACACTTTTTCAGGTGTTAGTGTAATGGCTAATTTTTCATGTTTCAAAGCTGCAGGTCTGCAAACGTATGGTAAGGGCAGTCTCAGCAGGTCTCCGAACCAAATGCTGATTTCAGAAGAGCCTTGCTTAATGACAACACAGTAGATTGTTTTCAAACGGTTCTTCATCCAAGCAATGCCTACTTACATTTTGCAATTCATATTTTGCAATAATGTATGCATAGAAGTTTCTGGGTTTTTTTTAACAGCTGCCATCTCAGGGACTTTGCGGTAAATCTGAAAACTCAGTTCCCCGCTCACTTGCCTGTAAACCCGGGTGCGCAGACACATGTGCCATTTAGGCCTTCACTGTCACAGGTGCCTCCGTTCAGACAGCTGACGTTAGCACAGGGGTCCTTGTAGGATTCACAGTGGATTCCTGCAGAGAAACAGATGCAAAAGGGGTGACTCATTAAGGGGTCTCCAGCTCCCATGGCCTTTAAAAGGAAAGTGTTGGAAAAGCCTTGAACAGTGTGGAGGCTGATTCCCAGAGGGGTGTGTGTGCACATGTATTCACATGCCCACCTTTGACTTTAGGTTGTTGTAAAAACACACCTTAGGAGAAAATAACAGATTGAGTACCGGCTCGTAGGTCCCACCATGAAGTCTTTTACGTACTTTCTCTGACCACACACCCCAAAGCCTGGGCAACAGAATGTTAAAACTTTGAAAGATAAAATTTATCAGTGATAAATGCTCTCTAAGTCTCCAAAAGAAACAGAACATAGCCAGACAGTCTACATAAAATGTCAATATAATTGATAAACAGTATCCTAAAGGTAAAGACTTGGAGTCAGATACTTAGACGAGCCCCAGTCATACTGTGGAAAATTGCAGAGGAGAGAAGGAAGTGTTTGTCCTTAGACCTCATTCCCAAAGACCAACCGGTTCACCACAGGCGAAAGGTAACATCTTGTGCACATACTGCATTCCAGACCCTTGTGCTGTGCTTTACGTGTAATGTGATCCTCAGGCCAGCACCATGAAACAAGGATCCAAATGCGAGGTCACCAGGCTGGCGGGGACGGAGCTGGGACCTGATGATGCTGGCAACTTGAACGTGAGTCTGTGCTCGCTGAGTAGTTCCCCTGAGACGGAGCTCAGCCGTGGAAATATACAACATTCTACGGAACTCAGTGCCCATTCAAACAAAATGGAGGCCCTGAAAAGAATCTTTATAGCAAATACAGTTCCCAGTGGTGTAAAAAAAATAGTCTACGTGTGCATGTATGTATGCAAGTGCTTGAAGTTGGACTGAGAGGTGAATGAATTACTTTGAAAGTCACTTTGTGCATTTCTATATTGTTGCAATTTTTCACAATGAGTATATAGTATTTTATCATTTTATTTAAAAAAAAAAACTTTAAAAATCCAACACCATTCGAAAGGTAGAATTTCTGGTGTTGTTTCACTGGAGTGCCAGATGGATGAATAGACTAATCTCTCTCTCTTGACCCCCTACCATTTGGAGAGGAAGATAAATTACATGCTACGTAAGAATGTATATAACGATATACTCGCCCTTCCCAACAGCCTCAAGAAAAAATAAGCATAAAGCAAATAACAACAGGATGGTATTAATTTCCTTACTTCACTCATATCTGTACAAAGGCCTGCCACACCCAGCGACTCACATCGTTTTGTCACTGAAATTATTCTTGCTGAGATTTTTTTTCTCTCCTTTCCTTTTCAGTTGTCAGTGTCTTAAGAAGGAAGGTTCAAGAATGAGGGGGAGAAATACAAGAGAAAAAGGAAACAGAACTACCTACTTGTAGTCACATTAATGATTTATTTGAACCTGGTAAAGTATTTTAGAATGGATGGTTTTTCATTTCTTTTTATCCTTTGCCCTCATATCCAACCTAGGAACAATAATAGTCTACCAGATATTTTTCTAAAGTGTCTTTCAGATCTCTGCCTGACATTTCTCCCTGAAACCACCACCCCAAGCCCACTGCCTCACGCCAGGTGGGAGACGCTCCCGGCCCCAAGCCATCTCCTAGCTCCCTCTCTGCCTCCAGTGACGTGATGGAACCTCCCTGACGCATCGTCCTTAACAAACCCAGGACTCATGGTAATATTCAAGGTCAAACTAATTTAAAGATTAAAGCATAAAACTGGTAATTGTTCTTCACTTGAGTGTGTATGGCCTCTGCACCCAAAAGTCTCCATTTTCTTTTTCCCACTGATTCCCAAATAGCACAGGCTGAATTGAAAGAATAAAATGCAAAAGAGCCTTTTCTGCTTCAAAATGTTCATCAGAAGACAAGGGTTCATATATTCAGAATTTCCCAGGACGCTGATCAATGGGAACCACGTGACAAAAAAGGCTTTCAATTGTAATGGGAAATACAGCCACAGATCAAGGTTCAGAGAGGTCTGAAACCTAAAAGATATTTCCATTAGACCTAAAATAAAAGCAATCAAGGATAATCTTTCCTGGGTTTCTACAAATACATTTGCCAATCTAACCTTATAATAGTCATATAACTAATACATTAGCACGCAAATGACCACATTCTTCAAATAGGGCTGAAAAGCACATTCTAGGCTAGATATTTAAGCACCTTAACATTAAATGCCTTCAATAAGATAGATTTGATGAAAATGTCCAAGATAATAAGCAATTTCAATCTTTTGGGTGGGTTTTCTGGGCAATGACTTTATCCTTTGTTATTTCTTTTTCAAAAGATAAGATATTCAGTCACTTGAAGGTCTTTGAGAGTTTTCTGGCAGCAAGGGGGGACAGAAGCTAATCTTCATGGCAACACGATGACTACAAAGCAAGATGGTCTTAAAGGTCCCCTGAGAGCACTTTGCTGACTCCTGTTTCTAGCCTCTAAGCCTCGCTAAGCCCTGTGTAAGAAATATTTGTCATGCTGCTCAGGTCACTGATCAGAACTGAACAGCTATGAGCTAGAAATCTTAAATGCAGAGCAGGGACAGTCATGAATACCCCTGAGATGTCCAGGGTATGTCCCCTCCAACTCCCCTCCTAAGGCCTCCTGGGCTCCCCTTGTCTGCACCCCCAGGGCCCCTAGGCCCTTGCACAACACTGAGTGTTGGGCATCCCATGTCCTCTGACCATAACACCAGACTTCGCCCTCTGTCCCAAGCTGGTCTTCCCCCGGCACATTCTCAATGCCAAAGCCCAACTCATGGAAAGCTGAAGCTGGCTCTCCCAAGACAGAACTCCATTCTTCTGCCACTGTGTATTGAGAGCACAGGAAGATTCCACTGTTACAGAATTTATGGTCTTAAATCAAAACTTATCTGTCGGGGCTTCCCTGGTGGCGCAGTGGTTGGGAGTCCACCTGCCGATGCAGGGGACGCGGGTTCGTGCCCCGGTCCGGGAGGATCCCACGTGCCGCGTAGCGGCTGGGCCCGTGAGCCATGGCTGCTGAGCCTGCACGTCCGGAGCCTGTGCTCTGCAATGGGAGAGGCCCGTGTACCACAAAAATAAAACTTATCTGTCCTCCTGCCTGATCCCCCCAACATCTCTGAGGTCCTTCTGAGCAGAGGCCATATCTTACCTCGCAAAAGAAATTACGGCTATACCACCAGAATCCTGTCCTTTCAGGAGGGGCGAAAGTCTGTGTACCTTGGCCGCCACACAGGTAGGATTGCTAGAGGAGTGAGAAGCCATTCCAAATCTGCCTCAAAAATACTCTATTTTGTCAGGGAAAATCAGGTCCACACTTCAAACTAAGCCTGTGGAATGACACACGCATCACCCGTTGGCAAGGGATGGAGCACACACGATTACGAAACTTGTGTTTAGTCTCAAGCAAAAATAAACTGTAATTCAGTCAAAACTAATAAAAATTCATACTTTTCATATTAAGGGATAGAGAGGAAACCTTTCTGAAAAGATCTTTATTCCAACAGGGCTCTTTATAACAGTTAACTTCAGAATTAAAATGAGCAAAAATTCAAAGAGTCGTGCTCCAATGATAAATCTCTGGTGTCATCACAATTCAGTCGTGGTTAATATTTCGAAAACTGAAAAACCTTTATTTATCTCCAATAAAATTAAGCCAGGTAAAGAAAATTAACTTGAAGTATCCTTTGAACTTCCTATTCACTTGAAGACATCATCTTTCTTTTTTTCACTTAAATATTTTAGTTTTATTGTGACAGATACCTTTTATACAGAAGCATGCACAAAACACTGGAGTTTACTTGAAAGAACAGTAATAAAGTAAGTACCTGTGTAGCCACCATCCGGGATAAAAAGTAAAACATTTCTCCCCCTGTGCCTTTTCCCAAAGGGAAAAGGCCCACGGGTAACAATCATCCCGACCTTTGAACAATCACTTCTTTGCTTTTCCTTTATACTTTTACCACCTTTGAATATATCTCTACATGATATAATGTTTAGTTTTGTCTGTTCTCAAATTTAATATAAATGGAATCATGCTGTTTGTGTTCCTCTATAATTTGCTTCTTTTGTTCAACATTACATCTTTAAGATTCTTCATTGTTGATGGGTGTAGTTTCAGTTCATTCATTTCTACTGCTGTATAATATTTATCTACTCTTTTTATTTTATTTCTTTATATTTTATACAGCAGGTTCTTATTAGTCAACCATTTGATACACATCAGTGTATACATGTCAATCCCAATCGCCCAATTCATCACACCACCACCACCCCCCGCTGCTTTCCCCCCTTGGAGCCCATACATTTGTTCTTTACATCTGTGTCTCTATTTCTGCCTTGCAAACCAGTTCACCTGTACCATTTTTCTAGATTCCACACATATGCATTAATATATGATATTTGTTTTCTCTTTCTGACTTACTTCACTCTGTATGACAGTCTCTAGATCCATCCACATCTCTACAGATGACCCAATTTCATTCCTTTTCATGGCTGAGTAATATTCCATTGTATATATGTGCCACATCTTCTTTATCCATTCATCTGTCGACCAGCATTTAGGTTGCTTCCGTGAGTTGGCTATTGTAAATAGTGCTGCAATGAACACTGGGGTGCATGTGTCTTTTTGAATTATGGTTTTCTCTGGGTATATGCCCAGTAGTGGGATCGCTGGGTCATGTGGTAATTCTATTTTTTGTTTTTTACGGAACCTCCATACTGTTCTCCATAGTGGCTGTATCAATTTACATTCCCACCAACAGTGCAAGAGAGTTCCCTTTTCTCCACACCCTCTCCAGCATTTATTGTTTGTAGATTTTTTGATGGTGGCCATTCTGACTGGTGTGAGGTGATACCTCATTGTAGTTTTGATTTGCATTTCTCTAATGATTAGTGATGTTGAGCATCCTTTCATGTGTTGGTTGGCAGTCTGTATATCTTCTTTGGAGAAATGTCTATTTAGGTCTTCTGCCCATTTTTGGATTGGGCTCTTTGTTTTTTTGATATTGAGCTGCATGGGCTGCTTGTAAATTTTGGAGATTAGTCCTTTGTCAGCTGCTTCATTTGCAAATATTTTCTCCCATTGTGAGGGTTGTCTTTCCGTGTTGTTTATGTTTTCCTTTGCTTTGCAAAAGCTTTTAAGTTTCATTAGGTCCCATGTGTTTATTTTTGTTATTATTTCCATTTCTCTAGGACGTTGGTCTAACTCCATACACAAAAATAAACTCAAAATGGATTAAAGACCTAAATGTAAGGTCAGACACTATAACACTCTTAGAGGAAAACATAGGAAGAACACTCTATGACATAAATCACAGCAAGATCCGTTCTGTAACTGATTTCTAATCTCACAGCATTGTGATCAGAAAAGATGCTTGATATGATTTCAATTTTCTAAAATTTACCGAGGCTTGATTTGTGACCCAAGATGTGATCTATTCTGAAGAATTCTGTGTGCACTTGAGAAGAAAGTGTAACCTGCTGTTTTTGGATGGAATTTCCTATAAATATCAATTAAATCTATCTGGTCTATTGTGTCATTTAAAGCTTGTGTTTCTTTATTAATTTTCTATCCGTATGATCTGTCCATTTGTGTAAGTGAGGTGTTAAAGTCCCCCACTATTATTGTGTTACTGTTAATTTCCTCTTTTATAGCTGTTAGCAGTTGCCTTATGTATTGAGGTGCTCCTATGTTGGGTGCATATACATATATAATTGTTATATCTTCTTGGATTGATCCCTTGATCATTATGTAGTATCCTTCCTTGTCTCTTATAACATTCTTTATCTTAAAGTCTATTTTATCTGATATGAGTATTGCTACTCCAACTTTCTTTTGATTTCCATTTGCATGGAATATCTTTTTCCATCCCCTCACTTTCAGTCTGTATGTGTCCCTAGGTCTGAAGTGGGTCTCTTGTAGACAGCATATAGATGGGTCTTGTTTTTATATCCATTCAGTGAGCCTGTGTCTTTTGGTTGGAGCACTTAATCCATTCACATTAAAGGTAATTATCGATATGTATGCTCCTATTACCATTTTCTTAATTGTTATGGGTTTGTTTTTGTAGGTCCTTTTCTTCTCTTGTGTTTCCCACTTAGAGAAGTTCCTTTAGCATTTGTTGTAGAGCTGGTTTGGCGGTGCTGAATTCTCTTAGCTTTTGCTTGTCTGTAAACCTTTTGATTTCTCCATTGTCTGAATGAGATCCTTGCCGGGTAGAGAATCTTGGTTGTAGGTTCTTCCCTTTCACCACTTTAAATATATTGTGCCACTCCCTTCTGGCTTGTAGAGTTTCTGCTGAGAAATCAGCTGTTAACCTTATGGGAGTTCCCTTGTATGTTGTCATTTTTCCCTTGCTGCTTTCAATAATTTTTCCTTGTCTTTAATTTTTGTGAATTTGATTACTATGTGTCTTGGTGTGTTTCTCCTTGGGTTTATCCTGCCTGGGACTCTGCGCTTCCTGGACTTGGGTGGTTATTTCCCTTCCCATGTTAGGGAAGTTTTTGACTATAATCTCTTCAAATATTTTCTCAGGTCCTTTCTCTCTCTCTTTTCCTTCTGGGACCCCTATAAGGCAAATGTTGGTGCGTTTAATATTGTCCCAGAGGTCTCTTAGTCTGTCTTCATTTCTTTTCATTCTTCTCTTTTTATTCTGTTCCATAGCAGTGAACTCCACCATTCTGTCTTCCAGCTCACTTATCTGTTCTTCTGCCTCAGTTATTCTGCTATTGATTCCTTCTAGTGTAGTTTTCATTTCAGTTATTGTATTGTTCATCTCTGTTTGTTCTTTAATTCTTTTAGTTGTTTGTTTTTTAATTCTTCTAGGTCTTTGTTAAATATTTCTTGCATCTTCTTGATCTTTGCCTCCATTCTGTTTCCGAGGTCCTGGATCATCTTTGTTACCATTATTCTAATCCTTTCTCTGGAAGGTTGCCTATCTCCACTTCATTTAGTTGTTTTTCTTGGGTTTTATCTTGTTCCTTCATCTTGTACAGAGTCCTCTACCTTTTCATTTTGTCTGTCTTTCTGTGAATGTGGTTTTCATTCCACAGGCTGCCGGATTGTAGTTCTTCTTGCTTCTGCTGTCTGCCCTCTGGTGGATGAGGCTATCTAAGAGGCTTATGCAAGCTTCCTGATGGGAGGGAGTGGTGGTGGGTAGAGCTGGGTGTTGCTCTGGTGGGCAGAGCTCAGCAAAACTGTAATCCACTTGTCTGCTAATGGGTGGGGCTGAGTTGCCTCCCTGTTGGTTGGTTGGCCTGAGGTGACCCAGCACTGGAGGCTACAGGCTCTTTGGTGGGTCTAATGGTTGACTCTGGGAGGGACCATACCAAGTAGTACTTCCCAGAACTTCTGATGCCAGTGTCCTTGTCCCCACGGTGAGCCACAGCCACCACCTGCCTCTGCAGGAGACCCTCCAACACTAGCAGGTAGGTCTGGTTCAGTCTCTCCTGGGTTCACTGCTCCTTCCCCTGGGTCCCGATGTGCATACTACTTTGTGTGTGCCCTCCAGGAGTGGAGTCTCTGTTTTCCCCAGTCCTGTTGAAATCCTACAGTCAAATCCCGCTAGCCTTCAGACTCTGATTCTCTAGGAATTCCTCCTCCTGTTGCCGGACCCCCAGGTTGGGAAGCCTGATGTGGGGCTCAGAACCTTCACTCCAGTGGGTGGACTTCTGTGGTATAAGTGTTCTCAAGTTTGTGAGCCACCCACCCAGCAGTTATGGGATTTGATTTTACTGTGATTGCCCCCCTCCTACCATCTCATTGTGGCTTCTCCTTTGTCTTTGAATGTGGGGTATCTTTTTGGTGAGTTCCAGTGTCTTCTTGTCAATGACTGTTCAGCAGTTAGTTGTGATTCCAGTGCTCTCACAGGAAGGAGTGAGTGCACATCTTTCTACTCCACCATCTTCAACCAATCTGGACATCATCTTATTTTATTCAAACTGATTCCTTCCATGAAAAGTTTTCCAGTATTTCAACCTCACAGAGCTCAACTTTTTCTAAGCTGTTTCAGATGTTACAATTGAGATCTCGACCTTCACTTCATTATTCCTTGTGTTTGCCAGTCTCAGTCCACTCTTCTGCTTAAATAATAGCCTGATAAAGGAAAAGTCCTGACTTATCCATTTTTCTATCAATCACAATACTTGAGAAGGGACAGGTACAGAAAATACCTGGAAATTCTTGTTCACTGGTTATACAGAGGAAATAATTCTAACCAACAAAGAAAGAGTTCACATCCTTTCAATCATAAATTTCTGTAGACTTTAAAAATAAACAATTCAGTACAATGTCATCAAACTCATAACCCAATGATCTTATTTCTGAGACTCTATCCCCCCAAAATCCAGAAAGTATGAAAATTACATGAATAAAGATGTTCATTCCAGAATTATTTACAGTAGCTTCACTTTAGATATAGCAAGGGAATGGATAAATATTACCCCATAGGAACATCACATCGCCATTTAAAACAGAACTAATAAAACTTGCTAACAATTTCTAAATCAAACATAAATAATGGTAAGTCTGAGAAGGGTAATACCAACTTGTAGGTATAATCAATTATTACTGTAAAAACACAGATATTAAAAAGGATGGAAATAATACAGATGATTATTGCTCTTATGTTCTGCTGTAAAGCTATGAGTTATGAAATTTCCTCAGTTTTCTAAATTGTTATCATTGTTGCTACATTATTTTCGTAATTAAAAATTGAAGTATTTTCTTTCTAACTTCTGTCACCAAAAATTCCAAATGAGTATAGTCTTGACCATTAAATTTGTTCTGCTATAAATAATAATTCAACACAATGTTGGGCTGTAACTTGACTTTTTGGCACTATAATGTGATGAACACTAACTGAAGTCTTGAAAGTCTCATTGTGAATTAGCTCTGGACTAGTTTTTTTTGTTTGTTTGTTTGTTTTATGTGGTACGTGGGCCTCACTGTTGTGGCCTCTCCCGTTGCGGAGCACAGGCTCAGCGGCCATGGCTCACGGGCCCAGCCGCTCCGCAGCATGTGGGATCCTCCTGGACCGGGGCATGAACCCGCATCCCCTGCATCGGCAGGTGGACTCTCAACCACTGCGCCACCAGGGAAGCCCCGGACTAGTTTTAAAGAAGTATCAGCATTTCAGTATGTCTGAAGGGAGATCACTAGGAGTCCCTCCATGTATTTTGCTTCTAACAATTTCATGATCCACAGTGGAAACTTACTGGGAAAATGTTCGAGTTGCCTTGCTTTATTTAATTAGTGTGTTAAGCAGTAGCTTCCATTCAAGTACAGATAGCTGTGGAGCATGTGCTTTGTGTAAGCCACCATATCAAGAGCTGATGAGCATTAAAAAAAAAAAGAACCTGTGTAGTCACTGCCATTCAGGAGATTCTAATTTAGTGTCAGGGAAAGGAAAGTCTGGAGCCAGAAAGTACTGACTACAAGGCTGACCATAACTGTCATAGAAGATATCAAGAAAATGCTTGGAGAGTTCAGGAAAGAGAAATCACACCTGTTTGGAGATCAACATTTCTGACAATGGATGCAGCCATAGGACTGGATAAGGGGAAAGAGGAGGAGAGAAAAAAGGGCCAAGAAGAAAAGCCTGGGAACCACTTGCATTCATGGTGTCCAGAGAGCAAGGATTCATTCCAAGAAGGCCAGGAGGGAAGAGTAGGGTTGGGGGGTGAGGGTGGGGGGAGGAACGGAGCTGTGGAAGCTAAAGCAGGGTGAGTTTCAAAAGGGACCCAGTGATCATGAAGCAAAAGGGCAAGAATGTGAAGTTGGAAGCTGGAGAGGCAGGCTTTGGGGTTTCAGTCTTCAATTAGGCCACTGCTAGATCCATTTATCGGAATGGTACTAATGATATCCAAATGAAAGAAGATTAAGAAAAGAAAATTTAAGGAAATAAGAGGCATCATCTATACCAACTCTAAGGAAATTTGGTTGTAAAAGAAAGAGGAAGAAAGGGGCAAGTAAGTATAGGAGGAGGCAAAGTCAAACAAGAGTAAGTTTTTTTCACTTCATATGGAATTTATTTAGAAGTGTGTGTAAGAACATTTCTTTTTTCCTGTTTAGCAACTCAGTTTCTCTAGCACCATTTATTAGAAAAGAATTCCCATCCCATTCATAGCAATTCCTTGTTAAGAGTCATATGTTATTATAGACGATGGTTTCTGGGCCATTATTCAGTTTTGGTTAGCTGTCCATTCTTGCACCCATAACATGGGGATGTAATAATAACTGCAGCATTACAATGGGTTTCAACATCTGGCAGGAGTTCCCCCTCACTGCTTTCCGTTTTCAAAATGTTCTTAGCTGTCTTGCCTGACTTTCTATTGCATTCATTCTTTTTAGGAAGTTATATTCATTTGTTTAAGTTTTTTTAAAAACAGAAAAGAGTAAAAAATCACCACTTAAAAAAGCACATATGTAAGTAAGAAGTTAAAGTTCCAATCCTCCCCCCAACACACCACTTATCCAAGTTCTAACTCCAGAGGTAAGTACTAGTTAAGAATTGATGCCCACCCATCTGATAGTTTCCTAAGTTTATACAGACATCTTACATGTAAATATATGTTGGGATAAATGCTTTCAAAGAGGGAAAGAATGTCCATACCCTAAGGAGAGAAAGGCCCAGAATCTTTTGACCTCTCTCCTCCCCTCACTCACTCTTCCTCTGGATTGGAGGGCATGAATTACCCACTTCTGCTTCTCTTTAATACCTTCTACCCGACCCCTCAACACCTGCCCATCACTCTTACTTTAGAAGTTCTCTCATTTATTGCTACTTTGCTAGGGTTTACATTCCTGCTTAAACCCAAACTTAAATGTCTCTATAAATATATCAAAATGAAATATCACTTTACCTGCCCATTGAGATGAGATCTTTAACACAGTTGTATGCCTTCCAATCCTTCCCAACACCCACCAACTCATGGACTTGGTTAAAATAATATGAAATTTTAGTTTGGTCATTTAAATTTTCCTTAAGAACAGATGGAGTGACACACTCTAGGGTGACCACCCTTATATAACTCCCTCCTCTTGAGTGTGAGCTTCTAATCAATAGCATTTGGCAAAGGTTAAGAGATTCTGAAGATGCTGTTACAGTATCTAATCAGTTGACTTTGAGTTAACCTTAGGTGGGCCTGACCTAACTAGGTGAGACCTTTAAGAGGGTTCAGGCCTCTCCTGGGTTTCAAGAAGCAGAATGTCAAGAATTCTACAGCTGCAAGGATATGAATTCTGCCAACCACTTGAGGGGACTTGGAAGCTGATCCTTCCCTATTTAAGCCTCAGATGAGAGCTCAGCTCAACCAACACCCTGATTCCAGCCTTGGATTCCAGACCTTGAACAGGGAATCCATTAATCCATGCCTGGACCTAGGAAACTGTTAGATAATAAAAGGGTGTTGTTTTAAGCAACTACCTTACGATAATTCACTATGCAGCAATAATAATTAATATAGTAGGCATGTCTATTTTTTCAAGAGACTTTTCTTTACCATTAAATTAGTATTTACAATCATATGAATGTCATCTATTTAGGTTTATCCCCGCATGTAAAGAAGTCTGCTCAACCCTTTTCCTCCTGTTCTCCATCGTCCCCTATCTGGTCATCTTTGCTCTGATTTAGTTCCAATTTGATGAGAATACCTTGGAAAATAATTTTCTTAGAGAGGGTACATGGTGTTACGTTTTCTGTATCCTTAAGTGTACAAAATGTCTTTCTTTACCCCTCAAATACAAATGAACCTTTAACAACCAGACATTTTCATTGAAAAATCTAAAACACTCTTCACTGTTGTTTAGCTTCATTTTAGAGAAGAGCAGTTCAATGCTGATTTGATTCTTTCTTTTGTGTGTAACTTGTACTCACTATGAAGAATCTTGTAAAAACTATTCTCAGTGTTCTTGGATTTGGAAATTCTACCAGGAAATTGCAAATTACGTATCATCTCCCTCATTAATCCTCTGGCATTTTGTAAGCCCATTCTATTTGAAAATTTCAATTTTCTTCATCTCACAGACTTCTCTCTAGTAGTCAGTTGATTCTGGTTTTATTTCCATGTGTTCTTTCTTCTTCCACAACATCCACCATTCAGATGAAACATATCTCTTCATCTTTTCTCCACATTTCATGTCTTTTCACTCATGGTTTCCATTCCCTCATATTTTTACTTCTATCACGACATACTTCCTCCTTTTGCTTTTCCAGATCTAAATTCAATTTTGAGTGGTATACATTACTTTTTTTTACTTCCCTTCTTGAGTGTTTAGAGTTGTGGGGTTTGTTGCAATTTTGTTTTTACTTCCTAGATTTTTTTCCCCTTGTTGAGTTGCTGGTACAGGCTCCCTGAACTGGCCAGGCTTGAGGTAGGCAGAGAGAGATGATACTGGAGATTCTCCTCCAGTGCTGGACAGGCCAGTCAAATTAGCCCTGTCTACATGGCCTCCCAATTTGGGGTTCTCAAGGTTCTCCAGGTGCGAGCAGGAGCTCATTCACACACACACACAAAGGACCAGCTCAGCCCAACTGCAATCCTCTTAGAGGGCAGCCAGGATCCATGAGATCAGGAGAGTCCTTTGCCTCGTAGAGTCAAGTGCAGCACATTATAGCATGTTTTCCCTCTCTATAAGCTGAAGGGTCTTTTGGGCTCAGCTGGTCATTGAGTCCTCCGTTCTCTCCAGAACCCTATCCCCTAACCCTGTGGTACACAAAGGCTCCCAGCACCGCACCCTTTCCTTAAAAACCCACATCCTCAAATGTGTTTGAGATCCCCTCCAGGATCTTGAGTCATCTCGAGTCGACTACCTTCTTGAGTCATCCACAGCAGAGCGTCTGTAACTGATGGAGGAAGGTCACAGAAAGACAGAAGGGGTGGAACAAGGAGCATATATGGAAGGATTAACCTTGAGCAGAATGGGGAGCATGTGATCAGGTAATAAGGAAGGCAATAAAATTTGAGTGGCTGTGATTGCAGATGAGTTTGTAGGACAGGGCTTCTCAAAGGGTGGCACAGGCCCAGCATATCAACATCATCTGAGAACTTACCAGAAATTCAAATTCTTGGGCCCTACCCTAGACAGGGGTGGGGCCCAGCAAACTATGTTGTAAGAAGCCCACCAGCAGATTCTAACACATGCTCAAGTTTGAGAACCACTGCTCACTGGAAAACTAGAGAAATGTGAAGATGTTTACAGATTATAACCTCTCTTTCTTTCCATGAAGATGGACGTGAAATTTGTTCTATCCTCTGAGTGAGTGATTTAATATGAGGCTTGAGGAAAGCAGCAAAATTCGGGAATACTCCTTGAGAAAAATGGAAGAAGGAGGTGAACAAAGCTAGGATCACAGTCCATGAATTTGTGGAGTCACTAGTGGGTCATCATATACAGTTTCGTTTTTTATTTCTTGGTCATGACAGCATGAGCAATGCTTCAAAGCCAGGAACATCAGAGGCAAATTCAGAGTATACCCAATTAATAACTTTGTCATTCATAAAGATGAAATTTACTCCATAAAACTCTATCATAAACTAAAGAATTTTGGACTTTAAAATTTGGAAGCACATCCACCACTACTCATTCTGTCATTGAAGAATCTCAAAATCTCTCAGTAAGCATTACTGCCCTTTCTTTAAACAGACAAAATAAAGACAAGTCGGTTGAAAAGGGTTGATCCAGGGTCATCAGTCATCCAATGGCACAATGAGGATGAGCTCCCTAGGTCTCCTAATTCACTGCTCCTTTATTCTTTCCAGACCTGAGCGGACTCCCTATTTCTCAGTGCTCTGATCTTCCTAGAACTGAAATCCATGTGGATGAAGCCAGCACATCTGTCCTCATGGGAATTGGTGGAGTTTGGCTCTAAGTGGGCATTATAGTCCATGAGGAGCATCAGATGTGCCAATCATAAAGCCAAGACCTGACCCAGCTTCAGCCCCTCCATCCAGGGGCTAGGTCAAGTTCATCCATGTGCCCTACAAACCCTCGAGGCTCACCAGAACGATCTCTAAATAAAGGTGGGTCCATGCAAAGAGAAGCAAAGTCGGCTACAATGCGAGGTCACTGGCAGATGGATGGTATCAAGTAAGCGGTGGTGGGAGAAAGAGGTTAAGTGAAATGGCTATAAATAGAGCCTCAAAAGCATTACAAAAATCTACACCAGCCCGGGAGTCGTGACTTAGAGAAATGCATGCAAATTAGTTGATGACCCGGCGTCCTGCCACAGCGCCGGCTGAGCGTGTCAGGGCTCCAATAAAGCCACACCTGTGAGCCTGCTGGGGAGGAGATGGAAGGGCTTTCGGGACCATGTTGGCTGGGCTCCTGAGGGCTGACACTACCACCTCTCCGGTTACCGTCAGGCCTTTTTTATGAGTTCATGCACGTAAGGACTTAGAACAGGGTCTGAATGTGATAAACACTCGGTGAATGTCAGCTGTTTATCCAGAGTGACTCTGACACATGTCCACTCAAATGAACTAACATGTGCCTCCTTTTTAATGACTCATTTAATGAGAATGAACTTTTTTTCGCCAACATGTGAGACTCCACTTGCCTCCTCCACCAAAAAGCACGGCATCCTCTCCTCGTCCAGCAAGCACTGCTTTCCTCCCCCTGGATTCCATGGCTGTGTCCTCTGATCTGTGTCTGAAAGTCCACTTAATATCATTTTTTATCGTCAGCTTTTTACACATTCAACAGAGAAGAGAGTGAGGACACAAGAAGAAGGAAAGGGCAGGAGACAGATTTTTCAGTTTATCAAGAGGAAACCAGAGACTTCCAAACTGTTCTTCTCGGCCCCATACATCATCCCACTGCCAGCATCTGATTCTTGTTCTAAACAACTTCACACTCCAATTAGAGGTTTACGCATGTACGTGGAGAAATCCATGACGTCACTGAGAACCTTGCTGGCACTAGTCGGCCACATGATGCTCACCTTTGTACTCTGCCAGGCACACGCACTCATAGCCGTTGACAAGGTCCCTGCAGGTGGCGGCGTTCAGGCACGGGGCAGAGAGGCACTCGTCGTATTCCTCCTCACAGTAGAGGCCATGGTAGCCTGAGGGACAGAGAGAAAGGTCTGCAGTCAAACAGGTACCATTTATACGCACACGGGACCAGCCTACAAGGAAGGCGGTGGGTGTTCACTGGAAAGTAAGGCACAAATAGATGCGACTGAAGGAACTGGGTCTCTTGGGGTATGCTGAAATGTAGATTTCCAGAAAGGTTATGAAGAATCTATTCTTATCACCCTTTGTCACGCCCAACTATAAAACAAGCGATCCCACTGATCCACCAGATGGTCCCATTATTATGTCACGTCCAGTGGTACCGGTGAACGGGAGATGTGGGTTACTAAGTGCATCAGCTGTGGTCACAGAAGGTAGCAATAGGGACAGGACTCACAGCCAAACAGCTCCTTTCAAGGATGTGGAGCCCTTTTTCTTCCAATCAATTAGAAAAATATATCTAACTAGGGAGAATTTTATTCAAGGAGAAAAGGATCCACAGATTTCCTTTGTTTTTCAAGCCAGAAAAGAAACTCAGCTAAAAAGGCTTAACTGAACTTCCTGGCGAAATGTGGGCTGTTTTTCTTTTTGTTTGTTTGTTTATTTAAAATGACAATTATCTAAATTATAATATGGTAAGTTGTGCTTAAGTTTTTTAACTATTAAAAATAGAATAATAGCAATGAAGAAAAAGAAACCAACGATTTCTGAAGAAAGATGGCTTTTATTCTCCTTTTTGCAAAACAGGTGTTTATTCTAAAGGACAAGAAGACAACATTCTTTGAGATTCACTCATGAATGTTAGGCTGTTTTTAACTTTCAAAAACACGTGTTCCTGCCAATTTGCAGTGAATCTGGGCCATTTTTGTCTGGCCCTGTCCAAACAATGAGAAACATGTGAGCACTTTCAGAAATCACCCTGCCTATGTTGGTTCTGAATTCAGATAAGCAGAAAAAATAAACGCTTGCTCAAGTGGGCACTGGAACCGTGAGCTCCTATCCAGCAACTCAGAGCCAGCCCTCGAGCTCAGAAAGTCCTGTTAGCTCAGGCTAATGCGCTGAACTGTTCTGTTTCTGGTTCCTATCACAAAAGTAGGTTAAGATCACATTTGCATTATTTCCGGAGCACTTTTCAAGTACGTTGCCATTTCAGTTGTTTTTGAACTGCTTTCCACATTTAGGCAGTGATAGTGGCCCCTCTGAGGGGAACTTGACCTTCCTGAGGCAAATACACTAGGGATTTCCATTCTTCTATCTTCCCCTACTTCTTGTAGTTTTACGGAAATATTTCCTATCACTCTTCATCAGATTATTTCAATCATCTAGATCAGAGTTTCTCAACCAACAGCAATTTTGTCCCCCAGAAGATATCTGGCAATGTTTGGAGACATTCTGGGTTGTCACAACCGGGGTGGAGGGGAAGGGGTTGTTGCTGGCATCTGGCATAAGGATGCTGCAAACCACCCTTCAATGCGCAAAACAGCCCCCCAACAAAAACCTACGCAGCAAAAATGTTAACAGAGTTAGATGGAGAAACCCTGCTCTATACCAGGGATCAGCAAACCGTGGTCCACAGGCCAAATCTGCCCCAGTCTGTTTTTATAAGTAAAGTTTTATTGGGACACAGCCACACCCATCCAAGTATGTATTATTTATGGCTGCTTTCATACAATGGTAGATTGAGTAGTTGCAACAGAGACCATATGGCTTGAAAAGTCAAAAATCTTGACTCTCTGACCCCTTATAGAATAAGTTTGCTGTCTTGATCTGGATTCACCCAGAAAATCTTTTTTCTTACAGGAGTTTTAGATATTAACCCCTTACCAAAGACATGGTTTGCAAATATTTTCTCCCATTCTGAAGGTAGCCTTTTACCCTGTTGATTGCTACCTTTGCTGCGCAGAAGCTTTTTAGTTTCATATAGTCCCACTTTATTTTTGCTTTTTTTGCCTGTGCTTTTGTTGTCATATCATTGCCAAGACCAATTTTATGAAGGTTTTCCCCTATATTTTCTTTCAGGAGTTTTACAGTTTCAGGTGTTAGGTTTAAGTCTTTAATGCACTTCGTGTTGTTTTTTGTCAATTGTGTAAGATAACATAAATGGCCAACAGGTATATAAAAAGGTGCTCAACATCACTAATCATCAGGGAAATGAAAAGCAAAACCGTAAGGAGATATCACCTCACAACTGTTAAGATGGCCATAATAAAACGAAACAAAACAAAACAGAAAATAACACGTGTTGTTGCGGATGTGGAAAAATGGGAACCTTCATACACTGTTAGTGGGAATGTAAAAGGCTGCAGCTGCTACGTAAAACATAAAAAAAAGTATAGAGATTCCTCAAAAATTAAAAATAGAATTACCATATGATCTATAATCCCACTTCTGAGTATTTATCCAAAAGAATTGAAAATAAGATCTCACAGAGATATTTGCATTCCCATGTTCATTGTGGCATGATTGACAATAGCCAAGAGGTAGAAACAATCTAAATGTCCCTCAACAGATGAATGGATAGAGAAAATGTGATATGATATATACATACAATGGAATATCATTCAGTCTTTAAAAAGAAAGAAATCCTGTCATATGCTATAACATGGATGAACCTTGAGGTCAGGTACTAAGTGAAATAAGCCAGTCACAAAAGGACAAATGCTTCATGATTCCACTCATATGAGGGATCTCTATCTTAACAGGATAGATTTCATGTTATTTGGGTTTTATCACTATTTTTATTTTTATTTTTTTGGCCGTGCCGCATGGCTTGCGGGATCTTAGTTCTCTGAACAGGGATCGAACCCGTGCCGACAGCAGTGAAAGCATGGAGTCATAACCACTGGAGCGCCACGGAATTCCCCTTATCACAATTTTTAGAATATATACACACACACACACACACAGAGTTAAGTTTCTTTTGCCTTCTTCTCAGTGTGGAACAAGGATCACCAGCAGCATCTTTTTGATCGTTTTGCCCTCCCAGCAGATCTTTCAAAAATCAACTTGGAAGGATAATATATAACCCTACAAGCATCTTCGACCTCTGAATTGTGGTGTTATTTATATAGACAAAAATCAAAAGCAAATTTCTTGAAATCTTCCACAATTGTTTTTATTTTTTGAAAACAGTATCATCATCCTTTTCCATTAGCAACATGAAAAGCAAGTGAGGAAGTTATTTTACAGAGACAATTAAGCTGACGAGCTTTTTCTTCCTTGGGGGAAAAAAAATAAAGGTTTCATATTCTAAAAGTGTTTCTTTAGAGACGGTAACATTTAAATGTCTTTATGGAAATGTCAAGACACCCTTTACACTGCCAAAGAACCTAAATCGGACTGTTTGAAGAAAAAGGAATCTCTTCCCAAACAGAAGGCTTCTGTGAAAATGAGACTGCCACCCCCTGCTGGTAATTAATTCGGACAAACAAATTAGCTCAGGGCAGCCCAGGGTCTAGAAAAATTAAGCTAGTCCAAAGAATTATTTTAAAATAAAATCGAAGATCAGAAGGGTGGGCTCAGAGTAGCCCCTTCCGGGGCACTGATTTTTATCACCAGTGTTCTGATCATTGTAGGACTTGATCCTGTATATTCAGCTCCAGTCACTTCCTTAGACTTGATAGAACAAAACAACCAACTGCATGTGGGGAGTGAGAAAGAGAGGTTAAGACGGCTGTCATGTCTAGAATGTGTGAGTAGATGATGCTGCCGTGAACACAACTACGACCAAAGGAATAACAGGTTTTAGAGGAAGTTGCCCAGTTGGATTTTGGACACGTTTAACTTGGGGCTCACGTAGCCAGGTCCACGTGGCAGTTGGGAAAATGAGCTTGAATAGCATAGAAAGAGCACTTTGGGAGCTAGATGCCTGGAAGTGATGTTGAAGTTTTCATCAAAGAAGAACATGGAGAGGAGAAAAAGAGACCAAGGTCGGATCTATGTGGATGGGCAGATGGACAGCAAGAAGCCCAATCGGGACTCGGAGCAGGGACGGAGGAAGGAGAGGGGGAAATCCCAAGGAGTGCGGTCATGGAAGCCAAGAGAGGACAGGAAGCCAGGGAGGGCTGGTTAACAGCGTCAAAGGCTCTAAGAGCAAGAATGACAACTGGATAGGAGATCCGGAGGTCACTGGAGACCCTCAAAACCCTGGCTCTCAATGCGGGCTGTACTGCCCTTTAGAGGCTGTTTTGGAAATTGGGGAGGAGGACGGATTGCTCATCATAACTACTGGAGGATCCTACTAGAATTTGGTGGGTGGAGGCCAGAGATAGTAAACACCTGGAAACATCTGGGATTCCCTTGCACAAGTGATGGCCTGGCACCCTCCACAACCTTGGACTGTTCCACTGACCATTCGTGTAGGCAAAACCCTGTTGACAACCTTCGAGGCCTAGAACCTAACTGCTTTACACGTACAACAGTTTTTAAGATATACTGAGTTTTCCTGGAACATATATACGTATATGTATTGATATACTGGATAAATCAAGAGAAGATTGTACTAAGAGTTGTTCCCCAGTTTGGAGTATCACTTCATAAGAGTAATAGCTCTTAAGTCACCAATAAAGCACACCTACATCAGCAAACAAAATAGAATAAAAATCACCTCTTCGGGTAATTTTCTAAACACACTACCCGGAGTACCTTCCCCTAACAGTTACTCATCACAACACTCAACTGATTTCCATCACAACACTTATAAGGGTCTGAAATCATATTAACTTTGTTCTTTATCAATTATTATTTCTCTTCCTCCACTAGAATATAAGCTTGAAGGCAGAGGCTACGACTGCAGAGTTCTCAGCTGTACCTGCAGTATTTGGTACAGAAAGCATGCTTAAATGATAGCTCTTGAATTAGCACCCCAAATGCCACTGATTAAATCAATACACATTTAAGATATGCCTATGATGTGCCAGAAGCTTCCAGGTACTGTGATTACAAAACTAAATGGCAAGGTCTCCAACCACAAGGGGTTTATTGTCCGGTAGCACGTGAGTGGTGTCTGCTTCATAACAGGCCCTTTACCTGTGTTAACTTGTTTAACCCTCGTGACAACCCAAAATGATAATCATGGCTAGTCCCAATTTAAAGAGGAGGAATTAAGAGTCAGAGAGGTACATACTGGTCAGAATGGCCATCACTAAAAAGTCTACAAATAACAAACACTGGAGAGGATGTGGAGAAAAGAGAACCCTCCTACACTGTTGGTGGGAATATAAGTTGGTGCAGCCACTGTGGAAAACAGCATGGAGGTTCCTCAAAAAAACTGAAAATAGAGTTGCCATATGACCCAGCAATCCCACTCCTGGGCATATATCTGGACAAAACTGCAATTCAAAAAGATACACCCACCCCTATGTGTGTAGCAGCACTATTCACAACAGCCAAGACATGGAAGCAACCTAAATGTCCATCAACAGATGAACGGATAAAGAAGATGTGAAACATACATACCATGTAATACTACTCAGCCATAAAAAAGAATGAAATAATGCCACTTGCAGCAACATGAATGGACTTAGAGATTATCATACTAAGTGAAGTAAGTCAGACAGAGAAAGACAAATATAATATGATATCACTTATATGTGGAATCTAAAACATGACACAGGGGCTTCCCTGGTGGTGCAGTGGTTAAGAATCTGCCTGCCAATGCAGGGGACACGGCTTCGATCCCTGGTCCGGGAAGATCCCACATGCCGTGGAGCAACTAAGCCCTTGAGCCACAACTACTGAGTCTGAACTCTAGAGCCTGCAAGCCACAACTACTGAGCCTGCGTGCCACAACTACTGAAGCCCTCACACCTAGAGACCGTGCTCCACAACAAAAGAAGACACCCAATGAGAAGCCTGTGCACTGCAACGAAGAGTAGTCCCTAGTCGTTACAACTAGAGAAAGGCTGTGCACAGCAATGAAGACTCAACGCAGCCAAAAATAAATTAAATAAATAAATTTAAAAATAAAATAAAATATGACACAAATGAACCTATCTATGAAACAGAAACAGACTCACACAGAGAGCAGACTTGTGGGTGCTAAGAGGGAGGGGGTGGGGGAGGGATGGATTAGGAGGCTGGGATTAGCAGATGCAAACTAGTATATATAGAATGGGTAGACAACAAGGTCCTACTGTACAGCACAGGGAACTGTACTCAATATCCTGTGATAAACCGTAATGGAAAAGAATACAGGGCTTCCCTGGTGGCGCAGTGGTTGAGAGTCCGCCTGCCGATGCAGGGGACACGGGTTCGTGCCCTGGTCCGGGAAGATCCCACATGCCGCGGAGCGGCTGGGCCCGTGAGCCATGGCCGCTGAGCCTGCGCGTCCGGAGCCTATGCTCCGCAACGGGAGAGGCCACAGCAGTGAGAGGCCCACGTACCGCAAAAAAAAAAAAAAAAAAAGACAACGTGGGTACTTTAATCCTGAAATAGGTGCCCTGCCTCGAGTATACAGCAAAGGCGCTGAGCAACGTCACCCCAAAGGGCACCATTATCCCGAGTCACTGCTTCACACGGGCAGCGAAGACCACTTCCGGGAAAAACTCAAGTAGCCCCAGCCCTGAACTTCCACGATTAATTAGCCCCGCTTTCACCAGTGACAAGTTCAAATACCTGAATTTTCCTATGTATGAAACAAAAGTCTCTTTACACTGGGCTTTTAAAAACCCTACTCTTCTCCGTTTCCTCAGCCTCATCTCCTGAGACTCACCTCTGTGCTGGATCCGGTTTCCTGCTTGGCAAATTTTGACTCACTGCTCTGTCTTTGATCCCAAACTGTGTTTTTTCTTTAACAACTGTCTGTTCTCTTCTCATTTCCTTAGCACACAGGTGGGTGAATTTAGGAGATGCTCAGTCACAGTGGGTGAGGTGAATTTGCTAGGAAAAGTGGAATCATAGGGCAAAATAACCTTTGCATGCATAAATACGGAAAGTGGTTCTTTTCTTTACAGATGTCTGATTTGTACAAATACAAAAATAAAACGCCTGGAAAAATGTATTCCAAAATTGACAGTGGTTTTTGTTGGGCAATGAAACTGAGGGATTATTTTTTGTATTTTAAATATGCCAGTTCACTTTTTCTAATTTTCCACAATAGAAATATGTTATTTACTTCTGTAACACAAAGGGATAATATAGATACTTTATGGGTATTTTACGTGTAGTATCACAACTCCAAACCAGGTTGCTGATGACCAAGGGAAATGATATCTGTACTCTGTGTCTAACACTTGATGGGACAATAGGAGAACTGGTCAGATTAGGAAAAGTCTGACTTTATTAAGGGTTGTTTTTTTTTTAAGTGGAGGGGAAGGAGATGAGGGCATTCCCATAGTGTATAGAGGGAAAAATCCAGTCTCCTTAGAAGAGGGCACTTTTTGAGACACGAGGGCTAGCCATCATAACAATATATAAATGGTGACTATATAAATACACTAAATTTATGGTAGAAAAGCAAACAACCACTACTCTGAGTTAGTCCTTACAAATAGTTAGCATTCTCCTGAACAAATGAAAGGATGTATTGTAGATGACACAGCTGAATTGGGACTGTGCTGATGAAGGGCCTCAGAAGTCCAGAGAACCCAGCAGTGAACCCACTTAAACAGATGCTCTTGCATATCTAAAGGCGTTTTAACCTTAAAATTGCCCATCATCTTGGGAATGATTGCAACTGTGTAGACCTAAACATTTCTAGAAGTTTCCTCTTGGCTCTGCCTTTAGAACTAGGTCACAAACTAGTCACGCGAAAAAATCAATCTCTTCATAATTTTTTAGCCTTGTCTTATGAATGTCGTTTTTGGCCATTCAGGATGCTTTTGGCCACTAGAGGGTGGATTCTACCTATGATCTATATCAGCTAAAGGGAAAAAAATGTTACTCGGGAGCTTAACGAAAAGGGAAATGTGCTTTACAAAAGGGAAATATATGGCACGAGAGGATGCAAACACTTAAAGAAGAAATATTGTTTCCTTTAACAAGAAAGCTTAACATTCATCTATTTCTTTATAGTTTACAAATTCACCGATATGCTCTATAAACATACAGCAGCTATGGTTAAAATTATCCGTGATAAAGTAGCCTATTTTTCTCACTGACTCGCTATAAAAATTATTTTTAAAAATGTAAATGCTTATAACACCATGGCGAAAGCACTAGGATTCAAGATTAAGTGTAACGACAAGATAGTATTTCAACTTGATTTTAAAGATTATTGCGGTATGTGTGTTTAGTTATAAACAGTAAGTAACTTTTTTTTTTTTTTTTTTTTTTTTTTTTGCGGTACGCAGGCCTCTCACTGTTGTGGCCTCTCCCGTTGCGGAGCACAGGCTCTGGACGCGCAGACTCAGCGGCCATGGCTCACGGGCCCAGCCGCTCCGCGGCATGTGGGATCTTCCCGGACCGGGGCACAAACCCGTGTCCCCTGCATCGGCAGGCGGACTCTCAACCACTGCGCCACCAGGGAAGCCCTATAAACAGTAAGTAAATTATTTTAATGGCATCATCTTATAACCTCATTGATTATCTAGGATGTTTATAAACACATGTAAAAATGACTTGGCTTGTAGTTGAGATGAGGTAGAGGATGAGGAGATCCGGAAAAGAAAAAGTAGGCATAAAGCCCTCACATTCTAGGGCTTCCCTGGTGGCGTAGTGGTTGAGAGTCCACCTGCCGATGCAGGGGACGCGGGTTCGTGCCCCAGTCCGGGAAGATCCCACATGCCGCGGAGTGGCTGGGCCTGTGAGCCATGGCCGCTGAGCCTGTGCGTCCGGAGCCTGTGCTCCTCAACAGGAGAGGCCACAGCAGTGAGAGACCCGCGTACCGTAAAAGCCCTCACATTCTAGAGGTTTTTAGTATGAAACAAACACACCAAGATGGACACGGGGCCCAGCACAGGCAACGGATGGGTGACAGGGCAAAATCAAAGAGTAGGGTTTTAATAGGCACCTTGGAAAGAAAATAAAACCTAGATGACTATTTTCACACAAGTATGTATGTTAACAAAGAGGAATTTTAAAAGGTTAAAGTACAGGGAAGTTTTTAAAATGTTTTATTCCTTTTAATTTATTTCACAAACTATGGTTAAATTTGATTTTAATTTGCCACTCACCCAGTGATCACAACATATTCTTTTGCTCTGTCTGCCCTCATGAGGGCGTGTGTCTGTGTTCATCACACTAGACGGGTGGTCCACACAGTGTGGTCCCCAGACCAGCAGCATCTGCATCACCTGGGAACTTGTTAGAATTGCAAGTTCGCAGGTCACACCCAAGGCCTATTGAATCAGAAACTCTGCAGGTGGAGTCCAGAGCTCTGAGATTCAATCAGCCCTCTACCTGATTCTGATCAGCACACTCAAGTTTGAGAATACCTGAGTTATAGAACAGCAATGCACACAACATCTCCCACCAACTTCTGATCCTCAAAGATGCGAGGAAATGGTAGGAGTTACGTATGGCAAGGGCTAGATATGGCATATGGTAATGCTCGGTAACAGCCATGGCCTCCCCTCAGCATATCAGTAAACCAACCATAAAACACACAGTCAGAACGTGCACCAGTCACAGGCACAGAAATAAACCAAGAGTGAAACGTGCAGTCAAATAACCTGCCAGCCACAGACACGGAGACTAAACAAAATTACACTCCTCTTGGGATTTGCTTCAGGGAAGAAAGCGATGCAGAGAAATCCCAAACCAACAGCAGATGGCAAATTTGAAAAGGAAGGCTAAAATGAGGGTGGGTAATAAGGGTATAGAGGTGGCAAGCATTTATAATTTCTCGCTGTGTGACTGGGAGTCACATATACCTGTTCAGAGGAGGAGAGATAAGTCTAAATTCAGATTAGTGAGCACAATTTTTCCCCACATCCTCTTATGCAGCTTCCTTGACCCATGGGAACAACATTTTAGCTGAAAAGAACACTATCAGAAAATGGCAGACAGAACTCAGAGAAACAGAGTAGAATGATGGTTGCCAGGGGCTGGGGGTGGGGAAAACGGGGAGATGCTGGTCAAAGGTACCAAACTTCCTGTTATAAGATGAATACATTCTGAGGACCTAATGTACAGCATGGCGATTATAGTTAATTATACACTGTATTATATACCTCAAAGTTGCTAAGCGTGTAGACCTTAAAATTTCTCACCACAAAAAAGAAACAGTAATTAGGAAGGTGTACTAACACTCTGGAGGTGATCAGTCTGCAATATACACATGTATCAAATCAACACTCTGTACATCTTAAACAAGTTATAGGTCAATTAAATTTCAGTCAAGCTGAAAACAATTTTTAATTTAAAAATTTTAAGAAAATGGCAATCTACAAAGACTTTTATGAACCAAAAATTGGGAAACATGATCTGACAAAGTTGTGCTGTTTCTAGTGATAACATGCAGTCTCATGGAGACGCAGTTTGGTACCAAGGTGTTTGTGTGATGGAAAACAAAACTTGTGACTGGCATTTTTCCAGAAAATTCTGGTGCATGGACTCTGCGATGCAGACCGTAGATGTTTTTCCCCAGGTATGTTTACTTCCACCCTCATATCACTGGGGACATTCAAAGAGACAATGCAACAGTGCAATCTTCTAACTCTCTATTATTAGTCATGGCTATTCTCAAGTAAACATGCTGAATCTTAAAGATTGTTAAACGATATGGAAATGCGTCATAGTCATTCAAGAGTATTTTTAGAAGCACACACCTCCCACTTGGCCACCATCCCCAAGGGTTGTAAACTCATAAGGGCCCAAGCTGACTCTTAGAGTTAGGACTTTAACTAAAGAACTTCATGGAGACAATTAACCACCAGAACTGTACCTCGAGGCAACCAGATTACAAAGAAAATTTCAAAATGTAAGTAAGCTGGAGTCAGAACTCAATAATTTTAGTAAATCCTCAATTCTATTCCTATTGCCTCTACTGATTGAATATTAAGGATGCCTAATAGTAATAAGGCATTTATTCATTTAGGGTCACAAAGCAGTGGAAAGTCAAAGTTCTGGACATCAGAGCTTGCTCAGGCAGAGAACTAAAAAACAAAAGTCAAATATGAAGAGGAAAGATTATTACACTTGCCTATTTGACGATTTTTTTTATAGCTAGCAAATTCAATTTTATTTTTTAAAACTCTTTATCTACCACCTGCATATCCTTTGGAACCCAGACTGTGTGTTCTGAACCCTGGCATGTTTCTAGACTGCCTCCCCTTCAGAAATACATAAATATTTGAGACCATTACTATAAAAAGAATAAAGTCGAGAGGCCAAACAGTCCCAAGACAGTGTTACTTTTAAAAATTATTTGAGATTATCTGCACCTCTGTTCCTCTTTGAAGCAAACGTAAATCTTGTGATTTTTTTTCTATTGGGAAATTTGATATTTTCAAACATATAAAAGCTCTGTGGAAGAGCAGTTTCCTTAATTAGGTACATCCAGCAGCCATCAGGTCAAGTGAAATCATAAGTCTCAGTTACAGGCAGCCCTCAGCATCCACTGTGAAGCCGCTGAATCTGCAGTGAAACGAGACCAGAAGCGGCTCACCTACCTACGAGCAGTTCGATCTCTTTGGAAGTCAAAGTCGTGCTGCCCTGTGCTGGGAAGTCAGAAACTATTGCTCAAGAGTCACTCGGACCACAATCAAGGCCACTCCTCAAGCATGGCTTTGAGGTGTCCTCTAGGAGCCCTGAAATGCGGTCCTACTCAATTCTAAGCCCAAAGCCCTTTCCCTCACACCTGGTATGAGAGGCAAGGCGTGCCTAATTTTAATTCTCAATTTCCAAATTCCCAGACATTCTCAGCAAGCCAAAAAATGTTAGCAATCGGATCATAATAACTTCCAACCACAACGCAAGAGTCAGTGGCTCAGTTACAAAACAGTTTTAAACAAGTTCCCATCTGACTTCCAGGGCCATGGGCTTGATAAGAATTTCCTGAAATTATGTGCTGGCAGTGCTTCAAACAGAGCCATCCTCAGAAATGCACTGGTTAGTGACGTAAGCTGTTATCAGCGGCCACTTCTGACTTCCATTCCAGGTAAGAAGATGTAAAGTGATTTCCGCCGTCCTCGCTGACCCTGCCAGTTCCTACCGCCGGGAGGTAAATCTCATACCTTTTCAACAGGACTTCAGCCAAGAATGCATTCTGAATGATTTGAATTTGAAGTGCTGCTGTGGGGGCAGAAATCCCTCCTAATTAAAGGCCAGTTCATTAACACTTTCATCCATATGGATTAGGCATTTACAGCGAGGTTAAATAGACTGTGGATCGATTTTTAATGTCAAGAATCTCATCAAAATTCCTTATGCAGCACCAGCAAGTGCCCTTCACTCATTACCACTGTCCTTCCCGCCCTCGTATTAATCCCTCAGGCCACTAGCCTAAATTAGAAGGCAAATATCACAAAGTCTCCCTGAACACGCCCCGAAATTAGAATCAAAACAAAATGGTGATGAAGAATGGCCACGGGGGTAATTGTGAACACCACGAGGACAGGTCCCTTAGTGTCTGGCCGTCTGGGCAAGCCTGACTCAGCTCCTCGCTCCTGGGCAATGTACCCCCCGCCACCCCCCGGCCAGTCCTGCCCTCCCAGGAACTTCCATGGCTCAGCCTTGCCCAGAGACCCTCCCAGTCCCAGCGGCCTCCTCTAACCTCTTCTGCTGCTGCCTCTAGCCCCCGCCTCAGTGCAAGAATTCCCTAACACTCTCACCAATCCTTCCCCTTTCGGTTTATACTCTCACCCCATCTATCTTAATAGTTGACTTTCTCTAGCACCCACACACCAGGAACTCCATCCTCACCTCCCTGGTGTCATGCTCAGGACCCAATGCCGGTCGCAAATAACAACTGTTTACTGGCACATCCACTTGGTTGGCCTGCCATTCCCAAAGGCCTTCTGCACATTTCCCTGCTTCTCTGAGTTACCCAAGTTAAAGCCTCAGCAATACCTTTGACTCTACGCTCACCTCTGGTCCCTGAAGTCACATGACAACCAAACTCAGATGATTCCACTCCTCAGACAGATTTCAGGTCCGCCCTTCCAATTCCCACCGCCGTTAAGTTCAAGACCTCACTTCCACTTGCCTGAGCTTTCTGACTGATCTCCTGTCTCATCATCTTTTCTTGACTGTAATATCTAATTCTATCAAAATAATCTTCTGAAAGTCACCCAATCTTTCTTGAAATCACCCAATTCCGTCAAAATAATCTTTCAAAACCACAGATGCGTTCATATACACTGCTGATGCAAAATGTTTCCAAGTCTTCATTTTCTGACTCCTTAGCACCTAGGTTCACCCCAATCTACCCCAATCAGCATTTTCAGCCTTACTGCCATCACTGCAGCCAGTGGATCTTATCCTGCAGCCAACTGGACCTCTGAACTTCCCCCCACCCCACCCAGGACTTTTGTTCCATAGCAACCTTCCCCCATGGATAAATCCAAACAACATTTCAGTTTCCAATTCACTGGAAATTCTGACTGAACTATTGTTAATATGAAAATTCAATCAGTATTTTGAACACTCAGTATTTTGAACATTTTAATCAGTTAAGTCCTGCCAATGCTCTCAAACCAAAGGCCACCAGGGACAAAACTGTAGTTGATGCAGTTGGGTTTCTTACTCATTGCAGCAAGGGGAGTCTCGGGGTGTCTCAGTCAGAGAGTGTTAGACGGGGCTTATTATAGGATTTGAACTCTGGTTGCGCGATTTGGGAAGGAGTCACTCTGCATGCTGTCAGGAAGCAGGAGCAATTCTACGCTTGAGTATTGCAATGAGTCTTGTCTATGGGTGGAAGTAGGCTAGAGCAAGGCTAAAGCTATACCTGGCGAACAAGCAGCTGGCCCTCATTTGATTTGCAATCAAAGGGGATGTTTGGTATTTTGTGGGTTGCATGGTGACCTTGTTTTTATCTGTACTTAGACAAAATTATGACACGATCTTGTTTGTCTCACTTTATCATGGCCTATGAGTGACCGTGTCTGAGGTCAGTGTTCAGTGTGGGTGTTTACGTCTTTATGTGCAACAGGAAACACCACGGCCCAGCTGTGGTCACCAGCTCTTAACAACTCCAAGGCCTGCTTGTAAGTGTCCAACAAGCCCCCAGATGTCAGGGGCTGCTCTTCTCTTTCTCAGTTCTTAGTGTCATCATGACGTCAAGAGATTTAAACGTTTTCTTAGGTGAAGTACAGATTATGAAGAGCTGCTACTGCCGCAGCGAGGTAGACCGGATTCTATCTGGGTTCCCAATGGGGAGGGCAGTTATCGTATTTCAAAATATAACAGAGGAAGGGCATGATAATAGGGTTAGGATGTGGAGAAAGGAGGCAGTATATTCTATAAAAGCAATGATACTCAAGAATAATATGATGTACAGATCGGGACCCTCCTAGAGCATGTTCGACACAAGAACTTCATCTTAGCAAACCTGGTAAGGTTTCCTAGTTAATAAAACACGAAAATTATCCACTGTACTTATCCAGGAAGCTAAATGCAATTAGGTTTTCATTATCAAGCTAAATGTTTTCATACCATCGTAGGTGTACCTTTTTCTTTACTGCTGTTAACTTGCTATTTAAATCCTGACCATTAAGTCTTATCTTAGATTCTGTTTCCGGCAGACACTATCAGAGTGATGTTGCTAAGTCTGAGTCTAACAGGAGGAAGCAATGCCAACTGTGTCTTTTAGGTCATCCTGACCAGAAATGCAGCCACAGGGAAGGATGTCAAAAATAGAAAAAACAGTACCTGAGATTCTTATAGATAGAATTTCCTTTACAAAAATTCATTTGGAAAAAGTCTAAACATCCTTTCTTTTAATCCTCTAATGCCTTATACCATAAACTCCTTAAATAGTAACTTAAGGCACACTCTGTAATGGCAAGGTTCATTCAATTAAACAAACAAGGTTGGAGTAACAACTCAAGTGTATCAGGCAGGGGCCAAGACCAGTGAACTCAGGCAAACCACTTCCCTTCTTACCAGAGATTCCTTCCAGGACTGGTCAGCACCCAAATGGCATCTCCAGATGCCACCACTTCTTCAAGAACACATGAGACATTCTTCTCCTTTCAGGGGCAACAGCAGGTCCCAGGCGACTCCAGGCCCTGTGGCCCTGCTTCCCACAGTGTTTGTTGGACTCCAAGTTCTCTCTTTCTCCAGTCCTTAGGAGATTTTAATTTGTAATTTTTTTAGAGTACATGTGGCCTATCACTTAACACTGTCACTGAAAGACAACATTTCAGTGCTTACTCACTGCTGACATTTTATTATCTAATACTAAAATCCCATCAGAACTCCCTAGCGTGATAAACTCAAAATGAGGTTTGAAAATAAAGCACCTGGCAAATCTGATTTGCTGCCATCAAATGGCATTTTGTCAGATGGGAGCTAATTATCAACCTGACATGATTTCAATCTGCTGCCACTTTATGCAATGGGGCCTGCTTGCTCTCGACAAAGAGGATCAGGCTTGCCACTCTGGAGCAAGACACCCAATTTCACCTACACTCATGAGATTCTTCTATTATGCAAACTAGTGGTAAAGCAATTACAAGCTCTGAAAGATTAAGACTAGAAATTTCGCATTCAGAGAATTGTCATTTTCACCTCTTAGAATGTAAATTCTTGCCAGATGTTAGGATGCCTTTTTTGTTTCACACAATGTCCCCTAATGATCTGAGGAAGCAACCCTTCTAAAAGCAATTTTACCTCCCAAGTTCGGTGAGAGAGCTTTGACAGAGCTTCGGGGCTCTACCCCGGGGGACTGCCTACTAAATGCAGGCATCCAGGAACGGAACACACAGTCTTCAGGCTTTCAAGGCTCCTTAGAGGCTGGGCATTGGCTTTACCAAGCTAAATGCTCCAAATGGACACGAATGAAGGTTGAGCAGAGAACAGCAGAAGGGAAGGAGGAACTTCAACAGGAGACACGTCACCCTTTTGGCTTAAGGAAAAGTGTTGGAATCTCCATGGATAGAAAGAAACAGTCACGCTTACTACTCCATGAGAGGAAATGTACTGCGTGTCTCTCATCTAACGCTCTTACACACGACAGAAGATCATGGTCAGCAAGAGGACGTGGTCAGTACCTTGTCCCAGGTCTAGTCTGTGACCTCAACTGCAGCTGAACTCACGAGCATCTAAGACATTATTAGTGAAAGTAAACACCGAGGCCCAGAAATGCCCTGTAAATTCCTACAGTGACAGTCAACGAGTGGGGATCTCATGGGTCCTTTCTCCCACCCTCAGCTACTGCTCCCTGGGTGGACAGAGAGACACTGGGCAGCATATTTTCCACTTAGGACCATGTAAGCATCTGCACACATGTTGACAGACTCTACTTGGTATTACTAAAAAGCCACGTGTATCTTTAAATAACCACAACCCATTTCAAGTTCTCAAAATACACCAACTAAATATAAGGGCAAGTTTAATATGTTTAAGAGCGGAAGTCAGAGGAGAAGGGGAAGAGGAACAAAGCCGCCTCCCGGTCCTGTGACATGTGATTCTTCCCTTTGGGCTCCCTGAGGGAACCAGGACTCCCAGGAGACATGTGTGGAGGATGCTCTGAGGTTCTGCTCCAGATGGCGGCCAAGGGCATTATTATTACCCTCTGTGTTATGACATCCAGAGCAGGGCGTTGGGAGTGGCGTGCTCATGAGTCATGACGTGAGGAAGACCGTTCTCCCGGGACAAGGGCAGCTTATTTCACCTGCAAACACAAAGTGGTCTTGGGGCCCCACTTTCCCAACAGGCAAGGGCACCACACTGCCCGGGCTCCCCCTCAGCTCCCTGAGGCCACGGCACGTGCCTGCAAGGCACATGGAAGAACACTGGCCCCCAAGGGGGCAGCGGCTCCCATCTTCACACTGACAGGGGAAGACGCGTGTCCATGCAGAAAAGTGTCCTCGTGTCACGTGTAGGGTTGAAGAAACTCCTTCCCCACGAGGTTTATGCAAACCCCCCAAATGTTACTGGGATAGTTAATTTCACGCGTCAACTTGGCTAAGCCACAGGACCTGCACGTTTGGTCAAACGCCAGTCTAGATGTTGCAGTGAAGGTCGTTTTCAGGTGAGATTAGCAGTTGCATCAGTAGGCTTTGATTAAATCCACTACCCTCCGGAATGTGGGTGGGCCTCATCCAATCGGTTGAAGGTCTTAAGACCAAAGACTGAGGTTTCCCGAGGAAGGAGGAATTCGGGCTCAAAACTCTAATGTAGACTCCTTGCCTGAGTTGCCAGCCTGCCAACTTGCACTACATTTTGAACTTGCCAGTCCTCACAACTGCCTGAGTCAATTCCTTAAAATCGAGCAAGTTCTCTCCCTCCCTCTCCGTCTCTCTCTCCCTCTCTCTTTCTCGAGAATCCTGCTAATGCAATTACCAGGCAGATTCAACAGCCCCATCCCCTCTGTATTTCAGAACAGAAAGGAAAGGGGCACTTGGAAAAATATCAATCCCATGATCGTTTACAAAACCAGAGAATTGAAACGTCTACATGAAAGAGGTTTTTCAATACCCTTCAAATGCTTAGTTGCTTTTCCCACTCACCCCTTTAGGTGCCTCGTGAGTATGAGATGTGCCCCTTGAGAGTTCCAGACCAGGCACAGGACAGTGGAACCAGGGCACCTGGGCTGGAATCTGGACTCAGCCTGAGAGGGTGTGTGGCCGCCAACACGTGGCTGAAGCAGCAATGAGGCATTTCATACCTCGGGGAGACGCGGCTCAACAATATCCACCTGGCAGAAGGGCACTAAAAGGACCAGAGACGTGAAGCACTCAGCTCAGAACCTAGAAAGATGAAGCTCCCTAAACAGTAGCTTATTGTTATACAGAAGTTACTAACAGAACACACTTCCTCCTACCCCTCAACGGGGAGAGAGACACACACAAGGATAATTAATATAATGTTTTAAAGACCAGGAAAGGGATATTGTTATTGATTGTGGGAACTTGGAGGAAGGAAAGCTGATTCAGCCCCAGAAGGGGAAGTTTGCAGGTGAGATGGGGTGACAGGGCAGCTGGCACCCCGGGTGGAGGGCACTGCCTGGGCAGAACCAGGAGTTAAGCAAACCAGGGGACTGGCCAGCCATACTGATGCGCCAGAGGCGGGGACAGGGGGGATCACTGAGCTGAGAAACGTTCTAAAGAGCCAGCTCCTGCAAGGATGCAGACGCGGGCAGGATAGAAACCAGAGGAAAGGAGGAGCTGCCCCGTGTGCGTTTTTTCAGACCACACCAGGAGGCTGTGCGGACACAAACTTTAACCAGGAACCACTCTGACTTCTGAGCGTCAAAACTTTCACAATAAACAATCAGCGATACCAATACAGAAGAACATTTGGAAAGTAAATGATGGAACTTTTGAACATTTACACAGGAAGTCACAGGTCCTCTAACATGGACTGTGCCCCGAGTAAGAATTTTAAAAGGTGATAAAATTCTGAATTTACTGCATTCTGCTTTGCATGCCCATTAAAATGAAAAACGTTCCGTTAACCTCAGAACCCAGTAATAAAAGATACGTAATACAGTAAAAGCTCTGGAGTGACCTGTAGTCAATTGTCCAAAATAATTTAGCTGTTATAAGATTGAGCCTGTTTTAAATTTTCTTCGTTTTGCTTACTTGTATTTTCTTCTTTTTCTACAATGACTGTGAAATGCTCATGAAAAGGGGAAAGGGTGCTTTTCAAAGCCTGCCTAGGGGAAGTCTAAAAAGAAAGGGTGTCATACATGAGTGGGGTTCACTTAGACAGACAGGTAAGCCCATACAGCGGGCCACCCTGTGCTCAGATGCAAAAGTTGAAAGGCTTTGAGATTGGGGAAAGAAAGGACTTCCGGTCCATGCGTCGTACCCACCTGGGTCACAGAGGCATTTATAGCTGGTGCCCACGCTGCGGCACGTGCCATGGGCGCAGGGGCTGAGCGCACAGAAGTCCACGAGCTGCGCGCAGGCTGGGCCCGTGAAGCCCGCGCTGCAGCTGCAGCCGAAGTGCAGCCCCTCGGCGTAGCAGGTCCCGTTGTTCTGGCAGGGCCCCGAGGCGCAGGGGTCCACCTTCTCCTCGCAGGCAGCGCCCAGGTAGCCTGTGGGAAGATGCAGAAGCGGGGAGGGGTAAAAAAATTAAACCGCATTACACTTAATAACCAAGAAACTGGGGCTGCTGTTCTTAACTCTTCTCCACTGTGAACTGATTAATGCACAACCCAAAAAGGTGGGTTTACTTAGCTTTGGTAACCGGGGGTTACATGATGAAGCCCTGTGCTTCCATTTTGGTTGAAATACAACACATATGATTGCTTAGATGTACAGGGACATACATATATTTATATGTATACGTGTGCATGTGTGTATGTATAGACTAGAAAGATGCCAAAAATAAATTAGTGGTGATTCAGGAAGGTGGGATTGGGGTCAGTAGAGGGATTTCACCTCTTATTTAATACACATTGCTGGGGGAATTTATTCCTTATTTTGTTTTAATAGATAAAGATATAATCCTGAATTTAAAAATGAAAACCCATATAAAATAGTGAACAATGACAAAATCTTTCTCCCATCTTTCTCCCTTTGTCCCTCACTCCCTTCTCTAGAAGCACCCACTGTTAGCAGTTTCTTTAATACATGCTTTTCAAAAATGTGGTTATTGTAATGAAAAACGAACTGTGGTGTAGTCATGCAATGCAATACTTCTGGCAACAAAAAGGAATTAAGTTCTGACATGTGCTCCAACGTGGATGAACCTAAAAAACATATGCTAAGCGAAAGAAGCCAAATACAAAAGACCATACATTGTATAATTCCATTTATAAGGAATGTCCAGGAAAAGTAAATCTATAGATATAGAGAATAGATAAGTAGATGTCTGGGGCTGACGTCGAAAGAGAAATTGACCAAAAATGGGCATGAAGGGTCTGCTAGGGTTGACGTAATGTCCTAATATTGGATTGTGAATTGTGGTGACGGCTGCACAACGCTGTATATTTACTAAAAAGCACCGAATTGTACTCTTAAAATGCATGAAATTTATGATATGTAAATGGTACCTCAATAAGGGTTTAATTTTTAAAAATTTTAAATGTGCTTCTTGTGCAGCTGATTTATTTTGTTTTGTGTATGCGTGTCAGTATTCCTCAATTTAAAAAATCACACATACTCTTACTGTATAGCACAGGGAACCATAGTAAATATCTTGTAATGAACTATGATAGAAAAGAATCTGAAATATATATCTATAACTAAATCATTTTGCTGTACACCAGAAACTAACACAACATTGTAAATCAACTATACTTCAATTAAAATTTTTTTTAATTGTACAGACATATATACGTGAATCTATAGGTCTGTGTGTCCAAGTAAGTGTTTAACAATACTTTGGTGAAACCTATTCTTTTAATATTTTAAGAGCAGTTTGAAAATTAAGTGAAGACTATTCAAGTTTTAGAAACAAATTTAAATAATTTTTCTCATATACAGTTCTTATTCCAATATTCTACTTCGCTTTTCTTATCTAGATTTAAATTTATGTTAACCATCTTCACACAGAACTCTCAGCAATATTGGTAATTTTTGTTGTTCAGGACACAGTGAATATATAAAACAAACAAAAATAGTTCCCAGACTTCATCTAAAGCATCACTCATAAATTGTCATAATCAACTTGATATTCTTCTGTACAGAAATAGAAAATTTTTTTAAAAATCCAATGTTATTCAACATCTTATAAACTTCTCTGTAGCTTTGACATTTTAAATATCATACTAAAAATGTACCACACAATCAGTTTTAATAACACTTGAATTCTCCAAAGAGTAGCCAAGAGTGGTATTTAACTCCATCCTTCATGAGATGTATTCCATTTCCCTCTGAATGAAAAGAACATAAACACATTTCACCCTATGACAAACTGAACAACCAAGGCAAGTCCTGACCTCTCTCATCTTCTACTACCTCACCCCAAAAACAGGGCTGAAATTATTTTCTTCATAAAGTCGTTGTGGGTTCTAAAATGACATATATCCAAATTCCTAGAACAGTTCCCCGGTCCAATGCTGAATGAATGAATGAATGAATGAAAGAAAAATGGTAATAATAAAAGCAACAGCTGACATCCACTAGGGGCTGAGATGCACCAGACAGTTCTAAGCCTTCACGTGCATTATTTCATTTAGCCCTGGGGTAACTGCATGATATTAGTAGCCCCATTTTACAGATGAGAGGATGATGACAGAGAAATGTGAGGTATCCTGTTCAAGTCTACTTAGCTAGTGGGTGGCAGAGCTAGGCTACAAGGCCCAAGCTCTTAATTCTCCACTATACTGCACAGAAGAGAAGTCAGTAACGCCCAATTAAGAAAACGTTATGATGTGTAAACATAACGAGGACTTGTGTTACTATTCTTTTTTTTTTGGGGGGGGGGGCTGTGCTGGGTCTTCGTTTCTGTGCGAGGGCTTTCTCTAGTTGTGGCGAGTGGGGGCCACTCTTCATCGCGGTGCGCAGGCCTCTCACTGTCGCGGCCTCTCTTGTCGCAGAGCACAGGCTCCAGACGCGCAGGCTCAGTAGTTGTGGCTCACGGGCTTAGTTGCTCCGCGGCATATGGGATCTTTCCGGACCAGGGCTCGTACCCATGTCCCCCGCATTAGCAGGCAGATTCTTAACCACTGCGCCACCAGGGAAGCCCCTGTGTTTCTATTCTGCTTGGATATTGGTGAAAGAAGAAATAAGAGACTTACCAATCAAGTCAAAATAAAGGAAAAATGAATTTTAGGAAAGTAATCACTCTACATTCACATTGATATACTCGGTTACAAATATTAATATGATCCACATAGAATACTCCAAGTTGAAAGAATGGTGGATAAAAAGGTGAGGAGATGTGAAGGATCATGACTCTGGGGAGAGCCAATATTTCAATGAGGCCAAGAGGAGATGGAAAGCAAGCATAAATGAGGGCACTGGTCAGAGGCCACATCATGAACATCTTACATGCCACACTAAGGAGATTGCACTTCATTCTAAGGTCACTGGACATCAACTATTTGCGTGGTTTTGATATGCTTAATTGCAAGCAACGTGGAGAGTGTATTAGTGGAGTCTGAGACTGGAAAGAGGAAACCAGGTGTTTACTAGAGTAACTGAAGTGAGAGGTCATAAGGACCAATTTGTAGCAACAGGGATAAAGAATGTGAGGCAGATTGGACAATTATTTTACAAGTAACATAACATTGTTAGTTCAGGGACCAATTGGATGGTAGAAGAACTGAAGAGAGGGCAGGGCCTAGGGACACAATGTAACAGGAGTCAAAAACTCAAATGCCAGCAGGAGTCCAGCAGACCATGTTGATGAAGGAAGCGGGCCAACTGTAAGGCAGTAGGGAGTGGCAGGGACTGTGGCAAACTGGAAAACTCATGGCCTTCCAAAGGGGGTGGCCACCACCCCCCTGCAGCCAACTGCTGCCATTTGAATGTGAGGCCAGTTACCAGATCTTCTAAATTTTCAAGAACTATCTGAAATCCAGATTCTTGTTTGAACCCTTACTATTTTAAAATGTTGATAAGTCATTTCTCTGGTAAATAAAACATATCTGAGGGCCCTGTTTATGTGGTTTCTCAGTGTGACTTAATGTTAAGCATGGGCTTTGGAGCCAAAAGGAACTGGGTTCAAAAACCATCTCTGCGCACTAAACTGTGGGACCGTGGGCAAGTACTCAATCACCCTCATCTGTTTCATGGAGTGGAGATAGTGATGCCTACAACATATGGCTTTTATGAAGCCTAAATGTAAAGATCTATGGCAAACATTTGGTACAGTGACTGGCAAATAGTCACTGTTTAATAAGCAGCAGCAATAATTGCAGTGTGATTCCCAGGTTTTCCAGATTAATGTTGGTGGTGTTGTTACCAATTGCAATGGAAAATACAGGAGGAGATTCCCAGGGGAGGCTTATGATTCCCAGGGGAGGAACAGACAGACAGATGGACAGGTGGATGGATAGACAAATGGATGGACAGATGGATGGATAAGTTTTAAGAAAGATAAGAGGAAAACCAGGAGAGGAAGGTGTCAGTGAAAACAATGGAAAAGAGAACATCAAAAAGGGAGTTGTCAAAAATGTCACCAAACTCTGCCTAGAAGCCAGGTGAGCTGGCCCAAGCTAGCCCGCTAGAAGACAAGAGACCTCATGAATCAAAACAAGCCAGTCCAGTGAGGCCACCCAAGACCAGATAGCCACCAAGCAATCTGGCCTGTGACCGGCTGAAATACAGCCCACATTGCCAACCCACAACAATCATGAGCTAAATAAATGATTGTTGTTTTTACCACGAAGTTTTGAGGTGGTTTGTTATGCAGCAAAAGCTAACTGATACAATGTAATAGGAGACACAGCATTACATCTAAATAGTAATGTGGGCCAGAAGGAAACTTTCGTTTTGCTCTGCTTTATGTAAAAGACTTGAAAGAGGAATTGATTATGTACTAGAAGAAACTTTAACTAAAGAAGGAATCAATAAATCCTTGTTGAATATCTAAAAGGTTCACTGCTGTTGAATCAGGAATCCTGCATTTTATTACTATTAAAATTTCCCTTTTCTTACCTTTTCGAGAAAGTAGAAAAACAAGATGAGATGCAAATAATATTTATATTTTCAGAGAATCCTAATATACCTCAGTATATACTGAAGAGAGAAGACACCTTTGACATATTATCCAGTCTAAAAATATATAATGTAATATAAAATGCCATTCTGTTATAAAGGATGATGACAAAGCAAAAATGAATTCAAGGTGCATCTCAATACACTTTATGGAGATGCATGTGATATAGGGTGATTATGGGATAATTTTCCTAGCTCACAAGATTATTAATGAACATTAGAAAGGGGATTCACAGATTAAATGCTGAGCCAATTTTCAAAATACTATTTGTTATGGACTAAATGTTTGTGTCCCCTCAAAATTAATATGTTGAAGTCCTACCCCAAAATGTGATGGCATTAGGAGGTGGGGTCTTTGGGGGGTAATTAGGATTAGATGAGGGTGGAACTCCCATGATGGAATTAGTGACCTTGTAAGAAGAAGACACACCAGAGCTTCCTCTTTCTGCCACTAAGGACACAGCAAGAAGGCAGCCAACTGCAAGTGAGGAAGAGAGCCCTCACTAGAACCTGACCATGCTGGCATCCTTATCTCAGACTTCCCAGCCTCCATAACTGTGACAAATAAATGTCTGTTGTTCAAGCCACCCAGTCAGTAGTATTTTTTTATGGAAGTTTGAGCTGACCAAGACACTGTTGCTTTGATCAGCAAATTCTCTATTTCCTTCTATCACCTAAGCAATTGTTATCCTCTTACTCATATAACATTGTTTTCTAAGTGACTCACATCTTCTTCAGCCACCTCTTAAATGACCTTCCTAAGAGAGAAAAGAACAAACTTTCATAACCCAAAGAATTCAGGGCCAGGAAACCAAAGCTTGAATCTTCTTACTAGTGTATGACCTTGAGCAAGGTACTTAATCACTTTGTGCTTTAATTTCCTTACCTAAAATATGGGGATGACCCCTGATGTGTAGGATCAAATAAAACTGTATGTGGAACTCAATAAATGTTGGATTCTCCTTCCTTTGAGCAGTGCTTCTGGGGAAATTCCAAGTTGCCTGTGTCCAGAGTTTGTGGTTAGGGAAACTGGAAAGAAGCTGGCCTGTCAGCCAATCTCTGGAACACAATCAAATTTCACATTTGCATGAATCCTTCATGGTGGAGTCCTGAGTACATCTAAGAGCGAGTGTCCTGGAATCAGAGGTGCTCAGGTACCTTTCTCTAAACACACACACAGTTATTGGGCCATCTGGTGAGGCTGATGCGTGGAGGTGGGGTCCTAGAGCAAACAGCTGAGGGAGGAGGGGACGAGCAGAAGCATCCGTGACAGCCTTTCTGTACAGGCTCAAAAGGACAGTCTGTTGAAACTGTTTATTAATGGCTAACACCTGTACATACCAGGCACTGTTCCAAGAGTTTCAACTATATTAACTCATTTAGTCCTGGCATCAGTTCTATGAGCTAAGTACTATCATTTCCTTTTCAGATGGAGAAACAGACACAGAGACAGATCAAGCAACTTGACCAAGGTTACACAGCTAGTAAACGGCAGCAATAGGATTTGAACCCAGGCAGTCTGACTCCCAAATACAAGCTCCAGACCATTACTCTTTGCTGTAATACTTGATATCTGGGCTGTAGTAAACTTAGCAGAATACCAGGATACAAAGTCAATATACAAAAAATAAATTATATTTCTACTCTCTAGTAGTAAGTGACCATAAATTTTTGAAAATTTAAACAGCACTTACCATATTATTAAAAAGCATAAAATACTTAGGAATAAATTTAACAATAGCTATGTAAGTCCTCTACACTGAAAACTACAAAACACTGCTTAGAGAAATTAAAAACACCGAATAAATGAAGAGCTATAACATATTCATGAATTAGAAGGCTCAATATTATTAAGATGCAAATTGATTCACTGCAATACCGATCAAAATCTCAGCTGGCTTCTTTTTGTACAAATTAACAAGGTGACTCTATAATTTATATCAACATGCAAGGGACCTAGAACACCCAAAACAATATAGAAAAAAAAAAAAAAAAAGGACAGATTTGGAGAATTTACACTAGCTGACTTCAAAACTTAGTATAAGGCTATAGTAATCAAATCATGATTACTGGGGTGTCTACTGTTTGCAATTCAGTAAATCAAATTCTGATTGATAAACCATACCAGCACAATCAAGTAACTAGCTCTTGTATGTCTTAGCTTCCTCATTTGTTAAGAATGGAGATTACAGAATAGCTGTATATATCAAGTAGTTATAGTTGTGCTAGCAGAGAGAAAGAGAGGAATTGTGGTGCTAATAGTAACAGTAAATGTTGAATTCTTATTATATACCAGATACTACGTGAAGCAATTGGTATCTATCTTTTATTTATCACAACCACTGAATCAATTGGGGTCTACTACTATCCACTTTTACAGAAGAAGGCTTAGAGACTTTATATTAGGGAACTAGTCCCCCAGGGACACTCAGTAAGTGGGAAAAGCAATTTCAAAGTAAGATCTATCTGAAACCACATCTGTGCTCTTAAGCCCCATGTTAGGCTTCCTTGCATAAGAGTTTGCATAAAAGCACCTGAAAAGTTGAAGGTGCTATGCTAGCATAAGAAATTAGGGCCAGAATAGAGCCACTGGTGTCCTGAATTCTTAAATTTAAGGCAGCTTTAGAAAACGGAAATTACTTAGCAATGATGAATTTTGAATGCAATGCATTTGAAATGTCCTGAACCTGACTAGTTCTCAGTATTTCCAATATCACATGGAATATATTTTTAAAATACAAGGATAAAACTTGAATCCTAAGGAGTAAACATATCGCATACCACCTTACTTACCAACTCCTTATAAAATCAAAAGTCATCTTTAAAATCATCCAAATATAAAGAAAAAATCATCCAAATATCAAATTTAGAGCCATGATGCCAACCCATGCAAGCATGACCTTCCAATGTGTTGATCCAGGCCCGATGTTGACTCGTTTATGGTTCTTGCTACGGTGCATGCTACAGGGGCATTAATGTGTAATTTTTTGAAATTTTTAAAACTAGCTTGTAAACATGATACTGATCACAGAAAGCTTGAATATTGAGTGAATGTAGTTTCAAAAGTTAAACTGCAGCCCAGATAAGAAACGTTGTATATTCAATATCTAGATATATAAATATAAGTACCTTTGGAAGTGATCCCAAACTCAGATATAGTGGTATATGAATCCGATTTCTCTGTATAAAAATATGGAAGTTGATGACCCAAGGCTACGACAAAGCCTGGTATAAAATGCAGCTGTGCACTGAATTTTCAGGGTGCAGGGCAGTTCTGAGAGTGCTGGTAGAAAGATGTTTTACGCCACACGGTAGAAATGGCCTTGGATCATCTATAGCTGAGATTCAGCCAGAACATATTTCATCTTTCCAAGAAACATTCTAAAAATGAACCAAGATTCTCATTCACTCTATTTTCTCCTCTGCCTCTCCCTCCATCCTCTCTCTCTCAACACAGACACACATTACAGATAAACAGCTTTAAACTCCATCTCCAATAGTAGGAACTTTTCTGCATTTTCCTGTTCCTGAATAATGTTACAAGTCTAAAAGCAATTATTTTAGATAGCCTTTGGTAAAGTTTCTCTTTTTATTAGCATAACTCTTTAAGAACTTTGGTCAGTCGTTCAATAATCTCTTAAGGTAAATATTTCTGAGAATTCCTCTTGCAGAATATGCAAACCAAATTAGTTACGGTAGCAAAGGCAAGAGGGGTGAAAAACAAAATTTAACGTTCTTGGGATCAGCTATGTTCCTGGATACATTCAAACTCCAAAACATGAAGAACTCTATATAGGAGAACACGTGAAATACAGCTTTGTGGAATATTGTAATATAAGTAATAAAAATAATAATAGTAATGTCTCTGAGCTAAAAGATTAGTAAATTACTGGATGCTAATGGACTAGTATATCTGGATTTACAATCCTACTTGAAGAATAGAAAATGAACAACTATTTGATAACGTTAATCTAAAGGTGCAGAGAGGATGCTGAAGATGGTGAGACTTCTTGTTTGGAATAGTTTATTTCAAACCATGCGAACCTCACATGATGGACATCAGGAAATATTGGAAGGAAAACACAGCAGCTCCAGAGAAAACCTCTATTTCAAACACAAGGAAGTAATTTCAAAGAGACTTGGGCTTCCCTGGTGGCGCAGTGGTTGAGAGTCTGCCTGCCGATGCAGGGGACATGGGTTCGTGCCCCGGCCCGGGAAGATCCCACATGCCACGGAGCAGCTGGGCCTGTGAGCCATGGCCGCTGAGCCTGCGCTCCGCAGCGGGAGAGGCCACAATGGTGAGAGGCTCGCGTACCGCAAAAAAAAAAAAAAAAAAAAGAGAGACTTAAAACAACCCATTGCAACAAGAAGAAAGTTTAGAAAAGGATGAAAGATTTAAGGATTAAATTGGAAAATAAAACAGAACTGCAAAAGAAATCTAAGCAATGAGAGGCTAATGAAAAAACTATGATTTAGCTAGTTGACTGCTGCTTCAAATTTTTTATTTGAACCAGTATTTATATGAATATGCCTGCTCAACGTTTATTATGTAAAGAAAAAAATCAACACCCTTGAAATATACACATTATGGAAATCAGATATTTAAGACCAAAAGAAAACATTTCCAGAAGATTTTAAATTACAAGACAATAAAGTCACTCTATGTAGAAAGCTACTGAGAGGTCAGAAGTTTCTGCAATATTAATAAGGGAAATATGGAATAAAGCATTCCTTCCATGAACCTGAACATTTCATCCGCACTGCCATAGTTACAATTCTTTCTCTCCTCACCTATTATAATAGTTTCCTGTGATGAGATTCCCTGTTCTATCTTACCCCTATGACCAATTCTCCAAATAGCAATGAGCATAATTTACTTAAAATGTAAATATTATCATGGCTTCCAATTGCTCTTAGATTAAAATTTGACCTCCCTCCCATAAGCATCAAGTCCTGCGGGCTAGGACTCAGCTGACCACTCTGGGCCCTCTCTCTCTAGGAGCCAGCCCACTGGCCTCCATTCAGTTCCCCAGAAGACAAGCTACTCCCCATGCAGAGCCTTGCAACATGGCCTGGACACTGCTGCTCCTAACTGCTTCACAACTGCCTCCTTTTGGTTCTCGGCTTCAACGTTAAGACAGACAGGACTTTTCTGATCACCCCATTCTAGGTATCCCTTTCTTATTGTGTAACACAGTGTCCTGCTCACTACTTTCATAGCACTTCCTTGAATTTGCAGTGACGTAGTTGTGGATTTCCTGTCGTCTGTCTCCCAGCCCACGTGACCACGGACTTCCCGGGGCAGGAGCCATGCTAGCTCCTCTCAACCTTGAGCCCCAGCACCCAGCACAGCGGCCACGCTGGAAATATTTATGCAGTACACGGACAAACGAATGGACACATTCTAACAGATTTATTACACACTAGGGTAATGAGTAAAACAGGATTGATAAATATGTTTTAGGTTTGGGGAGTTACAATGAGGAAATATGAAAAAGATGATTGGTCAATTGTTGTTTTAATGACAGAGGTATAAATGAATCATCACTGAATCAAGATGAAGGTAGACAATGTGGTTCATCTAAGGGGCTTGATGATCTGCAAAGGGAAGCAAAGATAAAGAAGAGCTTTGACTCTCAAAAAACTCATTCTCTAACTGAAGAGACCAGAAGGGCACATTTAGGACGATGAGGGAACAACTTGAGGCCTTTTTTTTTGCTTTCTGCAAACATTTTACTGAACGATTCCAGTGTGGTGTGAGGTTGGAGGGACCGGCCCAGGCTGTCAACATGGGATCAGTGTGTGCAGCACAGGCTCTAGAGTGGCAGTGATTCCAAAGAAAGATGGCTTATTACCGGGGTGGGGCAGGCCAGGAAAACCTCGTGGGAGAGCTGGCTTTTGTGCTGGGCTTCAAAGAAAAGCCCAAGATTTGGCTGCGCAGAGAAGGACGAGGAATGATATTAGAATCAGAGAAGACGTTCTGGCTGATGTTTATGGAAAACTTAATTGGAACCACATTTGTTCTGGTTCTAAGAAAGCAGACAGTTATGTAAGATAAGGAGGAAAAAGGGGGAATATCTAGGAAAAGCAGTTACTTTTGTAAAGTAAAAGGCCCAAGGCGATTACATATAAAATGTGGCTTTTAATTTTTAAGAAAAGCCATTTGAGAGAGTAAAAACCACTTGAAGGACTTTCTCTTTAGGAGACTAGAAAGACAAATTTAGATCTAAGACAGGAAAATGAAAAATAACTAGGAAATAGAGGAATGTTAAATCAACTTTTCCCCAGTTCAGTCTAAATAGAGAGAAGGCAGAAGAGATGAAAATTATTTAAAGTAGATGAATTATATGAGCAAAAATAACTGGCTATTAACAATGGAAATTTAGAGGTTTAGTCAGAAGGTTCTGCGATTTCATTTGGGCATTCATTCATCTAACCTGTACTAATTGAGACCAACCATGTACCAGGCACTGCTCAAGACCTTATATTCTGGTGAGAAAAACAAATAGAAAGATAAGTAAATATATATCATTAGCTAGTGCTACATGGTACTGAAGCAGGTAAGGGGCAGAGAATAACGGGGGTCATCTTAAATAGTGTAGTTAGGGAGATCTAAATGACCAGAGGGCATGAGCCACATTCAAGCCGGAGGAAGGGTTCCAGCAGGTGCAAATGCCCAAGGAGCAAGTTGTGTCCAGAGGGGAATGGCGCCCCTTGCAGGACAATTCTCAAGTAATTGGTGTGTTTTAAGAACAACAAGCCACCGGCAAAGAGTAGCAAGAAATGATGCTGGAGAGGCAACCAGGGATGTGTGGGCCCTGGACCACATTTTGTTTTTTTTTTTTTTTTTTTGCGGTACGCGGGCCTCTCACCGTTGTGGCCTCTCCTGTTGCGGAGCACAGGCTCCGGACACGCAGGCTCAGCGGCCAAGGCTCATGGGCCCAGCCGCTCCGCGGCATGTGGGATCCTCCCAGACCGGGGCACAAACCCATGTCCCCTGCATCGGCAGGCGGACTCTCAACCGCTGCGCCACCAGGGAAGCCCTGGACCACATTTTCGATGGCAGATCACCAAGGTTTGAGAGACGGGGAGTGAAAACATGGGCTTTCCATTTGAGAAGGATTACTTTGGCTGTTGTGTGGAGAATAGACTGCAGGAGACAAGAATGAATCAGAAAGAGAAGCCAGGAAGCTTTCAAGGAGTCCAGACAGAGCTGGAACCTGGAAGAACCCAAGAGGCTGGAATCTTGGGCAAATGATGTAACCATTCTCTCTGACATGAAAAACAGGAACATTTCCCTGTGAGAGAGTCAGAGGATTGCCTTCCACATGTAAGAAGGATCTTGATGTCTCAACTCATGGAAATTCTAAGTCTGGAGAAAAATTAAAAAAGAAAAAAAAAGATAGGAACTAAGAAATGGGATGTGCAAGGGAGACACAGGTCCTGAATACCCACCATATATTACCCAGCAAGTCCATGAGACAGGCATTATGTTTTATATAGTATGAAACTGAGACCCAGAAGGGTTAAGTAACTTGACCAAAGCCATCTGGTAAGTGACAGAATTGAAATTCAACACAAGTCTGTCCCTCTCCAAGGACTTAACGAATTTTTAGCCTCAGTTTCTTCATCTGCTTTTTTTAAAAATAACACTCATTTTCATGAATTTTAAATGGGCTGATGTGTAGAAACGCCCAGTTTCCACTTCCACACAAAGAAAATCAAAGGGGTGCTAGGCCCTGTTGCTAGGTTTGCCAATGTCGAGACCATACCAGGCATAGGGCCGTTATCCCCTTTCTCGTGGATGTCAAGGCTGCTGTTGGCAAAGAAGGCTTTACAGAAACTTTCTGGGCCGCTCCGAGTAATTAATCCCTGAGGGAACTCTGCAACTCTGCTCTTCAAGCGAGTGGCTCTCAACCCCGGCTGCATTGGAACCACCTGGAGAGTTTTTAAAAATTCAGTGCCTGGTTCCCACCTCTGGAGCGACTAACTTAATTGGCCTGAGGTGTGGCCTGCCGTCAGGATTTTTTAAGGAGGATCCACCTTTCCTTTACACAGTTTTTTTCTCTGCTGGTAGCCACAGTGTCTCTTTCTATTTGGTCCTGAGGAGGGAAATGCATACACTATTAAGAAGTTTCATAACTATCTTTTTCTCCCAACCAAGACAGATTTAATCTTTGCATGTGGTATGACAGCACTCTACTGCTACAGTATTTATTTACTACTTTTAACCCCCCAAATTCCATTATCATTTATTTTGACAACTGTGCACCGATTTTCCTCTTTTCTTAAACCAACACGCCTCTTCCCTCAGTCCTTATACTTCGGATGAAATGGACCCCAAATGCCAGCTCCAAGGGTGACTTTGTTTCTAAAGCCTGGCTCTCCAAAGTATTCCATACCATGGCCGCATTGGCTCAGGGCTGGGCAAATGTCTCAATTCAAAACAATCCAAGTCAGCCTCACGGCTTTTCATTTATTGGGAGAAGACAAACTCTGCTCCAGCCATTCTGACAATGGATCCAACACAGGAAAGGAGAGATAAGATTGTTGGAGAGACAAAAACTCAGGCTTGATGATCCTGAGCCCCTGGATCAACCCATCTTGAGTTCATCCTGCATATTTGTTACATGAGCCAATGCACTCTCTCTTTTTTTTTCACTAGCCTATTTGAATTGGATTGTTTGTTACTTTAAAATCAAGATTTTTAAAGGATACAGAGATGCTCTAAAAATTATCTTGTATGGAAAACAAAAGGCTATCACCTAACCTAGCCAATCCTCCTAATAAACATATAATAATAATTAAAAAACATAAATGTATGATAAGAATAAGAGGAAAATGGCTTCCCTGGTGGCACAGTGGTTGAGAGTCCACCTGCCGATGCAGGGGACATGGGTTCCTGCCCTGGTCCGGGAAGATCGCAGCTGGGCCCGTGAGCCATGGCCGCTGAGCCTGCGTGTCCGGAGCCTGTGTTCCGCAATGGGAGAGGCCACAACAGTGAGAGGCCCGCGTACCGCAAAAAAAAAAAAAGAATAAGGGGAATGAAAGACAGACACAGAGGAACAGCTGTGATCTGAAGAAATGGGGTAGAACAAGAAAAGCTTTCACGAGCATATTTAGGAGTTAGATATAATTGGATTCTTTTAGAATTCTCAAAGACTGCAAATAAAAGATAAGCATCGTTCAGGTGTTTTCTAATTGATTGGTATTTCTTCAACTGAGTCTCATCTCTGCACCTGGACCACAAGGTTTCTGGCTTTGTAAAAGTTAAATACAACTTTGTAAGCCCTTTAAACAAGTAGTTCTAGTTCTAGTTCTAGAATTTTGTCCCACAGAACTAGATGAACAAATGCATAAAAAACACGTGTATGAAAAGTTCTCTGCGGCAGATAAAAAACAGCAAAAAGCAAAAAATCAAAAATGAATAAATGTCTCTTTGGCAGACTCCACTTCCTCAGTGATTCTTAGAAGCTGACGTTCCTCATTCTGTCCCGGCCCCTCTTCTCTTCCCCTCCGTGTTCTTTCCTGGGGGGTCTCACACATGCCTGTGGCTGGAATTAAGACCTATAAGCAGAAACTCCCTGAACTGACCTTTCCAGCCTGGTTCTCTCCCCCATGCTCAGGTTCATTTTTCATTTGACAATTTCACAATTCCCTCTGACTTTTCCATGGGCTTCTTGTGCTCATGTCTTATCCTTCCCTCTCAAAGCTGCTCACTACCCAAGAGCACCCCCATACAAGAAGGTGCCTGCACCTTCTGAAAGCTGGCTTGCTCTGCCTGGCCCCACTCCTCCTCTCACAGCCAATCTGCCATGTCCGTCTGTCTCCATGGTACCACTCTAACTCATTCCACTATGCAGTTCACCTAAATTACAAGAGATTCCTAACAGGTTTCTCTGATTCTCGAACTCCCCTGGTCCCTTCTTCTCACTTCAGCCACAGTAATCCCTCCCGAATGTTAAAGTTCTGCCCTTCCCGGGCTAAGACTATTCCTGAAGTTACTCTCAGGTGACGCCCAATCACGTTATCATGGTGTTTAAAGGCCCACCTGAGCTGGCTCCTACAATGTCTCCAGCCTTTACTGTCCTTCCATCACATTCTGTGTCACAGCTCTGCAGAATGTCTTTTTGTTCCTCAAACATGCCACCCTCTCCCCTGCCTCATGCTGTTGGTTCTCTCTTCCCAGGAGGATCTTTCCTCTGCCCGCAGCCCTCACTGATTCACCTTGCTGTTGCTTCTCCTTCGGGTCTTGGTTGAAACATCAGCATCCTTGGAACACTTCCTGACTTTCCTCCCAGGCCCCAGTCTCAGTGAGGCTTCCCTCTTCTCAACCACCCAATCACCCCAACACAGCTCCATCAGAGCCTTGGTCATATCTTCACACCCGCTATTCCATAAGCACCAAGAGCTAAAGCCCTACCTGTCTTATTCACTCCCGGAGCCCTTGTGATTAGCTGCCACAAGACAGGTAATCAATAAATGGCATGTGAATGATTAAGTCTTTTAAGTACATAATGCCACATTCGTATGATGGAATAAAACACAGCCATTAATAACCACCCTTTAGAAAAGTAATTAACAGTACAAGATTATTTGAAACACAGTGTTCACTTTTAGAAAATCATTACAAAAGAGAATGCACAGCAAGATCCAATTTCAGTTTTCTAAAACGTGTGTTAAAAAGATTTCAAAGATGTTCACCTAAAACTTAAAATGATCTCTTTTAAGGATAGAATTGTAGGGATTTTTTTTCTTTGAGCATAGATTCCTTTGATAATCAAGAAAAAATGATAAAAATTATGTAAAAATGTTATATAAAGTCCTGGGCTGTAACAGAAAAGAGAGTCATAGTTGAACGCAGTGACAATGACCAGTGGTGAGTAGATCATCCCATGGGAAGGCCCTGGATCATAGTGACCAGAAGTATTGCTAAGTGTAGAATAGTTAGGAGTTGAAAATGAGGAACGGACTCTAAAAATGGCAAATTCTTCATAGAAATTACAATAAAATATAATTGGGTCAATTTAAAAGAACATTTAGGTTGAGTCCATGACCTGGCTATTGTAATTAGTGCTGCAATGAACGCCGGGGTGCATGTGTCTTTTTGACTTATGGCTTTCTCTGGGTATATGCCCAATAGTGGGATTGCTGGGTCATATGGTAATTCTATTTTTAGTTTTTTAAGGAAGCTCCATACTGTTCTCAATAGTGGCTGAACTTAAATGTCCATCGACAGATGAATGAATAAAGATGTGGTGTGTGTGTGTGTGTGTGTGTGTGTGTGTGTGTGTGTGTGTGTGTGTGTGTGTATACACAATGGAATATTACTCAGTCATAAAAAGGAATGAAACTGGGTCATTTGTACAGACCTCAATGGACCTAGAAACTGTCATACAGAGTGCAGTAAGTCAGAAAGAGAAAAACAAGTATTGTATATTAATGCATATATGTGGAATCTAGGAAAATGGTACAGATGAACCGGTTTGCAAGGCAGAAATAGAGGCAAAGATGTAGAGAACAAACGTATGGACACCACAGGGGGAAGCGGGGGGAGGATGAATTCGGAGATTGACATATATACACTAATACGTAAAAAATAGACAATTAATAAGAACCTGCTGTCTAGCACAGGGAACTCTACTTCACTGTACAGCAGAAACTAACACAACACTGCAAAACAACTACACCCCAACAAAAATAAGAATAAAAAAATAAAAGAAGAACAGTGAGAAAATACCTGCAGAAAGGGGTTATATTAAGAAGGAGAAGCCTAAGTATCTATCTTCAGCTGCCTTTTCTCAATAGAATATTAGGTCACATGAAATGAGAACTAGATTGGAAAAACAGAGTCGAAGAAAAGTTTACTGAATCAAAAATAGAATATGATAAAGTCATAAACAAGCATCCTTTTACTTTCCCAGCTTTATTTGTTCAATTTCTCTCAGGCCTCGGTCTCTCTGTCAGTCCCACTTTAATATGCTGTAGGAGTCAGAGCCTAGATCTGAATAGTTCAGAATCAGACCCTGGACTGCATCGTGTGGTATTTTGGTCCAAGTTAGACAAAAATTTCACTCTAGCCTCCTCCGACTATTATGGTGTAGAGTTGGGGAATGTATAAGGAGATAAAATCTGCTGCAAGAAAAAATAAAAACTCCATTTATTTCTAGGGTATTTGTGTTTCTATTGCAAAGCATCTTTGTTGCTTTTAAGAACAATTATATGGACATTCTGCTTCTGATATGGAAAAGTAAGCTTTGAACAAACAGACTGTCCCACAAATAACTCTAAACTCCAGACCAAAAAACCCTACACCTACCTCATGACTCTGAAGGTGAACAAGAGCAGGCAAGTTTTGAAGAGGAGTCCAAATATGGAAGCAGCAAACAGCATGGGCTGAGTTCCATGTCTGGGGAGCCCACCCTGCAGGCATTCTCAGCTGGGACTATGGCCCAGGGAGACCAAGACACTAGCATCAAACCTGCTCTTTCTGTCCAAAGGAACCCCAGGAAGGAGCCCAGGACAGTCACCCCATGAGGAGTGAGGAGGTCCTGGGGAAGAAGAGAACCAGAGAAGGGGACCCCCAAAGTCTTTATCTGAACTCTCCTCGTGTCTCTGGGTGATCCCTAAACCATACACGAATGCAGCACTGAAAGGATGAGATCCAAACCCTCGCCTCACCGCTGCTATTAGTAAGTTTGCAATGAACCTGGTTACAGTAGTGAACACTGGTTAATCCATCTTGGCTACAGTTTCCTCCCACATAAAATGATACTGCTGCAACTGTTTCCAGCTATTTACTTACTCATGCATTCAACATGGCTCACAGGTACTCTAGTGCTAGGTGCTCCATGGATACAGAAGAAGTTGAGCATCACTGCCTTGAGGGAGTCTACAGTCCCGTGAGAAAATACAGACATGCACCCAAACAGCTCTCACACAAGGCAGAACCTGATCAGAGAAGGAGCTTGGTGCAGCAGAGAGAACACGGACTCCAGAACCAGACAAAGCCGAGCTTGTGCCTTGGGTCCACCAAGACCTAGAGCCTCGGGATCTGCCCTGCACAGCAGTTGTGGGGATTAAATAGTGGCATTCGTATTAATCACTCTCTGCTAGGCACTTTCTGTGCACTGTATACTCATTTAGTTCTTATAACAGCTCATTGGGTAGATATTAATACCACCCACCCTCTAGAAATGCAGAAAATAAGGTATAGGGAATTTCAGTTTACTTGCCCAAGGTCACCAAGTGCTAAGTGATCAAACAGATTCAAACTCAAGTCTGCTCGAGCCCCAGCTGTGAGCTGCTATGTTTTGTTGAATAATAACTTCAAGGGCCAAACACAGTGCTTAACACAGAGTAGGCACTCAACAAGTGGCCAATGTCATCACAACTGTTATTATTACTGCTGCTGCTGTGTGATTACAACGATTAGCCACAAGAGAGAAAGAGTTGAAGTTCAAGGCGTTTACCTGAAATAATGCTGAATAATCTTTATGGGCATGTCTAGACACACTCCTTAAGAAATCAGAATTTGTGGTGACCTGTTTAGGTATAGCCTACCTCTTTTTAAAAAGAAAAGCACCAAGTTATCATTATTTATTTCTTCATTCACTCATCACACTGTAACTTCCAACCGCCATCTGCCACCACTAAACCGAGCATCAGAACAGTTCCCAGAGGGGAAGCAGAGATAAAAGTGAGGAACAGGACCCATCACTCACTAAAATGAGTACAGCTGGTCCCCACTGCTAATGGGAGAAGCAGACAAACAAAATTCCTCGCAGTGTTTTGAAATGATCTCAGAGAAACTGTGCTATGTGGAAAAAAGAAAAGAAAAAGAACAAAAAGGAAACATGAACTTAGCCATAAATCAAAACTTAATTGGCATGCACCAAACACAGAAATAAAATTTTACTCACACTTCGTAAGTCTTAATACCCTGCTTTGTGTCCAAAAGATGAAACTATATACCGCTTGGAACTCCAAGGATCTCAGCTGCTATGATTCCTAAATGAAGTGGTGATTTAGGGATAATGCCAAATTTTGAAAGAATAAGAACAGTATTTTATTTGGGGCTTTTATGAGGACATGTTGCACATTTCTTAAATAAATACACGCAGTTTTATATGATCCTAAGACAGTACTTTTACCAAATCCTACATACCAGGATACTGGAGAAAACAACCAAATCCCAGAACTATAGAACTCCTAAATCCTTACTGGGTAACATGCCAGTTTCTGAACAATACACATTATCTCAGAGATAATTTTTATGACATGCGTGGCTATTGCCTATAAATCCCTTTAAGATGAAAGGTATTACCCTGACATTTGAGTTGGACAAAAGAACTTATATGGCTAGATTTCTCAAGGCTATAAAATGTAGATAAACAAATATAGTTTGGATAAACCCTTGGAGCACGTTGCAATGGGATTTAACCTACAGGGCCTTCAGGCCAACATTAAGTTTTAGACTCAGGCCTTCCTTAGAGATTATGAAACTTTTCTCTACAAACATTGCTTGAAACAACAAGATGGATTTATTGATTCAGTAAGGGATTAGGAGCAGGGACACTTAAAGATAATAGAGTGAACCCTTTTACAACAAGGAAGCATGGCTGGAAGAGATAAAAAAGACATGGGGCTTCCCTGGTGGCGCAGTGGTTGGGAGTTCGCCTGCCGATGCAGGGGACATGGGTTTGTGCCCTGGTCCGGGAAGATCCCACAGGCCGCGGAGTGGCTGGGCCCGTGAGCCTGCGCGTCTGGAGCCTGTGCTCCGCAATGGGAGAGGCCACAACAGTGAGGGGTCCGCGTACCGCAAAAAAAAAAAAAAAAAAGACATGACCCACCCAAGGTGATAGGACTATATTCATCACCACCATCATCGTCATCGTTATCATCACCATCACCATCACCATCATCATCACACCTAACATTTGTTCAACACTTACTATTTGCCAAGCACAGTGCTAAGGGTTTTTAGGGTTTTTTCTGTTCTTCATATCAACTGATAAAGGGTATGCTACTATCGTTCTCCTTTTCTCAATGAGGAAAATGAGCCTCAGAGAAGCAAAAAGCTGTAAAAGAAGTGGGTCCAGACTTCAAACCCAAGCAGTGTGACCCAAAACACCCACATTCATAACCACTCCACTCTCCCACTTGTCATCAAGCCCAGACTCAGGTCTCCTGAGCTCCAGGCCACAGAAGGACACCAGCTGTCCACACTTGGCAACGGAGTTTCCAAGTTACAAGATCTGCATGTCTGTACAGATGGCCAACATGCACATGAAAAGATGTTCAACATCTCTAATTATTAGAGAAATGCAAATCAGAACTACAATGAGGTACCATCTCACACCAGTCAGAACGGCCATCGTTAAAAAGTCTACAAATAACAATTCTGGAAAGGGTGCAGAGAAAAGGGAACCCTCCTACACTGTTGGTGGGAATGTAAACTAGTGCAGCCACTATGGAAAAGAGTATGGAGGTTCCTCAAAAAATTAAAAATAGAGCTACCATATGATTCAGCAATCCCACTCCGGGGCATATATCCGGACAAAGCTATAATTCAAAAAGATACATGTACCCCTATGTTCAATGCAGCACTATTTAGTAGCCAAGACATGGAAACAACCTAAATGTCCATTGACAGATGAATGGGTTAACAAGATGTGGTACATATATACAATGGAATACTGCTCAGTCATAAAAAAAGAATGAAATAATGCCATTTGCGGCAACATGGATGGACCTAGAGATTATCATACTAAGTGAAATAAGTGAGAAAGAGAAAGACAAATAACATATGATATCACTCACATGTGGAATCTAAAATATGATACAAATGAATTTATCTACAAAACAGAAACAGACTCACAGACACAGAGAACAGACTTGTGGTTGCCAAGGGGGAGGGGGGTGGGGAAGGGATGGATTGAGAGTTTGTGATTAGCAGATGCAAACTAGTATATATAGAATGGATAAACAACAAGGTCCTACTGTGTAGCATAGGGAACTATATTTGATATCCTGTTATAAACCATAATGGAAAATAATATGAAAAAGAATGTATGCGTATATATATATATATATGTATATATACATATATGTGTGTGTATGTATATATGAATAACTGAATCACTTTACTGTACAGCAGAAATTAACACACTGTAAATCAACTATACTTCATTAAAATTAAAAAAAAATTTTTTAAAGATCTGCATGTCTGACAGTGGATCCAACACTGCATTCTAAGAGTGAGAGGATTGAATGTGAGTCCTCAACCCGGTTGCAATACTTGCCGTCATAATTGCAATGCAACAGCAGTTCATCCAAATTATATTTATCTGTAATCCTAGCCAAGGGTGCCACACCAGAAAACGTTTTTACATTCAAGGTTTTTAAGATACATGTGATCAAATGATATTTCCTCAAAATAGTCATGAAGCCCCCTATGCTCCCCTTGTCTCTGGTTACCAGATGCCTTCTCTAATAGGTGGATGCCAGGAAGGTCATTAGATTCTAAGAGACGTGCCAGCACGATGCAAATGGTCACACAGGCAGGGCCGACAGATGTGCTTTACTGCTGAATGTTTTTATCACCGCTGTTTTCTTTTTATTCTTTGTTCTACTTTGTTTTTCTAAGGAAAAAATTTTTCAATGAGATGCTGAAGCAAAGACGATGGCTAGACAGTAATACACAGATTTTACTTATTTGTGTATTCAAAAATGCTCATATATTTAAATATACATATTTAAATACCAATAAGCGGTGATGGTAAGTATTTATAATTAGTCCTCCTCAGAGTAAAAATGCATTTAGTTCAAAATTTAAGGACCTCAAAGTTCTAAACCAAACATAAAGACAATATCAATGTAAAGAATATATACAGAGGCAATAAACCCAGATCCCAATTATTTACCTTTGTTGTTTTCAATAAGTTAAAAATAAGAAAACACTCATGACAAGTTTACTTGTGTTTCTTAACAACCCCACTCTAACCAGAATCTGAAACTGCACTTTTCAAATATGGACCTAGCTAAGATTAAGTCAAAATTCAAAGAAAAGACAGGGCTCGTTGATGAAGGATAAAAATGTAAGTATAGAAGAGCGAATACCTTCCAGAAGGAGAACTCATGTGATAATTACTGTACAAGCTGTCTCTCAGGCCTCCTCGACCTTGAACTTTTGGAGAGAGGTTAAAAAGAGATGGGTCCTCAGGAAAAAATGTAACCTCTAAGGACTCAGCCCAGATCAGATGGAAAAGGCTCCTTGAAGGAAATAGGATGAAGATTAAAAGGACAGAAGAGAGCAAGGATGTGAATGAGCAGTGCTGAAAGCCCTGTCCAGAGGGAAAACCAGTTTTAATAGCTTTCTGGACTGGGAGAGATTATTGTAAAGGGATTTCACTGCACTTACAAAAAACAGAAAGGAAAAAATAATTTTTCTAGCTTTTTCCAGGCTTCAGATTTTTAAGCAGTGACAATTTAGAAGTTTTAAAACCCGACAAACTGAATTTATTTTACTCATGACTATGGTTACAAAGACCATCTCTTAAAATAAACAAAATAAAATTTACTTTAAAGAATATATTAAGAGATGGTATAGGCCAAGGGTTAAGAATGTTAGTGCTAAGTTACCTGGGTTTCAATTTCTAGCTATGTGATCTCAGGCAAGTTATTTACCTTCTCATGCCTCAGTTTCTCAATCTGTTCAATGGAAATATTAATATAATTTGCTTCATAGTATTGTAACCTTCTAATGAGTTACTAAGCATAGTGTGAGGGACTTCTAAGTGCTGACTTTTAAAATAAATTAATATACAAATATTTATTAACCTCCTACTAACATAAAATATGGAACTAAAAGCTCCATGATAGGATAATAAGAGTTAGTAAGAGAGAGATGAATAAAATACATTTCCCACCCTCAAAGAATATCACAGGGAAACAGGGAAGACAGAATCAACACAAACATGCAAAGGAGCAAGTAAAAATGGGGCAGAGAGCAAATAATATTAGGAAATAATTACTTATTTTCTTTGGTGTGGTATTGTAGATATCAAGGAGAATGTTCTTATTCTGATTTATTCTGTTCTTAAACTGATTTATTTTGGGATGAAATGTGATGATGCCTATAATTTACTTTCAAACTACTTTGCAAAAAAACAAACTATAGGGGCTTCCCTGGTGGCGCAGTGGTTGAGAGTCTGCCTGCCGATGCAGGGGACGCAGGTTCGTGCCCCGGTCCGGTAAGATCCCACGTGCGGCGGAGCGGCTGGGCCCATGAGCCATGGCCGCTGAGCCTGCGCGTCCGGAGCCTGTGCTCCGCAACGGGAGAGGCCACAGCAGTGAGAGGCCCGCGTACCGCAAAAAAAAAAAAAAAAACCCAAACTACTATATATGTAAATACAAAGCAAACATGCCAAAATGTTAATCACTGCGGGGGGGAAGAAAAAGAAAGAAAAGGAGGCAGGCAAGGGTCAAGTGCTGGCTCTGAACTTTAGAACACTGTGTGGACTTGAAACGCTTTCAAACTTGTTTTCACAGCGTGGCTGAAAAGAGAAAACTCCTGGAGACGCAGGCTTTTTCTAAGTGCAAGGTGCTCTGTAAATATTAGTTTCTACAAAAAGCACCCTAAGAACAGGTCAGTGGGAGGGGCTGCTTTTAAAATGCTGGCTGCTGGGAGCCTTCAAAACATCGCAATGAATCCTTCCGTATTATAACTGAAGCCACGTTCCCTGGTCAGTCTCCAGTGAAGGTAAACCTCCGGATGAAAGTCTTCCTATGAAGACTTGCTGGGAAATTCATCTCCATCATTTCAATTCTAGACAATCACATTTTCTCTAGGCTTTATCAAGACAACATAGAGGAACTGATAGGTTACTGGATAAAGGAGAAGGTCTCTAGACAACCCTACTGACGGCCAGGTTTAAATGACTATCTATAGACCAAGGTCTCTGTGTATAGACTTGACCCAGACATCTCCACTCACTTCCAGACTCACAGCAACTGCCCAGCTGCCATCTCCACTTGAATGTCACACTCAACGTGTCCAAAATAGAACACTTTTCCTCCATGTTTCTTTTTCTCCATGAATGGCACAACCAACCGTAAAGTAAGAGAAGCCGCAGACTTGCCCCGTCACTCTCCCTCCCCCTCCATATCCCATCCATCTCCAGGCCCCTCCATTTTCCCTGCCAAGTTCTCCCAAATCCATCAGCTTCTCTCCTTTTCAAATTCCACCTTCCCTTCCTAGCAGTCAACATCGATTTCCCAGATTTCTACAACAGTCTCACAAACTCTTCTGCTTACTCCCAGTCTTGTCTCTCTCCAACCCACATTCCACACTGCTCCACAGGAAAAACGTCAAATTCCTGTTTACATTTTTCAGTGGTTTAATGGTAATAATCATTATTAGGAAAACAGCCATGATAAGGTGCCTAATACTTACTGAGCACTTCCCCGGGCACTGTGCTAAGCACTTATCTAAGCATCTTCTCATTCCATCCTCAGGGGCCCCAGGAAGTGGGCGTTATCACTGTCCCAATTTTACAGATTAAAAAACTGAGACACAGAGAAGTATGGAATCGCTTGCCCAGGCACAGAGCTGGTGAGCACGAGGCCAAATGGGCTTCAAACCTAAGCCTCTGGCCTCCCGTCTGGGTTGAATGTGACGTGCCCCAACACCACGCACAAAGCCCTGCGAAGCCCTGAGGACTCAGCCGTCGCCACCCACTTTCTTCCCCTTTCCCTTTGCTCCTTGGTGATGCCCTCAACTGTGCCAGCCTCCTCCTTCTCGTCATTCAGGGTCTCCACACGTGGGCATCTTTCCCGGGTCCCCAAAGCTAAGCAGATCCTTGTGCGTCTTCAAGGCACCGATTCCTGCTTGTAACTATGGACTTACCTGTGTCTGCACCATGGGAGGAGCCCTTTCAGCTTTGCCAACTCTAGGGCCCAGAACCCAGCTCAGTGCCTGGCATGTAGGATGTGCTTGGCAAATCTTTATAAACTAGAAAATGGAGCATGAGTGAGCACAGAATTCCTGGGCTCTGGTTCAAGGGTCATCCTTTACTACCAGTGTGACTTTGTGCAGGTCACTACCTCTCAGAGCCTCTGGGCTGGCATCTGAACTTCCTGGCAGCAATCAGAACTATGATAATAAAGCACTTTGGAGCTTTCAAAGACCTCTCCCCAAAGTCCCATTCGATCCCAAAATGTCCCTGTGAGGGAAGCAGGGTCCTCATCACACACATTCACTAGAAAAGGGAAAGGAGGATTGGATGGGGCTGGGGAATTAATGATTTGTCAGCAATCAGCCACTGACCCTGAAGCCCGCCCTTGACTCTAAGCACAGCCTACAACGAGAGTTAGATGGCAGACGACTAACCCAGGGTGTGGCAAAGCTGTAAGAAACTGCCCAGCGCTCTGTGCATTGGGTGACAATTGGTGCCGCTGACTCAGTCATCCGCCTGCCAACGTTTCCAGTTTTCCCATTTGCTTAAGACACTCAAGTGAAGAGTGGAGATGGTCCAGCACATAGAACTCCATCATCATGGTAACCACATCCGTCACAAGCACACACAGCTTGGGGATAACCAAAAGAGCCACAGCCACTCGTTCCTGCCTCTGCCCAGGGGAGCAGAAGCTGGGACACAGAATTCACTTCCTTAGCCACTGCACTGTTCAGTGTTCAAAATATGGAAGGGTATGAGGCACTGTCGACAGTGGCTGCCGCCCCTGGCAACCCTGAGCCCTCGGGTTACCCAGGAGGTCGGTGGCCTTTTATCAACACCGATCTGTACCACTGCCCCACTCCAGCTCTCAGCCAGGGGCAGTTCAGGTTATTCTGAGTAAAGAGATGTTTCCTTATACACGCAGACGCTACATTTAATCTCTTCATAGGATGTCAGCCTACTCTATGCAGTTGTCAAGGTCACTTCTGTGGATCAGGAGCGCACATGCTCCCGATTATTTTAGGGGGAAAAAAACACCTCTAATATCATGTTATTCTTACAATATTAAAGGTTTAAAGCAATCCCTTCCATAACATCCCTCCAAGCAGAAATGGGAAGAAAACTTCCTCCAAGTACAAAATCATTCCTTGAACACCAGTTCCATAGCTGGAATTATCTGCCTGCTTCTTCAAGGTGAAACTGAAAACAGTACAACTATTTTTTTATTAAAAGTGGCTCTAAAGATGTGGCTTTCCAGGGGACTAGAAGTCTCCAAGATGTTATAAAGTTGATGTAAAGACAAAACCAGGTGAACTTTATGTTGAAATTTTTTTAACATAAACCAAATGCATGGTTTAAAAAATAGGAATCTTAACAAGTGAAATTTGCCATTAGAAAGAAATTCCATTTTATTATCGTTATTCATTTTCAACGTATAAATGAAAATTGCAGAAATTTTGAGATTATGTCTAATATTCAGACATAATTTCTAAGCTATTCTAGCACAGAGCTTAAAAGGAAAGGACCAGCTTATACATTGTTTTATAAATGCAACAAAATAGGAAGTTCTCTTGAGTAGAGATTTTTCAGAAAATGGAAGTACAAGGTCATAAAATTAATGTATGATTTAAAATGGAAAACGTACGTTATTCCTGGGGTAATAATGTTTACCTTCTGGACACTGGCAGATGAATCCACTGAGATTAGAAATGCAGGTTGCTCCATTTCTGCATGGGTCTAGGATACAATAGTCAATCTTGGATTGGCAAAGCTCTCCAGTATAACCTGAACAAAACAAGATAGACATTTATAAAATATTTTGTCCCAAAACTCTGATGAACCATCCCATGAATCGATGGAGTCAACTGGTACCCATCCAACCAAGGCAGCATCATTAAAATAGTCTCCCAGGCAATCCTTGATCTAATTTGGTTTTACAACAAGAAACAATCAGAGCCATTTAGAATCATAGTTCAAAAGTCATTTGCTTTGCAAAAATCTTTATTGCAGGACTTCCCTGATGGTGCAGTGATTAAGAATCCACCTGCCAATGCAGGGAACACGGGTTCGAGCCCTGGTCCGGGAAGATCCCACATGCCGCAGAGCAAATAAGCCTGTGCGCCACAACTACTGAGCCTGTGCTCTAGAGCCCGCAAGCCACAACTACTGAGCCCACGTGCTGTAACTACTGAAGCCTGCGCGCCTAGAGCCCATGCTCCGCAACAAGAGAAGCCACTGCAATGAGAAGCCCATGCACCACAACGAAGAGTAGCCCCTGCTCGCCACAACCAGAGAAAGCCCGCGCAACAACGAAGACCCAATGCAGCCAAAAAAAAAAAAAAAAAAACTTTATGCAAAGAGATACTTTTTTCAACGTTAGCTCCGAATTTTATTTTGAAATGTTAGTCGGAACCTTCAGAAACTGAGCCTGAAGACCACTGTCCTTTCCTTCTGACCTAAGGAAAAACAGGCTCTGTAATGTCTTGCTTGACCACTGAGCTGACGGCCACTTTCCCAAGGTCATCCCAGTACCTATTTAAAAAAACCACTAGGAAAATTGCCAGGTAGGTATTAAAATTTTTTAACCTTTTATATTTTACAGCTAGAAGACCCTCGGTGTTCAATTCACACCCTATCCCTTCATTTTAAAGACAAAAAGGTTGAGACACATATAATATTAAGCACATGACTATATGCATCTTAATTCTAATTTGAAGCACAAACCTAACCCAGCAAATTTTCTCCGTGAAGCAAGCAAGCCTCCAGTGGTGATTTTTTTTGGTTAATAACGTAACCACATATGTGTGATGAGAAAATAAGGACTTGTATCTATTGGAATACCCATGCAGCTGAGAAGCCTCAAATAAATTCCAAATACTTTGTTAACTTTGAAAACAAAGCCCCCCCCAAAAAGGCAAGTTTAAAAAATAACATGCAATTATGTTTTTTAGTTTAAAGTGGAAAATGATTATGAAAGAAAATTTGGAAAATACAAGATTTAAAATAGAAAGAGAAAAATGTTACCCTTAGTTATGTTATTTGAGTGACAGAAATATTAATACTTTAGAGATAATTCCTATCAGAAATGTTTATGCACAGATATTTCCTACAAAATTATAATCATACTCTAACATTTTGTGCTTTCCAGGATGTACATAAAGTACATTAAAAACTTGTCTTTCTGAATTATTCGTTTTGAAAGGCTGTCATTAGCATTTGTATTCGCAAAAATAAATCAATGTTAGGAGAAAGATGATTGGCCTGAGCTTCAATGACCTGCCAAACTAGTCTAAATTACAGACTGTGATCATGGAAGCCATTGTTTGCAATCCTACTCTTCCTTACAGGCTTTAAAACTATCTAGGGGGCTTCCCTGGTGGCACAGTGGTTGAGAGTCTGCCTGCCGATGCAGGGGACGCGGGTTCGTGCCCCGGTCCGGGAAGATCCCACATGCCGTGGAGCGGCTGGGCCCGTGAGCCATGGCCGCTGAGCCTGCGCATCCGGAGCCTGTGCTCCGCAACGGGAGAGGCCACAACAGTGAGAGGCCCACATACCGCAAAACAAAACAAAACAAAAAATACTGTCTAGGGGACTGTAGCTAATTCATGGGTATGAGAAGAGTAAGATAATCATGTAAACTAAAAATCCAAACACGAGGACAAAAATCTACTCCATAATTCAGAACAGAATATCTTACTATAACAATTTTATGTTAATGTATTTTCAAATAAAATGTCTAAATTCAGAACTATTCACATTTTGTCCATTTAATTTCATCTAGTCTCCTCATACTTCCATATCATCCCTGTGGGTATCTTAAAGAAAATTTCTTGTCACCTATAAAGACTTCATTATGCATCCCTAACTAAAAGATATTTATTTTGAAAAGATCACTTTTAAGGGCCTCCTTAATGAATGTCTGGTCCCATTTACAAATTTAGTTAAACACTCTATATTTATTAATATCAACAATTTCTTTTTAAGAACCACATTGTCTGATAATACACAAATCTTCCCATGCCTTTAATTTGCTCTTATCTAATAGATCTAACTTGTTTTTTTGGCCGCTCTGCACGGATTGCAGGACCTTTGTTCCCTGACCAGGGATTGGATCCAGGCCCCCTGCAGTGGAAGTGCAAAGTCCTAACCACTATACAGCCAGGGAATTCCCTAACAGATCTAATATTAAATTAAAACTATAAGCAAGGTGAATCTTCAGTGCTGTTAAATGCTCCAATACTGGACTCAAGTTTAGGAAGATATCAATCCAAGAGGATAACCCACGTTTGTGATGTGGGGATGTTAGGGATTGGCATAATGGTTAGAGGGTCACACCGGCATTCCATGGTGGAGACGCTGAAGCCCTGCACTGCCTAAACTGGTCCAGAATAACACAGTTTTCTCACTCAAATGCCAGGAGTCCCCTCCAGTGAAGAGCACGGCTCAAGGATCAGTCACTGTACCATTGCTTTCTGTTCCCAAGCTTTAAAAGCATTATATATTTGGGGTTTTTTTCGTGTGACTTTTTTTTTTTAACACCTTTAATGGAGTATAATTGCTTTACACTGTTGTGTTAGTTTCTGCTGTATAACAACGTGAATCAGCTATACGTATACATATATCCCCATATCCCCTCCCTCTTGCGTTTCCCTCCCACCCCAGGGCAAGGAGCCATGAGCACCCTGCATCTGACTCAAAGGGCTCTTAAACACCAGTGAGTCATTTCTTAGACCCTCAGAGAGCAGAGACTTACCTGCAGTTGTCAGACAAATCATTGACATTGAGCTATATGTGATACTCTGAGCTGGATACCTAAGCCTTGTAGATCTCCCTTCCTGTGTCTTTTGTTTTTTAATTTGATGTCATAACCACAGAGTCAAAACTAAATGAGGGATTGGTAGGACTTTAAATGAACAAAGACCATTAAAGCTTTGCCTGGGTTCTTCCTTCCACCCTGCAGAAAGCTAGTCCCTTTCTGGGGAATGAAGTAACTATGCCAATCGTGAATAACGTCTCTTTATCCTACCAGAGCAGTGACAGGCACCCAGATGACCTGGTAGAAGATGGTCAAGCCAGACGGTGATGGTGTCAACACAGTGGGTGGGGGAGGTAGTAAGTGGTGACCATTGGTGTGTGTCAGGGAGAATCTGTTCCAGCACACATACGAATGTATGTATTTCAGGCATTTCAGGCCTTGAAGATCTACACTGTAAGTTCCCAAGGGGAAGGCTGACAAAACACAGAGAAAGGCCTGTGTAAAGACACAGAAGGATGCAGAAAAGATGTGACTGTCATTTACACTTCCCTAAAAATACACAGCAGTGACAAGCTTCCTTCATTTTGGTTCCCAAATGACAGAAGTCTATACCTAACTATGGAGGCCAATACCAGTAAACATCCCCATTCCTGTCCTTCCAGCTAGCAATACGGCGCTTCCTCATAACCAAACCATAAGCACTCATGGACCGCCTTCCAAATTATCATCACAACCATATGACACCATTCATATTGTCTAGTTCCAGTCATCGCTGCCTCCCACCAGGACTCAAACAATGGTCCCCCAACTCATCTCTTGATGAGTACACTTGATTTCTTAAAATCAATTCTACATGGGAGCAGCCAGAGAGATGTTTTTAAGACATAATTTGTATCCTATTACTTTTATATTTAAAACCCTCCAGTGGTTTCCCCAAGAGCTTGGAATAAAACCCAAACACTTTACCCCACGGCTAAAAAGCACACCTGACCTGGCCCCTGCCTCCTCATCTTCACTCTCCCCATTGACCACAATGCTGCAGCCTCCTGGGGCCCTGTTCTGTTCCCAAACATGCCCAGCTCCTTTTCAGTCTTTAGCACTGTTTTCATGCTGTGGTCTCAGGACCACACAAGGACATGAGAGGGACGCTGGATACAACACAAGCAGTTATGATCCTGCACTAGAAAGAGATGTATGGTGCAAATTTTAAACTGTCGTGTAATACAGAAATTACTAAGAAGAAAGTTAGCAACTAACTTTAGGAGGGGAGGGGGATAAGATGGAGATGCAGCAGAATTTCATCTGGAAAATCAGGAGATAAAGACAAGAGCAGTTAGAGGATTTGGTTGAAGATGCCAAAGTAGAAGGACGTGCACTCACTCCCTCTTGTGAGAGCACAGGAATCACAATTAACTTCTAAACAATCATCGACAGGAAGACACTGGAACTTACCAAAAAAATGATACCCCACATCCAAAGAGAGAAGACACAATGAGATGGTAGGAGGGGCACAATCATAATAAAATCAAATCCCATAATCGTTGGGTGGGTGACTCACAAACTGGAGAACAATTATACCACGAAAGTCCACTCACTGGAGTGAAGGTTCTGAGCCCCACATAAGGCTTCCCAACCTGGGGGTCTGGCAACAGGAGGAGGAATTCCTAGAGGATCAGACTTTGAAGCCTAGCAGGATTTGACTGCAGGACTTCGACAGGACTGGGGGAAACAGAGATTCCACTCTTGGAGGGCACACACAAAGTAGTGTGCGCATCAGGACCCAGGGGAAGGAGCAGTGACCCCATAGGAGACTGAACCAGACCTACCTGCTAGTGTTGGAGGGTCTCCTGCACAGGTGGGGGGTTTCTGTGTCTCACTGTGGGGACAAGGGCACTGGCATCAGAAGTTCTGGGAAGCGATACTTGGTATGGTCCCTCCCAGAGTCAACCATTAGCCCCAGCAAAGAGCCTGTAGCCTGCAGTGCTGGGTCGCCTCAGGCCAAACAACCAACAGGGAGGCAACTCAGCCCCACCCATCAGCAGACAAGTGGATTACAGTTTTCCTGAGCTCTGCCCACCAGAACAACACCCAGCTCTACCCACCACCAGTCCCTCCCATCAGGAAGCTTGCACAAGCTTCTTAGATAGCCTCATCCGCCAGAGGGCAGACAGCAGAGGCAAGAGGAACAACAATCCTGCAGTCTGTGAAACGAAAACCACATTCACAGAAAGACAGACAAAATGAAAAGGCAGGGGACTATGTACCAGATGAAGGAACAAGATAAAACCCCAGAAAAACAACTTAATGAAGTGGAGACAGGCAACCTTCCAGAGAAAGAATTCAGAATAATGATAGTGAAGACTATCAGGACCTCGGAAAAACAATGGAGGCAAAGATCGAGAAGATGCAAGAAATGTTTAACAAAGACCTAGAAGAATTAAAGAACAAACAGAGATGAACAATACAATAACTGAAATGAAAACTACACTAGAAGGAATCAATAGCAGAATAACTGAGGCAGAAGAATGGATAAGTGACCTGGAAGACAGAATGGTGGAATTCACTGAGATGGAACAGAATAAAGAAAAAACAATGAAAAGAAATGAAGACATTCTAAAAGATCTCTGGGACAATATTAAACACACCAACATTCGCCTTATAGGGGTCCCAGAAGGAGAAGAGAGAGAGAAAGGACCCAAGAATATATTTGAAGAGATTATAGTCGAAAACTTCCCTAACATAGGAAAGGAAATAGCCACCCAAGTCAAGGAACAACAGAGAGTCCCAGGCAAGATAAATCCAAGGAGAAACATGCCGAGACACACAGTAATCAAACTGATGAAACATAAAGACAAAGAAAAATTATTGAAAGCAGCAAGGGAAAAATGACAAATAACATACAAGGGAACTCCCATAAGGTTAACAGCTGATTTCTCAGCAGAAACTCTACAAGCCAGAAGGGAGTGGCACGATATACTTAAAGTGATGAAAGGGAAGAACCTACATCCAAGATACCTCTACCCAGCAAGGACCTCATTCAGATTTGATAGAGAAATCAAAAGGTTTACAGACAAGCAAAAGCTAAGAGAATTCAGCACCACCAAACCAGCTCTACAACAAATGCTAAAGGAACTTCTCTAAGTGGGAAAAACAAGAAAAGAAAAGGACCTACAAAAACAAACCCATAACAATTAAAAAAATGGTAACAGCAACATCCATATCGTAATTACCTTAAATGTGAATGGATTATGCTCCAACCAAAAGACACAGGCTCACTGAATGGATACAAAAACAAGACCCATATATATATGCTGTCGACAAGAGACCCACTTCAGACCTAGGGACACATACAGACTGAAAGTGAGGGGATGGAAAAAGATATTCCATGCAAATGGAAATCAAAATAGAGCTGGAATAGCAATACTCACATCAAATAAAATAGACTTTAAAATAAAGAATGTTACAAGAGACAAGGAAGGACACTACATAATGATCTAGGGATCAATCCAAGAAGAAGATATAACAATTATAAATATGTATGCACCCAACATAGAAGCACCTCAATACATAAGGCAACTGCTAGCAGCTCTAAAAGAGGAAATCCACAGTAACACAATAATAGTGGGGGACTTTAACACCTCACTTACGCCAAGGGACAGACCACCCAGACATAAAATTAATAAAGAAAGACAAGCTTTAAATGAAACAATAGACCAGATAGATTTAATTGATATTTATATGACATGACATCCAAAAACAGCAGATTACACTTTCTTCTCAAGTGCACACGGAACATTCTCCAGGATGGATCATACCTTGGGTCACAAGTAAAGCCAGGGCAAATTTAAGAAAATTGAAATCATATCAAGCATGTTTTCCCACCGCAACACTATGAGATTAGAAATAAATTACAGAGAAAAAAACGTTAGAAACACAAGCACATGGAGTTTAAACAATATGTTACTAAATAACCAAGAGATCACTGGAGAAATCAAAGAGGAAATCAAAAAATGCCTAGAGACAAATGACAATGAAAACATGATGATCCAAAACCTATGGGATGCAGCAAAAGCAGTTCTAGGAGGGAAGTGTATAGCAATACAAGCCTACCTCAAGAAACAAGAAAAATCTCAAATAAACAATCTAACCGTACACCTAAAGGAACTAGAGAAAGAAGAACAAACAAAACCCAAAGTTAGCAGAAGGAAAGAAATCATAAAGATCAGAGCAAAAATAAATAAAATAGAAACAAAGAAAACATTAGCAAAGATCAATAAAACTACAAGGTGGTTCTTTGAGAAGACAAACAAAATTGATAAACATTTACCCAGTCATCAAGAAAAAGAGGGAGAGGACTCAATAAAATTAGAAATGAAAAATGAGAAGTTACAACGGACACCACAGAAATAAAAAGCATCACGAGAGACTATTACAAGCAGCTCTATGCCAATAAAATGGACAACCTGGAAGAAATGGACAAATTCTTAGAAAGGTATAACCTTCCAAGATTGAACCAGGAAGAAATAGAAAATATGAACAGACCAATCACAAGTAATGAAATTGAAACTGTGATTAAAAATCTTCCAACAAACAAAAGTCCATGACCAGATGGCTTCACGGGTGAATTCTATCAAACATTTAGAGAAGAGCTAACACCTATCCTTCTCAAACTCTTCCAAAAAATTGCAGAGGAAGGAAAACTCCAAAACACATTCTACAAGGCCACCATCACCCTGATACCAAAACCAGACAAAGATATCATGAAAAAAGAAAATTTCAGACCAATAGCACTGATGAATATAGATGCAAAAATCCTCAGCAAACTACTAGCAAACAGAATCCAACAACACATTAAAAGGATCCTACACCATGATCAAATGGGATTTATCTCAGGGACACAAGGATTCTTCAATATACGCAAATCAATCAATGTGATATACCATATTAACAAATTGAAGAAGAAAAACTGTATGATCATCTCAACAGATGCAGAAAAAGCTTTTGACAAAATGCAACACCCACTTATGATTAAAAACTCTCTATGGGGACTTCCCTGGTGGTGCAGTGGTTGAGTGTCTGCCTGCCGATGCAGGGGACACGGGTTCATGCCCCAGACCGGGAAGATCCCACATGCTGCAGAGCGGCTGGGCCCGTGAGCCATGGCTGCTGAGTCTGCGCGTCCAGAGCCTGTGCTCTGCAACGGGAGAGGTCACAAGATGAGAGGCCCGCGTACCTCAAAAAAAAACTCCCCAGAAAATGGGCATAGAGAAAACCTACCTCAATATAATAAAGGCCATATACGACAAACCCACGGCAAACATCATTCTCAATGGTGAAGAACTGAAAGCATTTCCTCTAAGATCAGGAATAAGACAAGATGTCCACTCTCGCCATTATTATTCAACATAGTTTTGGAAGTCCTAGCCACGGCAATCAGAGAAGAAAAAGAAAGGAATACAAATTGGAAAAGAAAAACTGTCACTGTTTGCCGATGATATGAAACTATACATAGAGATTCCTAAAGATGCCACCAGAAAACTACTACAGCTCAACAATGAATTTGGTAAAGTTGCAGGATACAAAATTAATGCAAAGAAATCTCTTGCATTCCTATACACCAACAATGAAAAATCAGAAAGAGAAATAAGGAAACAATCTCATTCACCACTGCAACAAAAAGAATAAAATATCTAGGAATAAACCTACCTAAGGAGGTAAAAGACCTGTACTCAGAAAACTATCAGACACTGATGAAAGAAATCAAAGATGACACAAACAGATAGAGAGATATACTATGTTCTTGTATTGGAAGAATCAATATTGTGAAAATGACTATACTACCCAAAGCAATCTACAGTTTCAATGCAATCCCTATCAAATTACCAATGGCATTTTTTACAGAGCTAGACAAAAAATCTTAAAATTTGTATGGAGACACAAAAGACCCCGAAGAGCCAAAGCAATCTTGAGGGGAAAAAAAGGAGTTGGGGGAATCAGACTCCCTGACTTCAGACTAAACTACAAAGCTACAGTAATCAAGACAATATGGTACTGGCATAAAAACAGAAATATAGATCAATGGAACAGGATAGAAAGCCCAGAGATAAACCCACGCACCTATGGTCAACTAATCTATGGCAAAGGAGGCAAGGATACACAATGGAGAAAAGACAGTCTCTTCAATAAGTGGTGCTGGGAAAAATGGACAGCTACATGTAAAAGAATGAAATTAGAACACTCCCTAACACCATACACAAAAATGAACTCAACATGGATTAAAGACCTAAATGTAAGACCAGACACTATAAAACTCTTAGAGGAAAACATAGGAAGAACACTCTTTGACATAAATCACAAGATCTTTTTTGACCCACCTCCTAGAGTAATGAAAATAAAAACAAAAGTAAACAAATGGGACCTAATGAAACTTAAAAGCTTTTGCACAGCAAAGAAACTATAAACAAGACGAGAAGACAACCCTCAGAATGGGAGAAAATGGGAGAAGACAACCCTCAGAATGGGAGAATGGGAGAAAAAATGGGACAACCCTCAGAATGGGAGAAAACCCTCAGAATGACTCACCTCCTAGAGTAATGAAAATAAAAACAAAAGTAAACAAATGGGACCTAATGAAACTTAAAAGCTTTTGCACAGCAAAGAAACTATAAACAAGACGAGAAGACAACCCTCAGAATGGGAGAAAATATCTGCAAACGAATCAATGGACAAAGGATTACTCTCCAAAATATATAAATAGCTCACGCAGCCCAATTTTAAAAAAACAAACAACCCAATCAAAAAATGGGCAGAAGGCCTAAATAGACATTTCTCCAAAGAGGACATACAGATGGCCAAGAAGCACATGAAAAGCTGCTCAGCATCATTAATTATTAGAAAATGCAAATCAAAACTACAATGAGCATCGGATGAATGGATAAAGAAGATGTGGCACATATATACAATGGAATACTACTCAGCCATAAAAAGAAATGAAATTGCACTATTTGTAATGAGTTGGATGGACCTAGAGTCTGTCATACAGAGTGAAGTAAGTCAGAAAGAGAAAGACAAATACCGTATGCTAACACATATATATGGAATTTAAGAAAAAAAAAGTGTCATGAAGAACCTAGGGGTAAGACAGGAATAAAGACACAGACCTACTAGAGAATGGACTTGAGGATATGGGGAGGGGGAAGGGTAAGCTGTGACAGAGTGACAGAGTGGCATGAACATGTATACACTACCAAACGTAAAATAGATAGCTAGTGGGAAGCAGCTGCATAGCACAGGGAGATCAGCTCGGTGCTCTGTGACCACCTAGAGGGGTGGGATAGGGAGGGTGGGAGCGAGGGAGACGCAAGAGGCAAGAGATATGGGAACATATGTATATGTATAACTGATTCACTTGGTTATAAAGCAGAAACTAACACACCATTGTAAAGCAATTATACTCCAATAAAGATGTTAAAAAAAAAAAAACTACAATGAGGTATCACCTCACACCAGTTAGAATGGGCATCATCAGAATATCTACAAACAACAAATGCTGGAGAGGGTGTGGAGAAAAGGGAACCCTGTTGCACTGTTGGTGGGAATGTAAATTAATACAGCCACTATGGAGAACAGTATGGAGGTTCCTTAAAAAACTAAAAATAGAATTACCATAGGACCCAGCAATCCCACTACTGGGCATATACCCCAAGAAAGCCATAATTCAAAAAGACACATGCACCCCAATGGTCACTGCAGCACTATTTACAATAGCCAGGTCATGGAAGCAACCCAAATGCCCATCGACAGATGAATGGATAAAGAAGATGTAGTACATATATACAATGGAATATTACTCAGCCATAAAAGGAATGAAATATGGGTCATTGGTAGAGACACGGGTGGACTTAGAGACTGTCATACAGAGTGAAGTAAGTCAGAAAGAGAAAAACAAATATCGTATATTAACACATATATGTGGAATCTAGAAAAATAGTACAGATCAACCGGTTTGCAGGGCAGAAATAGAGACACAGACATAGAGAACAAAAGTATGGACACCAAGGGGGGAAAGCGGGGTGGGGGTGGGGTGGTGGGATGAATTGGGAGATTGGGATTGACATGTATACACTAATATGTATAAAATAGATAACTAATAAGAAACTGCTGTATAAATAAAATAAAATTTTTTTTAAAAACCAGCTAAAACTGAATTACATAAAGGAGAGGAGGACCTAACAGAATAGCATTAAAGTCACCTAGCAGAATAGCATTAAAGTCATGCCTGCCAATTCAGGGGACACGGGTTCGTGCCCTGGTCCAGGAAGATCCCACATGCCGCGGAGCGGCCGGGCCCATGAGCTATGGCCGCTGAGCCTGCGCGTCCGGAACCTGTGCTCCGCAACGGGAGAGGCCACAAGAGTGAGAGGCCCACATTCCGCAAAAAAAAAAAAAAAAAAGTCACCCATAGAACCAATTAGGGAGATAAACAAATGTCTCAGGGGAGCTAAAGAAATGTAAAATCCAGCTAAGCAGAGAAGGAGTTAGCTACAATCTTAGTGGGGGTTACAAACAAAATCGGAACAGTTAGGTCAAGATGTCTCTTGAACCCAAAGACTGTGCATTGTGAAATGAGCCCCATTTGGAGAGTCCAGACCAGAGCTGACCGTAGGGAGACAGTAAGGAAAAGGATGGCCCCTGTGTGTTCATCACTGGTATGAGAATTGCCCTGGATGCCCAGGTCTTGTAAGACAGCCGAAAATCTCTCTCGCAGAAACAACCTTGGTCCTCTGAGCACCAGATCTAATTCATTTGGGTCAAGAACTGCAATTAGCTAGAGATAATAAAGCTCTTCCCTTAGTGGGATGAGTCTTGTAACCCAGAAAGAGATGGAGCCAGCTAAGGAGACGATGCTACAATGACAGAGATCTGAGCCCTGGGATTGTCACTTGGCATCTGGGTTAGGCTGATCTGAGCGTGTTTGTGTGCAAAGAAGGTGCCACGATGGAGAAAGTGTGGTGCATGAGAGCAATTATCAGACTTAGGATTCCAATTAAAACGTTTAGTTGAGAAATTTATTTTTTTTTGATGAATTTTAAGTTGAAAGACAGGGCTAAGGCAACACACATTGAGATGTTTGACAGGGCTTGAGAATCACTATAATTTCTTATTCTTATAAGGAAACAAACACAAAGGATAATTTCAGATAGCCCTCCCTGTGTGTAATAGCCACTCTAGGATATCAAAATGTACTTACACTACTGCACTGTACACTTAAAAATGGTTACAATGGTAAGTTTTATGTTATGTTTATTTTACCACAATTTAAAAATAGTTAAAATTGTAAATTTTATGCATTGTATATTTTACCACAATTTAAAAATATATTAAAACTTCTGGAAGAACTCTAATAATAGAAACAAAACAAAACAAAACCTCAGCCCTAATGGCCCACCATCACTTTGCATCGGCTGTTCCCTCTGACCCTGCGCCCTTCCGTGGCCACCCCGTCCCATTAGTCAGGTCTCCACTCAGAAGTCACTTGCTCAGACCTTGTGCCTCTTTCCCTCCCTTATTCTTCATCTTATCACTTACCTCTACTCAACAACACACACAACTACTGGTTACCTCCCCACCTAGAAGGTGACGCCATGGGATGAAGGCTTCAGTCCCTGGAGCCTCCTGTGGTCCCCCCAGGGTTCCTGCATGCTCCGTTACAACATATTTATCATTACCTGAAATGATATTCTTTCTTGGTTCCCTTTGGAGACCATAAACTCCCTGAGAATCAGGACTTTGTCTTGTTAATCGCTGAATCCTCGGCACTTAAACATTTCCTGGCACAAGTGAACTAACTTGCTTAAAGCTTTTCCCCTAACATCAATTATATCTTTCAAGTTAGATTTAGCTTCTCCCTAAGCAATAATACCCAGAACAGCATGGGCGAAATGTGCCAGTTACTCTTCTTCCTAATGCCCGTTAAAGTAAATGCATAGCTATTAAAATAAAAAAAAATTATCTCAAAAATGTGCTATCGAAAATCACCTTGCGCTCTGCAGTGGCCTGAATTCCAATCTGAGAAAACACAATGGAGCAGTTGCCCTGCTGAAGGGCCCCTCCTTCCCCTGCTTCCTCCTCCAGACTGCCATGGGTGGAACTAGGCTGACCCTCTTCTGAATTTCAGCCTTGCTTCTCCAACTAGCATTCAGCACCTTTGACAGTTCCCTGCAATAGGCATCAACAGATCTGAAACAGAACTCCTTTCTCCTGCCAAAGCCCCTATCCAAGTTTAATTCCTTAGGTCAGTGGTTCTGCACCAGGTGACTCTCTCCCCAGGGAACATTTGACAACGTCTGGAGACACTGTTTATTGTCACACCCCTTGGGATGCTTCTAGCATCTAGTGCATAGAAGTCAGGGATGCTGCTGAACACCCTACAATACACAAGACAGTTCCCTACAGCAAAGAGTTATCCAGCCCCAAATATCCCTAATGCAGAGTTGAGAAACCCCAGTTTACGTCAATGAGACCTTGGTCCTTCAGACTAAAAACCCTTGCTTTTATCCCAATGCCTCTTATCTGCCCTTAAACAGATGCTGATCCTTTATAAAACAGGGAAACAACACCTTCAGAACATTTTGAAAAATCAGAATCCTTAGAAACATTTATAACTCCTAGCAAGTTAAAGGCCATTTTAAAATAAATTATTTGACTCTAAAAACTTTAAGGTACTGAAGAATTTATAATTTTGATATTCGATTCATAAGTAAAATAATTGCTTCAAAAACAGATGTTATGGGACTTGCTGATCTCTTGGGGAATCACAGAGGTTTTACTGTCTCTTTGGAGAACATTCTCGTATAACAAAAAAGATGTAAGTAAAATTGTGCCTCAGGATACATATGTCTTTCAAAGACATATGGGACAATTGAGAAAGCTCTAGACTGAGGCTCAGGGCTTTTAAAGCAGTCTGACCATGAGAAATGGTGTCAGATGAAATAAAGTGCATGTGCTAGTGAGTGAAGCCTGCTAGATGGAGAAGATGACTTGACACATTTAAGGAAATGCATTGAACCAAATCATTCATTCAATGGGTACATTACCGGATTATCTTTGGTCTAATGTAGCCTGGGAGTATTTAATTTTACACTATTTTGTATTTAAGTATAAAATATGATTAAAATTTACCAGTGTATATAAAGAGAAAAAATAGCTATGTTTTCCTGTGACTATCAGAACGGTTTGGAGAAAACCACATCCTAGTGGTGTCTCTTGATTGATGGCAATATAACAAAAAGCTATATCCCTCAGCACCCCCAAATCACTATGGACTGGCTGTACTCTTCAAATGAAGGTAAACCTTGCAGAGTTCAATGGCAAATTACGTGAAGTGTAAACAAAGTTGGCTAAATGAGTCAAGGCAATCGATCAGTTGTTTTTCTAAACATTCTCTGAAACAACTGTTTTTGTGTATGATCTTTACTTTATGATTTCTCTCCTGAAACAAAAAGTCACTTTAACTCTGTGAGGCAGAATCTAATTGTTTCTTTGCAGAGCTGTCCTGAAAGCTTCCAAGATGGGAACTGTGGTGAGAGCTATTTTTCATATTCCTGGGCTTTTAATAGCCTGGCCTGTGCAGTGAGGAGAAGCGCTGGATTTGTACTGAAAGCCTGACGCCACCGACAGAGCCCACCAGCCTCGGCTCTCACCCTGGGGGGATCAGAGCAGACGGCGGGGGCCTCAGCTGCTGCTGTAGAGATGAAGTGCCTAATATTAGCACAATGAAGCAAGCAATAACTGGCCAGAATCTGTGCTCCATCGAGACATTCAGTCTCAGAGGAATCCAATTCCAGAGCAAGGAAGGCAGAAATTATTTAACAGACAAAAAAAAAAAAAAAAAAAAAAACTAGTAAGATCTGCTGGCAGGGGCAAAACAAACACATCTGAGCAAATGCAAACATCATTTTAAAACCAAAGGCAAAAAAAGGAAGACATAGGAGGCCCATCTGCAGAAGGCAATCAATAAAATATAATTAAAATGGGAATATGCGATAGAAAAGCATGAAAGAAAGCTGACGTTCAGCAGCATTAGAAAAATTAACCTCGAGGTTACGAGAAAAAAAAAAAAAGTAACCACATCTAATAAGCACAAAGGCAAGAGGCACAGTGGAAAGGACAGTGGTTTGGAGAGTCAGAGGTCTGGGATGGTGAAGCAACGATCAGCTGAGTGACAGCATCAATGCATTGACTTTGACCTTCATTCCCCTCATGGGTGAAATGGGGATAAAGATCACACCTGGCTCCCAAGAGCGCTGTAATGAATGAGATCAACCCCAAGTAGCAGGAGCCATTTCTTTCAAGTGCGCCCTTGAATCCATAATAGCTTGCACCATGCCTGGCACATTGTAGGTGGCTCGATATTTTTGAATGAATGAATAACTTAGGATTTTAACACTGCCGAGCATTATGCCAATATTGTTTGATCTCTCAGTGTTTAACAGGCAGTTGAGAGCAGTGGTTCTCCAAGTGTGGTCCCCAGAGCATCACCTGGGAACTCACCATAAATGCAAATTCACCAGCATCATCCCAGACCTACAGAATCAGAGACTCTGGGGGTGGGCCCAGCAATTTGAGTTTTAAGAAGCCTTCCAGGTGATTCTGACACAAGGTCCGTGCTACAGTTTGAGAACCACTGATCTGGAAAAGCAGCAGCAAACATTTTCTTTTAACATTAATATTATTCATTTAAGAGTTACACATCTCATGCAGATAACAAAGGAAAAAGATCAGAGCATGAAAATCAAATATTGTATCACATCAAAAAGCCTTTATTGGCTGCATGTTGACACATGTTTTTTCTTTTCATGAGTGGGAGAGCCCCCAGGCTCAGTTATTGTACCTGTCACTGCATAGCTTCCAGATCTACTTTCCTATTCTTTAAGAGCATGTGTTGGTGATTTCTGGCCCCAGCCCCAAGCCAGGGACACTGTGGGTACTCGTTACAAAGTAATTAATGACTGCATAAGCACCATGCATTGCTATTTTTAAATAGTCTCTTTCATTCCATTTCCCTAGAACCCAAATAAGAAGTATTAATTGAGATATTAATATAGGCCAGACTATATATGACACCTGTGTCTCCTAATCTAGTGATTACAATGGGGGAGAGATTTCAAGAAAGATCCTTTCATTAAGTATGTTCTGAGAAATCGAAATCAGAAGGGAGAAGACATTAAATTAATCAAAAACTTATACCATGGGGCAGACAAGGTAAGGAATTGCCTTAAAGATATTTATCGGTTGAATTCTAAGCTTGTGTAATAACCCAGACTATAGAGGAGGTGTTCATTCATTTTTTCAGAAGGAAATTTTGTGGGGTGAACATTCACAAACGGAGAATCTAAAAGATGTTTAGAAACAGTTCCTGCCTGCAGGGAGCTTACTCCAGATGAGGAGAGAAGACACATTCACAGGAAACAATTAGACACAGTGGGAGCAAAAGCCAGGAAGTAGTACCGAGTCAGGCACATTCAGTGTCACGCGAGGCTGGATTGCCTGGAGTGGGCGGGGGGGGAAGGCTGGGGCTGGGGCAAGCCGTGACAGCCTCAGATCCACGTGCTGAGGAGCTGGGGTCACCAGCATGGTGCCTTTGAAGGTTTCTGAACAGAGCGCAGCCATGCCGAAGCAGGGTTGTAGCATGGTCCCTTCTTGTTTGCTTTAACTTAGGAGGAGAGCTTAAGACTTTCCCCGCTTCTCCTTGGAAACAGGGGCCTCTGGTCTGGACAGAATGAGGGCCAAAGGGGCAGGCAAAACGGGGCGTAGGAGGATAGGTACAGCCTCTGGGAGAGACAGAGAACTGAAGCTCAGATCCTTCTCATCGGCTTCCTCTTACTTGTGTTTAGAAGCTACAAACCGGTGCCCTTTATGCACCACCTATTCTGAGCCAGACGTATGTACGTGTGGATGCAGATGTGTGCTTGTGTGTGTAAGTGTGTGTGTGTGCACATGTATGTGTATACATACATGTTTGCATGTGTGTGTATATGTTTGCATATGCACGTGTACGTGTGTGCATGTTCTCTTCAACCCCTACAAGGGCGATACCATTATTCCATTTTACAGACAAGAAAACTTGGGCTCAGAGAAACTTAATCGGTGAGTGACTCTGCCTGGAGTTAAACCCAGGACCGCAGACCCCAAACCCCACACTCGTTCCTCCTCACATGTCTTTTCTCGCCTCTTCATGAGGCTTGTTGGGAAAGACCGTGAGAGCCAGGCCAGCCTTGAGGCAGGGAGCGTGGCAGGGAGCCGCTCAGGCCCAGCTCTCCTGGGTCTTAGGAGAGAAGGAAAGGATGTCCTAAGGGTCCCACGTGATCCAAGTTGGCTTCCCAGAGAGGGAGCCCACAGACGGGACCGAGGCCACATCTCCAGCCACAGGAAGTAGTGGAAGTGCTCCGTGCAGGGCATCTGACTCTTGGCTTCACAAAAACAACAACAATAAGAGCCACTGACATTCACTGAGCACTCACTGCACACCAGGGACCCTTCTGAGCGCACCGCATGCATCACTTAACCACTGCATTGTGGGGCTGCGGACTCTGTCACCCACTCCGATTTACAGAGAGAAAGCTGAGACCCAGTGACGTTAGTTTCCCCAGAGTCACACAGAGGATGAGTAGTGAGAGGAGGCTTTGCCCTTGGCTCGGCTGGGCTCCAGTCCTGGGCTTCTGGAATACTGCACTGCAGTCGTAAGCAAGGCAGCGTGGATGGTGGTCAGGGTGACCGGCTCACCACAGTCATTCAGGCAACAGATGACAAGGCTTGAATCAGGGCACTGGCGATGGAAGAGGAAGCAGCGTGCAGGGGCAGATGGGGAATCATCGTAAACAGAGCAAACCTGGAGACGGTCCAGAAATAAACAAGACGGGGGAGTCAACAGGCAGGACTGAGCCTCCAGCCTGAGAGATGAGGGCAGTGACGGCACAGCTGATAGAAACAGGAGCCAGTCGAAGAGAGCCAGGCTCGAAAGCATGTGTGGGAGGCAGAGGGAGGGGAGTCTGGGGGTGAGTCTCAGGAGGGGCTGAGGGTTAGCAGAGCATCACGCTGAGCCCAGTGAAAGTGCTGGGGCTGAGGGGACCCCGGAGGCTGAAAGGAAGGATCTGGAAGCCATTCACTTAGAGGTGACAGCTCAGAATGAGTGATTGCTGGCCCAGGCAGGGAAAGGCAGCTGAAGCGGGTAAGGACTGAGCTCTAGAGATGGAACCGGGCACAGAAGGTGGGAGGAGGGCTGGAGAGGTCCAAGGAGAACGGACGCAGGGCAGTGCTCTGTAAGCCAGGCGAGAAGGGCTGCTAGAGAGACACGAGGACTAAGAAAAAGCCCTGGAAATCAGTGAGAAGCACATCACCAATGACACTGGAGAAGCAGATTCATGATATGAAGAGAAAGAAAGTTTAAATAAATGGGTAGAAAATTACTGATTGGACAAAGAGCCGTGATGAAGAGGAGGAGGAAGCTGAGCAGACAGAGCGGCCGCAAAGGCCTTACAAAATCATTGCGGAAGCGCAGGCTCAGCGGCCATGGCTCACGGGTCCAGCCGCTCGTGGCATGTGGGATCTTCCTGGACCAGGGCATGAACCTGTATCCCCTGCATTGGCAGGCGGACTCTCAACCACTGCGCCACCAGGGAAGCCCGATGTGGACCATTTTAAAGTCTTTATGAATTGGTTACCATATTGTTTCTGTTTTATGTCTAGGTTTTTTGGCCACGAGATATGTGGGATCCCAGCTCCCCAACCAGGGATAGAACATGAACCCCCTGCATGGGAAGGCAAAGTCCCAACCACTGGGCCGCCAGGGAAGCCCATGAGGGACTGCTTTTAACTGAGACCTCCGGAGGCTGGGAAGGAAATGGGGGACAGGGAGGGGGGGATGGCAGCGAGAGGAAAACCGAAAAGTTTGGAAGCATAAGCTCGTCCTTTGGAGAAGGACGAGCATAAGAGGGTGGGTTCCCAGCAGCGTTATTCACAGCAGCCAAAAGGCGGAAACAACCCACATTCTGTCAGTGGATAAAGGATAAACAAAATGTGGTGTCTCCATGCAACGGAATATTACTCCAGCATCAAAAGGAGTGAAATACCGACACATGCTCGACATGGATGAACCTGAAAGCATGATGCTGCGGGAAAGAAGCCAGTCACAAAGGGCCACATATCATATTTTTCGACTTATATGAAATGTCCAGCATAGGCAAATCTATAGAGACAGAAAGTAGATCAGTGGTTACTGCAGTGTGTGTGTGTGTGTGTGTGTGTGTGTGTGTGTGTGTGTGTGTGTGTGTGTGTGGCAGGTTCAGAGTGCCAGCTCAAGGGGAAAGGGCTGCTGTTAGGATGATGAACATGTTCTAAAATTGACTGTGGTGACAGTTAACACAACTCTGTGAATATATTTTAAAGACCATTGACTTGCCCGTTTCGATGGTATGTGGATTATATCTCAATAAAACTGCTATTTTTAAAAAAGCTTTGGCATCATCCACAACTACCCACTGCCACTCACACCTCACATTCAGTCCACCAGAAGTGTCATCAGCAATCCCTTCAAATACACCCTGAATCCCAAACTCCCCATTTCCAGTACCATTGTGATCCAGCAGGGAGTAAATGGCCTCCTGACTGGTTTCCCAATTTTCCTTCCCTATGTGTATTCTCCTTCAAGAGGAAAATCAGAGGGCCCACCCCAGTTCACACCCTCCAATGGCTTCCTGTCACTCTCGGGATAAAATCCCTGTCCTGCCCGCATGGTCTGGTCCCAGCCAAGCGTCATCACTGGTTCTCTTAGGCTCTGTGCCCTTCACACACTCCTGGCATGTTCCTGCCTCAGGACCTCTGCATGTGCTATTCCGTCTGCCATTCACATTGTTCACAAGCTCATTTTATTCATTTTGGTCAGGTCTCTACACAAGCATTTCCCCTTCAAATAGGCCTCACCTAATCCCCCTGTCTACAATCATACTCCCAGTTCTTTATCTCTTTCCTGTATTTTATTTCTCTTCCTAGCATCTATCACCATGATGCGTTCCCTTGACCACACACACACACACACACACACACACACACACCCCAAAGAACACACACGTGCATACTGTTGACCCATCCCCTCACTAACACACCACCTCTATGAACACAGGGTCTTTGCTATTTCACAGTGGGGCTCTTAGCACTTAGAAAATACCCAGCACACAGTGGACACTTGACAAATGACTGTTGAATGCATCAGTGATCCTCACAACAAGCCCTTATTTTAAAGATGAGGAAACCCAAGAGAGGTGCGGAGGGCGATTCAAGGTCGCACAGTTAGTAAGTAGAAGAGACTGGATCCAAGGCTGGCCACACTACAGTTCTGTTTTGCCCCCTGGACTCAACTGGCACTCTCTCTGCATCATGGTCCATGCAGTCATAGCCCGCCAGAGATGCCCATACCTCCCGCTCTACTCATAACTAGTGGAAAATTCACAGACCATGAGAATGTTGCAGTAAACACACTTTGACCCAAAGATGGACACAGCGTGAAGAAGCCTGACTTTCCCCGTGAGCTTACAGACCTTGGCCACATCCTCCACCCTCATGCAGTCATCATTACCGCCCCCGCCACTGCACGTAGAGAGGCAGTTCCGAGGTTCCTTCCATTCTGAAACTGAACTAACCCACTTCTTCAAACCTGCACTCATCTGCCACTGGACTCACCCTTCGAGCTGAGTGAGACTGGGTGTAGGGACTCTGCAAATTCTACTCGGGATTCACCTCCAGGAGGAGCTGACCCATTTCTAACTCACGCTCAAAGGCACCTTGATGCCGATTTGAGCCACACCCAGTGTTTAAAAGAGTAAAGCTGGGATGGGAACACAGGCTGCACTCCCCTCACCTCGGAAATGATGAGTTTTAAAAACAGGCTGAAATCAACAATTAGTTGGAACAATGAAGTGCTCTGAAGCTGAGAAGTGCTTCGTATGACACATAATATTTTGGCAGTGGTGGTTCTGAACATGCATCACAGCTATTCTTTTCAGAAAAAGTAATAGCTCCTTGGAGGAAAAATTACACTCTTGAAATTAGAAGGCTTTTATAAAATAAATCCTGATTAAAGAAGTTAAATTCCACGTCTACTGTGAGCAAAGCACAAGGCGTGGCACTGACAGGGGATGGAGAAATAAAGAGTCATGTAACACAGCAGTGCCGCCCTCAGGCCAGCCCCAATCTGATGTGGAAAGGAAAAGAAATGCATGTGCTACAGGGAGAAGCCTGGGGAGAGAAGGCAGAGAGGGGAGTTAAGGGAATCCAGTCCTCGACATACATCTGGATGCCTCGGATGGAATTTCATCTTATTCTATTCATTCATTTATTCAACGAATCTTTATTGAGCACCTACTAGGTGCCATGGCTAAGTACTGGAGACATGTGTCAACAGAATTGGAGCTTGTTTTCTCATTTAATACTCATAACCAGCCGTGACGAGGGCTGTTGCCAAGTCCCTGCAAAGTCAAAGAAGCAGGCCCAGAGAGGTTGTGCAACTTGCCTAAGGAGCCCAGCTAGAAAACGGTAAGGATGGAAGCAGGACTGAGACTGATGGCTCCAGAGGCTGTGGTCAGGTGGGACGGGTAGTGGTCTAGACGGGACCAGGTCTTCTGACTCTGGCACCTGGGGCTCGTGTAACCTCAGGCAGCGAGCAGAGTCTCCAGGAAGTTCATTCTGAACCGGACAGTACGATAGTGGGGTGATGGGAAACAGCCCACATTTAAGTTCTCACTGTGTGAGATTTATCCTTGTGATCAGGGCATTCTGACTCCAGAGCCTGTGCTATTAAATTGTGTTATAATTTTTAAAAATAATATAAAAGAGACCTTTCTAATTCTGTTCTGCACACTAACTGTGCCACTAACGTCATCTTTAGAGCAGTCTGTATTTGCCACTCACTGATTCTCACATCCTGCCCATCCATATCCGGTCACCTGGTCACTGCCAACCAGCGTCGCTTGGGAAGCTTCTAGGCCACGTGAAAACCGAGCGGCTATGACTATCTCCATATATGGTGTTGCCCTTCAGTGTGTCTGGTAACTCCCAGCCACCTTCCCTTGCTTCTGTCCCCGTATGAAGTCTCTTAGGGAGACCTCAAAGTTTTGAGGCACCCTTATCACATCAGTGTAAACAGGAGGCCACCAATGGTTTGGACAAACCTGTTGCCAAAGTCAATAACCTCCTCTTAGATTCTCCCGCGGTACTTGGTGCTACTGACAGCCCCCTTCTTTTTGAAAGTATTGCCAAAAATTCCAAGAAAACTATCAATCACCCTTGATAAAAATTTCCTCCCAAAACAGAAATTGGATTGACCATAATCTATAATTCATCTTATATTGTGCAACACGTGTAGATGACACATCAGTGTTTTACTATTTAAAAAAAAAAGTCACCTCCTGCTTCCAAGAAATTGTAGTAAAAATCAAAACGGAAACTACAGCAGAGAGTTTATTACTTAATTCACTCAACATCCAACACACCATATTCATACATTTCTGGATTACCGATGACTCAAAAATCCTCTCTGTAGTGGCATTTGATGTAGAAATTAAAGCAAAACACCAACATATTAGCAAATCTGGAGCAGAAGCTTCTTTGCTGAAAATAATAGTTTTCCTTTCCAAGAAACGTTCTCTTCTCGAGAGAAATGAGTGTTGCATTAAGACAACGTCTCTGTGAAGACTTGTGGAAGTTTTGTTCTCTGGTGACAAGAAGCTGGCTTGAATTCATTCATTCATCAAACAAGATCATGTCTCATGATCAGACTTGCAAACATGAAAGCACAGTGATAAATTTTCAACAGGAAGCACACTTCCCTCTGCTAGAGAGTTCTTAGGCACATATCTGGAGCTTCAGAGGTCAATTAATTGATGTTAATTAACCTGGAAACAGTTCTTCCCACAAAGGAAATGTAGCTTTCCTATGGAAACATAAGCTTTTCAATGACATTCAGAACTCAACCAAATAGAAAACGCCTCTTTTCAAGCATCCAGTCCCCGCTTTGGGGCAAAATGGCCTAGTATTTCTCCTCTTAAGGAGAGTCCTGTTTGATATGAGAAAGTTGAAAGCATGACATGGTTTTGAATCACATGTTTGTACCAGGAGAGTCCTCAGCTCGCAGTGCGGCTACACACACAGGACAAGAGTGTAATAAAATGACCAAGAACATGGGCTTGGGAGCCCAGCGGAGGACCTGGGTTCAAACCTCAGCCCCAACAGTTACGGGCACATGCACCTGGCACGGCGGAGACCATGAGAATGTTCGCCACACCGACTCCTCTTCCCAGGCAAAACCTCTAGGGACCAAGGGACCAAATTCTGGCAAACGGCATGTGGCGGAAGTGACATAACGACACGTCCAGGCACTCGTCTCAGAGCATCACACAAGACCCTCCAGATCCCTGAGTTACCACCTGGAGGCCAAGTGCCTTCATCCAACTACGACACAGCAGAAACTTAACCTCTGCTTGGAAGCCACTGAGATTTGGGGATTGGTGTGTGACGACAGTCGAGCGTCCCTCTAATATTCTTGGCCAAGTTACAAAATCCCCTGTGCCTCAGATTTCTCATCTACGAAAATGGTATAATTAAGAGTGTTTAACTAGGAGATTGTTCTAAAGCGCAGCCTTGGAAGGCACTTAGCACAGCCCTGGCACGTGGTTACACTGAATAGACACTAGCCATTAGCGTGTGCACGCGTCTGTGTGTTTGTGTGCATGTGTGTGTGTACTACAGTAAAAAGCAGGTGGAGAGGGACTTCCCTGACAGTCCAGTGGTTTAGGACCCCGGGCTTCCACTGCAGGGGGTGCGGGTTCAATCCCTGGTCTGGGAACTAAGATCCCACATGCTGTGGAGTGCAGCCAAAGAAAAAAAATGTTAAGACGAAAAAAAAAGCAGATGGAGAGATAGAGCTAGATGCTTTATGAAAGGGCTGTTCCCACAGGACGTGGGAACTGATAAAGTAGAAACCGGCCTAAGAGAACTGCAGGAACAAGTCAGGAGGTAGCTGAGCAAAGAGACAGTTAGGTGCCAGATTTCCTACATCTCTTCTACCTCTGCTTGGGATGTCCTAGAGCATGAGGGAAAATGGAGGCTATGGGGGAAGGAATCCCACAGCCCCAGTTCCAGAAAAGGCCAGTGAAGTTGCTACTGGAAGTCAGAGAGACCCTGATAGAAACAGGATGGCTGAGAGACCCCAGCCGATGTGAGGTCACCTTTGGATAAAGTAGAAGGTGAGAGAGATGAAGACAGAGCTACAGATTCAAGGAGAGCAGAAAAGATTTTAAATAGCTGCTGTGGTTCTCTAGCTGCTTTACGTTTCTATTAAACAAGAAAGAATTTCTTTTATGTGCTAGGGTTTTCTCACAGATGCACAACTGTATGCAAACTCTATGCCATTCAAGAACCAGAAAACAGCATGATGTAAATGTCAGCGGAGATTATGTAAAGTTGTTTAAACTGTGACCAGTATACAAAGGTATGTATCTCTAAAATGAAACTGTATGTTATTTCATGAAAACTGGATAGATTTAAACCTGTAATATTCAGGAAATTGAAGAACAACTGTTAGGAAGTCGTTTATTAAAACAATAGCAACTTACAAATGTGGTGTTATAGTTTTGTTGTTTTGATAGAAGAAATAAAAGATGATCACTTTGTAAATCAGGATCTGTTTGCCGTATCTCAGCTTCCAGCACCATTCTAATGAACTTACTGGAAATCACCAAACTGTCCCTGAGTCTAATTATCAAAATCCAATTCTTAGAGTGCAACTCTCTGTTCCTGAAGCTAACTGAAAGCCAAAGTACTATTTTTATTGTTACTGTTGTTATTAGAAGAACCAAGGAGAATGCTGTATGTCTATATGTGCCACCTGGAGACACCCAGAAAAAGCCAGGAGGTGCTATCCACGTGGAGGATATTAAATCATCTTAGATGACAGAGGTGAAATTCTTCTCCCCACTAATAAGCAAAAAATAATTTACAGTGCTTCTGGAAATTTCAAATCAACGGTTAAACACTGACAGTGCAGAAATGCCTAAAATGAGAGTAAGCACAGTTAAAAATGTATAAAGTATCCAGTCATTCCAAATTCTAGCAGCTGCTTTCTAGGGAAGGGGGCACAGTGTAAAGGTTTCATATACTACGTACTTAAAGAAATGGAGTATCTCTGAAGAAGAAAAATAAAGTTAGAGTAAAAGATAAAATATCCCAATTTCAAACCATAGATACAAAAATCAAATTCATATTAATTAAATACTTTGCTGAAAATCAAAAATTTCAGATGCCTGGTAGAAAATATACCTGAATATCTTTTAGATCTTTAGGAAGGAAAATATTTTCTTAAAGAGGACATAAAAGGGGGCTTCCCTGGTGGCGCAGTAGTTGAGAGTCCGCCTGCCGATGCAGGGGACACGGGTTCGTGCCCCGGTCCGGGAGGATCCCACATGCCGCGGAGCGGCTGGGCCCGTGAGCCATGGCCGCTGAGCCTGCGCGTGCGGAGCCTGTGCTCCGCGACAGGAGAGGCCACAACAGTGAGAGGCCCGCGTACCGCAAAAGAAACAGAACAAACAAAAAAAACAAACCATGTAAATACTAAGATCATATAAAGAGGAAAACAAAGGACGGATCAACTCAAGATTCAGGGTGACTGTTGGCTCTAGATGGGGAAGGGACACCGAGGGATGGGCTGATGAGGAGACTATACGGTTAGTCATCAGGTTGAACTTCCGGTTTTGGTGGTGTCTCCACCAGTGATTACTGCGTATTAAAATAGCTAAGTGAATATAGAAAAGCACGCTATGGACAAGATGAGAGAGTATCACGAACCAAGCATTATGGTCATTCCAATTCTATGCACCTGAGTTCCTTTAAAACTAGAGAAATCTCCTCTGAGAACAGACCTGAATAAAATATCAAACAAATCATTTCAGTCCTAACAGTGACGAGCTCCACTACCAGCCCTGACTGAAGCTATTTATAGAAGGATCTTTATTCGTCCTAGCATCACTTATAAGAGAGAAATAAAACTGAAACTCTCTTAAAGACCCATCCATAGAGGAGTGGTTTAAAACATCAGGCCACGTTCATACTCGTTCATTAATCCATCTCATCAGCACATTGAGCGTCCCGGGTTCATCAGACACGGTGCGACACAATGGTGAACGGAACTGACTCAGGTCCTGCTCTCACAGGGTTGACTCTGGGGGGGAAGACAGGCAGGAATCAAAGAATCACACGTGTACACATCCACTGCAAACAGATGAGGGCTGAGAAGGAAAGGAACGCCCAGCTATGAAAGAGGAAAAGGGAAGGAGACCTAGACTGAAGCATTCAGCTGAGACGTCCCAAGGAAAGGGGGCATTTAACAAGGTCCAAAATAGAAACCAGGCAAAAGGGAGGCAGCAGAGAGAGCTGTCCGGGCACAGAGACGGGGAGGTGGTCCTGCAGCAGCTCATGCAGGCAGGGAGATGAGAGGCCAAGGTAGCTGGTCCCAGAGCAAGGTGAGCAGTGGGGTGAGATGGGGCTGGAAAGGTGAGTGAGCGACAGATCACGGAGGAGAAAGAGGATGAGGATTCTGGTCTTTATCTCAAGAGCGATGGGAAGAAGGGGATTAAATGGGAAAGCAACTACATCAGATCGGCACTGGAAAATAATCACCGAGGAGAATGGACAGTCTGGGGGCATTGACATAACGAAAGCCAGGGCTCACTTTGGCGTGATCACTCTGGTTCCAGGGCACAGCACAGTCAAGAGGAGACAGAGAAAGAGTGAGAGGTTATCTCAGTTACACAGACAAGGGGCAAAGGCAGCTAGCCTGGGAGCAGTGGCAGTGGGGCTGCAGAGAAGTGGGGGGATTTGCAAAGTCTTTTGGTGGTAAGATGGAGAACACTTGGAGGCAGAAAGGACAGAGGGTGGGGGTCACTTAGGGTGACCTGTAGATGTCTGGCTTGTAGAAATAGATGGAACACCAGAAGCTGAGCTGTGTGGAGCTGGGGTTGTGATGAACTCAGTTTTGGAATGACTGGGCTTAAGGTGGCCTGGAACATCTGAATGGAGATGGCAAGTAGGCAGTAGTCTCACCTGGAGATACAAATTTAGGAGATGTGCTACGTAATTGTTAAAATGAATAAGGTAGCCCCATATGTACTGACACGGAAAGATATGTATGATCTACTGGTAAATATACACTGAAAAAAGTAAGTTGTAGAGCCATGTGTATACTATAATCACTTTTTTTAAATATATAGAAAAATACTTAATCATCTGATTTGCATGGGAAATACACACACACACGCATACACACACTGGTCTGGAAAAAATATATCAAACTATTAACCTACCCTTATTATAGAGTTTGGGCTGGGATGGATGAGTGAAGGACTTTCACTTTTTTGTTTATGAATTTCTGCATGGATGGGCCTTGCTTCTTACAATGAGCACTTAATCACCCCAACTCCCACTTCACTCCATCCCCAGCTCCTACATCACCCTGAATCCCTGCCCAGTGGCAGATGTTGGCAACAGGCTGAGATGGAAAAAGAAAGATGATGCCAGTTTTCCATGATATTGATAATAAAAAAGGAGTAATTTGGTGTTTGCTTTTAAGCTGCATCAAAACAGCTGTATCAAAAAGTTCACCAATAAAACGCCACTCCTGCTCCTTGAGGGTTTATAACCGAGTTGGCTGAGCAGTAAGTCAGTAAGATGACTGCCAGAGAATAGAAGTCTGTTGTCCTCTGCCCTCTCCTAAGAGGCACGCTTTGTGCTCCGAGGATCTGAAAGTCTCGTGTAAGATCAATGAATCCCCCATACTAACCAAGGAATATTAAAGACTTGCCCCATTGTGCAGGATGGTGTTCCAAGAACTTGGAATAATGAACACACATGAACACAAGGAAATGAACACAAATGAGAGGATTGGGTGGCATCACCTAACACCCTGCATAGTTTAGCCTAAATTCTTCTTAAGTTACTTAGCATAATCACTCAGCACAGCGCCAGCCCACACTCAGTACATATTTGCAGAATTGTCTTTGAAACATCCAGGCCTCTATTTGACCAGGAATATCATTAGTCCAGAACGAAAATGGTGGAATGCTAAGACAGAAGCATCCTAACATCAGAAAGCCAGCCAAAGAACATGATGTTTATCCCCATAGGAACTTCCTTCCTCCATTCCCATCAGCATGGGCTGATGGAACCAAATGAGATCTTAAAGTCACCTGTCCAACGATGTATGCTTAACCATCTTTAATTAATAAGTGTCTATTCTACAGAGAGACACATAGCAACTATTAACTATGGAAACCTTACCAGCAAGGCAAACACAGGTAAAGTTGCCCCCATCTTGCTTTTCAATCGCATCAACACAGCTTGCATTGTTCTGGCAGGGTTTCCTCTGGCAGGCGTCAAATTCTTCACAGAAAGTACCCGTGTACTGATCATCACAGTTACACGAAAAAGTTGCCTAAAACACAAACATATGGTGTATGTTACTTGAGTCCCCTAAAATGTGTGCGTTGACTGTGAAACTCAAAGTTCAAACGTACCATGTATTTTTATAATTATACCAACACTAAGTATTTTAATCGTATCACTTATATCATGATCTGATTAAAATCACAGCTTTAAAAAATAGTCTATTTCTTTACAGTTTAATTTCAAACATGTTTTTTATTGATATGCATCGCAATGGTTTTCAACCTTCCTAAACCATAAATGGAAAGAATAATTATTTTCAGCAAAAAATAAAGTTTTGTTGACCTGACATGGAAATGAGAATTATGCCAGAGCAGATATATTGAGCTACAGTCATTAAATTAGATGTCACTCCAGATGAAATCCTTCAGCAGAGATAGTGCCTGCGACAAAAGCATCATGAAATGTGGCACGGGGCCCACCCTTCCAGATCACTGAGGGAATTTACCAAACCACTCGTAAATGAGGCTCAGTGTGCAGCCACGCAGGTGACCTGAGCGTAAGGGAAAATAAAAAGGACCGTTCTGTTTGGTTTGTTATACTAGTAAAAGACCATAACTCAGACCCAGAGAACTGCATTTGACTGGAAGCTTCATTTCTGAGGCAGTTGTAAAATCCAAATAAAACTGAGCCTTCCTGCTCTCGTCCTAATGCTGGCCTGAGGGTGGTGATGCATCTAAAGAAACACAGATCTGGCTCCAAAGCCTTGTGTAGATGTGACTGCAGATTCTCATGAAGAATGGAGAGGAGGAAGCAAAGGAGAATGGCATAAATAAAACTTACTGCATAAAAAAAATAAGAACAAAACAGACCAAAGCACCCTTCCCAGCTCTCCCCAAGCCCCACACATCAGGCAGGTGTTTCAAAGCCCCGCCCACAGCCTCTCCCCGCCCTGCCTACCTCCCTCCCTCTGGAGGCGGTGGGGGACCCAGCCCCCTGCGCTTGATCTTACAGAGACTCTCTGGGCTCCTCCAGGTATTGTTAACTCAGGATCCCACCCTGTACCCACCCGCCCCCACCAAGCACTACATAACATCTTTTCTCTTAAAAAACAAAAGGGTTGTCTTCTTCTCTTTAATTTTTTTTGTCTCTTAATCAAGTTTTATACTTCTTGTCCATTTCTTGATTAATTTACTCCTGAATATTTAGATTTCTTTGTAGCTATTGCTAATGAGATCCTTTCCTCACCTCTTTCTTGGAATACCCATGATACTTGCTAGCGATTATTACTGACATGTAAAGTGATAACGTTATGTTACCTGTCATCACCCTGGGCTCTCATTACAGGTCAGAGGTTTTAGTTGATTCTCTTGAGTTTTTCGGATAAAACAAGCCCCCCCGCAAAAAAACCAAGGGAACATCAATTGCAAATCATGATAATGTCACCTTCTCTTCTCTAGTCCTCATGGTTACACTGGTGGCACATCCAGAATCATTTTGATTTCAAAGGGAGGTTTGTAGAATTGATCACTAAGTAGAATGCTTGGAACAATGATCAAATTTTATCAAATGCCACTTTAGCTTCTATTTTTAAAAATTACCTTTTTTATCTCTAACCTATCAGTATGTGAATTGAATGTTTAAATTCCCTACTATTGACTCCTTACATTCCTGGAAGGAAAACCCATAGAGGTCATTAGGTAAAATTGTTTTATGGCTGCATTCTATTTGTAGTTATATTTCTATGGCTTCCATCTAACTTGCCCAAACCCACAGACTCCTTTTCTAAGAAAAGCTGTCCCTTGCATGGTGAGATCATAGTTTACACCATAAGAGGATGCCCCTTGTCACAAGCGACTAAACCAGGAGTGGATGGAACTCTGACCTCAGCAACCAACCAAGAAGCCGGACAGTCAAACATGATATTTAGCTCAACCAAAAGAGCCAGATTTTATGTAGGTGTCTTTCTTTTGTTAGTTGAAGTTGTAGTTGTTGTTAAGGGAATAGGACACATCCTTATAAACTGCATAATCAAGTCCTCTTTGGTTTAAGGACACACTCATCAATTATATCTTAGAAACTAGAACAACTGGAATAAAAGCAATGGCTTTTTCTACTTAAGTTAGAGGTAAATTTTCTGCCTTCTGTTTCTATCATCTCATACCTCCTTGTGGCAAACGGAAGTTCCCTCTGCATTCTAGCAATAGTTGACTTCTTATCTGTTTTTTTCTTGATGCTGTGAGTTTTTTCCCCTTTTGTGTGTTTGTATAGACTTTGTAGTTGAAAGCTGGGAAAAGCTCATTAAGGACTATTAGAAAGGCAGCCTTGTAATTAGGAAACTCCTTTTCTGTCTTCTACCTAAATAGATGCTTCTCCAAAGAAGATATACAGATGGCCAATAGGCAAATGAAAAGATGTTCAACATCGCTAATTATTAGAGAAATGCAAATCAAAGTTACAGTGAGGTATTATATTGCTCTGGTCAGAATGGCCATCATTAAAAAGTCTACAAATAACAAATGCTGGAGAGGATGTGGAGAAAAGGAAACCCTCCTACACTGTTGGTGGGAATGTACATTGGTGCAGCCACTATGGAAAACAGTATGGAGGTTCCTCAAAAAACTAAAAACAGAGTTGCCATAGGATCCAGCAATCCCATTCCTGGGCATATATCTGTAGAAAACTCTAATTTTAAAAGATAATGCACCCCAATGTTCAGGGCAGCACTATTTACAATAGCCAAGACGTGGAAACAACTTAAATGTCCATCAACAGATGAATAAAGAAGATGTGGTACATATATACAATGGAAAATTACTCAGCCATAAAAAAGAACAAAATAATGTCATTGCAGCAACATGGATGGACCTAGAGATTGTCATCCTGAGTGAAGTAAGACAGAAGAAGAAAGACAACTACCATATGATATCACTTATATGTGAAATCTAAAATACGATACAAGCAAACTTATTTACCAAACAGAAACAGACTCACAGACACAGAAAACACACTTATGGTCACCAAAGGGAAAAGGGGGTGGGGAAGTGATAAATTAAGAGTTTGAGATTAGCAGATACAAACTACTGTATATAAACAAGGGCCTACTGTATAGCACAGGGAAGTATATTCAATGTCTTATAATAAACCATAATGGAAAAGAATATGAAAAAAATATTCATATACATATATGTTTAACTGAATCACTGCTGTACACCAGAACACAACATTGTAACTCAACTATACTTCAATGAATAAATAAAAATTAAAAAATAGATCTCTCTTCTGAGGAAAATCTTTTCCTTGCTCAAATGGACAACAGCACACAACGCTGATATTTGCAAGAGGCTGTCTGGAGCCCCTTGTGCATCTGCAGAGCTGTGATCGCCTTTGAACGTAAAAGCTGTGCATACCCAGCAGGCACAATTCCAAACCGGGCCTCAGCATCGTAATAAATTACTCCATGTGACTATTTCTGGCAGCTGTCCACTGAAAATTACTTGGTTTGTATCCAGTCATTCCATTTTTCAGATAAATTTCTCTGGTCATTTGGGGGATACATTTTGCATCTAATTCATCTGGCAAGTTCCATGGAAAATATGTTACTTGTGAAAATAAATTATTAAACGCCCCAAATCAAATGTCTTTCAGTTAGCATTGATTGAATTTATATATATATATATATATATATATATATACTTTCTTTTTAAATTGAAGTGTAGTTGAATGAATTGAAAGATAAAACGAAAGACGCGCATTTTGTTTTAAGAAGGAAGCTTGAAAGAAACCTTAAGAGAATGTTGAAACAATTGCTTTTGACCAAGCAAAGAACTGAATTGATTCTAAAACTTTGACTGATGAATGAGGAAGAAGATTAACAAATGTTTACATACTCTTGACCATAAAATTTTAGTTAAATCTTTGCGTATTATGTGTCATGCTGTCCATAGAGTTAGATTTCTTCCAAAGTTTACTTTCTAAGAATGAAGAGCTTTCCTATAATATTAAAAGGATTTTTAAATAGCTTCAAGACTTTGAATTGTAAGGGGCCATAAATATTTATTAGGCAACTACGTTTTTAGCGTATTTATTGTAAAAACAAAAAAAACCTGTGTTTGATCACTGATGTATAAACTATTCTATCAACCTTGAGTTTAACCCACTGACTATGATAGCAGTAACCTATGCCCAACTGAGCTAACTGGCGTAAGAGACAAAATGGACTTAGTTAAAATTAGTAGCATAGCTAAGTTACAGAGAGGGACTTCCTTGCAAAATTATTATATATTTATAGGTAAAAATATTTTTTCAAGTAAAATGAAAAATGACTCTCAGAGATTAATTTTAAAAACCAATGCAGAATCTGTTTTTCTCAATAGCTTGAAGTCAAATATTCCATTCGTACAGTAATGAAACTTTCTCACACAGCGGTAGGAAGCTTACTTTGAAAAGTTCTAGCTTAAAAAAATTGCAGTCATACCTGCGTTCACTTATTCACCCATATATATTGAGCACTTAGGAAGAGCCAGGCACTGTTCTGGGGACGCAAAAGTGAACAAGACTCTCTCGTGGAGATTATATTCTAGTGGGAGTGACTGACAAACGAAATGATTAATAATAAATTCGGTGATAAATGCTGTGGGGAAAATTAAGTAGGGAAGGGGAAGAGAAGGGTCCTATAAGAAACATCCCTTTAAAATCTACTACTGCGTTTACCATGAGGACGTTGGCAAGAGCGTATAGGCCATACATCATTTTCTACCTCATTTATAAATTCCTTCCCAAGAAAATTCCCTCATTTAAAAGCGTTACTAGTCATAAGAACCGATGTTTTGTCCTCATGAATGATGGAGATTATGCGACTGCTCATTTTTTTTTCCTTTTTGATGTGGCTGCCACACACTCAGAGTCTACTAGAAGTTCAGTTTTAACAACACTCTAGGGCTCTGTGACCTATATGACTGCTTCCGCTTTCCAACTAGGATATCACTTTTTAATTTATATTTTCTCTGACTCTAACTTATTTTCTTGTATTTTTATATTTCAATACTTTACAAAATAAAGAGCCAAATTTCTGAACAAATAAATCTAAATTCCCCCGCATGGCACACAGGTCATTGGCAACCTGGTCCCAGCTTACTTTTTCTGTCTCATCCTCTGCAATTTTCACCTCTCAGTAAAGCCTACTTGTCATGAACAAATCATCCCAGAGACAGAAGGGTTTTTTGTTGTTGTTGTTTTTTGGCTGTGCTGGGTCTTCGTTGCTGTGCGCGGGCTTTACTCTAGTTGCGGCGAGTGAGGGCTACTCTTCGTTGCAGTGTGCGAGCTTCTCACTGCGGTGGCTTCTCTCGTTGCAGAGCCCAGGCTCTACGCACGCAGGCTTCAGTAGTTGTGGCACACGGGCTCAGCAGTTGTGGCTTGCAGGCTCTAGAGCACAGGCTCAGTAGTTGTGGCACGTGGGCTTAGTTGCTCCACAGCATGTGGGATCTTCCCGGACCAGGGATTGAACCCGTGTCCCCTGCATTGGCAGGAGGACTCTTAACCACTGAGCCACCAGGGAAGACCAGAGAGAGAAGCTTTTTGAGGAGCTTTATTTTTCTCTTTCAGAGTCAGAATTTAGCAATTTTTGTTTACTTTCTCCCTTAAACAAAGTATACAGAAAATATACATCTCTTTTTGGTGTCCCAGTGACATCAGTGAAAACTCAGCCAACTAGACACTGAAGCTCATTGTTTATAGAGCTTGCTCACATTGAATTATCTCTTTAATCTTCACCACATCTGTCAGGTGGGTATTCCCAGATCCATTTTAGGAGTTGAGAACAGACTCAACAGAGAGGTCAGATAAATTGTTTAAGGTCTCCCAGTGGGCAAATGTAAGGTCAAGGCTTAAAACAATATCATCCAATTCCAAGTCCTTTTCCACTCACAGCTACATATCATCCTATCATCACCGTGATGATCTATGGGTACCATAGACCCATGTGGGGACGTCCTTCACCCTTACTCTAAAATGACCCCCAATGATAGTAGTATTTTATTTCCAGCTCCAGATATCTGTAGTTTTTCCACCTCCTCCCTTGCTGTCTGGCTGTCTTCCCTACCAGCATCTTGACTGTTCTTTGGGTTCACTGATCCTAATTTCCTTCAGCCTTAAGAAAAATACCAACTCTATTCAAATAATGTGTCAAAATAGAGTAAAAACCTCCTTCCTGGGGGTTGAATGCATCTCTTGTACATAAAGTGCCTAATCACTCATGGACAGACTTGGAAACTTTGGGCGATTCTTCACCAGAATTGGAGGTCCTTGATGTCTGCATACGTAATAGACATTTGAGTGTTCACTGAATAAAGCTGACTTTACAGTCTGCTCCTTAAAGGTAGACCTGCATGAGAGTTCTGTGCAGGGTAAGGGTCCTCTTCTCCTACTTCCCTGTCTATCTCTGATGATCTTGTGATTTATCAGAATCAGAGCCACTTATACATTCTTCATCCACATCTTCATGCTAAAGGGGACGCTGGAACAAGGATTAGGAGGACAATTCCAAACCAAAACCTCTGAAAATGGGAAGGAGATGATTTAAGCCACTCCCACTTAACAGACCCGCAAAGCCAACTTCAACTTCCGTCATGGATCAGCCTGATTCCAAACAACATCTGGGCGATTCATAGTTAAATGTCTGAACATCTGCAAGGTCAAAACTCTAGCTAATGAGTCGATAATTGCTGAAACTAGGCGATGCAGACATGGTAGTTTGCCAAATGACTCTCTCTACTTTTATGCATGTAGAAATTTCCCATAATAAAAAACGCGCTGTTTTTATTTTAAGAGTCTGGCTAAATCCCAGGAAAGGAAAGATAAAACTTTGAAACATTAGAATCACATTTCAGCATCCTGTGTCCAGCTCCTCCCTGCGGGATGTGCTATTGCGTTTACTGCAGGGACCTTGTGGAGAACATTGTGTGCACATCACCGCGTCCCCGTACATGAAGTCCCACTCCAGAAATTCATTTCACATCCGAGTGCCAGGAAAAGCTCTGCCTGCCCTAAGGGACTGACGTGTCTTCTGCTGTGGACAATATGAATCACATAACTGAGCATATTCCCCTCTGAACAGTCCAGTTTTCTTGAAGAGAAGGCTCCACCATTCCTAGGCCAAAGGAAGGCGTGGCCACCTCTCCGCTTGCCCAGCATGCCAGGGTCATGAGCAGGGCACAGCCAGCCCAGGCCACAGCTGGGAGAGAATTCCTGCTTACAGAGCCTACGGGGAAACATTCGGAAGACCTCTCTAAACTAGGAGTCCACACGCGGCAGGGTCAAGAAGTAGAGTCTGTTTCCTAACGTTGCAAAGCTCTGGAATCGTTTTGCTCCCAGTTAATGGAGCGGCAATTGTCCGTGAAGATGATCCCCCCAGTAAGGGCTTTCTGTAGCCCCCTGACAGAGTGCTTATACTGCTCTAAGAGGACTTCAGGGAAGGAAGGCAATGAATCCTGTCTAACTCATGAAACAATGAAGCATTAGTCAGATTCTAACCTGAGCTGTCCCATCATGCCAACTGCATTGACCTTGAATCTGTGGAGATGGAGGCCACAGAAGCCTCATCCTTGTCGTTCTAAGCCGAGAGCTTATGATTCCAGCTCTGGGGACCACAGCAGGTGGTCATTCAGGTCTGAAATTACATAGTTGACAAACACTAAAACCTTGATAAAAAGCAGTGACCATCGTGCACATTTTTATTTCCTTAAACACAGGTGGCCTGTAACTAAAGGGTCAGAAGATCAGTCTAGCAAGTTCTCTCAGACACGTAGAATTCAGCCTTTTACTAAGTCCAGATTTAGTATTTCAAGAGACAGAAAGGATTATTTTAACATAAAACTTAAGAGACTATCTGGGAATTCTATTTATGATGTAAAAGTCCTTATAAAAGCCTTTTCCTGAGCCCAGGCCACACAAGAACACCTGGAGTCCAGCCACAGAGACACACTGTTGCCTCTCGTTGGGAACACAGTGAGCCATCTCAAAGGAAAGCTGGTTATGAATTACATTTTTAAGATTCTTGTCCATTGGCTGGGTCTCCCTGTTCTGTTATTCACATTTAATTTAAACAACATACTCTCATTGCTTATAGCTCATAATCTTATTTTCCCATTAGTCTTAGATATGCTATTGCTCTTCTATTTGGGTTCATTCATTTCAAATGTAGTAGCTTATTTTTTTCAAGTAAGCTTAGAAACATGCAGATCATCTAAACATGGAATGCAAGACGTGACATTCATGAATTCCTAGAAACCGTTTCTTTGGCTTAAACATTAAATTCTAAATGATAGAAACAATAATGAATGAGACAGCCATGCTCTTTCCTTCCAAAAGACTTTGTAGTTTACTTGATTGCTCAAGGGTGAAGAAAGTAAATGTCTTTCAGGAAATTTTATAAAATCTTTCTTTCTAAAATTGGATGTATGGATTGGAGGAATGAAGATGTTCACAAGCAGTTTCCAACCTCATCCATGCAACTTAACGACTTATGTGTTCTCAGCACTCTGAGTGTGGCTGGAATTAGGCATAAGATTTCCATGCAATCAGCCTCGATCTCCAGTTCACTCACATTTCTGTATTTATTTGCTGCAACATCCTAATCCACTAACAAAAGTAATATTTGACTTTAAAAAAAAATGGATGTTGGGCTTCCCTGGTGGCGCAGTGGTTGAGAGTCCACCTGCCGAGGCAGGGGACACGGGTTCGTGCCCCGGTCCGGGAAGATCCCACATGCCGCGGAGCGGCTGGGCCCGTGAGCCATGGCTGCTGGGCCTGCGTGTCCGGAGCCTGTGCTCCGCAATGGAAGAGGCCACTGCAGTGAGAGGCCTGCGTACCAACGAAAAAAAAAAAAAGTGAACCCAGAAAATCTGATTCCAGGATCTCCCCTTTATGTAAAAGAAACTACGGTCAAAGTGAACCACGGACGACCATGTAGCTTAGTAAGAAAAAAATACTACATTGCCTGTTGAGATCCTATTCCTAGCTCTTCCATCTCTTTGACCTTGGGCAAGAAATTTACATTATTTATGACTTTGTTTCCTATTGGACCTCAGGTAATAATAGGAGAAAATGAAAGGAGATGTGCTATAACCAGAGATTCTTTTATTTATGTTGTTGGCTTTAAAATTTTAACTGTTGTAAGATCTACAATGATACAACAGATATTCAAGAACACCTATCCAATAACAAAGGGGTTCAGCACAGTCACTTAGAGATAAAATGACTGCATCAGTGACACAGGAGGACTAAGTGGTTGACTGGTCCCTCTTCCCAGTTCCTGTTTGAGTCAGGTGATGAAAATCAGCAAATCAAATCACAAGCTAGATTCAGGGACCAGGATATATAAGTGGAGATTAGAAATTAGGCTTGGGTAAGATCATCAAAACCCTCAACCTCTTTTTTCCCATTCAGATTGCACTGGCCCTTTACAAATCCTGGAGACAGGGAAGGTGAGGTGCTCAAATGGATGTGGAGACCAGGCAGGAGGTGCACTTGCACCTACCTGGTCCAGGTAAAAGGTACAGCACCTGATCCCTATAGAGAACCCCCAGCTTCCTGCCCTGACTGTTCAAACATTCTGATGGCTCTGGGTCTATCCATAGATCATTCCTGAGTGACAGTTTTTGTTCTTTTGGGGATAACCCATAGAGTTCTCAAGACCTCTGTCACCATGTGACACTCTAGACCCCAAAATGGGGAGACAAACCTGAAGAACTCCACCTCATGGACACTCATTCAATGGCTTCTCTCCCAGAACATCTGTCTCGTGTGTGGCTTCTCTTTCTTCTTTCTTCCCTCCATCTTCCATCCCCGTTTCCTGTTTATCCTCATTCCCTTTGGGCTCCGTCACACACATCGTCTATTACATTCACGGGCCATGGCTAACCCAACATGCATCCCCAGTTCCTATCTTTAGCCAGTACGTGAGCCTTCCTCTGCACATTTATAACTTTAACCTATGTTTACTTTCCTCTTGGACCTAGAATTCTCCTTTGCCTTAGTCTTCAGATCTATTTTCCTCTTAATAGGTTATTTTACAGTTTACGTACTTTTGTGGATAGTCACAAAGCCAACCCAAAGAGAGAGACTGCAAATAGACAAAAAAGTAAACCACAGCAGAGTTGCTATAAAGGATCAGTTCAGCCTTCCTTATGGAGGGTGAATGCAATTCTTCAGCCCCTTGCTCTCCTACTGAAATGAGAATATACACATGAATCAAGATTCCTCTTCTTATTGTTATTGGTATCATAGCCTAAATTCCAAGAGGTCTGTCTTGATTATATGATCCCTGACACCACACCGTGGCATTTAACTAAAACTATCTCTTCAGTATTGAATGGGAAAAAACTCTCTTTCCATCTTATTGCGAATGATTTCCTTTATATAGAGTCCCTGATCTGAGGGATGTTTTTCTTTATTGAATTTACACTCACACAAATTGAAGTAACACCAGCAGATGTGGGAAGGTCCTATCATTCATTTTAATTAAATCTTATCTCACTAAATGTTTGCTGCTTTCATGATTTTAACATTGAACAAAAGGCAGGTTATATCTAAGAGATGTGTTTCTCCAGGATAATTGGAAAAGAATCATTCTAACAACTTCCAAAAGAAACTCAGCAAAAGATCTAACTCAGGGATGGCAAAAGAATTAGCTAAGTTCACAGGCAAGGTGAATCTTACTTGCTTTCAAACTGTTTTTATTAATCTATAATATTCTCAAGAAGCGATTTCTTTTAGGTGATAATTTAATCCTCCAATTCTGAATCAGAGAAAATCTGCATACAAATTTTTAATGTAAGAACACTAACACTGCTCATATCATCCTTCCAACAATTTCTTGGTTAGTATATTATATTCGAACCATTTTGATGCTTGAAGTTTCTTTTCTAATTCATTTATGACTCAGAATAGGATATCAGGTTTAGGTTCTTTATTGGAAAAAGAAAGGTATCACATGCTTAATTCCCTAGAGCCTCAGGACTGCCGTCATCAGAGGGTGGTAATGAAATGTCCATGTCACAGAAAATCCTTGGGCTAGCACAGATTCATGTAAGTGCTGGAAAGAACCTTAATCTCACTTCCTGGTTCATGTGCACAGGCTTGATGAAGGCTGGCACACCTAGCAGTGCTGTCATACAGGACAGTGCCCAGTGGAGAAGCCGATCTCAAATAATTTTCTCTAATTGTAATTTTTAAATGCTTGTGTTGGAAAGGAAAAAAATTCCATGAGCTAGCCCAAATTCCTGCCTTCTCTGAGAGCGGCATATATAGGCGTTAGCTACAGAATGGGGCTCAAGGTCATTTATGGCACCGGATGAGCACTTCTAAGGCTTCTCAGACTCCTCTAAAATAAAACTAGTTTTGTTTATTTGGCATAACATCTGTCTCAGAAGTATGGCTCAAATGCCACCAGCCTCCCCTGTTTCTAAACTTAGGAAGAATTGAAAACCAAACACAAGACTCTGATTTGCTGACCAATCTCACCTCCCCAAACCCAGGTCCCCCTCAGACCCAACACCTCCAGCTGGATTCTAGAATTACCTACTCTTCTCTCTCCTACTAAAATCAGCCCCTGACTAAGCTAAGTTACTCCAGTTTTAATGACAGATAATACCTTAATGTGATACCATTTTAGGGACATTTGCATTTAAACAGGAAATCATGCCTTTATTACAAGGAATTAAGCTCACACACCAGGATTCCGGCCATCCCTGCCAGGCTGGTGTGTCAAGGAAATTTGGGATGAAGGGACCTCCTTAGATATCCTTGAATCTTACACTAAGTCTACACTCCTAGCCCACCGTATTCTGTCCACCAGAATAGGCAACTAAATTGTACCAATGTCTAGCTATACTTTTATTTTTTAAAGCATTTTTTTAAAATTTTCAGTTCAGAAGTTAAAAACCCTCATAATTAAAAAAAAAAAAAGTATCTCCTACTACTACTGCTGGCTGGTAACGATGGTTTCGCTATTTTTTAGAAGACCCTCTTATCAGAGTTCCTCTTGGGCAACAATTATACACTCATGAGTATTTCTGGCTAAAATTGGTATTTGCCAACAAATTTGTTTTTTAACCGCAAAATTAAAAATACATTTAGCTAAGCAGCGCTTGGAAACAATGGGTAAGAAGTAAAACAAACAGCTGATTGCCCATTTCTGTGGCCAACTGCACCCCTCTTGTCACAGCACAGATCTTAAAGACAAAATAAAACAGAAAACACTAGTATGTAGAGCATATGCTGGTGACTTGGATTCAAAAACTCAAGTATCAACTTTCTCCCAACAATTATCCTTTAAAATGAGAACTCTGAGAAGGAAATTAAACGTGAGTCTAGCCCCAAATGATTACTGCTGAAGTCAGTTAAAATCTGTTGTATAGGCCAGAAGCATCCCTGGGTAGTTCAAAAGAGGATGAGGGGAAGCAGAGACGTCCAAGGATAACAGGGTTGAAATGCCAAGTGCAACAAGGGCCACAGGAAGGTGGCTCTCGATGGGGGCAACAGATGCCACTTTTATGGTCTGTGTACCATGTCGCCTTTTATTTACAAAGCACTTTACAAAATGCTTGCACATATAGGATCCCATGTTAAATTCCATTAGGATTTTCTCCAGCACCTCTACAGGCCTGTACTCCCAAGGTCTCCCATGCGCCACGGCCCTGTGATATGGACATTTCATGTTTCCCAATATCGGACAGGGATACTGAGGCTCTAGGGAATTAAGTGATGTCATTTCAGTAAATGCCAGAGTCAGAGCTTGACTCCTGAACTGCCCCGTGTCCACTGGCCTCCACCGGGCCACAAAGCCTCCCACTTCATCAGAATGGTCTCTACAGACGCAGAAGCCCACACTGACATCGCCTGGACCGAGGACAGACACCATGTGCTCTCTTCAAGCACACAGATATGTGGTGCAGCCTTGAATTCTCTCTCCAGCTAGACGACAATAAAAGTAAGGCTCCACAGGCTTCTCAATGATCTAAACAAAACTAAAATGCTGGTACCTTTGGAAGCACTACAAAATCGTAAAACTTCAACCCTTACTAAAATTAAGTCATCCCAAGAGCCTCAATATCCCCACGCAAAAATTCCACTGAGGAAAATGTCATGTCACAGGACATGATGAATGGAAGATCCTTTCCACCAGGAAACAGCAGTGGAACTGATGTCTCATGAGCATCTGGTGAATTTCAGCCAAGCTAAATGGAAGGCGGTATTTTTGATTAATTTGCAAAATGAATTGTTCTTGTGATAGAAATGGAAGAATAATATTATACTAATCTAAATAAGGAAGTTGCTAAAATAAATTCGAACGTATTATTTATTTTAGCAACTTGAAATAGCCCTCAGGCAAAAGTCAAATTAGGGTGCTGCGTCTGATTTTAGGCATCGCAATAGGATATCTTTTTTTTTATCCCCCAAATCTTCCATGTGTGGAGAAATCCTTAAAATAGAAGATCAGACTTTGGTTTAAAAATCAATGAAAACAATTCAAGCTAAAAGAAGGGTGACCAGATTCCAGTACAAGTTCGCACAGTCTGTGACCCTGGCCTGTGGAGCAGCCTTCCTTAACCTAATCCAAGTCCTAACTAACCCCACGCATCTTCCATTCCAGACCCCTACAAAACTTCTGCAGCAGACTGTCCTTTCATCACTTCAGCAGGTGCTTTCATGACATATAACCCATTCCTTTAATATGTTAGTTTCCACTAACCATTAATGCCTCTTGCATCAATGTTTAATTTTCTTGACTTTTAGGACTTTGTTCAATTCTCTGCTACTGACACCACTTGATGGTGATCACCTGATATACTTTGCTTGCCAGCACTGAAACATATACTAAAACAAACTGAGACCAGGTAATAACGAAGAAAAGAATAGAGGTAAAATGTAACGAAGAAAGCATATAAAGAAATGGAAAAGGTTAATAGGAAAGACAAACCAAAAACACACCAGCGAATCTGGGAAAACACTTATTGAATTATAATGCGGAGATAGAAGGAAGGGAGAAAAGCGAAATGTTTTAACTTTTTCTACAGCTATAGACCTAAACACATGCATGATTATTTTGAAAAAATATAAATAATATTGTATAAGCTGCTGTGGGTATTTCTGTTCATGTGCTTCGTGTTCCCCAGTCTCCTGCCAAAGCGTTGTGACCGTGTGAAAGCAAGATGTGTAAATGACAGCTCTGATGTCCTGCATAATAATGACCTTTGAATTCTGAACAGCTCTGGAACTGTCCACATTTGCCAGGGCCTCTGCTGACTCCTGGAAGATGATCACGCTAGCATCCTCTGCACCTCTCCCTCCACACTGGAGCCCTAAATGTCCCTGCACATGACACACAGTCACCTCTGTCTGAGGCTAAGACACAGCTCAAATCTTCTGCCCAGAACCGTGTGGAAACCAACCACAGGCGTATAGAAGACTGTCGATTGCATGCGCAGCGATGACGCCACGGGGACTGCAGTAAACTTGTTCTGCTTCTCCATACAGAGCAGCTGTTGTATTCCAGGGAGAGCTCTCTCATTCCCTTCCAAGCCAGTTTCTCCATCCTCTATTGACTTGGAAATAGCCTGTTTGTAATTGCAGAATTATCACTGATCTAGAAACTCTCCTCCAGTGTGAACTTGGAAGGGACACAGGCTTGTGGCTCAATTAAATGCTATCTTAGCCTCCAAAAGCCCATATGTGAAAGGAAGTTGAGCACAGAATGAGTTCCCCATTGCTGATGAGTAAAAGACACACAGGTTTGGGCCAAGTTTCTTGGGACTATTCTTGGAGTACAAGGAAAAGGCAGTCTGAGGGAAGAAAGCCATACGATGGCTCATGACAGTCTGACAGGTGTTAGGGTAATGCCTGTCCTACCCCTTCCCCATGGAGATGGTGGGCTCCTGGTCAGTTTCCAGTCGAGGCAAGATTAGGGTACAGTCTTCTCTGAATCTGCTTTATCTCACATTCCCTAGAAATAAACCAAGCTTCTAAACGGTTTTCATGCCAATGATAAGCTGGGATTGAGCAGATATGCCAGCACTGACCTGGCCTAGACCAGTATTCAAGGTGGCCCAGGCAAGCAGAATCACCTGCCTCCAATCTAGAGGCAGAACAATCCGGAATCCCCAGGGGCCACTGCTCCTGAACTCGGCCACATGTCTGCAATTATTTCTTCTGCTGTAACCAAGACTGTGCCTCTGATAATCTCCTGCACAAAGGGATATAACTGGAATTCGGCTTTGATGGGAAAAATCAAAAATGTATTTCAAAGACGTAAAGCACGTAATACGATTTTTTAAAAAAACTCTATCGACAGCATTAGTTATTAGGAAAATGCAAATCAAAAACACAGTGAGCTACCACTTCCCACACACTAGGATGGCAAGGATTAATTTTTAAAAAACCCCAGAAAATAGCAAGTGTTGGTGAGTATGTGGAAAACTTTAAGCCCTCGTGTATCGCTGGTAAGAATGTAAAGGGGCTTGGCCACTGCGGAAAATAGTTTGGCGGTTCCTCCAAAAGTTAAACACAGGATTACCATATGACCCAACAATTCCACTCCTTAGATAAACACCCCAAAGAACTGAAAACAGGTACTCAAACAAATCCCTGTACGTGCGCGTTCACAGCGGCACCAATCACAACAGCCAAAAGCCAGGAGCGTTCCAGATGTCCATCAATGGTAGATGGATAAATAAACTGTGGTATATCCGTACAATGTAATATTACACAGTCATAAAAGGGAATGAAGTACTGATACATGCTACAACATGGATGAACTGGAAAACATGATGCTCAGTGAAAGAAGCCACAAACAGTCACATGTTGTATGATTCCATTTATATGAAATCTAGAACAGGTAAATCCGTAGAGAGAAAATGCAGATTGCCAGGGAGTGGGGGAAGGAATGGAGAGTGACCGCTTAATGAGAACAGCATTCCTTTCGGGGTGATAAAAATGTTCTGGAACTGGATAAAAGTCCTGGTTGCAAAAACATTGTGAATGTACTAAATGCCACTCAATTGCTCACATTAAAACGGTTAATTTTATATTATATGAATTTCACATCAATTAAATAAAACCTTGTTTTAAAACCTCTGTCAAGCCTGCACCTGACATCACTTGACTCACTTTTCTGAAGCCCTCCACACCTCTCCTGATTCCATCTCCTCCAGGACCTTCACCCATTAATTACACCCCACCTACCTACTCTCACATCTGTCCGTTTCTTGCCTTCAGCCTATGCCAGTTCAATGCATCCACCACTCTATAAGCAACAACTCTTCTTTGGACCCAATTTCCCACTGAGGATACCATCCCACTCTCTCCCCTGCCATTCAATGCCAAGCTTGTCAAAAAGGCAAGGCTCCGGGCTTCCCTGGTGGCGCAGTGGTTGAGAGTCCGCCTGCTGATGCGGGGGACGCGGGTTCGTGCCCCGGTCCAGGAAGATCCCACATGCCGCGGAGCGGCTGGGCCTGTGAGCCATGGCCGCTGAGCCTGCGCGTCCGGGGCCTGTGCTCTGCAACGGGAGAGGCCACGACAGTGAGAGGCCCATGTACCGCAAAAAAAAAAAAAAAAAAGGCAAGGCTCGCCGCTTCTCCAAGCTCTTCCTTGCTCCCTGTTACCCAGCCGCCCCACCCCCCGACCATCACTGTCCTCCCAACCGCAAGGATCCAGGCGTGAATTCTGCAGCTTCTCCTCTCCAGGCGAGCAGGTCAATCTTCAGAAAGACAATTGCTCCATTTCCTTGATCCCCTTTACTATCTGTAAAGCTTGCCACAGTGTTTAACAGGAAGGTTGGTTTCAGCCGCTTTAGAAGATTTCTGTTATTTTAATTAGCCAGCTTTCACTTTATGCTTTTAACAGGATTTTAGGGACTGTTCAATTGGTTTTGGATGTGGCTCTTTGCCGGCTGCTGGCAGAGAAGGAAGAAGAGAGAAGGAGGGAAGAGAAGAGCCTCTGCCTTGGGGACCCGGGGGACAGTGGGCTGCTGATCCCAGGGTGGGCATTGGGGGGAGGGACGTCAAGGAGCAGACGAAGATGGAGAACTCGTCAAACTGGCTCTGAGCCAACTGAACCAGTGTTGTCACAAAGAAGCCATCTCCACAGAGGAGGGACAAAAGTTACAAAGTGCTTTTCAAGGGCAAAGAGAAAAAACAGAATTGTCCCAAACTAAACTGGAGTGTTCAGAAAAATAAGTTAAAAGTGCAGAAAGCAGGGCTTCCCTGGTGGCACAGTGGTTGAGAGTCCGCCTGCCGATGCAGGGGACACGGGTTCGTGCCCCGGTCCGGGAAGATCCCACATGCCGCGGAGCGGCTGGGCCTGTGAGCTGTGCCCGCTGAGCCTGCGCGTCCGGAGCCTGTGCTCCGCAATGGGAGAGGCCACAACAGTGAAAGGCCCACGTACCGCAAAAAAAAAAAAAAAAAAAAAAAAAGTGCAGAAAGCCAATAAGGAGGTCCAGAGAAAAAAGTTAGCAGGAAAGCTTGGACCAGACAAGGGTTCTCAAACTGTGGCTTCCAGACCTCAGGAGAAGGGGCCCGAGACCCTATCAGGGGGTTGCCAACTAAAACTTGTCACTCACCATCTGGCACTAGAAGGATGGAGTCACTAACCACTGCTGCCACTGACCTTCAACACACTCTGAAAGGAGTTTGGGATGGAGACCAGGAAGGAGGCACTCGGTGCTCTGGGAAGAACTGGCACAACAAGCCTTCATAGTTAGATATTTTCAGGGGAAGATTCTATGAGCCCAATTTTTCTCTAGAAAAGCACTAAAATCATTAACGGAGACATGTGGTCCTCGTGAGTAGCATCAACCTTCTGCCAAAATGTGTTCTTGATGGCACGGGTCCCCCTTCCCCAAAATCACATATTTACTGACCTCTCCCCTACCTCTTCGGAGCACTTCCTCAGAGCTCTCTGAGAGGCTGTCTCCCAGGCCACAGTCCTCATTTTGCCCCCAGTAAAACTTAACTCACAACTCTCACGTTGTGCATTTTTTTTTCAGTCGACAGAGTTCACAAGGTCAAAACTATCTCATAATAATAGGAAAACACAGTGTGCCTTTTTCACTACTGATACCTCCCCACATGTCAAAGCCGTGTCTTTGCAGCAATGAACGATCTCTGAATCTTCAGCATCTTCAGGCATTTTGCAGGGAGAGGGGGGAAAAAGCCAGTCTCACTTAGAATGTCCTGGATGAGGCAATCAAAATTAAAATTTGATGAAACCTCAACGGGGAATGCACGTCTTTTTTTTAACATTCCCTGTCATGAAATGGAAGGTCTGCAAGCAGCACGCCTGCTGCCCAGCAGCTGCCTCGAGAAACACACTCATGGGATTGTTAGAGCCATGACCTAACTATCTCGTTTTTCATGGAAAACATTTTATCCTTGAAACAATGACTAACAGACAAAGTACTGTTATTCAGACTTGGCCCTCTGGCAGATATTTCCTCTCCAGTGAACACAGCGAGCCTGTCCCTTTAAGGAAAACAACCAATAGTTTTTGGTATCAGAGATAAAATTTGAACTTTTAAGGAAAAATTAGAATTTTGGAAAACATTTATCTTCCATTATAAGCTTGACAGATTACCAATTCTTAAAGACTCTTCTGATGAGATTGGTGGCGATATCAATCACGGATGTGATTTCTTGTTATTGTATTATGAAATGTGTCAATATTTAGAAGCTCTGTATAACTCCAATATTTTCCAAATGACCAATGTGTGATGTTATAAAAATCACTCATGGTTAGAAGATCCAAAGAGCAAGACATACCAATGGATTTTAATGTGACAGACAGCAAGAGCATTAATATGGTCCACATCCCACATACAATTAACCTCTAAGAATCTGTCACTTGTCTAATTTTGAAGTATTTTCAAGAAAAATATCCACAGGGTTTCCCTGGTGGCACAGTGGTTAAGAATCCGCCTGCCAATGGAGGCGACAAAGGTTCGAGCCCTGGTCAGGGAAGATCTCACATGCTGCGGAGCAACTAAGCCTGTGCGCCACAACTACTGAGCCCATGTGCCTAGAGCCCATGCTCCGCAACAAAAGAAGCCATCGCACTGAGAAGCCCACGCACCGCAATGAAGAGTAGCCCCCGCTCGCCGCAACTAGAGAGAGCCCGCGTACAGCAACGAAGACCCAATTATTTTATAAATAAAATAAATAAATTTATTATTTAAAAAAGAAAAATATCCACAATTATCTGAAAAGGCTATTAAAACACTTCTCTTTTTTCCAACTAAACATCTGTGTGAGACTGAATTTTCTTCCTCTAGTTCAACCAAAACAACACATTGCAATAGACTGAATGTAAAAGCAAATGGAAAAATCCAGCTTTTTTCTTCTTTTAAGCCAGATGTTAAAGAGATTTGTAAAAGCAATGCCTCGCTTCTCACTAAATTTTTTTGCTTTGGAAAACGGTTACTTTTCATTAAACAGGGTTATTTTTGTTAACATGTGACGGGTCTATTAATTAAATGAAATAATAAATATTTTAATTCCTCAGTTTTAACTTAATGCAGTAAATGTCAACAGAAACAGCCCAATAAACAAAAGCTGTTTGGGTTCCTCAGTAACTTCTAAGAATGGAAAGGAGTGCCGACACCAAAAAGTCAGAAAACCACTGGGTGAGTTTGGGACATAAAACTACAAATGTTGCATCCAGTGGACAAATCCTCAAGTGAGTCTGTGACTCGGCAGGTAGAAAAATGGGCCAAGATCTAAAGAAAAAGGACAAGGGAGGCCAGTGGGGAGCTATTTTGGGCCAGGAGGGCCAGGAGATTTCAAATAATACCATGTCGAAACCCCTAACGCTGCGCGCCATTAAGACACGTTAGTAACATACACCCAGAGCTCTCTGGTGTCTCTGTCTGGTTTGGGAAAAATTGTGCTGCACTAACCCCTAACACATGACTTTCACTCCCAACCACCTAACACTCCACAACTGGGAAGGATAAACTGCAGAGCCATTCACCAACCCCACTCACTGATTCTTGAAACGCAAGAGGATGTCGCAGAAGGAATGGGGCAAACACCAGAATCAAACCGAAGCTGTAATTTCCTCAACTTCAGGGAAACAGATGAGTCCATTTATACTTTAAAGCCATACTAAGAACATGGTGGGGAACATTCAAAGGGTTTTTTCCTCCTCAAAGTCTGAAAGCAGTACCAAATTGCTGCAGATGGTCACTGGCTAGATATTTAATTAGAGGCTGAGGAAGTCGATAATGTTTCAGAGGAGATTTGGGCATCAGGGGAAGGTCAAGTTCAGTGATTTCCAAAGCCAGTTTTCTGACTTTTGACATCAAGAGAGCAGAGACCCTGGTGGTTTTCCTCGCCCTGTTTTGCTGGGGTGAAGCTCCGTGCCTGACACTTAGAGGTGCTCACAGAACATTGGATGAAGGATGGAAATGGGGAGAAATAAATGACTCTCCAAGATGGTAAGTGGAATGAACTTGTTTTTTGTGAGCAAGTGTGGCTGACAGTTTTCAGATCCCTAAAGAAGAACGTGGTGTGCAGCCCCACCAGACGCCAGCGGCAAAGCCGCTTAGCTGCGTTATTCCCAGGGGCTTCCACTCAGCTCACTGACTTGTGGACTGAAAACTAGGACAAAAGGATAAGCATCTCAGGGAGAGGAAAGACAAGGAAAGCAAGCTCACCAAGTTCCAAAGAGATGGTTTTCTCCTCTCTGGAATAAAAGTCTAGTCAGAACCTTATTTCTGTATTCTAAAAGCTAGCCATTAAAATCTGAGAATAATAGTTACCTGTCTCCAATACAGAGTTATAGAATGAGTATCTCCCCTCTTTGTAAAGACTGAGAGTGTAAAGAACAGATTGTAAAATCAGGGGCTGCAGAAAACAGTCCTGGAACTTTTCTGTCTTCCAACTGGAACTTTGTAAGTCCTGGGGATGTAATGTACAGCGTGGCGACTATAGTTAACAGTACTGTGTTTTATATCTCCAAGTTCTGAGACAGTAGACCTTTAAAGTTCTCATCACAAGAAAAAAAATTGTAACTATGTGGTGATGGATGGTAACTAAACTTATTATGGTTTCACAATATATACATATATCGGATCATTTTGTTGTATACCTGAAACTAATGCAATCTTATGTCAATTACATCTCTGTAAACCTGGAGGTGGGGGGTTGTAATCTAAAAGAACAGGTTTGGGGCTACTTGTAAAAGGCTGCCTGCCACACCTGTAGGGATTTTCTCTTTCCCTGCGTTCCTCATCTCACCCATACCGGGATTTTCTCAAACTCTGCTCTAGAATAAGAGTCCCAGAGAGCTTACTCCCCTATTGTATTTTATGCCAAAAAAAACCATGGGACCCAGGTTGCTGAATCTTCTAAGTCTCTTTGGAAGGTCTTGAGTGACCTCTGATGTCTTGGTTGATTTCCATGGCATTTCACAAGGTTAGCAGCATCTCATCTCAGCCTCCACCCCCAGACCCACTGGTCCAGATCTGCACTTTTAACAAGATTCCCACATGTGCACATTAAACTTGGAGAAGTGCTGAACCAACAGGTCACGAGGTCAAATCATCTTAACCCGATGATGCCTGATTCTTCCCTGCGGTAAACAGTAAAACTTTACGTGAAGATGCTAAACAGGCACCAAGACTCACACTGAAATGCTGAAGGTCCCGCTAGAGGCCACACTGCCCAGCAGGGGGAGCCCTGGAGCAAAAGTCCAGAAATCTCCCTTCATCCTCCTCCTGCCTCTACTATGAATTAGCTGTTGGGCTTTGGGCACATAGCTTAAATCTCCCTTAGACCTCGGTTTCCTGGCGTTTAAAACAAAATAGGTGAAGAGGCCTCTAAAATCACCCTCCACTCTAAATGTTATGACCCTAGAAACGTCACCAGTGATATAATCCTCACCCTAACATATTTGGAATGCCACCAGCCAATAATGCCTCTACAACTGTCTGTCAGCATGGGGAGATACATTTCAACCTTCTGGGAAATGCTGATGCCAAACAGAAACTTGACAAGACATCTATCTTTGGGGACATAATTCACAATTTTTTTTAATAATTTATAATAAGTGACTCAAAATGTTGTCATATATTTGTGGCAGGCAAAGATATGATCATCCTTCGGTCTGTAACATAAAAGGCAGCAATGGCTCTTTAATTACATTAGCACCAAGAATTATAATTTAGACACAAGTCCATGAAATTCTAGACGAGCTGATCCTTGACCATTGAAACAGCAACAACTGGGCTGAACTTTTTTTTTTTTCTGTTTGCCCATTTCCAAGTTTTAGATAATCTTTCTTTTTCTTTTTTTAACATCTTTATTGGAGTATAATTGCTTTACAATGATGTGTTAGTTTCTGCTTTATAACAAAGTGAATCAGCTATATGTATACATATATCCCCATATCCCCTCCCTCTTGTGTCTCCCTCCCACCCTCCCTATCCCACCCCTCTAGGTGGTCACAAAGCACCGAGCTGATCTCCCTGTGCTATGTGGCTGCTTCCCACTAGCTATCTGTTTTACATTTGGTAATGTATACATGTCCATGCCTCTCTCTTGCTTTGTCCCAGCTTACCCTTCCCCCTCCCCGTGTCCTCAAGTCCATTCTCTACGTCTGTGTCTTTATTCCTGTCCTGCCGCTAGTGAACTTACTTTTATGATCTCTGTATTTAGTCTGTTTCCAATATTTATTATTCTATTTTTGTTACCCATAAAAGTATTTTCTCTCTCAAAGGCCCACAAAGTGGTTCCTGCAAGTATAATCTGTGGGAGAAATCACCCATCTTTTATTAGCAAATAAATGGATCTCAAGACACCTTGATTTTGGCATTCAGCCTCTATACTCTGGCTCAGATGCTTTTAATGAGCGTTGTCCATAAGCTATTTGTTCAGTCAAGAGAAGGGTCCCCCCTTCCCTTAGAAGAATAAATTAGTCTTTTTTTCTGTCACGTCACTAACCACTGGCTCATCAAGTATTTTCCCATCCACTAGTGTGCTACTCTGACCCTCTCTTGCTGTGTTTTGTTCCCTACTTAAAGGAGAAATTCCTCTCCAGTGCTGGCAGAACCATGGGGGACCTAACCCCACTATATACCAAACAGAACTTTTAAAAGCAACTCCACACTCTGTCAGCTGCTATTTTAGTGCTCAAAAGGATACAGTGAATGCCTTTCCTTTGATGCTTTGATGGGCTTTCTCATCTATGCTGTCACCCCATTTCTTTCTCACAACCCTACCAGGTCTCAGGCCCTTTTCAAGGTCTCATGAGGGCCTTTTTATTCACACTGATGATGGTAGAAGAATTAGCTCTCAGAGAAGTGATGGACGAAAGAATATGACATCTATTTCTGCCCCCCCGGCATGTTGCTACTTCCTAACCTAAAGAGGAGTTCGCCAATGGTTTCAAACCAAGAAAAGAATGGCATCAAAGATTCCATTTGTTCAAATTATTCTGACCTATTTCTTTTTTAAATGATAGGGAAAGGATTGGCAATACTGCTTAAAATGCGCCTAAGGGGTTCCAGCAACAGTCTGGATCACACAATCTGTGAGAAGGCCTTAGATCAGAAAATATAATCTGATTCATGAGTTTATAAAACAAATACACCACGTCCTTTTCATGTTCCCATATTTACCAAACATATAACCCAAATTACATATCTAACTGAAAACCTAGAGAACTGGTTTCCCATCACATCTTTGTTCTTTTATTTCTTCTGTTTGTTTAGTTCATAGGCAGTTTTTGAGCATCTCCCATGCAGAAAGCACCTTGCTAGTTGTTAGAATGGATACCAAGGGGAGCAGATGTGACTCCTAATGTCAAGGAACTCACCATCTGAGATGTCCCTGGGAAACTCCCAATGATCCCACGTCTGAGCTGGATGTTTCTCTGGGCTCCCAGAACACACCTACAAGACTCTCCCAAAGCACACATTCCCACTGCTCTAATCCATGATTTACTGTCCAGCTCCCAGCTCCTGAACCTCCCAGCTCCTTCCCAAAGGGCATGTCTTATATGAGCATCCCCCAGAGCCTAGGGCAGTACCAGGTCCATGACAAGCAGTGACTCTGCCCGGGAAGTGGCATGTGAACTAAAGTGAACACAAGTAATAACGTGTGTATGAAATAGAAGCATAAACCAAATGCCATGTGTCTCATAAGAAAAATAAAATGTACAGGGCTTGAGAGGAGGGAGTTTGCACTGGGGGATGAGGGACAGCTTCCAGAAGCAAAAAGATTTTGAGCTGAGCCTGAAATATATTTGGGCAGGTGGAAGGGCAAGGGGCAGAGGGCAGCTGAGCATTCCAGATGGAGGAAACAGCATGAGCAAAACCAGGGAGATGCGAGAGAGGAATCGGGACGGGGAGGGCGGGACGTGCAGGGGTTGAGAGAGGGGCCGAGGCTGGAAGGTAACCAGGCGCCCAACTCACGGCTGGCTCGTTGCTCTGCTCTGTGAGTCAGAGCTGAAGGAAACAAACCTCAGAAACGGGAATTCACTGGGAGCCCTGCCAAAGGGGCAAAAGCTTTTGAAAAAGGGAAAAAGATGGACAGGCACGCTGCTAGGAGACAGACAGCTCCTGGAAGGATAGTGGCCCTTACCTAGACCACATGGGGTGTAGAGCAAGGACAGCAGGTGTTATCAAGCAACAGATAAAGCAACCGGTTCAGGCCAATGACTTATTTCTAAACCCAACCTAACCGGAAACACTCATCTGCAGGAAGACCAGGACTTCCTAGGGCTTGAGCCTTTGCCTTCCAAGAGGAGGGAGGGAGGTCACAGAAAGTCAGGAATCTCCGGAAGTCAACACTCCAGCGCTCTGCTCATGCACGGGCCCACACCTCAAGACAGAACTAAGCCACCAGCTCTAGAAGGGATTAAGAATGGCTCCTTGCCATGAGGCCGGCTCAATTCTTTCTCAAAACAAAGTCTGAGTAGTCAGCTCTAGTTTCCCATCTAAACAGCCTAAGGATGATGGATTCAGAAGGCAGGCACTAGACAGGTTTCTAAGGAATCTTCTAAGAATGGAGGCCTGACCCCATTCACCTATCAATATAGACCAGGGCCAACGAATAGGAAAGCTTTGTGATATGGACTGAACCATTATATCACTTAACAGCATTTATCTTTTTGACTGGCTTCGCGTGACCTTGAAATTATTAACAATGAAATCTTGGAATAAAAATATGGTCCATATTTGCTTTAGGGAATCAGCAAGAACAGGAAGACGGTAAGCATGGCTCTTGAGACCTCTATTTCCAGAATTATGATCCACTGTCAACTTTTGCATCAGAATTGCCTGGCTGCCCAACAAAAGGCATCATGATCTGAGTGGTGGGCCTGGAATATGACTTTTGTCAAGGGCCTCAGGTAAATCTTAGGCAAAGTAAAATTTAAAACCAATCCTTTAACTTTGTTGGGCAAAAGGTGCAATTGGGTAGAAAGGGAGCAATAATGAATCAGAGAAAAAAAGTGGAGAGAATCTTGTGATGGTTAATTTTATGTGTCAACTTGGATGGGCCATGGTGTCTAAATAACTGATCAAACATTGTTCTGGATGTTTCTGTGAGGGTATGTTTGGATGAGATTTACATTTAAACCGGTGGATTTAGAGTAAAGCAGATTGCCCTCCACAGTAAGGATGGGCCTCGTCCAATCAGTTAAGGTCTGAATGGAACAAAAGGCTGACCTCCCCCAGCAAGAGGAATTCTGCCTTCAGACTTCTCCTGCAACATCAGCTCTTCCTGGTTCACCAGCAGACTGTCTCTGTACTAGAACTGCAACTCCTTCCTGAGTCTCCAGCCCAGCAGCCTTCCTCATCAGATTTTGGATTCCCCAAGACGCCATAATGGTAGAGCCACAATGAACCAATTCCTCAAAATAAGTCTCCTTAATTGATTGATTTATATATATATATGTGTGTGTGTGTGTGTGTGTGCATGTACATATATATAATAAACATTAAAATTACATACATAAATTTTAAATCTATATATATACGTAGATATCATATATATACCTACAGAGAGAGAGATAGAGATATATCCTCTTGGTTCTAGTTCTCTGGAGAACCCTGATTAATACACATCTCATGCTCTTGAGAGACAGGGTCATGGAACCCAAATGGATCTAAAGAAGGCTGAAGGCCCACACCAGCAAAGAGCCCTGACAGTCACCTATAAGGTAATTAAGGAATCATTAAAATAGGCAGCAGCCAACCTTGGTGACAAAGTTCAAGAAGAAGTAGTGGTCAACAGTCAAATTTTTTTCATAAAGAGAAGATAAGAATCAACCCTTGTAACAAAAGCAGTTTTCAAATACTACAGTGTTACAGTAAACTTTTTTTTTTTTTTTTTTTTGCGGTACGCGGGCCTCTCACTGTTGTGGCCTCTCCCGTTCTGGAGCACAGGCTCCGGATGCACAGGCTCAGCAGCCATGGTTCACAGGTCCAGCTGCTCCGTGGCATGTGGGATCTTCCCGGACTGGGGCATGAACCCGTGTCCCCTGCATCGGCAGGCGGACTCCCAACCACTGCGCCACCAGGGAAGCCCTATAGTAAACATTTTAAAAGACCTTCCCAGGTTGGTGGGATATCTAAGAACAGCAAGCAAAAGCTTTATCACAAACCACCCATCACTCAAAACTGTGAAATATCCTCCAGCCAAAGCACATCTAACAAAAGAGAAATGAGTCCCATTACAAAATGAGAGTAGTGTGGAAGTAACAGAATTGCTTTTATCTTGATGAATGATCTAACAAAAAGATATAAAAATGATGAGAAACAATAAAATTAAACCACCAAATACAGTTCTTTTCGTTTGGTACGACAGATTCTTGCATTAGGTGGAAGGCTGGGCTACGTAACTCCTAATTTTGAGAAACAGTAAAAAGAAAGAAACTTGAGAACAACAATCTTTTATTGCTAGCAACAGCGTAAGCTGCTACAACAGCCAAAACAACAATCACAGAAAACCACGGGACTCGAGTGGACACAGAAAAGATGCCCCGCCTTCTCATTCCCACTGCTGCCGTGGCTCTTCAACCCCCCAGCGTCTTTTGGGGAACAGTAAGACTGACCTCCAGATGTTTCTCATCAAGATAACAATGTGGTAGGTCTGTAAATGGACATGGTAATTCCGGCCTGATCACTTGCTTAGAGTCACCAGGGGTCATTATCATGTCTCAGACAGGATGACTGGCCACAGTTTCCTTAAATTCACTGAAGGTAAATGCAGGCTTTGACAGAATCAACAACAGCAGAGTTCTATACTTTAGAAGCACCTGGTGTGGAACTGGGAGGTAGGGGCAGGGGGCAGAGGGGTTATCTCGGGAAGGGGCACTCGGGAGCTGGTACCCATAACGGAGCTGTGCTGATATTAACATGGATTCCAAGGCTTTTGAGTCATTTTCTCACAAAAAAACAAAGCACTCTGGCAACGTTTGCCAAGTTACGTGCCAGGTGCTCAATACTGCTACTGCCTTTGCAACGAGTCCATTCCAAGCCACCAGGCAGAGCCTCTTAGCTAGAGCTTTCACACAGATGAGACTCCCGGGCAGGCTGCACGCCACCAACACGCATGTGTTAAGATAACAGGGTGACTGCTTTTCGGATGAAAAGTTTCCCCGGAAGCGTCATCCATTAAAGAGAAAGTGCACAAGGTGTCTCAACCACTGTGTCAGCCCGAGATTCTAAAGACAGCCCTCGGTCCCTCGTTGAAGACGTTTCTCTGTCACCAATATGATCTTTTCAAGGGCTAATGGGGCCGCAGAATTGTTCACCGGGAATATTAAGAATGAATTTGGGCAAGACCCGTGTGCCTCCGCTTTGCAGCCTCACTTGGAGGGTCTGACCTCTTCCACCTCGAGCAGTTGCATTCCTCAGCCTCTCAGGTTCACCTCTTCTAGAACCTCCTTATCAGATAAGCTCCCCACTCCTTCCATCTGACATAGCTTGAATCTCCTAATCAGATAAGTTCGCCACTGCTTCCACGTTTTTGTACCCCTCCCTAGCCTTGATGGTCATAGAAGAACACTCAATACCCTTTACTTTGTTTATTTTTGCATAGAAGGAGTTGATAAATAAAACTTCCCCTCAGGACAGAAACGAGGCAAGCCCAAGTTGGCCGAGACAGAAGAAAACGGGACCTACAGGGCAGGCTCGGCTTGTGAAAGAAATCTCACGCTTCACCTCCTGGCTTCGTGCCAGTCACTCTCCCTTCCCCCAGGGATCTGGCTGTGGCTTTGGTTTACCCTCGTGCCCCTTTTCAAAGATTTATTAGAAATTATTATCCCTGCTACTTTCTTGGGTTCCTAACCATATTCTGCCTCCTACAGGGGACATCTTACAAGAAAATGGTATATTTAAGCCCCTGCAATGTTACATCGAAGACATAGGTTTCCCAAGACAACATGAGCAGTACTCGAAAGTGTCTTCAACAGCCCTTTAGTCCATTAGCCCCAGACCTCTCACGTCTAAGTTCACACCACTGCTACTGCACGTGCTGACATTACCACAAGGAGGTGTCACCAAAGAAAATTTACCTGTGTTACCCTTCACATTGGTCTAAAATAAACCATGCTCTTTGGGGATTTGGGGAACCCACTTTCATGTAGCATGAACCTCAATATAAATCTGTGTAGAACTGGGGAGAGGGGAATGGAGAGAAAGATGCGGGAGTTGGACGTAGCAAGTGGTGAGACAGATGGGAGTCCCTTAATGGAACAGGGCCCCTGGTAAGGTGCAGAGTCTCCCCGTCTCACCCTGATCGGGTGGAGCCTGGACTCCACCTGCCGAGATTGTTCTAAGGGAGCCCTATAGTGATGGAGACTAGCTTCCGGGATGGCTGGTCCTTTCCTGGTCTGACTCTTGGTCCCCGTCACTTGGGACAGCCCCTGCCCCCTGCCCACGTGACCTCAGCTGCTAAAAAGAAGAGGGGACGGGGCTCAGGTCTTCCAGAGTTGATGGCGCTGGTCCACGAAGGCCACACACAGTGAGTCAGCCTTCTAGCCCCTACCTCCCCCCCGTTCCTCCTCTTACTTTTCCTTTACTTCTGTAACTCTGCTGTCGGCCCTGGAGACGTGCAAAGTCTAAGGAGGGAATTGGGTCGCAATTGGGAAAGAGATGACTCTGTCTTAGCTTTTCTTTCTTCCGCTTCTCAATTCTGCTACCAGATATGATAATACTTCTCACAAAATCCTTACGTGATACCAAAATGAGGAGGTCCAGCACTGCACAACTTTTTTAGTACTTCGTTTAAAAATTATATGGAAATTTATATATCTATATGTTGCATACAAATAATTAAAACCAGAAATTCGGGGAGACTTTCAGCAAATGCACTTGCTCTCTCCTCCTTCCTCCTTTATATATATATATACACATAGACACATATGTATATGTATGTGTGTGTGTGTAGGTGTGTGTATATGTGTGTGTATATGTGTCTGTGTACGTATATATGTGTGTGTATATATATATGTGTGCGTGTGTTTATATGTAAATATAGCCTTATGTAAATATACATTTTTAAAGCTCCCAGGTGTCCCCTCACCTCTGATGGCTTCGTGGTGCACCTTCCTCTCCCCGAGCACTCCAGGTCGTTTGCGTGGCTCTCTCCTGGTGCACAGGTGCTGGCCTTCACCACCAGAGTCAAGCGCAAAGCCACGATAGATTTAGTAATAGAATCATTCACAAAACCTAAAAGAAAATGGGACAATAGTAAATGTAAAGCCAACCAACATTCTTCTGACAAGACTATGACTACAGTTTACACAACATTCAAGTATGGCAAACAAAACAAAATGCAGTAAGTTAGGCCTTTAAGGTAGGCTACTCTTCCCAAGCATCATGAGGGATGCCGGTCGCCAAGGAAAAGGAGCAACAGGCACTCCGTCATCACCTTAGCTGCTTTGCTTTGCTCCTGTTCCTGCCCTCTGTGGGCCACCTGTCTCTGAATTCCATCCCTGCATTAGCACCTTAGAATTCTCTCTGCTTTTGAACTCGTCTTTTCCCTGGCGAGCCACGTGCTTGCATCTCCCTACTCTCTGTCTTCCTGGCTGCTCTGATTAGTCGCAAGCACTAAATCTCCCCTACCCACCCTGCTCTACGGGTCTGCCCGAGCAGCTCCGTGCCCTCAAGAGTGGGCATGCAACATGGGTCACATTCTATGTTGGGTTTTTTCATAAATATCTACTTGGTCACCAATCTGACTGTGCTGTATCAATTTCAGTTATGTGGTTTTAACCATCTAATAAAACAGGACCAATCATAGTTGAATACTGATCACAAAAGCATTAATGTGTCCTATTTATCCCTGAATGATCTTTATGTCAAGTGCAGCTATTTGTACATAGTTGGTAGCAATAAATATGGAATAAATAATAGTCTCCAACTGGCATGAGGAAATAATACTGTAAGTATTGTGCACCAGTGATATAATTATTTCATTAAGAGAGTGTACCTTTTTCTAATCAGAATATTCATTTATTTAGGAATGATTTTTAACTTCAAAATGAACAACTTATAATTAACACCTGCATCACCCAGGAGAAAGACTCCTGCATTACCCAGAAAAGGTGCTTAAGACAAGGAGGTGGAAATGATTCTAGACAGCCATGCCTCTCTAAGCCCCAATTTTCTTTTTTTCTGGGACTCTTTTCACATCAAAAAAGAATGCTTTTTATGATGACAGCTGGACACAGGCAGGAAGTGAGGCTGTCTGGGCAATGGGGCAACATGATCACCCTGCTCCTTGGACCCTAAGGAACATGCAGGGACAAATCTGCAAAGGGCAAAGCACTACATTAGTGCAAGGGATGTTTTTAGCAGGCAGAAGATGGGTTCAAAACAGCAGCAGAGGATTTAATCCTGTTCACAAGCATCAAGGTTATGTTGGGAAATTTGTGCAAGTCCGAGTGGAGTGGAGACACACCTCAACTTCAAGTTTGGAATTAGGAGCCAAGTATCTCTTAGTGTCTCAGTAAAGACAGGCACTGCTGGTCTGACACGGAATAGTATTTTACATCCACAGAGAACTAGTTGCTTTCTTCCTAAGATTTCCTATTGAAAACTTTATGGTAAATTGGCTTTGGGACAGAATGAAAAGGACGGTTTAGGCAAACACATCTCCTTTGTAGAGCTTTCTACTTCTTGGTCACGGTCCCGCATCACACAGACACCTCAAACCTCCTCCCGGCACCTGCAAATGCCCTGCTCATTCCAACTCTGTAAACGTTCCCATGGTGCCTCTTTGCCTGGAATACACTGTGATCCTTCTCCAGTGATCATAGCTCAGTTCTCATCCTAGTCACAAGTCTTTCCCCAATACCCCAGCCCCCTCCCAGCTCGACCATGTCCACCTGCACTCAAGTACATACTGTTCCTACAGGTCCCTGATTATTTTATGTCTTGGATGGTTACATGTCGAAACACCTTTACTGAAACTTCCTTGAGGGCAAGGGACAAGTCTCAGAGAAGTGGCAAGTAGGAAGTCAGGATACAGGTGCACATAGGACCAGAGCAGTAAAGGCAAGTCCCAAAGAGGAGTTTCCAGAATGTGTTATCATCCAACAAGTCCACTTGGAAGAAGAGCCATCATTAGAATACATAAATTCCAGTTTACTAAAAAAACTGCTTATCAACTTTGATAGAGAAATAGAGCCTGCTACAATGTAGAAGTGCTACCGGAATTCTTATTTTAAAAGACATTTTTACACATAAAGTAGTGGAGGTAAAAATCAGGTAGTAATTATAAAGGTAGTTTTCATCTCTTTGCTCTGTTCTCTAGCTTCACATTAAATTATTTGAAAAATCTATACCATCTGTCTCCTTACTAAGCATTTAGATCGCAGAATGCTCTATAATTCTCTAGAAGAGGCCTCTCTCCAAAGGTTATTTTAAAAATTCTTTTCAACTGTTAAATTTACTGAGCCAGTAGAAATTCAACTGAGGTGGCCCTGAACCAAGATGGCGGAGTATAAGGACGTGCTCTCACTCCCTCTTGTGAGAACACCAGAATCACAACTAACTGCTGGACAATCATCAACAGGAAGACACTGGAACTCACCAAAAAAGGTATCCCACATCCAAAGACAAAGGAGAAGCCACAATGAGACAGTAGGAGGGGCGCAATCACAGTAAAATCAAATCCAATAACTGCTGGGTGGGTGACTCACAGACTGGAGAACACTTAAACCACAGAAGTCCACCCACTGGAGTGAAGGTTCTGAGCCCCACGTCAGGTTCCCAACCTGGGGGTCCGACTACGGGAGGAGGAATTCCTAGAGAATCGCACTTCGAAGACTAGTGGGATTTGACTGAAGGACTTTGACAGGACTGGGGGAAACAGAGACTCCACTCTTGGAGGGCACACACAAAGTACTGTGCACATTGGGACCCATGGGAAGGAGCAGTGACCCCTGGGGAGACTGAACCAGACCTACCTGCTAGTGTTGGAGGGTCTCCTCCAGAGGCGGGGGGTGGCTGTGGCTCACCGTGGGGACAAGGACACTAGCAGCAGAAGTTCTTCGAAGTACTCCTTGGTGTGAGCCCTCCAAGAGGCTGCCATTAGCCCCACCAAAGAGCCCAGGTAGGCTCCAGTGTTGGGTTGCCTCAGGTCAAACAACCAACAGGGAGGGAACCCTGCCCCACCCATCAGTAGTCAAGTGGATTAAAGTGTTACTGAGCTCTACCCACCAGAGCAACAGTCAGCTCTACCCACCACCAGTCCCTCCCATCAGGAAACTTGCACAAGCCTCTTAGATAGCCTCATCCACCAGAGGACAGACAGCAGAAGCAAGAAGAACTACAATCCTGCAGTCTGTGGAACAAAAACCACATTCACAGAAACACAGACAAGATGAAAAGGCAGAGGGCTATGCACCAGATGAAGGAACAAGATAAAACCCCAGAAAAACAACTAAATGAAGTGGAGATAGGCAACCTCCCAGAAAAAGAATTCAGAATAATGATAGTGAAGATGATCCAGGACCTCAGGAAAAGAATGGAGGCAAAGACTGAGAAAATGCAAGACATGTTTAACAAACACCTAGAAGAATTAAAGAACAAACAGAGATGAACGATATAATAACTGAAATGAAAACTACACTAGAAGGAATCAATAGCAGAATAACTGAGGCAGAAGAACAGATAAGCGACCTGGAAGACAGAATGGTGGAATTCACTGCTATGGAACAGAATAAAGAATGAAAAGAAATGAAGACAGCCTAAGAGACCTCTGGGACAACATTAAACGCACCAACATTTGCATTATAAGGGTCCCAGAAGGAGAATAGAGAGAGAAAGGACCCGAGAAAATATATGAAGAGATTATAGTCGAAAACCTCCCTAACATGGGAAAGGAAATAGCCACCCAAGTCCAGGAAGCGCAGCGAGTCCCATACAGGATAAACCCAAGCAGAAACAAGCCGAGACACATAGTAATCAAATTGGCAAAAATTAAAGACAAAGAAAAATTATTGAAAGCAGCAAGGGAAAAATGACAAATAACATACAAGGGAACTCCCGTAAGGTTAACAGCTGATTTCTCAGCAGAAACTCTACAAGCCAGAAGGGAGTGGCATGATAAACTTAAAGTGATGAAAGGGAAGAACCTACAACCAAGATTACTCTACCCGGCAAGGATCTCATTCAGATTCAATGGAGAAATCAAAAGCTTTACAGACAAGCAAAAGCTAAGAGAATTCAGCACCACCAAACCAGCTCTACAACAAGTGCTAAAGGAACTTCTCTAAGTGGGAAACACAAGAGAAGAAAAGGACCTACAAAAATAAACCCAAAACAATTAAGAAAATGGTAACAGCAACATACATATTGATAATTACCTTAAATGTAAATGGATTAAATGCTTCAACCAAAAGACAAAGACTGGCTGAATGGATACAAAAATAAGACCCATATATATGCTGTCGACAAGAGACCCACTTCAGACCTAGGGACACATACAGACTGAAAGTGAGGGGATGGAAAAAGATATTCCATGCAAATGGAAATCAAAAGAAAACTGGAATAGCAATACTCGCATCAAATAAAATAGACTTTCAAATAAAGAATGTTACAAGAGACAAGGAGGGACATTACGTAATGATCAAGGGATCAATCCAAGAAGAAGATATAACAATTATAAATATATATGCACCCAACATAGGAGCACCTCAATACATAAGGGAACTGCTAACAGCTATAAAAGCGGAAATTGACAGTAACACAATAACAGTGGGGGACTTTAACACCTCACTTACACCAATGGACAAATGAAAACAAATAAGGAAACAGAAGCTTTAAATGACACAATAGACCAGATAGATTTAATTGATATTTATAGGACATTCCATCCAAAAACAGCAGATTACACTTTCTTCTCAAGTGCGCATGGAACATTCTCCAGGATACATCACATTCTGGGTCACAAATCAAGCCTCCGTAAATTTAAGAAAATTGAAATCATATCAAGCATCTTTTATGACTACAACACTATGAGATTAGAAATCAATTACAGGGAAAAAATGTAAAAAACACAAACATATGGAGGCTAAACAATATGTTACTAAATAACCAAGAAATCACTGAAAAAATCAAAGAGGAAATCAAAAAATACCTAGAGACAAATGACAACAAAAACATGATGATCCAAAACCTATGGGATGTAGCAAAAGCAGTTCTAAGAGGGAAGTTTATAGCTATACGAGCCTACCTCAAGAAACAAGAAAAATCTCAAATAAACAATCTAACCCTACACCTAAAGGAACTAGAGAAAGAAGAACAAACAAAACCCAAAGTTAGCAGAAGGAAAGATATCATAAAGTTCAGAGCAAAAATAAATGAAATAGAAACAAAGAAAACAATTGCAAAGATCAATAAAAATAAAGCTGGTGTTTTGGGAAGATAAAATTGATAAACCATTAGCCAGACTCATCAAGAAAAAGAGGGAGAGGACTCAAATCAATAAAATTAGAAACGAAAAAGGAGAAGTTACAACAGACACCGCAGAAATACAAAGCATCCTAAGAGACTACTACAATCAGCTCTATGCCAATAAAATGGATAACCTGGAAGAAATGGACAAATTCTTAGAAAGGTATAACCTTCCAAGACTGAACCAGGAAGAAATAGAAAATATGAACAGACCAATCACGAGTAAGGAAATTGAAACTGTGATTAAAAATCTTCCAACAAACAAAAATCCAGGACCAGATGGTTTCACAGGTGAATTTTATCAAACATTTAAAGAAATGCTAACACCCATCCTTCTCAAACTCTTCCAAAAACTTGTGGAGGAAGGAACACTCCCAAACTCATTCTATGAGGCTACCATCACCCTGATACCTAAACCAGATAAAGATACTACAAAAAAAGAAAATTATACACCAATATCACTCAAGAATATAGATGCAAAAATCCTCAACAAAATACTAGCAAACAGAATCCAACAACACATTAAAAGGATCATACACCATGATCAAGTGGGATTTATCCCAGGGATGCAAGGATTCTTCAATATACACAAGTCAGTCAATGTGATACACCATATTAACAAACCGAAGAATAAAAAATATATGATCATCTCAATAGATGCAGAAAAAACTTCTGACAAAATTCAACACCCACTTATGATAAAAAGTCTCCAGAAAGTGGGCATAGAGGGAACCTACCACAACATAATAAAGGTCATATATGCAAACCCACAGCAAACATCATTCTCAATGGTGAAAACTGAAAGCATTTCCTCTAAGATCAGGAACAAGACAAGGATGTCCACTCTCACCACTGTTATTTAACATCGTTTTGGAAGTCCTAGCCACGGCAGTCAGAGAAGAAAAAGAAATAAAAGGAATACAAATTGGAAAAAAAGAAGTAAAACTGTTTGCAGATGACATGATACTCTACATAGAGAATCCTAAAGAGGCCACCAGAAAACTACAAGAGCTAATCAATGAATTTGGTAAAGTTGCAGGATACAAAATTAATGCATAGAAATCTCTTGCATTCCTATACACTAATGATGAAAAATCTGAAAGAGAAATTAAGGAAACACTCCCATTTACCACTGCAACAAAAAGAATAAAATACCTAGGAATAAACCTACCTAAGGAGGTAAAAGACCTGTATGCAGAAAACTATAAGACACTGATGAAACAAATCAAAGATGATACCAACAGATGGAGAGATATACCATGTTCTTGGATTGGAAGAATCAATATTGTGAAAATGACTATACTACCCAAAGCAATCTACAGATTCAATGAAATCCCTACCAAATTACCAATGGCATTTTTTACAGAACTAAAACAAAAAATCTTAAAATTTGAATGGAGACACAAAAGAGCCTGAATAGCCAAAGCAGTATTGAGAGAAGAAAATGGAGCTGGAGGAATCAGACTCCCTGACTTCAGACTATACTACAAAGCTACAGTAATCAAGACAATATGGTACTGGCATAAAAACAGAAATATAGATCAATGGAACAGGATAGAAAGCCCAGAAATAAACCCACGCACCTATGGTCAACTAATATATGCCAAAGGAGGCAAGGATATACAATGGAGAAAAGACAGTCTTTTCAGTAAGTGGTGCTGGGAAAACTGGACAGCTACATGTAAAAGAATGAAATCAGAACACTCCCTAACACCATACACAGAAATAAACGCAATGGATTAGAGACCTAAATGTAAGACCAGGCACTATAAAACTCTTAGATGAAAACATAGGAAGAACACTCTTTAACATAAATCACAGCAAGATCTTTTTTGATCCACTTCCTAGAGTAATGGAAATAAAAACAAAAATAAACAAATGGGATCTAATGAAACTTCAAAGCTTTTGCACAGCAAAGGAAACCATAAACAAGATGAAAAGACAACTCTCAGAATAGGAGAAAATATTTGCAAAGGAATCAACGGACAAAGGATTAATCCCCAAAATATATAAACAGCTCATGCAGCTCAATATTAAAAAAACAAATAACCCAATCCAAAACTGGGCATATGACCTAAATAGACATTTCTCCAAAGAAGACATACAGATGGCCAAGAAGCACATGAATAGCTGCTCAACATCACTAATTATTAGAGAAATGCAAATCAAAACTACAATGAGGTATCACCTCACACCAGTCAGAATGGGCATCATCAGAAAATCTACAAACAACAAATGCTGGAGAGGGTGTGGAGAAAAGGGAACCCTCTTGCACTGTTGGTGGGAATGTAAATTGATACATTTACTATGGAGAACAGTATGGAGGGTCCTTAAAAAACTAAAAATAGAATTACCATGTGATCCAGCAATCCCACTACTGGGCATATACCCAGAGAAAACCATAATTCAAAAAGACACATGCACCCCAGTGTTCATTGCAGCACTATTTACAATAGCCAGGTCATGGAAGCAACCTAAATGCCCATCGACAGACGAATGGATAAAGAATAAGTGGTACATATATACAATGGAATATTACTCAGCCATAAAAAGGAACGAATCTAGGTCATTTGTAGAGACGTGGATGGACCTAGGGACTGTCATACAGAGTGAAGTAAATCAGAAAGAGAAAAACAAATACCGTATATTAACGCATATATGTGGAACCTAGTAAAATGGTACAGATGAACTGGTTTGCAGGGCAGAAATAGAGACACAGATGTAGAGAACAAACATATGGACACTAAGTGGGGAAAGCGGCGGAGGGTGGGGGTGGTGGTGTGATGAACTGGGCGATTGGGATTGACATGTATACACTGATGTGTATAAAATTGATGACCAATAAGAAGCTGCTGTATAAAAAAATAAATAAAATAAAATTTAAAAATTAAAAAAATGCTGCTTAAAACTATAAATTAAAATCTTCTCCTGATTCAGTCAAAAAAAGAAATTCAGTTGAATGAGCAGTTTAAAATATGCACAATATAGTTTTCTAAATAGTTCGCTTCCATTTCCTGAAAGAACATTTCCTGCGCTCACTTCTCCAAACCCAGCACTGTATTAGATCCTAAGGTTAGAGAGAGAAGTCGCCTTTGGTTTGTGTCACTCCACACTTTGGTCAAGAGCCGTGGTCCTTAACTAGTTTAGAAACCAGAAGCTTTATATTTTTGCAGGCGCTTTTTCCAAGTACATATTTCCAGGTTCCAACATAAGTGACTCAGTGTCAATGGTCTTGGCTGGGCCCCTGTAAGAATGTTATTTATTTTTTTAAATTTTTGTAAATAAGGTTTTATTAGAATATAGTCTATTCATTTATGTACATATTGTCTGGACTTCTTTTGCACTGTGACTGAGTTGAGTAGTTGTAACAGAGACTGGATGGTCCACAAAGTCTAAAATATTTACTACCTGGAGCCACACTGAAAAGATCTGTGACCACCATGGTAGGCACTGGGCATACATGGATAAAAGATGGATGTCATATACGTCCTCGTGGAATTTACAGTCCAGCAGGGAAAACCAGAAGATAAAGTGAGCGATATAGTTATCTGGGTCAGGAGCATCTGACCTAGCCTAAGGGGAGCAAGAAAGGCTTTCTAGGGAAAGTGTGGTGAAGCTGAGTTTCAAAGGATATGTGGAAACTCATCAGGAGAAGGAAAAGGGAGAAGAGTGTCACGATCAAAGGAAATAACTTTACATATGTATGTATGTATGTGTGTGTGTGTGTCTGTGCGCATGTATGTATGTAACATAATTTCTCTCAGTGCTTGGTGTTGTCCTCAGTACATTCTGGTTTTCAATGTAGTTGACTATCCAATAATTATTGCTTAAAAGCCCTGGACTCTGAATCTTTAGGGTAGAAACCTTCAGCTCACTCCCTTCCAGGGGTCCCCCATTGCACAGTGAGCCCTAGTTCTAGAAGTGATTCGAGATGCCTCAGGGCAGCAGTGGGAACACTTCGTTTGAGCACGTGAAACACTCCATATTATGAGAGTAAACAGGTGACTTCCCTGGTGGTCCAGTGGTAAGGAAACTTCCTTCTAATGTAGGGGACACGGGTTCGATCCCTGGTCGGGGAACTAAGATCCCACATACCACAGGGCAACTAAGCCTGTGGGCCACAACTAGAGAGAGAAAAAAACTCACACACCACAACTAGAGACAAGCCCGCGCACGATAAGGAAAGATCCCACGTGCCTCAACAAAGACCCCGAGTGCCGCAACTAAGATCTGATGCAGCCAAAAAAAAAAAAAAAAAGACACTCAACAAATTTCTTCCTGAAAGCCCAATATACACTCTGGGAGTTTAGGCATATTATTTTTATTTATTTTTATTTATTTATTTTTCTTTTGCAGTACGCGGGCCTCTCACTATTGTGGCCTCTCCCGTTGCGGAGCACAGGATCCAGACGCGCAGGCTCAGTGGCCACGGCTCACGGGCCCAGCCACTCCGCAGTATGTGGGATCTTCCCAGACCGGGGCACAGAACATGTGTCCCCTACATCGGCAGGCAGACTCTCAACCACTGCGCCACCAGGGAAGCCCTAGGCATATTATTATAAAAGACTCCTTAAGTAATTCGGACATGTGCTTCCACTTAAGAACCGCTGGTCTGATAGAAAAACACATCTAAGCACAGAAGTAATGTTCCTGTTAAGGTAATGATCACCTTGAACTAGAGGCACGTGAGCCTCTGAAGGCACACTGTGCCCGTCTGTTTTTGAAAGTCTAGGCAACTCTGTGATATTTCGGTGATATTCATATTCCCTCACTCATCAGAAGTCTCTGAAGTTCTTGGAGACAACTTTGATAAAAGTTTCTACATTAGCTTTATTTGCTTAACAAGACTGAGTATTTGGGTCCTAAAATCCCTTAGTAAACTCTTAAAGAAATCAACCTTTAGAGCAGTGTATCACACATTACTACATAATTTCTGATGATGTCACCTAATCCCCCCAAAGGAGTCAACAGCATAATAAGCATGTTATCTTCAGCAGTACTCTGTGCACGTGAGGAGGATGGTGCATGGCGGCTCCTTCCAGGTAGGTGTAATTTCAGTGAGCTGTTTGCACCTCCCTTTGATCATGTCTAAGGGAAAAACGCTTGGCGTTCCTCCTAATGAAAAGTAATCCTGTCCATTTTAACTCTCCTCAAGCTGCAGCTGGGTTAGAGCAAAGTAGCCCTCAGGAAAGCCCTCGTGCCAAGCGCAGGAACTGTGCTCTTCACAAAGCAGCAGCAGGAGGAACCTGAAATAAAATAGAATTCATTTTTTTTTAAAAAAGAAGTTCTTTGGGGCTTTATGGGTGATCATTTGAGGGTTGTTGAAAAGCCAGTGTGAGTTCTTTGACTCAGCGCTCAAAACGGTGCCACTTCTAACACGCTTATAAGAAATGCCAAGGAAATGATCATAGTTTTTTTTCTCTTCCTTAATGGTATGAAATCAATATATGTAACGTAATTCCTGAGACAGGCCTCAATAAAAAGCCTTGTCCTCATTCAGAATTCCAAGAACCATAGGGCAACTGACTCACGAAAGACAAAAACCGGTAAAGTCAGAGTGAGGGTGACACCCCAGTTCTGTCCACAGAGCTGTTAGAGAATGAGCTTTTGTCAACACCTGCACTTTCTGTGGCCTTTTCCAAAACGAAAGAACTGATGCCACATAGGAGGCTATGAAGTTGCTCCAGCAAAAGCATGGTTTAAATTATAAGCAAGAAAGGGGAACAGATAGAGGAGAAATATAAAAGGGCAAGGGAAATACAAAGAAGGAAGGAGGGAGGGATGGAGGAAGGAAGATTGAAAAAGAAAACCAAAGCATGAGATAGAAACTGCATGAGACAGAAGAAAAGGAGACACTAATACAGAAAGACAAGGAAAGCAGAAATGGAGAAAAGAAAATGAAGGCTGTCCAGCAAAAGTTTCAGGGGTTCTCCCACCGTTTTTTATGGAAGGACATCTCATCATCTTCTCATGTTCGTGCCTTAGATTCTTCATTCCAACCACAACACGTGTAAAATGAGAGTTCTCTGAAACAGTTCATGGATAAACATTTGTTTGAATAACTGTGTTCAGTCCAACTCTATGATTCTGATTATGAGGCCAAAATACTGAGTCCCTCCAAGTGGAGAGATCGTGCATTCTGGGTGCATCACCCAGCTGTGGGGGGATGGGGCAGGATGGAGGGCCACCCAGGACAGAAGGAGAGCTGAGCTCACTCAGCAGGCGATGACTGCACTCCAGGTAGCAGGCAGCGTTCAGGTTGCGTCCTGAAGGCTGCAAAAGAACCAGTGAAGAGAGCTGAGGATATCAGCGTGTCAGATGGCTGAGGTCAGTGTGTCAGATGGATGAGAAGGTCAGTGTGTCAAGGGCCAGTGCCCAGATGAGGACAGAGAGGCAGGACGGGCCAGATTAGAGGGGGTCTCGTGACCCTTAGGGCAACGGGAATCCACCAAAGAGTGTGGAAAACACAGGATTTATGTTTTTTCAAAGATCACGTTTTGGAGGAAGAGCCAAGAAGACTTTCGTAAGGATTGGATGAGGGAAAAGAAGGAATCATACGTAGTGTGGCAACGGCGTGTGCAGTGGTGCTGGAAAGTGACCAGGATGTCCGCCGTGGGCAGGTTAAGTCAGAGATTCAGATGAGACGCGCCCCTCCACACACACGCAAATGGAGCGGCCAAGCTGGTGGTTCAACATAGGACACGGGTAGTTTGGAACATCAGGGCTGAAGATTTAAATCTGGGCCTCATCTGAATCTGGGGGGTTCTACACCATTGGGACAAAAGTGCACTCTCAGAGAAGAGAGAGAAAGACCAGAGCCCAGAACCAAGCTTTACAGACCAGTATTCACAGAATAAACTTAGTGCTGTATCGATAAATAGAGATTAGACCAGACCAGAATCATATTAGAAAATTTAACTAAAAACAAATATGACTTTTCCTTAGTCGGCTTGATTAAGAAAAGATTTCTGGGCTTCCCTGGTGGCTCAGTGGTTGAGAATCTGCCTGCTAATGCAGGGGACATGGGTTCGAGCCCCGGTCTGGGAAGATCCCACATGCCGCGTGCGCCACAACTACTGAGCCTGCGCGTCTGGAGCCTGTGCTCCGCAACAAGAGAGGCCGCGATAGTGAGAGGCCCGCGCATCGCGATGAAGAGTGGCCCCTGCTTGCCACAACTAGAGAAAGCCCGCGCACAGAAACGAAGATGCAACACAGCAAAAATAAATAAGTAAATTAATAAACTCCTACCCCCAACATCTTCTTTAAAAAAAAAGAAAAGAAAAGATTTCTGCACCATGAAGGAGAAGAACCACAAGGAGGAGACTGCGGTCCATGACAGAGAAAAATGTCTCAAGGTCACCATTCAGCTCAAGGGTTCAGAGGCTGGGAAAGGAAGGGAAAGGGGAGGGAGGGAGGGAGGGAGGCGGAAAAGATAACACTGCGCTTGAAAGTCCACTTCTACTCACTGCACAACTGAGTGATTTCCCTAACGAGTTTTAAAACAATAACGAAGGAAAACTCTCTCCAAAGATTATCCTGGGATCTCTTAACACCCTCAGGTAACTAGTTACGATGACAAATAAAGGCTGGGTTTCCTTCTCTGCACGTCCCCATCTGCACGTCCCCACTGCCCCTAACTCTTGCACGGACACACACAAACACTCTGTCCCACCCTCGGGCCCACACTGCTCATTAACACGGTAATAAAATGTTCTGCCATCATTACAGTCCTTTTAGAACAGCGACTTCGCCAAACTCACTCCCTTGGTGCCAGTGAGAAGTAGGGAACAACCGAAAGGGGACCCTGTCATTACCTTTGGGATGGACTGGTCCAGTATCCATTAGAGAGCGCGAGAGGGCTGGCTCCTGGCCATTAACTGCTCATCTTACCACTTGGCTTCTTCAATATTAAGACCAAAGAGTCTTAAATGGACTTAGTAGTTGAGGTCTCACTGGGATTAAGAACAAGCGAGATTTGCATTTCTTACTTCAGTGGTTTGGCTAAAGACCGTTTTCTTTCCTGTTAAAGGGAATGCATACGTCCAAAATAAAATCTCTGACCGTTGGAAACAGCCTGCTGAGTTTTCCTTTTAAGACTTGGCGAGTCATTTGGCACAAAACTATAACCTATAAAAACTGTTCACTGTCCAGGAAGTTCCATGGCTGGCACCAGCTAGGCATGAAAGCTTTAAAATATCACAGATCCAGCTCCAGCTGGAGACCCAGGGCTTTTGCATTAACTTGGGCATTGGGAAGGCAAACACCTCCAATTCCCACAATTCGATTCGCAGAAGCAGGGATAAGATGGCGTCTCTGCGCCAACGCTTTAGGAAGGTGGGATGGAGGTTAGTGCAAAGCTTAACAAGCCAGTCAGGATCCCCATGGATTTGTGACTCGATACCTGGGGGCTGGGAAGCAAAACCTGAGAAATAAATCATCTTTTGACAGTATCTGGCCAAAGGCAAAAAGAGAGCTTGATGCAGGGTACAAACTTGAACCTAGACCAAATCCAGGGCAGCATGATGCTAAAACAAGCCTTATGAATACACCTCCTGCTACAGGAACACAGCTGTCCTTCCACTGCATGTATGCAGATTGCAGTTAGACCACAAGTTAAGGGGGGAAAGTGAAGGAACACTAAAGAGCTGTCACTACACCCAAGTACAATTACATTGACGCTTCATTCGCCGGAGAACCTGCCTGGCCACACCCACCATCTTAGACCTCACCCAAGCTCTTGCTACCTTTTCTCAACAAAGCTCTCTTTGGACTTCCCTGTGAAAGTCTGCATTCTCTTGTTGTTCATTTGCTTGTTTGCTTGCTTTGAAGCTTTGTTGCTTGCAGCAGTAAATTGCTTTTTGGAAAATTCACCTGTCCAGAAACTCTCATTTTCTGTGGGTTCCTAAGTAAGGTATGGCCAGAAATGCTTTCAGAATTCGAGACACAATGGCACATAACAGCAACGATCCAACTGTAATACTTTTACCATTGCCACACATTTAAATCATCAGGTAGACTGCCCCTAGCCAGATGCCTAGGAGAAGTATATATTAAGTGATATCATTTGCTCTAAAGGGAAAAAGAAATTGTAAAGATAATGGGAACATGCTATAGAAAAAAATACATACAATCAGCTTGCTATTCCCTGAAGAGAGATTGGTTTATGCTCCACAATCTGTCAGACAGAGCAGCCCTCAACAACTACTTCCCAACTTCGCCAATATCTCAGCAGCCCCCTCTCTCTGTTCATCCTGCAGAGAAAACTGAAAATTCAATATGAAACACAGGCTGAAAAAATGAACACAAAGGTTTAGGTTAAGAGTTCTTAGGTTGACATTCTATGCTTTTCCAAAACAAGTATCTATTCCCACAGTAAAGGGTTACTAGCCCGGAGTGCTATATTTTTGTTTAATTTTTTCAAGATAGTCACCCTACCACACTCCTTTTTCCACTAAAATTAAACTAAATTATTTGTCCTGAGTAAGACCTGAGTATTTGAACCGTGGGAGGTTGCCCACTGTTATCCATTCTCCCCATATTCCTTTGATAACAGAATTGGGAGTTTTTGCTGGGAACAACTGGGTCACGCAGCCTCTCCTCAGTGACTTGGGGAGAGGATGCGCGGCACTTCTGTGTTATACGTTTAAGAAGACAAAGCAAGTGCTCTTTTTAGCCTTTCCCCCTTCCCAGTGGCTGATATGCCACTGGGGCAGCCAGGGCAGCCGGTTTGAATCCAGAGATGGGATCTGTGTGCTGCCCTCTATCCTGGACCAGCTACCTCTAGATTGAAACACTGAAACGGAGCAAGACCCTATGGTCCTTCCCCACCATGTCCCCCACCTGCATTTTGTCTGTAGAAAAACTTTAGCCAAAAAACAAGTTTATTCAGAGAAGTGAGAAAATGCATAAGCAAAGGAAAACCGTCAAACAAGACCAAATTACAATAGTTTAGTCATTAAACAAAGTCAAGGACCTTAAGTTCCTCTTCAAGGGCTATAGATAATATTCTGAGCCGTATCCTCTAAGCTGTCTTATAGATACTGAAAGCCCCACCAGGTGGAAGAAGTTAACTATGTGATGATCAGGATATAGCCACGACATAAGTTGCCACAATTCCAAGAACTGGCTTCAAAGAAATGGGAACAAACCGACTCCAGAACTGAAGATGAACTGTCCTTAAAACAATCAAGATGACGCCGATCAGACCACCGCATGACCAATTTCAAGATGACGGTCAGAGCTGGCTGTGCGGTTTCTACATGTAGCCCCCTCCCTCCCTCTGCCTATACACCCCTGAAACTCCCCTTTAAAAGCTCTTGCCCCTGACTGTCAGTGGGGAGTCCACCACCACTACCCACCACCCCTGCTGTGGCCGGCCACCAAAATAATGTAAACTTTCCTTTCCACCAACCTTGCCTTTCTATTGGCTTTAGAGCGGCAAGCAACATGACCCCACTTTCTGTAACAACATGACCGAGAAATTAACATGTAACTCGTTTAAGCCACTGTATTCGCGCGGTCTCTCCATTACAACAGCTTAGACTGCACCTTGACCAACACAGGCCTGCAAAGGAACCACATCAAACTCCTTCCCCTGTGCTGCATCCCCCCACCCCTACCACTTGACTCAGCAGGAATCACCAGTTAGCTACGACTTAGTGTTCCAAACTGACAACATACTAACTCCATCACTTCCCCCCTCCCTCCTCTTCCTTAATATTTACGAGGCAGGGTTGGCCGTCAAAGTGGCTCAGCTTATATCAGACACAGGAAGAGTAGGCGGGAACTGAGCACCAGTTTAGGAAAAAATACTTAATATTATTCCTTTAATCACACAGGGATATTATAAATATATATATTAACAGATGAGATATTCTAGAATTGGACTTTAACATTTTATGTACTCTGTATATAGTATATGTTTCACATTACAGACGTGGGTAATCGTCCACCATATCTATCCATTAATTCCAAGTGAATGCGTCCTGAGTAGCGGCTTTACAGTATATACTAAAACGAGCAACCACGCGCTGACGTGAGGGTAATGGGAGATTATACCAGGCTCTACCACCAGGTGGTCTGAGTTCTTACCAGCTCTGTGACTTTGGGAGATATTTACATCCTTCATGCCTTGGATTCCTTCTCCCTGAAATAGAGATAATAACACTACCTATTTTTTACCGTGGTTGTTACGATTAAAGATCTTAACATGGGCAAAGGTTTTAATACAGTGAAGCCTATGATAAGGACTCTATAAATCATTATAATTATCATCATCTCCACCGTTGTGTCAGTTAGCTTGGGCTGCTATAGCAGAATACCATAAGCTGGGTGACTTAAACAATAAATATTTATTTCTTACAGTTCTGGAGGCTACAAGTCTGAGATCAGGGTGCCCGCATGGTCAGGTTCTTGGGGAAGACACCTCTTCCTGGTTTACAGATAGCTGCCTTTTCTCTGTACCCTCACGTGGTGGAGAGAAAGCGCTGGTCCCTTCATCTCCTTATCAAGGCACTAATCTTACAATGAGGGCTCCATCATCATGCCTCAATCTAACTCTAATCACCTCCCAAAGGCACCACTTCCAAATACCACTTACTGGGGGTGAGGGTTTCAACATGGGAGAAGAGGGACACAAACATTCAGTCCCTAGCAATCAACATCACCATCATCACTGCCATTATCACCATCATCATCGTTATCATCACCTCCGTCATCGCCATCACCACCAACAACATCACTATCATCATCAACACCATCATCACTATCATCACCATCACCACCAACAACATCATTATTACCACCATCATCACTGTCATCCACGGCAATACCAACAAACAACATCTATTTAAAGTTGGGTCCCGAATGAAACTTAGACTTGTGTAGGTCTGAAAAAAAGGCTCTGGGAAAGTATGTCCCCTGAGAAAACAGCAGAGCCAAGATGTAAGCAAGAAGGTCACTTAGAGAGTCGGAACTTTGAAATAAATTTTTATTTAATTATTGCTACTTTTAAAAATTATACCTAGGATTTTAAGATAATGTCCAAATAAAAGTACCTTCATAATAATGTGACTGAGGTTATCTGTCACATTTTGAATAATTCATGCCTAGGTTCTATTTTAAAAAGCTAAGCTCTAGGCTTTACTTAAAGTTGTAATATATATATATATATATATTTTTATATATACACACACATATATATGGGTGAATAAATGAGGTATGGCTACAATTTATAGGATTAAAAGACATTTTTTTAAAAAAAAAGTATAACCAGCAATAACACAAGAGACACTGGCCAATACAATGGCATAATGTTATAAAATATTCAAATTATAAAATCCTCTTTTGAAGCAAAATTTTCACCTAAGCCTGTCAAATCTCTCTATGTGCCTATTTTGGGCATTAAGTAATCTCCTTTTAGAAAAAAAACTTCTCATTGCATATGAAAACCACTTCCTAATTGGACACATTTTTTTTAATGCCAGTTCCTGAATACCCATTGGTAGAACATGAAAAGTAATTTGTGTTTTCCTTTGAAATTTTGTTGGCTCACACAGAATATACAACTGAACTTCCTCATTTATTTAATCTCTTTTTCAATGTCTATCTGATCACCCTTTCATAATCGGTTAGAATTACATGACTTAATCTTCCATTAGTACACTTTCAACTCATCAACTACTAGTAAATCAATTGCTAAATTCCTGCAGAATTCATATACAATGAACGTCCATCCCGTCCAGTCATTAATACCCAATGAATGAATCCTGATTAATGACATTATCAGGAATGCCAAAATAATTAATCACTTCTCTGTGCTGATGTGAGGGTAATGGGAGATTATAAACGCACAGCTAATCGGGGCTGCAGATGACTTTATAACATTAGGAAGCCAGGGCATCGGGTCTTCAGAGGAGCGCACGTGAAAAGCTGTTGATTGACATGTTTACCTTCTTGGGGGCTGTGAACACGATCTTGTGATTACCTTTGTTCTATTACATCTCTTTGCTCCGCTTTGATTCAAAACCCCACATTTAAGTGGCCACCGACAAGACTACCTGGTAACTTCAAGGTCATATGGAAGATGTGACCTGAATTTACAAGCGTTTGGTGAGATTTCTAACTTGAGATGCATTTGCTTCTTGAATTATGCACAACAACTTTATGTTTCTGTGAGGGTATTTATTGCACTAAAAATAGAATGAGCCAGTGTATTTCAATAATGCCCCAATGTGTGCCATGATTTGACGGAAAAAAAAAAATTGGGAGGTATGGAGAGGTTGACTCCAATTCAGCCTGTTTGGCTGGGCTATTTCTAGCTCCTATTAGCATTTTCATCACAAGAAGAGTCACACGGTCTGTCCTCAAGATGCTCAGAGGCAGCCTTCCCTACCTGCTTCATTTTCAGGAGCTCCAAGAAGGTCTCCACGACTAGGGCCCTCTCCTATCTGGCTCACAAACCCCTGGAATCAGAATTACCCACAGAGTTTATTTAATAAACTGTTATTTCTGCTCCACCCTGACCCAGTGAAGCAGAATCTCTGGGGATGTGGCCACAGATGCCTGTGGGTTTCCCCACTCCCCCAGATGTCTGACTGCCAGGTATGGAAGCTGCTGTCTCAAGAATGAATTCTTCTCTGCCAAGTTAAAATGCACGTATTTCAGTAGGGACCTTACACGGGATGAATGTGTTTATCAGCTCCTTCCCTTCAACAGCTCCTCACGGCCACTAGGATCTTCACGCCGTCTCCAGAGCCCAGCATGTGAGGACACTTGACCCAGCCTCCGTCTCCACCACATCTCCCCCTCTCTCCCCCTTGCTCTCCGAGCTCCAGCTTTGTGGCCTTACTGCAGTTCCTCTGAGGCTATGCATTCTCTCCAGCCACAGGGCCTTCGCACATGCAGTTCCAGCTTTCTGCCGGGAAAGGTTTTCTCACTGCCTCATTAATAGCTCAGCCAAGTCATTTTCCTTCAAGGTAGCGATCCCCACTGCCCCAAGGTTAGGTCCGATTTTTATTATCTACTACACTCACAGCACGTGTGCTATCACAGTTGTCATTTCCTATTTATTTGTAGAATTATTTCCTTATTACCTGTCACCCCATTAACACATAAAATTCACGAGGGCCGAGATTTTTGTTTGTTTTGTTCATTGCTCTATTGCCAGTGCCAAGCAGGTAGCTAACTCAGTAGGTACTCAATAAATATTCTGGGGAGGAAAGAAAGGGGGGAAAGGAGGACAAGCAAGCTGAGTGTGCTGCCAGCTAATACTGGATACAAGAGGGACAAAGGAGTGAAGAGGAACAAAGAAAAGAAAGCTGGTAGCGACGGAGACCAACTTCCCTGATCTCCTGCTCTATGGCTCACAGCCTCCGTGGATGCAGTGATCGATAACAGCACTCAACAGGAGCTGAGTGGCTTTAATCTCAGCCAGTAGCTGCATGAACACAGAGCCCCAAACCAGTTTAGGAGGCAAGCCTCATGCTAAACCATGTCCTACCCCAGACTACAAACAATACCACCAATCACCCTGCTTCGGGGGCTTTACCAAGAAAGAATGAATTACAGATTGTCCCGGTTCCCAATCAGCTCTCTTCCCAAATTAAATTCTTTCGTTCAATGTTACCGTCAGCTCAGTGGGTTGAAAAGGGTTTCCTAAATCTGTCCCAGAACAGATTTTATTTACGCTTCAGTCTTTAAGAAAGTCCTGGGAATACTATCCGATCATCGATTCTTTCTGTAGCTGTCAATGTAGCAAATTAAAAATTCTCTCCGTCTCCCTTAGAACCTTTACTGTTCGAAATCCCAATCTAACTGTGTTTGGACAGGCTGCCTTCACTACTGGAAAATCTAACAGGCATCGCAGTATGTAAGGCAGAGATCCAATACAAAGCAAAACAAAACGGACCTTTGTGCATCTGTCCCCATCCGAAACAAAGAAAGAATGATTGGACAGATCACGTGGGCCTCCGTCTTCTCGAGCTGCCATTTCTAATGCTGAGTGTAGGCCCGCCCTGGCTGAGGGGCTGCCTGCCACCACAGGAGGAGACTCAGCCCCCCAGGGTGAAATGCAAGCTTTTGGAATCAGGCTTGTTTGCAGAAGCCAATCACACTTTCATATTCTAAAGGAAATGCTTCTTCAAATAAAAACTTAATACAAAATTAACTCATTAATTTGCTGATTGTTTTGCATTCATGAATGTTACGTACTATATTCTCCATGTAAATACTAGCGTTATTTCCAATGCTGAAAACTCTGTTTCTTTCCAAACTAATTGCTCCGTCTTATGGGTCCCCACATGCTCCCTCCTACCTGCTGCAAGCTGTGTACCTTTTTATAGTTATCCACCTATCAAGTCCTTTAAACACATATGTGCATATACACATCTTTGCATCTCTGTATGGGTGAATCTATGTACAAGTGTGCATCTGTGTATGTGTATATACACAAACGAGCATACGTGTGTGTGCACATGCAACGTGTGTCTTATACGTACCTATGTGCACCTCTGTGTGTACATATGTATGATGGATGGACGTAGGGGTCTGTGCATCTACATAGCTCAACAATGTATTCTTTTTTTTTTTAATATTTATTTATTTATTTACTTTGGCTGCACTGGGTCTTGTTGCGACATGCAGGCTTCTTAGTTGAGGCATTCATGCGGGATCTAGCTCCCCGACCAGGGATTGAACCCGGGCTCCCTGCATTGGGAACACGGAGTCTTACTCACTGGACCACCAGGGAAGTCCCTCAACAACATAGTCTATAAAATAAGATCACGTGCACAAAAACTAAAACAAGCCCAAACCAAATGTTTCCGAGGGCCGTTATTCCCTTGAAGGAGGTCTGTCTGATTAAATCTCCAGGACAGCTGATTTTGACCCTTCATCTTCACCACCAAAAGTTACTCCACAGTTTTCACCATATTATCCCACCACCACTGTCACAACCTGCACTTCTCCTGCTGAAAAACTTGTTCACCACTGCCTACAAGCTAAATACAAACCCCTTAGCACAGTATGCAACCTCCTTCACTGTCTAGCTTATGCATCCTCTCCGTTTCCTAATTTTCCATGCTTTATTTATTGAAATCTGCTGCTCCAGCCAAATTGGTCTGTTATTTTGAAACACATGCATCCTCCCTTGCACATCATTGTTCACACCACTTTTCTTATCCCGAATGTCTTTCCCTCTCAAACTGACTCCGGAGTTCAAGGCCAAGCTCAAGATATACCTCAAGTCTAAAGCTGAACTCTCCCCTTAGTGATGACTCTGCCATTCTGCATTCATGTAGCCCTTACATTGACTGTATAATTCACCTGATAAATTTAATATACACTCCTTTATCTCCTCATTTGTCACTTTATGTGGAACATCATCTCAAAATCATTAATATCTAGCAGGAGAAACAATGACTTAGTACATGGATATTGACAATCTTTCTCTTACTTCCGTTTCTCATGGGGAAGGACTCTTACTTCTTGGGTCAGTTCCCAGGCAAGTTCTTTGTAGTGAGAACCTAGGTAATGGGCAAGACAGAGAAAAGAAGTAAAAACAAACAAGCAGAGAAGCTACACTGATACACAAAATAAAGAGATGCAATAACAGGAAGAGAAAGGAGGAAAAGCCTCAAAGGCTGGGTGTTGGGCTGAGATTCTGGGGAGCAGACGTTGAGAGTGGGAGAGAGAATTTCACAAAGCAAGTGGCAAACACAGAGCCTATTAAGAGAGCAGTGAGGAGGAGATAAGATTGATAAGATTTTTGCTGCACAACAGAAATGCATTTTCCCCACTCCTATTCATATTGCCTCAAAAAGATGAATGAAGATTTAAAGTGTTTTTAATTCATTTTTTGGCTACTGGATTTTGTTTATTCGAATGTAACTCTATGAACAAGACTGAGCCAAAGGATGACAAAATGTATCTGGGTTACATAATGAGTATGGAGTATGTCCTGCTTGCCTGGAGGCTAAAACCCCTCCAAGTCAGGAGTTGGGATCTTCTACGTCTCGTATTCACTGTCCCGAACACTGTGTCCTACACATGGTAATTAATCAACAAATAGTTGTTGATGATAAACAGGGCTGTGGATAAATGCACAGATGGTGCAGATCCTGTTTTTTCACATGGTCATGTTCCAGAGGCTGTCATCTGTTATTAGTGACGTAGCCACACAGTATTCGTCAGTGTATTTATTTAAGGAGATTTTCCATTTGCCTACCAAGCAAACGTAACTTTTGTAGGTCAAACTTACAATTACAGCATTAAAACAGGACAGCCAAGAGAGCATTGTACTTGTTAAGGATGCGTGTGAATACCAAAAATATCATGGCATTCAATACCCAAATGTTAACAGACAGCACTAAAGAGGAGAAAAGAGGAGAAAGCAAGAGCGTCTTTTTGAAATTCAATCCTAATTATTTATATTCCTCACCAACTAGATAACCTTCTCCAGCTGACATGCCCTATTTCAGTCCATTTACTTGCTACTCTCAGTTTGATACCAAAACCTTTGTGAAAAACAATTACAACTACCATGATTTTGTGTCAAAATCAAATGATCATCTCTAAAGCATCCCTGGTAGTTTTTCCAAATGTATGTCTTTTCTGGAAAACCCTCTGCCCCATTCTCATGGAAGAATTCTGACCTCATAAGAAGTCCATGATAAAAGGAACTTAACCATCTATCTCCAGGATATTGAAGTGGGAAAGCAAAATAATTTAAGAGAAGGAGGTGGAAATGGAATCAGGGGTTGTAGTCTTGTGGAATATATTAGTAGATGTTTTTTGCTTAGCATTAAATGGGAGAAACATCACTAGAACTGGACGATGTGGTAGGGACCGTGAGAGCAGCAACCCCGTGTTCATTCCCCATCCTCCTGTCCCCATTTTACTTTTACTCTGATGTGCAAACTCAATGCTATAATGAAACCATTACATTTACCATACTTTGAGGTGTAAATGCAATATTGTAATGAAACCACTTTGAATATCTTCCGCTTAAAGAGATTTGTACTGTCCTTTTTCTGGAAACTGATAATGACCACTTTTCTCCTCGAGGAGATCCCTAAATGTTTCAGACTGTTAAGGATGCTGCTAAGAGGTATATGTAAATTTCCAGCTGGATCTAGTTAAAAGCATCTGGTCAAAATTGATGGAAGGGGGACAAGGCACAATTCCAAAGATAAACTGGCTATCCTGAGTGAAAATTGGAAGAAGGACGAATTGATAATATATTTTAATTTGTCATTAAAATGTGCATTGATCCAGTAAATTCCATACCTGGGAATGTAACCCAAATAGATCACCAGAAAAGATACGAAGATGAGGTTATCATGATGTTTGAAATTCTGTCTAAAGAGGCAAAAGAAAGGAGGAAACGAAGGAGATAATTGCTTAACAATAGCATATTGATTAAATCATAGTGCATTGATTCAGTGGAACTCTATACGGTCATTAAGAAGAATACTAAGTTTATATCGATTAACACAAAAGAATGTCAATGATGCATTAAGTGAAAAAAAGCAAGTAACCAGACAGCACATGAATGTGTTCTGTTTCCAAAAAAAAAGCATGTATGTACATGCACACACTGTCATATAAAGAAAGTATCTGGAAGGAAATACCACAAAATGTAAACACTGGTTGTCAGTGGCGGATGGGGAATTACAGAAAGTACATTTCAGTTTTTCTTATTCTTGTATGCATTACTTTTATGATAAGAAATAGACACTAGAGCCTTCTTTTATTTTCCAAAGGAGAGTAAATTGGAAAATTACATTCTGGCGAGAAAAAACCATACTCCCTTATGTTTATATATTCAGCCTTGATAATCAATCTCTCTCTCTCTCCCCCCACTCCCATTCTTCTCCCACCTCTCTTCTTCACGTTCCCTCCCTTTCTCCCTCCCCTCCCCCTTGGAAAGAAGAAACAGAAGAGATCTTACGGAGAAGCAGAAAGTGGACTGTAAAAAAGGCAATGAAAGAATTTACTTTCTCATTTGAAATATGCACTGACAGAAACTCAGAAAAACTTTTAAACTGGCAAAGCCCTGAGAAGGTTTGTCTTTAAGTTAAAAGAAGTGGGGAAAAAAATTTTTTTAATATTTTAATCAAATTCTGTGGATAAGATTTGGGTTAAAATTCACGTTATCGATTAAGTAAAAAGGTACTAGTTAACAAGAAGTTCTTAAAAATATAAAAATAATTTTATTTATTATTTAATGTTTCCAAATTAATCTATAAGTAAAAAGCACTATCCTTATTTTTAAATAAAGGGCTGAGAGAAGGAGAGAAAAAGAATGGGAAGGCAGAATGGGAAGGGGGAGAGAGGGAGAGTTTATGGTTATAAAGACATACCTTGAGTTTGCTTCTGAAAACCACTTAATGCATTAGGCCCACATTTTAGGAGAATTACCTGCAGCCTCTTTGCTCTCCTTATTTATCTATTTCTTATTGAAATATAATTGACATATAACATTATGTCAGTTTCAGGGGTACAACAAAGTGATCTGGTATTTGTATATACTGCAGAATGATCACCACAATAAGTCTAGTTAATATCCATCACCATACAGAGTTACACATTTTTTTTCTTAAAATGAGAAATTTTAAGATCTACCCTCTTAGCAACTTCCAAACATGCGATACGGTATTATTAACTATAGTCACCATGCTGTGCTTTACATCGCCAGGGCTTACTTAACTTCTAATTGCAGGTTTGTCCCTTTTGACCCCCTTCACCCATTTCACCCACCCCACACCCCATCCACTGCCTCTGGCAAAACCACCAACCTATGTTCTGTAGGCCAGCAATCTGCCTTTCTACGAAGCCTGATTCCAGGGGCTGTCTTGAAGGGCAGGAGAAATGTCTCATTTATCCTCACTCACCTGCCCCAATTCCACCACAGCTTGACCAACCAACGCTCAACAGGGCCCAGTGAATATTAGACTGTCAACTCTAAGGACCATGTGTGTTTCTAATAGATTTTTTTAAAAATAATGCCTGGTTTATCACCACAATCAAGAGGTACAAATAAATAATGCTGACCATGACAATATTTAGGAAGATAGCAGAGCACTGAAGTTCAAGGCCAACTAACAACCAAAACTCCTAATATTCATTACCAATAATAAAAAGATCATGGGTCTCCCTGGTGGCGCAGTGGTTGAGAGTCCACCTGCCGATGCAGGGGACGCGGGTTCGTGCCCCGGTCCGGGAGGATCCCGCGTGCCGCAGAGCGGCTGGGCCCGTGAGCCGTGGCCGCTGGGCCTGCGCGTCCGGAGCCTGTGCTCCGCAACGGAGAGGCCGCAACAGTGAGAGGCCCACATACCGCAAAAAAAAAAAAAAAAAAAGATCAAAAAGAATAATCTTGATTGCTAATAATATTGAAATGTGGATTCAATTTAAGTAAAACTTAAATTTAACATAAAACTCCCAACTAGACAAATGTGAGCTATAACAATTTCATCTAAATTATGCTGTTCAGGACAGCCTTATACTTCTGCTTCTGTTCTCTTCCAACTATTGCCTTTATTTGAACATTGCCAATTTTTTTTTCCCCCTGTTTCAGGGAGTTCAATAGACCATATTCAACTGTGGCTTTAAGATGACCAATAAAAGGTGAAATATTTGCATTTTCTTTGCTAATCTTAAGCATTAAGCAAAAGCTGTATGTTAATGATTCTGTAGCTGGCATCCTTTCCAAACTTCCTTTGACTATTTTACCCTGGCCTCCAGAGCAAGAGATCTTAAAGGACAAAGTGCAAAATGTAGCTTTCCCAAAAGAACGATGAAAAGTTTCTTTCTTTCCCTTTTTTCTTCATTTGATCCTCTACTTTTAATGTAATAAAGGGGGGTAAAGTTTAAGTGTCACGGAGATGGGTTGTGAAAACTTACAAAGAATTCTTCAGGTTAACATTTGCAACTGGAATTTTTCTTCACATGGCATTTTCTGAGCAGAATAACTGTTACATATGAACAAAATGTAATCACTCAGGTGATCATGTGACCATCACAGTGCAAGGAACTATGACATGGTTCCTTCTCTCTAGAAGTTTACAGTCTAATTAAAGATATAAAATCAACATACAAAAAGATCAAAGAGGAAAGGAATATTCAGATGCTGAGTTGTATGATGCTGGCTGCAAACGTGATTATCAAAGGAGTTGGTGAGACTTAAGTGGCTGGAAAAGTGAGGATTTTATAAAGGAGTTGGAAGAAGGGAAAGGAGACAGGGCTAGGAAAAAAATGATGCCAGCTACATAGAGAGAGAAATAAGTGGGAAACTTGCAGGATTGGGGTTAGATGAACATCTGGAAAGGGTGACCAGCAAGCCAAACCACACGATTCAGAAGGGGGAAAAGACAGCTCCACTCCGGGCTGGCATCAATGTGCAAGAGCTGGGGGTGGTCCAGGCAGAACTGCTGCAGTTTAAGGAAGACAGGGTCCAGACCACAGAGACGAGGGCCTACCGTGGGCAGAGAAGCCGGACAGGGTGATAGCCCTGAAGGGGAACTAGAGACAGTGCGGCCTTACGCCTGCAGGAAATTAGATTTCACAGCTGAAAGCTGGAGGAGGTTCAATACTTCTGGTCTTAGAGAGGAAGATTCCAGCTCAATGTACAGCCAAGGGGCCAGGGACCTCAGAGCCCCAGATTTGGATGGTAAGATGTATATTCCATCCACCTCCACCAATAAGAGTTCATAAAATACTGCACGTTTGTTGGAGAATGACCTGGAGACTGAAGGCTTCATGTAACTAAGCAGGTCTAGAGAAGGCAGGTCCAGACGCTATGAGAATGAAAGGGGTGATTTCAGAAAATAGTCGGGCAACAACCTGTGTACGAGAAAGATGAGTTAAGACATGTCAGAGAATCAACCCTGCTTTACTGGTTCAGAGCTATGATGCAAATACCCATCCCTATACTAATGGGTCTAAAAAATACCATATTCAATGAAGATATCATCAAGGTCTAGTAAAGAGTATTCAGAAATTTTAAGTGCCCCAATTAATACCTTATTTCCTTGTATCCTAATTCATTCTAGAAGGTCTGAGGGACTTACAGAAAATGAATACCATTAAATAGTGAAATACAAATTAAAATGGACATCAGAGCCAGGAAAAATATAACTTGAGTGCATGCAAGAAAGCTAGGTAGGCCATAAAGTCTTCACAGTTGCAAGAGTTGAATTATCAGTCTGGCTCTGCATCTCCCAGTGGCCTTTTCCAACAAGTAAGAGGAAAACTTATATAAGCAGCTTTTACTCCACATGGGAATTCTTTCTTCTGACATGTCCTGGTCTACACCTGGCCCTCTTCCCACCCCCTTTCCTACCACCCTGAGTCTTCCACAGGCAGTCAGGTCCTGGGGGCTCCACATGACCCTCATGGCCAGGGACTGGCCACAGGGAGCTTGGAGGTGGAGAAGCACAGCAGGTGGGGAGGGGCAGTATCTGGCCTATTTACCTCCTGATTCCTTTTAACTCCTGAGCAAGAAACACAAGAATTCATCAAAAAATGGCCAAGATAAAGTAAGACCCATCCAGAGAGCTGATGCCTAAATTGCTAAGAAATAGGCACAGGCAAAAAAATTAATATTGGTCATTATGCACGGCTCCAGGGAGCTCTCCAGCCAAATCATGGTGTTTAAAAAATCTCCTGGGGCTTCCCTGGTGGCGCAGTGGTCGGGAGTCCGCCTGCCGATGCAGGGGACGTGGGTTCGTGCCCCGGTCCAGGAGGATTCCACATGCCGCGGAGCGGCTGGGCCCGTGAGCCATGGCCACTGAGCCTGCGCGTCCGGAGCCTGTGCTCCGCAGCAGGAGAGGCCACAGCAGTGAGAGGCCCATGCATCACAAGAAAAAAAAAAATCTCCTGTCCCTACTTTTCTATTGGAACATTTTCCGCTTTGAATACTGCCTACCACCCTTACCCCAACTAGGGAGGTCCTCATGGTGTCCCCTGGCTTTTGGGAGCACTTTTGCCCAAATCCCTCTTTTCATCAAGTTTACAGTATGAGACACTCCAACTCCAGCTAAACTACTTTTGAAACTTACATTTTAAAGGACAAGGTTCACAGGAATAGTTTACCCAGAAGGGATGGGACAGAGAGAGGTCAACAGTAAGAAACGAGAGCTTTATTAAAAGATTCTGATAAAGAAGATGTGGCACATATATACAATGGAATATTACTCAGCCATAAAAAGAAACGAAATTGAGCTATTTGTAATGAGGTGGATAGACCTAGAGTCTGTCATACACAGTGAAGTAAGTCAGAAAGAAAAAGACAAATACAGTATGCTAACACATATATATGGAATTTAAGAAAAAAAAATGTCATGAAGAACCTAGGGGTAAGGCAGGAATAAAGACGCAGACCTCCTAGAGAACGGACTTGAGGTTATGGGGAGGGGGAAGGGTGAGCTGTGACGGGGCGAGAGAGAGTCATGGACATATACACACTAACAAACGTAGTAAGGTAGATAGCTAGTGGGAAGCAGACGCATGGCACAGGGATATTGGCTCGGTGCTTTGTGACAGCCTGGAGGGGTGGGATAGGGAGGGTGGGAGGGAGGGAGACGCAAGAGGGAAGAGATATGGGAACATATGTATATGTATAACTGATTCACTTTGTTATAAAGCAGAAACTAACACACCATTGTAAAGTAATTATACCCCAATAAAGATGTTAAAAAAAAAAAAAAAGATTTTGAAAGACTACCTGAAAAATCACATCAAAGTCTAGACTTCCTTTACCTGTTGAGGATAAACAGAGAACCCAGGAAATAAAACTCACACCTTGCGCACTTAACTTCAAAGGTATTTTTAAGATAAGAGGCAGCTGGAGGAGTGGGTGGGATTTTCCAAGGTTCTGTTATGTGCCTGTTGAAATCAAAGTCTATTTCCAGTTGTGATGGCCATTAGACGATTTTTAGCACTATTATTAAACTCTCTTAATGACACACACTCTTGGGCCATCATATTGTCATGCATTGCCCTTTGTACAGCCAAGAAGAATCCTTTGCCTGCCCTGTCATTCCCCCCGCCCCACCCACACCTGCTCCACCCCCAGCAAAGTTACCTGCTCCTTCCTCTTTGACACACCACTTGTCTCCACCTTTGTTGCCCCTGCACTCAGGGACCACACCTAAATCACCTTGGCATTTCCAGGTGAGCACAGTGCCTGAGAAACAAGGCATGCAATGCAGATTTTCTAAAATAATAAGGAACTGAGTATTTCCCACAGCCCTGCTGCCTAAAAATGTAAATAAATACAACTAGGTTACGTTCCCTGATTTGGAGATTTGGGAAGCAGGTAAATCAGTCAAAAGAAATGTCACTGAATGAGCAGAGAATGTTGAGAATGTACACATTGTCACATGATCACACACAGCTTAAAGAGTTGGTTCTAAAATTTTTAGAGACACAGATGTCTCTGAGAATCCACTGGAGTTTGGGCTTTCTCCAAAGAAAGATGCACAAACACATAAAAGTCTACAGCACATTTTCAGGAGATTCATGGGCTCCGTGAAGTGACCTTTGACCTCCAAAACTATTGCAAAACCAGGAGCCAACCGAGCCCACATGAGGAACTTCTGCCTAAGAATAACAGCATCTGTTGGTTGTGTATTGAAAATTCTATTTTTTTAAACATGCCATTATAAACAGACTACAAAAGACTATGTCTCCAAGGAAGCATCATGATGCCAGTGAAAACATATGTAACAGGTAAGTCCCTAAAGATTTAAACCACTGGGGCTGTGAAAGTCCATTGCACCAGAGCCATCTTATTACCTCAATCAAAGTCTTAACCCTCATTGTACTTGCTCAAGTACTGGGTAACTTCTCCTTATTTCTCAAGAGAAGAAAATCAACAGAATGCACTGCTTTACAAATAATTTTGCAAGACAAGAATCTTTTTCAATTGGATATTTAGAATCCAGGAAATTTGAAGCACTCTACAGGTGTCACAAAAGGGTCCTGGGCAGACTGGGAACATTTCTAATCCAGTTAAGATGGCAGTTACAAAGACCTGGAAGTCACTGATTTCCAGAGCTCTGTGGCTAATCTACTAGCTATAATCTTGAAGATGTGATCCCAGCTCCAAGGCCACCACTGTTCATTCCTTTGTGAAGTAAACGTGGATCTAAAGTTACAAGAGCAGCTTTTTAGTAGATCATAAACGATATACCATTGGTCTATATTTAACATACAATGTACTTCTTTTTACAATATAAATTAGCCATAAAAATGTACTAAAAACTGTAAGAAAGAATGGTACAAATGTGGTAAAAGTGATCGAAAAAGTAATGGCTTATGAGCAGGAGAAGGGAATGAGGAAAGCAAAAAAAGACAAATATAAGCAGCTCGACTACCAGAAAGAAAAGACTGGAGAGAGGATGAGCTGGATGGAAAGGAAAATAAATTCAAGGAAGAGGAAAGAGGCAAAATACCAGATTGAGGAAGCAACAAACACAGACCACAGAAGTGAAAAGTAGGGGAGGGGGCAGCAGCATTCCTCTGAGCAAGCGATCAACAAGAAGTATCAGTAAAGTACACGTGCCCTGCTGGGTTTTCTGATCAGAAGGAGAGTTAACTATGAGGATATTCCCGGATCGTCTGTGTGTTTGTAGGAAGTTGTAAGAATTTAAGGAGATTTGGGAATCCTTGTACAGCAGAATCTTTTGCTGGCTGTTTTCATCCTATACTACTCCAAGTGAGGAGAGTTTAAATGAGGTCTTGAAGCAGAGGAATGGATAAAGAAGATGTGGTACATATCAACAATGGAATACTACTCAGTCATAAAAAAGAATGAAGTAATGCCATTGCAGCAACATGGTTGGACCTAGAGATTATCATACTAAGTGAAGTAAGTCAGACGGAGAAAGAAAAATATCATATGATATCATTTATATGTGGAATCTAAAAAGATGATACAAATGAACTTATTTACAAAACAGAAACAGATTCACAGTCTTCAAAAACAAATTTATGGTTACCGAAGGGGAAAGCTGGGGGTGGTGGGGAGGAGGGATAAATTAGGAGTTTGGGATTAACATATACACACTACTATATATAAAATAAATAATCAACAAGGACCTACTGTATAGCACAAGGAACTCCACTCAATATTCTGTAATGACCTATATGGGAAAAGAATCTGAAAAGGAATAGATGTATATGTATGTATAACTGAATTGCTTTGCTGTACACCTGAAACTAACATAACATTGTAAATCAACTAGACCTCAATATAAAATAAAAATTAAATTAAAAAAATAAATAAATGAGGTCTTGAGAGATAAGAGATTTGGCCGTCTGAGGCATGGAGAGCATGGGAGGACAGGGAAGGTACAGGTGGGGATGGGACAAGTAGCAGGTGGCTGGAGCAGAGGTCCACCGTGTAGAATTGAGGGGAAATATGCCTAAGGGCAAGGGACGAGAAGAAATAAAAGCCTAGAGGAGGAGTCCAAATGCAGCTTTTACCCTAAGGAAACGGAGACCTCCAGCAGCTTTCCAACACAGAGGCAACACACCAGAGGGCCGGTTTGGACCCCACCCCTGAGATGGTCCATCATGGCAGTGTCTCCAAGCAACCACAAGTAAAACAAAAGCAAAAAATGACCCACTTCAGACAGGGAAGCCTCAGCTGCATTTCATGAAAATGCAACTGGAACAATGAACCTCCTACTTGGGAATCGAGAGCACTGGGTGAACGGATCCTCACAGAGCTAATGAGCACCTTGGGTACCTCCAGTGGAGCAGAAGATGCTAAACAAAGGTCGATTTAGTTCTTTGCCCCGAAAACACTGCATAAAGCAAAAAAGTATTTGGAAGAGACATATTTAGGGAAAACAGAAGAGATAATTAAGAAAAGGGCGGAAGAGTTGAAGTTGGGTGACAGCACAGGAGGAAAGGGGCTGGTACACTGAGGTCCAGAGGGAAGAGCCACATGTTGTGTACAATGTTACATGACCTCTTTCTTCCCGTGAAAGAGGATAAGTATTCATAAGGCCATGGTAATGAAGGAAAACTGGAAAAAATTAAATGGACTAGCAATGGAAAAGGCCAAAGATAAATACATTCTCATCACCTGGAATGTGCAGAATATTAATGTGAGGCTCTCAGCAATAAATTTTTAAAAAGAACATTTATATGACATAGTATTATATTCTTCAACTTATTTTTTAAATTTAAAACTAAATTTTTGATTTTTTTCCTCCATCAAACATAATATACTGACTTTTAAAATTGCTGCATGGTATCCCATTGTGTACTACAGCTTAACTTTTTAATCATTCACTGCTCTATTGTTAAAGATATAGAACATCTGTAACTTTAAAAAAAAATTTTATTGGAGTATAGTTGCTTTACTATAATGTAAATTTGTGTATTTGAAAATATTTGTATGTAATACAAAACTCAAAATTATTAATATTGGTTACTCAGAAAAGAAAGATGGAGTTTGACTGGGAATAATGGTATTTATATATATATATATTTTTTTTAGAAGATGTTAGGGGTAGGAGTTTATTAATTAATTAATTTATTTTTGCTGTGTTGGTTCTTCGTTTCTGTGCAAGGGCTATCTCCAGTTGTGGCAAGCGGGGGCCACTCTTCATCGCGGTGCACGGGCCTCTCACTATCGTGGCCTCTCCTGTTGCGGAGCACAGGCTCCAGACGCACAGGCTCAGTAGTTGTGGCTCACGGGCCCAGCTGCTCCGCGGCATGTGGGATCCTCCCAGACCAGGGCTTGAACCCGTGTCCCCTGCATTAGCAGGCAGACTCTCAACCACTGCGCCACCAGGGAAGCCCTGATATTTATATTTTTAAAATAGCGCTTTTAAATTTTTTGAATTGCTTATAACTATTATAATAAAAATGGGATCCTAGTAGTGTTTAAATAAAAGTATATAAAATAAAATTTTATTTTATTTAAAATAAAATAAAATTTTAAATAAAAGTATATAAAATAAAATTTTAAAACATTTATGGAAAGCTGGTAATGGCAACCAAGTTTGCCTCTCAAAGACACAAAAGGGATTCCTTTGCTCTGTTGCAGAGAAATATTAAAACTCCTTAGGACCTTAGTTATGTAAGGGAATCTACAGAGAGTGAGGGAAAGAGAGGAGACAGTTCCTGAAAGGGCCTCAAGTTTCTTTCTAGGAAGGAGCAGCAGTGACTAAACACAGCAGCACAACTCTGGAACTTTCCTCTCCCTTCAGCACGGAAGTTTTCTCCCACCTGCACTGGCATCACTTTGTTCATCCGTTGAATGAATGCCATTGTATTCTTCAAAATAGTCTTTTGGTTCTTAGCTAAAAATGTACTCATGTCTATAGAGCCCAGTATTGTAAAAAAAAAAAAAAAAAAAAAAAAAAAGTAATTATTATAAGAAGCTGCTTAAAAAAAATTAAACTCTCAAAAAGAGAGTTCAACACATGTCAATGTAGTAAGCATAAGGCTTCCACAATGATTACAAAAGATAAATCTTGTTCCTTTACGATAAAAAGATTTTGTAAAAAGAAGTAGCTGGCCATGAGTAAGTGTTGCCAATTTATCATTGTGAGGAAGACAGCCATTCTCTCGAAAGGAGCTTGTGAAACAAGACTATTATTTTTAAAAAGAATAACACTAAAAGAGGGTGAGCTCCATTACAAAGCCACATAAAACAGGAGGCTTGGGCTTCCCTGGTGGCGCAGTGGTTGAGAGTCCACCTGCCGATGCAGGGGACACGGGTTCGTGCCCTGGTCTGGGAGGATCCCACATGCCGCAGAGCGGCTGGGCCCGTGAGCCATGGCCGCTGAGCCTGCGCGTCCAGAGCCTGTGCTCCGCAACGGGAGAGGCCACAACAGTGAGAGGCCCGCGTACCGCAAAAAAAAAAACACAAAAAACAGGAGGCTCTAGTTAGGAAACTTAAAAGGATATCAGATCACAAATTTTCAAAGTGGAAAATAATGGTTTAGAGAAATAAAGGATCAAAATCATTGTCTCTTCATCATAACCCAAAGTATAAGCTTTGAGAAAGAATTCCTTAATTTAGTTATTAACATATCAAATTTATTTTTGGAAATTATTCCTCTAAGGGACATTTCAAACCAAAGACATGTTTTTCCATGAAATTTTCTATTAGCAAAATGAACACAAATTATGCTGGAGTTCACAAAATTTCTTGTACCTCAAAAGAATAAATAAATATTAACACTGGAAAATCTTTCTTATTAATTTTCATCCCTGATATTCTGATATACTCCCAATATATATACTCCCAATATCAGTCTAAATCATGGTTTTGTTAAAACCCAAAGTAGTATAAAATGTAAGGTAACATTTAGAATGTATATATTTTGGTAAAATTAATGACATTTTAAAGAGTAGTGATAACTCATACATTTTCTTGAAATGTTAGCTCCATGTCACAGAACAGGCTAATCTACTAAAAAGAAAAACTTAAAAGATTAATATAAAATAAAATTGAAACTATGGATCAAAATATACAAACTATTTCCTTTTAAATAAATTGTTACAACAGATATGGAAGCAGATAACAGTTACTTGTACTGGGGAGTAAAATTTAGATTTGACTGTTGACAACACTTCATCACACAATTTCTAACTAATAATCTAGTACTGTATCCATCTTAATAGCCAAAAACTGGTCCAAAGTTGAATACCGTCCCCTCTTTTACGAGCATGTCCATTCCCCAAGCTGATTTCTTTTTACCTTCTCTCTGCCCAATAAAATCCCTGCCCCCCACCCCCTGTTGGATTTCCGAAGATTGGGAAATGACCTTATCACCAGAGAAGGATCAAATATAAAATACAATATAAATTATACAGAGCTGAGCATTTCATTTTCCCAGTTTGTCATCATTATATTTGCATCAAACACATATCTTGGAGAATACACCTTAATGCTTCCATTTAATTTAGCAAAATATTTAGTGTACCTCAGAAAAAAAATTGTGAAAACAACCAAAAGCATCCCTAACATTTGTGATTTATACTTTCACATCCATTTTCATTAAACCCTTTCAACACCCCTGAGAGACAGGTGCTGCCTCTACCCGCTAATGCCCTCATCCTCCAGGTGAGGACTGTTAGAATATATGATTGAACAGGACAAGACATTAACAGCAGGATGCAGAGGGCCACTTGGGTGCACTGGACTGGAATGAATAGAGTCTGAACTTGAGCTTGTATCTTTGAGTTGAGGCTGCAGGACGGAACAAGTCTGAATAAAGTCAGGAAGTTATCAGCATGGTAAGCGGCTAGAGTTACAAGCCCCAACCCCGGAATGAAGAAAACTGGCAGAATACCATCAGAATGCTAAACCAGGGGAAAGTACTCTGGAAACTGCCCAAGCTTAGCCCTTGAGGGGAGCCGGAGGAGGGGGTGGGGGGGTGAGGGAAAGGGTCAGGAGGAATCATACTTTCTGAAGGTCATCTTCCTCCAGGGCAGAGGAAACTAAAAACAGCTAATTGGACATGTGGTAGTTTAGAGAGAGGTAAATGACAGATTTAACCATGTTAGAGAAAATGTGAAAACTCAGAAGTGACCCATGGGGGAAGGTGGTGTGGGCAAGAGGGACCCCAAAGAGAGTTGTGATCCCCCCAAGTTATTCTGAGTCAGAGGTTCAGAAGTGATAAATTGTTTGCTCAGGTGCCGAGCCCAGGGCCCTGGGTCAGGCCAACATCAAGTGGAAACCAAGCTTCTTCTGAGACACCAACATTCAATGCCTCAAGTTGCCCACAATTCTGGGAGAAAGAAGATTAAAGAGTCAAAAATGAAGCCAAGGACTTCCCTGGTGGCACAGTGGTTAAGAATCCGCCTGCCAATGCAGGGGACACAGGTTCGAGCCCTGGTCTGGGAAGATCCCACATGCCACAGAGCAACTAAGCCTGTGTGCCACAACTACTGAGCCTGCGCTCTAGAGCCCGCGAGCTACAACTACTGAGCCCACGTGCCGCAACTACTGAAGCCCGTGCGCCTAGAGCCCGTGCTCTGCAACGAGAGAAGCCACTGCAATGAGAAACTTGCGCACCGCAATGAAGAGTAGCCCCCGCTCACTGCAACTAGAGGAAGCCCGTGTGCAGCAACAAAGACCCAACGCAACAAAAATAAATGAATTAAAAAAAAAATGAAGCCGAGATTCACAGCATTAAATGCCAAAGACCACACATCTAGGACTCTTTGGCTGGAACTGGGATACAGTCTCTGGATTTCAAAGCCCACAATTTTTCAATTTTGAGCCACACTGGAAATATTATCTTAGAAGCCAATTTTGATTATTAGAAAAACCTCATCTAAAATGGAGGAAATTATGCTGATGGCTAAAATTCAGATTATCTGGGCAAAATTCCCTATATACTATCTCTAAACACCAAACCGAGGTTGGGTTGAACCAGATGCGGTTTTGGATACAAGATTTCCATAACTCACCGATGAAGTGATTGTGCCCCAAGGCAAGCATCTCCTCCAAGAGGACGAGGCCCCCGGGAGTCTGGAGGAGGGTCACGCTCCGTCCATCTATGAGGGAGCACTGTTGAAATCCCGTGGCCGTGACCTTCCACAGCAAAATCAGTGAGGCAGTGGCATCTTGACGAATTCTGAAAATGAGAACGATGTCAATGGAAAGTCCCTTGCAGAAAAATTCATCTTAGAATCAGTTCATCAAATTCAAAATAAAAATAAAGACGGCACATACATCCATAAAAGTATTGGGAAATGGAGGAAATGATCTTCTAAACAGGCGCCCACTTCATGCGGACTCACGGCCGTCATTTCCCACACCGTTAGACACGTCTGTCTCCCGCTTGATCAAAAATATACCATAAAATCGCTAATAGACAACTCACCTTTGGGTAACAATTTTCATCAATAATAAAAGGGCATATTGAGTTTAGAGACAACTCCTTCCATAACCACACAATATAAAGAGTCCTGCTAAAATTTATTATAAATGTGTAATACATCCCCAAACCACCTGAGTAGTGCTGCTTATATAAGTGAAAGTGGGGCTTCCCTGGTGGCGCAGTGGTTGAGAGTCCGCCTGCCGATGCAGGGGACATGGGTTTGTGCCCCAGTCCGGGAAGATCCCACATGCCGCGAAGCGGCTGTGCCTGTGAGCCATGGCCGCTGGGCCTGCGAGTCCGGAGCCTGTGCTCCGCAACAGGAGAGGCCACAACAGTGGGAGGCCCGCGTACCACAATAAAATAAAAAATAAAAAATAAATAAGTGAAAGTGTGTCACCTCCCATGCTTCTGGCCTCCCCTGGTTTCTTCTTGCTTTCAGGATAAAATCCAAAGAATGAGATGCCCTAGACGACCAACCCACCCCGGCCTCAGTTCCCTCTCAGCCTCTGATCCTGCAGTTCCATCCTTGCCACCTGGTGCAATGGCCACAAGGAGGTACTGTCTCTTCCCCGGGCAGGTGCTGTCCCGGGTCCCAGCCTTTGCCTCCTCCACCTGGGAGCTGTGTCATTCTTCGAGGCTTAGCCCACTAGCACCCCCCCTCTGAGACCTTCTGCACTCATCTTCCTGGCAACCAGCAGCTGCCTGTCCTTCCTCTGTGCTGCCGGGGAAGCAGGGTCGTGGTCCACAGAGCTGCTCCCCCCAGGGCAGAGCTCCTGGCTTGCAGCAGGGGGCCCAATAAAGGGTTGATAAATGATCAAATTCATGAATAAATGAAAGTGTAAGGAGCTAGTAAGCCTCCCACGTGAATTCAGCACCCAGAGATCATTCAGTACTCCCATCTTACTCAGTCTGGGTCAGACTCTGCTCTTTCTGTCCAGATCTGCAGCCTCAGAGAGTCTTGGGGAATTTCAGATTTTTGTGGGGGGGGCGAGGGAAGAAAGAAGGTATTTAAAAGGATAGATCAGAACTATTCAGGAAGGCTTATGAAAGTAAAACAATATGACCTAGACAAGAAAGAACTGGATTCATAAATATAAAGGCAACTAAATGATACTGATTTCCCTGAAACCAGCTCTGGACGGTGGAGTTTCATCTTTGGTACGAGCAACGGAACACTTAGGACAGGGGTCCCCCTACTGGCGGAACTCAGAGCTGCCTCAGATGCCACACCCTTCTCCCTACAGGGATTTCTTCCCTGTGCCCGGAGTTCACTGCCCATCCTGGCTTTTCCTATCAGAAGATGGGCAGGGCATGCAGGGGCAGTGGAACAAAGCCCCTCTTCCAGGGACTCCGTTGTTTAGAAGGGAAGGTGGGCAAAAATGACCCTGTGTAAGTGAAGAGTGGGTCTCCAGTACCCACTGCCCTCTTAAAATGGAGCGATGCAGCAGACTGGTTAACCAGGACGGGGGCCATATGTCCCCCTGTCTTCTGAAGTCCCTGAAGGCTAGAGAGCAAATGTCCGTTTCAGTGCATGAGGGGTAGGATGGGGAGTGCCAGTTAATATCAACAGAGGACGGGCGGTGGGAGCTGTCAGACAGGTGCGGGGGGGCCAGTGCTCCAGGCGGCGTGACTCGCCAGCAAAGCAGAGCACCTGGCGCCCTGCCGGGGGCTGTCATCACTGCTTCCCTTTGCCTCCTCTCCATCCCCACCAGTGACAACCAGCCGCGTGTAATTTGAAGGAGCTTAAATTTAAAACACAACAAAACACTCCTCTCACCTGCTTGTTTTTAAAGAGACAATTGTAATGTTTGGGTCTTAAATTTGGGGTAAATTATGCATACGAATGTAACTAATGGTCCACTAAAATCAGAAGAAGCCAAAGAATTTGGGGAGCAAAAGTCATTTGAGAAGAGAAGGGTCTGGCTCTAGATCTTAGCTCAGGCACCTGGGTTTCTTATCTCCCACCTAACTCATCCAATCCAGTCTCCCTGGAATCTTCTCCTCTGAAATCGCTCCCTCTAGTTTTTGAGTGACAGAGGCCACACCTTCTTCACAGGGAACCATTCATGATTCTCACTGGACTGACCAGTTATGGACCAGTTAAGTGAACAGACACCACCCAGCAGACAGTCACAAACATGATCATTTTTAACTGGGCGTTTATTCTTACTTGACTGAAGTGTTCTGTGGCACCTCGAAGGACACCAGACGGCCACCCGCAGAGCTGTTAGAACTGGCATTCCCACAGGCAGTATCTGGAATCGCCTGGAGGAACAAAGAACAACAGAGAAGACAAGTTATGGGGGTTAATCATGGTGCAAGATAACTTGAGGAAGCAAAATTCCATGAGCTGCCTCCACTCCATTCCTTTGGGTGATGCTGGGGACGGCCACCTGACAGGCCAAGTGAAATATTATAAACTCTAACCAAAACGAAAGCTTTGCCATTTGAGTTTCTGAAACGCGAAAGCTTTGCTGAGAGGCATCTACACATTCCCGGGATGACTACAGCTGCTAACAGGATGGTGCGCGGAAGGGCGGAAGATCTGCTCCCCTCTCTCTTTCATCCTGCAAGCAGTCACGGGCCTCTGTTCTCTGCTCAGTCTGGCGGTAACGAGGGACTAAATGCTTAGAGAACAAGGAGGTGGCCTTAAAGGACTAGCTTCCGTGCCACGGGCAGAAATCTCAATGACTAGGAGAATGAGCTTTCCAGAGAGCAACAGACACGTCTGGTCTGAATGACCGTGCTCTGTGCAGAGGTGTACGTAGGAGCACGTGCTAAGGCCAGGTAGCTGGGAGCTGCCCTTTTTTTCCCCTGTGGACCAGACCTTCATTTTTAGGTAACGTGTTCCGGAAAGTATTATACTGATGTGTGCAAAAAAGGGAGTTCAAGGGGGGTAACTGCTCATCAGGAAGCATATTGCTAACACTTGAGCTGTGTCCAGTGAGGTGCCTCTGACCTGTTTATTCATTCATTCCTCATGCTGTGATCACTGTGCTCATCCCACGAATCAAAACAAAAGGGTATTAAAAGTGTTCACCATCACTGAATTAACTGAGAACAATACAGAAATTCTCAGCACTTCCACCCCACTCCCAACATGTAGAATTTATTGTCCAGAAATACATTCACGTGTTCCTCCGGCACTTTTAACCTGCTTCTTGAACAGCCTATGAAATAACCGCATGATACGAATATGAGGCAATTCATTTTTACATTTACCTGCTGTAGGATAGCATGCCTTTGAATAACTAGGTTGAAACGGTTGGCTGGGGAGAAATTTTCTTTAAAGGACACTTCCTTGATAAACATGGGACCAAATCTAATTCACATTCAAGAAGTGAGTCATCCAGCAAAGAGATATTAAAATCCTAACTTCAAAACATCCATTACAAATCTGAAACCAGAACAAGTTTACAGTTTTTTAGACAGGATAAAAACACTGCCCTGTGGTCTGGATGGGGTCTTCACAAATTGTGTGGCAATGAAAAAAAAAAAGTGGGTCAACTGGTTAAAATCACCCAGAAACATCAAACAAGAAATGCTGCCTTACCTCTTTTATAACAATAATCGAAATTTCTAGACATATCCTTCGGCTCTAAAAATGCTACACAAAGATCTATATAGGTTTTTTTTTTTCATTTAAGCTACAAAACCTGTAATAATATACAACCACAGGTCTATATGGAAGTCATATAATGGACAAGATATGGAGTGGAATGACACTTTATCAACGTTACCGCAAACTCAGGTTTTGTATTTGTTCTTCTATTCTTCTAGCTAGCAAACTTATACTTTATGTCATCTTTTAAAGGTCTGCTGGAAAATCCTCAGAATGGGACTTTTGATGAGCTTGAAAATCCAATAAGCCAAACCCAGACTGGACAAGATTCAATGAACAGAATTTGCTGTTGCCAAAATGAACAAAATTTGGAAATCTCATTCTCGAATGCACTGCCAAAATATTTTAAAAAATCAGTGATGGCATTTTTTTTTTTTTCTAAATCCCACTGAAGTGCTGCAACTTACCACCGATAGAACCTAAACAATAACAGACAACCAAAAACTGGAGCATAAAATTCCATGAAGGAAAATTAGGTCAATAGTGGAGGGTCTGTAATATGTTCATTTATAATATTCTTCATTGAGCTGCCTGTCCCCAAATCTAAGATTATCTCACAGAAATGTATGTGGTTATCATTCCAGGAAATAATTTCATTCATTTGCTTCTCTTGCTTACTCTTTTTAGGCTCATAAAACAATCATAACCGAAACGTCCCATTTACGCAACCAAGAGAGATTTCCTACACACAAGGGCAGAAAGGAAAAACAGTTAGGCACATCTTTTGTTCAATATGTAACTTCAAGGTCTTGCATTTTTATAGCTGATATCAGAAACACTGGAATTATTTTAACTGTACTGGTTTCTTCCATAAAAGCACATGCACTAAAATGTTCTCACCTCCACTTGATCCCATTTCATTTCTACAACTTTCTGCCCAGTTTTCGGCTGCCACGTTGGCAGGGTGATGGTGGCCTGAGAGCGGGGCAGGATTATGTCAGGCTCCTGGGTGGTGGGGACAGGCTGAAGCTGTCTGGGTGCCATGGACTCCGTCCAGCCAGAGACGGGGACGCTGGGAAGTGCCTGTTCACAGACTGGACCTTCATAGCCTTCATTGCAAATGCAGAGGTAGCCGTCGCTGCTGTTGCTGCTGCTGTTGCTACTGCTGCAGTTGCCATGGTGACACGGGTTGCTGGCGCAAGGATCCGCAACAAGCTGAAACGAGACCATAAATGGGTCAATTATTCCCTCATAAGGAAAGTGGCGCGGTCTCTGGGAAATGAGCTCAGTGGCTCAGAGCTGCTGCTCTAACAGAAACGCAGTTCCTGTGGAATGTGCATTTTTAACTACTTGTGCTGTCTGGGGCAGGGGGGCCTCCCAAGGTCATCCCAACATTAACCCTTCCATAGATAACAGGCATCCAACAAGGAAGTATGTAGTTAGTGGGGAAGAGCCTCCCCCACCCCAAGGCCCTAAATAATGTTGATTTCAGGAACACTTACTTAGAGGAATTTTCTAAGGCAAAAATAGTTAAAACTGAGGCTCATTAGGAATATACCAACTTTGATATTTCTAGCTGCCAGTTAACTGATTACTAGGGACCTACATTGAAATCTCCTCCTTCACATCCTGGACCATTCATAGCAAGGTTCCCTCATGAGAAATGACTGCCTAGTTTATCCCCCCTACAGACGCACTTACCTACGTCTTCCAATTTCCGACCTGATGAACAATTCTCTTTAAGGTGATGTTATTTAATTAAAAGCTTCCAAAAGGATCAGCCTGCGTGACAATTGCATGCTAGAAGGGAGCATGGTGGTGACTTATATTAAGCAGAGTTCTATGAGAGTTTCTACCTGATTATTTTGGAAGGTGATTACAGAGAAATGTTACCCTGCTGGATGTGGAAGATAAAATTTCAGTTGCGTATCTGTAAATTGTGCTCATGTTCTAAGGAAAGCGTTTATCGCTGAGTCCTTTGCTGACCTCTGACTTGCCATTTGTTATTACCTGGAGATGCTACAAAAACAATGTGAAATGAAGCAGCGTAACAATGCTTCTCTCCAGACAGCCCAAGGGTTCAGGCATGTTCACAGAGCTTATTCAGTTATCATTTGCTTCTGTGATAACAGAAAATTAGACCCTGGTTTCTCAGGGCTGGTAATAGAATTGAGTGAATAATAGACAACAGAGAAATGGGACCTTCAATTTCTCTTGTTGAAGTGAGTTCGTACTTAAACACACATGGATAGAATTCTGCCTGGAAAAACAGCTACTCGTTCTGCTAATGATCCTTGTCACACAATTTCCAGCAAACTCCTTTAGGAAGATTAAGGGATTTGGGATTGAGTAAAATGAAGCTCCAAAAACACCACAGTGTTAATTCTATGCTGTCACTTGGCAAAACCTTCACAAAATCTCAGCTAAGAGTAGATGGATTGGTATCTGAAGAAAATATTTCAAGCCTAAATAATCTAAAATATTTACAATCTTTATCAACTCAAAGTAAAATCCAAACTCCTTCCACGGCAGACAAAGCCCTCCCTGATCTGGCCCCTTCCTATCCCTGAGGTCCTCTCTTCCCACACTTTATCCTCTTCCCTTACATTCAACCCCCTTCACCTTCTTTATGTCCCTGCACTATGCCAAGGTCATTCCCACCCCAGGGCCTTTGCACCTGCTGGGCCCTCTGCCTGGAATGCTTTTCTCTCAGACTTTGCATGGCTCTCTACCTCATTTCACAAAGCTCTCTACTCAAATGTCATCTCCTCCGAGAAGCCTTCCCTCACCGTGAAATCTAAAATAAATCCCTTTTTTGTTTCCCAAAGACACGTGAGCCCCGTCAGTGCATGGACTTATCTGCCATGTTCACAGCTCTATTCCCAGCATGTTGAGGAACACAGAAAACATGGTAGAGTTTCTTTAAAAAAGCACTGGAAAAATAAAGACACACAGATCAATCAACATCTGAAAAGCAATGTGTGACGAGGGACAGACTGAATTGCTCCTTTAGTCCTGATACTGTTCCAGTGCTTTGCATTTATTTCTAGGAAGGCTTTGTGGAATGGGTATCACCTCAAGAAGGAGGAAGAATTTAATTAGCTAGGATAAAGGGGACATATAAACCAGGTTTCTGATATCAGCTCATCTGAAGGTTGACCTAGTCACAAATTAAGACTTTTAACACATGCCTGAAAACAAAGAAATACATTTAAATCATTTTTAAAAATTGGAGAGATCATTACAAAAATCAGTTCTGGAAGTGCAGACCTCCATGGTGCAGCTTAGGGAATGAAAAGGCAAAGACCACAAGGCAAAGACCACCAATCTGATGGCCAAAGACGCCCCAGGGCTTCTGTCCCATCGCCACAGCCTACTGCTGGAGACTGCCAGTCTCAGAGACCATCAAGGTGAGTCACTGTGTGAAGTCCGTCCCTTCGTGGGCAGTGTCGGGGTGGGTGCTGGTGGAGACAGCTGGGTGGGAAGGGTAGGCCCCCAGGGCAAGGCCCAATTCATCAGGCCCAGGAGTCAGCTCCACCAAGTGAGGAATAAATAGCCAGAAGAAAAATAGGCTGAGGATAAACAATACCATCTAAGCGCTGCTGTCTAGGCTTGACAGATGAGAGGAAAGCAGGAAGAGCATGGGATTCAATAAGGAATGACTAACGTCAAAGGCCAGGAGAAACGCTCTGGGTAGAGAAAAGAAGACAGAAGCTAAAAATTAAACTATCAGTTGTATAGATTTCTAAAGGGACTCAAAACAGTGAATGCTGTGATGGTGCACACATGTACACACATGTACACACACATGCACTGAATACAAAGCAGGGTGTTAAATGCATTGCGAGATCGTTGATCTCTTCTTTAAAATAATCATGTCATATTCATGCTGCTTCCTTGGGTTTTCGCCTAGTTGCTTCACTAACAATGACAATTACCTTCCTTTCTATCCTCTAACACTTCAGACTAGTTTCATTAAAAAAAAAAACAATCTTTTCAGTTGCCTAACAGCAAATACAAGATAAAATACAATCATTAATCTTTAAGCAAAATCTTGGCATCATAAATATTTATTGTAAGTCCTATTTTTCTGTACACAGCTTACTGAGTTGTTTTTTTAAGGTTGTATGTGTATTTTATCTCACAGGGAAAAAGTCCTGTTACAGAGGTCACTACTGCCCTTGAATCCCATTACATTTGAACTATAAGCAGAAAATAAGCAAACTGCCAAAATGAATAATGAGGCAAAATATCGTAATTAATAGACCTGACTTTGGGGATGCTCGAAATTCAACGTGATACCTTCTTGGCTATAATTTCTAGCTTCTAATGATGGGGGGGAAAGGGATGAAGACTTTGTAATATCAGCAGAAAGAGCAAAGAGAAAGCCTATGTGTTAATGGTTTTCTGCTTACAGTAACCAACAAGCTCACTTAGTAAATGCTGTATGTTCATTGCATCAGATTAATTCATCTATTTAAACCAAATTTTTTCACATCATAGAGTTAAGCTAAAACTATTCTTTTCACATTTTATTTTCAACTTTTCACCTATGTCAAATAATTTATACTATAATCAAGAGCACTTATGGGGGTGCATAGAGGGTGAGGTCAGAGCGAAGGTGCCTGCCAGCCCCAGGACACATGATTTGAAGGCAGTCTCATGTGACACTTTAGCCGTGACCTGTTTTCCTTCCCTAAACTGAGTGCTGCCCATGTTTTTGGCAATTCCAGTGCCCTCTGCAGCATACAAACAGAAGGATGAAAAGGTCAAACTTAAAACAGGTATAAAAGAGGCCCACTTACAGGGTCGTTAAGATACAACACGTCAAAGCTACCAGGGTCGCTGCAAAGTGCCGCACGTGAACACCTTCGTCTGCCTTACCTGGTGATGGTGGGCCTGGGAGAAACATAACCACCTTCCTGGTGATCCTTCCGTGCTAGTTAGACACCTGGTTGACTTCGTTCCAACTTCTCCTGTACTTTTACCGAAAACTCAACATGGCTGAGCAGTAATTCATGTGCCATTGATCCGGCACGTATGACGTGCCAGGCAGGACGCCTAGAAGAGGGGTCAGGAGGGTAAAGAAAGCCCAGTCCCAGCCCTCAAAGAACTCTCAGTCCAACAAAAGGGTAAGACACATGAACTTGGACGTGCCCTGAGCCATCTAACTGTCAGCTAATACCCTGCACGTATGCGTGTCAACCATTACGATCGTGTGTTTGATTGAGTTAAAGTTCTTAACACTGAAAAAGAGAACGGGCTTGATGATTGCAGCTATGAAATGAGCAGCTTACGAGCAGGTCTCAGAAACCATCTCTTAGGTGGCAGTGGCAGCTCTCACAAAGGAAGCAGCAGAAAAGAATCTTCTAGGCAAAAATGGAGGCAGGTGAGAAGCCAGCATCCTGGTGACGGCCCTGGTGTGCAGGTGGCTGAGCGGCTTGGGCGAGTTACTTGCCTGCACTGGATACACATTCCTCGCACATCCAGGGGCTGGGGTGGAACATGTCAAGTTCTGCTCCTGCTCTGCGGTTTAGGTTCCTATTGACATGACTGTTTTCAGAGGGTCCAGAGGAGCACAGAGCAAACCTGGGGTCACCTCCCTCCCTCATTTATACCCACGTTCAGTGGGCAGAGTCATCCAAGCAACGGGAAGAGTGTCTGAGGAAACGGACGCAAAGAAGCCCAGGAGGAGAGCCTACAAACGCTGATGGAACACACCACTTGGCCCAGGCCACGCAGGTCACCTGCGGGGAGGGAGGGACACGGTGGCCTCGGGGCACTGAGAGAGGAGTGTAGACACAGAAGGGAAATAACCGAGGGGGAGATTGTGTGTGGCACTAAGAAATAAGTAGAATGGGCCGGAGTTTTAGTAAACTGTCTGAGCAGCAGAATCAATTAAGGAACTTTTTTTTTTTTTTGCGGTATGCGGGCCTGTCACTGTCATGGCCTCTCCCGTTGCGGAGCACAGGCTCCGGACGCGCAGGCTCAGCGGCCACGGCTCACGGGCCCAGCCGCTCTGCGGCATGTGGGATCTTCTTGGACCGGGCCACAAACCCGTGTCCCCTGCATCGGCAGGCGGACTCTCAACCACTGCGCCACCAGGGAAGCCCTAAGGAACTTTTAATACAGATTTTGATACAGATATTAGTATTATAGGAAGAAGAGGTGACTTATTAAGTAAGGAACAAAAACAAAAGCCTGAAAGCAGGATTTTTCAACTTGTACACTACTCTTTGGGCTGGGTATTCTTTGGTGTAGGGGTTGCCCTGTACATTGCAGGATGTTGAACAGCATCCCTCATCTCCACTTACTGGATGCCAAGAGAACCCTCCCACCAACAATGGCAGCTGTGACAACCAAAAATGTCTCCAGACATTGCCAGTGTCCCCTGGGGAAAAGCCACCCCAGCTGAGAACCACTGTCTCAAAGGAACAGATTCAAGCATTTTATTCCATCAAAGTGTTTTGAAAATCCATAAGACTCCATAAATAAAGTCAAAAGGCAACAATATGGTGGAGGAAAATATGTACCACCTATTACAAAAGACTAAGTCCTTTACAATATAGATTCCTAGATATCAATAAAAGAGAAACACCTCGGTAAAAAGGACAAAGAAACTGGCAATATGCAGAATGATTTGTACAGAATCATGCCATTTTTATACTACTTTTAAACACAATGTTACATATTCACTTGTACGTGTGTAAGTACAAATACAAATTTTTTAAAGTAGAATGGACCATCATGTTAGTAATTTGTCTGAGCAGCAGAATCCTTTAAGGAACATTTTAAAATACAGATTCCCGAGCTTCCCTGGTGGCGCAGTGGTTGAGAGTCTGCCTGCCGATGCAGGGGACACAGGTTCGTGCCCCGGTCCGGGAAGATCCCACATGCCGCGGAGCGGCTGGGCCCGTGAGCCATGGCCGCTGAGCCTGCGCGTCCGGAGCCTGTGCTCTGCAACGGGAGAGGCCACAATAGTGAGAGGCCCGCGTACCACACACACACACACACAAAAAAAAACAGATTCCCCCGCCCCAAGCTGCTAATCAAAAACTCTGAGGGTGTGGCACTATCAAAGGAATAACTTATCTGGATAACTTATCTGGATAATCCACGATGAAGAAAGACAACAATAAAGGGTCATACTCCACCTCCCCTGCACTGGAAGAAATGTGGAAATTCTCCCCCTCCCCTCCACCCAACTGAACTATATGGAGGTGAATGATGGACAGCCCACTGCAGAGGCTAAACAGAGAACAGGTGGAACCCTGGAGGAGGGTGGGTGGGGAGAAACCACCCACCCCAGCGGCCTTGAGATAGCAGGAGAGTGTCTGCATCTGCCAGCTGGGGGAGAGGGACCAGGACAAAGAAGACCCCAGAACTTGGAGTTTGGGGTTTCTGGAAAAATGATAATAATCAATTGCTCGTGAAGCACTGGGATACAGCAGAGAAAGCCTGGGCTTCTACTCCCATTTGTGGGTGATCTTGGACCAGGCAAGGAAGGTTCCTGGGGCTCAAGCTCCTCAGTTGTTAAAGGAAGGGATGGGACCAGAGAACCCCAATGTCCTTTCAGTTCTTCCTATCATGTTTCTTGTCCAAAACAGGAACTGCACTGGTTAGAAATGTCATCTTCATGCTTAAAGACAAATGCACACTGTTGGGGTCCAACTGTCACAGTATTTTTGTCTTAAAAAGGAATTTTTCCCACTTTCTTCAATAAAGATCTCAACTATATTGCAACACCAACTGCTTACCCACTAGGAGTAAAAATGTGCGAAAAAAAAAAAAAAATCACTACAGTGCTTATGCCAGTAGTAGTCTTGGCCAAGAAATGCATCCCATGAATTTTTTTTTCCCAAACCCAAATAATAGAAGTGCTCATTCACTTTACTGGAACAAGAACTATGTATCTTAGTGAAATACACTAAATAAGCTTAATTCCCACGTGTTTTGGTATTTCTTTACTTCTGTATTAGGGACTCTAAATTACTTGAAAAATTATTCCAGGACTAATCTGGGCAGTCCACTTTTCCCTTCAATTCTGAGTCACTTTCTTGAAATCAGCCTGTCCTGGTTTTTGCATGTGGGTTGAGTCACATCTGAAAGTAGGCTAAAAGGAAATTACAAGCAGAATTCAAACTTTTGACATGAAATGAATCCATTAAAAATAAACCACTGCTTGTCCAGTTATTTTCCAACTTTTCCATGGTATCTCTTTAAAACCTGATACTTTTAGGGCTTCCCTGGTGGCGCAGTGGTTGAGAGTCCGCCTGCCGATGCAGGGGACGCGGGTTCGTGCCCCGGTCCGGGAAGATCCCACATGCCGCGGAGCGGCTAGGCCCATGAGCCACGGCCGCTGAGCCTGCGCGTCCGGAGCCTGTGCTCCGCAACGGGAGAGGCCACAACAGTGAGAGGCCCGCGTACTGCAAAAAAAAAAAACCCTGATACTTTTAGAAATTATCTTGAAATTGCACTCCCTTTGCTGTAGTCCAGCTAACACACACAGTAAATACTCATACTGATGAATCTTTAATCCCTGCTCGTTGCAGATATATAAAAATTAAATAACTGTTCTTCAGAAACTTGGCAAACCCTTTGTCGCTCGCTCTCCATATTCAACTAAATTCTAAGAGATAACATTCAACTGCATTTACTGGCATGGGCACACCAGCCTCAATGAAATGCTTTTTTTTTTCTTTTTTCTTTTAATCGTTCAAAAACCAGTTCCTTGAATCAGAAACTTACAGAAAAATTCCAGTGCATATATTCTTGTCCCGTCTTTCATCACAGACACTCATACATCCCAGCAAACTTTTTTTTACAAAACAACAATGTCATGAATACAGGGAATATGTCAACGTTTACCTCCCTGCCTATTCACGGAAAGAAGCCTGCAGCAAAATGGGAATGAAACTTCCTATGAAGATCATATGATCATCTCAACTGATGCAAGAAAAGCATTTTATTAAATTCAACATCCATTTAAAATGAAGATGTTCAGAAAACTAGGAAGAGAAGAGAACTTCTTTATTCTGACAAAGAGTATCTACAGAAAAACCTTCAGAATGTAATACTTATCGGTGAAATGTTGAAAAAGTTCTCTCTGAAATCGAGAACAAAGGAAGGATTTTGCTATCACCACTTCCACTGAACACTACACTAAAGGTCCTAGCCAGTGCAAGGAGGCAAGCATAAAAAGAAGTTACAAGGATTGATAGGAACAAAACTGTCACGATTCACAGACTATGTGATGATGCATGCAGGTAAGTTAGAATATGGAACTTCAGCAGGTTTGCTAGATGCAAGGTCAAAAGGTTTTTTAAAAAAGAAAAAGAACAATTGCATCTCCATGTAGCAGAAACAAAATATAAAATCTTTTGAAAGGTGTTGTTTACAATATTTTAAAAATCCCTAGGAATAAATCAAACCAAAGAAGCGCATGGCCTCAACAAAGAGCTATAAAATAGTATTGAAAGAAATTAAAGAAGACATACACAAATGGAAGGAGAGTCTAGTTAGAGATTAGAACACTTATTTTTTACGAAGAAGATTCAAATTTTCCCCAGTGACCAACAGATTCAATGCAACTACAACGAAAATCACAACAGTGTTTTTTGTTCTTGTGTGAAATGTCCCCAATGTGGGAAGGCTTGCTCTATAAAAAATAAGGAACTTTAAAGCTGCAGTAATTAGGACAATGGAATAAAATGTCAAGAAACAGAATAACCATATATGGACAATTCATTTCTGGAATAGTGTGATAAATATAGTCTTTTCAATAAATCGATAACCATATGGGGAAAAAAATTAAGCTTGACTCCCCCCACACACACCAGACACAAAGATTAAATTGCAAATTGCAGTTGAAACTAATATAAAGCAATTATACTTCAATATTATTTTTTTAATTTAAAAATAAGTTTCTAAAATATTTCTAAATAAATAAATGCATACAATGGAATAGACAGATAGATAGATAGATAGATGGCAAGTGGATTGTAGGTCTAAGAATGAAAGCCTACAGGGTGCTATGAAAAACAAAGAGTGGGGCAGTGAACTCACTAAAGGACTCCAGGAGGTCTTTCTGTGTGAAGTTAAGTGTCAAGGGTTAAAGATGAGCTACCCAAGGAAAGAAGAGCAGGAAAGGGGGCTCCTGCCAGGAAGAACAACTGCAAAGGCCCTGAGACATAAAATGGGTGGTGTAAGAGGAGAACTACAATAGTTGTATTTAACTGGAGAACACGCGAAGTGTCTGCCAGGGAGTTTTAAAAGGAGGGCTGCTGGAAACAATGAAGACCAGTTGGTAGTATATTGGACTTCGGCTCTGAAGGCAAATCCATAATGAATTCTAAGGAGAGCTATGACAGATGAAGCATTTTAGAAAACTCCCTCTAGCAAGGATGGGATGATGCATTTGAGGGGGTCAATCTGGAGACACAGGAGTGTGGGAAGAAGCCACTGCCATCAGCAGGGTGAGGAGGGCTGCAGGCCATGCGTAGGGCTGGGTCAGCATAGATTGAAACGTGAAGGTGGGCTGGAGAGTCGGTAGGGCTGGAGACTAACTGATTAGGTATGGGGGTAAGACAGGAAAGGGACTGTGCGTGGGAACTCCTGGGATTCTGGCCTGAACAAGCAGGTGAAGGGTAAGGTCACTCACTGAAATGTGGGATTCAGAAAGAAGAGAAGTTTTGAAAGGAGCAGGAAGTCATGGTTTTGGTTTGGGGAAGGAAGGTATTTGGGTGCCTAAGGGACACTGAGCAGGGGATGCCCTTAAGAGACTGTCAGTACAGATCTGGTGCTGGGGGGGAAGGAATGAGCCAGTTACCAGCATGTTGCAGGTGGGAGAGGGGTGGCACTGCATACACACAAAATCACTGAGGGTGAGGCCTCACAGAGGCTGGGAAGGGCGGGCTGGAAGAGGCAGGAAACCATTCTCACAGAGGGGAAAAAGGAGTTATGGGCAAGAGTTCAAATGTGCTGAGGGCCCACAGGACCAGGTCCCTTATATGCCTCAACTCATTTGCTCTTAACAATCCAATGAAATAGGTATCATCCTCACTTTATCCTGGGAGCTAAGGCTCAGAAAAGTTAAGCAGCTGGTCCAAAGTCACACACAGTAGGTGTCAGAGCTGAGAGGTGAACCGAAGACTGAGTGATTCCAAATTGTAACCTCTTCCCATATTCCAAAAGGTCTTATTTTACCTTGTTAAGTCAAGGAGTGGGTTTGCGAAGGAGAGTGTGGCTAACAGCCAGAGGCCACTAGAGGAAGATAACTCGATTACTGGAAAGGGGACCCTGCGTTTGGCACTGACAAGGGCAGTTTGGGTAGCCAGAGGGGTCAGAGGCCACCTTCCAGTGGGTCAGGAAGAGGGGGGCAGGCCACACAGGACACAGAGGAATAGAGGGAACCCTGGCTCCAGTCAGCTGTGAAGGGCTTCAGGCTAAACAGACCCCAAACTCAGCTTATCAGACCTTTGAAAGAACATGAAGTGAGTGCCCTCAGCTCAGAGAGAGAGAAGACGCCTGCCCAGAGGCCCTGGTTCATGGTTCTGTTCAACGATCCAGTTCTGCATACACAGAATGCGAGATGCCTGAAGGCATGCCCAGGAGCATGGAGCCTGTACAAATACGCCGCCCTAGAGGGGGTCTGGGCAGGGTGAAGAGCTGGGAAAGGTCAGAGTTTCTTCTGCACTCATTCATACAGCCCCAGGAAAACTTGTAGGCGCAAGTGTCTGCCGGATGAGCAGCTGACCAAGTTTCAGGGATGTGCAAAAGAGCGAAGTCTGAGCCCCAAGAATACAGACAAATGGGGCTGCTCTACCCAGATAAAGTCAGAGAGAGCAGAGTACAGCGTGTAACACGCCCACAGCAATGAGAGCCAAGGTGAGGGGTCTCAGGGATTCGACCCAGGCAAGCCACACTGGCCGTGAGAGAAGACATAGGGGGAGGTGGCTTCTGTCCTGAGAAGAGCTAGTTCATTGAAGTCTGGGGTGGAATCGTCCACACGTGTGCAGGATTACACCTTTCTGGGTGACGTTTCCCACCAAACGAAAGAAGCGTATTTTGTTTACGTCGTTTTTTTTTCCCTAGGAAATGTCTTTGTCATCTGCCAACTCTGTAACCTGTGTCACAACCTGAGACACGCACCCTCAGTGTCACCTGAGATGGACAGGTAGCTGCCCTCGGCAGGAGGCCCTGGTAAAGATCACACCATCAAGAGCAGTGTCAACTGTACCCCTAATTTTTTGCCTTTTCCATCTTTTTTATTGAAGTGAGTTGATTTACAACATTATATGAGTTTCAGGAACTGCATCCCTATTTTGAGTTTCCTGCACCCAGAGTTCCCATTCCTGAAATATCCCTGAAGCTTCTGACAAAGATGATGACACCAGCTTGCCTTTGCCCAGAAGTAACCTCAAGGTTCCTTCCTGACGTTCCTCCCAGATGGTGGAGCAGCACGAGGATTCCACAGAGACCCTCCAGCAACAGAAGCCACGTGAGGCCACGGGAGCCAGGGAAGAGGCCCAAATACAGTAGCCTCTGTGTTATTCTAATGGGTTTGGTTGCCATCCTGGAAGCTTTGGGAAGCCAGTGAAATACATCATACCAGAGTGGGGACTGGAGTCAGTCTCCCACTTTCAAAAGAACCTTTTGTGCTTCTTAGGGGCCCCAAAGGTAGTCTCCAAATATTAAAATGTGTTGATTTCTTTGTTACTTAAAATAGTTGTAAATGACAAATGCTACCCTACTTCTGTAGGGTAGCAGGGAGCTGCAAAACCAGGAACGTAGTAGGCACTCAATAACTATTTATTGCCTGAAACAGAGAGGGCATTGCTTTCTTTTAGACCATTCTTCACTCGGAGCCCATACCTGCTAGGCTTGACAGCCCGGATCCTTAAGAAAAGTTGGGGGAGAATTCTAGAATACTGTGAAACCAGGGCACAAAACCTTATTTGGTGGGCTTCCCTGGTGGCGCAGTGGTTGAGGGTCCGCCTGCCGATGCAGGGGACACGGGTTCGTGCCCCGGTCTGGAAAGATCCCACATGCCGCGGAGTGGCTGGGCCCGTGAGCCATGGCCGCTGAGCCTGCGCGTCCGGAGCCTGTGCTCCGCAACGGGAGAGACCGCAACAGTGAGAGGCCCGCGTACCGCAAAAAAAAAAAAAAACAGAAACACCTTATTTGGGAAAGGCTTTTGCTCTAAGCTGTAAAGTGTTCTGTATGCTTGTGTACCTGCCTGGCCTCTTGACCACTTTGATGTGTGCTTTTCTCTCTGCAGGCACAAAAATTCTCTTTGCCCTCTTTTCAGCGTTCCTAAACTTAAGTGGAAACAGCTGCTCTAATTTTAATAGCCATCTGCTCTGGAGATGGGGACAAGAATCAGTGGCCCTGCGGATAAATCTCAAGTCTTCCTCTTGTCCAACTTCATGTGCCTGGAGGTAAGCCTTCTAGAACCAGCAAGCTTCAAGAAGGGATCTTCACTAAGAAGAAAAGCTAGAAAGAAAAAAAAAATGAAACTCAAACCATCAAAAGAGCAGGGCCTGGATACCCATTAGCAATTGTTTTTAAATCCACAAAAGCCAAAGACCCCCAAAGAACACGCACACTCATATTAGTCATCTCGGGGCATAGTTGCAAAGAAGCTCTCTGATTGGCTAACATCTACTAAAAGCTCTCTGATTGGCTAACATCTACTAAAAGCTCTCTGATTGGCTAACATCTACTAAAAGGCCAAGTGTTTTCCAAGAGGAAGCTGAGAGGACCTTTAACGTTATGAAAGACAAAAGAAGCTAAAGAAAAACTAATAAAGGAATAGAACAGCGCTGAGAGTGGAAGAGGTCATCCATGAAAGCCCTGACAACTAGAAACAGCCATGGGTTGTGAAGCACAGAAAAGAGGAAGGTCACAGAGACTGGAGTGTCTGCAGCCTGGGAGTTAAGGCAGGGAGGGGAGGCACAAGGATAGAAAACCACCACCACCTTAACTGTGCAGCCCTACGGACGGGGGGAATGCTTTACGGGGAAGCAGAAGAGAGAACATTCAAAGTGCCTTCAATGCATTGTCTTTAAGGCACAGACCGGTTTCCTCGACCATGACGAGCTAAACCTTAAATCAGCAGAGAGCTGGCGCCTGTAATAGTTATGTCTACCGAAGTGGTACAGCAGAGGCACTGTGGCTCTGAAGACACTCAGTACTGATCATACAAATGATCTCTTTAAATACACAAATATTTAGCGTTTCCAATTTAGGCATGAAATTAGAAGGGTAGAAAACCACACTGGAAAAACAGTCAGTAAGACATAACCATGTAGAATTAAGGGTTTTTCAGCAAACTAATTTTTGAGCACAGAGCATCCTCTGAATTGTTTTAGTATATTGATGAAACCAATCACATTTAATAATGCTTGCCAACTTGGACTATGTGAATTAAGTTGCTGCATAAAGATTATAGACTGCCACTTTTCTTGCATATATAAATACTACAGGCACACAGAAAATAAAAGCTTAATTGATGGGAAATTTCATTATGCAGGACTTTTATTATAACAGATTGAACTGATGGGCAGACCCTTCTCCGGCTAAAACCATTTAACAATTTTAGTTAACATAGAAGATGCTTTAATTCAAGGGTGAGGTTTAAAAGAGGGTACGGGACAAGAGAAATCCTCAAGTTTCAGAAATGAAAAGAGAAGAGGACTCAAAACCAGAGCCATAAGCTCTTCATTAACCACAGGGATTATGGACCTGGAATAATACCTAAGGACTGGGCGGGAGCTGATTTCTATAAATCACACAGGGATGGGAAATGTGGCCTTGAGCCCAAGAGAAGTAGGGGAGCTATACCTGAGTCCATACATAAAGCCTCTTAGAGCCACCCTGTTTATAAAAAGGCAAGTGGTCTGGAGATATATCTACCTGCTGGCCTGGAGAAACCTCTGAAAAACTGGCATAGCTCCAGGGTCTTTGGATGAAAAAAAGAGTTGCCCGGGAGTAGTCAAAACCTTCCATATAAATAGTCCATGAAATTAACAACATCCCCTTGATGTGGAAATCCTAAACCAAGAAATGCACATAAAAACTTGACCAGAATCAGCAGAGTGATGGAGTGACACTTTCACAACACAAAGCACATGAGATTCACACACACAAGTGCACACATAAACACTTACTATAATGAGCTCACAATAAAAAATTACAAACTGCACAAGGAAACACACCACCATCAGCATGTAGAACTGCAGGTAAAGACTCAACAGAACCCTTTCCCCTGCTACATCTTAAGATAAAATAAGATGCTTACGGTATATCTGAAACATTTTTAGGATTCCCCACTTAATTTCCTTGCTTATTTTAATTGGCCTGATTAATTGTCCTGATACTTTTGATAAGACGGTTTCTACCAAAGAATACTAATAGTTTATACAGCTAAGATTTCTGAGGGCTTACACTATGCGTCGCACAGTTCCCAGCATTTTCCATGTTTTAACTCATTTCATTTTCACTATAACCCTACCCAGTTAAGTCGAATTATCTGTATGTAATTATATACAGAGAGTATATAAGGCTCAGAGAATTAGAGTACCCGTCCACGGTCATTAGCTAGCATGTAATAAGAATACTAATCCAGGGAATTTCCTGGTGGTGCTGTGGTTAGGACTCCATGCTTTCACTGCCGTGGGCCCCAGGCTCAATCCCTGGGGAACTAAGACCCTGCAAGTCGCATGGCATGGACAAAAACAAAAACAAAAAAAGAATACTAATCCAGACAGAAAGATACAATTCCAACCAAAACCCCATGTTCTTTTTTCTTCTAATTTGTCAAATTGATCCAAAAACTTAAACAGGAGATGAAAGGGGCAAGTATTTCCAAGATAATTTGAAGAAAAATAAAGATATATTTTCCTGAACAGATATAAAAATTTACTAGAAGTCTATAATCACTGTAACAGTATATAGTATTGGTACAGGTATAGACAAATTAAACAATGTGTCAGAAAAGAGCACAGAGATTTAGCATATAAAGGAACTTGTTATATAACAGGGAAGGCATTAAAAATTAATGCAAAAGGATAAACTATTTAGTAAGTGGTATTTGAATAATTGCTGATCCCTGTAGCTAAAGTAAGTATGTAATCCATGCCATATACACCCACACACACACAAAAAATGAATTCCAGGGCTTCCCTGGTGGCGCAGTGGTTGAGAGTCCGCCTGCCGATGCTGGGGACACGGGTTCGTGCCCTGGTCCAGGAGGATCCCACATGCCGCAGAGCAGCTGGGCCCGTGAGCCATGGCCGCTGAGCCTGCGTGTCCGGAGCCTGTGCTCCACGACGGGAGAGGCCACAACAGTAAGAGGCCCGTGTACCGCAAAAAAAAATATATATATATATATATATAAATATATATATATAAATATATATATAAAATATAATGTTATATATATGTTATATATATAACATATATATAATGTTATATATTATATATATAATGTTATATATATAATAATCATTTATATATATATATTTATATATATATATATATAAAACCTCAAAACTTTTATATGGTCAGTAAACTACAGTTCACAGACCAAATCTGGCCCATCACCTGATTCTGTAAATAAAGTTTTATTGGGACACAGTCACACCCATTAGTTTACATATTGCCTGTGGCTGCTTTCACAGAGTTGAGTAGTTGCAAAAGAGAAAATTGGCCAGCAAAGCCTAAAATATTTACTTGCTGACTCTCTGAAGAAAAAGTTTGCTGATTCCTGCTCTAGATGAAAATATAGGAGACTATCTTTATGATATCAAAGCTGGAAAGAATCTCTTGAGTAAGACTTATAAAAGACGAATATATTGAACTGCATGAAAATTTAAATGAATGAACTAGGGTTACATCTGACAGCCAGAGAAAAAAACACAGTAATGAGTGGAAAAAAAAAAAATCAAGCTGCAGAAGGATAGGTGCAGTATGACTCTCCTATTGACATTTTATATCTATGTTGTAAAAATATAAAAACACAGACAGAAAGCTTATATATCAACTCAGAATAACAATAGTTTCTGGATAGAGGGGAAGGGAAATGGGGTCAGGGAGGAGTTTGCAGGATACAAAATTAATACACAGAAATCTGGTGCATTTCTATACACTAACAACAAAAGATCAGAAAGAGAAATTAAGGAAACAATTCCATTCACCTTCGAATCAAAAAGAATAAAATACCTAGGAATAAACCTACCTAAGGAGACAAAGTACCTGTACTCCGAAAACTATAAGACATTGATGAAAGAAATCAAAGATGATACAAACAGATGGAAAGACATACCATGTTCTTGGATTGCAAGAATCAATATTATCGAAATGACTATACTACCCAAGGCAATCCACAGATTCAATGCAATCCCTGTCAAATTACCAATGGCATTTTTCATAGAAGCAGAACAAAAAAAATTTTAATTTGTATGGAAACACAAAAGGCCCCGAATAGCCAAAGCAATCAGTTTTTTTTCTTTTTTTTTTTTTTTGGCCGCACCGTGAGGCATGTGAGAACTTAGTTCTCCAACCAGGGATTGAACCCGTGCCCTCTGCAGTGGAAGCGCAGAGTCTTATCCACTGGACCGCCAGGGAAGTCTGCCAAAGCAATCTTGAGAAAGAAAAATGGAGCTGGAGGAATCAGGCTCCCTGACTTCAGACTGTACTACAAAGCTATAGTAATCAATCATATCCAAACTTTACTGAATTCGTTGATGAGCTCTATCAGTTTTCTCGTAGCACTTTTAGGATTTTCTATGTATAGTATCATGTCATCTGCAAGCAGACTGGGGCTCGGGTGGTGGGCTTTATATCTGGCTATTTTATAAAAAAATAAAAAATCTGAAGCAAATATGACGGGATGATGCCTGCTGAATCTCAGTAGTAGATGCTAATTATATTATTCTCTCTGTGCTTTTCTGTGTGTTTGAAATATTTCATAATAAAAATTCAGTTTAATCTGTGATCTTCATCATTAACAAATACGTACTGAGCACCTTCTGTGTGCTAGGGACTGCTCTACCCCAGAGCTCAGAACACTTTGGCCCACAGGCCAAATCCAGCCCGCCATCTCTATTTATCCAGCCTGTAAAGTAAGAATGATTTTTCCATTTTTAAAAGGTTGGAAAAAATCCAAAGAAAGTGACTATTTCACATCATGTGGAAAATCATATGAGATTCAAAATTCAGCGTCCATCAATAAAGTTTTACTGGAACACAAAACTTATTATTGGCTGCTTATACCCTACATCAGCAGAGTTGCGTAGCTGCCACGGAGACCATGTGATTCACAAAGCCAAAAATATCTACTACCCAGCCCTTTGCAGAAAAAGTTTGCTGATCCCTGCACTAGACCCTGGGAACAGCCAGAGCCTCTGCTCCCATGGTGCTGGCGGAGGGACACAGATGATAAACACTGTAGACAAATCAACACTGTCACACATCGCTGCTCACATGTATCACCTAATGCAGGAAAAGACAAAGACAATTTTCTTACATGGATTATACAATCCACTTTTTATAGCTTTAATTTTTTTAAAAAAAGCTAAATGATTATAGAGCTCCCCCAATGAGACAGAAGTAATGCCTGGAAATATTTTTACTATCTCCTTCCCAAGAATTATATTACTGGTTCAACCCATCAGCTAGAAATATTCAGAACACGAAACTTTATCACATCCGAAATCTCCTGAGAGAAAGCAATCCACCTTGCAAAAACTACAACAGGAATTAAAATAACTGTGTAGTTGTAGAGATGATTCTTTTAATGTTGTTTGTGTTTCCAGTTCTGTTCAGAGTTAAAACAGTAAAATTGACCTGGTGCCATTTGCTTTGATGATGAAAAGTTCTCAGACTTTGGAATGAGCCACACCCAATAAACCTAAGCACAGGTCCGGAAACAAACATGAAGGATGTGTGCCCTTTATCAATGAAGAGCGTGAATGGTACAGAAAAGGCGGTGTTTATGGTCCACTGTGTCATGCTGCAGAATTTGATAAAAAACACTCAAAATAGCTTCAAAGTCAGTGAACCCTGAAGAAGAGAGTGGTTTCCTGAAGAGCATTCAGTTCACTTAGGAGAATATTATTCAGAAAGACACCTGTTCTCCCTTCATGACTGAGATCCACGTTCAGAAGGACAGTTCCATCCAGAGGGGCATATGCAGCTGCTGCTCCTGAGGATGGCCCAGGGTCCTAGAGATCACCTTCCATGGATTTCCACTGCTCCATCTGGCCATGCACAGAGGGCATCATCTCCTTGACCACCCATAACATAATGGAAGACCATTCAGAAGGACCGGGTTCCAGACTGGGGTCCTTTCATGAGACTCGTGCACCCTGGGCAACTCCAAGCCATTTCCACACCTGTCTAATGGCAATAGCAATGCATACGCTGCATACATCCACAGTTCCCAAGATGGGTGACAAAGCATTGTGGGTCACTGCAATGAAGGCACAGCAACACCCAGGATTATGTAGATTTTCTTCTAATTTTCAAAGGGAACACAGGATACACAACACCTGCCAGACATCGGGAACACCCAGATAGAGGTAGTCCATGGTTCCAACATTACATCCCACCACATTTTTTTAAATTTCTTTTATTGAAGTATAGTTGATTTACAGTGTTGTGTTAATTTCTGCTGTACAGCAAAGTGATTCAGTTATACATATATATATTACATTCTTTTTCATATTCTTTTTCGTGACAGTTTATCACAGGATATTGAATATAGTTCTCTGTGCTATACAGTAGGACCTTGTTGTTTATCTATTCTATGTATAATAGTTAGCACCTGCTAATCCCAAACTCCCAATTCATTCCTCCCCCACACTCCTTCCCACTTGGCAACCACTAGTCTGTTCTCTATGTCTGTGAGTCTGTTTCTGTTTAGTAGATAAGTTCGTGTCATATTTTAGATTCCACATATAAGTGATATCATATGATATTTCTCTTTCTCTTTCTGACGTACTTCACTTAGTATGATAATCTCTAGGTCTATCCATGTTGCTGCAAATGGCATTATTTCATTTTTTATGCCTGAGTAATATTCCATTGTATATATGTACCACACCTTCTTTATCCATTCATCTGTTGATGGACCTTTAGGTTGTTTCCATGTCTTGCCTATTGCAAATAGTGCTGCTATGAACATAGGGGTGCATGTATCTTTTTGAGTTATAGTGTTATCCAGATATATGCCCAGGGCTGGAGATCCCACTACATTTCTTTTGATAACATCAGATCTTGCCAAAGCTGGGTTTGCAGCAATTGCTGTGATAAGAAAGCAAATACCCCATGAAAGTCAACATGAATAGGAAATAAGGATGGCGGTGGTCGATTTGAGGAGCTGTGAGTACCCAGCAGGCACACGTACCCCATTAGTATATAACCGTAGTTATTCAAGAACGAGAAAAAGGTTATGATTTTTTTCTTTCAATGTAGGTGCATTATTTTTTCAGTTACAACGTTGTTAGGGGCAGAGCTGCTGAGACCTAATTCTACTGACAAAGATCCTCTCCTTGACCAAACTCTCCTTAAGCTCCCTTGAATTTTCCAACTAGGTTTTGACTTTTGAACTTCTGTGTTTGTTTCTACATTGCACAATTTTAGCAAGAATCCTGTTAGGTCAGTTTAGCCAGAATCTCTCCTTGCCCTTGATGTTCCCTCTTAGTAATCTTCCATCCACTGACCCCTACCTGCTCTCTGCTATAAATTCCCACTTGCGCAGGCTGTATTCACAACTGAGCCCAGTTCTATGCTGAGGTTCCTTTTCCTCTATCGCAATTGTCCTGAATAAAATCTGTTTTTGTCACTTTGCCTACTTCCAGCTCTGATTTTTCTTTAACGTTATTTTGTAAATGGAGCATTATGTATTTCTTTTGGCCTCAGGTTCTGTAAAAAGTTTACTGCGATGCTAAGACCACCATAAACCAAGAACGTTTGGGACCCTCTGGCTTATATCAGAGAGTTTGTTGTGAGGTAAGACATAAAAGTTCTGCATCACATGCATCACTCTATAAATGACTTCCATAAAAAGTAAATTCCCAAAGTTCTGCCACTTAAAATTGTAGAAAGTGCAACAATCTGGACGCTCAGCTGTCTACTCGTCTTCATCTCCTAAGAAAGCCAGATAGCTGACATCTCAAGAGAACAGTATACAGGGCACAGAGGGAAAAAGTTTACTGATCAATGACTGAAATCAGTGGGTTGACGATGCATGCGATTGACGCTGCTCTGAGAGACCCCATAACCACCTCGAGAGGCAGGCAGGCAGGCAAAAAGCTTTCATCTTCACTTCAGCGAGAAAAAATACAAGGTCCTGTGAGGTCACATGAGTTCACAGGGTCCCTAAGGGCAGCTTTAAAAAAGGATGAAATCTTGCCTTTTGCAATGATACAGATGGACCTTGAGAGCGTTATGATAAGTGAAATAAGACAGAGAAAGACAAATACCATACGATCTCACTTATATGTAGAATATTTTTGAAAAAAACAAGCCCACAGATACACAGAACAGACTGGTGGTTGCCAATGGTGGGGGGGGGCAGGGACAAAATGGGTGAAGGGGATCAAAAGGTACAAACTTCCAGTTACAAAATAAATAAGTCCTGGGGATGATGCGTATACGTCATAGTACTATACTGCATATCTGAAACTTGCTAAGAGAGTAAATCTTAAAAGTTCTCATCGCAAGAAGAAACATTTTCGTAGCTATGTATGGTGACGGATGTTAACTAGACCTTGTGGTGATCACCTTGCAGTGTATACAAATAACAAATCTTTATGTCGTATACCTCAAACTAATATGTCAATTATACCTCAGTAAAAAGACAAATTAATTTTTTTAATGACCCAGAGAGCGATACACTGTAAAGGAAGAGCTGTGTGGTAGGGCCAGCTACTGCCAGCAAGGGCGCCTCAGGTCAGGGAGAGGAGGGTTCTCGGTGCAAAGTGCCAGCAGATTCTGGACCGAGGATGTGCTGGCTGCCCACGAGGGGCGTCCACTGAGACAGCGCCAGCTCCAGCAAGCTAGCTAGCTGTGGGCCCGGCACTGACTGGAACAATTGGAGACTCACCCTCCTTTGCACTTGGCAAGAATGGCCTGAAGATGGGGGTGGGGTGCAGCATCAACGCGCTCAGCTCAGCTTCTGTTTTGAGCAACGTTAGGGCACGGCGAGTTCCAAACCACTTATGTTTGGTCCTCTGTGCTAACCTCTAGATCCTGTGAATAAGTCTATGAATTGATTTTATTATCACGTCTATTCACATACGGAGGGAGAACTGGGGGAGTTACTGTGAAATCTTAAAGTGGCAGCACCACCAGTTACGTTCCTATGTATTAGAAAGCAAGAACCTAGTCCAACGTACAAAATTATTTTGACCAGAATATGTGTTTGCATATTTAAGACAAAGTACAGGGGACTTGCTCTAAAATAAAACAGTGGCTCAGCTCTACCTAAAATTCAATCACATTCGTGTCCTCATTACAACGTTTGCATCGCAACACGTTTGACGTGAGGTCCAGGTATCAGTCACTTTATTGTCTCCAACTCTGCAGGAAAGATTTTTGGCAAGCAAAGCTTTACTAAAAGATCTAATTTTGATGACTGTAATATAGGTTAATAGCCAGTTCATTCTATAAATAATTGCTTCCCCCAAACAGAAGTTTTGCTGGTAAAGGGAAGAAATAAAATCCATACAGCATTACCAATAACTACAGTAGCATTTTTAGTAGTTTGGCAATCAGTGCATACTACTGTAAAAAGCATAACCAAGCGTTCAAATACATGAGTGCAAAAGAGGCAGATACCTGGATTACAGTCACACCACCCTCAACTTACGAGGCATGACCCATCGGTATATTGTGTAGAAAATAAAAGCGATGATAGAAATTCTCATATACTGAGTGAAGGTCCTGTAGCGGTGCCGCAAGTGTTAAAAACATGATTTCTAAACGTCGAAATAATCCTGTTAGGCAAGTGTTATCAACTCCATTTTATAGGTGAGAAACCTGAGATGCAAGAGAAGTGAGCACACACCCCAAACATAATGTATGGCATAGGTTTTTACCTTCCCCCCCCCAAAAAAAAAACACAAGAGCTGCTAAGTTGTCTGGATTTTTTCTTTTACTCATTCACCTTTCAGGAAGGACAGCTGGAGCCAGGTGAATCTCAGCATACCTTGGGAAACAAATGACTATACCTACTATTAAGTCAGAAAATCATTCATCTTTATTTCGGCCGCTCTTCAGAACTGCTGAGCCTTAAATCCCTAATTATACACACTAATGAAGGCCTTTATGGCATAGACAAAGAAAGTGAGGAGTAAAGCAAAAGTAATTTTATGTCTGGCCACCCAAAAAGTTTGCGTTTTATACTTGAAAGTATCTGGGAATTTGAGATATGTCAGAAAAAAAAATATGAAACACAGCTAGATGGAATGTTCGCGTTTTCTCCAACCTGCCCAGCCTCACCGGAGTCCATTACCGCTGGGAGCAAGTGAGACCAGCTTGACACTCATTCTACCCTCAGCTTTATCTCTGCCCTGCTTCCTAACCTCTTTCTAGACCCTCCTACACGGCATTTCATTGGCAGAATCACAATATCGTGGGGCAAGAGGTAGGTCTGTGGATCCAAAAGACTTCCTTGCAGTTTTTCTGGGCTAGACCAGGGTTATCTCTCAGTTAAAGGACCAGGCAAAGAATAGAGCTAAGAGCCCGGCCTCTTGGCCTTGGGTCCCAGCCCCACCTCCTCTACTAAGTGAACAGTGACTTTGAATTACAGTTTCATCATATATAAAATCAAGGGACCTCGGGGCTTCCCTGGTGGTGCAGTGGTTGAGAATCTGCCTGCCAATGCAGGGGACACGGGTTCGAGCCCTGGTCTGGGAGGATCCCACATGCCGCGGAGCAACTAGGCCCGTGAGCCACAACTACTGAGCCTGCGCATCTGGAGCCCATGCTCCACAGCAAGAGTGGCCACAATAGTGAGAGGGCCGCGCACTGTGATGAAGAGTGGCCCCCGCTTGCCGCAACTAGAGAAAGCCCATGCACAGAAACGAAGACCCAACACAGCCAGAAATAAATTAATTAATTAATAAAAATAAATAAATTAAAAAAAATCAAGGGACCAGTTCCCACTTTCTTCATGTCTGGTTGGGGAAATGAAATGTACAGGATAATAGATTTTACTATGAGGTTGTATTTACCTCACATGACCCAAGATACAGTCACTTGACGTCGAGCATTCTGTACAATCAGGACCAGCAGTCACATCGATAACGTCTACATTCTTGGAGTGATACACAGGAATCACCCAAGTCTGTCTAGAACAATCTGGAGAGGCACTACCCAGATTTCAAACTCTGTCTTCTAACCCCTCTCACAACCTTATGCTCCCCTTTCTTCAAACTTTCCTGATTTTTCTTAATTCCCCATGAACATGAACAGGGCTGATGCTTTTGGACAGAAGAATGGATGCCTCGAAAACATTCCCAGCAAGTGGCCGCCTGTTCCGGGGATGCTATTTTTTGAAAGGGCCCTTGGAAGCTAGTTTCTGAAGTCACAGTAGGTGCAGGCTAGAGACCGAGGCAGCTTTACTGGGTCACATTTCCCTGTCGGCTCTTCCTGCACAGCCTGCGACACCACATCTGTCACTCAGTTCTGAACCAGGGAAACTGCTTCCAACAAGCGGGAAAGGAGGGGCCCCACGTTGACAGCCCTAATCTGCAATAAGGTAGGACAGTTAGCAACGTTTTCCCACCCTGACGTGCATCTTCCAAATGGTCCAAAGCGAGGGTTTAGAATCGTTCTCTAGAGGACAAAGCACGGGGTTCCTTCGGGGGTCACCCCGGCACTATGATCCTGGGGGCCAAAAAACAATTCCTCTCGACAGTTACTACAATGCAAGCAGCTACAGGAAGAGCAGGTAAGTAACATCCAGGAAAGAGTCAGGGTTTCGGAGAGTCTGGGTCGTCAAGGAGCAGAGAAATTTATCAAACTTGAAAAAGAAAGGGACCCCTGTTACTGGCAAACAAGTAGCACAGATCCCCAGCTGACGGCAATTGAAATTGAAATTGTTGCTCAAAATGATACAAAAATATAAAATAAAAATAAAAAATTTTATCAAAAATGACAAAACTAATCAAATGTAAATTAACTGAATGTAGCAGAGGAGACGGTTTTGCTGTAGCCAGTTGGCTATTCACAAGGTGGCCGTGCTCCATGAAGGCGCTCTTGAGCTCGCCCACCCATGCTACTACCAGGGCCGCGAGGGCCACTGTGACGTTAAATCCCCCCGCATCCTCTCGGCATTCAACCCATCTTAAAACCTTTGTCGTATGGCGCCATGATGACTTTTGACCCTTACCTGAAGCGAGTACATCATTTATTTATTACTGCTGTTTCTTCTCATTAGTCAATTATGGTAAAACACCATCAAGCCCTGATTCTTAGAGTTACTCAGTTATAAGGTGGTCGCCTCTGATCCAGGTGCTGCTATCAAAATGAGAGCACACATTACATATCATTTCAGCCAATCCACCGATCACCCCGAAAATACACTCCTACATAGTGTGTGCCACTCCTTCCCTTCTCTGCGCCCAGAAACACTGCCGTAGAAGAGAGAATACTACCATGGCAAGCTCCACCCACTTACGCAGTCATCTCCGTCTCTGGGTATCACAGGTAAAAAGGATAGAGTTGTCTAGAGTCTAGATAAAGTCTAGGCCCTTGGAAGGTCTGACATCTACAATGATATTAATCCCTAATACCCTGGGGTGATGCCATTCCTGATGTACCTTAAATCATAGTGTCTGCCTGGACGTGTGGCCCATCCTGGTCACTGGGCCGAGAACTGGCCTGGTTATGTAGAGGGACTGATGCAGGTTGCTCTACCGCTGGTGTGACAACCTGCCACAGAGAGGCCCTGAATATGACTGATACTTGCTGACACCAGAGCACATCCACCATAGAGATACTAACAAATGAAAAGCAGGCATTTCAACCTCACATTAATTTCACATTACACAAATCCAACTCAGTAAATAGGAAATCCTTTATCCCACTTGATCTTATTTATCAAAGCTCAACATTAGCGTGATGACAAAAATCAGTATAGAGATAATGGGAAATTAACAAAAAAAGAAAAAGCTCCCTTTCTTGATTCTATAACAATAAATTTGCATTCTAGAATAGAGATTATGACGCAGTTTCCAGGATTTAGATCTAATTTATTCAAATAATTGCAACCTAATTATATAGAACTATTTAAAACACTGATTTGCTTCTCATTTGAATTAAAACTTTGTCACCTGTGACAATTATTCCAAATAAGTTCTCATAATTTAGATAATGAAAAATTAATTATTTTTCAAATTACTTTTGCTTAGATACAACTGTCCTCAACAACTAACAGCCCTCTGAAAAGGGATCATATCAAGCACATTAGCTGTATTCCTTCATACTTCAATTTTTTATCAAAAAAAAAGTTGGCATTTGTTTTTCTAATATTTTAAGTAATTTATTTCCGTACTTCTTAAAGAAGCCAGAGAAAAAGAGTGTGTAATAAGCAAGAAAAGGGTCCCAGATCAGAAAGTCAGTCCCCAGTCCTCTGAGCTTGGACAAGTCACCTGTCCCTAAGCTTTGGTTTTCTGCATCTGTCAAATGAAAATAACCACCCTTTCCCTGCATGAAGGGCTGCACCTAATGGCCTCCAGAGCCTGCCAGCCCTATATCCTAAGAGGAAAATAATACATGCAGAAAGATCATAACAACTCTTTTTTTTTTAATCACATATGGTACCGGCCAGGAAATAGTGGATCCAAAATTCCATACTTTCTGGAGGTAGAAGGAAATATTTAGTGTTGTTATACAACAAAAAGCTACTCAGTATGAAGGTCCCAAAGAAGACAACATTCCCAGTCTAGGAAGAAGATAACGCAAAGCCAAAACAATTCACTTGGGCAAGAGTTCTCACCACTTCCTCCCTGAGAAAAATACAGGACTGAAAAAGGGAACCACACCAGGTATTTTTTAATGTGTGCCTTACATGTGATTCCAGAATACTGGCAGCTCAGTAATTCTCAATGCAACCTCTGTTGGCTTCATGAAGACCCATTTTCAAGGACCCTCACGTTAAGTGAAAATGTAGCTCACCATATTTAATCAGCATCACAGAGCTGGTGCCCAGGTGACCTAAAGAGGACACGCAGTCCACGTCCTTGAATTCTGACTCCACAAGCCTTAGTTCTTCCGCCTGCATCATGCTCCTGTGGCCTTTCAAATTCTAATGTTACGTATTTCATATTCTATTTGTGACTATTTGTAGACTGAGGTTGACTCATTTAGTAAATTTGCTTAACTTAGTAATTTGGAGGTATGCCAATTCAGGAACTTTCAGACAAACCAAATGAAATGATATTCCCTTTTTTAAACTCCTTTGTGTTTTTCTTTTAACACCTCAATGTGGTCTCACAGTCCAATCAAAATTTCGTATATTAATTCACCTACTTAGCATATGCCATTAAACATAACTTAAAATCCTAATGATTTTTAAACTCATTGAACAACCATACAGTCTACTCACAGACATGGCTTTTGATCAGAATAGTTTATTCTCATTTTGAAGACGAACCTAACAAAATTGACTATCTGGTTTCACAGCCCAAAATAAAGTAGAAGCAACACGTTAGAAAGAGAAGTTGTTGCTATAGACTGACTCACTGACATAAGCACGGAGAAGCAGCAAAACATATAAAAGGGAGAAACATGGAATCAACATGTTGGCCGTCTGAGGCCGCTGGGTGGAGAGGCACCACCAGCCCACGGCCTTCTGATCACTTGCATATGGTTGTAGTTACTGAACAATCCACAATTAATGCTCAAAACCATGCTCTTGAGTCAACAATAAGGTTAAATTATGTTCTATATGTTCTGCTGACACATATAGTGCACTGGGGGCCATTCCTGAAAAATGACTGCAAAGAAAAATATCAGAACTTAAAGAGTAGAGTTCAGGTATCTGGAAAACTCATTTAAAGTAACTTACCACATGCTAGGAAAATGGTCAATACTGTATTTTTTAATAATTGAATAATAGTGGATATAATATTACTACAGTGATTTCCAGTCTGATTATTATTATAGATTATTTATAGATATTTATATTATTTATGAATATTTTATAATATTTTGTGGAATACCTGAAATCCATGAATGTATATTAATAGCCTATTTGCCTGTAAGTAAAACATCCGGCTGCCTCAGCATCTAAACAGAAGTAACGGAGAGGAGGAGCTTCAAGATGGCAGAAGAGTAAAACACGGAGATCACCTTCCTCCCCATAGATACACCAGAAATACATCTACACGTGGAACAACTCCTACAGAACACCTACTGAACGCTGGCAAAAGACCTCAGACCTCCCAAAAGGCAAGGAACTCCCCACGTACCTGGAAAGGGCAAAAGGAAAAATAAACAGAGACAAAAGGATAGGGACGGGACCTGCACCAGTGGGAGGGAGCCGTGAAGGAGGAAAGGTTTCCACACACTAGGAAGCCACTTCGCGGGCGGAGACTGCGGGTGGCGGAGGGTGGGTGGCGGAGGGGGGAGCTTCGGACCCGCGGAGGAGAGCGCAGCCACAGGGGTGCGAAGGGCAAAGTGGAGAGATTCCCGCACAGAGGATCAGGGCCGACCGGCACTCACCAGCCTGAGAGGCTTGTCTGCTCCCCTGCCGGGGCGGGCGGGGTTGGGAGCTGAGGCTCGGGCTTCAGTCTGAGCGCAGGGTGAGGACTGGGGTTGGCGGGCGTGAACACAGCCTGCAGGGGGTTAGTGCGGCACGGCTGGCCGGGAGGGAGTCCGGGAAAAGGTCTGGGCCTGCCGAAGAGGTAAGAGACTTTTTCTTACCTCTTTGTTTCCTGGTGCGCGAGGAGAGGGGATTCAGAGCGCTGCTTAAATGAGCTCCAGAGACGGGCGCGAGCCGCGGCTAAAAGCGCGGACCCAAGAGACAGGCAGGAGATGCTAAGGCTGCTGCTGCTGCCACCAAGAAGCCTGTGTGCGAGCACAGGTCACTATCCACACCTCCCTCCTGGGGAGCCTGTGCGGCCCGCCACTGCCAGGGTCCCGGGATCCAGAAACAACTTCCCCAGGAGAACGCACGGCGCGCCTCAGGCTGGTGCAACGTCACGCCGGCCTCTGCCGCCGCAGGCCCGCCCTGCACGCCGTGCCCCTCCCTCCCCGAGGCCTGGGTGGGCCAGAGCCCCCGAATCAGCGGCTCCTTTAACCCCGTCCTGTCTGAGCGAAGAACAAACGCCCTCAGGCGACCTACACGCAGAGACGGGGCCAGATCCAAAGCTGAACCCTAGGAGCTGTGAGAACAAAGAAGAGAAAGGGAAATCTCTCCCCGCAGCCTCAGGAGTAGCGCATTAAATCTCCACAATCAACTTGATGTACCTGCATCTGTGGAATACATGAAGCGACAACGAGTCATCCCAAAATGAGGAGGTGGACTTTGGGAGCAACTATATATATATATATATATATATATATATATATATATATATATATATATATATATATATATATATATATATATATATATATATATTTATTTATTTATTTTTCCCTTTTTTAGTGAGTGTGTATGTGTATGCTTCTGTGTGTGATTTTGTCTGTATAGCTTTGCTTTTACCATTTGTCCCAGGGTTCTGTCTGTCCATTTTTTTTTTTTTAGTATAGCTTTTAGCACTTGTTATCATTGGTGAATTTGTTTTTTGGTTTGGTTGCTCTCTTCCTTCTTTCTTTCTTTTTTTGATAACTTAAAAAAAATTTTTAATAATTATTATTTAATTTTAATAATTTTATTTTACTTTATTTTAATAACTATTTTTATTTTACTTTATTTTAATAATTTCATCTTAAAATAAAGTTATTTATAAAATAACTTTATTTTATTTTACTTTATTTTATTTTATTTTCTTCTTTCTTTCTTTCTTTTGTTTCTCCCTTTTATTCTGAGCCGTGTGGATGACAAGGTCTTGGTGCTCCAGCCAGGAGTCAGGGTTGTGCCTCTGAGGTGGGAGAGCCAAGTTCAGAACACTGGTCCACAAGAGACCTCCCAGCTCCACGTAATATCAAATGGCGAAAATCTCCCAGAGATCTCCATCTCAATGCCAAGACTCAGCTCCACTCAAGGACCAGCAATCTAGAGTGCTGGACACCCTATGCCAAACAACTAGCACGACAGGAACACAACCCAATCCATTAGCAGAGAGGCTGCCTAAAATCATAATAAGGCCACAGACACCCCAAAACACACCACCAGACATGGACCTGCCCACCAGAAAGACAAGATCCAGCCTCATCCACCAGAACACAGGCACTAGTCCCCTCCACCAGGAAGCCTACACAACCCACTTAGCCACTGGGGACAGACACCAAAAACAACGGGAAATATGAACTTGCAGCCTGCAAAAAGGAGACCCCAAACACAGTAAGTTAAGCAAAATGAGAAGACAGAGAAACACACAGCAGATGAAGGAGCAAGGCAAAAACCCACCAGACCTAACAAATGAAGAGGAAATAGGCAGTCTACCTGAAAAAGAATTCAGAATAATGATAGTAGAGATAATCCAAAATCTTGGAAATAGAATGGAGAAAATACAAGGAACGTTTAACAAGGACTTAGAAGAACTAAAGAGCAAATAAACACTGATGAACAACACAATAAATGAAATTAAAAATTCTCTAGAAGGGATCAATAGCAGAATAACTGAGACACAAGAACGGAAAAGTGACCTGGAAGATAAAATAGTGGAAATAACTACTGCAGAGCAGAATAAAGAAAAAAGAATGAAAAGAATTGAGGACAGTCTCAGAGACCTCTGGGACAACATTAAACGCACCAACATTCAAATTAGAGGGGTCCCAGAAGAAGAAGAGAAAAAGACAGGGACTGAGAAAATATTTGAATAGATTATAGTTGAAAACTTCCCTAATATGGGAAAGGAAATAGTTAATCAAGTCCAAGAAGCACAGAGAGTTCCATACAGGATAAATCCAAGGAGAAACACGCCAAGACACATATTAATCAAACTATCAAAAATTAAATACAAAGAAAAAGTATTAAAAGCAGAAAGGGAAAAATAACACACAAGGGAATCCCCATAAGGTTAACAGCTGATCTTTCAGCAGAAACTCTGCAAGCAAGAAGGGAGTGGCAGGACATATTTAAAGTGAGGAAGGAGAAAAACCTACAACCAAGATTACCAGGCAAGGATCTCATTCAGATTTCATGGAGAAATTAAAACCTTTACAGACAAGCAAAAGATAAGAGAATTCAGCACCACCAAACCAACTTTACAACAAATGCTAAAGGAACTTCTGTAGGCAGGAAACACAAGAGAAGGAAAAGACCTACAATAACAAACCCAAAACAATTAAGAAAATGGGAATAGGAACATACATATCAATAATTACCTTAAATGTAAATAGATTAAATGCTCCAACCAAAAGACAAAGAGTGGCTGGATGGATACAAAAACAAGACCCATATATTTGCTGTCTACAAGAGACCCACTTCAGACATAGGGACACATACAGACTGAAAGTGAGGGGATGGGAAAAGATATTCCATACAAATAGAAATCAAAAGAAAGCTGGAGTAGCAATTCTCATATCAGACAAAATAGACGTTAAAACAAAAACTATTATAAGAGACAAAGAAGGACACTATATAATGATCAAGGGATCAATCCAGGAAGAAGATATAACAATTGTAAATATTTATGCACCCAACTTAGGAGCACCTCAATACGTAAGGCAAATACTAACAGCCATAAGAGGGGAAATCGACAGTAACACAATCATAGTAGGGGACTTTAACGCCCCACTTTCACCAATGGACAGATCATCCAAAATGAAAATAAATAAGGAAACACAAGCTTTAAATGATACCTTAAACAAGATGGAGTTAATTGACATTTATAGGACATTCCATCCAAAAACAACAGAATACACATTCTTCTCAAGTGCTCATGGAACATTCTCCAGGATAGATCATATCTTGGGTCACAAATCAAGCCATGGCAAATCTAAGAAAATTGAAATCGTATCAAGCATCTTTTCCGACCACACACTATGAGACTAGATATCAATTACAGGGGAAAAAATCTGTAAAAAATACGAACACAGAGGCTAAACAATACAATACTTAATAACCAAGAGATCACTGAAGAAATCAAAGAGGAAATAAATACCTAGAAACAAATGACAATGAAAACACAATGACCCAAAACTTATGGGAAGAAACAACCTAACCTTACAACTAAAGCAATTAGAGAAAGAAGAACAAAAAAAACCCAAACTTGGCTGAAGGAAAGAAGTCATAAAGATTAGATCAGAAATAAATGAAAAAGAAATGAGGAAATGATAACAAAGATCAATAAAACTAAAAGCTGGTTCTTTGAGAAGATAAACAAATTTGATAAGCCATTAGCCAGACTCATCAAGAAAAACAGGGAGAAGACTCAAATCAATAGAATTAGAAATGAAAAAGGAGAAGTAACAACTGACACTGAAGAAATACAAAGGGTCATGAGAGATTACTACAAGCAACTATATGCCAATAAAATGGACAACCTGGAAGAAATGGACAAATTCTTAGAAATGCACAACCTTCTGAGACTGAACCAGGAAGAAACAGAAAATATGAATAGACCAATCACAAGCACTGAAATTGAGACTGTGATTAAAAATCTTCCAGCAAACAAAAGCCCAGGACCAGACGGCTTCACAGGCGAATTCTATCACACATTTAGAGAAGAGCTAACACCTATCCTTCTCAAACTCTTCCAAAACATAGCAGAGGGAGGAACACTCCCAAACTCATTCTACAAGGCCACCATCACCTTGATACCAAAACCAGACAAGGATGTCACAAAGAAAGAAAACTACAGGCCGATATCACTAATGAACATAGATGCAAAAATCCTCAACGAAATACTAGCACACAGAATCCAACAGCACATTAAGAGGATCATACACCATGATCAAGTGGGGTTTATTCCAGGAATGCAAGGATTCTTCAATATATGCAAATCTATCAATATGATAAACCATATTAACAAATTGAAGGAGAAAAACCATATGATCATCTCAAGAGATGCAGAGAAAGCTTTTGACAAAATTCAAAACCAATTTATGATAAAAACCCTGCAGAAAGTAGGCATAGAGGGAACTTTCCTCAACATAATAAAGGCCATATATGAAAAACCCACAGCCAACATCATCCTCAATGGTGAAAAACTGAAAGCATTTCCACTAAGATCAGGAAAAAGACAAGGTTGCCCACTCTCACCACTGTTATTCAACATAGTTTTGGAAGTTTTAGCCACAGCAATCAGAGAAGAAAAGGAAATAAAAGGAATCCAAATCGGAAAAGAAGAAGTAAAGCTGTCACTGTTTGCAGATGACATGATACTATACATAGAGAATCCTAAAGATGCTACCAGAAAATTACTAGAGCTAATCAATGAACTTGGTAAAGTAGCAGGATACAAAATTAATGCACAGAAATCTCTGGCATTCCTATATACTAATGATGAAAAATCTAAAATTGAAATCAAGAAAACACTCCCATTTACCATTGCAACAAAAAGAATAAAATATCTAGGAATAACCCTACCTAAGGAGACAAAAGACCTGTATGCAGAAAACTATAAGACACTGATGAAAGAAATTAAAGATGATACAAATAGATGGAGACATATACCATGTTCTTGGATTGGAAGAATCAACATTGTGAAAATGACTCTGCTACCCAAAGCAATCTATACATTCAATGCAATCCCTATCAAACTACCACTGGCATTTTTCACAGAACTAGAACAAAAAATTTCACAATTTGTATGGAAACACAAAAGACCCCGAATAGCCAAAGCAATCTTGAGAACGAAAAAAGGAGCTGGAGGAATCAGGCTCCCTGACTTCAGACTATACTACAAAGCTACAGTAATCAAGACAGTATGGTACTGGCACAAAAACAGAAATATAGATCAATGGAACAGCATAGAAAGCCCAGAGATAATCCCACGCACATATGGTCACCTTCTGTTGGATAAAGGAGGCAAGAATATACAGTGGAGAAAAGAAAGCCTCTTCAATAAGTGGTGCTGGGAAGACTGGACAGCTACATGTAAAAGAATGAAATTAGAACACTCCCTAACACCATACACAAAACTAACTCAAAATGGATTAAAGACCTAAATGTAAGGTCAGACACTATCAAACTCTTAGAGGAAAACATAGGCAGAACACTCTATGACATAAATCACAGCAACATCCTTTCTGACCCACCTCCTAGAGAACTGGAAATAAAAACAAAAATAAACAAATGGGACCTAATGAAACTTAAAAGCTTTTGCACAGCAAAGGAAACCATAAACAAGACCAAAAGACAACCCTCAGAATGGGAGAAAATATTTGCAAATGAAGCAACTGGCAAAGGATTAATCTCCAAAATTTACAAGCAGCTCGTACAGCTCAATATCAAAAAAGCAAACAACCCCATCCAAAAATGGGCAGAAGACCTAAATAGACATTTCTCCAAAGAAGATATACAGACTGCCAACAAACACATGAAAGAATGCTCAACATCATTAATCATTAGAGAAATGCAAATCAAAACTACAATGAGATATAATGTCACACCTGTCAGAATGGCCATCACCAAAAAATCTACAAACAGTAAATGCTGGAGAGGGTGTGGAGAAAAGGGAACCCTCTTGCACTGTTGGTGGGAATGTAAATTGATACAGCCACTATGGAGAACAGTATGGAGGTTCCTTAGAAAACTAAAAATAGAACCACCATACAACCCAGCAATCCCACTACTGGGCATATATCCTGAGAAAACCATAATTCAAAAAGAGTCATGTACCAAAATGATCATTGCAGCTCTATTTACAATAGGCAGGACATGGAAGCAACCTAAGTGTCCATCAACAGATGAATGGATAAAGAAGATGTGGCACATATATACAATGGAATATTACTCAGCCATAAAGAGAATGAAACTGAGTTATTTGTAGTGAGGTGGATGGACATAGAGTCTGTCATACAGAGTGAAGTTAGTCAGAAAGAGAAAAACGATATATATGCTGACACATATATATGGAGTCTAAAAAAAAAAAATTGTCATGAAGAACCTAGGGGCAAGACAGGAATAAAGACACAGACCTACTAGAGAATGGACTTGAGGATACGGGGAGGGGGAAGGGTAAGCTCAGACAAAGTGAGGCAGTGGCATGGACATATATACACTACCAAATGTAAAATAGATAGCTAGTGGGAAGCAGCCACATAGTACAGGGAGATCAGCTCCGTGCTTTGTGACCACCTAGAGGGGTGGGACAGGGAGGGTGGGAGGGAGGGAGGTGCAAGAGGGAAGAGATACGGGGACATATGTATATGTATAACTGATTCACTTTGTTATAAAGCAGAAACTAACAGAACAATAAAATGTGTACTATTAAAACGATATTACTTTAAAAAAAGAAGTAAAGGAAAAAATTATATATGTGTATATATATATTTATATGTAACTATATATAAATAAATATATATAACTATATATATACGTATACATTTACAAACTTTATTCTGCAGGAAAATCACAAGATTACCTTCAGGATCTTTTCTAGGGAACTATGAATAAATATCTTTTCTAGGCAACTATGCATACATAAAAATTAAGGACAGTAAGGCAGCTATTATTACCCCGTGCCGAACTTTTCCTCTGAAGAGGATGGCACCACTAGCCCAGGTCACATATAAGAGCACTGAGACCCACAGAGGTGAAATAACTTGCACAAGTTTTCAGAGTTGGGGAATGATAAAGTCAAAAGTCAAACCCTGATCTCTCATTCTCAAAACCTGTCCTCCTAACCACCATGGAATGAATCAATGACAAAAGTAGAAACAAAAACATGTTGGGGAGAAAACTCATCCAAAGCAATCAAAAGAATGAAGAAAAATCAGGAGTCCTATGATCATCCCTGAGATCACTGCCACATCAGAGCATCGTAAGGTATCTAAGTTATGTTCATAATATAAATCAAAAAATTTACATAATAACAGCTAACATTTACTGTGTGCTTAGTGCATACCAGGCACTTGACAAATATTAACTCATTTAATCCTCCCAATGTACCTACCAGGGAAACACTATCATTATTCCCATTTCACAGACCAGGAAACTGAGGTCAAGTGGTTGGACAACTTGCCAAGGGAACACAGCTACAAGTGATAAAACAAAATTGGAAGCCAGGAAGTGTCCAGAGCCTGAGGTTTTAACTGTGTAACACTGACATATTCCTTACATTATCCACTATTTACACAATGGCGAGGAAGCGTGGAACACAATTTAGAAACTGACACTAACAAAGAATGCTTTGATAGTTAAGGAGGAAAGCTTCATTTATCTGGAAATTTCATTTTGTAGAAATGCTCACTTCTCAACATTGTTAGGTCACTCTTTTACAGTTTGAGTCCCAAACTCCTTTTTCCCACTCTTCTGAAAATTCCAAATGTTTTCATCTTGAAGATTCAAAGCATACTTTTTAAGTAAGTAAATAAAATAAAATCTTTTTTAAATACCTTGAAAAAAAAGGAAAAAAATGTTTAAATGTCCATTAACCATTTAAGGAATGCCTCTGACCCCTGAAGTTGACTGGCACTACGTATGATTTCTCTAATTATAATGAGGGCAAGAAGTATACCTTTAATCGGCTTCAAAATATATACCACACAACTGTGAGCTTTCACGGTTAAGGCATCAGTGATAACAACATAATCCTTAGTCACAATGCTCGAATATTAAAACTGAATCAAACTCAGGGGCTTTCTACCTAATCTGTATTTCATATACGCAAACAAATATATTTAAATCTTCCTCCCAAAAGTTTTAATCAAAAAAATATCAAAGTGATTTTGAAATTTGCTAAAGTTTTAATGAGGTAAAAACAGATAAACTTCCCATACCTTGATTTGCAATAATGTTACTCAGAAATGAGTGATCTGATCATTTCTGGATGTATCCACACAGCCTTTGGAGGTCCCCATGGTTTTAATGACTTGCTATTCAGGGTGAAGTCACTCACAAAGGACAAGCCTAATTTGTGCTCACTCAAAGGACAGCCCCACCGGGATACTATCAAACCCTCAAGGGGCCGAGTGAAAGAAAAGCACCCCAGGTCTTTGAAGTCTTGAAGGTCACCGCTGGAGGAGTTGTGGACGTGGACAATCTGTGAAAAGCTGCAGCTGAAACAGGGACAGATGTTTACAGAACACCTGCATGTATTTTATTGAAAGAATGGAAGGATGAATGAATGGGGACCCAATGCTGCTGATGGTTTCAAACGTGGGACACTTTAAAACCTTACCCTCTCCTTCAGCATCTTTGAAGAAAATATAATACGAAAATAGGAATTACTGATCATAATTTTACATTGGTTATTAGCAATTAACAGTTACTTCTCAGCAGTCTAATCACTAGGTGGTCTTTCATGCAGGTTTCTTAGAAATGACAGCAATACTGCTAGACATACTGTGTTTGCTTGTTCTGCATTTGGCAGGTTAATCTGGTCTGAAAGAAGAGAACCAGGTTCTAAACAAGCAAGTGGCCCAGGTTTTGAAATCTGTCCCTCTTGGCTTCAAGTCCTGCCCCTGTGCCTTTCTAGCTGTAAAATGCAAGGCAAGTTTCCTATGTCTCTAAGCCTTAAAATATAGCTAATCCCAGAATGCAACTCATAAGGTTGTTTGGGATTGCTTAAGAGAGTGCATAAAAGGCACCTAGCAGGGCTTCCCTGGTGGCGCAGTGGTTGAGAGTCCGCCTGCCGATGCAGGGGACACGGGTTCGGGCTGGGCCCGTGAGCCATGGCCGCTGAGTCTGCGCGTCTGGAGCCTGTGCTCCGCAACGGGAGAGGCCACAACAGTAAGAGGCCCGCATACTGCAAAAAAAAAAAAAAAAAAAAAAAAAGGCACCTAACAGAGTGCAGGTACAGAGGAAATACTTAAGTATGTCAGCCAGCATTAACATTATCTTGAATTCTAAGGATGCATGGATTCAACGGCAATGAGTTTATGGGTAAGTAACTTTCTTTTCTAGTCTCTTGTCCCACAGGTCATTCTCAGCCTGCTCTGCTAGTCCATCCTCACCATTGTTTTTGAACAAGGAAAAACCTTGTGAGATTATGTAATTGAGGGTACTTTTATTATTAGGAAACTGAGAGGAAGAGAAAAATCACCAGGGTGCAGTTTCTTCACACGTGAGAAAGCAGGTTCATGGCACTAATACGGGACTTTGTTCTGAACTAAAGTGACTCAGGTGGAGAAGCACAGGCTTGCCAGCCCTCTGGGGCCTGAATGGGGGTGAGAGAAGGGCATTGCTCTCAAGAGACTCAACGAATAGAAAATAATGAAAAGGAATAATTCCAAAAGCAATTAAGAAACTGTCAACAGGAAGGATTGAGCAAAACCAGACCTTAACATTACCATTTCATTTTTTTCATGTATCTTTTTGGCTCAAATGACTTTCATATCAGAATGATAATTATGGATATCACTACACTCCACACACTGGCCTCACCATTGACAGTCTCCTTGCCCCAACCAATTAAATGTCATCCGTTCAGTTTCAGCCATCAGCATCCTTTCCAAAAAGGGCTCATGTCAATCATCCTACTATGTGTGATGAAATAAGGCACAGAATCGAGGCAGAAGTATCCCTCTATGGTGCTGGGTGCTTGGTGTCTTCCGGAGATACGCACTGTTCTCTTTAGCTTTCCTGGCAGAGATCCCTGCATAATCCTGGGAGAAATACCAACCTTGTGCTCTGATGGGGCACTGGTCCCTTGGGAAGTGTTATGGGCTGAATTGTGTTCCCCCAAAATTCATACGTCGAAGTCCCAACCCCCAGTACTTCAGAATGGAACCGTATTTGGAGATAAGGTCTCTAAAGAAGTGATGAAGTTAAAATGAGATTGTTAGGGTGGGGCCCTAATCCAATAGGACTGGTCTCCTTATAAGAAAACAAAGAGACACCAGGGATGTGGGTGCACAGAGGAAAGACCATTAAGGATACAGCCAGAAGGTGGTCCACTGTGAGCCAAGGAGCCAGGTCTCAGCAGAAAGCAAACCTGCCAACACCTTACTCTTGGATTTCCAGCCTCCAGAACTGTAAGAAACAAATCTCAGACATTTAAGCGACCCAGTCTGTGGTATTTTGTTATGGCAGCCCTAGCAGACCAATACAAGAAGGTTCTATGAGTTTCCAACAATAAGCAAACCCTTAACGACCACAAGACTAAGTGCTTTTACTAAGTGCTTTAGTATTACAGATATTAAAACAGAAGTGATAAATATAACTCCATGAATATGTGTGGCATGAGAATTTACTGCAATAACTTTCTACTGCCTCTCCTCACGGTCAGTCTTTTCCCCACTTCAGTATAACACTGTCGAAATAAAATCTTCCCAAAGCACAGTCTTGAAAATTTCTGCTCAAAAACTTCCACGGGCTTCTCGTTGCCAACCAAATGAGACTCCCATGCAAGGCCCTGGAGACTCTGGCCCCAACACTACCTTTCCAGCCACGCCTACTACAACACTCCCTACACTTCCCGCATCCTCCAACAGGACTGCCTGCTGCCACCCGGTCACCCCTGGACTTGCCCTTACTCCTTGCCTTTCTTTCTTTCTTTCTTTTTTTCTTAACCTGGAACCCATGGACCTCTACAGCTCAGAAGGCTCCAAAGGGTCTAAGAATCCACTGAAATTGTGTGCAGACATTCCTGTATCTCCACATATGAGCGTTCTTCCAGAAAGAGAGCCCGTAATTCTCATCAGATTTTCAAAGAAATCGACGAAGTTGAATTTAACCTGAGCCTATGGTCCTGGAAAACAGTGATGGCTGAGAAACTTCCAGGAAACTCCTTACAGCAACGAGCCACCTTCCACATATGACTTAAATCTAACACTCGCCAATGACAAGGCCAGACACAGACCCTCCAAATTCCCATTCTTTGTCTCATAAATGATAGCTGAACTGAACTGTCCCCACAGACCAATCTGAACAAAATCTGCTAACTTGACTTGACCAAACTCTAATCAGGCTTTCTCCCCCGCAAACCTTTGAACTTGGATCCATCCTCAGCCTGAGCCAGCATCAGAATACAGAACGACCTCTTTAAGGGCCCCTAACTACAAGGTTATGGGCTGAACTGTGTTCCCCTATTTGAAGTCCAAATCCCCAGGACCTCAGCATGTGATCTTATTTGGAAACAGGGTCTTTGTGGATATAATTAGATAAAATGAGGTCACACTAATTAGTGTGGGCCCTGATCCAACATGACTGGCAAACTTAGAAGAGGAGGAAACACCCAGACACCGAGGGAGAACACCACGTGAAGACAGAGGCAGACAGGAATGAGGCATCTATAAGCCAAGGAGGGCCAAGGCCTGCCAGCCACAACCGAAAGCCAGGAGAGAGGCATGGGAAGGAGTCTCCCTCGGGGCCTCCGGAAGGAACCAACCCTGCCAATGCCTTGATTTTGGACTTCTAGCCTCCTGAACTGTGAGAGAATAAATTTCTACTGTTTTAACGCATCTGGTTTGTGGTACTTCGTTACAGCAGCCCCAGCAAATTAATACCGAAAAAAAAAAAAAAAAAGAGCTGTTCCACTGCCAGATGAGTCTACCTGTGAATGCTACCCCTGTACATACAGTCCTTCTAGCCCTGTCTGCTCCCTGTCTAGCCCCTTTCTGCCTGCCCTTTGAGACGTCTGCTGAGCTTACAGTCAGCACATTCTCCCTATTACAAAAGCCGCCTCCTCTTATGCAATAGCTCCCCTTCTTGGCTGCAACAGCCCTTTCCAATGAAGCCTCTCCTTACCTAAGCCCAGGTTTGTTTTTTACCTGACAAGCTCTTCAGTCCCTAACTGGTTAAGAAACGGGTCTCCATCCTCCCTCCCTGCAAACTGCCTGAGGCCCAGCCATCCTGCAAGGCCATTTCCCCACACATCCTGTCTGCCTCCTCTCTCACCAGCAGAAAGGGGCAGGAGAACAATGTTAAAGTATTAACCAGTGAGTTCTCTACCCCCACACCTCCTTGTATTCCAAGATCTCTGCCCCCAGCCCAGGCCTGAGCCACCCGCCCTTAGAGGAGGGCTGCTACCAGGGACAGAGAAAGGAGGTGCCGAATCATGGTTTTCAGGTTTCAAAAACCACAATAGAGAAGAAGGCAGAAAACGCTGGACAGGTCTTGATCACTCTCCACCGCAGGTGACAGAAGGAGTCCGTGGACCAGGACACGGAGACGGGCGCAGAGTTCCCTTCACTTGAGTGAGTGAAAGCAACTTTAGAATTCACTAAAGTTAATAGCTTTAGTGTTACTAGTGTCATGATTTAGTTGATTCTATCAATAACAGAAAATAATTGGGGAAAAACACACAAGTTGGGGATGCCAAGGTATTATTTGTTATACTGATTGCTCAACATTTTGATATTTGTAAATATCTCACATTTTAAATTAATTAGGAAAAAAGTAGTTATAAAAGGAGCCAATGTTCTCTCCCTAGTGGTTTAACAAAAACAAATCCAAATTCGAATGCTACTCGGCAGTATCATACAGTCTCACAGTGTGGAACCCTGTCGTAAAGGAATAGCCATCACCGCTTCTAAAGGGCCGGGGGTGGGGGGAGTCTCGATTTTGGAGCATTTGAGAAATATCATTTTCTTAATTTTCAATTATGTAACAATAACATAAATAAACAGCAAACAGTGTGAGAGCTCACAGAAATCCTGAACTTCTTTAATAAACTAAAAACACCTAGAATAAGCACAATGCTGAGACCAGTTGTGTATCACATGGATTGCATGTAAATGCTAAGGTCTTTGAAGAAGGCTTGAATTTATTTTTGTAAATGGCCTATATAATCTCTTTACAACATTAGAAACACTATTAATCTTAGCACACCATTTTCTCATAAATTATACAAATATAAACGTCAGCTCCATCTGTATTTGGATCGCCATAATGAAGTCCAAATTAATCGTATCGCTGTCCCATCAGTCTGCGGTTCTACTCCAAAGAAGCAGGGTCTCTAAACTTCCTCTGATGTCAGATCCCCCCAGGAGCTGATACAGGCCCCTGGGCCCAGCATACCAGAATCTCTGGGGTGGGGACCAGACTCAGCATTCTTTTTTTTTTTTTTTTTTTTTTTTTTTGCGGTACGTGGGCCTCACTGCTGTGGCCTCTCCCGCTGCGGAGCACAGGCTCCAGACGCACAGGCTCAGCGGCCATGGTTCACGGGCCCAGCCGCTCCGCGGCACGTAGGATCTTCCCAGACCGGGGCACGAACCCGCGTCCCTTGCATTGGCAGGTGGACTCTCAACCACTGTGCCACCAGGAAAGCCCCAGACCCAGCATTCTTAAAGCATCCCCAGTGGTTCCAGTGCGCAGCCCAGGGTGAGGAAAACAACCCAGAGACACATCTCAACTCAGTGTTTGTCGAGGCCTGGCTTGGAAGGTCGCCTTCATCAGAATCACTTGGACTGTGTACCTAAAATGCAGGTTCCTGAATCCCACTTCAACCAACTAAATCCGACGCTCTAAGGGCGGTGCTTCAACAAGTCCCCACGGGTCCCCTCCCCGCCCCCATGCCAACGTCACGGCTTCCAGTTTCCCGTTGTCCTCTGTAGAGGCCCAGCTCTTGGTCCCTCAGCTTTTAGCTATTAAAAGCTTCCTATTCGCCTGGACATTGCACTGTTCACAGGATTTGTCCCCAATATACCTTCCCCTTTTCTAGGCTAGTTCGAATTCCTTTTTTAAGGTAGAATTTGCTTTTAATTTACTGTCAGAAAAGATCGTTTTCTTCCCATCAATCTCATCGTTACCCATGGAGACGAGATAAAACCTTGAAAATGGACCTTGACAGGCCAAAGGCAAGATAGGAAATCTGCAGGCTTCCTGCCCACCCTGCACCTCACCCTGTTGCATTCATTCGTCTCTAGGAAACAGACATTCCATTGCTAAAAGGCAACTCCTAAATGTTCAGTATTGTCCAGTATTGGGTGTTATCCATTAACCTGGTCCATCAGGTTTCACATGAATACCTAACAGCTCAGACAGGGCTTCACAGAATCACAGAGCTTCTAGGTTAGAACAGACTTTAGAAGGCTTTAAGCTCCAGCTCTCCAGCCATCCCAGCTGCTTCCCAAACATGCTTCCGACAGTGTGTTAAAAGCCTCTAGAGGGACAGCAGAAAGCTGGTACTCACCTAGCTGTTCTTCCCGAGCACCTGGTAAAGAGGTGTGTCAGAAAAATGGAATAGCAGAGAAGGAAGGTACAAATGTAACAAAAGGGAAAGCACAAGCATAAGTTAGAAGCGAAGTTAAGGAAGAGAAAAAGCAGAAAAGTGGAGTAAACCATGAGAGACCTTACAGGTCCCCAAATCCTATGGTAGCAGCTCTGGTCTTTCACTGATGGAAAAGAACAATTCTGCAACAAGGGGATTTCTTGACTAGGACACCCTATGCTAGAAAACTATTACAAGAAGCCACAAGTCATTTCTCTTTTCAACAGGCTCTTATAATTTTTTCTCTTTGCACTAAAAAATAAAAAGACAAGAGTGTTTGAAGCAATACAATAAACTATTTTTTTTAAGTTAACTAATGGCTTTAGGACATAAAAAAGAATGATGGGGGCTTCCCTGGTGGCGCAGTGGTTGAGAGTCCGCCTGCCGATGCAGGGCACACGGGTTCGTGCCCCGGTCCGGGAGGATCCCACATGCCGCGGAGCGGCTGGGCCCATGAGCCATGGCCGCTGAGCCTGTGCGTCCGGAGCCTGTGCTCCGCGGCGGGAGAGGCCACAGCAGTGAGAGGCCCGCGTACCGCAAAAAAAAAAAAAAAAAAAAAAAAAGAATGATGGACCTAGAGATTATCATACTAAAGTAAATCAGACAGAGAAAGACAAATATCATATGACAACACTTATATGTGGCAACTAAAATATGATACAAATGAACTTATCTACAAAACAGAAACAGACTCACAGACATAGAAAACAAACTTATGATTACCAAAAGGGAAAAAGAACGAGGGAATAAATTAGGAGTTTGGGATTAGCAGATATAAAGTACTATACATGACATAAACAACAAGGACCTACCGTATCTGTATAGCACAGGAGACTATATTCAGTATCTTATAATAAACTATAAGAGAAAAGAATCTGAAAAACAATATATATGTATAACTGAATCACTTTGCTGTACACCAGCAGCTAACACAACATTGTAAATCAACTATACTTCAATTAAAAAAAATAATAATGCGCTTAAGAGACTTTCAAAACTTTTCTCCATAACCAAAATACCCATACCTCTAGCAAATTAACAGGGCATAAAATAGTCGCTCTCTTAAATATAGCGGCGTGTCCTGATTTCACAAGAGCAGGTACATTTGCTGCACGCAGTCAGCACTTTCCACCAGTACTAAAATAACCTAAAACTGTTTTTCTCTCTGCATCTTTTAGGCTGTGACATTTAGCCCTCACTCCCATGCAATCTTGACAGAGCCAGAGTGGAACTACATCACACTTTTGTATTTGTGTACATTTCTGTAGGCTACACAAAATTATCATTTCAAATCATGCCCCTTCGTTTTATCCTGCTGAGGTTAGCTCAGTGTACTCTGGGACTCCAATCCCTATTACTCCTTTTTCAGTCCATTTCCTCAGCTTTCCAATATGTGAGCAAATCTCCTAGAGGCTTTCTATGTGAGGGTAAGAAATCCACTATTATCTCATTTTATTATATTTTATTATATATGAGAATTCTCTAGGATGACGGCATTTCTTTAAAATAGACCCTGAGCCCAAAGCTAAACAGAAATGGCAACGAAACCAAGAAACCCTGCTTCCCCCTGTAGTTCTTTTATTTTATTTTCATGGAAAGTCAGTGACGGCTGGGAGGGAGGAGTGGGGGAGGGGAGACCGAGTATGAATGATTGAATGCAGGCTGAGATCAGCCCTTATTCCTCCCAAGGGTCCTTCTTTTCTCCATCTAATCCCACACTTTCTCTTTTAGTCCCCTGCTTCTCCCCTTATCGCCACTTCCTCCATCCTCACTGATATCAGACCTTATCAACCCAACCTCCTCCACAGATCACATAAAACAGGACTGCCTCAGCCGGAATGGACCACAGTCACTGTCAAAGGCTGGAAGACACAGGACATGGAGGGAGAGGAAGGGCTCAAAAGCCAGAGGCCAAGTCCACTTTCTGTGTAGGCAGGATTCAAACTCTAGGACCGACACGGAGCCTCTTCTCAGAAAGCTTACAGGTTCTAAGTTCAAATATGTTATCAGCAGAAAACATAAATTACTGAGGAAATGGATCTGACTTTGAATCGAGAGGAGAGCCTATGGGGTATGCCAGGAACGTTGTCCCCAGTGTGTAAAACAAGGTAAGTAAGGTTTGGAAGTGGGAACGCATAAAGTACCACTGAAGACCAGTAAAAGAACTCCAGCGGGTTAGACTAGAACAAGAGAGTTGAAACACTGCTGGAGATAAAAAGCTCACAGGCTTGGGGAGGCTGGAAGAGCTATCCACTCTGTAACTTTGATGACAACGGCTGGACAAGAAGTTTCTGTTTACTCCAAGGGCTAAAAGGGAAATGCTGAGAGATGCAGAAACACATCATTCAAACCATTACATTCAACTCCATAAAATTGATCGGAAGCTAATATATATTTTGCGAGCTAAGCAAAATACGTATAGACTGGTTTTTTAAATTATATGCACAGGAGAGCTAGACAAAGCACAATTTTAATAGTTTCTCCTATTTGCTTGTACAGCCATTATTTACGACCTTTTCTTTAGGCCTTTTAAAAAATCCAAATACATTACCAAAGCAGTTAGAGAGAATCAAGCCATTACAGAGAATCAATGTTCCTTTTATTGTAAAAGCCTAATGATAGGGAAGGAGCATATAGAAGCTAGAAAAGAGGAAGCATTTTCCTTTCCCACATTTGCCTGTTTGGGAAACAATACGAGCTTTCCACGTGTGAAGGCAAATCAATAAATCCATACATTCAACAAAAAGCTGCTTGTTGTTATTAGCTATTTTAACTGATTCATCATAAAGTCTGGCCTTGTTCCCAGCTGTCTCTTTACTCCAAGTAAACACTGAGTAGTTCAAGAACTGAAACTGTCTTTGAATATAGTACATACATTTTCTCCACACTAAGAAAAAAGAGATCATGTAGAAATGTCCATTTGAGAATAAGAGAAAGCCTACCCGACTCAAGTCACCTTTTTAAAATATAAGAGGATTTTAGAGTTGATAGAACCACAGATCATCGAGATGACCCCATTATCAATCAGGTTAAAAAAACAGGTCACGAGGGTTTAAATAACTCACCCAAAATCTCAGAGCAGGCAATGCCTTTTTTCTTTTCACTAAAGCACACTTTCCCAATGAGTTTACCAGAATGTCTTTTTGTATGCAGAGTAAATCTTTCAGGTACCTCAACTTGGACTTATTTTGCCCTTCAAATTAGCCCCCAGAAACAAGGCTCGGTCCCAAACTTAGACAGGGAACGAGTGATGCATCCATATGAACGCTTCTACTCTTTCAATTCTTTTCTGCACAAGTGCCTAGAGAGTGCTTATTGCAAATATACATATATACACATATATATTTACCTATTGCAAATATACATATATACATATATATAGTTACCTACTGCAAATATATATATATATGCCCCCAAACTTCTAGGCTTCTACTTAGTTCCAAAGGAAATCAATTCTTAAATATTTAAAGCAAATAAACGGTATTTACCACCTATTAACACCATGGAAGGAAGTAAAGACACAAAGATTACATGAATAAAGCCATGACTGATTAGAATGCCCTGTGGAAGAAAGAGGGCTGATGAATAGGTGATGCTTTATAAATGGCCCTTGTTTACTAAAAGTCAGGACATGAAGAAAACAAGCTGCAAACTGAAAGAAGACAAGTGGTGAGAGGAGAAGAGAAGGAGAGCCATTCCAGGAGCCATTAATGAGCTGACATGCGCAGCAAGGTGTGAGCAGTGTGAGTAGGGAAGGAGAGAGAGTCTCTCACAGAAAAGGAAACAAAAGGACTAAGGGAAATGGAGAGAAGCAGGTGGCAGGGAGAAACTCCAGCATCTGGGAGGGGTTAGACACTGAAATTGCATGCAGTGGTGGTGAGATACGATAGTCTGTATCTTCCAAGATGGCGCAGCAATGGCTCCCAGCCAGCACCCTCTTCTGCAATGTGACCTCTCCTCTTTCCCATCAGGAGATGGAGTCTTTCTCTACATTCTTGAATGTGGGAGAGCCTATGGCTGCTTTGACCAATAGAGCAAGGTGGGAAGTAAGGTCACACCAATTCCAGGAAGGCTCTTACCTGGCCAAGTAGCTACTGCTTCCTGCCTCTTGGAAGGCAACCACCATGTTCAAAAGAAGACTCTCCGGAAACCACCGTACCATGAGAAGCCTAAACCACATGGAGACACCATAAAGCACAAGACCTCAAGGTTGGAGGTGGAGGGGGAAGGGGAAACAAGCTGAGAGCACCGAGGCACCAGACTTATGCGGAAAGAAGCCATCTTAGCAGTGGACCTCAGCCCCAGGGACTCCAAGCGACACCTCACGGATCTGAGACAAATTCCTCAGCAGAGCCCTTCCTGAATTCCCAACCCACAAAATCCTGAGCAAAATAAATTGGCAGTTTCAAGCAAGTAAATTTTGGAGTAATTGGCTACACAAAAATAGATACCCAAAATACTGAGAGTACCATAGTAACAAGTCAAGTCTTACAGAGAAGCAATTTTCAACAGATTTTGAACTGCTGGATGTTTTGTCCAAAAGATACCTTATTTGGAACCCAAAGATATAAAACAGAAAAAAAAAACAGAGGTGCTCTGATTTAGGGGGGCAAGGTGGCAGGAGCCCCAGGAGCTCTGCACTGTAGTGCAGTATGATCCTAAAACGAATTCATTCTGAATATGTCAGCTCCAGAAAGAGGACCCACCACACTCATGCAAGAAGCCCTGACTGTGACCCAGCTCGCCAAGGCAGCACCCAGATGCAGGTGGAAAGCCCTTAATCTTGGCCTCCACAGCCAGAAGGAGCCTGGTTCTAATAGTAGGTGAGAGTCAGAAAAAGATACTGCCCTTTGACTAGCCCCTTCCCCTGTCTCGGGGTCTGACCACTGACTCATCCAACTCCCATTTGGCATGATTCCTCTGACTTATTTTCAAATCATCTTAACAGTCTTTAAAAGATCCCAGCAATCCCTCACCCTGCTTCTTCCCCTTTCCTCCTCCTTCCCCTTACTCTTTTTTGCTCTCATAAGGGAAGGGAGGAAAAGAAATGGAGAATTGTTTTGCATGGTTTTCCATGGTAGTTGGGCGACTGGACTCTGAATCCAAACTCTCTAGCTTTCTGTCCTAGTTTCACCAGTCACTAGCTGGGCCGCTGGGCCTCCATTTTCTAAGCTGTGAGATGCGTGTGATAATAACAGAACGCTGCTCATAGAATTGATGCAATACTTAAATGTGTAATATGTGATAGTCAGGGCTCAATAAATGTTAGGTCATGATTATTATCCTAACTAAAGCTTACAGCTTTCCAATATTCTAGTACGGAGAACGTTGTAGGTAACACCTGAGATGTACCATAGATAATTACTCTTACATAAGGTACAAGATTCTTTACACATTATTATTGGCCTTTCAAAGACTTTATTTGCATTTTGCTGAGGAGGACTTACTAAGGTGGCTCAACAGCACTGCAATCACCACACTAAGGCCTCACTGGGGGGAAGTGCTAAGGGGAGTTTTCGAAATTGTTGTCTCTACTGGGGCCAATCAAGTTAGCAACGCCAGGGCACCGGTTTAGATGAGCCAGCCCTTCAAGGACCCTCAAGCAATACGTGGAGTCTAGTGTAGCAGAGAGACAGAGCGCTTCCCGTCCTTCCAAACTGAAAGTCTTCCTAGATAAGAAGACCTGGAACATGGCAAACAAAGCAAAATGTCTGTGGAAAGCAACACAGGGTTGATTCATTTTCCCTGTATCACAGCAAAGCTAAGGAAAAGATGTTCATGTTTGAAAACTCTGAGTTGGACATTCTGGGAGAGCACCCAGAAATGCAGCAAGGTGGCGTTCGAATTGTCTCTGTGTTCACACCTGTGGGTGCCCTGATCTCTGGTATATCCGTCTTCAAAGCAACGTTTATTGTTGTTGCTTCTTGAGGGACTTGGACATTTTTAGAAAGGGTGACAAAAAAGTATCCAACGTGACATTGTAAGGTTATTAGAGTTGTAGAAAATATGTCTCAAGTTAAGAGACTACAGAATTTGTGCCTGTTTTAGCAATCTCATTTGTGAGCACAATCTATTATCCCTAATAATTTTCCGAAGTTTATTTGGACAAGGTTCGTGCACCTTCTTTCAACAGGCGACCACTTAAAAAGCACACTGAACTCCAGCAGAATTCATTCATTCTGTCAACACCGACTATACCAGGGGGCCCTAGTAGTGTTATAGACTCACAAAGTAAAATCTTCTGACCAGATGTTTAAAATAGTCTCCTTTACTTGTGACACATAGATTGAAAGCTAATATATCACAGGAGAAACACTTTTTATCGATAGCGCCTTCTTTTCATACCTGCAGGGAAAAAATCATTGAAAGCTATTGGCTTGCCTGGAAAAGACCAGCTAATTTATGACCAGGGTTTATTCCCAGTGACGGTATCTGGTGGTGACAGGAACATCCCGACCATCTCCTTCCTCCCAGTACTTGCCTGGAACAGAAGCCAACAGGGGCACGCTTCCCTCAAGTCATAAGCTCTGCCTTCTACGTACTTTGTGCCCCCCAACTCTCTCTGAAATTTAGAAATGCTATTTAAATACAGAAGAAGAATGTCTGGAAGAAGACACTTCAAACTACCAATAAGACTTTCTTGGTGAGTGAAATAGATAAGAAGAAAGGAAAATGAGGGAATTCTTACTTTGTGTACTTCTGCATACTGAACATTTTTGTCTTCATAACTAAAAAAAAACTAAATAATTACCGAAACTTTCTGGACTCTGATTTTTCTCACCTGAAAGATGACAAGAGCAGACCATAACTAAACGATATGAAAACATTGCTTCCAGCTCTTAAATCCTGTGAGATCAAAAATGCTCCGCACACAGCGACTTACCAGGACTTACATTTCCACATCTTAGTGAAAAGGCAAAGAAGAAAAACAGAAGTCGCTTAATCTCTCAGTGACTCGGTTTCCTCATCTGCAAAATGGGAATAATAACAGCATCTGCCTCATAGGGTTGTTTTAGAATTAAATTAGGTAAGAAAAATAACTGGCAAAAGACATCAGATGTCAGCTAGGATTATTTTTATTATTGTCATAATTATTGATTCTATATCAAGCAATAAAATATTTCTGCCAGTATTTTCCCTAAGCCTACTAATATAAGCACTGTAGAATATTTTGAGCTAAAATAAATTATTCTGTCAAAATATAGCTATGATTAAGTATATCTCTCTGATTAAAATGTTAGCACCAAGCAGTGCCACATTGAACACAAGATAGTGATTTTAGCGGATAAGGATGAAAAGTCAAACATTGCATCATTTCAATACCAATGAAATAGTAAAGAAAGCATTCCAACCTCCAAGGAGTTCTGGAAGAAGAGCTCCTACAGAAGGCTGTGCAAATTCAAAGTTACTCATGTTTTCTATCAACATTTTACAAAACACTGAGTAGGAGATTCTGACACAGACATTCCAAAGCTAAATAAACGCTAACTATAATACAGCACTTGCATACTAAACATCCAGCAGCTCACAAAGCAAATCTGGAACTGAGACTGGAATGAAGCATCTGAAGAACTCAATTCTACAAACATGTACCAAGACTCATCTCCTTGATAAAGGACTAATAGATGTCTGTTCTTCCAAAATTAATATGCATATTTCACTCATGTACAATCAAAACTCAAGCAGAATCTTTTGGGATGTGGGGTAGGGGCAACTCACTGAACAATTATAATTTTCATATAAAAAGTGAGGAGGGGGCTTCCCTGGTGGCGCAGTGGTTAGGAGTCCACCTGCCAATGCAGGGGACACGGGTTCGTGCCCCGGCCCGGGAGGATCCCACATGCCGCGGCGCGGCTGGGCCCCGTGAGCCATGGCCGTTAGGCCTGCGCGTCTGGAGCCTGTGCTCCGCAGTGGGAGAGGCTGCGGCCGTGAGAAGCCCGCGTACCGCAAAAAAAAAAAAGTGAGGAGGACAGAACACATATATAGGAGGTTCTAAAAGAGTTACAAAGCAGCACCACTTAAATTCTGGTATTAATACAGGAAGTCCAGATCATTGAAACAGAAATATCAGTCCAGAAAGGATGCTAAATGGGAAACAAACCGGTATTCGCAGCAAAGTGTTAACATGTTTCTTATCTAAAACAGTAAGAAAAACATTAGGCCCAAATATTCAAAGAATCTAAAAAGATAATTCACAAAGTAAAAGCTCGACAAAATGAACAACCTTGGGAGAAAGTTCAAGCCTACCAGCAATTAAAAATGCAAATTAAAACAAGATAGCCTCCTTCCCTACTTAATTAGCAAAAGCAAATAAATTACTAATTAGGAGTAGTGTATCAAATGTCAGCAAGTGTTCAATGAAATGGCTGTTCTCAACACTGTCTATGCCACTGCAAATCGGTAAAATCTTTTGGGAAACCCATCAGGCCATAAGTAAACAAGTGGCATAAAACAGCTTTAATTTCATATAGGAAAAGTTATAAGTTCAACATCGAACATCAAAAAAATGTTTTCATAGCAAATTTGGGGAAAACTGAATGTGTGACACAAGAACAATTGTTAAATCAATGGTGGTACGATCACCACATAGAATACTGCAACCATGAAAAGTCATAAACTCTCAAACAACATGGAAAGATATGAACAATGGCAGGTTAAGTGAAGAAGCAAGATATAAATTTATTCATACACCATGCTTATGACTTGGTTAAACAGGTTGAACGTTAACAGGGAATAAACAAAAAACATGAGTTGTATTTAGATTATGGGTATTTTTCTCTTTTTTGCTGAACTTCTTGTCATGGTATGATCCCACTTTCGTAATACAGAAATAAAAGCTTTCTTAAGGACTAAACAAATAAAGGAATAAAACTCCTTTGAGAAGCTAAAGTGAATCTAAAGTAATAAAAACAATGATTTTAAAAATTGAGGACACTAAAAATCAACCCCAAATATTAAGGCTGAAACAAGGACACACATGAAATCTAAGCTTGTGCAGGTTGGTGCAGAAATAGGAAGGCTCCCTCCAAGCCTGGGGAAGCATGCCTACCCAGCAGCCCACCATTCAATGGCTGTTGCCCCAGGGCCAGGGCAGAGAGGACAGCAGGGCCCAAGCCACCCTAGTTTCTGGCCCCTCTGGGTCAAAGAACCCACATCCAAGAGAGGCCAGCTCCACCCATGAGTACAGCACCCTCTCTGGGCAAGGCTACTCTGTCCCCTGGACTCCTACTGTTGGGGAACTTGACTCAGGTCACAGGAGGCTGGGGACAGTACCTCATTCATGCAGAGGGCCTAAAGCAAAGAGGGCCTGAAGCTAAGCACATTAGCAGTTGCCTTAAAACACAAGACACCAGAATATCTATCCAAGTGAAAATGCCATGAAGATTCTGAGCTTAATGAGTAAATTATAAACTCCATCACTCAGCATCCATGCTATGACTTTCCCTCAACCAAGAGACAATGCCACACATATACAGCCTAGGAAAAATGTAAACAACAGCGGGTGAAGTGAGGAGGCGGGATACAAAATTAAAAGTAGACTATGATTACAAGCTTGCTTAAAACTTTTAAACAAATACGAAGGGAAAATAAACAAAACATTATAGAGCTGTATTTGAGTTAACGGATTTTTCCTTCCTTCCTTCCTTCCATCCTTCCTTCCTTCCTACTTTCCTTCCTTTTCTTTTTTTTTTTTCTGCCAAACTTTCTCTGAAACGATGATGTTAACTCACTTTGTAAGGAGGAAATTAATTGGCAGGAGGTAAAAATCTCCTGTTTAAGAGGAGAACCAAGGGTGCCGCTCAAGCCTTCTTTCTCACTCCCAGTATAAAATTCACTATAGCCTCACTTCACCCCTGCAGTATTTCTTACTTAATAAATTTGGAGAAATGATTTTTCTCAAGCAGTTAGGTTGTCTTCAGGCTAATTCTGAAAGTAGTATGATTTTACTTGTGAATACTAGACACATCTACCCAAAGAAGAGAAAAACAGAAAAGGAGTGCATTTTATAGTGATATATTTACATTTGTTTTTGGTGAATTATTTTCTCTTTGGAACTGATGATGTAAGACTCAAAGAGAAATCACTTTTTCTGGAGGAAAACAGATTGGCATTTACTGCCATTTCAGTCTGGGCAAAAATGGGAACTGGGGAATTGCCCATCTTTTCTGCTCTGGTGGCTTCACAAGGCTGCTGGCCCAAAGGAGTCTGTTGTCACCATGGCAACCTAGCACAGCATCTTCCAGGAAGCCAGGAAGAGGGGCCTGCCTCCCTTGTCAGGCTCACAGTGGCCTGTCTCTTCATCCTTTTCCCTCACCTGAAATGCCCTTTTTCCCTTCTGCCAACGGACCCTTCAGAGCCCAGACCAAATCCATCCTCTCCACAAAGTCTTCTCCGTAACTTTCAAGAACAGCAGTGACCCGCTTCTTTGAACCACATCTTATAATGCTTGACTGTCAGCTGCGTTTCATCTCAAGCTGCAGTGTGGTCTGTGGCAGTGGAGGTGTTGAAAACGATTCTGTGCAAGGTTAGTATTCCGTACGAGGACAGCTATACCAATTATTAACATAGTGAAATACTTCCGTTGCTCCGTGCTGCTCTGAGCACACCCATGTCTTCCCCTCTCCCTGACTCCCACTGCCTTGGACGCCCTCACATTTTCCCTGCAAACCCCTTGATCTCCCAACAAGCCCAGCAACTAAGGGGTTAATGCCTGGTGCCACAGGGGACCTCCAGCCCTCTGGCTAGGGTTGGCTCTGCTTGGTCAAACAATACCACATGTTAAGTGTTTTGACTATAACCTCTTCCTTTGGAGGCCCTGAGGTTCAGCAGGAAAAAATTCCCACATTGATTAGCAATGTCTGCAAAGAGTATAGAAGTGGGAAGAGGGCTAGACACGCTGAAAGATGCTCAACTGATTTAAATGTCTGCAGCACTCAGTCTGACACTTTAGTACCATCCTAAGTCCCACTGTCTTTACTTCTCATGGACGAAAAGGGATTGAAGGAGGGTGGGAGGATGAGGGTAAAGGCAGTAGGAAAAGAAGGGGAAGAGCACCCATGGCATAACTGGGGGGCAGTTTTCTATTTCTGGTGAACAGGCGACACTGCACAACCTACTGAACCAACTGACAATTTTAAAATCACCAGATCTTGACCCTTTTTTATTTCCTGTTCACAATGCCCATAAGAGCACCATTTCCTTAAATCCTCTGTGCAATAATAATGGTATTAATAACACCACCACCAAAAACAATACTTTTTATAGCATTTACATGTATTAGTTTCCCTCCTCCTCAAAAAACACTCTGAGGGTTATTTTATATAAAAATGTTTTAAATTATACATTTATCTTATTTTTTAAATTTTATCTTAAACAACATTGACAGAGGAGGAAACCGAGGCACAGAAAGGCTAAGTAATGTGGCCTCAGTTACACAACTCAGAAAAGCAGAGCAGGGATTTGAACCCAGGCAACCTGACTCGAGAGGTTGCGTTCCTCCATGGCAACTATAATTCCTCCAAGAGGTTGCTTGCTGGGGCAAAATGTCTGCACCTCCATATTGAACTTGGCACTTTCCTGAGTGAAGCAAAATGAGAACAGCTTCCTGACAAACCTCTGACCTGCACCACGCACGGTTCTCCCCAGACAGAACAGGTGCAGTCAGAACCCCGGAGTCAGGAGTGCCCTGGGCTCCATGGCCCTGGTCCCAAGCCAGGCAGGTGGACAGAGCTGCCAAGTCATAGGAAATACAAGTTTCCACTGCAGAAAAAGGTTCACATCAGGACCAACAGATAAACAAAAGCCACCCCCAGGAGACCAGAAAGGAAAGAACAGCGAATGCTGAGTAGGGAATGAATTAGCAGAGTCACAGAACTAGGGAGGAGCTAGTTCAATCCCTGAATTTTACAGAGGAAGAAACTGAGGCTCAGAGAGAGGATTGGGCTTGCCCAAGAAGAGTTATTGATTAAACTTACCTAAACTCAAGTCCTCTGACCTCTAGGCCAACACTCCCCAAATCATGCTGCATCAGGACAGCTAAAAAAGTATGAAGCAATGACATGACAGGAACTGCGACCTGTTCCCCCAAATCTGCCTTGCTCCTCTCCCTCGTACACCAAAGGACTACACTTCCCAGCCACTCTTGCAGCTGAGTGTGGTCACGTGACTGTGGTGTAGCCAATGAAATGGAAGAAGGAGGTGCTAGAACCACTTCTAGGCCTGGCCATACAAACCACCCCCCACCTACTGTGCCTCCAGGCTCAGTCTCTTTCCGATGACCAGAATGAAACCTCTATGTGACCCTGCATAAAGTTGCAGAGCTGTCTTTAGCCTGGTCCCTGAATGACTGAGTGGAGCAGACACCTTCCAAAAAAGGAACAAAATCAACCATAATCACCTGGAACTGGCCTGGACTACCATTACTGCATGAGTGAGAAATAAATTTCTATGAGGAGCCATTACATGTTTGGATCAATCTGTTACCTCACGCATCCCACCTGAATTAAGGAAAAGTTCCAGCTGATCTTCCCTGACCCACTCCCACCCCCTCAAAACACAGACACACACACACACACAGTTGCACCAATGACTTAATTAATAAAAAGATAATGCCTACTCAACCCCATCAGTTCAGAATTGTTGAATCAAGAATTTAAATTTACAAAACATAACAAGCCTCCTTGTATTTTGCTTTATTTGACATTAACTCGTTAACTACTAGTTCAGTTTGATATGAAAAATGCTTTACTGTTTACTCTTGGCCCACAGTGGCTTATTCCAACTTGCTAATTATGAAATTTTTAAGAACTCTGTGAGCCAGTTGTTAAATACAGCCATTACGAAAAATTAAACAAACTTACAATTAAGTAAATTATATTAAAAGCAAAGGCAATAAATACTCAAACCCATCTCTTCCTAATTATTTTACATTTTATTGTCATCTATGCTCTCGAAGTTACTTACATCTATTGTACCTGGATGATGGAAATTCTATACAATGGAGTGCTAGTATGCATCTCTGTGTTGAGAGCCTTCACCTTGGTAGCCTGAAATCAGCTGTAGTGGAAGTATTTACACCACAGAAATTGGCAAATGCTACAAATCAGGGCTCTTTTTTTTTTCTTTAGTCGGTTGTTAATATTTACCACTGCTCTTAAGAGGAAAAGCCGAGCTCTAATATTGTTAGTAAGATGTTATGGAAAAACCCGAATGAACATTTTGGCCAATCCTATGCTATCCTCTTAATTATTTTAAACGGACATGAAGGCATTTGGCTTTTGGTTAACATGAAAATACCATCATTTTTAATTTGCACATTTTACTTCAGTTGGTTTCTTTCAAAAATTACTAAGTTGCTTTAAGAAAATCATTTAACATCCCTATTACCATGTTAATAGCTTGGATAGATGCCACATGGAGCCTACTAGTGAAAATTTGAACTCATTATCTATTTTCTATTCAGAGTATACATTTTCTAATCAGAATTTCTCTTCCTTAAATTATGAGAAATCCCTTAAAACCAAAAGCTAACATGATGTGGTGGGGGGGGGGGGGCGGATTGCAGCGGTTTACGTATCAATTCTTTTCAATGGAGCTACAGATTCCAAACAATCCTAGTTACAATCCCAGCAGGCTTTTTCCAGCTATTGAAAAAAACTGATTCTAAAATTTATAAGGAAATATATAAAGGACTAAAAGAACCAATTGATTTTTGAAGAAGAATGAAGTTAGAGGATTTACACTATGTGATCTCGAAACTACCAGATAGTACAGATTACCTACAGTAAGCAAGGCAAGTGTAGTATTGGCCTAAAGACAGACAAAGAGATCAGTGGGACAGAGTCCAGAAGCAGACACAAACAAATGGTCAGCTGATTTTTGGCAAAGGCATCAAGGTAAATTAATGGAAAAAGAATACTCTTTTCAACAAAATAGTGTGGGATAATTGGCTATCCATATGGAAAACACTTCAACTCTCTTTTTCAGTCTGCACCTTGTCATAGGAGACCTGCATGAGTAGAAGGAAAGAAAGGCTTACAAAGGTGTATCTTCCCATGTGACATGAATTTAATTTCAATCAAAATATGCAGAGATATTTTCTAATTATTTAAATAACCTGATCAAATGCAGGACCTACTTATCTACCAGGACCTGCTAAACCTGTGGCCAAAAGTCTAAAATAAAACAAAAATACTAATAAGAATTTTATCCTTTCACTACTAAGTCAGACAGTCATTTCTTTGGAACAAACTATCAGAGATTATCTAGAAAACTGTGTGGGTGAAATAATCTCACTCAACCCACTTCACAGATTAAGAAGTTCCAAAGCAATGAACTCACTAATCCAAAGAACCCAAAGCCTCAGGGCCAGGTGTCCAGGCTTCTGCTGCAGGGCTGGATTCCAGAGAGTTTCTCAGTGTCTGTGACCACGTGATCCACCTGCAGCAGAACCATCTGGGGAATCCCTATGACATGTGGACACCTGGGCCCCATCCCAGCCTCCTGAATGGCAGCCACCAGAAGTGGGCCAAGCTTTATTCACCCACCATGCTCTCCAATTAGGACTAATACACACGGAAGTTAGGGACCTCTATGACCATACCATGAAGTCTCCAAGAAAAGCACGGAGAAACAAGACAAAGCTATGGAAAAGCAGCTTTTGGAAATGAGAAAACAGCGTTTCCTACTAGAATACAAATTATCTTAGGCTGTTTTCCCTCTGACAGTTTTTTACACATTGAAACGTCTTCTCTGAAAACTTATGGACATTCAATAAAGAATAAGAGCACTGAAGGCAATTTCTGAATACATTATAGAACTAAAAATAAGCTTCTGATGCTTTATCTTTACATCTTGAAAGAGGCTAAGAGCAAAGCTCTAACGAGGCCGGGACCTCAGGCTCAATACATAAAACCCAAGCAGTTGGCCACCAAAGGATGGAGCCAGGAAATGGAGACCAGGGCTCAAACCCCCCAGGACTCAGGAGCAGGCCTCTGACAGTAGCTCCACGCTGGAATCAAGAGTTCACAGAACTTGTATATTTTCACCAATTAAGTAACGGGGACCGCAAACTCTGGCTTCCTCCTCCAAGGGTCAGCCTCCATTTGAACTTGGACCTTAGTTACCAACAGATATTTATGAAAGAGTCCTTGAAGAAACTGCATCAGCAGAACCAGCCCCCCTCAACCCCTGCGCCAGCCCCGATTGCTTTTCATTGGGCCCTCTTCCAATATGCCTCTTACACTACAGCACTGTGAGCTCTGTGCAGAGGCTATTTTATTTCTTTTATTTTTGTTGAAATATAGTCGATTTACAATGTTGTGTTAGTTGCAGGTGTACAGCAAAGTGCTTCAGATAGATAGACAGATAGATAATCTTTTTTAGATTCTTTTCCATTATAGGTTATTACAAGATATTGAGTAAAGTTCCCTGTGCTGTACAGTAGGTAGCAGTTGGTTATCTATTTTATATATAGTAGTGTGTATATTTTAATCCTAAACTCCTAATTTATCCTTCTCCCCCCACCCCTCTGCAGAGGCTATTTTAAAAGGTTACAAGACTAAAGAAACTATAAAAGGCTAATATCAACCCAGGGGTGCTTTCACGAAGTAAGGTCAGCTCAACTTTGATTCTATTGTGGAAGGTCTTTGTCTCCTCAGCTCTAAGCTCTGATCTGCATGTTTCAAGATTACACTACAATGTGATACTTCCCACTCATGGAATCATAGCTTTGTTGAAGGATTAATATAGAATTTTGCCAAATTATTTAAAGATAGGTGAACAGGGAGCAAAACATTACCATCAGCTGATACAAGAGAAAGTAGCTCAGCCCGTTCCACAAAAAAGCCTTCAGCAGAAACACCTTTTCCTCTGCTCGTGCTGTACAACGAGTGGGAAGGTTCAAGGCAATTTCAAATATCTATGATAGTTTCTGGAATCAAGAAAAATTTCAAATCAGTTTATTTTTACTGTACTTCTTTTCCATCAGAGTCAACACGAAGAGAAAGATATCACAACAGGCTCTCAGCGTGTGAGGTGGTAGTTGTCTCAGAGCAATGTGTGCATGATGGAACTGAGGCTACGCCAGGAACTGGATGGCACGGACAGGTTACTGGGGCCATGGAACGCTCTCTGGACAGGCTGAGGACCCAGGAGAGGTTGGAGGCCAGGCACACCCAGTGGCACCCATCTCCAGGATGGGTGACTTCCCCTAGCAGAGCTCATCAGCCTGGATTTGGAACAAAGAAGGTCAACACCTGGACAGACGTGGGTTGTGGTTTGCCGAGCTGGTGCAGCAGAATGTCCAAAGGGGTAAGGATGCTGAGAGCATTGGCAAGAGGCTGGGCCAAGTGATGGATCAGGAGATCCTAACTGGCAGATGGGAAAGGAAGATAGAAAAGAGTTGTCTGGGGTCTGGGAGGGACTGGGCGGGAGAAAATGAAACCTTAAAAGCCCTGGAGATCTGGGCAAAGTTGGCAGAGGGGTGGTGGGAATGAGTGAGTGAGGAGCTGGAGAATGCACGGCAATGGTACACATGGGACATTGGACTTGGAGATTCCAGAGGTCAATGGTATGGGACATGGTCAGGGGTGAGAATGGCTGAAACAGGGCAGGTGTGAAGGCAGATGCAGCTGAAGGGACAGGGATGCAACGAGGCTGCAGAGTTAGATGGGTTTTCCACAAGGATGTTACATCAGATCCAGTGACACTGTGACTTAAGGCTGGAGAAGAAAATGAAATCAGACATGGAAGATTTTGAGGAACATGTATACGTGACAGAGGGAAGGTAATGGCAGAAAAAAAAGCCTCCAAGAAGTACAACTGCATATATGTGAAAGATGTGAAAGAGCAATATTTTCACGTTACACTGGGAATCTAGGAGAATGTTCTCTCTTCTCTTTCTCTCTCTCTCTCTCTCTCACACACACACACACACACCACACACCACACATACACACACACAAACTTAATCACCCAACAAATTAATATTAGGCCCCAAACCTGTGATCCTCAAGGCTTTTATTTTTTTCTACTTTTATTGAGGTATAATTAACTAAATCATATATATTAAAGTGTATGATGCAATGATTTGACACACGTATACACTGTGAAATGATTACCACAATCACCTTAATTAACACATCTATCACCTTTTTTGGTACGTGTGTGGGGAAAACACTTAAGGTCTACTCTCTTAGCAAATTTCAAGTATACAATATTGTTAACTATAGTCACCATGCTGTACACTAGATCTCCAGAACTTATTCATCTTTCTGACTGAAAGTTTGTACCCTTTGACCAACATCTGCCCATTTCCCCCCTCCCAGCCCCTGGTAACCACCATTCTACTGTTTCTGAGTTCAACTTTTTTAGACTCTACATACAGTATTTGTCTTCCTCTGTCTGGCTTATTTCACTTAACATAATGCGTAATGCCCTCCTGGTCCATTCATGTTGTCACAAATGGCAGAATCTCCTTCCTTTTTATGACTGAGTGGTATTCCATTATAGACAGATAGATAGATAGACAGATAGATATCAATAGATAGATATCAATAGACAGATAGATAATCACATTTTCTTTACCCATTCATCCATCGACAGACACTTATGTGTGTTCCATATCTTGGCTATTGTGAATAACGTTGCAATGAGCACAGGAGTACAGATATCTCTTTGAGATACCAATTTTATTTCCCTTGCATATACTTCAGAGTCTTTTAAGTTAAGCAACCCCACCTGACACGGACGCAGGGAACTACGTTGTTGATCTCCTGATCCATTAGCAATATTGCACCCTTCATACTGAAAAAAATGAAGCATATAGATACATGTTATATGAATGGTCCTCCAAGAAAAGAAACAAAATCAAAAAGGAAAAACATCATGGCACTCTCCTGGGACATTTAAATTTTTCTTTTTATGGAAATTAGAAAATAATATAAAATTCTGCATTTCTGCAAGCTGGTCTCCTCTTTACTACTCAGCTCCCTCTGGAATATTGATTTTTGATGGCCTGCCCGGTGAAATCTATAGACTCCGGAGGCCTGGCCAACCTTCCCCACACTGAGATGTCATGTCAGTACATCAGGATGGGAAAGAAGAAGAAAGTTACCAGAGAAGGGGGAGAAAGGGAGCACAGCTGAGGAAGAAGGAGCAAAAAATACGAAGAAATATGATTATAAAAACTCACTTTGGGGCTTCCCCGGTAGCACAGTGGTTAAGAATCCCCCTGCCAATGTAGGGGACACAGGTTCAAGCCCCGGTCCAGGAAGATCCCACATGCCGCAGAGCAACTAAGTCTGTGCACCACAACTACTGAGCCTGCGCTCTAGAGCCCTCGAGCCACAACTACTGAGCCCATGTGCCACAACTACTGAAGCCTGTGTGCCTAGAGCCCATGCTCCGCAACAAGAGAAGCCACCGCAATGAGAAGCCCGCGCACCACCGCGAAGAGTAGCCCCCGCTCGCCGCAACTAGAGAAAGCCCGTGCACAGCAAGGAAGACCCAACGCAGCCAAAAATAAATAAATAAATTTATTTTTAAAAATTAAAAAAAAGAATAGGGACGCCCTTCCTTCAAGCTAACTTAGTCACAGAAGTGGCAGGTCCCTGCGTGACCCACTGTCCCTCCTGTGAACACATGGTATAAAAATCACCCGAGCTGTGTGGCTCCTCTGGGGACAGGATAGCCAGTCTTCCTCAATAGACGTCCCCAATAAAATCAGAAGTTTCCCCCTACATCACACCAAATCTGCTCTGGGATAAAACATACCCTACAAATGCAGGGAACTGAACGGGAGGAATATTCCAACAGTGGTCTGAGTAGGCTGAGTAGATGAGAACGTTACTTACATATTACCCGAGGCCATGGAGGGCCATGGAAGCGCATAGAATATGGAAGCTTACAAATAATAATCAGGAATTCAAATAGTGGCTTCAAGAGTTACTAGCTGTGTGGTCTTGAGCAAGTCACATCTTCCATGGGCCTCAGTTTCGCAAGGAAGGACGTCATGATATCTATCGTGAGGGCACCTGTCTGAACCAGAGGAGATGCTATGTGTGACGGGGTCTTTGTAGTCTAGACAGCATCATGCACTTAGAATTACCGCATGGGCCTTCCTGAGTAGTAGTCTGACCTCCGATGAGCCTTGCACCAGGGAAGAGGGTAGCACAGCAGTTAGGAGGTCAGACCCTGGAACCAGCCTGCCAGGGATTCGATCCCAGTTCTTTAGCTTCCTAGCTGTCTAACCTTGTGTGGACTACTTAAGCTCCCCATGCCTCCCTGGCAGAACAAGGGTCTTGATGATGACACTGACAATGTCTACTTTCGAGGATTAAGTTAAATCCACGTAAAGTGCCTAAGAGCCTGGAAAACCAGGGGAGCCAGTAAATGTTGGCTGTATGTCATCACGGCACATGCAGTGTCATTTCTGCAACACACAGTCACGTAAAACCTTGGCCATGGGGCTTTTAATCCTTTTCCTGTTGCCACCTGAATCTGAACCTCCACATCCTGTTTCCTCTCCATGCCTCCTACAAAAACTTCAGTGAGTAAATGACAACCAGGGTTCAAGTGCCCAATTAGCCCACCGTGAGTGTGAATTATTTTCACCTGCTAATTTTAAGACATTATTACAAGAAGTTGTGACTAAACCAGTCCCAAGTGCAGACTAGTACACAGCTTGGACTGCCAAGAAAAATCTGTAATAAATAATAAAATAGTCCAAAAAACCTGATTTGGAAAAACACTGTAAACACAGATGGCTCACTGCATAAAATAAATAGTGCTATCCTAGTTTAATCCAGAATCCCAAATATCAAAACTGGGAAGTCAAATAACCATACATTTTTATCCGTATCTTGCTGATGCTGAGCCAGTACATTATGCTTCTCTATGCAATTGTGCTGTTGGCATAATTTACGGGGTAAAGGCTGGAGCCAGCCATCTCTGTGTTACTAATAGGATAGACTAAACATCTGACAGTTGCTTGTTATGTAACATTACACTCGGGTTTTCTGAAGGAATAAAGAAAAAAAAACAACATAAAAGCAATCAAATTCTTCAAGTATTTCAGGGCATCCATTTAACGTCTGCTGACTGAACACTCTCTGTGCTAGGGGACCCGATGATCTCCCCAGCCTCATGGAGCTTAACATGCAGTAGCACAGAGACAAGAGATAAGTAATAACTATTTAAAACCAAGTGATGCTAGTAAGAAGAAGACAAAATGGGGAGAGAAGTGGTCAGAGGGTTCCAGAATGGTCTCTCGTAGGGGTTGGTGTGTAAAGAGAGAGCTGAATGTAATGCAGTGATCTGAGGGAGAGCAAATCAGGCAACGGGAAAAGCAAGGACGATATTTATCTCACCTCTGTAAAAATTAATCATTGCAAAATATTTTTTTCAGAACTCAACTTGCTCACTTGTATCCATTACATTAATATTAAAACGTACATTTTGAGAATATTCACATCATTGCATATGGGAATATAAACTAGGAAACACTTGGAGAATGCAGTCTGGAAATAAGTTATTGGAAGCTATTACAATTATCATAATTCTTTGATTCAGTAATTCTGTTCCTAAGAAGATATAGTATGATTGCATTCAGAAATGTGCACAAAGATTTTTATACAAGAGTATCTATGAATATCTACATCAAAGCTATCTATAACTTACCATAGCAAAAAAATGGAAACGACCTCAAAGTCTAACAACAGAAGAAATACTAAATGAATTACAATGTCTGTATGATGAAATAGCCAATAATTAAAAAACAGGTTTTTGTACAAAATTTAATGACATGCAGAAATGCTCATGAGAAATTTAAGGGAAAAGGCAGAATGTAAAATTGTGTATATAAATGATTCCAACCTGAAATCTATGACATATTTACATATACATATAAACAATATTCTGGGGAAATGTGCTAAAAGGTGGTTATCTCAGACCTGAGAGATTGCAAGCGATCTGTTTTCTTTAGACTCCTCTAAAAGTTCTCATTGTTCCACAAAGAGCATGATGTACGTGTATCAGAAAAAAAGTTAAAGCAATAAAAGTATACAATCTTACAGCATTTGCCTTTTTATATAAAAAGGAGGGGCCCGCAGTTCGAAATGTATTAGGAAAACATTAGAAATGTCCTCAGGAAGACTTAGGGTATAATTTTAGTGTACTGGGGAAGCTGAGTACTGAGTTCTTCACCTCCACTCCTGAGTTTGGATTTTTCTCTCCCATTTACTCGTGTGGTTGCTTTCCCATGATAATCATGTGTGCATCCTGAGGATCTCACCATGTGTGGTACATAGTAAATGCTCGATAAATGCTAACTGAATCATGTAAAGTTACAAGCTCGAGGTAGTTAGCCCTACTATTTAGAACCTTCTATCCACTGTCTAAATGGAGATCATTATTTTGTATTTAAGTCAGAGCATATACTATTCTTAGGGTAACACTTAAGTTGTTTTGCATCAGATTCAGTATTTAGGGCTTTCTCTCTGCAAAGCCTTTGAGTGCCTGAAATAACTGCAAGCTTTTTTGTGTTACTGGTAAGTTCTGTATTGAACCTGTTCAAAGGCACTGTAGTTACTCCATTTCTCCAAACCTTTCTTCATTACTTCACTTCAGAGATAGCAAATGACTTAGATGTTTTAGAATATGTCATTTTCTAAAGAATTCTCTTTTTTCAGTCTTGAGTCTTGCGTTGGGAATTTTAAGCATATGCATGATAGTCATTATGATAATGAAAGCAAGTCATAACAGCTACTAAATGGTAAACATCGCTCCATATATATGCTGTGAGTATCTATGACACTGTTTCTCTCTGATTCAAATACAAAAGCTAATAGACCTTTCTTTGAAGAGTGCACTTTGCCACAGAGTAACTCATATCCTACATACTCGCTGTTCCAAACACTTTTTTTTTAATATGCAAAATCTTCCTCTGCTGAAAACGTGCTTGCAATTACAGTAGGCTTCTTCTGACCCAGAGATAATGTGTCTCCACTAACCTGTGTCAAGAGGCCAAAATCCATGAATGAAGCATATGTTGTCCTGAACTCATTAGACTGAACAGGTGGCTGACACTTGGCATTCTTTCCAGTTGACAGAGACCAGAAGAGAGGAGGAGGTGAGAAAAGGCTAGACCACAACAGCAGGTTAAAAGGGTCTCGGCTAAGACTCTCGACTTGTCTAATCCACAGTCATTTCAGGATGCATTCCTACTGCACTCAGAAAACAGCATTTTCTTTATTTCTTTTTTTAAGGTAAAAAAAGTTAATAGCGAAGGTTGAGTACAAAGATGCTTTGTAAGCTTAACTATACGTTTACATGCTTATCAGTATTACTTTTTAAAATGTTATCCTCCATAGCAGGGAGAGCGTTAGGTATGTAAAAGCAGTACTTCAAAATGAATTATATCCAGTTATATGCAGATACACGTTTAACAGCCAACTCTCTGAAAAAACTTCCTGCTTTACAGCATTTCCAATTTCCACGGTGTAAATACTCCCACCATGTCCAATTTTCAGCTACCAATGTGATGTCACTGAACTCCAGCTTGGAAGGAGATGCCCGGGGTCACCCCTGCAAGCAAGCTGTCAGAAGCCAGCTCCTACACACCATTGATTTCAGCTAAGAGCACTGTGGAATGACACCAGGACTACAGCAACGGAGAGCATCAAAAGGAGGATTTTATTTATATCCTTCAATGTGATGACAGAAAATGTCTAACAGCTGGAGGTCATTACACTTTCTATACAGTGAAGGAGAATTGTCCTTAACTCTTCCCTTTCTGCTCTCCCTTCTCACATCTTCTCTGAAGGAAGAGCATCAAAATCAATAGCTTAGGGCTTCCCTGGTGGCACAGTGGTTGGGAGCCCGCCTGCCAATGCAGGGGACACGGGTTCGTGCCCCGGTCCGGGAAAATCCCCCGTGCCGCGGAGCGGCTGGGCCCGTGAGCCATGGCCGCTGAGCCTGCGCGTCCGGAGCCTGTGCTCTGCGACAGGAGAGGCCACAGCAGTGAGAGGCCCGCGTACCGAAAAAAAAAAAAAAAATTAAAAAAATCAATAGCTTAACCGCCAGATGAACCCTATGCCCACAAAACAAATTCACCGTTACCTACTCTCCCACACACAGTAACTAAAGAGATTCCATCAGCTAGAGAGTCAACGCTTGGGCTTCCCCACTCCTGGTGAAAAATGTGAAAATCCCCACTAAGCTATTCTCATGTACTTATGCCCTAGCGTGAATGAAGCGTCTGAGCCTGGGTTGTGAAGGCAGCTTAGAGGAGACGTAACAAAAAGGGTATCTTCTACTCTCTAATGGAGATGATCATCACCAAGGAAAGGGAAAGGGTTTTACAAATGAAAATGCATTTCCCTATTTGGCAATCTTACCTGGGGCTAGTCCTGCAAAGCGGCCTTCACCCTATCAGAACAGAACTTCTTGGGGAGAAGACCAGGCTTGCAATGCCAGATCCTCTCTCCTGAAAAGAGGGGCATCTTGATGCTAAAGCCCAGCCCTTCACTCTTGCAACCAACCCTCCATGAACCCACCACCTCCCCACCGGCCTCTACACATGTCTGCTTGCAGATTTCTTTCTGTGGATTTGCATTACCTGGTGCCACTCTCCTACCAGAATGCGCTCTACCTGCCTGCCCAGAGTTACCCAACACTGTCCACTGTTACTTCCAAGATGGTGCTCGCCTCACCTGACAGTGTCTGTTCTCTGAGTCCCTTCCTCACTTTCCTGCTGGTTCTGAAGAGCCCTAGGACCCATCACTGTGGACAGCCGTGAAATGCTTTCCATAGAATCCCTAGAACCGGGGATAAACACAGAATGTAGGGGACATGTAATGATTTCGCTTGCCTCTCCTCCATTTGCCCTTCATCTGGAATGAGCGCCAGATTTCCCTTGGGGAGGTTTACTGCACTGTCAATCTGGCCCAAAGTTTGGTCCACGACATGCCCAGTCCGTTCAGCCTCTCTCTAATTCCAGTCGGGAATCAAGTGACTGGAGGACCGAGGCTGAATTTTCCTGAGGGCAGCTCCAGGAAAGGATGGCTCCAGGCAAGGACAGTCCCTACTTCCTGACCCGCCCTGGCTCCCCTTCTTGCCAAGGTCAATCACTCAGCTTCATCTTCAACTCTGAGAGCTGCCCTTCAGTCCAGTCAATTCCTTTTATGCTGAAATTAACAAGAGTGCATTTCTGTTGCTTGCAACCAAAGGACTCTTATTGGCATAAACACATTTATGAATGACTCCAGGACGGATTGGGGTAAAAGGGAATAACGTCTTAATCCTCTGTGTTTTCCTACAGTTCTCAGAAGACACCTGAGTGTCTTCATCCAAGCTCTGGCTGCGAGCAAGCCCTGGAATCACTCTCTTTTTTTTTGCTCTGCAAGGTCTCAGGACATTATCTGGGTCTCAGAGAAAGCAGAATTGCAGGAGAAAACCCCCTTTGGGAAGCAGGGGTGGAGAAGGACCGATTCAGATCTCAGTCTGTTCTCAAGCTCAGAGTCCCTCCCTTCTCTACCCTCTGGGGTCTGTCTCAGGTAACTCAGCATGGAGCAAAAGATGATAAAAGACAGCGCATTTTAACAGGATAGAGATGGAGGAGTCTTTTATTCCCAAACAATGAATGAGCACAGCATTAGCCAAGGGGACCTCAAGGACCTTCTGTAGGTGACATCTCAGAGTAAGTCCCTGAGTTCCAAAGGCGATCACGAGGAAGCAACGAGCAGTCAAACGGAGACTAGACACTGAGCAACATACAGGTTAGCACAATCCACGGGAACAATCCCAGCGTCCAAGTGCCAACAACCACGATGCTCTTAAGATGCAGCGTTACAGCCACAAAGCAGCAGTAGGGACAATTGAATCAGGCACCCTGATGGCAGAGAGAAAATCGGTGGGGGACATAATGGATTTGTCTCAAATAGAAAAGGAGAATGACAGGCATTTGCCATTCTAGCTATGACTGGTCATTACTGTAGCGCTTCAAAAAAGGAACACTGTACTCAAAAGAGATTTACTTAATGATAGAATCAAAGAGCTACAACAAAACATCAAAAGAAAAATGGAGACCTCCTGTTCTGCTCATTTTTCCTGCCCCCGGCAGTCAAGAACGATTTGAAATTAAGTCAGTGAGAAAGGCAGCAGGAAAAATGAGCAGAACAGGTCTGGGATCAGAAAAACCTGGGTTCAGACTCGAGCTCTGCCATGATTAGGCAGATGGGCTGAGCTGGCCTCTGACCCTCTCCAAGCCCCCGTCTCACTTTCCTCATCTGTGCAATGGATAAGACCACCACCCTGCAGAGGTATGCTGCAGAACACATGAGATAACAGGTAAGGCCGACTTGCGTATGAAGTTCTCCACGTGATCTGGCGAGGGCACCAGGGGCTAATATATCAGAACACCACAGAGGGGAATGAACCATGGACCACGTGCACATCAATGTACAGTAAACCAATCTCTTCAGTATTATGTTAAAGAGAGAGGTGGGAGAAAAGAAGAGCAGTCATTGTTATAAAATGCCACCAAGTGGGGGATGGGAGAGATCCATGAAAAGGAGGTGACCTGAACCACTGTCCCTCCAGCGTCTCCGGTGACAGAAGGAAGCGCAAGGCAGAAAGCAGCATGTGAAAGACAGCAGACAGCGTGAGCACAGCCGAGGGCAAAAAAAAAAAAATCCCTTTTTTTCAGCCTTGTATCTTGTGTTTTAGGCGTGAAAATGCAGTAATCAACCTTGAGCTTTCAGCATGTCTAAAAATAGTTCTTCACCTGCTGCTCCTTTTTCCACTGGTTACAAAGGCTATCGTTTATTTCAGCAGATGGAAAAGAAGCTGTGAAAAGCTGTTCACATGGTGCAGAAGGGAGCACAGAGAGGCAGGGCCCCGGGAGTAGTTAATGAGTGGGGTTGGGGACGATTAGCTCCATCGCTAACACACGATCTTTCTTCTCCCTGGAATTTGTTAGAGCTCCGGCATCAGCATGCTAATGTCGAGCCACAGCTCAGTGGGCACGCGGTGAGCATTTCCATTGGCTTCTGGAGTCTTCCCCATCACACTCTGGAAACCCAAGGTTTCTTCTCATGTGGAACACAGTACCTTAGAAGCACTCAGAGCCCGGGAGTCAGAGGTGTCGGGAGAAAACCATCTGCATTTCCGGCTCTGGGAGGCAGCACCCCTGCTGTTGACAGCTGCCACCCAGTCCTGCTGGAGCCGGGTAGCCGAGACTGAAGCATCTTCGGGGGGAGAGCAGTGGGAAAGGTGTTAGCTCTCCGGGGCCCCACAGTCAGCCATGAAAGCAAATTCAGGTTTTTGTTTCCGTGGAGTTGAGAACCATTGGCCCCAACCCCACTGGGAGCTCATGGCTTCCCCTGAGCCACTTGCCACGAAAATAAAAAGTAAACAAATTCTCCATCTACAGTTACCTTTCTCTGTGAATGGCCAGTATCTTCCGCACCGTGTGCACTTTTCATAAATATATAAACCAAGCCACGCTAGATCACAGAAACTGTGATGATCACCCTACCTTCAACAGCTCCCTGCCGAACCCAAGTGTTTTCCACTCCTTTCCTAAGCAGTTCAAACTGACGAGAAAAAATATTAACTGAGGCTCATTTTACACTAAATTAGCTAGCAAAACACACCCCCGCCCCCATCACCAAGCAGGAAACAATGGAGTCAGACCAGCTCCCGTTAAGCTCCCATAAATCCACCTCCTGAGACTGACTTCTTTGCTTTTCATGCCGTTTCTTAACATTCACAGCCACGCATGTGTTTCCTAAGCCTCACACCATCTGGTTAGTCTAAGAGGAAGTAAACAACAGCAGAAAAAATATGAGGGGTTAGGACTGGCTAATGGTTGAGAATCCCTGCTGTAAGATGAGCCATGCTGCAGGACACCAAAGAAAAATACAAAAGCCACGAGGAAGGTTCGCAAGATTGTCTTAAATCCATATTTAGAGGGAGGTTTAGGCAAAGGGTATGGGAGGGAATTTGGTTTTATTTCGATACGTTTATTACAAAGACAATAATAACGCCTAAGGAGAAAAGGAGTCATTTGGGAAATCCCATCCTGAGAGTATATTTCGTCTGGTTCATTACTAATGGTTGTGGCAGTTGAACCCTTTCCCAAGATGGTCCTGAATTCCAACCATCTGGCCCTTGAGTACTGTTAAGCTTACGGGTCAGAAAAGTCTCAGATTTTGGATTGGAATAGAAGGTTCCAGTCCCTACAACAAGACCAAGGAGTTCTTAGCTACAGAAACTACCAACAAATTAACACATTTCACACCTTTGAGGTCAAATCAGAATGTCCTAGGGAGCCACCTGAAACTCAGCCTGAACACATTACTGAGGTCACATTAACCAAAACACCAATGCGTCACCTTACACAAGTGAAAAGTTTAATTTTAACCCAACTGCAGGTGTTGACTTTATAGTCTCAAACTCTACAAGGGAAAAAAAGTCTGCATAAAGAAATACCAAAAGCATCATTAACTAACATCTGGAAACTTGTAGAAGATCTTTCAGATACTGCTACTGAGATAAAGCTAAGGGAATGAACAATTTACTGACCTAGCTCTAAAACACTGCCAAATCTCAGGACATTTCCCCATAATTGTGTGGCACTCACTGAAACGTACAGTGGACCCCTTATCACCACGAGCAACAACCCTCGAAGCGGCACAGTATCTTTAGTTAAGGCCATGCACAATCAAGAAAAATCAGAAAGAATGGAATCAAATATACAAAACAATAGCAAAAAAGAATTTTTAAGTTAAAAAATTAATAGATAAAAAAGGATGTAAAAGAAATGAAATCAAAGGAGGGACTAGTAAAAACAGGAAATAAAATGTTAATAACTAAGATCAGAAAAAAGCATCTTAAAGAACTTCTGGGGAGACGGAGGAAATAGCCATTTAAACACCATCAGATCCAGGAGAAGAAAAGAAATTTCACAAGGTCTTCACAATCCTAAGATCCAGGAGTGCAGAGGCAAATGAATACTTTCATTCCTTCAAAAAAAGGTAACTTGGTTTCATTTGGGGTGCATAAAAAGGATGAAAAGGTATACTGTAGTGGGTTGAATCATGGCCCCCCCCAAAGTGATATGTCCGTCTCCTGACTCCCAGAGCTTATAAATTGTGACTTTGGGGGCTTCCCTGGTGGCGCAGTGGTTGAGAGTCCGCCTGCTGATGCAGGGGACGCGGGTTCGTGCCCCGGTCCGGGAGGATCCCGCGTGCCGCAGAGCGGCTGGGCCCGTGAGCCATGGCCGCTGAGCCTGCGCGTCTGGAGCCTGTGCTCCGCAACGGGAGAGGCCACAACAGTGAGAGGCCCGCGTACCGAAAAAAAAAAAAATTTGTGACTGTTTGGAAAAGGGGGGTTTGAAAATGTAATTCATTCATTCACTAAGATTTTATTAAGCACTAACAATGTGCCTGTTATTTAGGGATGAGTTGAGCTGAGGGGAGGAGATGGGAGGGGAGGGGAGGGGAGACCAGCACAGGGACACAGGAAAGGCCACGTGAAAACCCACGTGAAGATGAAGGCACAGATTGTTATGCTACCACAGGCCAAGGAACTCAAAAAACCACCAGTCCCTGGAAAAGGCAAAAAAGGATCCTCCCCTAGAGCGTCTGGAGGGAGTGTGACCTGCCCACACCTTGATCTACAGCTTCTTGCCTCCAGAATTGTAAGAGAGTCACTTTTCACTGTTTTGAGCCTCCAAGTTTGGGTGGTTTGTTACTGCAGGCCCAGGAAACTAACACAAAGCACCTTGGCCATTAACGAAATAAGTGAAAACCCATCCTGTGCCCGTGTTAATAACTAAAACCAGAAAAAGCATCACCATAGCCTGCAATCTAGCGGGAAGGAGGTATCCTAGTGGCTGGAAGCAGAAGCTTTCAGATTAAGGAGACCAAGCTGAATCCAGATTCTGCCAGTCACTCATTGCGTGACCTTGGATGTGTTCCTTAAACTCTCTGTGCCACAGTGTCACCTCCAAAAAGGTCCCTGCCTCACAGTGTTGTTAGGAATAAACGAGATCATCCCTATAAAAGTGAGTGGTCCAGGGGCAGACCAATGGTGAGATACAGTGCAAACAGCCAAGCATGGGCTCAACTCAAACTCAGTGCCACCCTCGATGTGAGTGCTGGGGATTCATTAAATACATACATACATACATACATACATACATAAAAAGGAAAGCTCACTGCTAATGGCATCTTCTCTGTGAACTTCTTGTCAATAATTAAAATAATTCCCAAGTCTTGATATCCGCGCTTCTATTTATAATACTTAAAATTACCAGCTTCATTCTCACTATCACACCTAAGCACTTACTCATTAATGCTCTCAGGAGGATTTTAATTTCAGGAAATGTGTTGTTGAGATGTTTTGATGTCCTGGGGTTATGAACCTATAACGTAATTCATTTACTTTCCGAAAAACATAAAGGCAACAATTTTTCAGTTTCATAATTACACAGGTAACAAAATAAAAGTCACTATGATCCTAAAGATATTTACCCCATGATGTTTTATCGCGGTTAGCTAAGTAACAGTCATCATTCATTCAAATGTTTGCTTAGCACCTACTATGTGACAAGACAACAGTATATAAAAATCGTGATTTTGGGAATGATTCATTTTGGGAAACATGCCACCTTCAACCTAGATTTCGTGTCCAGACCTTCAAAGCAGCTTCTCCATCCCAGAACTGAAATACCTGCCTGGTGTAGAAAATCAGTCATACACAGGCCAGCCGGCCCCTCTCCTAAATTCAGAGGAAGGGAGAAATTCATTCAAGAGTGCAATAATGGGGTCAGGCTTGCTACTCCCTAATTTTGAGGCATGCCTGCTGTATTAGAGTTCTCCAGAAAAACAGAACCAATAGGAGAGAGAGATAGGTATGTAGGTAGGTAGGTAGGCAGATAGATAGATAGATAGATAGACAGATAGACAGATGGGTGTAAGAGGAGATTTATTATATGAATTGGCTTATGTGGTTATGGAGGCTAAGAGGTCCCATGACCTACCATCTATAAGCTGGAGACCCAGTGGTGTAATTCAGTCTGAGTCAAAAGGCCTGAGAACCAGAGGAACTGATAGTATAAGTCCGAGTCCCAAGGCCCCAAAATGGGGTGGGGGAATAATGGTGTAAGTCCGGGTCTGAGTCCAAAGGCCCAAGAACCAGGACTATGGATGTCCAAGGACAGGAGAAGCTGGACGACCCAGCTCAAGCAGAGAGCGAATTTGCCCTTCCTCTACCTTTCTGCTCTATTTGGGCCTTCAATGGATTGGACGACACCCACCCACATTGTCCCCCAAAATGACATGTCTTTACTCAAAGTTTACTAATGCAAATGCTAATCGCTTCTGGAAACACCCACACAGACATATCTAGAACTATTTTTTTTTCCCCAGCTACCTGAGCATCCCTTAGCCCAGTCAAGTTGACACATAAAATTAACCATCTCACCTGCATTTCAAGTAAACTTCATGGGAATTAATAAAAAAACAGTTCTTCCTTACAGGCCTTAGAGACATTTAAAATTTCCCAAGCCAATTACTTCCAGACAAGAAGAGAAAAAATAAAAGAGTGAATTAAATTGGAAAAACAGAATGCTACCAACGTCAAGCAAAACCAGCTGAAGTTCTAGGAAGACCTCTTTCTGGCTGGGGAGGAACAAAGGCCCAGCCTTCACAAGCACACCAGCCGTAGATGTGGAGGGGTCTGACTTGACTCAGTTCCCCCTACTCTCATTCTCTCACCTGATTACATCACCTTAATATACGCAAATTTTATCCAGGTGTCTTCTGAAGCAGTTTTTATTTTGCCTGAAGATGTCAGAGAAGCCAGGACATCCAACTGACACTATTGGTCCCACTTAACTCTGGCTGAAGATGCAAGTTGCCCAGGTACCTTGGATCTGGGGTGTTAATAACACTCGAAGAGCCCTCAGGTACACCATGACAAAAGCAGTATCCTTCTACAGCTCTGCGAGACCCAAGCAGGACCTCTCCACAGTAAGAGCCTGGTTCCATCTTGGAATGGTGCTTCCAACGATTCCCACAAATTAAAAATGAAGACTTGTCAGTCATTCAACATGAATTCATTCATTCAGTAAGACTTTATTAAGCACTAACAATGTGCCTGTTATTTAGGGATATTTTGGAAAGGAGGGGTGTTTTTACTTTCCAACTGCCCATCAGAAAGACCTTCAATAAATAGATGTGGGCTTCCCTGGTGGCGCAGTGGTTGAGAGTCCGCCTGCCGATGCAGGGGACACGGGTTCGTGCCCCGGTCCGGGAAGATCCCACATGCCGCGGAGCAGCTGGGCCTCTGAGCCATGGCCACTGAGCCTGCGCGTCCAGAGCCTATGCTCCGCAACGGGAGAGGCCACAACAGTGAGAGGCCCGTGTACCGCAAAAAATAAAATAAAATAAAATAAAAATAAATAAATAAATAAATCGATGTATTTTACCCCCTAATCTGAATGACAACCAATTCAAAGAATCAGTACCCAGATACCAAAAATCTAATCAGAAAATACCTTGCCTTGATCCCCTACTTTTCTAGATTCAGAAACATTAGAAACATTCTGGCCAATTTCTAAGGCTACCGTGGTTGGGAAAAAAATGGGCTTAACTTTTGTAGTTCAAATTGTACAACACGTCATTAAAAATGAGATAATAATGGAAAGTTTAAAAAGTAGACCTTAAAAAAAAATAAAGATTACAAAATTAGCCAGTTTTCTATTAAAAGAAATGTGATACTTTTTTTAAAACTTATCACTTTTCTACATCTGAATTTTGTCCTGAAGGATGCAGTGACCTATATAGAACTGACACTCTCATTATCAGGATTCTGCAGCACCCAGAACTGGCAGTCATTGATGAAGAAAAGCTACAGCTACAGAGGCACCCTGGAGTTTCAAAGCTAAACAAGAGTGTGTTTCTTTGTCCTAAGACAAGGGTCAGGTATCTTTTCAAGGTCTCTGAAACTACAGACTTTAGTAAACATTGGAAATGGGGGCCACATGGAAGAACTAGATTTTTCAGCCATTAAACTTTTTTTTAAACAGTAAGTTTACGCCTTTCCATACTCACTATAGACATACCTATAAATCACTAAAAATTTCAAGAAGATTCTGAAGAGCTTACATTTGCAAAAAGGACAGCTTCCTACCCCATTCGGTAGCAAGTCCCCAACTCCTGACAAGCATTTGATATTTATGTAGGACAGAAACGTTTGACTTAATTTAACCTCACCATGATATAAACATTTCTAATTTGTAGTTTGGTCACAAGATCTGAACTGTAAGTCCTGGACCTAGGCTGCCAAAAACCATGTGACCTTGAGTGAGTCAATACTTTTACCATTCAGATCTGGTATGATCTGATCTCAATGAGCATTTCTTAAACAGTCACTTTGAGAGTCTGATGTACGTTAAGGATCATCTCCACACAGACATTGAAGTTTACTATCAATTCCATGAAGTTCAGAAGGAGCCACAGATCTCAGGTTAAAAATGACGGATCTAGGGCTTCCCTGGTGGCGCAGTGGTTGGGAGTCCACCTGCCGATGCAGGGGATGCGGGTTCATGCCCCGGTCCGGGAAGATCCCACATGCCGTGGAGCGGCTGGGCCCGTGAGCCATGGCCACTGAGCCTGCGCGTCCAGAGCCTGTGCTCCGCAACGGGACAGACCACAACAGTGAGAGGCCCACGTACCGCAAAAAAAAAAAAAGACAGATCTAAAGAATCTCCATGATCCCTCCAGAGCTGAAATTTTACTATTATTCAGGAGGGCAACCTGCTCTATATGTTTTTGTATATGTTATATATTACATACCGTATAACATATAAGTGTTACCATATTATATTATGTATGCAATATATAACATATTATATGATACTATATTAATATAATTACTATATTATGCCTGCATCTTACTGTATTTATTACATCTGTAATAATAAGGCTCATGCCTTAGGTATAGATAAAAATAGACCGAACTCAAATAAAGTAGTTGGGCTATGCTCTGGCCCATCGTATAGAATAGCTGACATTTTTTAATGACTTATTTTAATGGACCAGACATGTGCTCCTTCAGTGACTGAGAATTTGTTGTCTATCAATTACATGACTTTTTCTAAGATTCTGCTCCCCAAGCCTGGTACAAAAGTGGTCCCATCACGAACATGAGTGGCCACCACCCTAACCTGTGATGCGACAGCTACATGTGATACGAATGAACATATGTTGGTGCACAAACTGGCCCCCATACACTGAGGGCAAGGAGAGACCCAAGAAAGAGGCAGATTGCTTCAGGTTGGTAGGTAGTAGGTTTAATAAGCGAGGGAACTTACATATGAGGCTCGTCTTGGGTGGCTGCACTCACTGCGAAAATCCTAAGAGTTTATATAGAGGCCTTAACAGGGTTTCGTCACGTATTCAGTCCAGACGGTCTCAACAGCACCATACTCTCTCAAGGCTACATCCCTGAAACAGCTCCTACTGTGGGAACAGTGGGCAGAATGTACATTCCAATGACAGAGGAGAGGGTGTGGAGCTTCCGAATGCTTGGGTCCAGCTTGGTCAACCAGCAGTCTCATCCTCTCAATGACCTCTTCCAACAACATATCTGAAGCTATGCCCAAGGACAATTAGCAAAAAGTTAAAATATGGTGATTGGCTCCACGTCTAATTAGTTGGGGATGGGTGGAGAGGGTGGTAAATCCACTAGCCTTGACCTAGGGAAACTCTACACCTACATTCAGCAATTTCTAGAGACACAAACCGAAAGAGGAAGCTATGTCTTAAAGCTGCTCTGTGGAGTTTGTGGAAGACTGCAGCCCATCAGAAGAAAGGTCACTGCATTCAATAAAAACAATTTAAATTAAGAAAAAATAAATAACAAGCTAGCATGGGGATGCTGCTGGAACCCTAATTATTCTGTTTCCTGCTTCTCTCCAACCCACAACCCCTTCGCCACCTGAATCCCCCAGCCCCTTCTTAAATGTCAGTTCCATCAGGGAAGGGACTTCTATCTTTTGTGTTTATTGATGAATCCTAAGCACGTAGTACATTGCCTTGCACAGCAAAATACTCCTTGAAAGAATGAAACAAAGTCCTTTTACTCGTGCTAAAGAACTCAAGGTGGTTCTGAGGGGTGGCTATGAGTAATAACCCACAATTACATGTATCCATAGTTACCTAGATTTTATAACCAGGTACAAAATGGAGAACTGCCTCCCCAAATTCCCTGTATATGAGCCTGAAAAAGAAACTGGTCACTCTGTACAGGGTTCACTGCAGCAGACAGTATGTGCTGAGGCTTCCTATGGAACCCAAGAGCCATCACATATTGAATCCTAATGTTCCAAGATCAAGAATTACCAAAAGCAGAAAAGGAGATCTGATTTTAACTGGTTCTTCAGAATTCAGCTCTTTATGGATGACCCAAAGAAAGATGACCTGGACCATGGTCCTCAGTCAAACATCAGAGAGACTAAAGAGAAGACTTCATAAGAAAGACATTCATGAAAAGAGACCAAATGTTAAGAAAACAAGCAAATATCTCATTTATAAAGCTGCATGAAATCAAACCTACCAAAATTAACCTTAAAACCGAGCAACTACCATAAGACGGCAGGAGTACAAATCTGTTTTTTAATTAAATGTTTACGTGGAACATTCAGTTGCCATCATTCCATAGTGACCCCCCCCCCGAGACAAGTGGAGGAAATGCATCATTTATTGGTGCTGGGATTCATGACTCATAATCAAGAGAAATGAAACTCCATGGCTGCATCCTCACGGTGCAATACCAAGATCTAGAAATGGAAAAATTCTGGCTTTTCTTGTCCATGACATCAAATAATTTGTTTGACTGATTTTTTAATTCAATTAGTATTTGGTTTAGCACTGTACAGTTAGAGCCAAAGACTTGGAATAATCTACAGCACTAAATTTAGTCATATTTATGTCAATTTTGCAAGAGTGTACTATTCTCCAAAGTGCTAGGTTGACAAAGGAAATCAATAAACTCATTGGTGAGAGAAGAGCACAATGTCATCAGAGGAACTAGGGCAGAACTTTGCGAGGCAGCACAGTGAAGACGTCCAAGGCCACTTTGCCCGGTAGAGATGCGGGCTATACTTAGTTCACTGACTCTGAGACCTGGAGCAGCATTATCCAAGAGGGCACACTTTTTTTTTTTTTTTTAACCTGGAAATTAACTCTTTTTATTTATTTATTTTTAACGTCTTTATTAGAATATAATTGCTTTACAATGGTGTGTTAGTTTCTGCTTTATAACAAAATGAATCAGCTATACATATACATATATCCCTATATCTCCTCCCTCTTGCGTCTCCCTCTGACCTCTATATTCCAGATGAATCTGACACTGAAAAAAGTCCTTGGGCTTTCCTGGTGGCGCAGTGGTTAAGAATCCACCTGCCAAGGCAAGGGACACGGGTTCGAGCCCTCGTCCAGCAAGATCCCACATGCCGCAGAGCAACTAAGCCCATGCACCACAACTACTGAGGCTGTGCTCTCCAGCCCGTGAGCCACAACTACTGAGCCCTCGTGCCACAACTACTGAAGCCCGTGCACCTAGAGCCCGTGCTCTGCAACAAGAGAAGCCACCACAATGAGAAGCCCGCGCACCGCAAGAAGAGTAGCCCCCGCTCAGTGCAACTAGAGAAAGCCCGCGTGCAGCAATGAAGACCCAACGTAGCCAAAAATAAATAAAGAAAAAAGTCCTTGAAGTTAACTGGCACTGTACCAGTAATTGCTTCATTATCCCTGCTCACATTTCAGTCCTTGCCTTGCATCGATTTTGAAGTGATTTTTAAATCACATGCATTTGTCTCTTCTCAACTGCAAAGATTTGTATTCAATACTGAATTATTCCAAACCGAATAGGAGTTTCCTCCCAAAGTATATGTTGAGTAAGCAATTTACCCAACGTCAGCAAAGTAAAATCGCTAAAATAAATATAGCTTTCACTAAGAGCCATTTGGCAGACACGGGTAGGATGCAAGCAGAGTCCAGGGCATCAAGAACGGTAGGGCCAAGAACTGAGGGAGCAGATGTGTCCTCTGCGTAGGGTCCCATTCTAGAAGCAGCATAAAAACTGACCACGAAGACCAGCTCATTATGCTCATCCCCAGTCCCCAGACAGGCAAACAGAAGCACAAAGCTCAATAATTCGACTTTTAAGTGATACATTAAGGATCTAGGAATTGATCCCAATGCCCACGATAAGTCTATTTCACACTGCCTTCCTTCAAAAAAAACCCAGAAAAACAAAAAACTTGGCATCCAAACTGAGAACAGGGCATTCTGCAAAGATTACTGAATTCCTTTACTGGATAGAAGAAAGGGCACTTTCAGAGCAGTCTGGCCTGAGGCCACAGAGCAATGCAATGAAAAGGCCCTGAGCCTGGGTCAGGACACCTGGTATCTTACTCTGCCTTACCAGCTTTTTGACATAATTTCCCTTTAAGCTCTAGTAATACATAATTTTAAATTTCTAAAGAAATGAAAAAGAAAATAAAATTGAACTCTGTGCAAGCATAAAAAAGAAAAAAAGTTATATTGAACGATTGAGTCCACTGAGCAAACTTCAGAATCCTTTATCAGGAAAAGTAGCAAAACAACCCCCCTTCAGCCAAATCACTCAAGCAGCTTCAGGCCAGGCCCTTTAATTTGTGGACTAGCTCCTGACTAGCTTCTCAGGTCACGTGTCTCTGGGGGATGTGAACCTCATTAAAGCAAATTTCCTCTTGCACAGTAGCTGGGGCTATTACCAGCTAGATCTGATTTCTGAAAGCCTGTGAAGGCTAAGAAGCTCTCACAAGATGACCCGAGTGGAAATCCTAAGAAAAGTCATCAAGATAAGAAAATGAATTCAAGACAGCAAATCTTGCCAGATTTAAGACACTCATTAAAGAAGGATCCAGAAGAAAGAAAGTTGTAGTGTTGTAGTGTCAGGGGATTCCAGGAAAGCCAGTCCTTGTTCCAAGGGTCGATCACCAACTCCATGAATGGTCAAGGCAGATGGGGGGCAGAGCTGGCCAGCATAGCCCCACAGCTCTACAAAGAGCTGAGGAAATGGGCAAGCCACCAAAAACAGAGACATAAAATGGCCAATAACACCAACATTTTTTAAGTGATTCTCTAAAGCATCTATTAGAAAATACGATATGGGCACAATATATAATCAGCATGCAATAAAAAAATTTTAATATATAACTAAATGTTGACCTCAAAATAGTTATAATGCAATATTAAAGAATGCCAAAATGTCAGTGCTTAGTATTTTCACCCTACTCAGCATTAGATATAGATAGTCCACCAAAGCAATGCCAAGCTGGATTTGAAGTCCAATTAGAATAGGACCTGATATAAATGTCTGACACTGTCAGCTCTGGGACCTTCTTTGACACAGGGCTGAAGAAGAGTCCCGAATACTTAGGGTCTCTCTTTTTTTAGGCATCGTGGCTCAGAGTTCTTTCCTTCTCCATCTCTGCAAATCGTTATCAGATATACAGGTAACCTCCTCCTAGCTGATCTTCCCAATCTAATCTCAACTCAATTCCAATCATTATGCACTGCAGATAGTCTGCATCACACTTTTATCCTATCCCTCCTCTATTCAAAAACCTAAACTTCTCAGACCCCACCTAACCTATTCCTAAGTGGACTTGGTCTCCAAACCCCTGACTCTGAGACCCCCGCCCTAGCTCCTCTTAGCACGGGGTTCCCATCCTATCTTCCATGACTTCCCATCATGGCCCAACTGCTCACCTCACAACCTCCTGCCCAAGTCCCACTTCCCACCTTTGTTCATAACATCCCTTAATTATCTGATATCCTCTTCCCTTCCCCACTCAAAACTCCTCCTCCTTTATCTCCCCTTCTCTCTCTCTCTCTAACAGTGATGACAAATCAAGAACAACTGAGGAACCTCTAGAACAGATCATTGGTATCTCTCCAACCCCCATTTCCAAAAACAATTTTATATGGCTTATCATGAAAAGCACAGTTACAACAGAACAAACCAAATATTTTATCAGTAACCCAAAGACAAGACACAAAAATAAAGTGAAGAAGGATGGGAGATCATATTTTTAAAAACCAAACTTAGAAAAGTTTCTATAATTGAGCACAAAAATCATCTCTGAGCTTCACAGCAACCAAGGCAAAGATGAAACATGATAACTAAGTAGTTTTTATCTGACTTTAATCATACAAATTCACCAGTTGAGATACAATTTCCCCAGCTCCAAATTCAAAAGAAATTTCCGTGTGTATCATTAAATACATTTAACGTGATGGATAATATCCTCAACAGCTGTTTTACAGAAAGTGTGAACTCATAGGGCCATTTCTTACCATGACCCTCAATAAAAACTGAGGGCATATCTGCAGCAGCATGGATGGCCTTAGAGATTATCATACTAAGTGAAGTAAGTCCGACAGAGAAAGACAAATATCCTATGATATCACTTACATGTGGAACCTTAAAAAAATGATACAACTGAACTTACGTAAAAACAAATAGACCCACAGACCTAGAAAACAAACATGGTTACCAAAGGGGAAAGAGAGGGGGAGAAATAAGTTAGGAGTTTGGGATTCATGTACACACACTACTATACATAAAATAGATAACCAACAAGGACCTACTGTATAGCATAGGGAACTACGCTCAATATTTTGTAATATTGTAATAGGGAAAAGAATCTGAAAAAAAGATATATATGTATGTATAACTGAATCACTTTACTGGAAACCTGAAACTAACACAACATTGTAAATCAATTACACTTCAATTTAAAAAAATTAAAATAAAATTTAAAACCCCGAGGGCATAATGTTAACCTTATTCTATTAATACAATTCTGTTGGGAGCTAGAAAAATACCAGGTGCGTCGTTTTATGGTTCTGAGACTTGGTACTGGAACAGCTCCCCCTAAAGGAGTCGTTCTTACTGGGGTGAGATAGCAGGTGATTCACAATGGAAGTCACCAGCAACCACCTGAAAGGAAGTGACCAAATGCTATTCCTCTGAGGACAAAGCCAACAAATGTTTTGTTTGGGCAGGAAAATGTAAGAGTCACCTTGACGTGATATCCTTGGGGAGATGCATCACCAGAAAAGCCTGAAGACTAATCTAAGACTGTCTCCAAAATATCTCCATATTGTGTCTGATGCTCAAACAAGCACTCAGCTGCCCAGGACTCGTCTCCTACGTCAAAGACGTGGAAGAGCTTCCGTGGGCAGAATGACCCAAACGTCCGCTCTGTCGCAAGTGGCTCAGGTAATGGCTCCTGTCCAATATTTCATTTCATCAGGACTGTAGCATCTGGAGGGGCCCACAGGATTCATCGGCAACAAAATGCCCATCGGAGTAACGAATGACGTGAAAGGACTGTCCAGCCCCATCCATCCAGATGCAGAGATGCCCCTGCCCAAAACAGCATTTCAGTTTGACCACTCTGCAAAGTGACACACAGCAACGTGGGAAAAGGAAGCAATGGATGAAGCTGCAGGGAGTTTCTGACAAACCAGTGCCTGTGGGAACGCTAAGCATAGGGTTTTAATCAAAAAGTTCTTGGGAGCAAACAGACATCTTTAATGACTATTACACAAATTGCCCAGGGTCACGTGTACGTGGCATGCCAGTGTTCACCACCAGCATTTTTATTCATCGTTTCTTTGGTTTTATCCTGTCCCAATTTGGGGCACAGTTACACCATCGTATGTGCCCCCAATAAGTGACAGCCATTTCAGAGCTGTGTGTCCCCACACTTGCTGCTACTGCCTTTTCTGACAGGGGAGTTGTCTGTTAAAGCGACAGCTAAGATACCTCCATATGGCTTAAATATTTTCAGTAACATGAGCATATTGTTTATAATAAAAGAGAGAAACTAAAATGTTAACGTAATACGGAAGGAGGAGGGAGGGAAGGAAGAAAGAAAAGAGGGAAAAGAAGGAAGGAGGAGGTAGGTGGGTAGGTGGGCCTGTGAACAGCAGAGAGGAATCATTTCCTCTCAGCCCCAGGAACAACAAGCTCCGGCCTCCACGCGGGAATGGGAACGGGCCCGTTTGTACATGTGGCCCCGGAGGGGTCCGTAGGAAATTACACGTCAGCAATCACGCTTTCTGGGGTCCCTGAACTCAGAGAATTGATGCCATACTGTAGCTAACAAAAGAGATGTGCTGTAGCCTTGAGAGTTTCTGAAAGTGTGCCAAACCGTGTCCCTCACTTCATCCGGACTTAGTGCATCTTACAGAACGGAGGGAATTTTGAGGCCACCCCCTCATGTCAGTGTCCAGCACCCATGAGACACAAGCTCTCCCAACCAGAAGGAGGCGTCTAGCGGAGGCAGCTTCAGTGGGCTCGGCCTCCTGATGCGAGGCTTCTCTGAAAGGCTGCCCCGTGGGATGATGTAGACCCAGGACGCTCTCACACGGCCTTAACCTAATTTGCTTTTATATTCGCCCAAGGAAAGGTTTTTACCAGGCAGACAGTGCATCGCTGTGTGGCACAGGAGGTGAAGGAGCAGCTTCTAACACCTCAGTTCAGAAAGGGTACAGAGTCTCCATACAAAACAAGAACATAGGGCTTCCCTGGTGGCGCAGTGGTTGGGAGTCCGCCTGCCGATGCAGGTGACACAGGTTCGAGCCCTAGTCCGGGAAGACCTCACATGCCGCGGAGCAACTAAGCCTGTGAGCCACAACTACTGAGCCTGCGTTCTAGAGCCTGTGAGCCACAACTACTGAGCCTGAGCTCTAGGGCCTGTGTGCCACAACTACTGAGCCTGCGCTCTACAGCCTGTGCGCCACAACTACTGAGCCTGTGAGCCACAACTACTGAAGCCTGCGTACCTAGAGCCCGGGCTCTGCAACAAGAGGAACCACCGCAGTGAGAAGCCTGTGCACCGCAACGAAGAGTAGCCCCCGCTCACCACAACTAGAGAAAGCCCGCGCGCAGCAACAAAGACGCAATGCAGCCAAAAATAAAATAAATAAATAAATTTATTTTTAAAAAATTCTAAGATATTTGAGCTATTGTTATTTAGGCGTCTATATTGTCAGTGGTACCCCATCACCACATCCAAAAAAGACAGAATTCAATCATAGTGTAGAAGAATTAAACTAATTTTAAAAAAACAAAAAAACAAAAACCCACAGCAGAGAGTTCTCAGTAAGTGAGTACGAGGACACAGGCCATGTCATTCCAGAAGGGCTGTAAGCAGCCCAAGAACACCAATCTTCTTTCAGGCTGCAGAGAGCTGCCTCAATGCTCTGCCTTCAAATCAATGCTTCTAGGCCAGATTCTGGTGGAGACAGGGCCCCTGGAGACCTTACATCATTCAGAAACCATTAAAGTTCTAGAATTGGTATTGCCGCCATCCTCAGCAGGCATCAGGAAATCGTGGTTATTTCTGGTCAAAGGATCAGGCCAGATTCACGGGCGTGGCTCAGGCCTGACTGACGCTCATGCAGAGCTGAAGCTGACTACAGTCTGGTTCTGTCACGCAGGGCCCTCACTAAGTCTCCCACAGGACCAAGGTGGGTGAGGCCCCCATGGCTTCATGACTACACCTGTGTCCTCGGGATTCGTGCTATTAGAAGTTGCATGTGGCAGTACTTGAGAGTAATCCCAGCAAAGCCCATTCATCTCAGGAAGCAAGTGACAAAGACTCTGGGGCAGTAGCTGGTTTGCACCCCTGGGAAAATACGTCTGAGGCATTTGAAACATCAGATGAGCTTGACTGTAGGAATGAAACAGATTTTCCATGGGGTTCCCCAAGGAACCAGAGTCTTACGAAGGGAAGCTGATATTACTGCATGAGCCATGGATATCGAAATAAACAGTAGGCAACATTGATTCTGCAGTAAGTCAAAACTTCACAGGATCCACAAATGCACTAAGAAAAATCCTCTTACACTTGAAAGCCCAGAAGCGGGCTGGTGCCTAGCACTGACTGCACTGTCCAATAGGACTTTCTGTAATGACAGAAAGTTTCTATTCTGCACGGTCCACGTGGGAGCCACCAGCCAGGGTGGCTACTGAACGCTTGAAATGTGGTTACTGTGACTGAGAGACTGAATTTTTTTTTACAACTAGTTTAATTTTAATTTAAATGACCATACACATGTGGCTACTGTCTACCGTATTGGACATCTGATCTCAACTATGAAAAAATGGCACAGTAAGAAGACTGGCAAAATGTGTGAAATGTTAATAGTGGCTGCCTGTGGGCAAAGTTTTTCTTCTTTTTTATACTTTTCCTACATTTCCAAATTTTTTCTTATTGAAATATAGTTGATTTACTATGTTGTATTAGTTTCGGGTGTACAGCAAAGTGATTCAGTTATATGTATATTATATATATTATATACATATATTCTTTTTCAGCCTTTTCTCATATAGGTTATTACAGAGTATTGAGTATAGTTCTCTGCACTATACAGTAGGTCTTTGTTGATTATCTATTTTATGTACAGTAGTGTGTATCCGTTAATCCCAAACTCCTAATTTATCCCTCTCTCTTGCCCTTTTCCCTTTGGTAACCGTAAGGTCGTTTTCTATGTCTGTGAGTCTATTTCTGTTTTGTAAATAAGTTCATTTGTATCATTTTTTAGATTCCACACACAACTGATATCACAATATTTGCCTTTCTCTGTCTGACTTACTTCACTTAGTATGATAATCTATGGGTCCATCCATGTTGCTGCAAATGGCATTATTTCATTTTATATGGCTGAGTAATATTCCATTGTGCATATAAATCACATCTTCTTTATCCATTCATCTGTCAGTGGACACTTAGGTTGCTTCCATGTCTTGGCTATTGTAAATAGTGCTGCAATGAACACTGGGGTGCATGTATCTTTTCAAATTAGAGTTTTCATCTTTTCTGGATATATGTCCAGGAATGGGATTGCTGGAAACTTCTTAACAAGAAGCACATGTACTTTTGTAATCAGAAAAATAAAAATAAACGTATGTTAAAAATATTAAAAGGACAAGACATTACAACTTCCACAATTCCTGTATCCAGTGCCTGCCATTCTATTTAGCTGAAGCTACTGTAAAATTATTGATCAATAACCAATAGATGATGAAACCACTGCTGGTGTCCACATAACTGTCACTCATCAAGAGGCTCCAGGTTCAGATCCACCCATAGCCCACATTGCTCCAGCCACGCTAGATTTCATCTGAGTACTTGAATGTGCCAAGCTTGTCTCCCATAAGGCCACTGAAGCTGTCCCCCCTGCTATAAGCAATCTTTCCAAACCTCCTCTCTGGCTGCTTAAAATCCACTTCTCAGGTTAAATGTTGTCTCCTACCCAGTGGAGTCAACCAGTCACCTACTATATTGTCACTTCATCTCATTCTCTGCACTGCACTTCTCACTATCTTATTTTCTATTTAATTTACTTGTTTGCTATCCATTTTCCCTGAACTAGAATACAAGCTCCAAGCGAGCAGAAGTCTTGTCTGTTTTGTTCATTGCCTTCTGCCCACCACCAAGCATAGTGTCTGCAGTTTACTGCTGCTCCATGTATGCCCAATGAATGGATGGCTACAGTCTCCAGACTTCACAGAGAACCCCGCTTTTTCATATTTTACATACGAGAGATGGATGGGCTCTGGGGTCAAGCTGCCAGGTTCGATCTGGGTAGATAATAACTACCTTCTTCTCTACATCTGCTTCCTTGTTTGCCATTCGAGGGGGGCAGTAATAGGAGACCTCGTGGAGCTATGAGACTCCATATGAAATAACAGAGGTAAAGCACTGAGTTCAGTGCCCGACAAGTAGACAGGCTCAACACTAGCTGTTATTACACTTCAAAGCTCTCTGGTCTGTGGGAGGAAAGTAGGGCAAATTTGCAGAAATGTATCGTTGAGATAAGAGAAAAGGAAATCAAAACTTCAACCAGCAGCTTCTCAGGCTACTCTTTCTGATTGTTATCTACGGGCACGTAATGAACCATGCCAAAACTTAGAGGCTTAAAAAAATGACGGCAGTGATTTTGCCCACAAATCTATAATCTGGGTTGGGCTCAGCAGAAACAGCCCATCTCTGCTCCACTAGGCATCAGAGGTCAAAGCTGGGGCTAGTCTCATAGACAGGCTCATTCAGGCTCATGACCTTGGCAGCTGGGGGCCCTGGGACATCTCTCTCTGTCTCTTGTGTGGTGTTCCCAGCATGGCAGCCTCGAAGAAGCCAAACTTCTTAGATGGCAGCTGAGGGCTCTAGGGGTGCAGAGAGAGACAGAGAAACAGAGTCAGAGAAACTGAGAGAGACACAGAGAGAGAGAAACGGAAGCTGTATGACCTCTTCTAACCTAGAGGAGGTCACACTATGACACTCCTACCACACTCTCTTCACAGAAGCAGTCACAAGGCTTGCACGTGTTTACGGGGAAGAGACATAGACTCAGCCCCTCAGTGGGAGAGTGGCAAGTTTCTAGAAGCATCTATGGGACTGGAAATATTGTTACAGCCACTTTGGGCAAAGACCATCTCACAGGCTACCAACAATTCGCTAGTGGCCACGCGCTTGGGGAGCTGCGCAAGCTGCCCTCATGAGCCGGATGATCTTTTGGGAACACCCGTCACTGACCACTCTGCTGCGCTCAGGCGCACGACGCCCGAGGGGACCGAGGCACTGGATGGCAGCTGCTCAAATCCGCCACCGACGGCAGAGACCTGGGCACGAACTGACGGACTGCGCGGGGACATCCTGCCCCTGCGCTGACCCCTGGGGGCTGCCGTGTGGGCTGGTCCCCAGGCTCCCCTGCCTCTGGCCGCTGGGTGGTGAGGACCACAGGTGCACTGGCCAAGCCTGCAGACGGAGGGGGCTGAGGGAAGGGTGTCTGTCCCCCCAGCTCCCGCATGCAGCTGGCTGCCTCCCTCCCTGAAGCGCTCTCACACCATCTGCTTGGTCTCCAGGTTCAAAGACGGCTCCTCCCTCCCTCAGCCCTCAGACCTTCTGCATAAAGGAGCCCTTGTTGGCCCTGAGGCACTGCAGCGTCCCCGGTGGGTTTTTCTATGTCCTGCCCACTCCCGTGCAAACAGCTCCCTTATTAAACTCTTCTCAAAGTACACAAACTTGACAAGGTCATGTGTTTCCAGATGTGGCCTGGACTGGTCCAGACCCTTGTTCCTGTGAACCAGTAAGTCGTCCAAATCCCTCTACCACCTGTGTGCTCAGCTCTCCTGGAGGGCTGTTCACCAGGGTTATGCCCTTCAGCAGGTCACGCCTCATTCATTTATCCACAGACAGCCATGAGTGCTAACAGTGACGGTACCAGCTAGATTCGGGGGTGAGGGGAGCCCTTGGGGACCCCTACTTTCACGGAGCTTACCGTCCACACCTGCTATACTGGGTTTTATTTGGCCAATTATTTGTCAAGCAGCCAGAAGAAGTGTCTGTTTTCCAAAACACCGAGACCTAAGGTAACGCAGATCGCCGATGATGACTTCTGTCTTCACCCGTCACCTTCAGGGTGACACAGCACTGGAAGGGAAGCTAAGAAGTGAAGGACATTCATCAGCGATCGGCATTCGTCATCTGCACATAAAGCTCACCTCTTACATAAAAATCACTCTGTTCTGGAAGGTGTTGATCCTGTTACCATGTGCACATCACAGGCAGCACATCTGGGGATGGCTGACCCAGAGGGTGACGTGTGTGCATGTTCATATTGGTGGGGAAGGGGTCAGCCAGGGATACCGGCTAAAGAATCTAATGTGAAAGTACGCTGGAGAGTCGGCACACGCCATGCTACACAGCAGGAGCCACCAAAGACACCTTCCTCCCATGAGGACATCGGGCGTACTGAAGAAGCTTTACCGGTTTCACTGGACCAGAGCGGGAGCTTCTGAACCGCTATAGCTGATGTCAGCCTGAGCTGAAGCGGACCCAGCTCCACTGTCTGCCATTTTTCCCCCGCAATCCCCACCCGCTGCCCCCCTCCTCACCCACCATCTGCCAGGCACCGTCGGCTCTGACCCTTGGCCTGCGTTCACTGTGGTTCAGTTTAAAGAACTTGGGGACAGGGAGCTGTCAAGTTTACGCTTCCTTACGGCCCGGAAGCTAGCTCGACTTAAAGGTGGCACGAAGCCCAAAGGATGGGCCAAAGCAGACAACAGACACAGGCTCTGCTGGCTCCTCACTGCTCAGTGTGTCCCTCCAGGCTAGTCATCGGGAAGCAATTTTGTTATCCTACCAAAGGGATGGCACCTGAGTCCCACGTCAGCCATCTCAGCTCATACGTCAGAGGAAATCACCGACGGCCCCTGTTCTGGCCACTGCCCCCCCTGCATTTCCTGTTTACTCTTTTACAGTATTAGTCGGGGTGGGGGTAGCATGGCTGGAGGTGGGACCCAGACCCGCCTCCTTCAGGCCTGACAAGTTCCCAGGGCCTGCGTCCAGCCCGAAAACCAGCCAGTGAGGTCCAGGCGTGCTGGTGAGCCGGGAAGCCCGTCTGACGTCCAGGAGGGGCCAATGCAGCAGGCCTCCAGGAGGCGGGGCTTCCAGGACTGCCCCACTGGCACTTCCAGGACGCCTCAGGAGAGATGCAAAGGGAAGAAGCTGCACTTCTCTGTCAGTAGTGCTGCTTCTGCTGTGAAATCCCCATCTCCCACCCTCACTGGTACCTTCCCAGAGGCAGCCTCAAAACCCAGTGCCCTTGACTACCTGCAAGAACTGACCAGTGGTGATGGATGGTGGCGAGCTCTGAACCTACACGCAGAAGGTCCAGGCTTCGGCCCAATCGCTCAAGTGCACCTGCTGTGAGATGCCAGGCAAGCCCTTCACCTCTGTGAGCCTCAGTCCTTCCAATGGGTGTTTCAAAAGGTTGTTGTGAGGGTGAAATGCTTCTGAAAATATGTCTGACACTTGGTACATGATAGTTTAATAAGGTTGAATGAACATGAAAAAACAAGTCACGTGGTTATACATGCTGAATGGTTCAATGCCAATACTTTCGATCCTACATTTATGTGCTGCTGTGATTTCTGAGTGGCTCACGTTTACCCCAGTAAGGGACCGTTCTTTTAGGTCACCATCGCTTCCCTGTTTTCAGCCCCTTCAACAAAGTCCTCCTCCCTAAAAAATAAAAGTTGGATGAGAGATGTTTTTGCACAGTACCTATATTTATCTCCCAAGAAGAACTCCTGAGATGGTCCCAAAAAGATTTCCAAAGTCACTTGTGTGCACGATTAATGAGGAACCAGGGCAAATCTGCAGCTGGGGCCATCTGGGGCTAGGGCTGGGGCAGGTGGAAGACTGGGTCTTTTTTTTTTCAACAGTCACTGCCAGGGTGACTTGAAATTCTCATGCAGAAATGTTGCCCCGTCCATTTTATGAATGATCATGGAGCGGCATGAAATGGAAAGGACACGTTACACATCCCCCTCCCTCCCAATGTAGTATGTAGTGTCGGTTGCCTTGCCCACAATAATTTACGGTCTGCAGGTGCACCTGCTCTGTGATTCAGGTGGGTGTACAGGGATGAGTCTCACTTCCCTGTTCCTTAAGCATGATTTTCCTATGAAACCCACGTCCTGTGTAGAGTTACCTACTGAATTCGTGTTCTTCCCTCCACCATTTCCTCCACGGCTCATGGCACGGGGGTTTCTTCTCCCTCACCTCCCTCTGGAAGGCCATCGTTTTCATTATCTCTCAGATTCACCATCCTATCCATCTCATCTTATCTTTGAAATGTCAGCCTCTGCTTTTGTCAGACTTCTACCCTCTGGGATGACTTTGGCACCACTGCACCACTTCCCTTCCCGGGTCTCTTTCACGCTTAAGGCATTTCCTTCTGCCTCACCAGGCCAGGAAGAGCTTCTCTGCTGGTAGATGGGGACTTGCATCTCCACCCAACATAATGCTCTCCACTCATGTCTTCCTGCCCTAACATGAACTAAATCACTCTGGTACAAGAAAATCTGAGATGGGAGATGCCAGTTCAAGTCCGCTCATCATTGTCAATTTCAAGGGCTTTTTCTTTAAGGTTCTAAATCCCTCCCTTGACTCTCCTTTTATACAGAACACAGAAAATCGTAACTGAAAGAGGGAGGGAGTAGGAATCAGGTATGATACTCCCACAGCTCCGGGCAGCCACACTTGAAAAGCAGAGACACTCTCTTCTTTTCATGAACAGGGTAGATGAGTGATTACAACGATTTTTTTTTATCTATATTGGTTGTAATATTCCAAAAAAAGGTTCTATGGAGGCTGATGTTTCAAAGTGTTACGGTCTTCAATACAAAGATGAAAGACAAAGTTGTAATTTTTTTTGGATATAGAGGCAACACCATCATCACATCCATGCTATCAATATTTTTTTTAATTTTGGAAGAATTAAAGTGATAACTAGGTGTTCATGATCTCATCATGATTGTTCCCTGACAGGTGGAAAATAATTTAACAGTGTATTTAATATTACGTATGCTTGTGGGGGACTTGCCCTCATTTTTAACCTAAGGGTTAATTTAACCGAGAGCTATTATCCTCCTTCACCACTCTTAGTGCAGGGGAAAGGATCCTGCACTAAGAAGACCCTGACAAGGCATCATGTGCACTTGTATTTACTCTTGTTCTCAGGTCAGTTTGGGAGCTGTGCTTCAAACAGCCTCATAATGAGCTCTGCACACAAAATGGCATATGTGAAAACGCATGCATGCCCAAAGTCCTCATCCAAAGCCACACGTGACAACAACCAAGTTTGAGGCATGCGTCACCCAATACCAGTGACAGCCATTCACTCCTCTCCAATTATTTCCTAAAAACTATGATCCCTTCGTATTTCCCAACAGCTTTCCCTGTCACTCCTGGATTCCTTCTACCACATAATGGAAATACTCTAAAGAGTTCCTTTAACCTTGATGTTACTGTAGTTGGGACGGTGTTATGTGTTGAACTGACTCTCATATAATAATTGTGTCTCAAATAATATGTTGAAGTCCTAACCCCCAGTACCTAAGAATGTGACCTTATTTGGAAATAGGGTCATGACAGAGGTAATCAAGTTAAAATGATTAACGCGTGTCTCTAGGGTGGGTCCTAATACAATATGATTGATGTCCTTATAAAAAGGGGGAAACTGGACACAGAAACAGCCCCGCACAGAGGGAAGGTGATATGGAAAGACACAGGGAGAACGACACGTGAAGGCAGAGAATGGTTGTGACGCGTCTACAGGCCAAGGCAGGTCTAGGACTGACGGCACCCACCAGGAGCTGCAGGAAAGGACTGGAATGGATTCTCGCTCACCACCCTCATGAGGAACCAACACTGCTGACACCCTGATTTCAGACTTCTGGTCTCCAGAACTGTGAGGCAATGAATTTATTATTTTAAGCCACCCAGTTTGCAGTACTAATACAGAAGGTTCCTCATTTTGGTTTTGATCTTGGTTCCAGTATTTAAGAAGCAAAATACTGTTCACAACCTTGCAGTCAGTCCATCTTCGAGCACCAGGGCAGGGTCGTGGTTCTCACCTCTGGCCGCACATTAGGACGCCCAGAAGCTACTCAAAGATTTGGATTTAACTGGCCTGGGACTTTAGAGGCTCCATGAGATTCTGACATGATTCTAAAGTGCCAGGTTGCAGGGGGAAACCCATGTATCACAAAAACTTCGGGAAAGTAACATCGCATCTGGAGGCCCCCAACTTGTTGTATTTTCTGACTCTTCCTTATAAAAAAAATTTTTAATGTAGAAATTAGCTGCATATAAAGTGAGTGAATAAAAAGGTGTTCTGTGACTGAAGAAGGCTTGGAGAAGTCAGGTAGAGGCAATCAAAACATTCAGCAGATGAGGCTGAGGAAACCAGGTCACCCGAGATGCTCTAATGAGCAAGGTGTGCGTTGCAAAAGCTAGACCAGCATTCTTCAACCACAGGGCGTCAAATTCTGTCAACCCGCAGCACCACCTCACGCAAACTGGACACCTCAATACTGCTAGCCCTGGTCCCCTTCCCTCTGGAATTTAGAGCCTTAGAAAAAAAGTACATTAACGTATTTCAGCACCCACAGGCCATACATCATCACACAAGTGTTCTGTATTGACAGTGGGAGGGGAAGTGATTGACAGAAAGATACCAAGAGACACAGCTGGAAGGACATACAATGTGTTGGATGGGAAGTGATAATGGAAAGCCATCGACGTCTTTTCAAAAGTGGGTCCACGGAACAGGAGGCCACACTGCACACTGTTCTCCAGTGGTGTGAGGGCGTCCCAGGCTCCCTACACAGCCTGTGAGGATTTCAGCCGCCACACACACGGCATGGGAAGGACTCAGCACGTGTGAGAACCCCCTCTTCTAATACTCCCCCCAGCGGTCCTGCCCACCAGGTGCAAAGAGCCTGCCTGAAGCTTACTCCTGAACAAGAATATTAGAGGAGAAGGGAGGGGCACATTTACTATGGTATTTAGGATCCACATTGCCTTTGACCATAATTTCTCCCTAAAATAGTCCAAGAATTAATCTTCACATTTTGCCTAAACAGTAACATATGTAAGGGGAGAAGGAGTGAATAGTTATAAAAGGTACTAAACGACAATCTTTTTTTTTTATTTTCAGCCGCACCGCACAGCTTATGGAATCTTAGTTCCCTGACCAGGGATTGAACCCGTGCCCTCGGCAGTGAAAGCACCGAGTCCTGACCACTGGACCGCCGGGGGATTCCCCTAAATGACATTCTTAAACACATATTTAATATGGAAATATTATGACAGAAGCACTGCATAGATTTTTAGCTTTACTTGCGCAAACTTTCTCTTCGGCACTTCTCTCTCTACTAATCCTAGCCTACTCCATTTCTCTGAAGATAGGAAACAGAATTACAATCATTTGCTAAAGCTCCTACAAATACAGAGTCTGACAGTTAAAAACAGTCATCTCGGGCTTCCCTGGTGGCACAGTGGTTGGGAGTCCGCCTGCTGATGCAGGGGACGCGGGTTCGTGCCCCGATCCGGGAAGATCCCACATGCCGCGGAGCGGCTGGGCCCGTAAGCCATGGTCGCTGAGCCTGTGCGTCCGGAGCCTGTGCTCCGCAACGGGAGAGGCCACAGCAGTGAGAGGCCCACGCACCGCAAAAAAAAAAAAAACAAAAAAAACAAAAAAAACAGTCATCTCAGGCATAACAGGCACTTTATCCACAGAAGCTTATCATCCAGATGTTCATCTCAGCAGAAATGTCAAGATCTGCAAAATCCACCACTGCCTTTGTTCTGCTTGTCTGATGGTCCGTCTGGCACCGGCTCACATTTTGCAACTGTCTTCACGTTTACTTTGGACTCTTCTGCATTTGCTTGCCCACCTGCCATTCACTCAAAACTGAGCTTCATTACATGGCAAATAAGTGTGTTGATCACCTGTCCCAACATCTCACACATCAAAGTTGAGGCCAATTCCATCCTTCCTCAGGGGCACAGTTGGCCCAAGCCTGCTCGAAAAAACGGGGTAGTTCACTTTCAGTCCAGAGGGTCTTGGTGTGCAATTGCCTAAAATTAGAAGCAGTGAAAGCTACCTGACTCATTTGAAAAACAGGCTGTAAAAGTTAGGTCCCCCTCAACTGCAGAGAATCAGAAGGCATCTGATTCAAATTTCCACAATCATGAAGTACACAATCATGAATGATTCTGGATTTGTTCAACAAATCCTAAAATACTAGAATAGGGGGGGCAGGCACCCACTACAACTTAAAGTATAAGACAAATAAAAGGAAACCCAATGTTCACAGAGAGTAACAATAGTATGAAAGTCATTTGTCTCAAGATATGGTCCCAGGTATGTAAGAGAAAGGGGTAAGAAAAAGTCTAGACACATCAATATGCCGCTATTAATGTGTTAATATTAATTAGTATGGATGGCTTCTCAGAAAGACCTCGTCTGTAAAGCAGCACCAAAGAAGAAAGCGTGCCTCCCGTGGTGCATCCTTGGGGGCCCCAATGGCCAAGCCTTGTGTTAAATGGCCCATGGATCTCACTCTTGCTGGTGACTCCCGTGTTCCTGCATAGCAAACTGGATGCAACTGGTAATTAGTAATAACCAGGGAAGAACCACTGACCCCCCCAGATGCCCATGTAGTTGCTAATTTCATCCTTCCTCAGAAGTGCAGATATCATACAAGAATCTCATGGGCTGGCAACTTGGTCCCAACACTGGAATGCCAATCAGGCTAAACCAAGTTCTACAAACCCTTTTAAGCAACGCCATGTACCAGTGGCTACAAAATTAGTCAAGGAACTTACTTATATTTTAAACTGTTTGACTAAACTAACAATTAACTTTTCATACAGCTTATCTTTCTCAGCAATATCATTTCTCTTGAAAATAATGGTCAAATAAATTCCTTTTCCAACAAGGAAACGTCCAAATTGGAGAATGTGAGAACAGAGAACAGTTCCAAAAGATACGTGTATATTCAGCCAATGAATATCCATTTAAGCCTACTGTGTGCTAGGGCGCTGTGTGAGTAGCTAAGGATACCCTGATGAAGACTGCCTTCACGAAGAGGCTAGCTTCGGCAGGGGCCTGAGAGTGGGGAGGACAGGCAGTTATCAAGGAACTGAAAAAAATATTAAGCCACAATATGCTAGGGTCTTCAAAGGAGAGGTAAAGGTAGTGGTATGCCCATAAAAGTTTAACAACCAGCTCTCCGGGAGGAAGGAGATCTGATCTGAAGCCTCTGCTAATTTCTATGGTGCAAACAGTCCCACCATGGCTGACTTCAAATTACCAGGATGATCTCAAGTGGCTTGAACATTTAACCATCAGCTCTCACAGACTGGTACACGCTGACTCCAAAAAAACACTGATAAAACTATAAGAGGCAACGGACCTAGACAAGGATACGGAATGCTTCAAAAACAATAGACAGGTTCTATTGTTCTAACAGGTTCTAACACAAGCTCACAGATCCCACACATCCCATCCCTGGTACCGTAACAGTGTAACAGTACACTGGATGCACCTGGTAATAATAATAATACCCAGAGAAGAACCACTGACTCCCAGATCACTGTGAGGGATAAGGTGACAGGTCATGGCCACGCTTTCTCCTCCCTGGTGTTACTCCTTTAAGTCCATCATGTTCTAGAAAAAGGAGTTTGGTCCCTTACAGAGAAGAGCATTCAAACTCACAAAATCAGGTATCCTATAGAACACATGATTTATTGTAAATTCTTTCCCAGTCATCCATAACACCAAAAACCATCATCAAGACTTCTGGTCATTTTTTAAGTAAATCCTATATCCTTCACGTAGTTACTCAGTTCATTTCCTGAGTCCTGGGGAAGCCGTGCAACGCCATCCCAGAGGAAAGAGAAAGATTCAGCCAGTTTCTCCTGGAAGCATCATTCTTTCAAAATCTGTGAACCCTTACCCCATTCTTCATTCAAATTCAGTAGAGTTCATTAAGTAGGTTATGGAATATCACACCCTCCACTAAAAATCATGCATCATGTAATACATTTATAATTATAAAAATGTAATTATAAATTTTTTTAGTTTAGTAAATGTCATCTCAAGAAATTGGAAACAGGCACGACAGATTGCCAGATGCTATACACACATTTCAGAGAAAATCATGTTAAAGGGGAACAGAAATCATTCAAAAATGTAAGCAAGATGAGGGGTGGGGAGATGGTGCACGAGAAGGGAGAAGAGTGTTCCAAGAATTGCAAATCTAAAGGCCACGGCTGAAGGCTGCACTGCATTTAGAATCAAAATGACATTTGAACAGGTGAGAACATATTTCAAGACTAGTTTATAAATTTATCCCACACTCTCCCCCCGCCAACCCCAGTATATAATATTCAACAGACTCTAGACTGAAATTTCCTAAGAAACCTTACACATAGAATTTTTACATTACAATTTTGTTAGTATTTATTCAGCTGTCAAGAACTTCAGCATAGAACTCAAAATTTTCTAATTATGATAACTAAGGGCAACTTTCATTTGCCTAAGTTTGCTTATCGAACTGTAGTCAAATATTTCACGGAGGTCATTAAAATATTCATGAAGACGTCACTGATCTTATTTTTTAATACTTCATACTGATACAATCAGCTAAGCAAGTGGCATTTGAAAAAGTTACACCAGTCACTTCATCTCAAAACCATGAAGTAGGGCTTCCCTGGTGGCGCAGTGGCTGAGAGTCCGCCTGCCGATGCAGGGGACACGGGTTCGTGCCCCGGTCCGGGAAGATCCCACATGCCGCGGGGTGGCTGGGCCCGTGAGCCATGGCCACTGAGCCTGCGCGTCCGGAGCCTGTGCTCCACAACGGGAGAGGCCACAGCGGTGAGAGGCCCGCGTACCGCAAAAGAAACAACCAAACAAACAAACAAACAAAACCATGAAGTAGGACAGAGAAGATAGTGAAGAATGAGTGATGACAGCAAACCAAGCACAAGGAAAGGTCAGGACCAGATTATCAAAAAGGACGGGAGAATGGTTGGAAATGCAACTGCTTTCCGTAAGACTGAACTACAGAAGTGCAAAGATGGGCAACAATGTCCAGGCAGACTAAGGAAATACATCTATTTTGTGAGGTAGCTAATTATTTCACATCTTAATTGTAAGATATAATAGCATGAAGGTGGTCTCTTACCATAGATAAACAGATACGAAAAAAAAAAAAAATCCAGACTGATGACAAAGCTTCATCAACTGAATAATACCTGCTATGTACTAGGTGGTTCAGTTGGTGGTTCTTACATATAATTTATTTAATCCTTACATCACCCTCCCAGATATACAGTTACCCCCATTTTATGGATGCGGAAACTGAGACTCAGAAGGTTTAGCAATTTGTCAAAGATCGTGCCACCGCAAGGAATTCTGAAGTCTGGATTCCAAAGTGGGTATTCTTACCCTTGACACTTTGCTGCCTCCCCTCTAATTAAAGCCCTTACCTTTAATAGTTATCCAGCATTCACCAAGAAATTATAGAATCCATAAATTATAAATGTCAAAGAGAGTGCAAGGTAAAGAAGTCTACATTTTCTTCAATTTTCAAATTGGCTGTGCTTAAAATTTTGTTAAGTTGGTTGTTTTGAAATCAAAGCACATTTTCCTAAAGAAGAAGGGGAGGGGAGGGGAGGGGAGGGGCGGGAAATAATTGGGTTATCAAGTCAGTCCAGAAAAGCTAAATTTTTGATGATGATGATTTCGGTGGTGGTGATGGTGATGATGGTGATGATGGTGATGGTAGTGGTGATGGTGATGGTGATGATGATGGTGGTGATGGTGATGATGGTGGTGGTGATGATGGTGATGGTAGTGATGATGGTGATGGCGATGATGATGATGGTGATGATGATGGTGGTGATGGTGATGATGGTGATGGTAGTGGTGATGGTGATGATGATGATGGTGGTGATGGTGATGATGGTGATGGTGGTGATGCTGATGGTGATGGTAGTGATGATGGTGATGGCGATGATGGTGATGGTGGTGGTGATGATGGTGATGATAGTGATGATGGTGATGGTGGTGGTGACGGTGGTGATGGTGATGGTGATGGTAGTGGTGATGGTGATGGTGGTGGTGACGGTGGTGATGGTGATGATGGTGATGGTGGTGATGCTGATGGTGATGGTAGTGATGGTGATGGTGATGGTGGTGGTGATGGTGGTGATGGTAGTGATGATGGTGATGGTGGTGGTGATGGTGGTGATGGTCATGATGGTGATGGTGGTGATGGTGACAGTAGTGGTGATGGTGATGATACAAGCATGTTTGGGCACTCACCCTGTGCCAGGCACTCTGCTAAGTACCTTTTACAACCACACTGTCTATCCTCAGCCCTTGAACGTATAAAGGACCAGTGGTTCTCAACCACAGGCATTTCGTAACGTGTCGGTATGATTTTTAATTGTCGTGACAACGTGAGCAGGTCCGGAGGGGGAAGGAAGCATTTAAGGCCCAGAGACTTGGAAGCTGAACTCTGGAAATGTGCAGGATGGTTTTGGGTGGACCGTTACGGAGGCAGCAGTCAGTGAACCAGACCTCCCATGTCGGAGGCCTTATGTAGACCCATCCTCTTCAATCTGGACTGGAGCTCTGACCTGCCTCAACCCACAGCCTGAGGTGGAAGTGACACTGTGACAGTCCGGGGCTTATACTTTAAGAAGCCCTGGAGGCTTCTGCTTTTTTGCCCTCCGAGAAGCCAGCTGCCAGGCAAAAAGTCCCACTCACCTAGGCCCACCACGCTGTGAGAAGCCCAGACTAGCCCATAGAGAAGTCGTGGGAAGGGAGCAGAGATCTTCGCTACAGCCCCAGGGAGCATCCAGCCAAAAGCCAGCACCAGCCCACCTTTCAGTCACATGGCCCTGCAAGTGGTTCTTCCAGCCCGGTCAGGCCCAGCTGACACGCTGCCTGAATTACATATTCATGAGCAAATCAATAAAATGGTTGTTGGTTTAAGCTACTATATTTTGGGGTCATTTGCTTCTCCACAGCAGATGATCACAACAGTGGTCACTGAGCCCCTGGACCCAAATGAGCCTCCATTTATCAGTGGAGGTGGGGGTGGGGTGGGATGGAGGAGAGAAAAGGGGTCTCCGTAAACTCTCCAAAAGCTCCCCAGTGTCCTCAGGATGAAATAAAACATTTGACCACAGGGACTTCCCTGGTGGCGCAGTGGTTAAGAATCCTCCTGCCAATGCAGGGGACAGGGGTTCGAGCCCTGGTCCGGGAAGATCCCACATGCTGTGGAGCAACTAAGCCCGTGCACCACAACTACTGAGCCTGCGTTCTAGAGCCCGTGAGTGACAACTACTGAAGCCTGCGCACCTAGAGCCCGCGAGCCACAACTACTGAAGCCCGCGCGCCTAGAGCCTGTGCTCCGCAACAAGCGAAGCCACCACAGTGAGAAGCCCACACACCGCAATGAATAGTAGCCCCCGCTCGCCGCAACTAGAGAAAAGCCCATGCGCAGCAGTGAAGACCCAATGCAGCCCAAAATAAATTAATTAATTTTTTAAAAAAGAAAGAAGGTAAAACCCTCTCTGTAAAAAAAAAAAAAAAAATTGACCATAATATACAAAGCCTCCATCATCTGGCCACACACGGCACTTCTCTGATCCCATCCATTATAGGAGCTTCCCCTGTAAGGGAGATGTAATTGTTGCTCCATTTTACAGATGAAAAAACTGAGACTGACCAAATTTAAGAAACCTGCCCACAGGTGCCCAGAGAGTGACAAACTGTACTGTGACCTGTCTGACTCCTGGCATACTGCCCCCTGACCCAATTTTCCTGGGCCACAATCTGCAGAAAAAAAAAAAAAAAACCTCCTATCAAATCTGGTCTTCATGATTATGACCTACTTATAGCCCACAGTTCATCACAAATCAAAGCAGCGTGGGTTATCTTCCAAATGAAACTAATTTAAAATAATTTTTTTTGACGAATTATAATGAGAATCCACAGTTAAAGATAATTTAGATAAAAGCTGTTCTCGTGACCTAATAAAAAAATAAAGAGACTGAGCATATGGTTTGGAATAAATGTGATTCTCTAGAATGCAATCGGGATAATCACTGCATTATTATAATCATTCTGGGGCACGTTTTTATCTTTTCCTATCCACCGGGGCCGTGATTGAGCAATAATAACACAACAAGTTTAGAGGTCTTCAGTTGCCTAGCAACCCACAGCTCTGAAGAGGACGAAGGATAAAGGGTCCATTGGCAAAATAATGCTGTTTGCAATTCCATTTAAAAGTTTAGAATTATTAAAACTATTCTGCCTAAATAAAGTATGCAAATCACTACTCCACAAGATCGGTCATCATTTTTATTTCTGTCCTACCCTGAATTTGAAGTTGGAGTTAATCACTGAATGGATGATACAATTTTACTAATTTGAACAAAAATATGACAAGAACAGCGTTGAACGCGGCTGTTTCAAACTCAGACTGTCATTGTTACTTTCATAGCAGAGCCCTTAACATTGTTGGAAAAATTAAAGGAAAAGATGTAGGTAAATGACAAAGGACAGTGCTTATCCTGTCATGCTCGCCCAATCAGTGTTAACTGTTGTCACCACCATCACTGTTATCATCAGCAAAGAAGAATGGATCAACTGGCTTGTGCGGAGAATTTAGCGAATAACATACATTCCACAGTGAGCACTTTTCCATTCATTCTGGTGACCGTAAATGCAAGAGTCAGTTTACAAGTTCTTCATTCATTCATTTATGATTTATTCATTCAACAAATGGAGCAACTTCAGATGCCCGGCACAGAGCAAACACCCCAACAGACATGGCGACCAGCCTCTCGGGCTCCCTAGGGTGCAGAGAGACAGGAAACAGGTACACCAACAGGTGATTCTAAGTCATGGCGAGAAATGGGAAGGAAGTGAGCTGGAGGCTAAGATCACTACACGGTGGGCAGAGGAGGACTCCTTCAGGAGGTGTTATTTAATGGGTATCTGAAGAACGCAGGGGAGCCAGCCATGGACAGAGCCCAAGGGAAGAGGAGCTTTCTGGGGGAATTTCACGTACAAAGGGCCTGAGGCAGAAAAGAGCCCATGTGTTTGTGTTCGGAGCCTCTCCCAGGAAGGGATACACACGGTAAGTGGGGGTGGGAGGGAGGTTGGAGAGGAAGATGGGCCTGTGTCATTATGAAATTCCAAAAGCCACATTTTACCAGGAAAATACATCCCCATTTTCACTCCCTATGAAATGGGGGCCTGTTGATGGGGACGCTGCTGTGCATCTGGCACTGCTGCTGCCACCCCACCACCCAGGCAGCCAGGGGCCCTGCACCCAGGTTCTGAGCCAGCTTTCACCAGCATTGGTGTGGAGAGGTGGAGTCCCGGAACGGTCTGTGGAAGACATGAGTTTAGGCCAGCTTACCTGGCCTGGGAGAGGGAGGGAACGGTCAGAAATTCAAATAAACCAATGGAGGCGGGACTTCCCTGGCGATCCAGTGGTTAAGAATCTGCCTTCCAATGCAGGGGACACAGGTTCAATCCCTGGCTGGGGAACTAAGATCCCACATGCCGTGGGGCAACTAAGCCCGCGTGCTGCAACTACTGAGCCCGCATGCCTCAACTAGAGAGAGAAAACCCGCCGCCAAAACTAGAGTGAAGCCCACGTGCTGCAACTAAGACCCAGCACAGCTAATAAAAAACTAAAATAAATAAATATTATAAACCAACGGAGGCAAACTCCAGGGGGGCCATTCTGCTCTGGCACCCCATCTGGACCCTTGCTCTGTCCACCCTCAGTGTTTGTTCAGGGGTCTCTAACCACCTACCAAGAAACCTGACTCAGGCCTGCCCTCTCCTTTCACCCCCACACAAGCTGCAGGCTCCCACTCAACTAGAGAACAAATCCCTGCTAGTAGAGTCATGACTGTTGACGGCTTAATGCCACCCCTGCTGCCCCCCGCCCCCAGCCTTCTGGAAGCCCTTACTACCTAATCCAAACAAGTGACTTTAATCGTGGCAAAATCCCAGTCACACCAACATGTTAGGGAGGAATGTCTTTCATGGCTTTTATCATCAACTCCCTTTGAATCACAATGAAATGTGGACAGACACACTGCAAAAAGCCAAAATTTTTAAATAATTTAAAGGCATAGCATTCAATCATTTTTATAGCCACTCTGTCAAAGGACAGAGCATGTTTTGTTCCAACTTCATTTTATGCACCTTAAACTAAGTGTGATTATAGCACTGGCTCAATTTATCTTTTTTTTCCCTTTTTCCTTTAACATCATAAGCACAAGTTGTCTCTGAAGATATCTTTTCCAATGTCTATCTAAAACTCCATCATAAAGCTACACCATTATTTAAACCTCCTATTAACTTGATGCTTACGTATTTTCTAGTTTTGGACTCTTATAAATAATGTTATGAGGACTATCTCTGTTTATAAAATTTTGTTCAAATTTCCAACAACTTTCTAAGAACAAATTCCTAAAAGAGGTATTACAGAGTCAAAAGATTTTAAGGTTTTTGATCCAGACGGTCTAATTGCTTTCCAGAAAAATAAACCAATTTTTACAATCCAGCATCCACAGAAGTACTCACTTCCCTTCTAGGGGTATTTTTAATGCAATTTGAAATTATTTTAATCTGTCACAATATTTTAATATCAGTATCTTCCAAATTTAGTCATAAGGCGAATAGAGTAATTTCCCATAATATTTGTATTTCTGGCACTGCTTTGGGCCAAAATGATCTCCAGATGGATTCTCAGCCAACTTTATCTTAACTGTCATCATTGCTTTCCTCTCTTTCTGTCCTCGTAGTTTGGCTGGTAATTAAAATTGGCCAGCAAGCGTCTGGCAAGTTTTAGTCATGATGCAGAATCTACGCCAGTCTTCTGTAATAAATTCTCATCGGCAAACACGTTGCCCAGAAACTTCGCATCTCTCATCAGACTCACTTAAATAATAGTTTTCCCTAACATATTTCGCCAGAATAGCACAATCTAGGTGTTGTGAGCACCTCTATGACAGGAGACAGCAAAAGGACCTTCCTGGAAAAGTCTGGTCCTGTCCACATGCGCTTGAGGTCAGGTCACCTTGAAGCCCAAACTTCTCTCAAGTCATTATGCTTGTCTACACCGGCGCTGAATCCCTCCTGCCCTGAATTCTCCGAAGCAATTATCAGGTGGGCCCATGATATTTGCGCAACTTTGGACTTCTGTAGCTTTCAGCAACACTGAACAGGCCACTCTCCTCCCACTGAATTATGGAAATGTATCAAGAAGAAGAGAAGCTTCCCCAAGTGTTGACTTGAAGACTGAGATGCAGCAAAGTGTGAGTTGTTGAGGCAGCCCCCCACGCCCCGTTGGAACCACCTTTAGGGTCCTGGGATCCTGTGTATGTAGTTTGTGGCATATGCCACTAGATGGTGGATTCAGTTCTCTTTAGGGACAGGACCCTCTAGGCAGCAGGATGAATCCTGAATGAAACAGCATGTTTCTAAGACTATGACCTTTAGCACATATGAGGATTTCATCTACAAGACTGGTTCCTAGGAGAGATCAGAAAGCATGTGTCACCTGAGCACATATTTTAAACAGATTCAAGAACCCAAGTTTAACATAAACGCTTGAAACCCGAGTCCCTGTGGTGCCGCTCCTCCCCCCCGCCCCCGCTTCGCCCTCCCCTCCTTGGCCCTGGCTTAAAGCTGTCTTCTTCTACCACGTGGGGAGTTAGCTGATTTCCACCTTGCTTCTAACACAGCCACCAAGCAGGTGGCTTTGGCAGAGCTGTGACTTTCTAACGATGCAAAAGTTTAGACATATTTCTCCTGTGAAAACCCATTTAAACATAGGCAAAGTTTAAAACCGTTTTAAAATGTGTTTCTTCACATAGTTTATCTCAGCCTTAAAATATCCTGGTAGAAAAGAAGCAAGATGACAGTGTTCACATCAGCATACCAGCAAGCGCTGGAGACGCAACCTGGCAGAAAAACAAGCCAGAAAAAAATATATGTTGGTCCCATTTAACTCAAATTGGATGAAGAGGAAATGCCACCACCTACGAGTGTGAAACTCCCTTGGCACTCCCTGCTTTCTGAAGCACATCCACAGACAGGCATACTCTAGTTAATCAGAGGTGCTGGGCCAGCGGAGGGGGTAGACACCAGCCAAGGCCCTCTCTGGCTCCATGAGACAAATGTAAGATCTCCTACCATTGAAATGATCACAGCCTTCAAAGGAAGCTCAGAGGAGCTGAAAGCCAATCTTCCATCATCGAGATGATGTAACTAAGTCCCAGAAAGGTTAGGTGGTTTGCCACTGCAAGCTACTGATAGAATGTAGCCTCCTTATTCCCCAGCGAGAACTCTTTCTAGCCTACCACCCTGGTACCAAGACAGCCAAGTTTGTTCTTCTGTTCAAATGCAGGATTCCTAATATAACAACCTTTGGCAAGTGTCACTGGAGTAATTACATTTGAGGGCTGAAATTATTTCCCATCAGTGGGGCATCGTTGTCTTAGAATGTTTACGAGTAAATCTTACAAAGCGTCGACCCCATGTTAAAGTTTCTTTTCCACGCTCAGATATCAACTAAGTAGTCAGCCGTGCAGCCAACTAACTCCAGTAATTTCCCCAAAGAAACATATGCAAGATGAGAATGTGTCATGTTTATTAATCATTTGTCAAGTTCTATAGAAAAGAATGCAAAGAGGGAATTACCAGGCAAAGCCCAAATGAGTTGATTCAGGCAACAGTATAACAGATATCTTACTTTCTCTCTAGCAACAGAAACTGAAATTTGGAACACAACAAAGCAATGGAGCCAATCTTGAGTCTCGAGGGAGATCATTCCAAGTCATGGAGGCCCTAGCAAAATGCTTCATTTGTGCTATAATACTGGCCCTTAGGACATATCTTCATTCATCAATTAGAGGCCAGAACTGTTCTCATCAGTAGGAATACTGAACCACAAAGCACAGATTCAGGATTCAGTGTGAAGACAACTGACCTCCCACCATAATGATTCTCATTTAAACTGAACGCAAGGGTGACAGAGACAAAGTCATCTTCACTAATCCATTCCACTCACCCCTGCAGAGGAAAACAAGTAAAAACAAACTTCTAGTTGCTCTTAGGGGGTTCCAGACTAAAGGAACCAGGAAAAGTAAATCCTTAGATGCTTTGTAGAAACTATACCTGATGATTCTGCAAATATTTGAGTCCATTTCCTACAGGCATTAGAGCAAAATGCACAAGAAAATTTATTTTCGAAAAAGAAAGAAAAGCTTTAGGAAATTCCTCCTTGTGGAGAAGGAAAGTTCCTGGTGGACAGAAAGGAGACGGCAGATGATGGGTCGAAGCCATGTGTTCAGACGGGACCTGCATTGCTGTCACAGTGACCAGAAGAGATACACTTGATTGGGTCTAATTTAGAGCTGAGGGAAATGAGGCTCAGAGATGGTAAGTAACTTGCTCAAGGCCACAGAACTAAGATGCAAATCCTTGGGTCCAAAGAGTGAAGGGACTGGGTATGTGACATAGAATCCCACGGGCTGGATAAGCACAAGGACAGGACAATAACGCAGAATCACCCATTTAATTTGATCGCTGCCAACCCTAACCCTGCTACGTACACTTCTCAGGGAAGGCTTACTTTGTCCTGGAGCAGACCAACAGTAGTGCAAGAAACCAAACCAAGTTCTCAACCAAGAAAGCAGAGGAAAGGTGATATTCCAGAAGGGAAAGGAACACAAAAAAGGGCTATGGGACCTACACAAATAACCCGGCCAGCGGCCCTGGACCACAGGTGCCCATCAGAATCGTCTAGGGGGCTCCTTTGTTAATACGCCACTCAGACAGCACCCCCGGTGATTCTGATGTAATAGGTCTGGAGAAGGGCCCAGGCATCTGCATTTTTCAAGCTCCCCTAGGGATTTCCCTGGTGGTCCAGTGGCTAAGACTCTTGTGCTCCTAATGCAGGGGGCCCAGGTTCGATCCCTGGTCAGGGAACTAGATCCCACACGCCTCAGCTGAGAGTTCACGTGCCGCAACTAAAGATTCCGCGTGCAGCAATGAAGATCCCACGTGCCGCAACTAAATCCGGTGCAGCCAAATAAATAAATAAATATTTTAAAAATAAATAAATAAATAAAGCTCTGCTAGCGCTCACCCAATATGTAGCCAGGGTTGAGGACCACTGATGGGGGGTGGCGGGGGGCAGGATGCTTTTCCCCTTTCGCCTATAAAGCAAAATATGCCTTATGGATGTCTCTTTCTGAATCTCAAGGGATGACAGACCTTTGTTCTTCTCTGGACAAATCATTCAACCTCCATGATTCTGCTTTCCCATCTGCCTAATAATGGCCAGGTGCAGAGAACGCATCTACTTCATCTCCGTTTGCCCAGTGCCAGGGCCTGGATGGAACCAGAGTTTGATAAAATGTTTATCGTTGAAGTGAGTGAAGCTCATTTTCTTTCAGTAAACTTTTTTACTTTTACACAGTACTTTCAGATTCACAGAAAAGTTGTAAAGAGAGTACGCAGAGTTACCATACAACCCATAACTCGTTTCTCTTATTACTAATATCTGACATTAGTTTGGTACGTTTCTCACAATTAATGAACCAATATTGACACATTATTACCAACTAAAGTCCGTTCTTTATTCAGGTTTCCTTCAATTTTTCCTAATGTCCTTCTTCTGTTACAGGACCCCATATTACAGGTAGCCTTTATGGCTTCTCAGGCTCTTCTTGGCGGTGACAGATTCTTTCCCAGGCTTTCCTTGTTTTTGATGACCTTGACAATTTTGAGGAGTAACGGTCAGGTATTTTGTAGAATGTCCCTCAATTAGGACTTATCAAAAGTGCCATTTTTATCACATCATGTCAAGGGTACATGCTATGAACATGACGTTATTTCTGATGTTGACCTTGATTACTTGGCAGAGCTCTTTTCCCCCGCTTTGCACACTATATATTCTTTGAGAGGAGGGCACTACGCACAGTCCACAGTTGAGGAAGGGGAGTTGGGCTCCCTCCTTAGGTAAGAGTATATCCACAGATTACCTGAGATTCTTCCACACAGGAGAGCTGTCTATTCTCCTCCATCGACTGACTGATTGACTGACGGGCAATCCTCTTTTCTAGTCAGCTGTGTGAACATCTCTCCTACAAAACAATAAACTCTCTCTATAGCCTAATAAGTGGCCAAACCAGAACCTGGGCTCTTCTGATTCCAAGTCTCACGCCTCCTACTATTGATATATCAACCACTGAACTATTCCAGTCCCTGAAATAATCACTTTCGCTTCACAGTCCATCAACTAATTAGGAAACTCCAGCTCGTTATCACCTGTGATCGTTTGATCAATTTAAGTATCTGTGTCATCAAGATGAAATGCGTTATCAGCTAAACAATTCCGAGCAGCTCTAGGAAACCAGATATTGAAACACATACACATTTTCTAAAACTGTCTCTGTGCCTGTGTGTGTGTGTGTGCAACGGTGGGTGTAGAAACATCTATTACAATATTTTGATCCATATACGCTCTCCAGTGTAAGGTATTAAAATCACTTAAAAGAAGGACGATAGAGACTAATATGGCAACAGGCACCATAAAAAGTGCCCCTCCAATATGGGAACATATGTATATGTATAACTGATTCACTTTGTTATAAAGCAGAAACTAACACACCATTGTAAAGCAATTATGCCCCAATAAAGATGTTAAAAAAAAAAAAAAAGTGCCCCTCCAGGAAGTGTCGAGGAGACAGATCAATGGATGCAAAGAGGCAGATGGAAGGAATTCATTTTTGGCGAAACACCATTCAAATATGAAGAATAGTCATAAAGAGAAAGGCAATAGGCATATTGGGAATCTGTTGACTTCATTCTCAACAGCTATTATCCCTTGTTTCGAGAATAGTATCACAATTTCCTTAAGAAAAGCCCTCCTTCCAATCTTGGTCCCCAAGGTTTAACTGGGGTTAGTCCTGCTGGACACATGACCCAAGCCTGGCCAATCAGCAGAATCCAGCCCCAGAGCCACAGTGATTGGTTCAGAGACACACACATGACCCATATCAATCAACTAGAGCTAATCTCAGGACTTTCCAGAGCAACTGGAAAAAGAGGTTCTCTGTTCCATTGGGGTTGCTGGCAGTAAGGATGGTGTGAGCCTGGAGCTGCCAGAGGTCACCATCTGGGGATCTGAGAATAAAGTCAATGGGGAGGAAAGTGGGGGTGAGAGATGGAGAGACTCGTGACCCAGGTGATATTATTTGAGCCCCTGACACCACAGTGTCTATACTTTTTAATCCTGTGAACCTACAGATTTCCTTCTTGTTTAAGCTATTTGAATTGAGTTTTCTGTTGCTTGCAACCCAAGGAGTTCTAATTAATACCTACAGGTGTGGAAGAACCCTGATCTGGCCTGGTTTTCAAACCTCTCTCATCTTCGTTTTCTCATTCATAAGATAAGAACTTTAGACATAGCTTAATCACTAAAGTCCTTATAGGACTTTAGAGTGCTTAATGCATTCCTATTTAAGACACTACATGTCTACTTAATAAAAACTCAAATACTCCATTGTATTTCTGGTCTGTTCATACTCATGCAAACACACAAAATTCACAATCATCTTAAAATTAGTACTTCTACTGGGTTTTAGCTGTGGTCAACCAAATTACTGAACTTTGTATCACAAGTGATTATGCAAGTTAATTACTATTTTAATAAAACTCATTTGATTTTTAGAGGTTCTCTATATGTTAAAATTAAAAATTACACTTTGAACAGTTATCTCTGAAGGTGTTGGGCAAAGCATGAAGCCATGCAGGAAAACTGTTTCTGATCCAGATGAAAATGGTTTTACGTTGAGTCCGTCTTAAAACAATGGCCTGCCTATCTGAGGATGTCTCTTAATTGCTAAAAAATAAAATGATGCAATGATTACAGTTAATATTTCACCATTCTAACTATTCTGCATAGTCTTCATCTGAATGGGATGTATTTCAGAACTGAGCTCAGCATCAGGTATAATGAATTTTTCTTATACGTTACAGGATGAGCAGACAGCTGGGATAATTGAAGAAAGAACCACATTTGCAGACAGGGGACTCCACCTGCTGTATGACCTTGGCAAGTCACCAAGAACCCCTGTCCCCTCCAGGCTCCTCGCCTATCAAACCAAGGAAATGCCTCCTCCAAAAAAACGTGAAGATTAAAAATACCTAATATAGAGGAAGGAACCTCAAACACACCCGGGCATATAAGTAACTGAATTTGAATCCGAATGTCCGTAAGAACATTCATGCTGTAAATCCCCACCCACACCCGCCGGAGGACTGTCCTTGCTGCTCGGAATGTCTGAGCTTAAATACGTTGGTGAAGAGAGCCCTGGGCGGGGAGTCAGCAACATTCAACTCCTGACCCTGACATTCATCTCTTTGGCCTTCCCTTTCTTCTACAAAGTTAGACGAATGGCCACGACGAATTCTACGATGATTCTAAGCTCTAAAAGTCGACAAAATGTGTTACCATCTGTTGGTTCGCAAGCTCGGGAGCTTCCAGGGTGAGATCTGATACTGGCCCCCATACGGTGAGGACAAGCCAGACCCCTCTGGATTGGTGGATGGCAGGTTTAACAAGCAAGGGAACTTACATATGTGGTATGTCCTGGGTGCCGCAAGACAGACAGATCTCTGCACCCGCCCGCCAGAATCTTAAATTTTACAGAGGTGCAGTCATGTATTCTCAGTCCAGATGGTCTCAACATCGCATTGCTCTCTCAGGGCTACGTCCTTGAACGTGGCCCTCACTATGGGAATGGTGGGCAGAATGCACACTCTAAGGACAGGGGAGGGGTAAGGAACCACTGATTGCCCGGGCTGAACTGGTGGGTCAACTAGCAGTCAGTGGCCTCCTCCAACACATTTTTAATCAGTGCTAAGTGACCGCCAGTGAAAGGATGAGTTCCTCAGATTATTAACCTTGCTCTGAAAAAGAATGCCACCTCCTCCACTCTCCCAGCATTCTATAAAAATGTGTCTCAGTGTCAGACTGTCATTAGGACAAGGCTGGAAGATTTCAAGTCATGGGAACGGAGGGATGAGTGGGAAGCAGGGGTTCACGCTGAGCCCTTGACCGGAGGATTCAGTTTGTTTTATGAGCTTCTCTGGGCCACAGACTATCCAGGGTTGCCAGAACTGCCAGCTCCTTGAAGGCAGTTTGTCTGGGGGAGAAGCCTGTGTATTAGGGGCCATATTGAGCTCAAAAAACACCCAATTCCCACTCCTTTCTAAACCACACTGCCCAAATCCCATTCCCTGAGGACATTACCCAGGTTCAGGTTGTAGGAACCAAGTAGCCTGGGGGTGGTTGCTAAGCGACAAGTGATCTCCGGGGCCTGCAGTCCTGCCGGCCCATCATCAAGTGCAGGGGGTCCCACCTCCCCATCCACTCAGATTCCTCATTTATACTGAGCTCATTAAAAACTAGCAATATATGTGCTCTCCATAAACCTACAGGAGCTACTTCCTTAACAAACAAATGTGCTCAGATGTTACTGCAACCCACCGTGATAACTGGGGAGGCTCCACGTCACCTTGTGATGTAGTCAATGTGCCTGATGGGTGCCAGGGCCTAGGAGAAGGGGACTGCCTAGGATACCTGAAGGTCATCCACCAGATGCCAAGACCTTTCTCAAGCTGTATGTGGCTAACTTATGATCCGGATGGCCTTGCATTGTTGTTTTTTCCATTTTCTGGCCTCAGTTTTCTCCTCAGTGAAATGAAGCGACTGGACCAATAACATCTAGGGCCACTTATTCATGGTGGCTCAGGTGCCCCTGGCCAGCTCTCTATTTCTCCCAAAGGAGCTCAGCAGACAACAGGCACTGGAATGAGGGATGAATCACTGGGATGGACAGGCAGTGCTTGGGGCCCAGGCTCAGCCAGAGGACAGAGCTCTCCAGTGCACAGGCCTTCCTGGGAGGGAGCCACGGGACACTGGGCTCTTTCATGAAGAGACAATGGAGCTGGGCAAGCAGAGTGCCATGAGAACTGGGGCCACAGATCAGGCCAGGAATGGAGTATCTGGGATGCTGTGTGCCCGGGCAAGGACAGAAGCAAGAAGACATCAATCTGGGATATGAGCAGAGGCTGCAAGTAACCACCCTGTGGAGAATCCTGGGCTCAGCCTGTATAAGAAGGTAACACAGATGGAAATGCACTTGTCAGTTCCTTGAAAAGTTAAATATAGAATTGAAATATATTCCTAGATATAGACCCAAAAGAACTGAAAACAGGTACTCAAACAATTACTTGTACAGGCATGTTCATAGCAGCACGAGTCACAATAACCAAAAGGCAGAAACAACCCAAACGTCCAGCAACTGATGAACAGACAAATGTCATAGAATGCAACGGAATAGCATTCAGTCATAAAAAGGAATGCAGTGTCGATACATGCTACAATGTGGAAGAATCTCAAAAACATTATGCTAAGTGACAAGCCACACACCAAAGGTCAGATATCGTATGATTCCATTTATATGAAATACCAAGAACAGGTAAATCCACAGAGACAGAATGCAGATTGGTGGTTGCTAGGGACTGGGCAGAATGGGCAGCAACTGATTAACGGGTACAACCCTTTTAGGGTGACGAAAATGTTCTGTAACTAGAGAGATGTTGAGTCCACAACACTGTGAATGTACTAAATGCCACTGAATTGTTCACCCAAAAATGGTTACGTTTCTATCATGTGAATTTGCCTCAATAAAAACAATTTTTTAAGATATCACACACCCCTTGGAAATACCTGGGATGGTGTATGATACAGGCACTAGAGGATTATGAAAAACCACGGGACACGTCAGGACTTTACTACCTCTCCATGCCAATACACCCAATGACCACTGATGTGTCTTTCTATGCCTTTAGGTTCTTTCTAATGCACTGTGGTCAGAGCCCTAAGAATAGAACGCTAGAACTCTCCAGTAAATAGGCTCCTTTCCAGGTTTCTGTTTAGGTGTTTATATCAAGAGGCAAGCAGCTGTTCATTTGGAGGCTCCACCAAGGAAGCAGATCTGCTGGGGAACCCAGACGAGAATAAAGACTCTCTTTTCTGGGAAAGAAGATCCATCTTTGCTGAGGAGGCCATCTTCAAGGGATCCACATGGAAAAGGAAGGGAGAGGAGAGGCAGGGAGCCCAACGGCACTGTCCCCGTCAAAAGCCTTGTCACCTACCGTTCTCCGTCCCCCAGACAACACTGCATGTGAACCATTTTTCCAAATATAAGGGAGAAAGAACAAAGGAATCACAAGTACTCATATACTAGTAGGAAAAGCCAAGGTTAGGAAAAAGGGCTCTTGACTTCTAAACTCCCACGGGCTCTTCTTGAAGACAGACAGATATCATATGATATCGCTTGTATGTGGAATCTAAAAAAGGGTACAAATGGGGGCTTCCCTGGTGGCGCAGTGGTTGAGAGTCCGCCTGCCGATGCAGGGGACACGGGTTCGTGCCCCGGTCCGGGAAGATCCCACATGCCGCGGAGCGGCTGGGCCCATGAGCCATGGCCGCTGAGCCTGTGCGTCCGGAGCCTGTGCTCCGCAACAGGAGAGACCACAGCAGTGAGAGGCCCGCGTACCGCAAAAAAAAAAAAAAAAAAAAAAAAGGGTACAAATGAACTTATCTACAAAACAGAAATCGAGTTACAGGTGTAGAAAACAAACTTATGGTTAGCAGGGGTAAGGGGGGGAGGGATAAATTGGGAGGTTGGGATTGGGATTGACATATACACACTACTATATATAAAATAAATAACTAATAAGGACCTACTGTATAGCACAGGAAACACTACTCAATACTCTGAAATGGCCTATATGGGAAAAGAACCTAAAAAGGAGTGGATAGGGCTTCCCTGGTGGTGCAGTGGTTAAGAGTCTGCCTTTTAATGCAGGGGACACGGGTTCGAGCCCTGGTCTGGGAGGATCCCACATGCCGCGGAGCAACTGGGCCCGTGAGCCACAACTACTGAGCCTGCACGTCTGGAGCCCGTGCTCCGTAACAGGAGAGGCTGCAATAGTGAGAGGCCCGTGCACCGCGATGAAGAGTGGCCCCTGCTTGCCACAACTAGAGAAAGCCCTTGCACAGAAACGAAGACCCAACACAGCAAAAATAAAATAAATAAATTAATAAATTCCTACCCCCAACATCTTAAAAAAAAAAAGGATGGATATGTGTATATGTATAACTGATTCACTTTGCTGTGCACCTGAAACTAACACAACGTTGTAAATCAACTATACTCCCATAAAAATTTTTTTTTAAAGTCCTCTTCCAAGCGTACAAAACATCTCAAGGGTTCACTGAAGGTGAAGGAAGCAAGGAAACCTCACATAAGGGATTATTTTAAAGATGTCAGCATCATTTTTTAACACTCTAAAGGCTGAACAAAATAATAACAAATTTTTCCTTAGGAAACAAAAAGAGTGATTTCCCTTTCAGTCAGTAGAGCCCCAAATCCCCAGCCCACCCCATCCTACCCTCTATTTATAAAAGAAAAACATAATATTAAATTTACTTCTCTCCAGCTGAGAGTTTATTTTAAACCTCACAGAAATGCTAATATTATTTCTCGTTTCTCTGTCTCTCTTATTATTTCTCTCATTATCAAGCTTTTCTACGGAAATAAAAGAATTCCCTTTTGCACAACCAAAAAACCAATGACCAATTTTAAAGAGTGAAAATGAAGACAGAAGACCACAAAAATTCCTGGTCAGATAAAAGGGATTGTTCTCAAGGGAAAAAGTGTTAAATATATGACATGAAATTAAAGCATAAGGGAATCTGCATTTTGTTGAATATTAAGATGAGTCTTTTTCTGCCCAAGCCTGGATGGAGAACACTTCTTGAAATCAGCACGTTATATCATCAAGAACTTCTAAGAAATACTCTATTATCCAATAATGGCCATTAAAATTAACTTGGTGATTTTAACAAAATACTAAGAAACCCATGCCAACTATTAAAGGGGAAGCGTGCTGAGCGGTTCTTTTAAAAAAATAAATGAAGCATCTTAATGCTTGCAGTGTTTCAGCTTCAAAAAACTCAAGACAAATAACAAGTATTTAAATATGATTTAGAAAATCTATGCTAGCCCTTCTTAAGATAGACATAAACTGGGGCTATGTTTAATTATACATTCTAAAAAGGCAATAGGATCAGTCCTATCGACATAAATCTTGGCCAAAACGGAATTCTTTAAAAGCAAACTCCTGGTTCAAATTGGGTAATTCTCAAAATATTGTACAATGTAGTACTGGTATCAAACATTAGAATTCTAATGAAAATTTACTGACCACCCCATGGATGAGTTTGGCTAAATAAAAACCAAAAATTATAAGCTTCTAAAGGGCAAAACAATGACTATAAGCAGAGTCAAAAGAAAAAAGATAAATAGGGAAAAAATATTAATAGGACAAAGGACTAATTTTCTCACTAACAATGTGCTATGGCAGATCAATTTTTTTTTTTTTTTACCACACCAGGCAGCATGCAGGATCTTAGGTCCCCAACTGGGGATCAAACCCATGCCCCCCCTGCACTGGGAGCACAGAGTCTTAACCACTGAAACCCCAGGGAGGTCCCACAGCAGATCAGTTTAAAAAATGAACAACCCAAAAGAAAATTAGGCAAAAATAAGAATAGGCAATTCATTAAAAAATGTTCTCCTTCATTTATAATTTTTAAAATGCAAAGAGAACCACTGAGATACCATGTTTTGCCTATCAGTTAACACACAAAAATAAAATCTGAGATACCAGTATTAACAAAAATGTGGGTGAACAGGCCTTCTCAAGTGCTGTTAGCAAATAAGCAAAGCTGCTCAATCTGTTTGGATGGCAATTTAGCAATATTTACTAGAATGTTTAACGTATGCAACTTTTGACATACATATATATACACATATGTCATTGCATATAATTATATACATACATATATAGTCATTGCAACATCATTTATAATGGAAAAATGGAAATAGTGTATTTCAGTAAAGACTGGATACATAAATATTCACATAATGGAATACTATTCAGCCATCAAAAAGAACAAGTTTGCTTTCTGTTTTAAGGTATAGTAAGATGTTCATAGTAGATTAAGAAAAAATTTGCAAAACAGTATGCACAAGATGATTTCGTCTTTATATAAAATAGGTGCATGGATATGAGTATTTACATATGCTTCACATATGTTTATATGTACAGAGAGGAAAACGTAAAGAAAGCTACACACCAAAATGTGAACAATGACCACTGCAGAGGCATGAGATTAGCAGAAGAGGGGGAGAAAGGGTAAGGTAAGTTTACCAGTAGGCCTTATTCACTATATTTTTATAGGTTTTTAATGTCCTAACGCAGTTTGATGGTTGCCCTTAAAAGGGCCCAAGAAGATGTAAAACTATGAGCTAAATTATTATCTTAAATGCAAGCTAATAAAATTTGCCTTGTGTAATTATTTGGCAAGAATTTAAATTGCCATTGAGAAGCCCGTTAGAGCAAAGCTGGTAATCAGAGCAGGGATTAGTTAGGCTTTTTGGGTAAGGTTGCCAGATTTAGCAAATTAAACATAAAGAACTTCCAGTTAAATTTGAATTTCAGAAAAACAATGTGCAATATTTGGGACACAGAAAACAAAATTCATTTTTTATCTGAAATTCAAATTTAACTGAGCATCCTGTATTTTAGCTGGCACTCCTATTTGGGGGCTACTTCACGGTCCCAGGCTGGCTCTTGGTACATGCTTTCATCCCTGCCCAGAAGTTTCTCGTGTATTTAGCTAGCTTCTTCTTCCTCTGTGCTAGTAGTTATTTTTTTGGTGGAAGACTTCTTCAAGAATCTCATGAAACTTGTGAGCCATTCCCCAGGAGAACAAATATGTACAAAAGGTGGCATCTCAGGACATCCCTGGTGGCGCAGTGGTTAAGAATCCGCCTGCCAATGCAGGGAACACGGGTTCAAGCCCTGGTCCGGGAACAGATCCCACATGCTGAGGAGCAACTAAGCCCGTGTGCCACAACTACTGCGCCTGTGCTCTAAAGCCCACGAGCCACAACTACTGAGCCCACATGCCACAACTACTGAAGCCCGCGTGCCTAGTGCCTGCGCTCCACAACAAGAGAAGCCACCGCAATGAGAAGCCCGCGCACCACAATGAAGAACAGCCCCTGCTCGCCGCAACTAGAGAAAGCCCGCATGCAGCAACGAAGACCCAACGTAGCCAAAAATAAATAAATAAATTTATTTAAAAAAAAAAAAAAAGTTGGCATCTCAGGACATCTGTATACTCTTGAAACCACCTGTAGATTCCAGGTTAAGAACCCTAATTTCTATCTAGATGTGACGTGCTATCCTGATTCTTGGAATTCCATGTCATCTCAACAAATTTAAAGGACTCACACAACCTGATTTCAAGACTTACTCTAAAACTACAGTAATCTAGGTCATATGGAATTGGTGAAAGGATAGATATATAAAGTCAATGGAATGGAATAAAATAGACCCACATATGTATAGCTGAACAATTTTCAACAAAGGTGCCAAGATAATTCAGTGGAGATGGACAATCTTGTCAACAAATATTTCTGGAACAACTGGATATCCATGTGCCAAAAAAATGAATAAAAACTACTCATACACTGCCCCACATACAAATACAAATATTATCTCTGAATGGGTCAAAGACTTAAACGTAACACCTAAAACAATACAATTCCAGAAGAAAATACAGGAGAAATTTTTTGCGACCTTGGATTAAGCAAAGATTTCTTACAGAGGACGCAAAAAAGCACAAACCATGAAAGAAAAAGTGGATAAATTAGACTTCACCAGTATTAAAAACCTGCCCTTCAAAAGACACTGTCAAGAAAATAAAAAGACAAGCCACAGTTTGGGAGAAAATGTTTGCAAGTCACATACGGAATAAAGGATGTGCATCCAAAATCTAGAAAGAACTCTCATAACTCATTTGAACCAAACACTTCATCAAAAAAAAAAAAAGGTATGGATGGCCAATAGCACAAAAAAAAATGCTCAGTATCATCTATTGTTACGAAAATGCAAACTAACACTGCAATGTGATGCCACTATACACCTATTACAATAGCTAAAATCTAAATCACCAACGATACCAAAAACTGACAAGGATGCAAGCAACTGGAACTCTCATTTAATGCTGACTGGGATGCAAAATGACATAGTAATCCTGGGAAACAGCTTGGCAACTTCTTATAACGTTTAACATGCACTTACGCATGACCCAGCAATCCCACTCCTAGGTACTTACTAAAGAGAAATGAAAACATGTACACTTAAAGACCTGTACGTGAACGTTTTACTCATAATCAGCAAAAACTGGAAACCACCCAAATGTCATGAATCGGTGAAAGGATAAATGAAATTGCAGTATATCCATACAATGGAATACTACTCGGCAATAAAAAGAAATTACTGATGCATGCAACCTCAGAAGCATTACACTAATAGAAGCAGCACACATGTTGTGTGGTTTAATTTATATGATATTCCGGAAACTGCAAAACTGAAATCAGACCAGCAGAGGCCAGGGGCTGGGCCTGGGGAGAGGGTTTACTACAAAGGGGCATGAGGAAATTTATGGAGGTGATGAGCTATTCTATATCCTAATTGTGGTGACAGTTACACAACTATATTCCAAAAATCATAGAACTGAAGGCTTAAAGGGGTGAATTTTACTGTATATAAATTATACCTTAATTTTTGAAAGAGACTGAAAATCCTTTGTGTAAGGAGTAATCAGGAAGGTCAGTTTGAAGTTAGAGAGTTTGGTTTTCTTTTCATATTTTCTAGATAAAATGTTCCCTTTCTTGGGTAATATACTGAAGATATACTTAACGTTTTTCCCATTCTAATACATTTCACTTCGCTTAAAAATTAAGGATGGGATTTTGCTCCAAATAACATATTTTGGAAATCTGACCTGAACACTGTCAGAAACTGTCAATCACCCTTACTGGGCTGTCCTTCCACTGGGCGGATATCAGTCCATTTACTACAGACTCTGGGGTTCTGATTTCCCATGGAAAAGAGGGACTAGATCCTTTTCATCTCAGGTAATCACTTCCACCACAAAATGCCTTCCCTAAAGGAGTTTCAATCTGCCTCTGAAACCCAAAAGTAATTACAAATGCTCCCTTAAATTAATTACAAGCAGCAGATAATTGTCAGCATTGGAATTCTAAAGGACGTGCCAGCTTTCAGGAGCCCTTAGCAAAAGATAGCAGACATTTCTCTTTCCAAGTGCCTTTCCTTTAAGTACACTTATTTCATTGCACAAATCCTCACTCTTTTCCAAAAGCCCTATGTCATTTCTCTCTCTTAAGAAAGAAAAACCTTAACATTACACAAACCCAAAGCATCCCTGCAGAAACTAAAACTGCCAGAACTGGCACCGCTACCAATTTTTCCTCTGGTTCCCCTCCAGCACTCACTTTGAAAGTCACAAACAAGGAGCAGTTTGAGGCAAATGCAGTGTAATAATAGCAAAAACATTATACTTGAAGCCACAACGCTGGGGCCCAGCTCTCCAATGCTGTCACCGAGCTGTATGACCCCAGGTAAGATTCCTTAGCCATGAAATGGAGAGAGGTATCCACTTTTACAGAAATAGCAGTTCGTATGCACAGAGGGCCAACTCTGTGCCAGGGGGATTACGAGCTACTCTGTTCGTCCTTCCAAACATCCTATGAATGAATGAGGAATTGAGGTTAAGAAAGCTAATAAGCTCCTAAGAAGCAAGAAGGATAAACAATAACAAAAAGTTTGCAAATATAAGTAGACATTTCTGCATAATAATAATATTACAATTGTTGAATTTGTGTTTTATAAAATAGGTCATGATTAAATTTTGAACAATTAAAAAAAAGCGGGGGGGCTTCCTTGGTGGCACAGTGGTTAAGAATCCGCCTGCCAATGCAGGGGACACGGGTTCAAGCCCTGGTCCGGGAAGATCCCACACGCCGTGGAGCAACTAAGCCCGTGCACCACAACTACTGAGCCCGCATACCACAACCACTGAAGCTGACGCACCACAACTACTGAAGCCCATGGGCCTAGGGCCCGTGCTCCGCAACAAGAGAAGCCACCGCAATGAGAAGCCCGCGCACCGCAATGAAGAGCAGCCCCTGCTCGCCACAACTAGAGGAAGCTTGCGTGAAGCAACAAAGATCCAATGCAGCCAAAAATAAACAGAAGTAAAAAAAAATAAAAGGTAATAAGCTTGTAGTGACCGAGGGCGGATTCTAAACCTCTAAATTCACACCCCAAACCCCTACAGCTGGTGTTTCCTTTCCCTACCACACACGCCTCCCTGGAAGTAAACTAACTTCAGTGTCCAAACATATTAAACAAGGTCTGATGTACAATGAAAAGTTAAAGTCTGCCCAGGATGACTCTCGAGATCGAAGGCAAGGGCTCTGTTTATCCATTGGTATATCTCCCACTGCATCCAGCCTTAGTGGCTGGCCCTAGAGCCTGGCTATAGACACCCCTGGAGAAGAAAGGACAGAGGGAGGATAAGGGAAGGGGAAGGGGGACCAGCCTTTATTTAGCTCAGTCAAATAAAAACGGAAGAATAAATTCTTTCCACCAACGTTTACGGAAACATTCAGCCAACCTCTTCCTTTGTCACGGGCCAGATAAATATTTTCAGCTTTACAATCCATAGTCTGTTGCAACTGCTCCACTCTGCTGGTGGAGCCCACCAGCAGATAAGACTTAAATGAATGGGCGTGGCTGTGTTCCATAAAGCCTGATTGACACTGGAATTTGAATTTCATATCATTTTCATGCGTCCCAAACTCTGATTCTTATTTTGATTTGTTTCCAACCATTTTAAAATGTTAAAACCATTCTTGGCTGGTTGCCTGTCTGCTGTCCGGTGCCTGATGCTCCTGTAATCCTGAACCTTACAGCCCTGTCAGGGGTCCTGCTCTGCCCTCACTCACCCTGGGGAGCAGGGAGGGGTGACTTAGAGAAGCCCCTCCTCTTTTTTTTTTTTTTAGCGGTACGCAGACCTCTCACTGCTGTGGCCTCTCCCGTTGCCAAGCACAGGCTCCGGACGCGCAAGCTCAGCGGCCATGGCTCACGGGCCCAGCCACTCCGCGACATGTGGGATCTTCCCGGACCGGGGCACGAACCCGCGTCCCCTGCATCGGCAGGCGGACTCTCAACCACTGCGCCACCAGGGAAGCCCAGCCCCTCCTCTTAAAGACAACTGCACTAAGACTCACAGTGTGAGTGTTGACCGAAGACAGGTCAGTGTTCAAATGGAGCAATGAATGATTCCATAAAAGGCTAGGTGGCCAGCGCATGCTCAGTCCACATTGTTCTCTTACTGTTTTTGACACCCACCTGGTAAGGGGGGTACAGAGGAGGAACTAACAGAAGTGAATGCTGTAGGGAGTCAGCAGCAAAATCCCAGTTTTCTAGCATCTGATACATCACAACCAAAGAAATGAATCTCCACTGGTGGAATTTTAGTCTCTTTGGAAAACGGGTAAGAAAGAAAGTTTTTTTTTTTTGGTCCAAGGGAAAAACATGAAATAAACAAGAGTCCTCTTACAGATACGCACAATGGATACCTTTTAGTAGGTGTCTCCTCTTGGCCAGTCACTGGACTAGATACTTTTCTAAGCCACAAAAACCTTCAAGGTTGGCATCAGGGTCCCATTTTCACAGATGAGGAAACCACACTGCAGAAAAACTAATTACTTCCCCGAGGACACTCAGAGTCCACCCTAGGTCTGATTCCCACATCTGGACTCAACACTGCATCACATACCACCTTCGTGGAGACGTCAAGTCCACTTTGAGATGCAAAATCTTTGCCATTGGAGGAAAGTGTGGGCCAGAAATTCCAGGCTCTGGATGCTCTTGGATGAGAAGGGCCAAGAGCAGGTGGGACTGTATTCTTTTTCTCTGCCACAGGCCACATGTTGGGAAGGCTGTCAGGGGAGATGACCAGAGTCTAGCGGGGGCTTCCCTACCCTGGTCCTACAGTAGAATTACTTGGAGGACATTTAAAAATCACAGGTGCCCAGGCCCCACCAATTAAGTCAGAACTTGGGGGATGTGGGACAGTGGGACGCAGGCACTCATTTTTGTTAAAGCTCCTGGGGGACTCTACAGGCAGCCAGGGTTCAGCACCAGTGTAGGTGAAGGAGGAAGGAGGAAACATAAAGAAATTCTATCCACAAACTTTACTGTGCTGTTGGACTTTCTGTCTGGGGGGCAAGGTTCTATAGTCCCTGCCTCTGGGCTGGGCAGCGCTGACCACAGCTGCCTCCTGGATCGGTAAGAAGATCTGAAAATCCAGCTCAGCCATTCGGTTTTCTGACTCAAATACCCTTCGGCCTCAGATAGGTTTTCTTTCCTGTCTGATGCCTGAAATGAGGGCATAAACAAAAGCATTTTGGATGGTACCGTGTCACATGAGAAGCTTAAGCAAAGAAGCTGAAGACAGAAATGTGTTTTTGTCAGGTGGCCAAACTGAGAAAAATGATGTTTCCTAAGAATTCATCAGATAAACCAAATAAGAAAATCACTCCATTTTCATGATACCAAGGAAAACAACTGTTTCTTTCCTTTATTAAAAGTGTTCAGAGGATTTTGATGAGCTTCATTCATTTATTTCAAAAGAAAACAAAGTCACTGAGAATCTTCTGAGAAACTATTTCAGAATAAAAAGAACTATACATTTATCAAAATTTCAGTACAATGAATTTTTTTCATTTTTAAAACTGATCTCGTAGCATAACTCATCCTAGTAGGGAGAAAAAGCTGAGTCTGTTCATTGAAGGAAAACAATCACAGGCACTGAATAGACTGGTGTAATCATATTTTATATGAGAAACAGATAATCCTTTTCCTAGTGGTATACCTTGTATTTGTGCAACATTTTACTTTTTTTCAAAACGTTTTACATTCATTCTCCCATCCTCCTTTATCGAAAAAAATTTCACAATGTCCCATTTATTAATTGCATCTTTTCTAAAAAGAAACTAAGACAAGCATTCTAGTCCATTTTGGAGATATGAACACTGAAGTCCAGGGATGTTCGATTGCTCTCCCAAGGTCACAAAAAGTTAGTAGAAAAGCCAGAGAAAGAAGCAACATCTCTTGACAGCTAATATAGGAGATTTTGCACATATCACAATGTGAGTCTGTGTGGGTGTGCGTGTGTGTGCATATGTGCAAAAAGTCCAGCAGAGAAGGCTGAAGCTGTGCAAAGAGCTAGAATTCTTTGTTGTTGTTTGTTAGCAAACTTCAGTCAAAATGGATTCATCTGAAGCAGAACCATTGTTTCAAGTCCCATGTTAAATCAAAGAGAGGGTTATAGAATCAGCTTAGTGGGTAAAACTACATAAAAAGCAGCTACACAAGCCCCTGTTTCCTCCAAGTGCAGAAACTGACACATTTTCATTCTAATCCCAAAGGATAAGATTCCTAGAGAACATAACATGAAGAAACAAACAGGTGTCTGACTGCTTGAATATTTGGCAAAGAATTAATTCATTAAAAGAGCTGGATTAAAACAAAATAATACAAATAATACAAATTTAAATAATCTCTACCTTGGATGGAAGGCCCAATGGAAGGGAGGAGTTCCTGTACCACTCACCCGAAAAGAAAAATTGGTCCAGCAGCTGCCACCTCTGATACCTGCCTGCTTCCCCAAATGAAACAGAAAGGCAAGAACAGCAGCCTCAATGTTTTTTAATTTGAAGTTTTTTCAAACCCATCAGAAATACTTATGTTTCTTTTATGTAGTGTCCATATGCTTGTCATCATGGTAAAAATAACTTCAGCCAGGACCTACAATTCTAACTCTGAGTGAAGGTCTTGCTTGGTGGGTAGCATAAGGGGAATTTGCTGTGTCTTTATCAGGCTTTTCACTCCAGCTGGGCACAGCCATCAACCTGTGTTTCAGAGCAAAACCAGGTGTTTTAAAGCAAACCCAGCCTCAGAAATCACTCCATCCCTTTTTTACTGCTAAGACTCAAAGAGGTTAGAGCGCTAATTTAAGGTCACACAGCTAAAAATAACAGGGCCAGGACTGGACTTTCATCTCCACACCGTTCGGACTCTACAGCTCTACATCAAGCCAGCTAATGGGTTCAACTCCCACACTGACTTAACAGGGTGACCTTGGGCCTCTCATTTAACTTTTCTGCACTTCATCTAAATAATGGGCATGGTTACAGCACCCAGCTCATAGGACACCATAAGGATTGGAGAGCTATATCTGTAAAGCCTCTGAAACATTGCTGGCACGTGGCAAGTGCTTGAGAAAAGAGTTAGCAATCACCATCATCATCACAGTCATCACTGTCATCATGTCTCTGTAGGTTAGATTTCCATATACATTTTTATTTTTTTCACATCTTTATTGGAGTATAATTGCTTTACAATGGTGTGTTAATTTCTGCTTTATAACAAAGTGAATCAGCTATACATATACATATGTCCCCATATCGCTTCCCTCTTGCATATACATTTTTAGAATCCACTGAATGCTCATGATTTAATAGGTCTAAGTATGTTAGAGGACTTAGAAAAGATGTATCTTAAGCATGAACAGGGGCTTGCACGGTTTGATCCTCCCACCAGCACCAAAGGAAAGAACACCTAGGCTTTCTAATCATTTTGCCTCCATGTGGGCAGAAGGGGAAGAGGGACAGGTGTGGCTTGAAAGCTGTCAGCAGTCAAACATCAAACAACAGAATCAGACTCTTTATCACCAACCTTGTGAGGCAGATCCCATCCTCGAAGATGGGAACCTGAGACTCGGTTTAGATCACCTGTCACAGCAGGTTCAAGGGCAGCAGCTCAGCTTCAAATGCACACATCCTCCTTCACACCACACAGTTCCCAGATTCTGTGAGTTCCTATCGCTGGGTGATACCAGAAGCACCGCCTGGACCCAGGGGCTTGCCCAAACACCAGCCAGCTGACCACACAAAAGCTGAAGACAGCCTTAATCCATTTTAATCCCAACTAGTGGTTCATGGTTTTCTTAATTTTAAACACATACTGAAAAAAGGAGGAGGAGGGAGTGGGAAGGAGAAGAGGAAGGAAGGAAGGAAGGAAGGAAGGGAGGGAGGGAGGGAGGGAGGGAGGGAGGAAGGGGGAAGGGGAGGGGAAGGGGAGGGGGAGGGGAGGGGGGATGGGAGGGGAGGGGGAGGGGGAGGGGAGGGGGAGGGGAGGGGAGGGGGAGGGAGGAAGGGGAAGGAGGAGGGAGGAAGGGGAGGAGGAGGGAGGGAGGACTTCAGAGTTAGGTTCCAATGTTTTCATTGCTAACATCATTGTCTTTGTAGTTGGGGGAGGGGTGACACTTGCTGTCTACAGAATTCTCTTCACGTACAGGTAAAATTCCATTTTCAATTTACCCAGCAAGCATGTGATTCTGTTTCAGCAAGCACACTGTCTGCAACGGCTAACATCCATTTCCCTTATCTGTAACTGAGTATGTGTAAGGGGTTTTTCCCCCTCTGTTTAACTTCTCTATTGAGATTGCCTTTTTCTCCCCACAGAAAATGAGAGTCTCAAGTGTTAATGCAAGAACATGAAAGATTAAATTAAAGTGATCAGGACTCAATTTCTTATGGGTTTACAAGGCTCTGAATCATCTCAGTTTAAGTTCTTCTGGGTAACCAAGCCAGAACCAGATCAGGTTCCAAATTTGCTCAGCTTTCCTGTTAGAATTAGTTACGCCAGCTCTCTTCAACTCGGAACTCCCAACCTAGTATTGCTTCTCCTCAGGTGGGCAGCATTCAGAGAGCTAAGACTGCCTCAGAAGGACCTAGAAGCCCGAATCTGTTTTGAACTAGTTGGTTCTGCAATATTTGTGTATTAGTTCATGACTCATTTCTGAATGAATACATTATATATCAAAACACTACTTAAGACAAAAAAAAAATTTACGCTTCTCTGAGTCACCTCTAGGAAGCAATAAAGAGGTCTTCCCCTTTCCTGAAGATTTCTTCTATTTTTAGAATCACCAAAAAAAAAAGTCTCAGAGTTGGGTTAAATCCCCAATGTCCAGTCTTTCTTCCCATTTACTTAAACTGATGTGCACTCTAACCTACCTTCTCCTGTCCATGTCTACTACACTCTGAATTCAAATTGACTGTTTCTTTCAAGGACAGATTTCAGACATGTAAATATGAGAGTGGTTTGATAGGAGCATTCAGGCAACTCACTTCTCCAGTAAAAGTCATATAGATCATCAGTCAACAGGGGAGATTAGTGAGCAAGATTCTGTCCTAATGGTTCGTGCGGCTCCAGCAGGCATCTCCCCAAAGAGTCCTCATTCCCCAGATGTACTCCGCGGGGTCGTAGCGCGCTCTCATCATTACCCTACTCCTAATCGTCAGCATCATCTCCCTTGAGGGAATTAAAGCTTATTGGAACCAATTAACAAAGAAGAGCACAACGTTGAAAAGATAGATTCAGCTTGATAATTTGCTACTACTGAGGAAAAACAGATTCTAGGAAATAGCAAAAATTGTCAAGGTCAAGTTTCTCAATCCCATTTAACTATATTAAAAAATACTGGCCTCTTACCCAAAGAAATAAAAGTGCATTTGAGCGTTTTCAAAGTAACTCTTGGGGCATTTAATCAAATTTATATGAAACAAACTCCTCCACTCCATATGTAAGAAAGAAAGCATCTGATCCCTTATACGTTCCACATTCACTTGGTTGAATTTAATAATTTCAGATAAATCCATCACTTGCCCTGCCCTGGAATAGAGACTTGGGGATTTTCTACCTGCACACACTGTGTGCCGAGTCGCCTACTGAAAATGTTGGTGTTAATAGGTTAGTAGGTTTCACCGAGCTTTTAACAAACTTGTAAGCCAGCCTTGTTTATTATCTGCCAAATTCTCTTGGAAATCCCAAATCCACGGTTAGCAGCTGGCCATCTCCCATCCCTCGCATGGCCCCACGCTTCCTTGAAGCTTCCCGGTGCCCAGCTCACTCCCTGGCTGCCTACCCCAAACATGCGCCTCCAGGAGCGTCCGGCAGGGAAGGCGACACAACAAGCCCAACTCGCAACGTCCCCTCCAATGCTTCCTGCTGCTCCAACACTCCTCCTAAGCTCAGAAAGGGCTGGTCGCAGGCCGCGGGGAGGCAGCTGACCGCTCGGCCTCCGGCGGCTTTGTTAGAGACCTCAAGGGGGTTGGAAAGGAAGGAAAATGCCCGACCCCTGGGCACGGAGCCCGCCACTCCCTGCCGCCCATACGGCTCACCCTCGACACACGCAGGATCCGGCGGGACAAGGAACAGGGGCCACCTGGACATGAACCCCGCCAGGGACGCTTGGAGCTGGTCCCTCTGCGTTGCCAGAACGGGTACCAAGACCCGGCTCTAGCGGAGTGTGGCTCGGCCCGGGCCGAGATGGGCGCGCCACTTGGCGGCTAATGGTCGTGCCAGGAGTACCAGAGCTAGCTAGCTAGGGTGGCTGCCAGGCCATGGAGCGGCGCGCTCCGAGAACCCCGGGCCGGCACGGCCGGAGTACCAGGGTGGGCAGAGAAGCGACACTTGCAAGGTCGGCCAGGGGTCCGCGTCCACGTGGGCCGAGAGGCCAGATCCATTCCCTTCCCGAAGGAGGAAAAGCTCCTGTCAGGCACCCTGGAGCTCCGCACCGGGTAGCGCGCAGTGGCCGGCGGGGAGAGGCTGCGGGTCCCCGGCCCGCGCCCGCCGCCGAGCCCGCCGCCGCGCCCGCCGCGTCCACTCACCTGGCAGTTGGCGCCAGAGATCCCGGCGGGACAGGTGCAGCTGTAGCCGAGGTCGCCGGCGGCGTCCGGGGACTGCGGGCCGGGCGCGGGGCGCGGGGTGCACACACCCCCGTTCCGGCAGGGCTGTGCGCCGCATGGCCCCGACACGGACAAGGACGCGGCAGGGACCGGGCTGGCCAGACAGCCGCTGCGGGGCCCCGCGCCGAGCAGCAGCAGCAGCAGCAGCAGGGCGGGCGCGGGCAGCAGCTGCGCACCGGGCGCCGGGGCGCGGCGGGGCAGCATGGCCGACGGAGCGGGCGCGGGAGCGGGAGCCGGGACTGAGGCGCGGCGGCGGCCCTGGCGGCGGGAGCGGCGGTGCTGGCGTCGAGAACTGCTCCGCGGCGCCGGGCGCTTCCTGCAGCTGCGGGATCCGCGGTTCCCGGGGCAACGGCGGGCGGGGCTTATGGGCGGGGCAAGCGGGGGCGGGGCTCCGGGCGTGCGTGGGAGGAGAGGGTCGTGAGGACCCTTCCCCCGCAGGGAATTGAGTCACGGGGAGCAGAATGGCCGTCCGGGGCCCCCAGCCCAGAGGGGTGCGGTCAGAGTCGTGGGTGTGTCCAAAAGAACCTCGAGAGGTCAGTGGTGGCGGCGCGGCCCCGGCGGGGAGCTAAGGCGAGGCTCGGGAAGGAAAGGGGGTGGAGGAGGTCAACGCAGGCGCGGGGAGGACTTTACGGGGCCTCCAGGTGCAGAGCAGCGCTGCGCCCGCCAAGGGCCGGACAGGGGCGGGCGGGGGCGCCGCGCCCGACTGGCAGGAACCGCCCTCGGCCTCTTGGCGCAGAATCTGCGAGACCGCAGGGGGCCCGGCCTTACTTCATTCCCCGGGGCTGCTCCCCCAGCTTTCACCACTTCCCCAGCACACACGGCCCTCCCCGCGCAGCCTCCAAACCCGGGCGCCCAGACACCCGCAGAGGAGCGGGACTGGCTAAGAAGTGACCTTGCGTCTGCGCAGCGCGCCCCGGGGCCCTTGTCCTTGGTGCTGACCGAGAGCTTCCCCTCTCGCGGGCCCTTCCCGGAGGGCGGAACCGGCCGCGCCGCTCAGAGGTGTCTGACTGTGGCGCGCGAGAGCTGAAAGAGGCCTCGGGATCAGAGTGTCTAACCCTGTCGCTGAACAGAGGAGGAAACTGAGGCCCAGACAGGCTGGACTGGACCCCAGTGGGTCACTTGACTGCCAGCCCAGAACGCTGTCAGTTTTCTGAAAGAGCAGTTCAGAAAAGCAGATTCGAGAAGGCACTGCTCGCGTTTACTATCGAGCTCTTCGTAGTTTGACAGCCAAGGAGGTCAGGCGCTGCTGAGAAAACGCAGCCCACCTCGTCCCACCCCCTCCCCGACCTTTCACAACCTCTGCTGTGTATAGGCTCCCAGGAACTGGTCACCCTGTCTTCAGGGTGGCCACGTGAGAAAAGAAAATGGGACCCTCTTGGATTAACAGTTTGGCAAATTTTCTAGGGCGCACAAATGTAGTTTTGTAAAAGCTAGGCAAATAAGAAAGTAGAGACTGCACATGAACCCAGCATGGAGGTGCCACAGACGAGCAGCCAGGGGCTGATAGAAAGTCTCCAGTGCAGACAGGAGCCAAACTGCACAGCCTCTCCCAGTCTCGCTCAGACACAGGAGCAAGTGTCAGGCGTTTGTGCTTTAGGAGATGCCTAAAATCCATGTGGCCATCACAAGAAATCACTGAAACCCAGACAGATCTGCATGCAGCGGGGAAATTCATACCTCCAAGCGGACCCAAACAGTTATGACATTTCCCTCACACCTGCTGTCTTCTAGCCCAGAACTCCTCTTTTTAAAAAATCTTAATTTTGTGCCACACCAGCACCCTCTGCTGGTACTTGTCTCATCAATCAGGTGTTTCTTCCACTTTCTGTGCCCCTGGAGTGTGCATTTTCCTGAAACTAACTTTTCTTACCTTAAATCCTGGAATAATGGACTAGGGCTGCTCATGCCTTTCCATCAACACACACGCAACAAATGAAGCAACATGAAGTGTAAGAAAGGTTGTGGGCTAATTAAAATCACACTTCTGTTTACTATATTTTTGCCTAACCACCTCCCTTGTGGGTGAATTTCATATCACTTTGAAATACGGAAGAACTAACAGTGGTTTTATTTTTTGGATGCTGATTTCTGAATTTTCCAGCTAATATTGAACTTTTAAAAATATATATATTCTCGGGCTTCCCTGGTGGCGCAGTGGTTGGGAGTCCGCCTGCCGATGCAGGGGACACGGGTTCGTGCCCCGGTCCGGGAAGATCCCACATGCCGCGGAGCGGCTGGGCCCGTGGACCATGGCCGCTGAGCCTGCGCGTCCGGAGCCTGTGCTCCGCAACGGGAGAGGCCACAACAGTGAGAGGCCCGCGTACCACAAAAAAAAAGGCATATTATGAAAGAGACAATTCAAGACCATTTTTCTCCAAGCTAAAAAGGAAGACTAAATCTCCCAGCCCCCTTGGTTATAAGAGGAGCTATGTGATTAGTTCTGAACAATTGGACATGGCATTATGTGCCCTGGCTTCAAAACGTCCACACAGTAAATACCATGCAAGTGTTCACTATTATTATTGCTGTTATCACTCTCGGAGAAGTGGGTCTTTTCTTTGGTTCTGAAGGTTGATTTGGTACTTGGCTGACAGTTTCCAACCATCTGCAAGACCTCCAAATACCTAAGCAAAGAGTCCAACTAATATATTATCATGTCTTATTAACCGAAGTTATTAAAATAATGTTGGCTCTATGTTTAAATGAAAACTAAAAATTCAATTATCCAGACCTTTGGTTCATATTATTCCAAACTTACAGAACATCAAATCTTCCCCCTAACCCACCTTATTTCCTTTTTTGATAGAGACCCTACTTTAATAAATCAAGGGCAAAATACCCAAATAATGTGTCTTTGCTGTGATTTCAGCAAAGACTGTTATAGAATTTCTCATGATTCCCCTTATGGAGAAAGTGGACTTGAAACCGTTGAACAACTGTAGTCTGAATGTACTAGTCAGTGAATCACTACCAGGCTAGAGGAAATTTTTAGCGAAATGCCATAGACTCTCAAAATGTGGCAGCTAATACAATTCATACCAGAATCAAGATATAAAAATATTTCAACCAGTTAAAATGCTGAGCTAAAATAAAGAAAATGGAATATTAATGAACAACTGTGTGTTTGGCCTTAACTGCTATTTGCCAGTATTTCTACCTCTACTCCTTCCAAGAACTTCTTTGTAGGATTGTACTTTCCTGCCCTCTTGAAGTTAGGTGTAATCACATGACCTGTCTTGGCCAATGAAATATACGGGGCAATAGCATGCACCACTTCTAGACTGAAGCCTTTAAAATTCAGTGCTTGAATTGAAGCCTTTAAAGACTGAAGCCTTTAAAATTCAGTGCATGGTCACTCACGTGACCATGGTGATCATCAAGATTCCAAAAGGTGGAGCCGGTGTCCCTGAGGGAGGGCAGTGTGGTGAAGCAATGGGAACCTGCAATGGGCATGTGGTGTAAGACATAAACCATTGTCGTTTTAAGCCACTGAGCCCCAGCGGTGTTAAAAAATGCCAGACCACATACAAGAAAGTGGCAAGGCAGGACTGACTGTTCCCAGTGAGCCATGCAGCTTGACCTGCTATCTCACGTGTGCTATTCCTGCGAGATAGAAGGCTGGGTCCAATTCGGGATTCCAGGGCCTCTGAATGTGATGGAACAGAGACATTTTAAGAAACAATTTGGCTCATTTTTTTCATGGATGTACTCCAGAGTTATAACTCAACTGCAGCATACTTTAGATGTTACAAAAATGTTACAAACCAATGCAAACACAACTGTGTTTATGTTTTGCTTTTTTGTCACAACAGGAGAAAAACATCTTCCCAGGCCAGCCCAGGTTCGTGGGCAGCCACTTGGGAAGCCCTGAGCTCAGGGAGAGTAACATTCCTTCTAATAATGAGGTTCCTATGCTCTGTGACCTCCAGAGCATCCTGTGGGAATGCCAGCCTGATACACGGTGTGATGATCCATAGACTAAGAATCTCATCTTTAGAAAAAAACACAAAAGTTACCTGGTATCACCTCCCAAAATTTGAACTAAGATCCAAACAGGAACACTACATGGGGTGATATACCACCTTCAGCTCACCTGGAGTTCCACAGGTGCTAACATACAGGCATAGCACCTTTCATTGCACTTCAATTTTCTGTGCTCCCCAGATACCGCGTTTTTTACAAATTGAAGATTTGCAGCAACCCTGCTTCAAGCAAGTCTGTTGGCACCATTTTTCCAACAGCGTTTGCTCACTTCCTGTCTGTGTCACATTTTGGTAATTCTCGCGATATTTCAAACTTTTTCATTATTGTTATATTTGTTACGGTGATGTGTGATCAATGATCTTTGATGTGACTACCATGACTCACCAAAAGCTCAGATAATGGTTAGCATTTTTTAGCAATAAAGTAATTATTGGTATGGACTTTTTTTTAGCCGTAACGCTATTTCACACAATAGCAAAGTGCAAACATAACCTTTATATGCACTGGGAAACCAAAAAATTCCTGTGTCTTGCTTTATTGTGGTAGTCTGGAATGGACCCACAGTAGCTCAGAGCTGTGTCCATGTGCATCTATCAATGATTTAGCACCCACCTTCTCCCCCAGAGCACCTAAGCTTTCTGCAGTCATTGGCAAGCTGGACTGTTCGCCATTCTCTGCACCCAGAGTTGCCTGTAGACGGTGACATCATCACTACTCACTCTTCCCACATTCAGTTACCCTCTAAGGTTATAAGGGAACATTCTTTTTTTTTTTTTTTTTTTTTTTTAGCAGTACGCAGGCCTCTCACTGTTGTGGCCTTTCCCGTTGCAAAGCACAGGCTCCGGACGCGCAGGCTCAGTGGCCATGGCTCACGGGCCTAGCCGCCCCGCGGCATGTGGGATCTTCCCAGACCGGGGCACGAACCCGTGTCCCCTGCATCGGCAGGCGGACTCTCAACCACTGCACCACCAGGGAAGCCCAAGGGAACATTCTTGCCCCCTGCAAAGGGTGGGTCTGGATGCCAGATTGAAGCTGGAGTCAGCTTGAAAGAAAAACTCAGCCACACGACCCAGACAGGGAACACATTGCCTGGCGAAAATGTTCTGCCATAGAGAACGGCACCAAACTGCCTACTCAGACCAGAACAGTTGTATCAGGACCCATGATGTTGTTGGGCAAATTAGACTCTGACCTTCAGATGCCATGTGATATGGAGACAGAAATACCTGTGTTGGAGGCGGTCATCCAGGGGACGGGACCGCAGGTTGACCTGTGCGTCGAACCCAGGCAATCAGAGGCTCCTCACCCCCTCCCGTCCTTGGAATGTACCCTCCACCCACCCCCACAGGGAGCTGTTTCAAGGACGGAGACTTGAGAGAAGAAGGTGTTGCTGAGACCATCTGGACTGAACACGTGACTAAACCTAGTTCAGGCCTCTGTATCAACTTTTAAGATTCTGGTGATAGATACAGGGATCTGCTTTGTCTTGCAGTGCCCAAGATGCGCCTCATATATGAGCTCCTCACTTATTAACGCTGCCACCCACCAGTGTGGAGTGGTCTGCCTCGCTTCTCCGTCTTGCCTTGCCCTCTGTGTTATATGGCCAGTTTCAGATTTCACCCAGGAAGTCGCTGAGACTTTGAGCCAACACCGTACTTTATAAAGATCTTGGGAGAATTCAATGGGATGATAGTGGTGTTGAGTAGAGTATGTACTGGGCGTTAATATTAGTGTATTTTACATATTATCTCATTTAATCCTAATGCCAGCACCATGAGGTAGAAACTAGGATTTGTGCCCAATTTTAAAAGGACAAAATTGAGCTGCAGTGAGGTTAAGTAAAAGGACCTCTGCCCAGGGATGCAGTACATGGTGGGTCCCAACTGGCACCAACTCTTCGATGTGGTCCTGTCCAGGCGCAAGCCTTTCAGAAAACTTGATGAGAAGGGCTCACTGCATTGGGACCAGGAAAAAAGGGAAAAAAAAAAGGTCTAAGGTCACCCAGCAGGTAGAGTGGCCGGGAGTCTGGAGGAAGAGTCCGCACTTAGAAGCAGCACTCTGCATCTGCTATATGGATCTCCTGCAATGCAGGGCTGATACTTGGTAGATGCTGCAATACATGTGTATATATATATATATATACACATATATATATATGTATGTGTATAATGCACGTATGATGTATGCATCATATCTATATGTCTATGATGTATGTTTCATATATGATATTTGATGTGTATTATGTGGGGGGGGATGTGTCCTGTGTCTATGATACATACTGTGTGTATACATACTGTGTGTATCACGTATATGTATGAGTGAATATATGGTTTGATGCACAGTGACCGCTGGACTTTGGTTTATTGTTGACGGAGGCTCTTGAAGGTTTAGTTCTGTTGCTCACTTGCATTCCTTGTAAGGTGCACTACTGCTCCTGACTTGTGGAATTACAGGATGTGAAAATGGGATGGGACTTTGACAATCTTTTCTGAAGAGGAGGATGAAGCATTGAGAAAACAAACCACTGCTCCAGGCTGGGCAGCAGCAGAACCTGAATGAGACCCCAGTCCTCTGAATTCCACAGTTTATGCTCTTTCAGTAAGGCTCATACTGCCTTTCCTCCGCTCCCAGTGTTTCCTACATAAGAGGCAATCAAATCAAAAGGCAGTGTAAAAATGTAAATACCAAGTCCATGGGAGTTTTAAGTGCCTTTGAAGAATCTTCACGAAGAATAAATATGATTTGCATACGTTCCAGTCACAAGTACCAGAACTACTATCTTATTCCTTTAATTAGTAGCATCCTTTTTGTAATTCGTCATTTAAGCGTTTTAGCATATATATCCAGATTATTTTACTCTGAATTATCCTTGAACAATTCCTAAATACTGTGTTTAAGATATGTTCACATTTACTTTCTTCCCTGTACACTTGCCCTCATTTGAATTAAACTGCTATTCTAGCAGCTGTTTAAACAGTTTTAATTTCTTTTACATTATTACTCTAATATTGATTTGATCTAGGTCAAGTTAAATGAGAAGTCTTGAATAAAAAGACAGCAAGGAAGCATATCTTCCCTCTATAAATATTTCATAAAGCACTTCAACTATCACCAAATGGAAATCAGATCTTTTCACGAAAACTCCTGAGAACATGAGAACTATGTTAAACACAATAATTGTTTTCGGTTCCAACTTTTTGTTATTGAGAGAAATGTACCATACTGGAATACAGGACTGTTTTCAAGAAGGAATCCACATCCACTGGCTTGAAAATAAGGAGGTTCAATTCAAGACCTCCCCTTTGCTCCTGAATTCACTCCGCAACCTTGAAATAGAACACCATGAAATAGCTCTAGTGCATTCCCCAGTGGCAATGGAATTGCCCACATTGGCTTTGCTGACATAAAAAAAATTTCCTGCTTTTATTTCCGTATGGAAGATGTTTTTCTTAATGACTTAAACAAATTAGGAGTTTATTCTCCCACATGAAAGGAGTCTGGACATTGTCAATCCAGAGCTAATAAGAGTTCGCCTGATGACCCACATAAGTATCAGCAGAGAAACTTCCTATGTCCACTGCAAATGCAGCTAGAAATATCCAAGCTGGATTATTGCTAACTCTGCCTGGGGTGGGTCTGTTGTTTTCTCCACCTATTACCCCTCCTTCTTTTGGTAACTGGGTCCCAATTTTGCTTTGGGGGAACCAACCCTATCCAACTCTGAGTTCATGTACTTCAAGTGAAATTGACCCCAATAAAACATAGAGGAAAATCTTCTTGACAGTGGTCTTGGCAATGATTTCTTGGATATAACACTAAAAGCACAGGCAACAGAAGAAAAAATAGACACGTAGGTCTATGTCAAATGGAAAGGCTTCCGCACAGCAAGGGAAACAATCAACAAAATGAAAAGGGAACCTATGGAATGGGAGAAAATATTTGCAAGCCATATATCTGATAAAGGGTTAATGTTCAAACTATATAAGGAACCTCTGCAACTCAATAACAACAATGATAACAACAAAAAATCCAAATAACCCAATTTAAAAATGGGCAGTGGTATTGAATAAATGCAGTTCTCAAAGAAGACACACAGATGGCCAGAAGGATATGAAAAGGTGCTCTACATCACTAATCACTAGGGAATGTCACATCAAAACCACAGTGAGATATCACATCACACCTGTTAGGATGTTTATTATAAAAAAAATAGTAAGTGTTGGCGAGGATGTAGAGAAAAGGGAGCCCTAGAAACAAATCGGTATGGTCACTGTGGAAAACAGTACGATGGTCCTCAAAAACTTAAAAATGGAACTACTGTATAATCCAGCAACTCCCCTCTTTTGGGTATATATCCAAATGCATTGAAATCAGGATCTCAAAGAGATACCTGAATTCCCTGTGATCAAGGTAGCATTATTCACAATATCCAAGACATAGAAGCAACCTAAATGTCCATCAACAGATGAATGGATAAAGGAAATGTGTGTATATATATATACACACACACTGGAATATTATACAGCCTTAAAAAAAGAAGGAAATCCTGTCATGTGCTGCAATATATATGAACATGGGGGACATTATGCAAAGTGAAATAAGCCAGACACAGGAGGACAAATACTGCATGATACCACTTATATAAGGAATCTAAAATAGTCAAACTCATAGAAGAAAAGAGTGGAATGCTGGCTGCCGGGGACTGAGGGGAGGAGGAAAAGGGGAGGTATTAGTCAAAGAGTACAAAGTTTCAATTATGCAAGATGAATAAGTCCTAGAGATCTACTGTACAGCATGGAGCCTATAGTTAACAAGTCTATATTGTATACTTAAAAATTTCCTGAGAGTAGCTCTTATGTTAAGTGTTCTTATCAATAATAATAATAAGAGGACAGGAGGAAACTGTTAGAGGTGATAGATATGTTTATGGCATAGATTGTGGTGATGGTTTCACAGATATATACTTATCTCCAAACTCATCAAGTTGTGTACATTAAACATGTACAGCTTTTTGTATGTAAATCATACCTCAATAAAGTGGTTTAATAAATCAATAAATAAGAAATTGACCCCACCCCCAGATCCAAGAGTGGTCATGTGATCTAGGCCTGAGCAGTCCCCTGGTAACAGAGATCAACCCGTAGCTGAGCATATGATCCCAGTCCCATCTTGTTGTTTTTAATAAAGTATATAAACCACTGACACTAGGACTCAACAAAGGTAGCAGACACATCCAAAAAGAAATTGACGTAAAGATCCTTAAAACTCAGCAAAATAATCCAGCAAATGATTTAAAAATTAATATATAGTGACCATGTGGGGTTTATTCCCCAAATAAAAGCATGGTTACATATCATAACATCTATTCACCTATATTAATAGATTTAAGAAGGAAAAATCCTATGACCTTCATAAATGCTGAAAAGGCATTTGATAAAATTCAACATAAATTCTTGCTAAAACTCTTAATAAAACGAGAAAAACTGGGCACTTTCTTATAATACAATGTATCTATCTCCACCCGAAAGTCAGCACCATGATTAATGAGGGATTACTAGACGTGACCTCATTAAAGATGAAAATGAGACAACACACACCATCACCATTATCGTCTGATATTCTTCTTGAGGTATTAGGCCAAGCAAGTATTACAGATATAAAATTGGAAAGGAGGAAAAGCTATCATTCTATGCAGACAATATGGTTACATGCCTAGAGAACCCAACTGGAATTATATTACAGACAACAAGAGAATTCCATATAATGTCTGGGTACAAAATAAATATATAGAATCAAAACCCTTCATATCTACAAATGACAAGGAGCTAATAGATATAGAAATGGGGAATTCACATTTACATTAGAAACAAACAAACAAACGAAAACTTAGTAATAAACATAACAAAAATGTGAAATACCTGTTGAAGAAAACATTAAAGTATCACTGAAGAACACGAAATAGCCTTGAGCAAATATGAAGGCATATCACGCACTTGGGTAGGAAGACTTAACTTCATAAAATAGACATGCCCCTAAACTAACCTGTAAATTTAACACGATACGTTAGTTCACCAAGGAGATTTTAGACAATGGAATTAGACAAGCTGTTTTCAAAGTTCACAGGAAAAATAAACAATCTAGGAGAGTCAGGAAACTTCTGAACAAGAAGGCAACAAGGTGAGATTAACTTGACTAACAAAACCTAAAACAAAATTACAATAATTTAAAAAGTGTGGTCCATTGAATGCATGGAAAACTTTATGAAGCAGACTAGGGATTCCAGAGATAGAACTAAATATTTTTGAGAATTCAGTATATGCTATGAGCTGGATGAATTGCTCAATACATAGTATTGAAAAACCTGAGTCACCACATGGAAAAATAATAGTATTGAATAGATAACTCACAAGTTACACCTAAATAAACTCCAAATGGACCCAAAATTTAAATGTAACCAAAAATTAAGCCCCAAAACAATAAGACAAAAAAGAAGAAACCAAGGCAGAGTATTTTTATGATCTTGGGAGTATGACACATATCCAGAAGCCATTTGAAAAAAAGACCAAAACATTCGTCAACATAAAATTACAAAATTTCACACGGCAAAAATCACCATATGCAAAGCAAAAACACTGAGAAAAACATTTGCAACTTTTATCTAAATCAAAGGACTAATTATCACCAGTTAAAAAGTACCTCCTAAAATATATTCTACAGGACACTGGTTCCTTTGAATATTGGCAGACTGGTTGGATAAATACAAGTGATCATTTTTATTTCACACAGCAGGAATGTGCATTTATCATTTTAATAGATATTGTCAGATTGCCCTCCTTATAGAAATTCTGCCAGTTGACAGTACCACCAGAAATGTGTAAGATTCCCTGTTTTCCTCTCCGTCATAAGATTCCATCAAATTTTTTGATCTTTGGAAGTCTAACAGGTGAAAAAAATATCTCAGTTTTCAAATATATTTCTCTTCCTGAGTCAAGCTGAGCATCTTTTCATATACTTCAGAAACGTATGTTTTCTCTTCTGTAGACTGATTATTGTGAGAATCAGGGCCATCCACCCTTATACACAGCTTGGACCTGAGCTGAAACTATCTTACCCACACACACGTGCGTCCTACAATCTGCAGTGCAGACTCTACAGACTTCACTATTCCCTTGTCTTCCCTGGCATCACTATTCCAGGACATGCCTTTCCAGGCAAATAACTTGATTATCTGGCATCACTATTCCAGGACATGCCTTTCCAGGCAAATAACTTGATTATCCATTACAGAAACTTCTCCAAAGACCCATCCATTCTTTAATTAAAACCACCAACAGTTCAAGCCCTAAAACTTTCCCTCAAAATACTCGCCTTGCTGTTTCCACCTATTCACATCCTGGTGTAGCACAAGTCTTACCCAGTCCTCGTTAAGCCCCTGCAGACTTGCCTTAAACCAAACTTCAGATTCCCTGCAGAATCCAGCTTTGCCTTTCCCCTTCTGATATATTGCCAACAGTCTGCAACGCAATAAACTCAGTCTCGGAGCCACTACCTGTTCTGCTGTGTTACGAGTTTTTTCCGTATTTGTAGGAGCTGGTTCATGAAACTGAAGCAAACCCAACCCAGCTGCCGGAACGTGAGCAAGAGGGAGCTACCGAAAACCAGGGCGGTGGGGCTACGACATGGAGCTTGGATTTGTTTTTTCTTCCAGTGGGGAAGCCAGGGAACTATACGATTGAATTAGCATCGTAAGATCAGTGTGGCTCCAGTGTGGATGGAGGGACTGCCAAGGAGAGCAGACGGGGGAAGCGACGGTGAGTAGCTTCAACTAGGGGGCGGTGCTGGAGGTGGGAAGAAGTGGACAGTTTGGGATGTACTGGGGCCGTAGAAGCAACAATGGATGCACTGGCCACGGGGTATGATTTAGAGAGAGGAGTCAAAGACGACCCCCAGATATGGGTGCTGAACAGCTGGGTGAATGGAGTTGCCACTTCCTGGGCTGAGGAGTCGGGGCGAGCAGTAGGGGGGTGTTTGTGATGGAAGCAGAGAAATAGATGCTTCAGTGGGGCCACCTTCACAGGCAGCGCTGAGTGACAGGTGACAGAATTGAGCTAAATAAGGGCAAAGACTGATTCAAGAGGGATGGAAGTGATGCTAAAGATTGACTTCAATCTCATATCCTGTACATGAAGCGTTTTGTTATCTACATCTAATTATTTTATCAGTAAAGATAAATTTGACACCCGAATTGCTATTTTAAACCCAGAAAATCATTTTATTTTATTTGGTACCTGTAGTACTTTCCTATCACACATTTCCAAAAATAGCGCCAGGGTTTGGACTCCTGTCCTTACCGGGCAAGTCTCGTACTCCTACCGAAGGGACAGTGTGTCCCTTCACGTATTTGTTAGAAATCTTTTCAAAGACACTAATGAACTAAGAGGATGCTGATTTTAAAACAAAGAAAGAAAGAAAGAAAGAAATCTAGAAAGTGTTAGGCTTAACTGTTCTCCGAGTAAAATCAGCAACTCAGAAGAAAGATTGTGCACGTTCTGTTTTTGCTGACAGTGCACAAGAGAAGGCACATTTATTTTATGGAAACTAATTAAATTACAAGGAAAATCTAAGGGGCTGCTAACAGGCAGGAGTTTTTCCCTGTGAGCCTCGAGAGCTCCAGCTTTCCTGGGCTGACGTGTCACTCTCCCTGGTCATTAGCTGAAGCATTAGGTCCATGTCACCATCAACGTCATCACAGCATCGTGTGACCTTTTGTGTGTCGGGGTAAAGTGTAGTCCCTAGCATCCTTCAAAGAACGAGCTGTGAATATTAAAGGACCTTCTTGTAACTGCGAACCATACCAACTGCAATCATTTTTCTCAAGATTAAGCCAATTTATTTAGATGCAGATGTCACAGACTGATTAAAAACTACTCAGTAGCAAAGATCCCATTTGCTGCTGAGATGAGAATTAATAGACACAAGCCAGACAACATTTATACAGGCGTGACAGTTCATCAGGGAGCACAGCACAGGCTCAGTCATTTTTCTGAATGTACAAATTAGCCCAAGGTGAGCCTGCCCCCTCTTCTACTGAAAACTGCTTGAATGAATGCCCATAATTGCAGCTTTTACTACACTGCATTATGAAGCTCTCAGGATTTTGTATCGCCATCCTGCTTATCAACTACGCTGAATTTTGGAAATCAAACAGTTAGGAATGCTCACCACACAATCCAGGGTCCACAGGAGAGTTTTCAGTTCCAGAAAAAATAGATTTTTTTTTGATGCTGACTCATGCTTACATTCTGGGAATAAATCCCAAAGGACCATGGATGGAACTAAATGCTTCGGCACTGTGGGATCTGAGTGGGGCTCAGGGATGGTGGCAGGGGGCACATTACCAGCTTCCAGCTGCAGAGCCAGGAGCTAAAGGTGAGGCAACAGGCATATCCAGAGATAAGCAGTCCAGCCACGAGGTCAGCTCAGAGGGACCCCAGCCCAGGTGCAGGGGTTGGATGAGAACCAGGGCCTTCGGATGAGGCAAGACAAAGAGCCTCTGGGCAGGCTGTTCAGCGCACGGTTCTACTGCACTTCTGGGTGTTTACAAACCTGCAGACATTTTGATTCTTTCCAACAGAGCGATGCCTAGAAAAGACAAACGGTAACACTGATCCCAACTTGGGTTTTTGCTGAGCAAGAGAATGTTTGCTTTTTATTTTAAATACTTTTTAAAATACACGATAGAAAGAACAGGATATAATGTCGCTTATATGTGGAATCTAAAACAAATGGTACAAATGAACTTATTTACAAAGCAGAAATAGAGTCACAGATGTAGAAAACAAACTTACGGTTACCAAGGGGGAAAGAGCGGAGCAGGGATAAATTGTGAGATTGGGATCAACATATACACATACATGACATATATATAAAATAGATAACTAATAAGAATCTACTGTTTAGCACAGGAAATTCTACTCAATACTCTGTAATGACCTATATGGGAAAAGAATCTAAAAAAAAGTATGTATATGTATGTGTGTAACTGATTCACTTTGCTGTACAGCAGAAACCAAGACAACATTGTAAATCAACTCTACTCCGATAAAAATAAATTAAAAAAAATAAAGAAGGAACATGATGGCCATTCCAAAAGTCTGACATCTCCTTGAGAATGGAGAATGTATCAAAAATACACGTATAAATACTGACCTTTCTCCTTAAAGAGAAGAAATTAGCAACAAGTTTACCATAGAGTCCTGGATTTATGGAGCCAGAGTTTGATAACTTCTAGCAAGTAAAATCAATAACATATGCTCATTAAAAATTAAAATTCCAACTGCAAAGCACAGTCTTAAAAAATAAGAGGAAAAAGAAAAATAAGAGGAGAATTCACTAAAGGGGATATTCAAAGGGCCAGTAAATATATGAAAAGAAGCTCATCAGCATTAGTCATCAGGGAAATGCTAATTAAAACCAAAATAAATAATATCACACATCCCACCAGAATGGCTAAAATTAAAAAGGCTGACAATGACATGTGTTGACAAGGATGCAGGGAGGTGGGGTCTTGCAGACACTACTGGGAGGATGTAAACTGGTACAACTACTCTGGATAACTTTTTAGTAGTACCTGTTAACGTCAAACATAAACATACCCTGTGACTTGGCAATTTCACTGCAAGGTTTTACTCACATCCCACAGAAATGCAGATCAAAAGCACCAAAACACGTGGTCATTGCAATTTTATTTGTAATAGCCAAAAACTGGAAATAACCAATATATCCATCAGGTAAATAGATGAACAAATTATGGTGGACTCATTTACTGGAATAAAAATGAACAAATTACTAATCCATGCAACAACATAGTTGAATCTCACAAAATATAGAACAAAATTAATACATAATGTTAGAAGTCAGGATAAGGGTATCTTTCGGGGCAGGGAATAGCTGACGATGGGAGAAGGCAATACCAGCATTGTGGGGAGCTGGTGTTGCTTCAGTTTTTATGCAGATCATGGTTACATGATACGTGAGAATTCACAGAGCTGTGTCCCCTTATGATTTGTGCACTTCTCTGTGTGTTTGTTTTACTTTAATAATAACATTTTAAGTTTAAAAAAATAGGAGGAGGGCTTCCCTGGTGGCGCAGTGGTTAAGAATCCGCCTGCCAATGCAGGAGACACGGGTTCGATCCCTGGTCCAGGAAGATCCCACATGCCACGGAGCAACTAAGCCCATGCGCCACAACTACTGAGCCTGTGCCCTAGAGCCTTCGAACCACAGCTACTGAAGCCTGTGCGCCTAGAGCCCGTGCTCCGCAACAACAGAAGCCACTGCAATGAGAACCCGCGCACAGCAACGAAGACCCAACGCAGCCATAAATAAATAAATAAATTTATTTTTTAAAAAAATAGGAGGAAAACTTATAAAGAGCAACTTCAGGAAAGCCCCAGTGACTACACAAATTTTTCCTTGTTGACCTGAGTCTTCAGAACCAACCACTGGATTCATTCCTTTAAGCTGTTTCTCTATGCAACGTACATTAATTCACCAAATACTTATGGAGGGTTTATTATGGGCCAGGCATTATGCCAGAATACAAAGATGAATAAGATAGGTTTGAAAATTCACAGTCTAGGAAAGCTCAACCGCTTTCTCACCCCACAGTCTTCTGAACATTTTACACACACCTTCTCATTTAATTCACATCTTCTCTTTAATTCTCTCAGGAGCTCAGTCCATAAGTCAGTGGCAGAGGTCATAATCAAACCCAGTTCAGATGAACTGCACAACAGATATCTTCCTTGTACACCAGGCTTAGCAATGTGTCATGTTTACCATGGTAACTCTCGCTAACCCACAGCAGACATGACTAAACACCATACACTTCACTCCCTGGCTTTGATGTGGCCTCCCCATCACGGCTCACTTGACAATCATGATAGAACAAGGAGCATCAGCCCACTGGGTGTCACTTTTCTGCTATTCTTGATACTTTGTTACTTTGTCCCTCTTCATTTGAAAATACTCTCGGGAAGAGCTGCAAACTATTATCAGTCATTTGCCTCTGGCTATGAATAGAGCATCTGAGGGTATATTTGGACCCAAGAGCAGAGCAGAAAGCATGCAATCAACACAGGTCTAGAGCTTTCAGGGGGCTGCTGCAAGATGGCTAAGGCCCTGCAGGAAACTTACTTAACCCACTATATCGCCTCAAGTAGAATTAGCCTTGGTGATAAACAGTAGGCTGATAAATTAATCCTCCTGGAAACATAGGGCGACTGAAAGCGATCCCAAGGTCAACAGCGTGAATTTCAGCTCATATTATGTGCAAATATTCTGGGCTGTTAAAAACTCAACTCCTGATGTCAGCAGAACTCCCGATCGGTTCTCAAGTAAGAGGATTTACCAACATTCTTTATTTGTGCCCTACACAGCCATCCATCTTTCATTATTAATGCTGGTGACAGCGACCCATTCTATCCGTGTGTAATCTGAACTCAGCAGAGTGAGAGGCTGCTTCCTTCCTCTAATGAGACACACCATGCTCTGTCCCCAGAAAAAAAGGCCACGATGGGGGAAGTTGCTGGGCCAGGACATTTGTTCCAACACTAAAGGTAAACAGTGAAGATGCCACAGCTCAGTGTGGGACTCAGTAGTTCTTTTGTTTCACTGTGCATATAAAAGGGAAAAATACTTCCAAAAAGTAAGTTCAAAAAAAAGTTTCAAGCTCTTACTAGTTCACCTTAAATGTGGTTTGCTATATTTCGCAGGCTTCTACCTCATAGAACTTTAGAATTTCTAGCCAGAAATATTTTAGACTAGCTCGTCAACCTTGTTTTCATGGACATGAAAACTGAAGCAGAAGGGGCTTCCCTGGTGGCGCAGTGGTTGAGAATCTGCCTGCCAAGGCAGGGTACACGGGTTCGAGCCCTGGTCTGGGAAGATCCCACATGCCGCGGAGCAGCTAAGCCCGTGAGCCACAACTACTGAGCCTGCGCGTCTGGAGCCTGTGCTCCGCAACAAGAGAGGCCGCGATAGTGAAGAGCCCCACGCACCGCGATGAAGAGTGGCCCCCGCTCGCCGCAACTAGAGAAAGCCCTCGCGCAGAAACGAAGACCCAACACAGCCAAAAATAAATATAAAAATAAATAAATAAATAAAAGATTCCTATTAATAAAAGAAAAAAAGAACTTGGATGGTAGATAGCTCACTTAATCTGTCTCTGAACTTTAAAACAAAAACAAACAAACAAACAAAAAAAAAACTGAAGCAGAAAGAGGGACTCACCCAAAGAGATGCATGACTTAGACAGAAGAGCAGGTTCCTGCCTTCGGACTTGCAGTTGTGGACGAAGAAAGTTGCCTGCCATATCCGTAAACAAAGATGTTATGGCCATCACGCCATAGCCACTGTAGCCAATGACCCCTCTCCACAGTGTACCCTGAGGGAATTCAGGATGGAAAAAAACAAGATACTGGCCCTAGATAGCTAAGGTGCATTTCAAAGGAATGATTGCAGTGAGCCCTGACTCTTGCATCTTCCCATAAAGAGAAAAGCACTAAATTCATTAACTTGATTATGTCTGGTTTTTCTTTAATTAACAGTAATCTTTTGATGCTGACCACCTGGTTTTTGCTGCAAAAACTCCTATGTACCCTGGCTCCTCCCTTACCTCTGAGCTCTGAAACATCCCTCAGAGCTATCTGAGAGGCTGCCTCCCAGGCTTAAGTCCTCAGTATGTCTGCTGAATAAAACATAATTCTTAGCTTTTAGAGTGCGCTTTTTTTTTTTTTTTCAGTCGACACAGTCCAGGAGCCTCTACACCTCCTCTTCTGTGATTTTCTAACCATGAACAAACACACATGTGCATGCACGTGTGCACACACACACCACCCCCAATCTACATGGAGGGACTTTTCAGGAAATTTGGAAAATAGGAGATCTCTGTCTTTAGCGCCTCTGTCTTCTTCCTTTTCATTCTGACTTCTCACCAACCCCCATCTCCACTCTGGTCAAGTTCTCACTCAGAGAATTTCCTTCCGGCTAAGAAGAGAAACAACTGGGTGAACTCTACCTATCTTTCTCACAGTTATGTGCATTTTAAAAAAAGAAGTCAGGTAGAGTTAGTTACACACACACACCATCCCCGCCGGAAGAACAGCTCCCTAAGGGTGGAATCTTAGATCTAAGCAAGGAATGTATTGCAGTCAGCCCTCCACATCCAGGTTCGGCATGGAGAGCCAACCGTACTAAATCATCTTATATAGGAGACTTGAGCATCTGTGGATGTTGGTGTCCATGGGTTGGGGTTCCGGAACCAGCTCCCAGTGGACACCAAGGGACAACTGTACTTTCATTGTGAGGTGGGGGGAACTTTCTACAGACTGCTCCTACCTTGGTCTACAAGTTAAACCGTATTCACATCCACAATGTGGTCTCTCTCTCTCACTCTCTCCCCGGCCCCCTCCTTTATATATATACACACACACACACACACACACACACACACACACATGCACACACACACATTTGTTACCTAATCACTGTAGAAACATTTCTGAAATTGCGGAGTAAGGACCTCAAACAATCCACTCCTCCATGAAAGCAATGAGAACACTGGAAAAATTGTCAAAAACAACATTTGTTAGAACTCTGGAAATTAACCAAAGGTGTGCAATCATCTGAGGAACACTAATTCAAGAAAACCTGCTGAATCTCAGTAAGAACAATGAACCCTATATTTTTCCTTGCCCTAATCCCATCCCCATTTCCCCAGCTCCATGGTAGCCTTGAAAACTAACAGCCCCACAACTATGATAGCTGTGAAAATGGTCAGCCTAGCAGCCACCGGAGGGACGAAAGAGGGTCTGGAGCTTCTCAAAGCCTATCCTCAGAGAACTGTCACTATTTGATCTGCCTAGAAGCATCCTGAAAAGTACTCTTCTCAAGGTTATTATTATATGACCTTACTCAAAACTCATTCTATTCAAACAACCCTATTCCCAGGGCATTTGTAAACAAACAAAAAACGATATGTGTCAGTTGTTTAACATTGCAGCTGCCTGAGATAACAATAGCACTTGGGACTGAACAAAAAACTTTTAAAAGCTGGGAAATGAGATGCCCATAGGGGTCTTGGAAAGCTCTGACATATTCCTGGGGATCTAGAAGACTGTATGCATTTGTAGAGCTGTGCACATGCCCAGGAAAGACCTGAAAAGGCCCTAATCCCTCCCCTCTGGCTGACTTTGAGGCTCTGCATGAGCCAGAAGTGAAGCTAAAGCAGAGTAGTAAACTGCCTGCCTGCGAATTGAAGGCATGTCCCAATATACATACATACACATAGAGGCCCCAGCAAAGGCTGACCTACCACTGCATGCATTTAAAGAAACCTGTGTCCAATCATTAGCTGCCCATCAAACTAACCAAGCAGAGACTTCAGTGGCCACATATGAGCAAAAATACAGATTATACAGAATTAGCCCAGAGAAGCCACTAAGCAAATAACAACAACAAACAACAACAACATCTAACAGCAACAACAACAAACCCAGCAAGGGGGGAGATATGATTTATGATATTATTAAAACTATCCAATCTTCAACGAACAAATACAAGACATGCAAAGAAACAGGAAACTATGGTTTATGCACAGTGGGGGGAGGGAGAGTAGGCAATAGAAAGTTAGACATCTGACTTGTTAAACAAAGATTTTTAAAGAGCTATAATAAATATATTCAAAGAATTAAAAGAAACCACCGATCAAAAATTAAAGGAAGGACTGAGAAAAATATTACAAAAAATAGAGAATATCAATTAAATCATATAAATTATGAAAAAAAGAAATTCTGAAGCAGAAAAGTACAATAACTGAAATGAAAAATTCACTAGAGGGTAAATGCATAAGGAAGACATAACAAGCTATAAACATACACGCACCTGACAACAAAGCCCAAAAAAACATGAAGCAAAACTGACAGAACCAAAGGGAGAACTAAACAATAACAGAGACTTCATACTTCACTTCAATAATGAATAGACAACTAAGCAGAAGATCAACAAAGAAAGAGAAGACTTCAACAACACTGTAAACCAATTAGTCCTAACAGCTGTCTATAGAACCCTCCACCCAGCAACAGCATAATACTCATTCTTCTCAAGTACACGTGGAACATTCTCCAGGATAGACCATATGCTAGACATAAAACAAGCCACAGTAAATTTGAAAGGACTGAAATCAAGCAAAGAATGTTCTCTGATCACAATGGAATTAAATTAAAAATCAATAACAAAAGAGAGTTTGGGAAATTCACAAATATGTGGTAATTAAACAGCACACTACTAAATAAGACAAAAATGAAATTCTAAGGAAAATTAGAAAATGCTTGGAGATTAATAGAAACAAAAACACATCATAGCAAAAGGTATGGTATTGAAGGAAAGCAGTGCTTGGAGGGATGTGTAGCTGTAACACCCGTATTAAAGAAAGAAGAAGGGCCTCATATAAATAACCTAACCTTCCACCTTAGGACCCTAGAAAAAGAAGGTCAGTCTAAATGCAAAGCACGAAGGAAGGACATAGTGAAGCTTAGAATGGAAATAATAGTCACTGTGTGTTATCTGTAAGAAAGTGGGCATGTGAGAGGAGACAACCACCCTCACAGGCAATGTGTCAGGGCAATGATAGCTTATTTCTGAACCTAGAGTTTGGGGTGTTATATTTCCACAGAGAATCATTGTTGCAAAGGCACTTGAGCAAGTGATGAGACAAAGAGACAATATGAGATAAAAACCTACACTGTGCATTTCCTATCCCCAGGGGCAAGGTCCAGACTCCATGCTTTGAGAGCTCTAAGAGGATCATACCTCATATTGCCCTGACTGTGTTCTCCTCGACTCCCATCACTAGCCAGTTTCACTATTGGTCATTGTAAGAGATGCTTTCCCATCCTCTGCAAAACCATAAACAAATTGCTGGATCAGCAGAGACGAGGAGACAGGAGACCCTCGACAGAGAAACTCTGCTCCTGCAGGGGTGAGACAGGAAGGGGGCAGGGCACAACCTTTAAAAGAATGACATAGCCAGAGGACATGACATAAACTTTTTAGAACCAGCTAGGTCCAAGATAGCAGACAAGTCGACTTCCACTAAATCTTGAGCCTCAGTGTGCGCTCATTGTAACACATCAGCACGCTAAATGACACACCCACAGGAGCCATGGGCAGTGGCCCAATTCCTGGAGATCCCCACCCCTTCCCCAAAATAGCTGGAATACTCCTCACACTCATTAGCCTGTGAAATTACCCACCCCTATAAAAACTGCCCGTACCCTCGCACTATTCTCACCTTCCGAGATGGCCCACACTCTGTCTGTGGAGTGTGTTTCTCCCTGAATAAACCTTCTTTCACCTTACTATGGCTTGCTCTTGAATTCTTCCCTGCAGGAAGCCAAGAGCCCACAATCGGCAGCCATCCCAGGAACTCACCTGAGACCTAGGACGTGGCCATCCTCTCGCACCACACTTTGTTTCCTGCAACAGGGGCAACAGCAAAAGTTGGGAAGGATCAAGGAACACATTACAGACAAGAGTAGGGAATCTGGATTGGAAGAAGGGAGAGACAAGTGGCTGGAAATGTCTCTAGTTCTGCACACTGAGGAGCCCCAGGCTCAAACCATCCATTCTCCACATTCAGTCCCAGGGACCATTACCCCAAATCTCTCTGAACCAAGGGTAAACAAGTATTATGAGTCACTGCTATGCTGAGGACCACCCAACCCATTGGCCACTTAGGCAGACTCTAGAATATTCTCTGTGTAGCAGCAGTGATTAGCTCAAGCTAATGTGATTCACATAGCAGCAGTGATTCACCCATCAAGACCAACATTAACTATTTCACTGTCCCTGAACCCTTCCTCATATTTCCCCCAGATCCTGTCTCCCATTAGTGTTTGTTCACTGAGGTTTCATCACTACAATAATCATATGTCCTGGATGTGTTTTTAGTAAAGGTGATTTACATTATTTTATCACTTTAATCTTCACAGCAAAACTACAAGGCAGGGACTTCCCTGATGGTCCAGTGGTTAAGACTCTGCACTCCCAGGGGGGCCTGGGTTCAAACCCTGGTCAGGGAACTAAGATCCCACACGCCACACAACATGGCTTGGAAAAGAAAAAAAGGAAAACTACAAGACAGATATTATTACTCTTGTCTTCTGACTTAGGGAGCTGAGTCTCAGAAGGTTTCAGTTTCAGAGGCAGCCTGGGATGAGAATTTAGGAATAATTCACCTCAAAATTTGCAGTTTTCTCACCTGACCAGCCTCCCACTCCTGGTACCCTAAAACCATCCTTAACTCTTTTTATGGAGACCCATTATAAAACGTACATTCTCCCAAAAGGGAAAAAAGTCTCATAATCAAGAATGGATGTAAGAAGTTAGCCAAAACCTTCCATTAAGAGCAATCTCAAATGAGAGTTAAAATGAAGAACAAGCTGAGGGTAATAAATAGGCAAAAAACAATGAAGAGTGATTTTCTTTCTTTCCAATCTGTATACATTCTATTTCTTTTTCTTGTCTTATTGAGTAGCTAAGACTTCCAGTATTATGTTGAATAGGAGTGATAAAAGAGGATCTTAGGGAGAAAGTATCCAGATTCTCACCATTATATATGTTAGCTGTACATTTTTTATATATGTTCTTTATCAAGTTGAGGAAGTTCCGTTTTATTCTTAGTTTTTCTGAGAGTTTGTATAATTGAGAGTTTGTATAATGAATGGCTGTTGGATTTTATCAAATGCTTTTTCTGCATTTGACTGTAAGACTGATTTTTCTTCTTTGGCTTATTGATGTGATGGATGGATTACATTAACTGATTTTTTTTTTTTTTTTTAACATTGAACCAGCCTTGAATATCTGGAATAAATCCTGTTTGTGGTACCTCATTTTTAATACATTATTGGATTCATATCCAACAAGATATATCAATATAGAAAATGTTAAGTCATTTTGGGCCCCCAAACTCAACAGTACCTGTGTGAAAAGACTTGGAGAAAAATTAGGTATGGAAGAAAACACAGCAGACTTCTAGTATTAGCATTCTAAGGGTGCACAGGGAAGGCAGGGTTATTGTGAGGAGATTGTAGAGGGAAGGAAAGGAGAGGGGAAGAGGAAGTAAAAGGAGAAGAACTTCAACAAATGGGAAAAAAAGGTAGAGCACAATGTTAACTAAAAACAAGTGTTAATGTTTGCTGAGCACTTTTACTATAAGCTAGACACTGTCCTAAATGCCTTTTAGTAGATTTAGATGAATTCATAACTGGCTAAATATCCTAATCGCAAGAGACAGAGGGTTGATGGAAACTATCTTTCTCCATTTTATCTACAAGGATGTCAAGAGAGACCCTAATCAAAGGTTTTTCAGAATTACTTCATGTAATTGTGAAGCATGCGTCATCATCTTCCTCAGCCTTTGGGTGGGGAAAGGTGAGATCACAGTTTACACAGAGACAAAGCCGCTCAGTCAGGCTTTGGCCTCACACATCTGCCTCTGGAGTTCAAGGGCTCAGCCTCCATGAGAATATACTGTCTGCCACAGAGAATATAAACGTCTATCTGTAAAATTATTCTAAACACGTAAACCTCGAATATGCCAGGGACCAGGTCTAGAATGGGACATGGACAGATGGAAACATCAAGCTGGAAAAAAAATAGACTGGGAGTGATGTCAACCACATGTTCAGTATTAATTAACAGTGTGATGTGGTGGCCAAGAAAGTGAATGTGATCTCAGGCTCTGGGGATGGAGGTAAAGGGTCTGTAATGAGAGAGCCTCTCACTGTGGTCTGTGTCAGGCAGACATCACAGGACTATTCTTTTAGTGTAAGTACGACCATTTGAAGAAGGGACACAAACAGTGACAAGATGTCAGGAACTTGAGGGAGAGTGAGTGACTCTGGCATTGTGTCAAACGGACAGGGTGAGACGTCACCAGGAATTAAAGGAAATGTGTGAGGTGCAGCTTAGAGGAGAAAAATATTGGGATGGGGAAATCAGAAGAAATGAGAGGGTACTTCAAATATTTTAAGGAGTACCTCATGGAAAGGGGATTAGATGTTACCTAGGATGATTTCAAAAGACTGGACCGGAATGAAAATCGCCAGGAGAAAGGTGTTACTGAACTCAGGTTTGTCTGCTCATCGCTCAAGAATCCAATACTGAGAGACAAGTGTTAGTCAAAGGAAAGATAGCTTTATTGAGGAAGCCAGCAATCCTGGGGAGAAGGTGGACTCATGTCCCAAAGAACCAACTCCCTGCTCCCCAGCTTGTGCTCAGAGATGGTAGAGGGAAAAGAGGAAGGGGCTATGTACTGGGGAGGGGGCAATCTTCTGTTTTCAGAGATGATCCTCTCCATCTCAAGGTTCCAAGTAGCCGTCAGGTCTCGTTTCAGGTTGGAACATTATCTGAGCCATAAATCTTTGGTCAGCTAGTCCTGGCGAATAAGGAACAAGGGTGAAGCCTAGAGAACAACTAATCTTCAGTCTCCATATGCATCAACAGCTTTCTCCATCAGCAGCAAGCTAAGCTAAGTCAATGGTAAACTAGGGTAGAAGTCAGGCATCACAAGCATAAGATCACGGCCGTATCACAACTAAGAAATTGAGTCGGAATAGTGCTGAGTCCCTAGTTACAGTCTCACTACTTCAGTTACAGAGGCAGATTCAACTTCTCAAGATGAGCTTTTCTACCCAGACTCAACCTCCTCCTTTTGTTAGAATTCAGTCTTAACATTAATTCAAAACCATTTAGGTAAGAAACCTATGCTTACTATTCCCTTGGGTAGTAGTAGCTTAGGAAAGATTTCTGTAAAATTACTGATAATAAATTCAGGGAAAATGGAAGGAGAGCAGAGAGAAAAACTCCCTAGGAAGAGTCATTTTCTAGAAACCATCCATTTTTCCAATAATAAAGAAATAAAACTAAAAGAGCAAAGACTTCTATTAGGTGTTTTTGTCACAGGATTCAAAAAATCAGATATGGAAAATAGACATAAAATGTGGGGTGGGGATGAACTGGGAGGTTGGGATTGACATATATACACTAATATGTATAAAACAGATAACTAATAAGAAACTGCTGTATAAAAAAATAAAATTAAATTAAAAAAAAACACATAAAATGCTTTTCCAGCAGAAGTTATTACAAAAATTGGAAGACTCTTTTAATAATTAGAGCTTTTGAAGAATGGATTGAGAAGCAGGAGGGGTCAACAGGTGAAGAAGAGGATCCTGGTTGAGGACACTGGGAAACAGAGTTCGTGTTGAGTAGGAGGAGGTGGGTAACGCTGATGCCCCATCCTGAGCTTCCAGGAGTCCAGGGCTCACAAATAGAGCCCAGGGCTCAGAGTCTTAGTCTCCACCTACGGCTCTGCTACTTACCAGCTACCTGATCAAGTCCCTGGACCCTTCTTGGCTTCTTTTGTCATCTGAAACATGAGAAATCTGGACCAGATGATTGCTGAGAAATTTGCTAGCTCTAAATGATAGGATTCAGAGGGTTACCAGACAGAGGCCCGCTCTGCACACCTTCCGCATCCATTTAACAACGAAACTGGACCAACGCTGAGACGCTTGCCATACTACAATCCTAGAAATGTTTTAAGAGAGCAGCTAAACCAGGATGAAATGAAATCTATATAAAAATGCTTGCACACCTGTTCAAAATTGACGTCACCCTAAAAGGGACTATGACCCCATCAGCCAGCTAATGACATCGAACTGTGATTACAAAGGGAACCAAACCCTTAAAAAAAAAAAAAAAAAGAGTAACTCCTTTTTTTTGAGCTACAAGTGACTCACAGCATGTTTTGTCACTGGCACACGGAGAAAAGAAATGCCTGTGAATATTTGAACACGGTTTTAAAATACTAAGCGCCTCCCCCAGGGAGTGGATGTGATACGTGGGTGTGTTTATCCGGAGTCATTCTCTCTCTGGGCACTGCCTGCACCTATTCACGACCTGCAGACACACATTGGATGTCCTTTTAACAGGAGGAGGATCCCACGTTACAGCAACCTCTTGTTTGCCTGGGCAGCTGCCTGGGTCCTCTTGACAGATGAGTGGACAGTTAGGAGCTGACCTGACCAGGCCTGAGACCTACTGTCTCGGCTCTATAGGGACCTGAACAAAGGGGTTGCAGAAGGGGCCCTGCCCTCGATTGTTTCTACTTGAGTTCGACACATTTTTATTTCTTTTCTCGATTTTCAGTAAGTCCCTAAGTGAGGATATTTTTCTTTCTTTTTTTTTTTTTTTAAATCTGGTAGGAAAAATAGAGACGGTATTCATTTTCAAACTTAGATAATGCCAAGGTTCTGTTTTTTGTTTTTGTTTTAGTTTTTTAGGTCAAATACCTGAGAAGCCTTAGTGGCTGTGATGGTGACCTTGGTAATACTTCAGTACCATTCAGGTAGAAGAGGCTGTTACTTTGTTTTCTCTGGCTGTGAGTTGATTTATTTTATACACACACACACACACACAGAAAGATACAAACAGCTACCTTATTATTTTCTTTCCTTTCAGGTAGAACTGGGACTCAAACAGTGTTGACCCAAGGGGAGAAATACCAGGCTGGGCCCTCAATCACTTTTCTAACTTCTCCCTACAGGATTCATGGTATATTAGAATCTAAAATAAACGCCTTTGGGAATTCCCTGGTGGTCCAGTGGTTAGGATTCTGTGTTCTCACGGCTGAGGACCCGGGTTCAATCCCTGGTCGGGGAACTAAGACCCTGCAAGCATGCTGCAGCCACAAACAAACAAAATGCCTTCCTCTCCCATTCATATCTCGTATCTAGCAGAGAGGAGAGAAGGAAGTGGGATTTTTTTTTCTCTTTTTTGAGAAATTGGGAGAAAGTTGATTGGAAGTCCATGGAGCAGGAAAGAATAAGAAGTTACAGAACAAAAGTTGTTTCTCTTTTTTTAAAAAAATTTATTTAATTTTATTTTTGGCTGCATTGGGTCTCCATTGCTGCACGTGCTTCTCTCTAGTTGTGGAGAGCGGGGGCTGCTCTTTGTTGCAGTGCGCGGGCTTCTCATTGTGGTGGCTTCTCCTATTGCGGAGCACGGGCTCTAGGCACACAGGCTTCAGTAGTTGCGGCTCACAGGCTCTAGAGCGCAGGCTCAGTAGTGGTGTCGCACGGGCTTAGTTGCTCCGCGGCACGTGGGATCTTCCCGGATCAGGGCTCGAACCCGTGTCCTTTGCACTGGCAGGCGGATTCTTAACCACTGTGCCGCCAGGGAAGCCCCAGAACAAAAGTTTTATGGCAAACTTAATCTTACAAAACAGAAAGCAGCTGTGTTCAGTGGATGGTATGTAATACCTAAAAGCAAAAGCTCATCTCGGCAGCCACCGTTCTATTCCTCCCATCGCTGGTGTGTGTAAACAAGAAAAGCAAACTCATCTACCAAGTGGAATCCTAAGTTAAGCTGAATTTATTAAATTGCTTCTCTGTTCTGGCAAAATGAAAAAAATGCGTATTTGGAGGGTTACTCTGTGGTTTCCACGGAAAGCTGAGAACCAGGCCCTAGAGGAAGGTGATTGTGTCAGCAAATCCAGCAAAACTCACGAGCCATTCTCTCCTGCCCCGTTGGGGACTCCGCCCACCTGGGTTGTGAGCGCTGTGACTTCTCAGGGACATGCCATAATTTCTTCCTCATCGTTTCCTGCTCCGTCTCCCTAGTTGACTTCCCAGCGGCTCGAATTTTTATCTCCCGTTATGTGGCAGTAAAACTATCCTTACAATCCCATAGAGTGTTTGCTCTGAATCACTGAGGCTTTGGCTACTGACATGCAAAAGCCCAGCTTTGGGTATTCAAAAAATAAAACAAAAAGCAGACATAAGCACACACACACACACACACACACACACACACACACACACACACACACACACACACACACACACACACACACACACACACACACACACACACACACACACACACACTTCCCCTGCCAAAAAGCCTGGTGTTCTGTTTTTTAGGCGGAGTGTTTGCAATGAGAAGCTGTAATTATAAGACTGCTATCCATGATAGATGTTCTATTTAGAAACCCGGAAGCCAGAAATTCTCTTTATTTTCTCCATGGCCTTCCTACCTAAGACTCAACATACACAGGAAGCTCTTGCTCATGCTGAGTGGCTGGGGAAGAAATGGGAAGGAAGGGATGGAAGGAGGGTTGAGGGCAAAACCTTGGTTTAACACCTTAGCATGATATCCTGTCCCTTTGGGCATTGAGAGAGCCTGTATACCCCTTCCTGTGGGAGGGGTCTTAATCTCCAGTGTGTCACCCATCTGGAAAATAACAAGTATGTGATCTTGAGGAAGGTATGCCAACTCAATCATTTTTTTAAATTTATTTATTTTATTTATGGCCGCTCCCCTCAGCTTGCGGGATCCCTGACCAGGGATTGGACCTGAACCCTCGGCAGTGAAAGCACAGAGCCCTAACCACTGGACCACCAGAGAATTCCCAACTCAATCATTTTCAAAAATAGAAGGTTGGTTTGCCTTCCTAACGACTTCCAGATCTGAGAATCTGCACATCTCTAGGTTTTGAAGAAGAATCTAACCAATGGCATTGGTTATTAGCATCTCAATCCTAGCCAATGCCACTGCCTGACCTGACACATGGTAACTAAACAAACGAACAGAAAATCCACTAGAACTAAACACTAAGAAGGATTTTAAAGACCCAAGCATAGAATCAAAATATTTCCTGAGCCAGTTTAATACCTGGTGTTAATAAGTGACCAAAAGCAACTTCAGAGTGTTTCCAAAATAGATCGGTACTTTTCTTTTGGCAAATTCAACCTATGCAGGAAACAGTTACGTTATTTTGTTCAACTTAACTAGAAGAGGACCTATGTACCCTCTTAAATCAGTTGAGTTGATCTGAAAAGAAGGTCCAAGGATCATGACAGGTGTTAGAAGCTTAGAATTTGAGAGCAGAATATTAATCTCATCTGCTCCCATGATTTCACAGGTAAGGAAACACTCAGTGAAAATTATCCGAGGTCAAATTCAAAAAAGAACCTCAGTTCTCGAAATGTAGAGCCCAGGCATCTTTCTAAAATACCATGGCAGATAAAAAGAAATCTTCATAACAAGATTTATAAATATCAGAAAAGGGTTTAATATTGCAATTTCACAGTATTTTATCGATAGTTACAAAACTCTGAATGGAAACAAAAAGCAGATTTGAGTTTTAAAAGTTTTTATCGTCAAAAAAAAAAACCAGAAAAAGAAAACATAATTGATAGAACTGGACCCTCTAAATGTATTGGCAATTGGAAAAAGTCAGTTTGTTGACTTTCCCTCTCTCCTGGGCTGTCTGCACTAACTGTATTTTGAAAGAAGTATATCACAATTTTCTACTTGTAATCCTCAAACTGATTTTAAAAAATTCGTTTGTTTTCAGAATGGACTTTTGCTTCTCCTTGTATCATATCCAGTCTGGCAATAGGAATACCAAGGTCGTTTTTTCATTTATTTGTTATAGCAATGCTTTTTTATTTTGATCAGCACTAATATTCCTTAATAATTCCTAGGTGATCCTACATAGCCGTGAAATCTGTTTCCTTCCTGAACAAACTCTGATTTTGTCTTGTTTCTACTGACCCACGTCAACTATTTACCGAAAAACACAATAGGACTCTGTCAACAGCACATTTCAGCACAGAATAAGGTGTATCTCTGGTTATAGACCTGGCTGTTACACTGCTCTTGGCTGTGGTGGTGTTGAGAGGTAGTTTTTCTGACTCAGCGAAATTCTAACCATCGATGGTCCTAGTTCTCCTTCTTTGGATTTATACAAATCCACATAATTTAGCACTTACCTGTGTACATAGTTGTTTTGGTTCCACGTTGCTTTCTACCTGGATCTTAAACTCCTTGAAGTCAAAGAGCACAGATTCCACAAACAATCTGACTGGCAGAGAGGGAACAACACAGGTGCCGAATTCCCCATTCATTCCTCTGTGCCTGTTTGAATGCCATCGAGGCCGGGCATCATGCCAGGCACCAGAGATAAGGCTAGAGTTTGGCATGTCCTGCAGATGATAAAACAGGAGGACTGAACACATCACATTGAAACATTTGCAGTATGCTTCACTGACCATGCACTCCTCATGAAAATCTCCATGTAAAGGAAAAACGATTTTTTTAAAAAAACCTACTTTTTTTTCTTCTAATTCATCCACTTTGTGGTGAACGTCAGGTTGATCAGTAATTGATTAGATTCCCTGTCTCACCTCCGCCCACCCCCAGGGGTGTTGTGATACGGGGCAAGGAAAATGGTACGTTGGAGAGAAAGACCACAAAAATCTCAACTTCTTCTGTTTGTCAAAACACCATTTAGTGCTTTGGGAGGAAACGGATCCTGTATTCTTTCCATCACTCTGGAACATTCCGTGTCAGAACAATGGGAGCAAAGGAATCTATGACAGCGCTAAACTGTCCATGGAGGAAAGGAAGCTTATTGGCCCACTCCATTAGCGCATAATGCAATGCTGAGAGACCAACTTCTTTTAAGTAATTCTAGAACGTTGAAAACACTGGCTTGAATCTTTACTTAACATCCTCTAACGTCGGTTAGAACTACTGGACTTTTCTCAATGAATTTAGTTAAAACTGTTTTTAAATTGGAAAAGCGACAATTGCCATGACATTTTCTGAATTTAAAATTCTCTGAAAGTTATATTTGGTACAAGAGGATATCCTTTTCCCAACACTGTAGAAGTTCTCACCTAAGGTGGATGTCAGAGCAGTAAGATGAATTCCTCCTGATGGAAAGGAGAGGCACAGTGTGTGTGTGTGTGTGTGTGTGTGTGTGTGTGTGTGTGTGTGTGTGTGTGTGTGTGTGTGTGTGTGTGTGTGTGTCGGGGGAGGACAGAATTGTGGCTTTTTCTGACTGAATAATTTTTCTGTTCCTCTTCTTATCCCCAAGTTGTGCCCACTCCTAAGTGCTGCAATACTTTGATTTGTTATTAACCATAATTACTGGCTGAATATAAAACTTGGATCGCTTTCCAAAAGCTGCAACACATAATCACCGCTTCTCAGCTGGGGGGTAACACCCTGATATTCGGGATGCTGGAAAGCATTAGAGGGCTTTTCAAGTTGTCCCAATGCCTAGAGAGTGAGTGCTGCTGACACTCAGAGCCAGAGAAGCCAGAAGCTCTGCGGGAAGAACTGCGCCAACCCAAATGCTACGATGCCTTCGTGGAGAAACATCGGGAGACGTTGCAAAGACTCACACCCAAGATTGTTTGAGTATTACCATTAAAACGCGACCTTAGGGCTTCCCTGGTGGCGCGGTGGTTGAGAGTCCGCCTGCCGATGCAGGGGACACGGGTTCGTGCCCCGGGCCGGGAAGATCCCACATGCTGCGGAGCGGCTGGGCCCGTGAGCCATGGCCGCTAAAGCCTGCGCGTCCGGAGCCTGTGCTCCGCAACGGGAGAGGCCACAGCAGTGAGAGACCCGTGCACCGCAAAAAAAAAAAAAAAAAAGAAACCAACAAAAAAAAAACGTGACCATAGAGATGACTGAATTGGTTTGACAAGTGCAGAGGATAAGGGCCAGTGAGGTTAGGGGTCATGACACTACCCAGGAAGAGGGGCCAGGGCTGGGTCAGGCCTGAATGTCCAGGCCTCTTCCTGCGCCAACACTTGTTCTTCCACAAAGCCCTTCACACAGCTCTGGGCGAGTCACCGGGATGCCTCGATTCTAAGAGATGTTAAGTCCTGTGGCGCTAAGTGACGTCAGGACGCACTGTGGGAATAGAGGGGGCTGACAGGATGGGTCTCAACGGAGGCCCAGGTTCCCTTATTAAGAAGTGCACGCCAAATGGAGTGCATTGGGCTTTCCATGGACCACTGTTAATTTTCTACGATCATTTCAAATAACCACTTTTTCATGTCAACTGCACACGTAGCATTAAACAGTGTAAACACGGACTTGACCCTTAAGCCATCTCGACTTGTGTCTTCTGCCCTCATATTCCTTAGCACAATTTTCTTAATAAATTCTTAATATAGTGTCCCTAACGAATGTTTCCATGTATCTTAGTCACAGAGAGGAAAATCTATCTCTGAAGCCTGAATTCCCAGGGAGAGTGCAATCATCCTGCTGCCTGGACCTTGAAGCCACAACGGGGTATCTGAGGTACAGACACCTCCGGTGCCTGTCAAGGTTGCCTCAAGTCCCCAGGCAAACTCTTGCGGGTTGTGGGCCCTGCTCCCTGGCAGCTCTTCGCAAAGGCAGGACGGCACCGTTTCAGGCACCAGCACCGCCACTCTTCCTGTGCTTCTCACGCCGAGTCGGGGGGCGGGTGGGGGGCGGGGAGAGTGACCAGATAACCTTGAGGTCACTAACCTGGCTGAGAACGAGGAATGGCACAGGCTTCAGCAAGCATGCCTGTTGTGAGAACTGTCATGAAATGCACCCCATCCCCCAAGCACTGGTCTCAAGAGGGTCTGAAGGGACACTTTTCTAGTGCAAACAACTGCCGCTGAGATTTAAATCCTCTGTGTAACTCAACACGCCAAGGTCAATTTGCAGAATTACATCAACCAAAACTGTGATGCTCCACGGCCCCACCCTGGAATTGGTGCTACAGACGCTCCGGTGCCTACAGACTCCCGTACAGGCCGGGCTGGTGGCAGGCTGGTATTGCACAGCACCCTCCACCTGTAATTTAGTTGTCTCACGGACCAAGAGATTCATCAAGAGAAAAATATGGTTATACCTAGGCAGTTACACCAAGACAATACAGAAGAATACACATGAGTGCGTATATACGTGTGCTGTGCTGTGTACTTACGAGGGTATATGAAATGTATACATTTCATTCACTTGTTCTCTTAAAAATAACAACAAAAAAACCCCTAAATTCAATCACCACTCTTAAAAAACAAACAAAAAACAAAACGAGCAAACGAAACCCTCACCTCCCTTGCTTTCCTAAATCAATTTGACTTTTCTTTTTCTGTTTCAGTGGAATAGGCTGATGATCCAGACCTTGGTCAAGGGCAGAGCAACCAGTCATGAAAGCCAAGAACAGTGACTTCAGGGGGTTCCAACCAGGAGGCTCTACTGTCTGCGCACAGGGGCAAGCATCTCCCCACCGCAGGGCTCCCACTGCACCACTGCAGAGTAGCTTACAACGCAAGCGCCCATCTCTCTCCACCAACAAGCAAGTATTCGGGTCATCTCTCTGAATACATCTGGCTCCTATAACACAACTCCCTCCTCTGATGCCTCCCAGAAAGGCTAAGATTACTGTGTTACTTACCACACTAGGAAGCTTTCCAAAGCCACCCATACAAGCATACCACTTCTCAGAAGAACCCTCTGGTTGTGCATAATTTAATAAAACTGACCATGTAGGATAATGCTGTTTATTAAAAATATATTCAGGGAGAAGGAAGTCAGTGCATTTATGCAATTTTACATACACATCTGTAGTTTGAGGTTCCATTATTCCAACAGTTCATATAAATCACTGTTTCAGATAAGAGAAAAAAATGCTTTACACAGGAGATCAGCAATTGGTTATAGGTTTGGTAATATGAGTAGGCTTGTTGTAAAAATAAAACCACCTCTTCCATTATTAAAGAGTGTCTCCTTATGCAGAACAAGTCTTTAGAGTTAAGAACTTTTCCTTGCATAAGAATTAACTTGAAGTTCTTGGAAAACAGCCAATCCTCCATTTTCTATAAATATAAATGCTATATTTTGTCTGGAATTTTTTTCTTTTGAGGTAACAAAGGAAGCATTTTCAGTGATTTGTCACTAGGTTATCCCTTACTGGGTATGCCAACTACTGCAGCGTCAAACCTAAGACCCATACAAAAGCATTTCTCAGAGTAAGAAATACAGAGTATGACATTTTCAAACAATGTTCTCATTACAATAGGGAAAATAATGTGGGTCAAAAAAACAAAGCCCAAGATAAATGAATTAAAGGCTCCATCATCTCTGCTAATGAAGAATGAACAAGAGCATCCAGAATCCCCCCGGAAGGACTTGGTTTCTGAACGCACAGTTATGTCTTTCCCCCAGCAAGTCTCCTTTTTCATCACATTCTTCCGTGGACTATCAGAAACATTCCCATCTCCTGAATTTACTGGCAGGAATCGGGAGCACAGCCTTAACGCCTGGGGAACTAAAGGAAAGACACACTCACAAGTCGCTGGCGATAATCCTTACTGCGGAAAATCAAGAGTTGAATCGCTAACTTCTTGGATGCAGAAGTTGGGGCTTTTTGTCCCTCGGCCTTATGGCCTTTACGCACAGGAGGCCCTGAAGAAGGGCAGGAAGTGACGTCAGCCAGCCAGCCGCACCTCTCCCTTTCATGTTATGTACCAAACTTGCAAGAATAGCCGAATGCAGGACAGACTTTAGAATACTCTCTTCTTTATGGAATATAAGGTGGAAGACAGTTCTCGATCAGTACAAACACAGGGAACCAGAGCCGAAGCACAGGAAGAGAAAGAAAAGTCTGTATCCGATGAGAAGCTGTGTGAAAGGTTTCTTCTGCCGGGTTTGGCTAAGGCATCTAGAATTCTCTCCATGTCTGTTCCTGATGAGACTACCTAGCATTTACAATTCATTCACTTTTTGGGGGGGGCTGGGAGGAGGGGAATACATTTAACCAACTCTTCCTTCTTAAATAGTGAGGACTATGTTTTCATAAACAAAGCAGATCAAATCAGTAACTGTCTAAATGACAACGCCATAGTCGGTGTTAGCTGTGACTAACATCTGACTGACTCCACCTCAGCAAACACTAAAAGACAACAAAGTCTTAGCCACTATCCAAACTGTCTACGTGTGTAAAGCATAGAGAGTAGTGCTTGTTGACAGGATTACTCAGCAAATAAATTTAAGGCATAACTGGAGGAACAGCAGATGAAGTCTATTTCTCCCTATGATGTAATATTAAGGCCTCTGCCAAGAGAGATTGCTTTCAAATGGGAAGTCTTCTTGCCCCTAATTAACCAAGTGTCCCCAAATTAAGGAGTAAGCTAAAGACTGAAAGCTTTTAAACAGAGAACTACCGACTTTGAAACAATCAACCTCCACCATGCGATTCAAAACCATCCGATGTACTCACTCCTTAGACGCTGAGATCAATGAGGCCAAATCTGCCAGGGCCATGATATGGCTAAAATGTTAAATACAGAAGATATCTGAATATGATGCATTACTTTGTTTATACATACGTCTAAATTTTAACGACAGAACCCTTTAAAAAATGAGGAACTAAAAGGTTATGCTCACGCAAAACTCTTTTTTGCGCTTAGTCTGTAAAAAGGTATCAGAACAATTTAAAACAAATTGGTTCATTCTTTAACACTAGTTTCACTTGATTAAACTGCACAGGTCCTACGGTGTCAATGTTAGAACTGCAGAAACACAACTCCCTCCTCTGATGTCAAAGGGAAGCAGCTCACTCTCCAGAGCCTCTGCAAGGACCAGGGAGAGACACTCCGAGTTCCTCTCACAGCTCCGTCCCACCTAAGGGGGGTGGGTCACTGCCCAGGTGCACTGAGACGAGGGGATGCTCCTATAAGGCCATTTAAGTGGAAACAACAAAGTAATCTAAATAAAATAAGCCACGGAGTTTCTTTTAAGTGGCGAAATAGGGGACAAAGGGGTTTTGACATCAATTAAATAAGACTTTAGAACAGTCAAACAAAAGAAAATTGATTTCTCAAAGTCCAATAAGAACACAATTAGCTCATCTCTCATTTTCAGAAAGATGAATGATGGAAATTCTCTCAAATTTATGCAACAGGCTTAATTTTGAACCTTAGGAATGAAGGAAGGAGTCTCCTCTCATTCTCTTTCTACATTTTATGTTCTTCAGTTGCTATTCTAAATTCTTTGAATAGCGAAATCAGCCACGAGCTGTGATGATCTGCCTGCACTGAGACACATCTCTACAACTAAAAGTTATGCATACGGCACAGAACTATAAACAAAAAAGGTAAAGCAAACTTTATTTATTTTCAGGTAAAAACATGAACCTGATGAATTATTGCAGATTTGAGAAATCAGCACAGAAAACAACGGGACAGAGCATGGCCTACAGGTGCTTTGATGTGTGTCGAGACAAAGGCTGAGCTGTTTATCCCGCGTGAGCACTGGGAGGAGGGGGAGAGAAGAGCGGAACAGCGAAAGAAGACACCGAACAAAAACTTAAAACGAGAGAAAGGGGGGAAAACTTTTTCTTTACTCCAACAGGGAATGAAACCTGCTAACTTTGCTTAAAACCGTATACATCAATTCAAAATGCTCTGGCCACAGAATAATAAATACTGGCCAGCCCAAGCTGCAGACTTTTTAACCTACACAAAAGAAACGAATGAGCTCTCCTTGCCTCCATCACAGAGGCGGTGGTTGCCAGAATCACCACGTAAACAGTCCTAGTGCGTCCCTGGTACAAGGCCAGTGATACCCTACAACTATATTAAAACTAAGCTATAAGAAAAGGCTACCTAGTTACAAAGGCTGAATTATATTGACAACATATTTCAATTCCATGAATTTTAAATTATATCTTAATTTGAGAGAGAACAGGGAACAACGAAAGCCCATGGCTGACGAAGATGTACCAACTGTGGGTTCTGTATACAAAAAACCTGTGTGAGCGGCACAGACAGTACACGGATCAGGGCGGGGAAACTCAGGGGAAGTGAAAAGCACACAGAGCTCACCTACTAAACTGTATTTGTCAAATACACGGGAGCTTTAATTTCTGTACTTATGTACAAGAGTTGTCTTTGGAGGAAACAAAACTGCAGACTTAGCTAGATGGATACACACAGCCCAGAATTAAACTGCACAGCGACATTTATTGTTTCAGCCTGGAAAAACATCCCTTTTTTTAAATTTCACACAGCAAAGCAAGTTAAAAACTTCACTCGTCAAATAAATGATAATTTAAACAAGAACTTGCTAAAGAAACCTCATCACAACAACGTTTTAGGGCCTGATCACTTTAAGTCCATGGGGCCATTAAGGAATAGGAACCAAGTGTCTCTTTTATAATCTGCAAGCCGTTTTCCTACAACAAGAAGGCGTAACATGTTTCCTTGACTCAGGTGATACATTTAGAAAAGAAATCATGATTTTTCTCTTTTGCTGTAACAGGCAGACACTGCGTTTCTCATTGTGATCAGGAAAGATGGAACGACTGCTGCCCTTCCCTCGCTGCCATCAACAGCTTTTCTCGCATTATCTCGATGCTCGAATAGTCCGGCAACTTAAGATAGTTCACACAGGTCATTACGGAGGGCAGGAAGTCATCTGGGTTCTCTGTTGATTCGAAGGTCTTCCGGACAATTGTCAAAGGTGGATTCAAGCTCCGGAAGCCTGATGAAGAGGGAAGAAAGAAGGACAGAGGAACTTGGCAAGTTTACGGGATGCCCGCCAGCTAGCTCAGGGAAACCCGCCTCTCATCCATAAGGAGAATGGGTCTGGAAGCACAAGTATACGTACCCTTTCTTATCTGCCCCCATCAGAAACACACTACACTGCTCTAATGCACAGCATTACCATACACAGAGGTACTCTTTCCTGCTCGATATATCTTGAATGAACTCTACCCATTCAAGATATATCGAGGGTACGGAACCTGGTACGTGCTTTATTTACAATCAAAAGTCACTGTATAACATGGAGGCAAAGAGTTCTTTATGCTTCCCTTATGCTTTTAAAAGAGCGCCAATTCAACTCATATTAGGATTCATTTCTGAAAAAAACAGACTTTAGAATGCCTTTTCATCTAAGACCATCTAAGGGTTTATAATGTACGTATGTCTGAGAATTTGAATTTTGTGTAGAGAAGCAGCATTACATGTACATTAGTAGTAGTCCTACTTCAGTGTGTTTAAGTCAATCCCTATGAATTGTCCTGCCAGTGATATCCCTTAACACACTGCAGAACAAATTGAAAACTTAGAAACATTATGATATTGAAATAACTAAGAGGCACTCAAGGTCAAATAAAGAATATCCTGCTGTTGGCACTGAAGTTTTGCGTGCGTTCTCCACCCCCCCCCCCCCCCACACACATACACTCACTCATAGCTACAGTAAATCAACCGCTGTACCCACCTCCAACAGGCAATCTTGGGCTACCTGTCACAAACTGGAGAAATAACCTCTGCTGCTCATTATCAAAACTACTGAGAATCTCAAACAAGAACTTCACAGCCCGACTATAACAGAAATAAATATACCATAGTTACTTCATCGTATTAAAATACAGTTTTGACTCTCATAATTAGCTAGAGACTATCAAATGTAAATATGACTACATATGAATTCACATTGTAATGCACTCAAATATGTTTCTGTTGTTACAGTTGGAATTCAAGTGGAATGATTACTGTTGTAATAAATAAGACCTGTCTGGGATTGTACAGATATTTCCACTTTACTATACGTAAAAATGGGTAATGGGGTCACAGTGGGATTCCCCACCTTTCCTCCTCCCGCCCATTTTCACAGAAATACTTGGGGCAAAAAAAACAAAAAACCCTTTCGGTCCTGAAGTTGCAGTCTTGAGAGAAATGAAGCCAAAATATTAGAAAGCCTCCTTTAATAAGTAAACAAATTTTAAAATGTATATATATGTGTGTGTATCTGAAAACTGGCAGAACCCAGGACTTACCTGTCATGAGTATAACCGTGATCTGGCCTGCAGCATTCCATCAGTGTCTTTGCATCCCAAGTGTCTGCTTTACTGCCACACAGGAGCTGATCCAGCTGTGTGTTTAAACACGGGCAACAGATTACTAAGGACACAGCTGTGTAACTGGCTGAAAATGCACGCATGTTCTGTTCTGTGGCGTGCCAATATAAAGGTCTACAGAAGCCCCAGAACTTCAGCTTGGTACTCTTTACAATGTGCTTTTACAATGTGCTCTTCTAGTATATTTACAGACTCAAGCTCTTCTTCAGCTGACATGAACAGGTGCGCTGCCCATTTGCATGAACTAGGTTCTAGGGAGCCTTTAATCTAAGACAAAACATACCTGAGACCAGCCCTTAACTGAAGTTCTCCTAATTCTTCTCGTTTCTTAAGAGGCTTTAACTCAATATCTACTTCTAACCAGGGAGATTTTATAAATCCTGGCTTTTAGAAACACGAGGGCACACCATAATGGAAACCAAGAGAGAGAACAGTGAGCTGGAGACAGAAGTGGGAGAGGAGAGCTGAACTGAGACACAGCAAATGGGTAGGTTTTCCCACTTTGCGAAGAAAGGCAATTCTGTGCCACATGGTCATCTAGGACCACGCTAGTCATTACAGAACAGATATCAGAAAGCAAAAAATGCCTGTGTGTCCTTGGAAAATCTAACATGAGTTTCCAATTAAACCATCTCTCACCTGGTAGACTGCCCATTTGCAGGATGACTCGTACACTCTGAGAAAATCCATTTGGAGCATGTGAAATTTGGTATCTACTACGTGTCACTCACTGTCAGGTACTTTATGTATCTTGTTCAGTAAGCGAGAGGTTATCTCAATCTTATGAATGAGCCAGTCAGCTCAGATAGGACAAGCTGGGTAAGGTCACACCGCTAAGTAGTGGGGACCAGGATCCAATTCCAAAAGGAACACTTGCTGTTTTCAATTCCAGGTGACACTTAGTGCCTAAAAGTGCCAGGTACACCACATGTTTTAATAAGCAGCAAATCAAAGTGGACATAAAAATAATAATTGAGATGAAAACGCTAAGTCCTTTAAAGATCCCCGATTCAGTCGGTAATAAAGGTGTAGTCTAAAGCTAGTGCTCGAACAGAAACAGAAAGGCTCCCACCGGGGGCCAAACACCTTCCAGACCCTACCATGACACCCCACTATCAGCAAGTAGTTTTCTGAGATTCTTGTTGCACCTTAAGTAAAGACGGCTGGAAAAAAATGATGCACATAAACTCATTAACTCCATTCTCACAAGTGTTCTCTGGATTTGGCAACTAGGTAATTTGCAACATTTCCTTAAAACTTCAAGGACTAACCTCGCTCATGAAACAATCAACATCTCAGCGAATCCAGAAAGTTTAGCTTAAAAACAACAACAAGTAACCTCCCCAGTGTCACTTTCATTACTATGGACCCATGGCTCTCCCCGCCAGCCACAGGTGTACAGAAACCCAAGTCCCACTCTCCACCAAGCAGCGTCGAGGGTCAGCTGACAAGAATGCTATGCCTGGGACTTCCCTGGTGGCGCAGTGGTTAAGAATCCGCCTGCCAATGCAGGGGACACGGGTTCGAGCCCTGGTCCGGGAAGATCCCACATGCCGCAGAGCAACTAAGCCCATGCGCCACAACTACTGAAGCCCGCGCTCCACAACAAGAGAAGCCACTGCAATGAGAAGCCCGCACACCTCAATGAAGAGTAGCCCCCGCTCGCCGCAACTAGAGAAAACCCGTGCGCAGCAACGAAGACCCAACAGAGCCAAAAAAAAAAAAAAAAACAAACAGAAACAAAAAGAAAAACAGAACGCTATGCTTACTCAATCACACATGGATCCCATGCTCTTTTATACTATATTTAATACTTATTTATATATGTTATACATTATACTTAATACATTACATTTAACATTCTTCCTCACTCAGGAAATGATCTTATCTTTCCCAAACATCCACCCCGCCACCGCACCCAACCATCTACCTTTCTGTTTGCAACAATGGGGTCTTTGACTAAATAGCACAGAGAGACCCCACTAAGATAATTATAGGTAGAGAACTAGAGATGACCATATCTTTTACACACAAGCTACTCACTTCTTCCGGATAGAAGTACTGAAGGTGACTGAGTGGGAAGACTGATTCAAATCCATCTCTGAATGAATCAAACTGCCTGGAAACGCCTTCATTTAGTGCCCAGAATATAACCAGCTGCAAAAAGAAAACTCTTTCAAAATCTGCGACAAGATTTCAGATTTCTTTCCTATTTAATATTTGGCAAACTACAGTGAAACATCCTTCCTGATCACTTAAAAAAAAAAAAATGAAGTCTTTAAAATATCTCCCAGTAAGCTATGTAAGTAAAAGACAAGTCAGGTCAACTTCTAATTCAGGGTCTGGCCAATAAGAAAATGTAAAAAATGCCATGTGTGTTATAAATTAATATATTTAGTGTGTTTTAAAATTCATTTATCAGTACATAAAATCCCTATGAGTTATACTTTACCTTACCAGATGAGAAGCAGATGAAACTTCCGAAGAGGATAAAATGTTATTGAGAATTAAAGATAATGTTTCAAGAGTCAAAATTACCAACTGTTAAGTGTTTTAAATTTTTAATGTGCAATTTTTAGTTCTAACTCCTGTTAAGTTCTTAGAGCCCAATCCTTCTGCAGTATGTGTCTCCACTTAGAGAAAGGTAAACTCTGGAATGCAGCCACGTGAAACTGAAGGGCCACAGAAAGCATCTGCTATTGGTCCAACATCTCCTAGTCATCAATGACTTTGGCTAACCCTTTGGATTCAGAAATAGGGGACCTACTCAGATAAAAATGAAAACAATAGCGTTTTGTTGACAGAAAAACACAAGCATTATTACAAATATTTTCAGAGAACCTAGTTTGGAGTTAACTCATCATTTACTAGTAAGCTGAAAGATTAATTTTCTCAAAGTAGGTAGTATGAGAACACAGCCCTACTGACTGTTAAAGGAATTATTTAGGAATCACAGAACTGTTAGGCATACTAAATAATAGAGGTCCTCTGCTATCTTCTTCTCTCAAACTGATGAAGAAACTGGAGCTGAAATTTTTCAGAGGTTCTATCTAAAATCCCACAGTAAGTTAGTGGAAAAGTCAGGTCTAGGAGGTATAGGTGGTATTTTGTCTGGAACCCAATGCTCTTTCCATTCAATGTCAGGAATAAACCAAAAGAAATTTTTCCAAAAGTAGTGATAATAAAGACTTACATAGGTTGTAATCTAAAACATAATTTGTATTCAGTACAAAATTGTTTTCCTTAACAAATATGGTCAAGGATCATGAAAGGCCTCACCAAACCCATAAATGTGTGCGCGCACGCACGCGTGGACAGCGTTAAAGGCTATTAGGTCAAGTTAGGTGGCTTGATAGAAAGGTAGAAATGCAGTTTAGTGACAACACAAGGGATGGCTGCTTTTCACTGATTTCTTCAAACTAAGAAAATGAGATGTTATTAGATAGTATTCAAGCTTGAAGAGAGAGAGTTCAAGGTTATAGAAGGTACTGCAAGACATCTGACACGTTCTCTCAAGAGCAAACAGAAGCGAAGGTCAGGAGAAGTGGACTTCGTGCAGTGATCCCGGGCGTCAAAGGTCTCACACCACGGTGTGCAGCAGCTACCGGACACGCACCTGTGCTTCACTCGACCCTCCCTTCCCTCCCCCGCCTCAAAGCAGGCCCCCCGGGCCCAGCCCCGCATGGCCACAGCTGGTCTTCGCCCCAGGGGGCGCTGCGAGTACGTACTCTTAGATACTCCTCCAAATTGTGGATGGTGACCGGTATATCCTTTCCTCCTTTCTTCAGTTCGATGTTGGGAAACCCCGGCAGAGTGAAATCCAATCCTAGATCTTCAACTGAGCAGCCGTTCATAGTCAGGGTTTCTAATGCATACTGTAGACTCTCTTTGGTCTAAAAAAAAGGGGGCGGGGGGTCAAGCCCAGTAATTCAGTCAGTTATGTTTGTGTTTATGAAATAAAAGATATGCTAATAAATTTTATGGGTTCCCTTAGCTCTTATTTCTTTCTTTTTTTGTCATCATCTACACAAAAATAAGTCACTGAGATCAGAAAGGAAATAATCTTAAACACTTCAAAATCCAATTATTTTATATGAGAAAACAAGATAGCCTGAGTGCTCCTCTGCAATGAGGTGTCCGCTACTCAGTCTGACCATATTCAGTCAGATTTCACAGAAAGGCCATAATCATTTGCACAGTGGTCAATTTAAGAGGGTAGGCTCTATAGAGCCAGACAAACTTTTTATAAATTCTAGGCTAATCTTAATGAATCCAATACATGTATATAGCAAATACTGAGTAATACAGTGCAGTTAGGAAATTGCAGATACAAATAATGCACTATCTAGTATAAATAAATTTTTTCTCTGCAAGCTCAAGTCTAAAGAATACCCAGAGATTCTTCATTCGATTACTGTAGGCCCAGCATTAACAAATTTGTATTCATACAGCAACAGTGTGATGAAAAAAGGCTCTAGCAAACCCCTAAGAAAAGTCAACTCCTACTCTGAAGACAAATGTTAAAAAGTTAGTATTATTCACTTTTTAAAATGTTTAAGATCATGAAAGGCTTATATAAAATATAATTTCTGAATCAAAGACCAACACACAAAACTGCAAATTCTATCTGAAAATGAAGGTATCCAGTATAGGAGAAAGAAGGTAAATGACCTTCCGAATTAAAGATGCCTCCGAGTATGAAATTCCTAATGGCTAAACAGTCGAAGTGCAGAAAATCATTTAAACAAAAAAAAGGCTACGAAGTTCTGGTTAACAGTCATTTTTTAAAGAGGAAAGTGAAAGCTGCGTAGGATTACAGATAATTCAAAACACAGAGGAGGGTTAGGGTTAAGGTAAAATACATTGTTGAGAATTTTTACTCCTCTGCAAAAATACATGTTTAGGTCTCTCTCAGTTTCGGGAACATCACTGGATGACACACAAAGAAAGACTTTTCATTTTACATTTGAAATATTCTTCAGCAAAAGGACTTAAACTCTCCATTTTAACGTTCTCTGACTAGAAAGCTCTCCAAAATGCTATCATTGATAGGAATCTAGAATATACAATATGTCCTTGAGATGTTTAAAAGGAATTAGCTGTCTCTTTCTCTAGACCTTACACGTTAAATTGAAAGCCAAGTTTTAGCCCATTTTCCATGTGCCTTTCAAGAATTTAAACTGCCCAGTGGAAACTCAGCCAGGACAACTTGCTCCATCAGAATGCTTTATAAATAATGAGATGAGGTGTGTGAGAATACCACCAGTCCTCATGTTCCAGTTGCCAGTTTCTGGAGTGTGGTTTCTGTGCTACGGATTTTATATTTTTAAATTGGTAACATCAGGAATAATAAAGATTAGAAGAACAAATCTCCAAAGATTTGAGAAAGAGAACTGTGGCAGCACACTGCACTGGAGACAAGGGTAAGTAAGAGAGCTTGCAAAAGCTGTCAGAGTGTGGGCTCCAGAGCAGACAGCCTGGGTTTCAGTTCTAGCTCTCCGGTGTTCTAGGTATGTGACTGTGGGCAGGTTACTCAACCATCTGCCTTGGGTTTCTCATGTGTAAAGTAGGGGTAACGGGAATATCTAAATCTCACAGCAGATTAAATGAATGAGTACACGTAAGGCTCGTGGAAGAGCACCACAAGCTGTCCTGTATCTGGAGCGGGCGGGGCTGTCTGTGGTGGTGTTTGCGTTATTTTCCTAAGAGATGATCTTAAATAAGATGACAGTAGTTTAAAATTTAAACCTTAAAAGTTGGTGAGCATAAACCTTACTAAAAATCCCAAGACAACAGGTTTTATATGGAAAAGAGGGACCTGGCTTCTTTAAACACCAATTTCTCTTAATAAACATTTACCCCAAAATTACCATTAATAATTACCGATTAATATGGGAGATAAAATTAATTTTCTTACAAATCACCTCCTTCCCCGACAAAAAGTATTCTAAAAACCCCATCTACTATAAGCTCCTCTCTATCTTAAGAGATGTGACACTTTTTCTAGCTACAGAATCTTAAATCTCTATTCTTATTTTACGTAATTTATAAAATGGGAGTTGATTTAACACTGGTCCACGTTACCTGCCCCCATACAAGACGTCTGACTCTATGCCACTTTTTAAAAATACAACTTTGTCTTCTTCCAATGTCAGACACAGAACCACTGTTATTCTCAAATGATTTAATTTTGTTAATGTATAGAGAATATACATTAATGATTTAAAGATCAAAATTACCCATGAGATCTAACAGAGAAACCTTAACAGATGTCACCAAGAAACAGTGATACCTACCATGACCTTTAAAAATATCTTCCTGAGATCTCTCTAGAAACAGATGAACTGTTCCTAAATTAAGCCATCTTTCTGGAAAATCAATCTGTCCTGCGAATAGCCTTATTGATTCAAATGCTTACTAAAAGAACTCAGTATGATAGAGTATCTGCCCAGATACATAATGTCCATCTAAAATATAATAAACAAGAGCCCTATGGTTTTAGTTAGAGGTGTATTTTATTTGCTGGTCAAGCTGTCTGTTCAACACCTGCTGTTATTACAGGTCATCTTACCAACTGTAAAATCATATGCTTCAGTTATTATAATAAAAATTTAAACTCTTCCAATATAAAATAATAATTGGACCAAATACAAATCATTGACAAAGAACTCATCTTTCTACAAAAAGAAACTGATCCACTTGACTGTCTCATTTTCTAAGCCTACCTGGGATTTATCTTGTTCAAGTCTTTTCTTCTGTCTGACAATGTCTTCTAGGTGATACACTGATCTGGCTACAACTGGGTCAATGTCAAACAAATCGTGTGACGTCAGCGAAGTTTCTTGCCGTAGCATCCATTTATAAAAAGGTAAGCCCAGGGGAAGGTCCACCTGAAAGAGAAGGTGCAAATATCACAACAGTCACACCAAGCTTCTAGCACTGCCTCAATTCTTTAAGTGACACTTCAAGAGGTCATTTTAAAAGGTCAAGTAATCCCCAGGGGAAAAAAACATATTTAAAGAACTGTTTCTCTCAGTACATGAAACTGTCCCCATTTAAACTCAATTTGGGGCTGATATTGTTAAAAAAAAAAAAATCGAAACCTGAAGATTCCTATTGAAACACTGGCCCTAAAAAAGAAGTTTTCAATGATGGACATACATTCTCCATAAGGACCTCAACACCAAGAGATGTTTAGAGGAGTCTTTCTCAATTTTGGACCAAGTGAACTTAATTCCACTTCAGTCTGTATTATTGCATATTCGGAAGGAAGAATGTAGAAGACCAATTACTTATAACTAAAATGAAAAAATGGAACTTCAAAAATAACTGATTAACAGCACATTCTTTCAACAACAATGAAATTGTAAGCCTGACATCAGATGAAAACGTCTTACACATACTGACAAAGTATCTCAGAAAACATGAAGAAAAAAACGAAGAAAAGTCCAGAAACATTCAAACCTCTCTGTGAATACTAATTTTTTGGGTTATTTTCACTCCTGCACGTTAATGGAAATTTACTGCAGTTTAGCCACATGCTCATACTTTTCCTATTGAATTAAAAATCTAACTCAAACACTTAAAAATATATATAATTAAAACCACCCTTAATGTTGCCTGATTCTCTGAACCCTTGCTACTAAAGGAACGGTCCACAGACTGGCACTTGGGTATCACCTGAATGCTGGTAAGAAAATGTGGAAACCTGGGCCTGACCCATGAACTGCTGAATCAAAACTGGCTTTTTAAATAAATTCTCCAAGCAATTCATATGCACATTAAGGTTTGTGAAGCAGTGTTTTAAAATATAGCATTAAATGCAGGGGATTAAGGTACCGTCACAGAACACAGGTACAAAAAAATTGTAGGAAAAAAGGTAATTCTATACTTACCAATCTGAAATCCATGATAGCCTTGGCCATTAATTTTCCTAAGAAGCGAAACTTCATCTTAACTTTTGCGATATGAGCTGGCTTAGCTGTCCTACCAAAGGGAAGCGCAAACAGGCCTTGGAGGTTTTGAATATACTTGGTCCCTTCTTGGCTTCCTATAAAATGAGTAAATCACCAAACTTTAGATGCTATTTCCCAAAACAAGACAGACCCGGTAATTAAGAACATTTAAGAAATTCAGTGTTCTCAAAATCAGATAGCAAATCACAGAATGAAGTCCTCTAGAGCTGGAAGGGTCTCCCTTATTTGATAAATGAGAAAACAAAGGTGAAAAGAAATTAGCTCAGAGAGCCAGGCCCTCTACTATAAGCTAAATATATATAATGAATTGTAAGGGCCCTTTACCTGAACTGAATAACAAATTGACTTAGTCACAGATTAGTATTACCTTTTGGATTACTAAGAGTTACTTCTTCCCCTCTCCAGAGACCCAAGTCAGCTCTCTGTAGTTCCTGAGATACAAGTGCATAAAACTCCAGTGTAGGCCCCAGACCTGTGCCAACCTACAGAGGAACATAAGTAGGACAAGTTAAAGTTTAGAATCTGTGCTGCCCTTTTTTTTAACCTGCCAACCTTTTGGCAATGGATACTAATAACAACTGTCTACCAGAATGTATTAGAGGTTATTTCCCAAACTGTCCTGTCTTCCCTCAGTCCAGGTCACCTGGAATGAGAACCAGCAACCCTTTACTATTTCCTGCTTCCTGTGGCCCCAACATTTTAATTGTATGGTTCAAACTCATATACTAATACGAGTACCCTTGCAGCTATATACCGTGCCCTCAGGGAACAGATGGCACTGTCTGGAATGGATTTCTTTCCCATTCTCTCTCTGGTGAACTGTTCCCCTGGAACCAACTCAAATGTCCACTCCTTAGGAGAAGCCTCTTTATCTGCCCAAGCAGTTACTTTGCTTCTTTTTCAGAACTTACATTTTGGCTACTTAAGTACTCACCACATTAGACTACCATGATTTCATTACATGCTTGCGTACCTCACTTAGGGGTAACTTTAATTCACCTTGTATCCATTGTAGTGCCGGGGCAAACACCAGCCATTTAATAGAGGTTTGTTGAATAAAACACAAAAAAAGGAACGTCTGGACCCACACCAGCACCCACATTATTCCTTCATGTTCTAACAAGGTCCTATCAGCTCACACCATAAATTAGATATGCAACTAAAGATAAGTTAATTCCATAGTTTATAAGCCTAATCTAACCACAGTCCTGTCAAGAAGGTTATATTTCACTTACTGATTACTTGTAAATAATGAGTATTATTGCACCATTAACACAGTTCCTTTCCCCACTAGCTTAAAGGATCTGATGTAGTCCACAAAACAGTCAACTGTAACTTTCCAAACAGTGACCCGCTTGGGTCTGGCAAAGCTTTCTAACCCAGCTCCACGTCTCTGTCAGTACTCCACGGCTGTAACTGGCATCAGTATTCACCTCCTGCTGCAACCACAGCCTTGGAGCCACCCGTGATGCTTCCCTTTCTGGCGCCTTAACAACCCATCATTAAACACTGTAAACCCCACCTTCAGAATATGTTCCAAACTGGTCACCACAGCATCTCTTATCTGGCCCAGTGCTAGAGGCTCCTAAGTGGTCTCTGCAATGGCGCTCTCCACACCTCATGTCCTACTCTCACAGCGTGAGAGTGGATCCTCATACAACCTAAGTTCACATCATTCCTCCACAGCCTCCAAAGGCTCCCCATCTCGTTCAAGCAAAAGCTCAAATTCTTAGCTTGGCCCGGGTGTCCTATGTGATCGCTTGACTCCTATTTCTAGCCACTGTCATCCTCCAACAGGCAGAGAATTCTGCCTCAGGGCTTTTGCTTCACTTTTCTTCTGCTAAGAGATAGCCTTTCCCCTAGATAGTAATGACTACTGCTCAAATGTCACCTCATTCCACCCTATCCTCTCCCCATCATGCTCTATCTTCTTATTTTGCTTTAGTTCTTCAGCACACATCCTACATATACATATACATGTACATGAATGAATGAGTGTGTGTGTGTGTGTGTGTGTGTGTGTGTGTGTGTGTGTGTGTGTATTGGCCTCCCCAAACTAAAAGCTCCATGACAGTAAGGACTTTGTGTATTTTGTTCTCCACTCACACGTGAGCCTAGGAGGAAGGTAGGGAAAGAAGAAAAGAAAAAAACTGCAGTAACACCTGGTATCCACCAGATGGTGCTTTAAAGCCAGTTAATCCTAGCTCCTTTTAGCATAATTATCCCAGGTTAAACAGAAATCATATATTAGATCAGCCTATTTCCTTCATCCAAATACTGTTACTGCTAACAGTAAAACAGACTTAACTTAAAATATTAAGTGACATGGGCAAAACTGTATACACTTTCATCCCAGGAAGCCTCTGTGAGGGTGGAAGGACCAGGTCACACCTGCTCTGGCGAGTCACCCCTGCACTGGGCTGGCCAGCAACCCCATAGATAGACCTGACCTTTCCAGGAATCTTTATCCTACCCAGCCACTCCCTTAAAAAAAAAGGTAGGTGCTGTGGTTTTGCTTCATTTGTTTTGAAAGGAACGAGGAGACACAAAATTTGCCAGCCCCAAAGGTCTCTTTGGCATGCGGATTACTTACAGCTGAAAACAATCAAGGCCCAAAAGACTCAGGGAAGAAACTGACTTATACTCTCTAACTGCCTAAAAGAATTTTGATAAAGGGCCGGTTCCCACAACAGAGCTATCACCAGAGGTATCTGCAAAGAATATGGGCTAGGGATGGTGGGAGGAAAACAGGGCCTAGGGATCAGAGTCCACTCTGGGTCCCATTGTCTCTGCCTGGCCTGGCAAATATTTGTTTACCAAACATCTGCTCCATGTGGACTGCCTTCCTCCCCGCTTTGAAGTCCCAAACCACTACCCCCAACATCCTCTTCTGTCTTTGGCTGAAGACAGTATTTAAGAGGAGGGTTTTGGCCATTTTGGTGAGTTACTCAGACTTCCTGTGACCAGCCAGAAGAACCTAGGAGGGTAGAGGAAAATGTCTTCCAAAAGGAAGGAAAAGCATAAAGCTCTAGAAACAAACACAGAAAAACAAAAAAGTTTGACAACTTGTGTTATTTGAAACTTTCAAAGTCTTTCTCTTTCAAAAGCTAATGCTTATATACTAGCATATACCACGTAACAGATAACGTTGTGTTTTACACATTTTAGCATTTAATCACTTAAACAACATAATGAGGTAGGCACAGTCACCGTGCCCTTCGTTGGGTTACTACTGGGGAGTTTACATAACTAGCCCGACTTCATACAGCTAGTAAGTGGCAGCACCAGGCTCCCCAGTCCATGCTCCTAACCTTTCATCGTCCTGGAGGCATAGACCATGTGACAGGTAATGGGCTCAAGTGGTTTGCTGAGCCCAGAGACTGGCTTAGTTCCTCCCTGGCTTACCAGTCATCTCTATTCAAGAATGGAGCCCATTCTGTTCTGACATTTTGGTCAGGATTCTTCTAGAGCTAGTTAGAAAGGCTTCCTAACAGACACCAGCTGACTTGTACGGTTGAATCTGGTTGACAACCCGAGGCCCTAAGCATATATAAAGCCAGCACTCCAACCCTTCTTCCTCAATGAAGTTGGCTCACAGAATTTCTTCCAGAGTCATCAGGAAAGACCCATCAGTGAAAATCATAAAATTGTGATTTCTGTATCAGCATTTCAATCCTGACCCGTGGAACAATCAGCGTGATGCTATTTTGAACTTAAGTTTAGGTTTCATGTAAGACGCAATCTGAACAGGGGCATGAAGGATGAGAGAGTAAAGACGTTCATTCCTGACGAGAGAAAAATATGTTGGAGTAAAACAAAGTAGAAAAAGCGTGTTTAAATAACCAAGCAGAACAAGCTGGCTACAGCAAAGGTCTTACAGTTTCATGAGTAAGAAATTTGGACATGTAAACATATAAGAGCTGTATCCTCTGAGCAACAGGCATGACCAGGGTAGATTCAAAAGACCCAAATTTCTTATCCCAGCTTCCATTCCGTCTGCCTCCCATCCCCTCCAGAGCTACTCCTTTCTGCTCTTCACCACCAAGCCTGATCCTCTGGTTCAAGCTACACCCTTTGATTCCTTAACTCTCCCCTCTCTTTCCTGAAACAGGCTCCTCATCTGAAAGGCTCATTCACTTGGTACCTCTACCACTCACTTTCCACACCCATTCGCACTCTGTCCTGCGTCCCCCCAACTACGCTGTGATCCTGGGAATGCAGGAACTCTGCCATAACCTGGATCCTGGCACTCTGTATACTTAGTACGTAACTACTTACAATTTTAAATTTGATGATTAAATACTGTCAACTATTCAAACGTCTTAATGAGGAAGAGAAAATGCTTAAGAAAACGAGTGAAAAATCAAAGTCATGATTAAAATCACTTGGTTAACTACAGACAGCTTTGTAGATTAAACTGCTACATACACATAGTGCTCACCAAGAGCCCGGCACGGTTCTAACTCTTCACCACATGAACTGTCACAACTCTGAGGCTGTACTACAACCCACACTTCACAGAGAAGAAAACTGGGAGGCAGAGTGGTTGGCTTTTATAAATAAATAATAAGTAAATGGAGTATTTGGAAATGTCATGTCCGTTAAGTTTCAGATGTCCAAAAACTTAAGTTTTGTCTTAAAAAAAAAAAAATTAAGATACTTCACTGCTGGTCCAGTGCGTTAAGACTCTGCGCTCCCAATGCAGGGGGGCCACGTTCGATGCCTGCTCAGGGAACTAGATCCTGTATGCGTGCTGCAGCTAAGAGTCTGCATGCCACAACTAAAGGAGCTCGCATGCTGCAACTAAGAATTCCTCATGCCGCAACTAAAAAAAGATCCCACATGCTGCAACTAAGACTCGGCGCAGCCAAAATAAATAAATAAAATAAATAATAAATAAATAAAATAAATATTTTTAAAGGAAGGAAAGTATCCCCAGGAGACTCAATACTTCAGAGTCAATTATAGAAAATCATTATTTTGAGTCTTTTGGCATACTGGCCTGGCTATTTAAAAACAACTCAAAAGAAACAAAAGAAAGATTAGAAAGAAAGTAAAGCTGTCTTTTTTCATGGGTGACATGACTGTCTACAACATGGAACAGCAAATTACAGCTCAGGCCCTACTGCCTGTTTTGTACAGTCTGTAGGCTAAGAATGGGCTTTACAATATTAAACAGTTGAAAAAATCCTTGAATAATATCTCACAATGTGTGAAAATTATATGACTTCAAATTTCAGTGACTATCAATAAAGTTTTATTGGAACACAGCCCTGCTCATTCATGTTTGTATTGTGTACGGCCACTTTCACACTACAAAGCCAGAAGTGAGGAGCTGTGATGAAGACCACATGGTCCACAAAGCCTGAAACATTTATTATCTTGCTCTTCACAGAAAAGTTGCCCAAGCCCCGTATCTACAACAATCCTAAATGATCTATTTAAAATTTTTAGAACCAATAATTAAGTTATCAAGGTCACAGAAAACAAGGTCAACAAAGAAAACTTTACTTCTACAAACTAACAGCAACTGGAAATTGAAAAGAAAGAACAATATTATTTTCAAAACCATCAAAAAACATGAACTATTTGGGAGGAACTTAATAAAACATCTACACGAGAGACCTCTAGACTGCAGTTATGAAGCATACTGAGAGAAGTTAAAGACCTAAATCAGAGAAAGGCTACGCTGTATTCACACACTGGAAGATTCAATACCATAAACATCAACTCTCTCCCAAACTGATCATGATTCAACACAAACCTAATCAACATCCCGTGAGAGACTTCCCTGGTGGCGCAGTGGTTAAGAATCTGCCTGCCAATGCAGGGGACACAGGTTTGATCCCTGGTCCGGGAAGACCCCACATGCCGTGGAGCAACTAACCCAGTGCGCCACAACTACTGAGCCTGTGTGCCACACCTACTGAAGCCTGCACGCCTTAGAGCCTGTGCTCAGCAACAAGAGATGCTACCGCAATGAGAAGCCCGCGCACCGCAGTGAAGAGTAGCCCCCGCTCACCACAACTGGAGAGAGCCCGCGCGCTGCAACAAAGACCCAATGCAGCTAAAAAAAAAAAAAAAAAAACAAAAACACAAACTCAAAACAGATCGTAGGCCTAAATATAAGAGCTAAAACTATACAACTCCTAACAAAACAAATAAGAAAAAATGTTTGAGAACACGGTTTAATGGAAATTTTCTTGGGATACAAAAAGCATAAACCAGAAAGGGAAAAAATTGATAAACTGGATTTCATCAAAATTAACAACTTCTGCTCTTTCAAAGATACTTCATCAGGAAATGAAAAGATAAACAACAGGCTGAAAGAAAATATTTGCAAAACACTTATCTCATAAAGGACTTGTATGCAGAATGTATAAAGAACTCCTAAAAGCTCTGATAAAACAAAACCCAATGAAAAAGTGGGCAGAATTCCTGGACACTTCCTCCAAAGAAGATAAGAAATGAAAAGATAGTATCATTAATCATCAGTGAAATGCAAATTATAACTACAGTAAATCCACTAGAATAACTAAAATTAAAAAGACTGGCAATAACCAAGTTTTGGTAAGCATGTGAAATAACTGAAATTCACATACTACATTACTGGTGGGAAGGAAAAATGGGGCAGTTACTCTGGGAAACGGTTTGGTGTTTCATATAAAGTCAAAACATACCTTACCAAAAGACTCAGCCATTCAACCCTGAAGTATTTTGTATTTTACCCAAGAGAAATGAAAACATATGTCTACACGACGACTTGTACACAAATGTTCACAGCAGCATTACTCATAAGAGTTAAGAAAGTGGAAACACCTCAAATGTGCATCAACTGATGGTTAGGTAAACATATGATGGTATGTCCACGTAATGGACTATTACTATTATTCAGCAATAAAAGGAAACAAACTGATACACGCAACAACATGAATTAGCATTACACTAAGTGAAAGCAGAGTAACACAAATGGCTACGTACTATATGACTCCATTTATTATGATACTGTACAAAGACAAAACTGGAGGGACAGAATACAGATCAATGGTTGCCAGAGATTGGGGATGAAGGCTGGGGACTGACTGCAAAACGGTCTAAGACAACTTTCTGTGGTGATGGGATTTTTTCTTTATCTTGATGTGGTTGTGGTTATAGACTGTATACATTTGTCAACACTTAGAAATGTGTATCTTAAAAGTGTGCATTTATGATATAAGAGTTGTAAATAGACCTGATTTTTTTAAAAACGCAGTTCAAACATTTTGAAAGTTATGTTTAAAGCCTTTCACTTTATCAACCTAAAGATTACACCAACACTTGCTCTAATGCCAGGAAAAAAAAAACCCTTTTATTATGCAATTTAACCTCGAAAAATGGAGAACTTAGAACAAATGATTCAAGAGAAAACAGAGTACATCTCAAGTTTTGAGATAAATTTCCCAATCGTCTTTTAGAATTTCACAGGACCAAGAAACTCTAGGGACATCTTATCAAGAGCACAAGTCAACACAGCCTCATAAGCTCACCTCATTTTCATACTGAATTTCTAACATGGCCCGTGAGCTGCCGAGATCCTGCATCACAGACTCTGCTTGTTTCAGCAGCTCCTCTCTGTTCACAGTACGCTGCAAAGAAAAGTACAAATGTGAGGAAACTTTGATAAACAGGTGGCATTTCTCTCAGTGCAAAAAAAAAAAATCAATTCAATCATTAAAAATTATTTCTTAAAAAAGAAGCACACCTCAGAAGAGGTTTTAAGACATAGCTGCAGTGCTATAAACACTGACAGCATCCTGCTGTACGTGAAGAAAAGCTAGATGTGAGTGTAGTTATTAGCTTGAGCCCATGGCAAATTCAGAAAATTCAACTTGTTGAAGAAAGGATCTCTGTAACCTTCTCAAACATCAATGCAATTCAGGGCTGTGGCTCCATGAAATCTCGCTGTGTACATTTATAGTTTGGTGATGGAGAAATAGGTGTGGAGGTGACAGGTGAGCTGGAAACCTACTGGCTCTGACCAGCAGAGATCCTACAAGCACCACTGCAAATATCTATTAATGAGATGCAGGGGGATGAGAAAGGTCTTGATAGATTTCCAAATTCTACCTACACCTTGTTTATGGAATCCTAACGATACAAATAAAGATAGGATTTAAGAACAATGTTTTTTTGTTTTGCTTCTCATTCCTCCCACTCCCCCTTTTTAAGCCATTACTAATGGCTTCTGTGAGACTTTTGGAGATAGAAGTTTGTAGGAAGACAGACTTGAATAAGAATCCTCAGCAAGAAAAAGGATGATGAACAAAGAAGTCCTAAGTAAAAGGCAGTGCGGTGTGAGAAGTGCAGAACTAGTCTCAGATGTAAATGGCCCAGGGCTGTGTGGTTTAGAGTTATCACCATGCGGCCAGGATTAGAAGCACAAGAAGATGCAGTCAGCAATACAAGGCTGACGGGTATAGAGACATGAACTAGATCAAGGATTTTGTTTGTCTCTTCTAATTGGTGTGATTTGCTAAGACAATGATGTGGATTTGATTAATTCTACCTACTGCATAAAGGGATCAATTATAAAAGGGAGATACGGTTAGAGTTCTTAATTTAGAAAGGAAAGGAAGGAGGTCTCAGTGAAAGAAGAGAAGATTCTTCCTTGGCACAAGAGTTATGGAGAGTAAAAGAGAAAAACAACTGTAGAAATCATTACAGAAACCGGGGTGGGAGGGAAGGACTCTTACTGGAGGATAAAGAAGAATCCCAAGAGATCCCAAGAGACTGATAGGAAAATATGGCTAACACATATGATAAGAAGGTAAGCAAAGAAGATAACTGTGACTAAGATAAGCCTCTAAACCAATAGGGATAATTAGATGCATCACATTTCTAGTTTATCCATTATCAGTATGACTTATCTTTAAATATTTTCGGGAGAAACTTACTTTTTTTCTATCCAATCTAGGTGCAACTCTGCTATCTTGAGAATCAGACTGGTTGATTTCTGGGTTGGTATCAAGTAATCTTTGCATTGCTCGGTCCCGATCAAACGCAGTTACATAAAAAAGCATTTGCCGGGTATCAAAAGGGAAGAAAAACGGGCTGTAAAAAGATGCGATATAAATTTATTAACTGAATTAGAATCAGAAACCATTAAAAAACCCTGGCTTAGAAACAACTTTTGATATGATACAGATTAATAATTATAATGTAACCAATAAAAATGGTCTACTCAACTAATTTTGAAGAATTTTCATAATTCTTGCATGAAATTTCTAAGTGATCAAGTAATAATGCATTAAGTAGCCATTCACTATGAAATCTGAAATTCAACCATTAAAATCAAGTCCATCCAAGATCATCTTTAATCTCTCAATGACATTCAGTAAGCATAACATGACTAGTGAAGGCGAAATTTTAAAATATAATCACCACCTCACCAGGTTGCCAACCCATCCCATTCCACATAGACACAAGTAATGGTTTCACTAAGTTCATGATTTTCCTCTGGGCTTTGGCATTTGTTAAGTCACTCAAAACTGCCAAAAGGCAGCTGCTTATCTTTAAAGAATGAACTCTGCAGTACCAAGGCCCCGCTGCGTCTTGACATATGATTTTGGCAGTTCTTGACACAGAACCGTCCAGAGCACTTCCTATGATTATCTAAGCATCCAGCATCTATTCTGTACAATATGAGTAGCCACGCAAGGATGTGGGCAGTGTGACTAAAAATCTCCCATTTAAAAATTTTCATTTTAATTCATCTAAACGTAAATACAGGGCTTCCCTGGTGGCGCAGTGGTTGAGAGTCCGCCTGCCGATGCATGGGACACAGGTTCGTGCCCCGGTCCGGGAAGATCCCACATGCCGCGGAGCGGCTGCGCCCATGAGCCATGGCCGCTGAGCCTGTGCGTCCGGAGCCTGTGCTCCGCAACGGGAGAGGCCACAACAGTGAGAGGCCCGCGTACCGCAAAAACAAAAACAAAACAAACAAAAAAAACAAATAAACGTAAATACAGCTACATGTGGCTGGTGGCTCCCGTATCCATCAGTGCAGTCCTACAGTCTCCAAGAATGTAGGTCTGGACCCAAACAGGCTCAGAGAGAGAATCAACCAAACTCCACCTCTGGTGTCCAATTTTATGATGGAAGAGGGCTGAATCTCCTCACTAAAAATCCTTGTGTACTTCCCTATTTCATACATAAAGATACTATCAAGTAGACCTAGTGCCGGCCCCAGCTCATCTAGCCTGTTTGGATGCTGAAGCTACACAATTAAGCAAGCTATGATCAAAAATCGCATTAACTAAACACATTTAAATAGGTTTGCTAAAGACTATGTTTTTGTAACAAGATATATAAAGATCAACACAATGATAACACCCCCAAGCCCACCACTACAGAAGTGATCGTCTTACCAGGTTTTTCCTAGTTCAGTAAGCCATGTTGGGATGTTTCCCGTCATGATTACTAAAGGATCCTGAAGCTGCCTATTTGCTTTTGCTGTCAACTTACTGTTAATAAATTCACTAGTTGGGATAATTTCCTTGCACACTGCATTCTGTAAAATGTTAAAAAAAAAAAAAAGTCTATTATGTAGTAAAACATTAGGATTATAGTCACCATCGTTTCCTTTATTCCCAAATATGCGTGCAGAGTGCCGAGATTTCCCCTGCTGGTTTCCAACATACAGCTTCCTGTTGGTATGTCCCAACCTGAATGACAGCTTTCACAACGTACAGCTGAGACAGCCCAACCCCCACGCACCACTGACATAGCAAACGCTTCATGCAGGGCCAGCTCCTTCACTCTTCCCTCCACTAGCGAAGTATCAAAGACAAGCATTCAACTTTCACTTGAATTTAATACACATCTTAAATAAATGAACTTTTAGCTAAAGGTACCTAAAGATTTTTTAACTAATAATGTTCAATTTTTATGTGGTAGCTTAATTTTATAAATTATAGCTAGAGAATATTTACAAGTCTGCCAAGAGAGCTAGGTCTGCCTAGAGAACTAAATTAAATGTATGTATATTTCATTATATTGCTCTTAAGACTACCGAGGTGGCAGTTTAATTCTTAAAAACAATAAAATAAAGCATAAATACTATTTTGCCTAGATGAATTTTTACCTAATGATGACACATTTGGGAGAATGCAGAATTTTTCTTGTTGATACAGCTTTTACAGTAAAATAGATTCATGTTTTTGGAGATTAAAACCAGCAAGTTGAACGTTAATATTTCTTAAGTGGTATGATTGTTCAGAGCATTCTATAGTATTTTGGGGAAATATCAGTTGCAAAGACTAAGAAACTACTTAATATCCATCTTGCCCTGTAAAAACCACTTGCTCAAGTTATCGTATAAATACTACCACTGAAATATAAATGCAAAAGAAAATCTGACCATATTTTTAAACTCAAAATAGGTGACTTTACTGTATGAAGTACACAGAGCTGCTTTACGCTTTGTTCTTACTAACATACTGGAAGAGTATCTTTCATACATGCTGGGCTAGGATCTGTGCTGTTCCGCTGAATCATCGTTTCTACTTCTAGTACAACAGGAAACTGATCAAGCACTAGACAGACACTAAGAAAAAACATGTAATGGACAACACATCAGGGAAAAGTTCGAAAGTAGACAACATTACTCACATCATACAAGTAATACCAGTATCGACTGATGGCATGTAAAACTCTTAAAAGAAGAATCACATCTAATGAAGGGTCTTCAAAAGTTATATTTTCAGGTGGTGTGGGTATGAGGTAAACTTCTAAAGGATTTGATACTGACGGGCACACTCCATCTAGAGGGCAAAAGATCAAAGTTTGATCAAAGTGTTGATCAAAGTTAGAAAGGCAGAGTCAGCGAAGCCAGCATCATCTCAACATGCCTAAAAACAGTAACCACGAGTGGTTAAGATTTAACGCTCGGTATCTTACTAGTAGAGTACTGACAGCTTGAACAATTTTTTTCCCCTTTTTATCTTATAGATAAATCATCCAGGCTTAGGAAAATTTCACTTTCTCTCCCATACTCATACATTGTAAAGGAGAAAAACTGACTCCTTTGCATTCCTCCTTTATATCAGAAAAATAACTGACAGTAAAATGGCCAGAGAGGAGTAAAGAAAAGGTGTTTAAATTAAGTTCACTGTTACAGAAATTTCCTGGATTTTTTTATATCCGGTTTAAAATGGCCATGTAAGATAAACAAATACTCCCAAGTTATAAATCTGATAAAAATAAGATTTGGTTATTTAATCCAAGACTTAGGACATGATAGACTGTGATAGTTTCCAAGTAGGATCTGCAATTCCTTTATTCTTAGATCTCATAAAGTAATAGCATTAAAAAAAAGAGAGAGATTGAAACTGTTGCCATTTACTTCTACCAAGCAAAGAAATTAAAAATCACAACACTATCTCTGCATAAAAGGGCAATTGTTTTAATACCAAAAACATAGAAAACAAATATCTCAAACACCCTTTTATATAGAAAAAACTGAGTTTTATGAAAAACAAAGTTGCTACAATGCCCTTACTTCTGTGGATCAGGGAAAATTTCATCAACAACACCAGTGTTTGGAAATCCCTGATAGGAGCTGGTCCCCAAGGACTGCAGCCTATTGGTAAGGCACTGTAACCATCTTATAAAAAAGAAAGGGAGAGGGGCTTCCCTGGTGGCGCAGTGGTTGGGAGTCCGCCTGCCGATGCAGTGGACACGGGTTCGTGCCCCGGTCCGGGAGGATCCCACATGCCGCAGAGCGGCTGGGCCCGTAAGCCATGGCTACTGAGCCTGCGCGTCCGGAGCCTGTGCTCCGTGGTGGGAGAGGCCACAGCAGTGAGAGGCCCGCGTACCGCAAAAAAAAAAAAAAAAAAGAAAGAAAGAAAGGGAGGAAATGAGCAAAGTTAGACTGGAAGGAAATACTACAAAGGAAGGTAAGTCAATTGGGAGGTTTTACTACTTTCTGTAGTCATTTTATAACCTAGCAGAACTTTTTATTCCTTCTATAATTGGTGGATCACACTATTATAATGAATAACAATAAAAATTAAGGGTCAACCTGCCAATGTTCAGCCTCTTCTTTAGTGCATATGCTCTACTAATGAAATTTGTTTTTGTTTTCATAAAAACATGAATTCTTCATGGAAAGAATGGTAAGTTTTCCCACAAATTCTTTCAAGATAACTTTTCACCTTCTAGACATTAAAGTCAAGGGTTCAATTAAAAGCAGCCAAGCATTTGTAGTAATTCGTATTTTTATAAATTATATTAAAAGATTTTACTACTAGATATAAATCACTCTGTCAAGACAGGAAGACTACTGCCCCATGGCGATCTCCTTGCCCCTCTAGACATCACTTACCGTTCCACAACTCATCGTGCTTTTTTGCATTTCTAGGGGAAGTTTTTGTTGGAGCTGTTTGGGCTCTTCCTCTTTTGCCACCAACACAATCTTTATTGCTTTCTTCATCCTCTCTCACGGGTTTGTACCTAAAGTAGTAAGAGTATGTAAACCCAAAGTAGATTTTAAAATGGCGAATTATTCTGCAAGGCCAAAGTGCAAGCCACAGACACCACAGAGTTACCAGAACAACTCTCTGAGGGCTATCCTCTCTCTCCCTAGTTGTGGATTTGGAGAACTGCCAATGGGACTGCTTCCTAGAAAAGATCACCTAGGAGGGGCCACCTGAGAAACTCCAGGGGGTGGCTCTGAGAAGAATCACCCTGTTTAAATAAGTAGTAGACATTCACCAACAATGCAAGAAGCTGCATCCAAATGCGTCTAAGGGCTCAGAGATGCCGAACTTCGTACTACCTAAAGGAACATCATCTTACGGAGACATTTTTGCCTTATTTAAAGACTTGAAATGAAGCTACTAGAAAAGTAGGTGCAAATTATGATTATTTATTGCCCAAACACATTTTCAAGTAGACTTAATGAGGAAGCTAAATATACACACATACACACACATGCACACACACAAGATGGAACATTTGAAGTGGCTTTTAATAATAAAACATAGAATTTAGAGTCCCCTCTCTCCTTATGCAAGCCAGCCAGTAACAGGAATTCCAAAACACACAAACAGTATCAATGTTGATGAAAAACCAAACAAAATCATTTTCAGACTTGCCATATTGTATGAGTTTTCGTCCAAATACCAGCTCTTCCTAGAGGATTGCTCTCATCATCCGTGGACTCCCGTTCATCTTCGGCCTGTATACTGAACTGCCGTACGGCCTGATACACAGTCATGTTATACGGCAGCAAATGTTCTCCGATGTAAAACTGTAGCCTGTGTCGTACATTTCCTGAATTTAAGAATTGAGCAGCCTAAATAAAGCAAAACAAAAGCCATTGAAGCTACAGGCCCTGAACTTTACACATTAAAACTTGGTAAGAACAGCACCTTACCAGAGACTCGTCTATTTCCTCATCAGAGCCATCGTCGTCACTGTCTTCATCATCTTCTCTTACTCTTCCATACCCTAAGGACCCAAGAAGTCTGTTAAACTCCTAGCAATTTCATGTGGCAAAGAAAAGCCTATATATACTGGTTAAACTAACATATTCCTAGAAAAACATGTATATTACATTTTGATCTACAAAGCAGAAAGATTAAGAAAACTGTCAGATACAAAATGTGATTTCTATTACATTCCACCAGGATAAAGTAACTCATCACCCAATCAACCAAGTAAGCAGTCAATCCCTACAAAATTTCTACATACTACATATAAAATAAATGATGAGTACAGAAGTTCCTGATGCTAGGTTTTGACAGAAGCAGCAATAGGGAAATAATTTATATATCCCTTAATATTAATTTCATCCCAAATGTACACATAAACACACAATATACATGTACAGAAAGTACCTCTAACTACAAGGTATCTCTCGATTGCTTGCACCAAAGCCAGAGGGTCAATCTTGACAGGTCCACCCTTCCACTGCTTCACATTTGCACAGTCTGGATGTCTTTGTAACTGGCATTTTAACTGATGTGTGTTGAAAAATTTTAAAGCCTGTGATCCTCTGTTGAGAGAAAAGCTCAAGATAATTTATGAAAAAAAAGTTATTCTATTATTTTCAAAACCAACATACACTAACTAAAATAAAAGCAAGATAATACAAACTCTGCATTTTTCTTGAGACACAAAGTAGCACTTACCAGTTATGTATATAGCAAAGCCAGCAATTCCAAGTTATTGGAAAAAACTTTTTATGATAAAATAAGAAATAAAAGAGGATGTGTACGCATGCATATGAAAACGTTAAATCAACCTTCCATCTCTGTCCCACCATGAATCTATGTAAGCGGAAATACCTCACGATCAAGATTTAATTATTTCTGCAGGATAAAAATTCCTGAACCATTCGGGCATGCTCATTTCTGCAATATTTTGCCATTGCCTACTAAATCCTATTTATTTAAAAACAAACAACAAACCCTCTCATTTTTGCTTTCAAAGATTTCAGCTACAAAATTACTTTAAAAACTAACCTTTAAATTTTACTTTGCTATAGTCTTTTGAGTGAAGCAGTTTAATAGCTATACCAGTCTATACCTGGTAATGATATTCAACTGCTCATTTCTGAAAAGGTCTGGCAAGAGTAAGACGAGTTTAAAATGCAGTTATCTACAAGGTTCCATAACACATGCAAACAGGGGTGTGGGAAAGAATATTCCATTATATTGGTATATACATATGTAAACAGACATATTTTACACAAATTTAGATAAAAATGTAAAACACTATGGTTTTCTCAAATATATTTGAAAGTGTCCCTTTATTTCATAAAAATCTTCCAGGACAGTTTAATAATCAAAATTAAATACCACTCTCTACATTAAATTTCAAAGCAGAAAAAAATCTAGTCCACACTGATCACTTCATTATTCAATAATGCATACTGTTTTAATTCAGTCAGAATTTTAAATATCTTTAAAACACACCAGACTGTGTTTTTTAAACCCAAACTACTTTTTAAAATTTTCTAGGAAACTAGTCATAATATTCCAGGAAGCACGTAACATTCCGTAAGAACACAACAATGAACTTAATGAATTCTTTCTGCAGCACTTCATGAGTCCTGTAAAACTACTTTATTATGGAAAAAAAATAAACTTATTTGTTAAAGCCCATCAAAATGCAAAGTTTTTGCAAAACCACTTATAATGAAATCACATTATTGCACAGAAAGTAAACATTTTATTATCCATATCTACAAACTTCTTGGAGAAAAGCTTTATATATTAAAGTACATCAATTTAAGGAAAACTAAGCCTATTACAACTTTCCAGCACAAGTTGGTTTTATATTTTCAAAACATCATGTTTAAGATACGGGGTACGACTTTATGGATAAAAATTATTTGATTCACACTTTAGAATATTTAATTTCTGCGGTCCTTATAGATGAATGTTCTTTGAGCAGACCAAGACGTCACTAGACCTCTTGCCACCTTACCTCAACAAAATAAAGCATAAAGTCCAATGGCAAGGGCACACCTAGGCAATGATCCTTACCTGCCTCCTGTGCCATTTCCACTCGGAAAGTCATGCACTTTGACTGGAAACTGTTCCATCTGGCTGAGGCAGTTGTTCATCTTGTGAACTAATGCCAACAAAGGTGCATTACCCACTGGTTCTACTCTTCCAATGGGCTCCTCTCCAGGAAGCTGAAGTTATAAATAAACCAATAGGTTAAGCAAGGCCTCATGAAAATGGAATGCTCAACAAGAAAATTTAATAGGCAGTTTTACAAGATCTAATCTACTGAACCTTTTTTGATGGACTTGGTTAGAACACTGTTTCCAAAGAAATTATTTCAATAAAGACATTCTTTCTGTACAGGCCCACAATCCCATATTCACAATTCCTAAGTCCAAAAGGCTTGAAAACACAACTCATTTAGTGGCAAAACCTGACTCAGACAGACACAAGGCCATTTGGAGTCTTTATTCAACCTTTATTTAGTAGGAATAGTCCTATGTTTTGCTGCAAAAATATTTAATGTGTACAAAGTACTGTTCAGAATCCACTGGGGATATATCAGGTAATACATGCTGTATATACTGTATGGTAGAACTCGTGAAACCCATCCAGCCCCAAGGAGTTTCAGATAAGAGATTACAGACCTGCACATAATTTTAAGCATGGTATAAAACTATATCCAATATTGCTACACATCTAATGATTCTCAAATAAACATCAATTCTGCTTTAGGTAGCTGCACAAGTTAAAATAATATAAGCAATGCCTGCAAACACTGAAAAGACATGGTGACACAGTTTCACACAGGAGACTTGTCCTTAGCCCTATTACACAGCTGAACCAGAGAATCTTCCCTAGGGATGCCTTCTCTTAAGCCATATGAACAAGCAGAGTGATGTTGAGTCAACAGTGTTCAGGTTACTCTCTTGCTCTCACTCACTGAGGGTGAAGGAACTGAAGCTGCTCTGTGGCTTCTGGTCTCATAATCCACATTATAAATGGTGATTAAGTACTCTTCAATGCAATTGTTAGTTCTGTGTTTTACATACAAAATAGAAATGTATATGTGTCTACTCTATCTTATGTCTATAGCTACACTATGTCTACTGTACTTCCCTTAAAAAAATATACTGCAAACTGCAATATGTTTAAAAACAGATATTGAGAATAAAATACATTCACAAGTGAGAGACTACTATTAATGGCTTGCCTGACAGAAAAACAAAGACTCAACGTTCATCAACCACAGAACAGGCCCTTGCTTCAACTCACCATTTCGTTGTTTTATTATTTACCTGATGTATAAAAGACTAATGAATCCAACTGTGTATAATAAGCAAGCTAAACACTTTACCTCAATATCTTGACCAAAAACTACTCGAAATTACTACTGGGATGAAAATATACACACTAGCGAACAATGACGCTTGAAGTAAGACACACAGGCATTATTATTAGATAACTTACCGGAGAAGAAAAAAATACATGAAGGAATCTCTTTAATCTGACGTCTCTGCTCACAGCATCCTTTTCGCTTTTAGATGTCAAATAAAGCAGCAGCTGCTTCACAAACCCACTGTGCTGGATCTCAAATGACGAAACATCTGACTCGGAGACTATGCTACGGATTTCTACAAGGCACTCAGCTCCGCCGTCCCCCTGCAAGAGTCGGAAACAGTATTTACTGATTTAGACAGCCTTTACTACATGCACAATTCACATTTCCCCAAAAGCAACTGGATACTTTCTTAACACCTTTAAAAAAGAAGGCAGGGGCAGGTGGTGCATTCTTGGTAGAGCTTTGAAAAATAACACCTTACCTACACACACATTCACAAAATGTTACTACTTCATGACAAAAAACCAGTATCCATATTAACATTAAAAAAAAACAAAAACCTTCATATTCAACCAATGGAATTGTGTTAAAAAATAAAAAAAAGACAAAGGATGAGAATACGAATGGAGGAATGGAGCTACAATACCAAAATGAAAAGAGATATAACAAGAGTTCAAGGTATGGCTTTACATTAGTACATTTAAAGTATGAATGAAACAGACAACTTCTTGGAAAACATGTACTACGCATATTGCTCAAAGTATATCAAAAATGCAAACAGAGTCAAATGAAACACAAAAGGCTTAGTTATTACATCTCTATCCTCTCTGAGTACTCTCAGGCCACAGGTAAAGAGGGGTTAAGGAAGGTCTTCTCAATGCTAACACCTGTAGCTGAAGAGGACTGAGAGAAGAGATGTGCTTGAGGGACATTTCTAAAGTCTCTTCGTTTGTCAAGAAATAAGGGAGGTGAAGGAAAGAAAGTCAAAGACCAGATGTCTAGCCCATCTAATGATAAAATGATGCACGAAAAGTCAAGGGACAAGTTAAAGAAATGTCAGCAGCAAAGGTACATGTCTGGCTAAAAAGCTAGAGAGTCACCAAGGAAAAGAAGAGCAGGACGGAAGAGACGCCGGAAGAGACAGAAGTGAACCAGCCAGATGCACCAGTCACGGTACCTGGAGGTTGAGTTGTTCGGTTGCAGCACAAAGTCTCTGAAGGACATTCAATGCAGGGTTGCTTCCATCCATGTTCTCAGAACTGAAATAACGCTCTACAAATTTATGCGCCTGCTCTTTAATCCAACCTTTGATTTTTTCTCTGCCAGAAGGAAAAAGATATTACAGTCTCAGTGTACACAGAAAGGATTTCAATTATAACTTCTGGTCAAAGGCAAATAGTTGCTACATTTAAAATCCTTTTTGGCCTATGCTTATAGACTAGTAAATTCAGATTCCACATTAACCCAATTAAGTTTCAGTTTGAAAGTGGGCTAAGATATACCTAGAGAAATGCACAGGTACTTAAAATACATTTCAGGTCATTACATGAAGACCAAAGAAACAGTTCTAACTTCTAGACCTAAGAGTTTCCTGAGTGTTCACCTGAAAGCAATTTTACATGACTGTTCTCTAAGGTACAGACATATCTGCACTGTCCTTTATTTATGTTCCCTGGAGAGCTGAAGTAAAGAACTATAGAAAAGAAACATCCACCTATTAGGTGCACAATTAGCTATGACAGCTGAGACCTCGCTGTTTAAATTACAAATTCTGATGGCTTCAGAAATCTATTTGCTTAATTATTTTTATTAACTTAAGTTCAGAACCACCAACCAACCAAAGCAATCAACCAAACAAAAAGAACTTCCTTGTTTTCCCAATGGAATTTGATTTTTTTAAATGTCTTATTTGCAGAAGCAGCACTCCTTGCTGGTATGTTACACCCAGAGCCAAAAGACAAAACAATCCATAGGATTTTAAAGAAATAATTTTTTAATGCCATAAACTGGTGTGAAATCATTGAGCTGACAGAATTCTAAGTTTCTAAAAAAGGGCTCTGCTCTAAGAGCCTTACCTTCCATTGTAAAGGGTAGAGGAGGGTTATCATAAAAGAGCGCGCACGTACGTGTACAAAAAATACGTCCGCTTTCTTTTTCTAGAACAGAACTACGGGACAGGTTCAATGGGAAACCTATTTGTTTGGCTCTGAACATACACAACTCCCAAGTAGACATGTTGAAAGGAATTTTAAAATGTGAGACTGGAATGCAGGACAAAGCCAGACACAGGGTTCAAGAATTGAGAATCGGCTCCATCCTTGAGCTATGCCACCACCTCTGAGCATAAATTAAAGATCTGTGTCCATGTTTCATCTCCATATAATAAATATGCTGACCGAAAAATGTGAAGTTTTTCTGACCTGAGAACAGAGGTGACACAGAACCCTCCACCTTACCTGTTATTGGATATGGTGTCCTTTGAGGCGGCCCTGGCAAGACCACTAACTCCCGCAGCTCGGGCCGGTTCAATGTTGTTGCTGTGAGACTGTGCGCTTAACCTTCCCCACGTTTTTGGATTCAAGCTTGCCAGGAAAGAAGATTTAGGTGACTGCGTAGTGGTGGGGCTTTTAGCTATGAAAAGAGAATGATGATTAAATCATTTCAGTGCAATCGATGAAAACCAACTGAAATTTAAGATTCCCACTCTTAATAAATTAGCTAAAAGAACTAACAACACTGGGAATTCAGGAAACTCAGGCATGCTTCAAAGCTATCAGCAATTTTAATGAAGTATGTATCCTTAACTGCTACCACCTTTCCCTTTACTGCCTCACAGTTTCATCACAAAAATTACCTTGATTGTCTACTTTGTCATCATCTCTTGGAGGTGAATACTTTGGCCTTCTCGATCCTCGTTTTGGCAGTCGTTTTCTCTTTAGAACATCACTTAATCGACTGTCACATGGGAAAACATGGGATAAGTTTAGCACTTACCATGATTTAGTATCATCACTCATTTAAAAGCAAGCTAAAATGGCAGAATATTGTTATAACAGGGTATTTTTCATTTAGTGATTATTTAATGCCAACTCTGCACCAATGTTCTAGAAGTGTACAAGACACAGAAAATGATTAGTTCAGAAAATAGCTAGCTATTTGACTATACTGAACTACTAAAAAGAAAACCAGGGACTTCCCTGGTGGTGCAGTGGTTAAGAATCCACCTGCCAATGCAGGGGACACGGGTTTGAGCCCTAGTCCGGGAAGATCCCACATGCCGTGGAGCAACTAAGCCCATGAGCCACAACTACTGAAGCCCGCGCGCCTAGAGCCCGAGCTCTGCAACAAGAGAAGCCACCGCAACGAGAAGCCCACGTGCCACACTGAAGAGTAGCCCCCGCTCGCCGCAACTAGAGAAAGCCGGCGCACAGCAACGAAGACCCAATGCTACCAAATATAAAGAAATAAAGAAATTAATTAATTAATTAATTTAAAAAAAGAAAACCAAATAGAATATCTCATTAATCCTGTGTTAAACTCCAATATTAAATGCAGTACATACATAAAGCACAGGAAACAAATATGCAATGCATAAACTAGAAAAAGAATATGTTAAATTTGGGTACCTTATTTCTTCCCTAACCTAAATGACAATAAGTAAAATATACATAGCATTGAGTGTTAATATTATCAAAATACTTTCCAATACTACCCAAAGGAATTTCATGGTGTGTAATGGCAATAACATCCTAAATGAATGCATTTATAAGTACTTTTTTAAAAAATTCAAAATTATCTGTAAACAAATGTGGCAAGTGATAGTCTGAGTAGCCTATTTTGAATTAGAATATATGAAGCAGAACGTATGTAGCCTTTGCGTGCTATTTTCACTATCTTTAACACCACTAGAAATAGTTTAAAATATCATCCTTCAAATAACAAAGCTACATAAAGTGGGGAAGAAGAAAAAAAGTTCTAGTTCAGTTGGTCTATGACCCAAGTAAGAAAAAGTTTGAAAAAAATATTTAAAGTCTTCCAACATCTGACATGTCTCCTGAAAACACTTAATAGTGTGATCAATATACCTGACGATCAGGACAAGTGAACTTTCAAGGAATAAACTTGAAGTTAAACAATTCCACCTTTACGAATTTATATAAACTTTTCATTTAAAACCATATTAGAAGAGAAAGTAATCACTTAAAACTCTGAAAGTATTTTAAGAAAAAGGTCCTTTCCTCTTTCTTTAAGAGTATCAACTGTCAGAACCTATAATCATATAGGTTCTTGCATTGCATATTTGTTTCATATATTTTACGTATGTAGCTCAGAAATACGGCATTTGTCTGAGCTGCATCGTATTTTACCAAGTGCCTGTGCTATAATATAGTATTGGGCTGGCCAAAAAAGTCAGATCGGATTTTTCTGTAACATCTGCAATGACTTAAGGTTACTGCAGCAGCTGGGGGAGGGAGCGGGGCTCGGGAGGAAGTAGAGAGGCAGGCAAGGCTGGGAGGGAAAATGGCAAGATAATCCAACTTGAAAACAGTGAAGGTGGAGGGTCTCTGGCATTCTCAGACTCCTTGGACTGTGCCCACTACATGGTACCACTTAAACCCAGCAGCTTCCTAAAATTAACAGTGGCTGTGCCAGAAGTCACAGAACTGCCAAATTCATACTTAAACCAGGCTGGACAACTGCCACCAAGGGGCACCAAAAGCAGCTGGGGTTCGGAGTGGGCTAGCTTCACAGGACAATGCTACCTTGCAGCTTGTAAGATTAAATGTTTGGACCCCACTTATTAAGTATAATGTTTTACCAAGATCTACTTTTCAGCTTACATCAAAGAAACAAAAACACTTTTAGAGTGTGACTTGTTTCAACACAACAAAATGAAAACCAACACGAGGGTTTGGTAATGTTCTCAGCAGCACAGTACAACAAAGGAATTAAAAAAGAGGTGGAAGCAGAGAACTTAGAACTCTCATTTGCCTTTATTAACAGCAAAAGTTCCCATATGCCAGTTAAAGATAAATGGGAAATCGGGATCTTTTTTCCTTTACAGTCTAAAAATTCCGATTTTTAATATTTTTCACTATATTAAATATCTGGATTTCTTAAAGCTGGTATGTATGCTGCAATATAGTAAATAATCGCAAGATTATGAAATCAGAAATGAGAGCTCAAATCCCGCATCTGTAAAATAAGTACATGACACTATACCAGTCACTTAGCTTCTCTGAGCCTTAGTTCCCTTGTATGGAAACACCATGTATCTCTTGTGGTTCCTAAACATGGCTCAATACAACAGGTTTCTTCCCATTCCCATTAAATATCTAACACAATATACATGGAAAAATAGAAAACGTACACTCTCCATAATATTTTACCATTTACTTCCCTGTGTGAGTCTCAGGTACCAGGGCAGAGTTAAAGGCAAAGAGCACAAAAATCGCTGCAAAACTCTGACTTACCCTTGAGGGCTCAGGTCTAAGGAATCATCTCTGCTGTGCTGCAAGCTGGGGGATCCCAAGTCAGCTGAGGCGTTAGTGGCAGCCGTGGCTGTTCCGCTGCTGACAGACGTCGTGGACCCCAAGGATCCTGACCCATTCGTACATGCCTTTGGTGGACTTGTCAACAATGATTCCGATTCTGCTAAGTGTTTTACTTGATGCATTACACCTTTACAGAGCAGAGATTAAAGAGAGTATGTGTTAATCAGGACCACCTCCCCACCATTATAAGATCCCTAAATGCTAACACGGATTCACAAGGAATGAATAAAAAGTACCCGGCAAATAGGAAAATAACTTTAGGTGCCAGAGTCTTCAACTTGACTCCAAAGAAAAGTAGTAGGCAAATTCAAAATTAAAGAAAAGATATTTAAACTGTCTGCCATACTCAAAACCCGAATGTAGGATACGTAATGGGGTCACATGTAAATTCCTACTGGAAATAAAATACCCTTTATAAAAGCAATAAGCAATTACAGAAATGCAGTGCACCTGTGGCTTGATAGCCAGAAGGAAGAAAAAGACCTACAGTCATTAACTTCAAATACTACAATGAGATAAGATCACAGTAACACTACTGCCAAAAAAAGAGAACACCAGCTATTGAAGGACGGTGATTTTCACATCCTTGGAGGTGTATGAGGAGAAATGAACAGTAACTTATAAGGCAGGGTTTATATTTGGGGTTGGATTGTGGCAAGATGTACATGAGAGGAGGGGGGAATATAAAGGTGTGTGTCTGAATATCGGTGTGTAAAACTATATGCAAATCTGTGTGTCTGAATGTAGGTGAGTGCATGTTCACACAATCACATTTTTCTGGGGAAGAGTTCAGAGCTTTCCATCAGATTCTTTTTATTAAAAAAAAAAGTCTGAATGAATTCAAACTTCAGGCATTCGTTCCGTAAGTATTATTTGCAGCAATCATATGCCAGACTGTGTGCTAGGGACTAAGGATATGGCCATGGCTAAGAAAAATGGATTCAGGGCACTTATTAACTAATGAGAAAGATACATTTAACAAGAAACTACAAATAAAGAGTGAACTGCTTATGAAAAAGAAAATACAGTGCTGTTGGAGCATACAATCGGGAGATGTAACAATCTAGAAGGCAGGCTAGATCTTTAGGAGTAAGTGACATTTAAGTGGAACCTGAAAGAACAGTGAGACAAGCCAGATGCAAAGGGGTAGAACCAATCTACATTCCTCCATAAACTTCATAATGTAAATGCTATATAAATATTTGGGGGCGGGAAATTCAACCTGACGGCATAGTTGATTCTACCAAAGTTTTTAAAAAAATCATTGAGAAAAAAGACCGATTCTGATATGCTTCCAAATCAGAAAGCAACTAAAAGCAAACAACAAAAACAGAAAACCAAAAACAAAATACAGAATGCAAAATACAAGATAATCTAAGGCTAAAAATAAGAGTACATACCAGGCATTTATGTGAGCATAGAAAACCTGATTTGTTAACCATAGTTATTATCTCTGGGAAATGGAGAGAGTTTGCCTTCTATTTCACATAAATGTGTAGTGCTGGATTTTTTTTGAAAACTCACTGCTATTTGAACAGAGCTAATAAGAAACAGCGAAAACTTCTTCCCATTTGATTCAATACTATTACACTAACATGTCTGTTACATTCTCAAGATGTAAAGAGAGATGAATCCAGCATAAGAAAAGGTGATCAAAAGAATGGAAAACAGATCATATGCATAAAGAACCAGAATTGTTTCTAAGACTGAAGATAAAGTGTTACGTGAGGGGAAAACACCATCATTTTCTGCATCCTCACAAGACCAAAGTAACCTAATAGACCAAAAAGACCCATAAAGAGATTTCTGTTGACGAGAAGGAACTTTTGTTATCTTGGCAGGTTTAAAAAGAATAAAACACCCAAATGAGTGATACAGTTTCATCTTTGAGGTCTTCAAGAAAAGAATGGAAAAGTATCATGTCCCCTAGGCTGATTTCGACATTGAAATTCCTCAAATTAGAGGACACACCAATTGCATTCTGAAGATTATTCCAAGCCTTGAAATATTCCATTATCTACATAGTGAAGTAAAAAAATAATCCCTTTTACAGCTGTTCTGATCTACTAACAGGATTCCTTGGGAAAGTGACCTCTGACTTTTTCAAAAAATTTTTATGGGCAACTATATGTTATCAGCATAAAAAGAAAAGTCAATGATTGCTTCTGGGCCATAAACACTCAAATCATTGAAACTTAGTGTTCATCAACAGACAGTGAATCTCACACAATCTATAACAAAAGATTTATAAAAGATGCTCTATATGTATTAAAGCTGTAAGCATGCAAATATCTTACATAAAAATAACAGTTTAATTTTTTTTCTATAGAGTATAACTATACTTCTACTGAAATAATGTTTAGACTAAAAGATTAACCATGAATTAACTATCATGAACGGCATTACCTTCTCTTCTGAAATAAACACTAAAAATATCAGGTAACTTCTGCATTAAGATCTCTGCCATCTGAAGTGCTCCAACTACTATCTTCAGGTCTTGGCTTGATAGCATGGAAGCAATATGACTAAAAAAAGAAAGCATTTGTATATAAAACATTTGTCTGAATTTGATAATTACTGCTGGCCATCCTACTTTAAATTTGAGAGCAAAATATTTTAAGTGTCAAACCAATCCACCAGAACAAGAATTTTTCTTAAATGCTCAACTTCTGCATTTAATTTATTCTTTATCAAAGGTGTTTGTGAATACAGAAAGACAACGAAGGGCTCAAAATATTCCAAATAAACTGTTTTGTGCATATTTTTTCTGTACTATTTCTTTAAAGATTTCTGAAGTTACTTGCAGAGACTTGGATTTCTAAAGCGTTTTCACCACTTTCATGAACACACCTTGAAACAGCATGATTTTTCAGGACATCCTTTAGAAGTTCGGCATCCGCGAAATAAATTATCCTAAGAATTGCTCTAAGGCACTTATGTCTGACCGCAGGTCCTGCTGAGGAACTATACACTTCATAAAGAACACCAAATAATGTCTTAATAAAAGACTTAGCCAGTTCCGGATCCTCTTTCATAAGCTGTGCTCGAGCATCATCCTTCTTTAACTCTGAATATCCACCTGTGATAAAAAAAAGTATAATCCTAAAGCTACAGACTTCAGAAACACAATAAAGTAAATAACATAAAGCATTCAAGCTGATGTAATTATCTGGAATGCTACAAAAACTTTTTGGTTATAAAGCAAATTAACTTATCTAATGCAATCAACTGAGGTCTATAAATGGCATTAAGACAAATTTTAGCCAGCTACAAAACCACCGGCCATTCTGGCCAGCTGAAAAGCACGAGGCACCACTACACTGGATCTCTTACTTTTTCTAATATATGTTCCACAAAATATTGGAGATGTTTCAGTATTAGCCAGTTAAACCACTAGTAAGAAATAAACAGAGCTGAAAAACTGGACAGTGAGTATGTAGCAAGAAACTGGAAAAACAAGATGACCTGTCACTTTGATTAGAGGGAATAAGGTGCAGGGGAAAGGTAACAGATGAAAAGCGCTAGAACGGGGGTTGGCAAAGTATGGTCCAAAGGCCCAATCCACCCACCACCTATTTTTGTAAATAAATTTTATCGGAACACAACCACATATATTTGTTTACATATTGTATATGGCTGTTTGGCAGCTACAAGAGCAGTGCTGAATACAGAGACTGCATGGCCTGCAAAGGTTAAAATATTTACTATCTGGTCCTTTTCAGAAACAGTATGCTGACCCTTGCACGCTAGCCTAGACCTGCAAAAGCAATGAACTAAATCCCTCAGGAAAGGAACAAATGACAGAAACCTGAAAAGAAAAAAAAATCACAATCACCTATTCTTCATTAATTAAGAGAATTTTGGTGGGAAAGTATAAAATAAAAGGTTGGAAAGAACTAATATGATGGGGTGTGAGTGGATCCAAAGGTAAAACAGGGATAAAAGGATCGGATTTAAAAAACTGCATGGGCTGCAGGGAACAAACTGGCGGTTGCCAAAGGGGAGGGGGTGAGGGGAGAAAAGAAGTAAGTGAGGGAGATTAAGGGGAACAAACTTCCAGGTGCAGAATAAAGGAGGCATGAGTAAGAAATGTACAGCATGGGGAATACAGTCACTGACTGTTGTATATACCACCTTTGGTGACAGATAGTAAGTATCTATCATGGCGATCATTTGAAATGTATAGAAGTACTGAATCACTATGTTGTGTAACAGGAGCTAACATAGTGTTGTAAGTTCATTATACTTCAAAACCAAACTCAAAGAGATCTGATTTGTGGTTACTGGGGCGGGGGGGGGGGGGGAGGGGGGCGACGGGGGGTGGACTGGATGAATGCAGTCAAAAGGTATAAGCTTTTCCAGTTGTAAGGTAAATTAGTACTAGGGATGTAACGTACATGACAAATGTAGTTAACACTGCTGATGTTATATATGAACGTTAAGAGTTTCTTACCACACACAAAATTTTTTTTTCTATTTCTTTAATTTCTATCTATGAGAAACTGGATGTTCACTCAACTTATGTGATAATCATTTCATAACGTAAGTCAAGCCATTATGTTGTACACCTTAAACTTACACAGTGCTGTGTGTCAATTATATCTCAATAACACTGGAAGGCGGTGGTGGGGAAAGGTATGCACAGGACAATTCTGACTAGAGTCCAGGACACTGCAAATCACAGAAGTAGGAAAATCTTGGGGAAGATGCCAGTTAATATTGGCTCATTTGCCGATTAAAGCAACAACAAAAAATTAAATACTACTATGCAACTGTCTTAAGTTTAATAACAACACTCCATAAAACAATTATTTGTTATTGCAAATACTACTCACAGACAATACAGTACTACTTTTAACTCAAAAGATACTTACTACTGTTAGTATTGGCTAAGGGGTTAGGTTTTCTCTGAATGGCACGTGCTGTTCCCGTGTCCTCATTGATTTGCTGCATAGAATTAAAATCAATAGTATAAACTCGTCCCAGAGTGGACAAGCTTATCTCATCCTCACCGACCTGATGGGCTGCCTGAGAGCAAAGAGAGAGAAACCTTGAATATAAACATGGAGAAATTTATCAACTTAAGACACAGTGGGAACCCTCAATAAATGCTAACTTACATATTTGTTTCATCAGGTTTTAGATGGTGAAGTAACTGAATATACAAGTTTTAATAGTGTGGATGTGACAAAACTCATTCACTCAACAAACCGTTTTTAATTAAACACAAATATATATTACAGGACCTTTCAGGTCCCCTGAGACAAATACAGGTAAAATCCTGATGAAGGATCCAGTCATGTAGAATCACTGACATGAAGACGACACTATTTGTGTTAAAAAGGCCTTGAAGACATTGCTGACAGAAAAAAATTGTTATCCATAAATCTTAGTATCTAATTCTTAGGTTAAAATGTTATTTACAGCATGGATTCCTAGCAGCCCATCAAAATCCTCCTTTAAACAAAATGATCCTATAAAATTATCCTTAGGAAACAAAAAAGACTTTACATTTAAATGATGCCCTAAGATTGAAAGGGACACAACTGGAACTAAAGAAAGTAATCCCCAGGGGTGGCAAGTATTACAAAGTATGTATCTCAAATGAGATAATATGATTAACACTGTTTGCTTGATTTTAGACAGCCTAAAGAAGTGATAAAATATTCATTCTTATGGAATTCCTTGGTTGAATGGAAGACAGGACTCTTAGGAAATATAAGACAGTTAACTAACAGTGAAAATACCATTATCGGGAAAATGCTAAAAAGAAGAATGCTCAGCGTTAGAGACCACGACCTACTTATAAACTAAGGCTAACAATGCACGAAGACCAGTCGCCTTTAACTTCCTCATAACATAACAGCTAGCTCTGAATTTAGATATTTTCATAAGATCTTCCAATCTTGTAACATGTTTTTCACAAACTCATTTTTAGAAACTAACTAGGGGAAAGGACCTTAAAGAAAAAAAAGGCTATTTAAGTGTCATGTCCTAAAAAATTCTAATAACACAGGTTGAAATTAGAAATTATATTAATACTTAAAGTAACTTATATATGAAAACATTAGTAAATGATGCTTGACATCTCAGATAATGCAGTGACCCAACACTTCCTAAATTAGGGCAAATATTTTCCTAACCTGAGAAATTTTTGAAATATTTCTGTGCAAACTTAATATGAAGAAGTATGGAAAAAAGAATAAAATCATACATAAAGACCTTCACAGAAAAATCACGAAATATTTTAGTGTGCTTCTTTCCTTTGCCCTTATTCTTCTTTTCTTTTGCAGAGTTCCCAAGAGTCAGTCACATAATTTTTCTGAACATTTTGTTTTCATTTATAGCATATTGTATTTTAAGTCATTAAAATCTATCCCATTACGGTCTGGATTATATACAAACCTATGTATATTTCACAATTTACTTAATCATTCATCTAAAGCTATATATTTAGATTGTTTCCATATTTTTGCTCTTTAAAAATACTGAGAAGCAGCTACTTGTATGTAATCTTTGCTTTTGAGAGATTTCTTCTGGATAGGAGATAGAAGGGACTTTTAGAAACACGTAGCCTAACTCCCTCTCATGTTTCCTTTCAGAAATGAGGAAACTATGGAACAAAGATCTTAAATTACTTGCTCCAAGTCAATCAGGTAGTGAGCAGCAGAAGCAGGACTAGAACACCATGTTTTCTGACCTGAACAGAAATGAGGACCTTGTTCTCAGGAGACAAAATGAGAAAATCTTGAGTTAATTCAACATTGAGCACATTTAAGTACACAAGTCCACCTCCCCACTCCAGCCCTACACCCACTCTCCACCAAAATAAGACATATTTAAACGGTACGATGAAACTACTACCTCAATGATCCGGCTGTCAATCCTGTTATAGGGATGCCAAAGGCCCCGGTCATCACGCCACTGCCATATCGCACCATCTGTGTTCTGTGCATTTCCTTTCTTCAGCATGGTATCAACTGCAAAAATGCCTTCTTTTGGTAAACATGGCATAAGTTCACTGAAAACGAAAGGTGCAATTATTTTAATAAGTAGCTTCCTGAGCTGTCAGTAAATACCAGGTTTCTAAAGTAAAATACCCTCATATAAACCACAGTTATTACTGGCCCAATCTTTACCAGATCAGAGATGTCAGTTCATACAGTTCTTGAGGACTTCGTGGAACAAGATCAATCTGTTCCTGACAACTTCCATTGGAGGCACCACACAGGAGAAAGTGAAGAGTTTCTGCAATGTCTGTAAAACCAACAACAAAAAGCAAAACCCTATGAAACTACTTATATTGCCATATTTAAAAGGCAATCATTGCCTAGGGGGGAAACAATTAGAAATATTTTCTTGTACAGCTATATACCACAGAAATTGAAGTGAAGAATCCAAATGAGTTGTCATTAAAACCTTAAAAAAATTATGAAGATTTAAACAAATTCTTTCTGAGGACTTAAAGTTTGAGTCCTAACCTTCCAGCAAGACACCTAATCACAAATCCACTGCAGAGACTTCAGGGATCTTGTATTACTTTCCTTGAGGAGCTTTGCAAAAAAGTGTACTAAACATATTTTATCCTCGACTCAAGTATATTTGTATATTTGTCTTCAATTCAAATATACTGAAAACATGTGACCAACAGAACAAAACACAGCAGTTAAAAGCATCTGAAATTACCATATTGTGATCAGGAAAACCTTTACCTTAAATGACAGTAAGCATGCCAACTAAATTTAAAGATCATTAAAATATCCTCTACCACAAGCTTCCATCCCCAGAAGACATCAGTTTATGGAAGAATTTGCATGAAAACTAGTTTAGTGTACTGACACTGACAGTGAGTGGAGGAAGCCCCCAGGCTCCAAAGGTTTTGGTCATTCTAACAGCTACGCCCTAAAGACAGGGCTGTGTCTCTGTTGGTATCTATAAAATACTACACATATGCAAAATATAAACATTTCACTGAAATGTTCTGCCAGTAATCAGTAAGTTCTGCTGTCAAGGAAGTATTCACCATTAATTTGGGCAGAGAGGTGTGGATAAATCTCTGACTCACTGAAACTGCACAAACAGTGATTAAAATTTTTAAGCAGTTCTTGAAAAAGTCATTTTGCCAGAATAGATGGCAATGGTACATTATTAACTTCTTCTTTTTTAAAGAGATCAGAGGATGACAACAAAATGGAAAGAACCAGAGAGGTTCGCGTTACTGAAGTAGAATGATTATGCGGCAAACTTCCTAAGTATGCAGGAGAGGTGAAAACATCCATCATGCTAAAGAAAAAACTTCCAAAACGTTAAAACAAACAAAAGTCAGACAGGAATTTCCCAAAGCAGGATATAGGAAAATGCTGTGCCACGCCACACGGTAACAAGAGATAATCCTGTAGGCAAACTTCAAGAAATGGGAAAATTCAAGGGGGCCCTAGGGATTTTAATAAGCAAAGTACATTATGACTATGCAAAAAAAGAGTTAAACCTTTCCCAAGCTTATCTAGGCAGAGAGGACTTTGTTCATGGCATAAGCAAAACAGTGTTCTCTGGGATACTAAGTTCAGGAAAGACTCAATGCTGTAAGAGGAATTTCTTCAATAAAGCACCTCAGCAACACTATTTTTCTACAAAATTCTGTGCCATGTGCTAAAATTCATAAGTAATGCGAAATACAAAACTGAGTCCCCCCCTCCATCCGCCCCCAAAAAAGTCCTCTTATACCACTTAATATACTGTTTGAAGTGGTGGGACAAAGACTGTTTTGTCAGTGAGTGTCATCACTGACTCCCAAGGTAACGTCCTCAGAGATTAGAATTATGGACATGAAATTAACCACAATGATAGGTGCTTCATAAAAAAGTGATCAACGCTCTACCAGCAATAATCACAACATACGGATGTCTTCTGACATTAACTTGTGAAATCTAAGGTTTAAGAGAGTAATGGGCAATGGCAATAGCAGTGCGATAAAACTCGGTACCCTGCACATGTAAGTTTGGGAAAGACTTAGAAATATTAAAGTAGCAAAGATCAGAGACATTCATCTGTGTAAATAAGTTCCAACACTTTGAGGGAAGAAAGCATTCTGGGATCATAAACTGCTGGAAAATCTAATATGGGAAAAAAGGACTACCTATAAGCAAAAGAGAAGCAGTTACTGGTAACATAAAACTCAGAATTCTCCTAATGAAGCATCATTACTTAATTGATACTGTACAGAAAGCAATGACTTTGGGTCTTTAGCCCTACACCAAGGGTAAAATTTTAATATATTATATACTTTAAAAATTGTATGTAGGCAGCATTACTATATTGTCACAACACAAATTTATTACATATTAACATTTTTCTTCCTTTACTATCCAGTGCCTGTGATATTAGCCATTTCTACTTGCTTATGTTGACTTTACTTATTAACAGAAATTAAACTCACACACACACACAAACACAAGCTGTTTTTCCCGTATAAAACAGAATAATAAAATAGTACTTACTTTGCTTCATAAGTTGAACAGCTAAAGTTGGACAGTTGGAACACATCAAAGAAAACATGCGAACCACCATTATAAACATCCCAGAACTTAGAATTGGTGGAGTTACTACCAATAGTTGTTGAACATTTGTTAGCAGATCTTTGGAGGCAACCTGCTGGAGTAAATTCTTCACAAACACAAGAAAGAAAAAACTGTTACTTCGTGAGGCAGCAATTTAACAACTTCATGAAAATACCAACAAAGACTAAACGCTTACCTCCTCATGTTGAAAGTTGTCCACTAGACGTGCAAAACAAAGGCAAGTGCTTTCTACTGACTTTTTGTCCTTTTTAATAAAGGAAAATAAAGTTTGTTAATATAAAACATTTTCACTGTCGTACGTCACTCCCTTATCTTCTTCCTAACCCCAAATTCTTCAAGACTTGCTTAACTAGATATGAGCTTTGAAAATGCTGTGACCCTAATAAGCAAACAATCAGTAATGTCATGATTTCAAAGCAAAGGGAATCATACTGATAGAACCTCTCTCCTCCATCAAGAACCCAACATATAAAAAGCAAATACAAAGAAAGGGAACAACTTTTGTACTTCTATAATTTCAATACCTAAACAAAAACTATAATAAAGAAAAAATAAACATCCTACCATTCTAAAAAGCCTTACAAGTAGAAGTGCTTAAAACATGCATTCACTAAAAAGTTGTAAGTAGTTAAGTATGTGTGTGAGCCAGAGATTTACTGATAATAAGAAAAACTTGATATAGATTTGCTCTATCATTATGAAAACAATCTAAATACTATTGGACTGATCTTAATGAGAAAACATTTGGAATAACTCTCATAAGAAAAGAAAGAACAATTTAATGGCATAGTTTGATAGACTTCGGTTTTTTCTAATTGATAAATGGGCTTCAGATGTAAAAACTAGGCTTAGCTGTGTAAAAATGAAAGGAATTCTGGTATTATAGAAGTCCTACACCTTCGCTGTCATGATTTAAGTCTAGAAAGAATGCTACAACAACAGGACCCATTATTTAACTTCTCTGATTCTTGGGCCATACTTCCAAAATAAGGTAAACTCACACCTAACTAGAGAACATTTCTAGCCCCCATAAAGTAAAGGTTATCTCAGCCTGCTAAGTTTTTTAAAATAAATAAAAAATGAATGGCACTACTTGTGTCTTGATCATCTTAGAAGCAAAATCCTCCAGTGATTCAATAATCAATATTATTTTACCTATATTATGTAAACACCTTATTTAATATAGGTATACCTCATTTTATTGTGCTTCACTTTAGTGCACTTCGCAGATACTGCATTTTTGACAAATTGAAGGTTTGTGGAAGCCCTGCACCCATCAAGTCTGTTGGCACTATTTGTCAAACAGCACTCCCTCACTTCCTGTCTCTGTATTACATTGTGGTAATTCTCCCAACATTTTAAACCCTCTCCCCCTCCACCAGCAAAAAGATTACGAGTCCCTGAAGGATCAAATAATGGTTAGCATTTTTTTAACAATGAAGGATTTCTTAATTAAGGTATGTACTTTTTTTTTTTTAGACACAATGCTATTGCGCACTTAATAGACTACATCAGCGGTCCCCAACCTTTTTGGCACCAGGGACCAGTTTCATGGAAGACAATTTTTCCACAGATTTGGGTGGGTGGGGGGGCGGTGTTTCGGGATGATTCAAGCTCATTACACTTACTGTGCTCTTTATTTCTTTCTATTATTATTACACTGTAATATATAATGAAATCATTATACAACTCACCATAACGCAGAATCAGTGGGAGCCCTGAGCTTGTTTTCCTGCAACTACATGGTTCCATCTGGGGGTGATGGGACCGACTCAGCTCCACCTCAGGTCAACAGGCATTGAATTCTCATAAGGAGCGCGTGATCTAGATCCCTCGCATGCGCAGTTCACAGTACAGTTCATGGTCCTATGAGAATCTAATGCCACCACTGATCTGACAGGAGGTGGAGCTCAGGTGGTACTGCGAGCGATGGGGAGCGGCTGTAAATACAGATGACGCTTCGCTCACTCACCCGCTGCTCACCTCCTGCTGTGCGGCCCAGTTCCTAACAGGCCACAGGCCACCACTACCGGTCTGTCGCCTGGGGATTGGGGCGCCTACATTATAGTGTAAAAAGAACTTTCATACGCACTGGGAAACCAAAAACTTCTTGTGACTTGCTTTATTGTGATATTTCGCTTTACTGCAGTGGTCAGAACTGAACCCACGGTATCTCTGAGGTATGCCTGTATATTTTATGTACCTAATTTTCCCCAAGAAGATTTTAAGCACACTTTGTAAAGGTGACTTAAAAGTCAGATCTCTAAAAAGCTCTTTAGCAATAACAACACTTTGAAACATTACAAGAAAATACAATTTCTCTAAAATCTCGAAGCTTAACTCACGAACTGTCCTCCACCAGGGGCTCTATAAGCTCTGCTTCTCATACTGCAACACCAGGCCCACTGATTCCATCTACTAATTGCTCCTGTTCTTCTCCAACCCCAGACAGCTGCAGTCTGCATTTCTTATTTCATTTCTATCTGGCACATACATAGTCTCATCTCTCTTCTGATCTTAACCCATACCCTCCTAGTCTTGCCTGCCTAACCCAATACGTTTCAGGAAACGGTGATCTTTCTAAAAGGAAATTCTGATCATATTACACAGGAAACACTCAGTGTTTGCTGAAATAATAAATTTACCCCTAAAGTCAAAATAGTTGAAGATATCATAAACGAAGAAGTACTGTTCATTTGGGTAAATCCACTGAAATTTCATAAAATAACCTAATATAGAGTACATGACTAGGTAACAGGAAAAAACACAGATCAGAACATTTCCAAGTTACATATCTAGTTGGAAGATTTAAGGTCCTAGTTGAAATTAGCATTTAAAAAAATGTAATAAAAATGTTTTATGATACATAAAATAGGCTTATGTTTTACCTGGTGGGTTAGCCTTTGGGTTAGCAACGGGAGGGAATCTGCCACAAAATGAAATTCATCTGGTGTGATACTCTGGCAGCAATTGGCTGCAATTGCTAGTGCATTCCGTTGGGCATTTATGCTGAAGAACTCTAGATACAGCAAGCAGTCTGCCAAACCACCCTAAAATATAGGAAACTGTTAAAGCCAAGAAATACCCTTTTATCAGCAATTTTTAAAAAAAGCCTACTAAAAGTCTAGCACATCACTTGGAAGCAGCATGTGTACCTTATAGAGACTGCAATCTAGGAACTAATACAAATGTGGATCTAAAATCCAACATTAAATGAAATATAGTCCTTCGGTAACAACACTTACCGCCTGTAGAATGGCTTTACTGTGTCTACGTGATAACATCTCCAAGGCCGTCAAGGCCTGCTCTGCCACATCAATACACTGAATAACTTGCAGCTGGGAACATATACAAAGGAAACTTAAGGTTATCGTTCAAGTTTTTTACTCGATGCTCATCTTTGCATGAATAAACAACACTTTCTCTAATTTCCATCAATCTATACTGCCTCTAACCTGAAACCCACCATAAGAAACCAGTGATGTATGCGCTTAAGCCAAACATACTGGCAATACTTTTCTTTTCCTTCCAACTACTTTAAAGATATTGAAAAATATGTTTCACATAGAGAATAAACTAAATTCAATTATATAACTTTAAATCTTCATATTTAAAATAAACGGGTTGGTTTATACAACAAATTTTAAAAATCAAGTTTTAAACTTTATACCATATTCCAAAGTTATCAGATAATGCAAATTTTACTGTGCTATGACCCTGAGCAAGGCACTTTGTCTCAGCCTTCTCAGCTGTAAAATGAGGGTATAAATAGCTATCAACCTCACTGGGATGTTTTCTAGAAATAATGAGATTATTTTTAATCAACTGCTTTAAGTTCTCTGAAAGATTTTATACTAAGGCAGTAATTGCTATTATTAAAAAATTATAATACTGGGTTGATTTTACAAATGCTTTATTAGCATCAACTTTAAACTGCCGCTCTGCTAGACGTAAAACATTTTTCTGGAACCTTGGTTAGAAAATATACTTTAGTTAGATAATGGACGCTAAACAATGTCTTTTAATGCGGCCTCACGATCTGATGTACTACTTTAGAATTCAACAGTCAAGAGTTCTCAGCTTGATTCCCCATGCCTGCTTTCGAACAAGTTGGGCAAAAGTAGGATTACCTTTTCTAAAAAGACAGGAATTGCATCTACTACAACAGCGGATGATCGAGGAAGTGCTTCCATCATGTATGTTAAGGCTCGACAAGCATGGTTCATCTAGAAAAGAAGTCATTTCTACTCAATAAAAACTCAAAATTTAAATTTGGAGTGGTTTTTAAAAACACAGTACATACTTACAATATCAAAATTATGCTCCATCTGCAGTAATGTTATCTGTTTAAAAAGATTATAACAAAGTATTAGAAGCTATATTCTTAGAAGTCCTAGAAGTATTTCTTCTACTTCAACTGAAATAGAACTATATGATCCAAGAATTTTACCATACAAAAATAATATCAAGTTAAAACCTAGCATGCATACACAAGAAATGATTATGCTTAGGAGGGCATGACACATACACTGAGGCACTGACTTGGAATAATCGTCATCAATGATCCAGGTCAAAAGCAAAGCCTGCCTGCTGCTTACAACCAACCCTCCTGGTGCCTCTATTCCCCCATTCAGAAGCTCATTAACGTGTCACTGAGGGCTTAACAGGTGTCAATAAGTTCTATACATAAGTAAACAGACCAGCAATGCACTGACATTTGTTAAATTAACAACTATCAGTACAGATTCAATATCATAGCTTAAACTCTTGTAAATTAGCTTCTCTAAAAGTTGAGCGAAGCACCATTTAACTCAGCTGTAAAGTACACAGTAGTATAGGATTTAAACACGATATTGATCACATCAAAAATGAATTATGCGCTAATTAAAACTCAAAGTAATATAATTATTTTACAGATGCATGAGTTAGTCTAAACATCTGATTTTATTTTAGTTTTTCTTGTGGGAAACACCTTAAGCAGATTTTAACCATGTTTTTCAAAGGAGGGGATGCAAAACTACTACAGATATACACTCCATCTTCCTGAAGCAGCCAAAGCTACCAAAGAAATTTCCTACCTGGGGAAAGAGACAATCATTCACTGTCTTCTAGTTCAATGGAAATTTTAAATGCATTGAATTTAAGCTGTAAAGTACCTTTCAATTAAATGTACGTCAGACATCAGATATCCTAATGCAATATTCATTTAATATGAATGTCTTCTCAGCTCTGAATTATGCTTGGTAAAATATATCTATACACCAGAGATCCTGATAACTGTTTTTGTTAAACACACAACATAAACACACACACACACATGCACAAGCGTGCACACTGTCTCAAATCACCTACAAAACAGTCACTTATAAAACACCTACTCTAAATTAAAGTGGTTGTTATGCTAACAGAAAAAGTAATAAGTTCTCCAATCCTTTAAGGTGGCATGAACCTTGTAATACCACATTTGGGAAGAACTGCTGTAAACAGATTCTTCACCAAAAATGACTGTTTATGGTCACACAGGTGTATGGTGATTGATGGATATATATTTATAATATTCAACTGTGATGAAAGATAAATCTGGACAATTCATTATGAACAGCATGAGCTGACTTGTGCAGGTCTGCCAAGTACTTAAATCTAATCAATACAACCAGCAAATTAAGAAAATTGGATTATGCTAATGTTTCTGCCTAGATTTAACAACTTCTTTATTTAACCAATAAAAACTGCAGTTTAACAGAGATAAGTACATGGTAAACCTAGTCCTTTGTTACTATTTATTTTTAAATGAACAAAAACAAACAAGGAAGTTTAATTCAGGTCATAAAAGCCAGCTATTGAAGAAATCAATAATTTGAGCATGAATATAAACATAGGTAAATGTCAGAGTACAAAGGCTAATACTGCTTTCATGAAACATTAAAAAATTAATATGCGAACCTGTAGAGTGGAACTGGCAAGACTTGAGAGCTAGCTTTTGTTACCAGGAGGTCTGCATGGCAGAAGGTAAAGAGACTGCTCTATCCTTTATCACTTCCTGCCAGAGCAGAGCCATCCAACAAATAAGAACAGGCCGAATAAAGACTATGTCATCTTGTATTTGACTGGTCTTCACTCAGTTCTCTCCGTAATGTGATAACGTGATCAAATGAGACAATCTGATACTCCAATCACAGTTTCATTTTTGTCAACTTTACTAGATGTGTAAACAAAGACTTGAATGACATTTAGCTTCCAAAGTAAAATACACTATGAATGTATATTCATGCTTATGTTAGTCTTTTGTTACTATTTCATTCAGACTTAATTTTAATCTTAACTTATACCCTATTTCTTTAATCTAGCACTGAGAAAATTACCAAGCCACTATCTGAAAGATGTATTATGCTCAAGGGCCTACATTTAGTAACGGCAATTTCTCTTCCTGTTGTTTTCACATTAAAAAGCTTAAGCGATTAAGATATTAATAAATTCTAAATATCAACTCACAACTGTGTTGAAAAATCATTAAGATTTAAAAAATTGTTTTTCTACTGTTGAGTACTGTTTTGTTTCTTTTGTTTTTGCTCAACATAAAACCTTTTTTTTTAGCTGGAGGATCCACGTGGTGTTCTGGCTTGACTGCTCTGCCATGCACACTGCTATCAAGCATGAAACCTTGATGGCCCACAAAGAGAACCCACAAGTGAGCTGCTTGTTACTGTCCTGTGAATCACCAGTTTAAAAGAAAAAAGCATATAAGTTTTGGCATAGTACATCAAGGTATCACCTGATGGGGCTAACAACTTAAAATTTAAAACCACGTAGTCATTGAAGTATCAAAGATAGCATAACTATTCATCAAGAAATGGTTTAGGGCTTCCCTGGTGGCACTGTGGTTAGAACTCGCCTGCCAATGCAGGTGACACAGGTTCGAGCCCTGGTCCGGGAAGACCCCACATGCTGTGGAGCAACTGAGCCCGTGTGCCACAACCACTGAGCCCACGTGCCACAACTACTGAAGCCTGCGCGCCTAGAGCCCATGCTCTGCAACAGAAGCCACCGCAAGGAGAAGCCCGTGCACTGCAACGAAGAGCAGCCCCCGCTGGCCGAAACTACAGAAAGCCTGTGCACAGCAACGAAGACCCAACGCAGCCAAAAATAAAATAAAAATAAAAAATAAATTTATAAAAAAAAAAGAAATAGTTTAGAAATTTTACTCATTCATCATTAACAGTCACACACAATCTCTATAAAGCATGAAATAAAAGCACTAGGCCACACTCTACTATTTCTTAGTTCTATCCTATTTTAAAATTCTTAATGACAATAATGTAAAAAAAAAAAAATATGGGCAGCATTCAGAGGACGACTGGGATAAAACGAGGGGAAGACTCTCTTACCAAAGCTGGTAAAAAAAAAAAAATATGGGCAGCATTCAGAGGACGACTGGGATAAAACGAGGGGAAGACTCTCTTACCAAAGCTGGAACTACACTCTTGACAGGAAACCCTCCCAGTGTCTCCTCATTTCCCATGACCAATAACTGACACATCTCAATAACTGCCTGGAGTTGCTGGCTTTCATCGCTTGCTTGTAGTCCTTGCAGAAGCTGCTGGGCCTTAGAACCTTCACATGGAAAAAAGAAAAAATCATTATTTTTAAACACTTAATATTATTACTAGGTGTTAAGTGTGACTTCACATGCTGGCTGCTTTTCTTCTTTGGATCCCAATTAAAGGCTAGGTCTATACCAGTGTTAAGACAGGCTGCTGATTACCCAAGACGTAACTATGGCAGAGTAAATCCAGGTAATTTAAAGTAATGTCACAGTTATTTATATTTTTCTCTTTTAAGTTTTATCTTTTTAAATGAGAGAAGTTGATTGGTATTTAACAGCTGAAACAAAAATTAATATCCATAAGACTAATACGAACTGCTACCTTTAACATACATGCTTTCAAAAACATGTATATCTAGTGAGCAGAAAGCCTTCTGCAATAATAAAAACCTGGCAAACAATGATGCCCAGGCATCAAAGGAAATGTTATATACCTCTAAATACCTCCATCAGAATAAACGGAATCCAAGTAACAGTGAAAAGGGCAAGGAGATAGACAAACAGAACAATGCATCTAACAAAAGGGAATGAAAAGAATGAAATATTTTCTAAAAACAGCAAAAGACTGGCCTTTTCACCTCCTCTCATTTCATGTGCAGATGCTGCTATCATAGTGCTTTAGAGTACTTCTACTTTTAAGGGTCAATTCCATCGCCCAAACATTTGAAAAATGCTAAGGCTCAACTACCACAATAAATAAGTTATCAATAAACCGAGTAAGACACTCAAAAATAAAGTCTACAAATGTGTTTCAAATTTTCCTGGACACCCTCCTTGTAACCATGATCAACTCCATTAATGCGTATAAACTTATACCTGAGATTACTTTCAAGTCCTTTCCCTTCTGAGACCTTTTCAGTTTATTGTTTGTATTGTTTGGATTTTTTCCATTAAGTACTGAAATGCTTAGAAATGATATATGTTTGGAAACTGTCAATGAATGTGGAATTCATATGAACATCAAAAAGTTTTTTCCCTATGAAGCATCAATGATCTTCTGGGAGGGCATAAACCTTTCAAAGGGATACACAATAATCCTGACAAGGTCTGTTTTCTCTATTATTTAAGACTGTGGCTAATGAACTGCATAACTATCACTGCCTAACTCCCTTTACCATAATTAAGAGTCTGTCCAAAAATACACTGCAAGACATTCAAGTTCAAAGGGACAGCATCTTTAAAGTTTACAAACTAAATACTATCAGTTCCAGTTAGGGCAGGCTTAACATTTTTGGGTTGAAATAATGTGGAAGAAAGAACAAAATGAAGGGAAAGTAACTATGAAAACAAAAGAATCTTCAGCTGCTTCTAGATTTGTTTTTAAAGAATGAAATAGTTCAAACAGTATACCCTAATAACAACCACCAAAAATAGGAAAAACTGACGCAAGTCGTTGGATGCTCTATCAACACTGAGGCTGGCAGGTCTAAGCACATGGATCATTTCAGCATGCTCAAACAAATCACCATGAATACCACTGGACTTCTGGGATGTCCCTAAAAGGACCTTAGGCCAAATGACAACAAAAAGTCACTGCCATTATTTTCCTCTGACATGTGAAGAGAAACCACCTCATACAGATCAGTCAGTTTTGGTTTTAAGGGTAATTTTATACTCCTGAAAATTACCGAGACCCCGTGTGTGTGGTTTAGATCTACTGTTATTTATAAAGTGTGTCTGGAACTAAAAGAGAAACATTTTGAAATACTTGGTTAATGCGTTACATATTAAACAAAAACTTGTGAAAAAGATCACAATTTTCCAAAACAACAGCAACAAGATACAGTGGCGAGTAGCACTGTTTTGCTGCTGTCGTTGCAAACGGCCTGAGCGTGAGGCTGAACGAGAGAGCTGTGCGCTCACCCCTGCTCCCTCTTCCAAGCCGAGAAACTAGCTTACGAGAGACTAAGCGTGTGGAAAAACGGGCCTACTCTGCCACAAAGACTATTTAAAAGACATGGATGCGTTAGTAAAGACAAAATTAATGACTGTGTTTTGGAAGCGCATCCTTATGTAAACATGGAGTTTTTTACTCGGACCATGTGACACTGAAAAATAAAATACCTGCCAGTAGTCTGGTGCCACTGCCTTGACTCTAATTAAGGCACCAGCAGTTTTACACCCACAACAGCTTTTGCACTTTTAGTTCAAACATGAACAAAGTAGAAAAGGAAAGACCTTAGTAGTTATTATCTCTTGGCCTTATGAATTCAATGTAAGGATCTCAGGAACTAGCTTGGAATTTACAGGCCACACTCTGAAAACCACTATCATACATCAGGGGTTGGTAGGCAAACATCTTCTACAAAGAGCCAGAGAGTAAATATTTTGGGTTCTGCAGACCACAAGGTCACTGCTGCCACTACTCGACCCTGGCACTTGGCACAAAAGCACACATAGCCAATACATAATCCGAGCATGGCTATATTCCAATCAAGCTTCATTTTCAGACACTGAAATTTGAATTTCATTTAATTTTCAAGTCACAAAACAATTTTTAAACTTTTTCAGCCATTTAAAAAGTAAACATCACTTTTAGTTCACAGGCTATATCAAAACAAAGAGGAGGCCGATTTGGCCCTTGGGCAGTAGTTTGCCAACCGCTGATACAGAGAGAAAGAGAACCCACAGCCTTTCAGGGAATCACAGGAGGCTGATGTGTTCAATTGAATCGACCCCACTGGACATTTGCTGAGTTCCGAGGCTGTGAAGAGGGCTGGGGGTTGAGTCAGAAGTTTTGGTAAGACACAGTGAAAACTCCTGCAGTCTCAGGGTGCTCAGAGGACAAAGTCCCCACGGAGGAAGGAGGCCTGACCCATACACAGCCAGTGCCCTGCCTTCAGACATCTGCCACACTGTGAAACTGCATAAAGAATAGAAAGTGGAACTTGCAAGGTTCTCAATCAAAAAAACCCTGGGAAACTGTTCCCTGGCGGTCCAGTGGTTAGGACTCTGAGCTTCCTCTGCCAAGGGCCTGGGTTCAATCCCTGGTTGGGGAACTAAGATCCCACAGGCCGCACAGTGCAGCCAAATTCAAAACAAACAAAAACAAACACACAAAAAAACCCTGGTAGGGTCACAACAGAGAAACACGGATGAGCTAGAGGTGAAATGAGTCATAAAAAAATAACTCGGTCAAAACAAGCTAAAGCCCTGACTAGAGCAAAGTGATCAGCTTCTGACCCTTTAACACAGAAAAAGAGAAAACACTCACTGCTGGAAAACATCACTTGGGGTCTCTTCCGTTCACATAATCAATTATCAGACATATGAAGAGGCAGAGGAATATGTGACTAACAATCAAAAGGGGAAAAAAGACAATAGAAGCAGACTAACACCCCTAGAAATTATAAAGTAAGTATTCTATAACTATGATTAATAAATTGAAAATATAAGCATGGATGGACAAAATGGGTAAGAATGTAAAGAATTTCAACAGTGGGACTTCCCTGGCGGTGCAGTGGTTAAGAATCTACCTACCAATGCAGGGGACACAGGTTCAATCCCCGGTCCAGGAAGATCCCACATGCCGCAGAGCAGCTAGGCCCGTGCGCCACAACTGCTGAGCCTGTGTTCTAGAGAACGCAAGCCACAACTACTGAGCCCACGTGCCACAACTACTGAGCCCGCACACCTAGAGCCCGTGCTCTGCAACAAGAGAAACCACCTCAATGAGAAGCCTGTGCACTGCAACAAGGAGTAGCCCCTGCTCACGGCAACTAGAGAAAGCCCTCGCGCAGCAACGAAGACCCAATGCAGCCATAAATAAATAAATAAAAATATAAATAAATAAATAAATTTAAAGGAAAAAAAGAATTTCAACAGAGAATTTTAATCTATTTTTAAAAATCAAAGAACTGTCTAGAACTGGAAAACAGAGTATCTGAAATTTAAAATTCATTGATGAGTTTAACCAAATACTGAAGAAGACAGCAGAAAAAAGAATTAGTGAATTTAAAATACGGTCAACAGAAAGTTTTCAAACTGGGGGGAAAAGAAAAACCTGGGAAAAACAAAAACAAAAACAAAAACAGAGCTAGAGAGACATGGTAGATCAAGTCCGAAGTCTGAACATGTACAATCTTGATACTCCCAGAAGAAAAGGAAGGAGAATATCTGAAGAGATGATGAGATAAGTGAAACAATATATGAAGACATAACGGCCAACAATCTTCCAAAGCTGATGAAAGTTATCGACTCAGAGATTCAAAGGCTCGGTGGAACCTGAGCAACTTAAAAATGGAAGAAAATGTCACACAGGCCTAATATAGTCAAATTATTAAAAATTAATAATGGTTTGAAAAAGCAGATCTTAAAAGAAGCTGGGAGAAAAGAACTGCCTTGGAAGGGTAACAGTAAGACTTTTAAACAGCAACTATGGAAACCAGAAGAGCACTACAAAGTACTAATATGAGATTTTATACCTGGGGAAATTACCTTTTAAAAATTAAGGCATAACACATATATATGGAACCTTTAAAAAAAAATGGTTCTGAAGAACCTAGGGGCAGAACAGGAACAAGATGCAGACATAGAGAACGGACTTGGGAGGAAGTGAGAGTGGCATTGACATATACACACTACCAAATGTAAAATAGCTAGCTAGTGGGAAGCAGCCGCATAGCACAGGGACATAAGCTCACAGGGACAACAGCTCGGTGCTTTGTGACCACCTAGAGGGGTGGGATAGGGAGGGTGGGAGGGAGACGCAAGAGGGAGGGGATATGGGGATATATGTATACATATAGCTGATTCACTCTGTTATACAGCAGAAACTAACGCAACACTGTAAAGCAATTACACTCCAATAAAGATGTTAAAAAAAAATTAAGGCAAATCAAGGATTTCTCCAACAAAAGCAGAGAGAAATCATTACTAGCAGTCACTCACTGCATAAAAAAAGTTCTTTAGGCTGAAGGGAAACAATCCTGATAGAAGAAAGGGACTTTAGGAAAGAATTAAGAACACTGGAAATGGTATATATGTGGGCAAAAATAAAAGAATATGGATGTTCTAAAACAACAATTGTCTTTTTGTGTTTATAGCACATGTGTAAGTAAAACTAAATAACAGCATAAAGGATGGCAGGAGAAAAAGAGTTAAATTGCTGTAAGGTGGTTGCACTGTTTGGGATATGATAACGTATTACTATATGGTAGGCTATATATAATAAGCCAAGGATACGCATTATAATCTCCAAAAGAGGCTGATTTACAATATCTGCCAAAATGTTGTACACATTTACCCTTTACACAGCAATCTCCCTTCTAGAAATCTATCCTGAAGGTAACACAGGTAAAAACAGGAAAGCTGTATTTCACTGCAACACAACCAAGACTGGAACTAACCCAAATGTCCAACAGGAGACTGGCAAAATAAACCGTACATCCACACACTGCAGCACTGTGGCAGCTTTACAAAAGGAATGGGGAAATCTCTCTTTCTTTCTCTCTCTCTGAGCATGTGCGTGACGTGCACAGCAGCCATGATAAGTGAACACCAAAACATACTGTTAAAAGCAAGGCAAAGTATGTAAAATTTATACTCTTATCTAAGAAAGTCAGTGTGTGTGAAGTAGATAATACGGATTTGTTTTTGTTTTCTTAAATAAATAACAAAAGGACAGGCCACAAACTTACAAAGGTTATTTGTGTGGGAGGAGGAAACAGGCTAAAGGGATAGCAAAAGATAAGACTTTTAAAAATTTGTAGATTTGACTTCAGGAACCATGTAAATATAACAAATTATAAAAGCAAGACTACATTTTAAAGTCAATCCCTAAAAATTAAAAGCAAAATAAAGCAAATGTGCTAAACCAGGCTGGTGGCATGAATGTAAAGAATTATTTCAAGTGACTCTAAAACACAAAAAAATGACCACGAAGTGAGATATATTCCAAGAACAAAAAAAGAACTGTTACAAAATTAAAATTTTCTCAATAATACTATTTTTGGTGTTAGGTTGGAATTTTGTACTGTAGGATAAAGCAAATAAATGACTATGTTATCACTGGGAACTGAAACTTTTGGCACGAGGGAAAGATACAAGATAAATAAAACCCCTGCAGTCCTGAATGTGAATTGGCAGTATCAGTATGAACTCATGATTTTTAATCTTAAAAGATTAAATACAATTATTTCCTACTTTTGTCCATTAAAAGTGTCTAACAACAATTATCAACCCAGTAGCAAATACGCCAACAGCCCAGACTGTGGAATCTAAATATCATTTCCTATAAAGAAAACCAGGGCTCTCTGAGGCAATGCCTGATTTCAGGTGGGGGGGTAGGGGGTGTTCAACTTGGCTCATCAGAAAGCAAAGAGGGCATCAAAAACTACTGAGATCACATCAGAAATATCAGATGACGACTAGACAATTTCATCATCAGTGAAAATCAATGAAATGGCTAAAACACATCTCAACCCAATTGACAATGATACTTAAAACAAAAACAACAGCACTTTGAAGGATGCAAAACTGGTAAATAAAGGGTAGGAAATATTTTTCCTATACCAACTATTCTCCTGGGTAACCAAATAGAAGGGAGAGATATTCTTTATATATTTCAACTAAATTACTTCTTTTACTTCTAATAAATGAAGACTGATCATTAGATATGAAATGCTTTCATTTTTAATCCCTGTTGTCTAGACTTTGTGGGCTTCCTAATATTAGAAAACACTACCACTTTTGCATAGTCTTTCCTCACCAGAGGAAGAAAATAAAGAACCAAACTTGAACCTGAAAAAGCCTCTAGATCCAACTAGCTGTTTAACAAGAAGTTTACTTTTTTTTTTTTTTAACTTTTCCATTTGAGCAATGGAAATCTGACTGAATGGGTATCTATCAATAAGGAATTACTGGTTTCTTCTTCAGATATAATAATAGTAATGTGGATGTACGCATGCATGTGTATGTGTGTTTTAAGGGACATTATCTTGAGCTACATGATGAAATATTTACAGATAAAATTATATAATGTCTGGGATTCATTTCAAATTAATACAAGAGGAGGGATGTTGGTGGGTGTAAAGACAGACTGGCCATGAAGCAGGCACTGCTGAAGCTGGGTCATGGGAATGGGGGTGTGTCACTGTTTTCTACTCTGGTTCTAGTCTATCGTTTATATTCATTTCATGTGCAATAGTCAAGCCTTAATATGGATTTCCGATGTTTAATGCTAATATTCTTGGGTAGCTCTGAAACAATTTTTCTTCCCAGCCTTCTCCCCCAAAATAAATGAAGTGGAAAAATAAATGAAATCAAATTTCTCTTAAAAAATAAAAAAGTACACACATTAAAAATATGATCTATACTTTGCCATCAGTTAAATTAAAGTTTTTAAAATGTATTTATGTGAGGACTGGAACATTTGAATTCTAGATACTTACTAAGGATTTTCTTAATATAAACTTTTTTAGACAGTACTGTGGTTATGTCCTTATTTTTACAGATATAAATTCAAATATATGCACATGGCAAAAGTTAAAAAAATAAACTTGGGAGTGGGGAGAACAGCCGAGGATATAAATGAAACAATGGTCAGGTCATGTGGATCGATAATTGTTGATGGGTTCATGGATGTTATTATACTACTAATAATACTCTCAACTTTTGTGTATGCTTGATCTTTTTCATAATACAGATAAATCCTAATTACCCTTAGTTTAAATCCCACACTTGCTGCTGGCCTGCAAAGGTCCAACATGACCTGGCAAGCACCTACACCTCTCAGATTTCATCTTCTACCACTCTCCTTTCACTTTCCATAGGCCCCTCCTGCTGTCTCATGAGCATGCCAAACTCATTTCCACCTGCGGCCTTGCACTTCCTTTTTCCCTCAGATCCCTGCAGAGCTGGTTTTCTCACTCCATTTTGTTCTCCACAAAATCATTTTGTTCTCCACAAAATCAGAAAAGGTTTCTTTAACCAGCCTATCATCACACCAACAAACGCCTTCCTAACTCTGCTTTGTCTTCCTTCACTGCATTGACACGACCTGAAATTTTACTATATAGTAATTGTTTATTGCCAGGGTCACTCTCTAACAGGGAAGCTTCCACGTGGGAAACAACTCTGCTTATTATCCTATTCATGACTCTGTACATCCCAGTGCCTAATAAACAACACTGAATAAAAATCCAGACTCAAGGGTTCTCGAGAACTTTGCAGGAGGCTATGTTATTTGAGAGATGAGTATCAGGGCAGCAAAAGCAAAGCAAAACAAAACAAAACAAAAACACCAGCTGCCTCAGAATGGGAGAAAATATTTGCAAACGAATCAACGGACAAAGGATTAATCTCCAAAAATATAAACAGCTCATGAAGCTCAATATTAAAAAAACAAACAACCCAATCCAAAAATGGGCAGAAGACCTAAATAGACATTTCTCCAAAGAAGACATACAGATGGCCAAGAAGCACATGAAAAGGTGCTCAACATCACGAGTTATTAGAGAAATGCAAATCAAAACTACAATGAGGTATCACCTCACACCAGTCAGAATGGGCATCATCAGAAAATACACAAACAACAAATGCTGGAGAGGGTGTGGAGAAAAGGGAACCCTCTTACACTGTTGGTGGGAATGTAAATTGATACAGCCACTATGGAGAACAGTATGGAGGTTCCTTAAAAAACGAAAAATAGGGCTTCCCTGGTGGCGCAATGGTTGAGAGTCCACCTGCCGATGCAGGGGACACGGGTTCGTGCCCTGGTCCGGGAAGATCCCACATGCCATGGAGCGGCTGGGCCTGTGAGCCATGGCCACTGAGCCTGCGTGTCTGGAGCCTGTGCTCCGCAACGGGAGAGGCCGCAACAGTGAGAGGCCCGCGCACCGCAAGTAAAAACAACAACAACAAAAAAAATAGAATTATCATATGACCCAGCGATCCCACTACTGGGCATATACCCAGAGAAAACCATAATTCAAAGAAACACATGCACCCCAATGTTCATTGCAGCACTATTTACAATAGCCAGGTCATGGAAGCAACCTAAATGCCCATTGACAGACGAATGGATAAAGAAGATGTGGTACATATATACAATGGAATATTACTCAGCCATAAAAAGGAACGAAATTGGGGTCATTTGTAGAGACGTGAATGGATCTAGAGACTGTCATACAGAGTGAAGTAAATCAGAAAGAGCAAAACAAATATCGTGTATTAACGCATATATGTGGAACCTAGAAAAATGGTACAGGTACAGATGAACTGGTTTGCAGGGCAGAAATAGAGATACAGATGTAGAGAACAAACGTATGGACACCAAGCAGGGGAAGTGGCGGGGGGTGGGGGTGGGACGGATTGGGAGATTGGGATTGACGTATATACACTAACATGTATAGAATGGATAACTAATAAGAACCTGCTTGTATAAAAAAATAAAATAAAATTCAAAAATTAAAAATAAAATACCCGCTGCTTCTTAAAATCCTCAAGTACAAGTACACATAATATGAGCACATGTACACACATTGCATTATTTTTTTTTAAACTTAGAATATTTAATGGAAAATTATACAAGTACAAATTTATTTGTAAGGTCAGAGTTAACAACCTTCGGTAACACTTCAGAAATTTTGAAATGAATCAAGACTGAAGTCTGCAAATAGCCTACTGATTCTATGGAAATATTATTGATGAAGTAAAAAAGAATGTGTGTGTGTGTATATATATATATAAAACTGAGTCACTCTGCTGCACAGCAGAAATTAACACAACATTGTAAATCAACTATACTTCAATTTTTAAAAATGCTTAAATGTAAATTTTATTGCTTAAGGAAGCTAAAGGTAATATTCTATACCAGACAGAATTTAACTGAATTTGTGATTATGCAAAATCATATTCTTAGTTACAAACTGAGACTTAAACAATCACTCTTATATCTAGCATATATGATAAGATCTCTGGGTTATATTAATTTGATTAAATGAGTCTAGTTACTGGTAATTCTGCTGAGAAATCTTTCCTCTCAGGCTCATTTTATAATCAACTGCCTAATGGGTTAAATTTTATTATACCATAAAAATCTCAAGACACAAATCTGTGCAAAGCATGCAATCAGATGCTATAATAATGTAATCACCTGAGATCCTGTACTCTTCTATAGTTCAAAAACAAACAAAATGAAGGGTCAATCTTGTTGTAAACGTTGGATGGTTTTCTAATGGCTCCAATTCAGTAATTAAAAATAAAAGGAGAAAATCTTGAAGAGTTGCTATTATTTAAGGCAAGAATGTGCAGAAACTGTTTTTTAAAACAGGTTAAAGTTCATGAAAACTTCCTTATGTGAAAACTCTCTTACATGAATAGGTAAACAGTAGAAACAGCACTCAACTAATTACTAAGAGTTCTGAGGGGAGGACAAATTTAAAAGTATTCACTTACTAGCTCCGCTTCCAATTGTTCTATGGAAAAGTTGTGACATCCGAGGACCAAGAGGACCAAACAGGTGAGGAGGAAGACCCCTGGCCTCTAAGAGAGCTAAGGAAAAAAGAAGGGCAGGAGGAGTAGTCGAAGTGTTAATACAACTGATCTTATCTAGAAGTTTCGAACAACTGATTCATCACATAATTGATTTAAACAATTACTTTCCATTTTGAACTTTAAGTTACATTAAACTTTTCAAGACCACTTGTATATACTAATATAATTAATATAAGTTACAACACCTATGTGTCTACTCCAGGGCATCTTAAGGTTTTATGGAGATATTAAATATCCGTGCCAGCAGGGACTATGTAAATGGTCCAAGAAAAACCCAAAGTAAACATTTATTTTGAAGAAGTTATGTTAAGCACCTTAGCTATTTCACTCTATTATTTCTCAGTCAGATACTGATCATGAGATCCTCTAAAAACAGGAAAAAAATCATTTTTATCAGTTCCCAAAAGTGAGAAAAACTGTTCATAAGAGTTCTAGTCAAAAAGTGATTGCTATAAGTTCCTTCAGGAACTTAAAAGCAATCTGAAACTGATTCATTAATGTTTCTTGTAAGCCTCACACTGGGGATCTATTCTATAAATCAGCTGTCTGAAGATAATAAAAATACATATCCATGTACTTGTAAATAATGTATACATAATATAAAGCTGCTTTTTAAAAGCACTTACAACATTATAATACCTTGAGTTTATGTATACAATCTACATTCATTTTCAAACAGTTGATCAAGCATCCTACTAGATGCAATGTTATTAGATACCAGAGCACAATATATTAAGCTACCCCTTGTTCAATATCTCCCTTAATGTATTACTAGCTATACATGCAACCATAATGAAAACAAATTTTTAAACATAAAAAATAAATATACTATATAAGATTTTTATCTAGTTAAACAGTAAAGATGAAGAGCCAAACAGATCATCTTCCAATTCCAAATCATCAAATCACCACTACATACAAAGCTTTTTTGGAGATATGGGCACTGCTACATTATACTTTTATGAGCTTATCCAAATTAACTTCAACAAAGAACGGTAGTAAAAGGCAGCCCATGACAAGAGTTTCTTGTAAGCTCAGTAACTCTCTTTACCTTGCAATCGTCCCATCTCGGAATCATCCGATTCACTCTCCCCAGAAGTGGTCATGCCCACAGCCCCTGCAACAGAACTAGAGGCTTCGAAGAGGGGGGAAAGGTGAGGGTTAGGAGAGGAACATTTAAATTCATTATGTCTGGTTTATCTTAAAAAAGAAAAAGCAGAGTTTTACAGACAACAATGAATAAAGGCAAACGTGTCTGCCCATTGCACACCAGCTGTTATTCTAGACTTCATCATGTAGGTTTTATGGAAAAAAGATGGCTCAACTACATTAGAAACAAGCATAATATACAAGCTTTGCATTTCACTCGTACATGGTTTTCATAGTTTCCTCCTATCTTTGAAACTGTTCCTGAATTGAGTCTTATCCTGAACTCCTCTACCAAAAGTCCATAAACATAACACTGCTAAAAAACCATTGTGATATTTAATAGATGGGCAATTAGTCACAAACAGAAAAGCAAAACTGACATTTGGGGAAAATGTTCCATGTAGATGTGTGCCTTCTTCAGTCTGCTTTATTCCTGGACTATAGTCTGGATACGATCATTTGCCGTGTTTTCTTTCATTTCAAGACTGTGCAAAGATTACGCTCTCTTATTTCCAGGACAAAACATTGAAGAAACACATTACAACTGACAGAAGACTGCAAAACACTGAAGTACAAAAGACAGGGCAACTAACATGTCAAAACAAATGCAGAATGAAGAGTTCAGATTCAGAAGGATTCTACTACCCAAAATGCTAACCTGATCGATAATTCAGTCTAAGTAAATAGTGGCTGATTCTACAATATTATAAATCTGACCAGGAGACGAAAATATATTCCCGTAAAACTAGCAGTTTTACTGTCCCCTCCTCTCAGTGTCTGTTGAGTCCTAAAGCATTTTTTGTACATAGACGATTCTCAGCTGTGTATGACCACATCATCCACAATACCTTAAGTCCTGTCCACTTGACAGATGGTGACAGAATGCAAGGCAGGAAGAATATTTTTGTCATTATTAAAAGAGGCACATGGATCACGTATGTGAATGTAAAGAGTTTTTCTGAAGAAAGAGATGTAAATACACCAGCCACCAACTCTGTTTTCTTAATACTTTTCTTCACCCCTCATTTAAGTATTCTAACATTTCACCGGGATTTTTAAAGAACTTGTAGAAAAATGTATGGTTTAGAACAGGAATCAGCAAACTGTGGCCCACAGGCCAAATCCAGTCCAGCACACCACTTTGCAAACAAAATTTTGTTAAAACATACGCAAACTCATTCACTCACATACCTGTGGCTGCTTTTGTGCTACAACCACAGAGTTGTTCCAACAGAGCCTGCATAAAGCCTAAATCATCAGTTATCTGGCCCTTCACAGAAAACGTTGGCAACCCCATGGTTTAGAGTAACAGGCTAAGTAGAAATGCTAATATTAAGGAGTAATGGAGTTTAGCAAAATCCACACTTCTGATGGAGAAAAAGGAAATAACAACTGTACTTATATATATATAAGGCTACTTGTAGGTAGCACTCATTAAATGCCGACTGTATGGAGAACGTGTCCATGTGTTTGCTCTCAACCATACAGAGAAGTATTACAAGCTCCACCATGCACATGAGGAAACCAAGGCTTTGTGTCTTTGAGTGCTTGCCCAAGGTCGGACAACTGACCACGGGCGTGAGACGTGAGCCCAGGCAGTCTGACTTCGCAGGCCGCACTCGTACGAGCTGCACGCTACCAGCGCCTCGCACTTACCCTCCAGCACTCGTTCCTGATTTCAGTGCCGCTGCTTCTTCGTGTTATACAGAAACCACGCCAACCAGCCCTGCTACCAGGTCCCAATTATGACTGAACTTAGTCAAGTGGCTCTTAAACTTACTTTGAAACTTTTACAAAATGTGGAAAGCAAATACTAAGTTTTGGCAAACAAAATTGTTGGTTTTTCTTTCTTTCCTGCTCCCCCCTCAAAGGCACACTCTGGAACCACACATTTTTTAAGAAAAAAAAAATCACAAGTTCACTTAAGGTAATGCTGGGGTTTTTTTTAAGCGTATCAGAGGTTCTACTAGTTTGACTTTAAGCCAGTCTACAAATCTACAACTTACAATTTTAAAGGCTTAACCTTAAGTGACTTCTTAAACATATTATTCTAAGAACTGACATAATGAATAATAAATACCTCAAATTGCCCTGACACAAAGACATTAACCAAGACGTAAAACTTGTAAAAGCACAGAATTAAAAGAGCTGTTAAGACTATTATAGGGAGGGTCCCAACCTTAAGGGAGCCACAGACCCACTACAAGGAGGAGCAGGGATATTCTGGTTTTTAATCAAGTCGAGGGCCTATTCTGACACAAATCAGTTACTGGACCCAAGGAAAAAGATCCTTTCCAGCTGCCATTCCTTTGATGGCAAGTATTAATAGGCATTTGCTTACCATAGCTCCCTTTTTTCTAAGTTTTACAGAATTAAATCAACCAAACTAGCTTACAGTGAGCGGCTGTTTGTAAACTCAGGCAGGTAAGGAAATGTAACCCATTAATAGCAGTCAGCGAGAAAGTTGCTTCAATCAAGGCATCAAACCTTGGGCAACACACACAAAATACATCCCAACACAAATATAAAAGCAAGGCTATCAAACAGAGAAAATCCAATGCCAGATTTTAAGAGGTGTCAATCTTTTTTTTTTTGTTTAAACTGGTATCTCTCCCATCTAGTCTCAGCATATCTTCACAGCACCATGTAAGGCAGTTTCCAACACACAGTTAAAGCTGATAGAATTCACTTTTACTTGACAGGAACTGCTAAGGGTTTACCAAATACCTAAGTATAGGAGGCAACGGGAAGACATTTTTAGTGTCACAAAAACTTTTGAGCTAGGCCAGAAGAATGGTTGTTTGGAATATAATTACACCTTATGTGGGCCTTGGCATCAGGTGATATGGTAGCAATCTAATTTTTAGTGGTACTAACCAAATATAATGAGGGAGAGAAAAATTTACAAAACTGAGTTGCTTTCTTTTTACAATCTGACCCTGTTCATTTCTTGTGAAATTAAGATTCCCAATGCCAAATGTAGGTGTCAGAACATTTTTCCTTACTTTGATTGATTTCTGGGTATAAAGAAGACTGCTTGATTCCCCACCTTAGTATCACTAAGATTTGCAAGACTTTATCAGCACTATAAAGGGATGCTCAGTTCTAATGAAGTCTAAAACTAAACCCTTCAGCTCTTGGGACAATGTGGGGAACACTTAACTTTCAACTTCAAGAGCTGACATTTCTTCTATGAAGAGCTAGAGGGGTTGCACTCCACATCACAGTAAACTTCAGAGTGACCCAAAGGGACACCATTATCAACAAACTTTCCTAAATGTCAACAACACTGGCAAAGTCAGGGTGATATAAGCAAGTATTCCAAAGATGAAGCAATGCTTTAATATCTACATGTGAAAAAAGAAATACACTTATATAAACGAGGCCACTGAAATAAGTCAGGAAGAAATGATCTCTAAAAATAAAGGAACACTGAAAAATGAATATATACATAAGACTGAAGAGATTAATTTTTTTAAATTAGTAAAAACATTATTTCAAAATAAATGCTTCAGATGAAGTGAGTCTTATACCAACTGTATAAGAACTGTCTGAGAATGGACACTTGCCATAAGATGCTCTACGTTACCACCATCAGTTTGTACTCTACACGAACTTAGAGGGTTTTATTTTTCTTTAAATTCCAGTTTTACATACTGAGAAACGAAAGCACATTACACTGAAGAACTTAATATAAAGCTAGTAATAAGTAATCTGCCTCTTTCCCCAGAAGCACTTTAGTGAGCTGGCAGAGGAATCCCTGTAGTACGTACAAGGGATCCAGCCTCTGAAAGGTAATAAAGTTAGTGCTGCTCTAACGCCAGTGAACATGCACATGTATCTTTTACATAAACTCAGAAAGCACCTAGATCACAATGGGATTTCAAATATGGATGACAATGAAACACAGGCGAGCCTTTCGGAGGGCAATCGCGTGAACCTAATCCCTTGAAGCTTTGATCCTCTTTGGCAAATATACCAAGGAACAAAATTTTACACACCACCCCCTCATTCTGGCCTCCAATTACACCCCTATGAATTAAACAAACTCGAGTAACCACAGGGAAGCAGAACACCACAGCTGTTATAACTGTGCACTTCTTTTCTCTAAGACCTGGATTTGAGAGTCACACATCCTAGTTTGTAACCCTGGCAAGCTTAACCATTATGCATCTCAGTTGTTCTCATTTATAAAATGAGGATAACAGCACCTCACACCTCAGCAGGTTGTTCTGAATATTAAATGAGAATATATGTAAAGTGCTTAATAGTGTGTCTGCAATGGAGTGTACACTCTGTAAATGTCAGCTATTGTAATTACCATAATGAGTCCACTTGAACAACACACTCAGCAGCTCCCTCTCAAAGTGTCATCCATATGGGAATTGCTCCACTTCCATAATCAGACTTGGAATAAACATTAAAACACTGGGAAGCATAGGCTGTGTGTCCTACAGAGCTTCAGTGAGTTGCATGTGCAATGCAGTGTATGTTTCCAAAAATCCACCATTTAACCCTTCAGAAAAACTATTCTGGGAAAAAGGCACCACCAGAAGAGATGCCGTAAGTTCGCCATGTAATCTATCATACAAAACCAGGAAAGACAAGTTGGTAAAGATGTTAAGCTGGACAGAAAGCTGAGACAAAAGGCACAGAACATGGACAGCAGTGGGCAGACCAGAACCTTCCTGGTAAATGAGGATATACAATCAACCACAGGCATTGAAGAAAACTGCACCTATTCTGATACTAACAGTAATACATGAAAGAACTCTGTTCAAAAGTAAGAACATGCCTACGCCTAAAGCTACGCATATCATCCAGATTTAAGGGACTCAACTCAGACCCATATGTTCATAATGATGACTTATAATATTTTTGTATCTGTTCTTAGTGTTAGTGAGAAATGCTTATAACAAGCTACTGTTTAAAACCGTTAGCCACAATCAAGCCGTGGAGTGTCAGCCGCCTTCTGGCACTGGAAATGGGTACATACTTGGGGTGGGGCGGGGGGCCTAATTTTTGCTGGGCTAAGACATCTAGGAGAATAAAAATAAGAAACCCAGAAGAATAGGAATACTAGTCTTAAAGCTGCTTAGATTCAAACTGAATACTTGTTATTTTTTAGGGACTACAACATTCTAAATTAAAATTTAGACTTGTATGAAGCAATTTAAGCCACATCCTTACGTTTTTACTATGAATTTAAAGTTTTACAAACAATCAGTAGGCAACTATTATATGTACTGATCAATATTTAAGAAGCTTAAACAGAAAGGGACTTACTGCTTCTTAAAAGGCCTCTGAATGTAATTAGTACAAATTTGGATTTGGAAAAAGATTAAACAGCAACAACAACAAATGAATACAACTAATCAAAACACCAAATCTATAAAGCAGAACAAAAGCGAACAAGAAGTGTGATGGCTAACATCTTAAGATGTATCTGTCTCCTCTCTTCCATTATATTTGGTGTACCTAAAAAGTAAGTTATCTCCAAATAAATCTGGAAGATACATAAATGCTTTTTAGGCTTAAGAAGTGCCAATCTACCTGCCGCTCCTTGGGGAGTTTCGTCCGTCCGTGCAGCTGAAGAATTCACTGTCTCCTGGTTGCCTTCAGGGTCTGCCATCTTCTCCTGTCGACGAGCTTCAGCTGCTCCTCTTTTGCCCAGGCCAGAGCCTCGCCGACTACAACAGAAAAATGCGATCATAGGCAGCACTCCCAGTGACCAGGAGCAATGTCCACACAGCACAAAGCTCCAACGCATGGAACACAGAGCTAGTTTCTTCTTTTTACATAAAAATTGTTGTAGAAAATCACTATGGGTAACAACCAAGACTTTGTATATTTAAAACTCATCCAAGCTATATCACATTGACAATACAAGCTTTTGTGTTGCTATGAGCTGTTGTCATCCTTACAAACAGAAGTGATTTTTAAACACTTCAACTACATGGAAAAGTGATTCCTTCTGCAGAAACAATTCAATTCATTTGAAATAGATCCCTAATTCCTGGGTAAATAGTGGACCACTATATGGACTTTCAGACTGATACTTGAAAATGGGGGCAGGACAGGGGGAGAGAAGAAGATGGGAAAAATTCCCATCACTTAAGTCCCGGATTACTTAAATCATCAAAAAATTACTATCCTAATAATGGACAATAGCTCTAGCCTTTAAAATAAAAGAAATGAGTATTTAATATTTATAAGTAAATACAGATGACATCTGGGAAGACACTTGTTTCTGATTGAGGCATAGTGTAAGATATGCAAAAAGGAATCACCAGTCATTTATCATGAAGCAGATTATATTTTATTGATGACTTTCTTTCTATTTTAATAGCGAAATCAGTAAGCAAATCAGGTAGAGACAGAAGACTTCCAAAATTACAACAACTTAATATTGTTTAAAGGCAGTTCCCCAAATGACCTCAGAAAGTGCAAAAATCTACTACTAAAGAAATGTTTTAGACTAAAGTAAACTACAGTGAAATTAGATGTTGTCTAGTAAAGAACAAGAAGGAACCAGGCATAAGTGACATGTAAATGAAAGCTCTGAATCACCAATGAGTTCTTGAAGAGTTTATTCTCTCAATTATTAAAACTCCTCCCTAAGCAGGGATTTACTTTGCCAACCTTTCATTCACAGGGGAAAAAAGCTCACTCCAAACCCCAATTACCAAGCTATAAATTAGTGGGATTCAAATTAAGTCATTTATTTAACATTTAATTTGTATCAACCATGTGACACACTCTGTGCTGAACATTTGGTTGCTGCCTTCAAGGTGTGTTAGTCTAAAGAGACGAAGCCGCAGCTGTGATCGACTACGAAAGCACTAAATTTAAGAGGAATCTCAACTAATTCAGAAAAGTTTGAGATGAAGAGCACTGCAGGCAGGCGGCTAGACAGCTTGTGTGTAGCATGTAAGTAACTTCTCGTTCATCAAGACAGTGGGCCCGAGGAGAAGGAGAGAATGCTGCAGAGAAAGATAGGACGCTAGATTACCTGACGCCACATACAGCTTAAAATTAATTTTCAACTACAGTGAATTCGGTTTATATCTAAGATTATAAACCTTGGGTAAACTGGATTCAAAGTTTGGCCCAAAACAGGACAAAAGCCCTAAAGAACTAAGAAATTTTCTCAGAGGTCCTCATAAAAGTACTGCCAAAAAACTTCAAAGGCAAACAGGTGTACTAACTCCAGATATTTTAGACAATCCTGACAGAACTAGGAAATAAGTGGAAAAGTAGAGATTAAAGTGGCAAGAGTCCATTTCTTATGGCTTATTAGGTAACAAGTCATACTGTTTCCTTGTGTTACTACTGTACCCACGGCCAAGAGTATAAAGTCGATTACCTCAGAGAAGAACAAAAAGAAGTGCTTAAAGCCTTTCTACTGACCTAAGTTAGAGTAGGGAAAAGGTAAACTAAAATCAGTCACCTGCATCACTGGTTTCTGGCACATTTAGTAGAGAGAACGAAGTACATATAAGAGCAAACTACATATAAAGGATGGAGAAGTCCCATACAGCTGTGATTACCAGCACAAGACCAAAACTGACCAAGCCTGAAAATCTGAGACGAAATTCCAACAAAAAGATTTTTAACTTTATCCTAAGGTTCTGAATCAGTTAATAAAGTATATGAAATAATACACTGTATCATATGTGAAAGGTAGATCATTTTCTGAAAAAGGGCTCCAAAATAGCAACCAGGAGGAATGGGAACTGGAGATGTGAGAGAACACAAACCAAACCTACATTCTTCTGTGAGGAGAGGTACTGGAACACAAAATGAAAATTAAGTACATCTCTCCCCCTCACCCATTAAACTCAATAACTTGTGCCAACACTTTTAGAAACTAATTAGGCAATATTACAGCCATTACAACAGGCATCCCTTCTGATCCATTAATCACACTACTGGGAAATTTAGCTACCTTTAAAAATAACCCAAATCTGCATAAAGATGCTCATTAGAGATTTCTTTGGCAGACTAGAACTCTGAAAGCAACCAGACTTTGAACTATTGGCAATAACTCTGTGCAAATAATGTAACAGCAGAGGAAAAGGTAGAAGACAAAGGTGTTGCCCAAAAAAGGCATGATTAAAACTTAGCAAAAAAAAGGTAAATAAATATTGGGGAAGAATTCACAAAAATATACAGCAATACTAGCTATATTAAAACAAATTTCTTTGCTCAACATTAAAGAGAAAATTTTAATAATTTTTAAAAACTTACAAAATTAAGGATTTTGCTGAAAGCTGAACACAGATAACGAGCTAATCATAAACTGGCAAAGCCCAGATTATTACCTGGCACTAGCACAGGAGCCCGTGGTCTTTTGGCGTGTGCTCCGCCTCAAACTGGGGAGCTCAGCAGGTGGGGATTCGCTGCGCTTCTTGGTAGATTTTCTTAAACCTATACATGTGAAATGCAAAAGTAAAAATTTTAAAAGAGCAGTTACCTTAAATTAAAAATGACAACAATTCTTCAGGTCATCATCCGGTCAAAAATCCATGGACTCTTCCACGGCCTCTCTAGCGGTCTCCAGGTTTACTTCCATAGTTTGATTTTACTGCACCTGCTCATACTGGGGAAGTTCATGTGGTGCTTGGCATTCCTGTTCAGGAGAAATCTTCTCACTCTGGCCTAACCTTGACACAAGCTAACCAACACCATGAATGACAGTCCCTCTCCTCTCAAACCATCCTCTTGAAAAGTTCCTATCACAACTCTACTCTTCCACTACTCTTCTCCACTAACTAAAGCCAAGAGATTTTTTTTTGTATATACTATGTATTTCAGGACTTTACTGTATTTCATTCAGCACTTTACTGCATTCTCTTTGCACTGTCCCATTTCACCTAGTTTATATGAGGCTCATCAATAAGGCCATGAGAGAACAAAATGTTTCCTTTCACCAACTCAATGGCAAGAAATATACATTTGAACTGAAGGTTATTCAAATGTCCAATTTACAGAATACTGTATAATTAGGGGGAGAAAGTCAATCAAGCACACTTTACATGTTATTCTGGAATCTAACTAATACCTTTATAGGGATAACGGATTCTGAGAAAAGTTTATTGCTAGTTCATGAACAATGGGGAAGCCATCAGAGCATCGTCTACCGCCCCCCGCCCCCCAAACAACACTTACTCTACACCATACATGACATGACAACACACAGGGTGGTGAGCTCTATCTAAACGAAGACCCCCAGCAGTAAGAGGTCTCCAAAGTCAACAGAGCATACTTCCACCGGAACTTTTGGCATCATCTTAAATAGATGGTAACTTTCTCAGAGACCAACTGTACAATAACAGTTCTCCAGATCATTTGTTTCTTCTCCAATTTTAATTTTTTTCCACTTCACTGCTTTAAAAAGTGTAAAGATAAGAAATTCCTTACTCTTGATTTTGTTAAAAACACCACGAAAGGTTCTGGGAAAGAGGTGGCAAAAAGGATTCTAGACATCTTCTTGACCTTTTAGACTCTTCATTTAAAAACTTCAGTTCATCCAATTTGCACTTAAACTATACATAATGAAAGTTGCTAGGTGAAAAGCAAGCTATTAAAAACTCTTTAAACACAAAGCAGAAAGTATAAGGACAAAAATCTATGTTCAGACAGGCATTACCATTCAGAAATCTAAACCAGACCTTTTGGGCCCTTCTCCCCCCACCTCCCACCCCAAAGAACTTCTGTGAAAGATTATCTAGACTCTTCAAACCAGCATAAAAGGATCAAAGAGTGAAACTTAAAGTGACAAAAGAAGACTGGCCTAAGCGTTTCTTAAATTTCAGTTTTATTTTAAGGCTGATTTTCTATATAGCTGTCACCAGAATTATTTGATGTGATCACAAAGCTATATCTGACATCCTATATACTATTTTATCTTTGCCTAGCTGGATACACACCCCAGACACCTGAAAGATGGACACGGCATGTAGACGGATTATGGAGCTAGCTTAATATATTCAGCTAATACTGTCACTATTTTTTAATATTTAAAAAATTTAGAAATTTTATAATATTTCAGAAAATATTAAATTACACTTATCTATCTGAATTATGTGACTAAGTTGGACTAAAAAATGTACAATTTAGAGGGAAAAAGCCATCAGTGCACATTATATTAAAACTGCAAAAAACATAAGGTACTTTCACTTATAAGGCACTTTCAAAACCTTTGTATTATTGTCACTAATATTACTTAGTTCACGTAATACTAAAGTATCTATAAATACCATGATACAGTAATAGAAACACTAGTACAAATTTTCACATCTATTTAGTGACATTCAAAATAATATTCAACAATGTATCGTGGGCTACTGCTTTATTGCTAATCTGTGGTGACAGTATACTTTTTGACACTTTCACTACTCATGTCCTATTTTAGACTTTGGTGTTTAACTCTCTCTTAAACAACTTCATTCAAATGTAATTTCCGTATGATAAAATGTACTCATTTTAAGTGCACGGGGTTCAATGAGTTTGACAAACTTATTCACGCATATAACCAACACCACAATCAAGACATAGAACGTTTCCATCACTTTAAAAAGTTCCTTTATGGCCCTTTCAATTAATCCCCCCCTCACACTTCAGGTCCCTGGCAATCACTGGTCTTCTTTTCTGCTGCTATTGTCTACTCTGGAGTTTCATATAAATGGAATCATACAGTGTCGTGGGGATGAACTCATGGTGTTGCACGTATTGGTCCATTCCTTTTGATTGCAAAGTGGTATTCCTTTGTGTGGATGTGCCACAATCTCTCTAACCATTCTTGGTGTTAGACTTTAAAAGAACTGTACTAAGTTACAGAGAAGTAGGGCAGAGAAAAACCAAAACAAGAGTGAACAGAAAGCTATTTATAACTGATATCACAATACCATAATGCAAAATGACTCTCAGGCTAATTGACATTAACTCCATCCAGCCTGATAAAGTAAGAGAACCCCCAACATTTTGTTCTCTAAACTTCCTTAGAGGGGAACTACATAAATTCTTCCAAAAGTCTAAAACATGTTTAGAAGATAGAAAGGTCATAAATTCTGGGACAAAGGAAAGCTGAAGCACAAACTTCAGCTTGGTAGATAAAGTATTTCCTAGAAAACCAGGACAGCTTAAACTTCTTTTGGCCATTCGGCAAACTGACAATGCTAGCACATACTATCTTCACAATTTTATTTATTTATTCTTTGATATTTATTTATTTGGCTGCTCTGGGTCTTAGCTGTGGCATGTGGGATCTAGTTCCCTGACCAGGGATTGAACCCAGGCCCCCTGCATGGACAGCACGGAGTCTTAACCACTGGACCACCAGGGAAGTCCCTATTTCACAATTTTAGATCGGCTATGGAGATTTTCAAAAGCACTTTCAGATATAAAGTTGTAATAATTCTCATTTTTCAGACACAAAAATATTAACTGACTTGCTTAAAAGTGCATAACCCAAACAACTACACAATTCTAAGCTTATTTTAAAGCAGAACAGAGAGTCCTACATCTTCAATATACTTGTGGCAAGGTGTTAAAATTTTGCTTTACTGGTTCGTTTAGAAAACTTTAAACTCTCTGTATAAAAATAGAGTATTTTTGTAGAACTGAAATGTTTCCTATCATTCTACTGGTCAAATATGGAGTATTTTAATAAATGGTGGAAACATGGAAAAGTGTAAACCTACAACCTACTGAAAATCGATTAAAACATCTGTGCATGGGAACACACATACCACAAACACATCTCTCCGTCCCAGGCTCTGTAATGCAGCAAAACTGCATTATCATTTATTTTTATGATGCCACTTTGAGAAGCAACCAGAATATCACTGATCAAATTAATATATTCTTATCCACAAAGCCTTTGTGTAATACAGTTAGGTATAAATCTTGTATCAAAGCTCTTATTACAGTTGACCCTTGAACAATGCAGGGTCCACTTATACTTGGATATTTTTCAGTAAACCGTAAATACTACAGTACTACACGGTCTGTGGCTGGTTGAATCCAAGGATGTGGAGGAACCATGGATAAGGACAGGCAGCTATTAGTTACATGCAGACTAACCCCTCATTGTTCAAGGATCAACTGTATTACCAGTATAAGAATATGTGCACTTGTAACTACAAATATATTCCTATAATCTTTATTCCTTTGGATAAAGGTGAAACTAGCAGTTAGTATTCTCTTAAAATTCCTAATTGATTTGTCTTCTACAATACAGGTATGTCTTACTCTTTTTTTTTTTTTGAAAAAGCATTCCTAAGCAAAACTGATTTACACGAAGTGCAGGGCTTCACCCTTAAAAAAAAAAAGTCCTTTTTTTAAAGTGTGACATTTTTAAAGTGTGACATTTGAAATGTGAAATAATTAAACCTCTTATATATCCAACTGTAAGCTTGGATTTTTAAAAATATAACAACATTTTAAAAGAATCAACAAATTAAGGGCCTTAGACATTTTACTTTCTGGACTCTTACTAACGTAAAAATAGTTAAGATGTTCGTGGGTACCTTCTACTTATGACTGATTTTTCTTTTCGACTTGAAATATTAAAACTATTTCTCATTACATTAACATCTCAGTACAAAAGTATTTCTCTTGGAAAAGGTATGGTTTTCACTCTTAACTGTGTCAAATTACTTTAAAAGTAGCAATAGACAACTGGGCAATACACATTCACTATCAGCTTTCATTCTATTTTTAATTCTCACATGATCTGTTACAGGTATGCTAATCTTTGACATGATATACACATATAATCGAACCTACTACACAGTTCTATAATGAAAATATAGCACTCCTCTCAATAATAAAATATTCTAGCAATAATTAAACTTCCCAATTTCCTGAAAGATTCCTTCTGCTGTACAAGAGTAAACATGAATGTCAATGTATTTCATAAGGTTGTTTGAAAATCAAGCAGAGGAGGAGCGGGAGACTGACCTAACATCTCTATTCAGTGAATAATGACTCCATTCAAATAAATGGACACTTTTATTCTGCAATTTATATAATCATTTTAAAGTGACAGTAAAAGATGATCAAACAGACATCTACTGTATATTATCTAGCAGCCCTTTTTCTGAGCACCTGCCTCTTTTTTTCTCTTTCTTTTAAAAAAATTCTTTGCAGAGCTATCTCCTAACCCTTCTCCATGTGGTACTGATGGAACTGTCATCCACAATATACTCCCACTATATGAGTGAGACTCAAACTGTTGTATTTTCATCATCTACAACTACAACTCCTCCACCACTATCCCCTCCCCCTCACCATACTAATTCATTTAAGGACAGGCATATGACCCGAGGATATAAGAGACTTTCGTATAAAAATATAAATGATTGGACAGTGTTTTGGGGAAAGAGGAGGAATGAGGGTGTCATAAGTCACAGACTTGGGACTGACAGGACCATCTTCATTTGAGCTCCTGGATCCAGCCAAGCCTGAAGCTAGACAATCTCTTGGCTTTACCAGTCATGTGAGCTGATTTCCATTTAATTTTAGTTGAATATGTATCACATATAACCCCAAATCTTCTGATTATAAGTCATTACTGTATTATAATTTGTAGTCTAGAGTAGGTATGGACCAAATCCTGCTGGTAGCCTGTTTCTGTACAGCCCACTAGCTAAGAATGCTTTTTATATTTTTAGAGAGTTGTAATAAAATAAGAATATGTGACAAAGGCTGTATGTGGTCAGTAGACCCTAAAATATTTACTATATGGGTCTTTACAGAAAACATTTATTGACCTGGACTTTGAGGAGAAATAGGAAGAAAAGTATAAGGACTTGCCTGAAGTTTAGGGGAAAAAAACAGTCCCTCGCCAACCCCTCCCCCCCCAAAAAAAACCTCTCCAAAACAAAATCTCTTTGTTTGGAAAAAGAAAAACCAAAAACCAAAAACCAAACAAGATCTAAGCTAAACAATATCTTAGTAATAAAAAAAAGTTTCAGGGCTTCCCTGGTGGCGCAGTGGTTGAGAATCTGCCTGCCGATGCAGGGGACACGGATTCGAGCCCTGGTCTGGGAAGATCCCACATGCCGCGGAGCAACTAGGCCCGTGAGCCACAACTACTGGGCCTGCGCTCTGCAACAAGAGAAGCCACGACAGTGAGAGGCCTGCACACCACGATGAAGAGTAGCCCCTGCTTGCCGCAACTGGAGAAAACCCTCGCACAGAAATGGGGACCCAACACAGCCAAAAATAAATAAATAAACAAACCAATGAACCGACATTAAAAAAAAAAAAGTTTCAGTACTAATTTTTCTACAATATTATGTATCTTGATTTTTTTTTTTTTTACTTACAGTTTTTGGCATATTCCTACAGAGAGTAAATACATTCCATTTTAAAATGGAGTAGACAAACTGTTATGAATAAGGAACACAAACCAATACCTTAAACAAGGTAGATATCTAGAAAAATTACTACAATTCATTTACATTTATAGATATCAAAAGATGAATATACTGATCTTTTAAACACAAATCCCCTATTTGTTTAATATTAAAAAGAGCGGACTTCCCTGGTGGCACAGTGGTTAAGAATCCGCCTGCCAATGAAGGGGACATGGGTTCGAGCCCTGGTCCAGGAAGATCCCACATGCTGCGGAGCAACTAAGCCCATGCGCCACAACTACTGACCGTGTGCTCTAAAGCTCGAGGGCCGCAACTACTGAGCTCGCAGGCCACAACAACTGAAGCCCGCACGCCTAGAGCCCGTGCTCCGCAACAAGAGAAGCCACCGCAATGAGAAGCCTGTGCACCGCAACGAAGAGTAGCCCTCACTCGCTGCAACTAGAGAAAGCCCACGCACAGCAATGAAGACCTAATGCAGCCAAAAAGTAAATTAGTTAATTTTTAAAAAAATGTTAAAAATAAAAAGAGCCTTCAAGTAACTACTTTAAAGATCCATTTACATATAAAATCTGTTTCAATGGGTTTTCAGAACCACTCCTTTTTCCTTCATAAAAGAAAAAAAAGCACCAAATAACAGGACTATTACCACATATGAGGAGTTCAATTTAGAATCATGTAATTGGATCGCTTTGCTACAGGAAAAACTGGACCCAATAAAGAGAATTAATTAATGATGGGTATATTTTCAGTGGCTAACTCAATTCCTTCAGCCACTGCAGAATCATGAGAACCTGGTATATCTTGATATTGTTGTGTATCTATGTTCAAGTACATACATCTCTATCAAAGGCTGCTTTTCTAAAATAAATTCACAAAATGAAAAGTAACTTATCATATAAAAGGGATCATAGATGTTTATTTTAAAATCAGTAACAGTAAAAGATAAGTTGTGTAGATGACAGTGAGCTAAAATCCAAATGGAATTTCCTAAGCCAAATTTTTATTTCCTAGTGAATGCACAGCAATTGCGTTCATTGATTTGGCAATATGAATTAAAAACTTAGAAATGTGCAAATATATTCATCTAACCACTATAATAATGAGAAACTGGAAAAGAGCTAAATGTCCAATAATAAGGAATGGTTAAATAAACATCAGTATGGTAATAAAAACTGCAGGAACACAGTGTTAGTTAATGAGGATGTGAACAAATGGGCATTTAAAAAAAATTTTATTTATTTATTTATTTATGGCTGCATTGGGTCTTTGTTGCTGCGCACGGGCTTTCTCTACCTGCCGTGAGCGGGGGCTACTTTTCATTCCGGTGCACGGGCTTTAGGCATGCAGGCTTCAGTAGTCGTGGCTCGCGGGCTCTAGAGCATAGGCTCAGTAGTTGTGGCGCACGGGCTTAGTTGCTCCGCGCCATGTGGGATCTTCCGGGACCAGGGCTCAAACCCATGTCCCCTGCATTGGCAGGTGGATTCTTAACCACTTTGCCACCAGGGAAGTCCCCAAATTGGCATGTTTACACTACTAGTGAGAATATAAATTCATATATTTCTAGGGGGAATTTAAAATATACATCAATATTTAAAAGAAACATAACCAGTGTTAAGTTTCTTATCTTACATCCTACAAGAAAATAATGAATTACACAGCTATAGTCAATTAAAAAATTTAGAAGAACAATGTAAATGCCTCTTAGTTGGCAATGGGCTAAGAGGTACATCCATATACAGTTATTAAAAAGACATGATTGGACTTCCCTAGTGGTGCAGTGGTTAAGAACCTGCCTGCGAATGCAGGGGACACGAGTTTGATCCCTGGTCCGGGAAGATTCCACATGCCGCAGAGCAACTAAGCCCGTGCGCCACAACTACTGAGCCTGCACTCTAGAGCCCGTGAGCCACAACTACTGAGCCCGCGTGCCACAACTACTGAAGCCCGTGCGCCTGGAGCCCATGCTCCACAACAAGAGAAGCCACTGCAATGAGAGGCCCGCGCACCGCAACGAAGAGTAGCCCCTGCTCCCTGCAACTAGAGAAAGCCCACACACAGCAGTGAAGACCCCAACACAGCCATAAAAAAAAGATGACGTGATTTATAGCTTATTTTTTGAAAGGAAAAATGTCAGTTAAAATCATTTAGGCAGATAAAGCACTTTGGTTTCTTCATACCTAAAACATGGATACTACCTCATTCTGTGATCATAATGAAATTTAATGTATGTCAACTGTCTAGTATGGAGCCTGGCTTATAATAGGCACTCAAAAAGCAACGCCTACTGTCATGCACAGTGAGCTCCTACTTTTGAAAAAAATATGTGCATATACATAGAAAAGTGTCTGCCTCTGGGTAAAGACAAAAGAATGACCCACATGCATTCACTCTGTCCTCTAGTGAAACTCCACTAAAAATAGCATTAAAAGAATCTGAGGCATAAATTCACAAGGATGGGAAGAATGGAAGAGACAACCATCACAACACAACACAATTTTAGAAGATGAAAAAGCAGTAATTCCAGTGCTAAATACACTGGGAAGACCAGAAGACTGAAGGTAGAAAACTGAGATAAATTACCAATTAGATTGACACTCAGAATCCCACAAAGGTTTAGGAATTGATGACACCAGGTACTTCTGGGACGACCTCAGAGTTTAAACTGAGGATTGCCTCCATAGGCTATTTATGAAGCAGTCAGATCCCCAGATTCCCTCCCCAACTTGCACAGCTGGGTAAATGTCCCTCTCCTGAGGCAGGTAAACATAAAACCTTTGTTCCTTAGAAAGTACAAAATAAAGAAATCCTCCATTAAAGTACACAGTTGCAAATAGGTGCATCATACCAAAAATGAGAGGGGGGAGGATCAAATATATACAGACAAACTGGATGACATATGGCCTCTTTCCTAGGCCTCTCCTCCCACTTAGTCCCCAGAACTCTGGCAGTTAGGCTTTCACCTCCAGGCAGGAGTCTGAAAGAATCTTCCCTGTGGAATTTTACCAGCCAAAGAAGAAAGATCTGAAAATGATCATAGCCCAATTAGTTCATCAGATAGTGAATCTCAGTCAAGTCTCATCCATGTGCTCAGAGCTTGTAAGTTAGATTTTTTGGTTCCCCTACTCTTGAGTATGAGGAGACACCCAGGAATTACCTGAATTTGAGGAAAGTTCCTAGTATGAAAGTCAAAACCAGAGTAAACACCCCCCCCCAAAAAATTACATAAGAGGACTCTGCAAGAAAAGAAAACTCGCTCTTAATGGGGAGGGGGGGAATATGCATCTATAATTAAAAACAATATTCAGGGCAGGACTATTCACAATATCCAAGACATGGAAGCAACCCAAGTGCCTGGCAATAAATGACTAGATTAAGAAGATGTGGTGTGTGTGTGTATATAATTAATACACACACACACACACACACACACACACACACACACAATGGAATATTACTTAGCCATAAAAAAATGAACTATTGCCATTTGCAGCAACATGGATGGACCTAGAGAATATTATGCTTAGTGACATAAGTCAGAGAAAGACAAATACAATATATCACTTATATGCAGAACTAAAAAATAACACAAATGAATGTATATACAAAACAGAAACAGACTCACAGACATAAAAAACAAACTTGTGGTTACAGTGGCGGTGGTGAGGGGGGAAATTATAGATTACGGGTATGAGATTGACAGATATAGACTACTACATATAAAATACATAAGCAACAAAGACTTACTGCATAGCACATGGAATTATATCCAATACCTTGTAATAACCCATAATGTAATATAACCTGCAAAAAAAAGGAATCACTATGCTGTACACCTGAAACTAACACAGTATTGTAAATCAACTATACTTCAATTAAAGAAAGAAAAAGAGAAGGGGGAAGGAAACCTTTTTTTAAAAAAAAAAGGAAATGAGAACAAAATAACCTCTTGAAAAGAAAAACAAAGATAGCGAACATGAAATAAAAAATCAATACAAAGGTTGGAAGAAGCTACAGAAATCTACCAGAAAGTAGAACAAAAAAGGAAAGCAAGAACAAAAAGATAAGACCAGAACCTTCCAAAAGGACAATTACCCAAAATAATAGGTGATCCAGAAAGAGAAAAGAAGCAAAGATCGGGTGACCAACTGTCCTGGTTTGCATGGGATTCTCGTAGTTTTAAGGCTAAAAGTTGGTCTTGGGGAATGCCCCAAATCCAAGGGAAACCAGGACTTCAGATCACCCTAACAAGGAATGAAACAAACGCACAGCTATGCCTATGTCACGACATTTCTAAATAACTGAGGCAAAGATCTGTAAGTTTCCAGAAAAACAGGTTATATATACAGATCAGGAATCAGAATGCTTGCAGTACTGAAATCTAAATAACATAATTCTTCAAAATTCTGATGGAGAATAATTTCCAACCCAGAACTGTATTTTCAATCAGTCTGTCAAATAAGTATCAAGGTTGTAGATTTTCACATTCAAAACCTGAAAAAAACAAAAAAACTTAAAAAAATCTCATATGTACTTTTTCTTAGAAAGCAAGTGGAAGACATATTCACCAAAACAAAACAGTAAATCAAGAAAGAAGATGCAGGCTCTAGAAGCAGGAAACTAAATAGAAGACCAAAGAAATACCCGAAGCTAAAAGCAATGTAACCAGGCATAAAAAGGGCAGCCATCCAGAGGCCTTTCTTCAGGAAAATGAAACAAATCCATGTAGACAGCTTGAGAAAAGATTTAGACAATGCATAATGAGTTTGGAGTTGAGTGACGGAGTCCAAGAAAAGGAAAACAACAAAATAATTATTAAGCTCAGTTTAAAAAAAAAAAAGGTTGTAAGAAAAGTTCCTACAGACTCAGTGTTAACTGAGCAACGATCATGACTGGAAAAATGTGAAGCATGTACAGTATGCGTTTGGTGGGTGAATAGGTGTGGTAAATCTCCCATATAGGCCACACAACAGTGCTCTAAGTGAAAAAAGTCAACAAACAGACATATGAGCACATACGTCTCACATTATAGATACGGAAGTAAATACCAAAATGACTGGCTATGCGGAAAGGCAATGTGGCAGGAAGCCTGCTATTTTTTAATAATAAATCTTATATCACTTGACTTTAAACTACACATTAAGTATTGATTAATATGAAGGAAAAATTTTAGCAGGATACACACAGGAAGAAAGAGACAGCCCTTAGGGATGGGATTAAGTTATTATTTTCTTCGTACGTTTTAACATTTTCTGGATTTTTCATTTTTGATAACACTTTATAATCAGAAGTATCAAAATATTATAGAACACAGAGGCATGAGTAAGAAAAAGCAATTTTCATTTAACTGAAATATAAGTTTAGTAAAATGTAATTTGGCTGAATTAATTCTTACTCTGACCTGGTATACAAAACTACATACCATGGTTGTTTAACATTCACAGTATAAAACAAAGCCAAGCCGTAAAGAGGTCAATAATATTTGTTTCCATTTAATATTCCTTTTTTAAAAATCTGGCAACTCATTTTTGGTAAATTACTATTGGTAATATGCGGTTACAGATTAGTACTATAAAAGTTTTAAGTACTAAATTATTTTAACAGTTGCTTTATAATACAGAAAACTCTTAACACTCAATCCTTTTTCCTTTAAGCTCCTCACCCAGTACATCACCAGGCTAAAAGATAATTCAATTTTTAAAAACTCAGAGGGTATGGCCCTATAAGACCCAAGTAGGTAAAACCAAGAGTTTACTTTTAAATTATTCTGTCCTGCTTGACTCATTCTTCTTTCCTCTCTCCGTGCTAGAGGCACAAAGTACCATGTCTCTTAGCAGAATTACCTTCCCAGAATTCGGCATCTGCCTGGTTCTTTTCTAGTTCTAATAATGGCTACAGGCTGCATGCAAGTCACAGAAGAGTATGAAACTCAAGCTGAAAATGAGCTGGTAACTACTGCTGACTGTTATTAATAATGTGCACATGATGTCTACTTTAAATAATGGAAAGTGAACTGGACCTACAAATAGACATATCGAACTGGAAATATAACACCTTTAAATTTTTCTATAAATACATTCCATAATTAATTGCAGATTCTGATCACAAACTGTTTCTTACATGTCTATGCCATCCATCACCTTCTACCATTAAGACAGTACATACTTTGAAATAGTCAAATTACTTCAAAATTAGCCTAAAGAGAAGATAGATAGATTAGCAGAATATTGTAAGAATATTTTTAAATATTACATCAAAATATCACTGAATATTTTAAAAAATCATTTGTATCATTACACTGCCCCAGTGGTTTTACATTTATGCTACATAAATTTGTTAGGACTGTTTGCTAAGGTTAAACAACGCAAAGCAAGAATAATTTCCTAATGCAGATTAAAAATTGTCATATAACACTATCCTTTCTGGGGTATTCTCAAAACCCAATTGGGCTTCCCTGGTGGCGCAGTGGTTAAGAATCGGCCTGCCAATGCAGGGGGACATGGGTTTGAGACCTGGTCCGGGAAGATCCCACATGCCGCGAACAACTAAGCCCGTGCGCCACAACTACTGAGCCTGCGCTCTAGAGCCCGTGAGCCACAACTACTGAGCCCACGTGCCACAACTACTGAAGCCAGCGCACCTAGAGCCCCTGCTCTGCAACAAGAGAAGCCACCACAATGAGAAGCCCATGCACCGCAACGAAGAGTAGCCCCTGCTCACTGCAACTAGAGAAAGCCCGCGCGCAGCAACGAAGACCCAATGCAGCAAAAAATTTATAAACTTTTACCAATTGACACAAGGTGACCTTTGTCCCACAGCTATCTTGACCAGCTGCAGTTGGCAAGCCACAGGCTTCAGGTAGCCCATCACAAAGCAGCTGTTTCTCTAGTTCTCCTGCCAGCCCTAGTTCCTCATCAGAAACTTGTTCAACAGATGCCAAATCAGCACACCAGGAAAGGTCTTCCTGCTTCAGTGACCCGATTAAATGTATCATTTCCCAAAGTGTGTTCCATGGACCACTGCTGTCTCCCAAGGTAATAGGTGGTCAAACAGATTTATAAAATAATGGGTTAAACAGAAGTGACCGTAAGAATTCTCACAGCTTTCAATATACTAAAGCATATCCTGAATCTCCTTGAGTGATATCTGACCATGGGGAAATGGGTTTTCACAAAGCATCATGTAAGTACTGTTATTCCTACAATTTGAAAAAAACTTCCTTTACCAGGAAGTTTTACTGACCAATCGTATCTTAGAATGAGCCTATACCTGAGGAGACATATCACCTTCTAATTAACAGGTTCACTGAGTCCTAAAAGTTGAAGAAAACAACCTACCCAATTTGGAATGCTTCCTATCTCACAAAATGTCCACTCCATTTTTTAGTTAACTGACATATTTTTTTACCCAGAGTTGCTAACCCACTGAATGGATTGTAACCATTGAATCTAATTCTGCCCCCAGATTAATGTTAAATTTAAAAAAAATCAAACTAATTCCTAATGCATACAAAAGCTTTTCAAATCTATCGCAACAGTTCTCAATTCACATTTTATGTTTATATGGTATTTTAATTTTACAAAGTTGTTTTCACATACATTCTTTCATTTATGCTTCACAAGAATGAATATTATCATTCTGCAAAGATCAGGGATTAGGTTGCTATCATAATTGTAGTTCAATGATTTGCCCAACCCCACAAAACTACCAGAAGACAACAGAACTTTAAATCAGGCTCTTCCAAATCTAAAGACAGCTATACCTTAAACTGATCAGTAGCTAGGATTTATATCAATCCTTCATCTTCAAAACGATGCTCCTGAATGCTTTGTCTTAAGATACTCGATTTCAGTTGTGCACCCTAAATTTAGTGACGCATCCTATGTACTATCAGCACTATGCTAAGGCTCCTCACATGTTTATTCATTCCTCAAATAGCTACTGTGCCCATTTTACAACGAAAAGGTTGCCAACTTTCTCGTAGTCACCAGCTGATAAAATGGCAGAACTAGGATTCAAATCTAGGATTTTTAGCTCTAAATTAAGAGCTCTCTCTCCCCAAAATACCACTACTTGAAGCCCAGGGATTCCTCTAAGATACTTCATTTTGCCTCTATATTCTTAAATAAAATTACCAAGTACTGCCAATCCTCTTGCAGTACTCCTTCTTACATAAACTCTTTCCTAAAGTGAACTATTTAATCATACCTAAAATTCACCCTGCTCTGTGTGACTCCAGGAAGCCTGCCTGGATTTAGCTCACCCAATCTACTCAATCCTCTGCACCCTATTCTCACAACTAATTTCTGGAATCACATGGCCTGGGTTTGACTCTTGGCTCTATCACTTCTTAGTTCTGTGACCTTGGACAGGTAACCTGACCTCACTGACCCTGAGTTTCTTTACCTGTAAGAAGTGAATAACAGTACCTGCCACACAGGGCTGATGAGGAGTAAATGAGATGATCCATGTCAACTATTTACAAGTTGTCAGGCACTTGTAAGCACTTTAAGTATTTGCTATTGTTTTGTTTTGAAATGTTTTCCACTTATTTGTAAAGAAGCAAACACACAGTTAATCGTATAATATGAAGCCCTGGGTTCACATAATATTCACCCCTAAAGATGAATCAATACCAGTAAAGAAGGATCAAATAAAAGTTCATCTCCTCTGGGGTCTTAACATCTCTTAATGACCCAAATAGATTGCAACAGTAAAACACAAACAACTAACATGGATGAAAAATAAGTGACATAGCAAAGAAACAAAGGCTTCAAAGTCACACATACCCACCCCATCTTTAAATCCTAACTGTCACTTATGAGATATGTTACTCTGGCAAGTTATTTCACCTCCTTGGAATAAATTTCCTTAATAACTATCATCAAGCACCAATTTTTTGGAAAAGTCAATGTTACTGCATATGTAAAATACCTGGCACTTTTAGATGTGAAACAAATGCTGGTTCCCGTCTCTTGTTTCAACAGCTTAGGCTATAATTAGAGCTTAGAACTAGGGTAGTGGCAATGAAAATGGGAAAGTGAAATTAGTGACCACAGAACACACAGATTTTGTGAAAGTAGGAAAAGCAACTATGAAGTGAGTTTTAAACTAAATCAGTTTGCGACCATGTGCAGAGTGAGTATGACAGCATATCTGGACTGGTTTTATTATGGCACAGGGGCAGCATCAAAACCCTCGGGGCTTCCTGTTTGAGAGCAACCTCACAACCAAGAAAACCCCGCTGTTCAGCCACTGGTAGGGTCAGGTTTTCTTTTAAAGACTGCACTAACTGACAGGTACAAAAAGAAAGCTGGTCTCTGAGAAGAGTTAAGGACACAACACTCAAGAACAATCTGCTCAGGGCTTCCCTGGTGGCACAGTGGTTAACAGTTTGCCCGCCAATGCAGGGGACACAGGTTCAAGCCCTGGTCCAGGAAGATCCCACATGCTGCGGAGCAACTAAGCCCGTGCGCCACAACTACTGAGCCTGCGCTCTAGAGCCCCGCAAGCCACAACTACTGAGCCCGTGTGCCACAACTACTGAAGCCCGTGCGCCTAGAGCCCGTGCTCCACAAATAAGAGAGGCCACCGCGATGAGAAGCCCGCGCACCACAACAAAGAGTAGCTCCCACTCACCGCAAATAGAGAAAGCCCGTGCACAGCAACAAAGACCCAATGCAGCCAAAAATAAGATACATAAATTAAAAAAAAAAAAAAGAGCAATCTGCTCTCACCTGTGCCAGGACCCTCCTAGAAATAAGAATTGAAAGAGATGAGCTCTTCAAATGAGGTAGACTAGAAGGGTTAGAGTGAATCCCTCGGACTATGCTGTAAACTCAACCTGAGCCACTGACTGTGGAGATCACACAGCTACTACACACGATGGAGACACACAAGCACGCAAATACAGATGCACTTAAAAGTAGACAGAGGAAGAGGTATAAAAGCAGAGATAAATAACTCCAATTGTCATGAAAACCTTGTCTGGACCAATGGACAAACGGCTGTGTCCCTTTTTACCCAACCTTTTACTTCCTTTTGACTGCAGGATACCAATCTTAATCTTTATCTGATATTTATATTCACATTCAAAAGATTTTATACAGATATACTGCATATTTAAAATAACAAATAGAACAAATTCTATAATTTAAGAGAAAGAGATGTTACTTTCACAATAACCCTATGATACAGGCTAAACAAAATTTTACAATAATGTCTACTAGTATTCTTGTCAAAATGTTGCTAATATTGAATCAACTGAAAATAGTTTATAGATTGTAGAATTAAACTAAACAGAGCTAACAGCTCTGATTCAACACTAGGTTAGGCTGGTTCAGTATTAAACTTTCACAAGAATACTAGTAGACACTATATAAAGTCTTCCAAAGACCAAAAAACATTCTAGCCCTATCAAAATGTGGACCTGAAATTGTCTTTGTGGGCTCAAAAGGAGAAAAGATGATCAAAAACAAGCTTCTTGGTTAAATATTACAAAAATTAAATGCTCTGAAAACCATAGGAAGTGCTGTTTTGTTCTCTGTATTTGCGTCATTTAGATTTCTCAAAATAGAAAAAAAAAAGCACTTCATCATTACAGTAGTCATGTAATTGAAGAGGGTCACCACGATTTTTAATCAGTTCTAATGAAGTTAACATTTGGCTTCCTGAAGAAGTCTTTTTTGGAAAAAAGAGGGAGAAAAGTGCCTCAGGATGCCTTTCTCTTATCTACTGTTTGTTTCTTTGCTTGAATGTATTATTCTCAAACATTAGTTCTTTCTGCTCCACTATACGCTTCAAGAAGGCAATTTCTTTCCCATTTACCTAGGACCCAGAGCCCAGCGCAATGAATGTAAGAGGTATTCATCTTTAGTCTAAGCTCCTTAAAGGCCATAAAATATTACATGTGAATAAAGTTTAATTAATACTAGGGTACATTTATTCTAATAACTTAGCTCAGGGTTTCCACACATCAAGAATGTGTGGAACAGTGGTCTCACACACAGTGTTAGAATCCCTGGTGCCAAAGTGGTTAAGAAAGCACCTGCCAATGCAGGGGACACGTGTCTGAGCCCTGGTCCGGGAAGATCTCACATGCCACGGAGCAACTACGCCCGTGCGCCACAATTACTGAGCCTGTGCTCTAGAGCCAGCGAACCACAACTACTGAGCCCACGTGCTACAACTACTGAAGCCTGCGCGCCTAGAGCTTGTGCTCCGTAACAAGAGAAGCCACTGCAATGAGAAACCTACGCACTGCAATGAAGAGTAGCTCCCGCTCGCTGCAACTAGAGAAAACCCGCGCGCAGCAATGAAGAGACCCAAAGCAGCCCTAAATAAATAAATAAAAAATAAATTTATTTAAAAAACAAAAAGAATGTACAATACCAAAAAAGAGCATTTGGGAGAACAAAGAAGAGAAAGGGAAATCTCTCCCAGCAGCATCAGAAGCAGCGGATTAAAGCTCCACAATCAACTTGATATACCCTGCATCTGTGGAATACCTGAATAGACAACCAATCATCCCAAATTAAGGAGCCGTGTGGATGAAAGGCTCTTGGTGCTGCAGCCAGGAGTCAGTGCTGTGCCTCTGAGGTGGGAGAGCCAACTTCAGGACACTGATCCACAAGAGACCTCCCAGCTGCACATAATATCAAACAGCAAAAATTTCTGAGAGATCTCCATCTCAACGCCAGCACCCAGCTTCACTCAACGACCAGCAAGCTACAGTGCTGGACATCCTATGCCAAACAACTAGCAAGACAGGAACACAACCCCACCCATTAGCAGAGAGGCTGCCCAAAATCATAATAAGTCTACAGACACCCCAAAACACACCACCAGACGTGGACCTGCCCACCAGAAAGACAAGATCTAGCCTCATCCACCAGAACACAGGCACTAGTACCCTCCACCAGGAAGCCTACACAACCCACTGAACCAACCTTAGCCACTGGGGACAGACACAAAAAACAACAGGAACTACGAACCTTCAGCCTGCAAAAAAGGAGACCCCAAACACAGTAAGATAAGCAAAATGAAAAGACAGAAAAACACACCGCAGATGAAGGAGCAAGATAAAAACCCATCAGACCTAACAAATGAAGAGGAAATAGGCAGTCTACCTGAAAAAGAATTCAAAATAATGATAGTAAGGTTGATCCGAAATCTTGGAGATAGAATGGACAATAGAATGGACAAAATGCAAGAATCAGTTAACAAGGACCTAGAAGAACTAAAGATGAAACAAGCAACGATGAACAACACAATAAATGAAATTAAAAGTACTCTAGATGGGATCAATAGCAGAATAACTGAGGCAGAAGAACGGATAAGTGACCTGGAAGATAAAATAGTGGAAATAACTACTGCAGAGCAGAATAAAGAAAAAAGAATGAAAAGAACTGAGGACAGTCTCAGAGACCTCTGGGACAACATTAAACGTACCAACATTCGAATTATAGGGGTTCCAGAAGAAGAAGAGAAAAAGAAAGGGACTGAGAAAATATTTGAAGAGATTATAGTTGAAAACTTCCCTAATATGGGAAAGGAAATAGTTAATCAAGTCCAGGAAGCACAGAGAGTCCCATACAGGATAAATCCAAGGAGAAATACGCCAAGACACATATTAATCAAACTGTCAAAAATTAAATACAAAGAAAACATATTAAAAGCAGCAAGGGAAAAACAACAAATAACACACAAGGGAATCCCCATAAGGTTAACAGCTGATCTTTCAGCAGAAACTCTGCAAGCCAGAAGGGAGTGGCAGGACATATTGAAAGTGTTGAAGGAGAAAAACCTGCAACCAAGATTACTCTACCCAGCAAGGATCTCATTCAGATTTGATGGAGAAATTAAAACCTTTAGAGACAAGCAAAAGCTGAGAGAGTTCAGCACCACCAAACCAGCTCTACAACAACTGCTAAAGGAACTTCTCTAGGCAAGAAACACAAAAGAAGGAAAAGACCTACAATAACAAACCCAAAACAATTAAGAAAATGGGAATGGGAACACACATATCGATAATTACCTTAAATGTAAATGGACTAAATGCTCCCACCAAAAGACACAGATTGGCTGAATGGATACAAAAACAAGACCCATATATTTGCTGTCTACAAGAGACCCGTATGCTAACACATATATATGGAATTTAAGAAAAAAAAAAATGTCATGAAAAACCTAGGGGTGAAACAGGAATAAAGACACAGACTTACTAGAGAATGGACTTGAGGCTATGGGGAGGGGGAAGGGTAAACGGTGACAAAGCAATAAAGAGGCATGGACATGTATACACTACCAAACGTAAGGTAGATAGCTAGTGGGAAGCAGCCGCATAGCACAGGGAGATCAGCTCGGTGCTTTGTGACCGCCTGGAGGGGTGGGATAGGGAGGGTGGGAGGGAGGGGACGCAAGCGGGAAGAGATATGGGAACATATGTATATATATAACTGATTCATTTTGTTGTGAAGCTGAAACTAACATACCATTGTAAAGCAATTATGCTCCAATAAAGATGTTTAAAAAAAAAAAAAAAAAAAAAGAGCATTTGATCTCCAACTGTGGTCATGACCAACTCATAACTAGAACAGTTTTGTTTCTGGTTATAGGAGAAAAACCAACTTGCTGTCCTACTCTGACATTAGAAAATAAGTGGCGGGCTTTCCTCGTGGCGCAGTGGTTGAGAGTCCGCCTGCTGATGCAGGGGGACGCGGGTTCGTGCCCCGGTCTGGGAAGATCCCACATACCGCGGAGCGGCTGGCCCCGTGAGCCATGGCCGCTGAGCCTGCGTGTCCGGAGCCTGTGCTCCGCAATGGGAAAGGCCGTAACGGTGAGAGGCCCGCGTACCGCAAAAAAAAAAAGAAAAGAAGTAGCAAATGCTGCAAAGATAAAGAAAGATACTAAAACATGACAATTTAGTAATAAGGCGGGTGCATTCCTTATCTATCTCCATAAAACTAAACATGGTGTATCAATTATTATACACTTTGTGTACAGATACAGGTATAGTAATAAATCTAAAACTGCCTCAGACTGACTACCTTGAAAACCTGATCCCTCCTGACAAACCCAGAGAAATTTTGTTTAATTAAAAAAAAAAAAATCTTTCGAGTAAACTTACTTGCTAATTTGGCCTGTAATCCAGAAGGTCCAGGTTTTGATGTCTCTGACTTAGAAGACCCTGGAAGAGACAGTTTTGTTTTAGGAAGGCTAACTTTAGGGCTGAAACGAGCAGCCCAATCAAATTTTGAAGAGCCACCAGTTTTACTCTGTTCCTTTTCCCTGCTACTTCTTCTTGGACTGGGACTGGATGCTGAACGGGAACGTCTGGCCTTATTCTGGTCTTTCCCTTGTTTCACCCTGGCACCTGGTGGAACAGTAGAGGAGGCCGAGGCTACAGCAGAAGATGAGGAGGAAGTAGAGGCAGCAGAAGAAGAATCGGTGATGGTGCTACACCCAGCTTTGGCTGAGGCGGCCGATTTTGAAGCCAGCTTGGTAGGTTTTGCAGATCTCTCTTCGGCACCAGCTGCTTCCGACACAGAACCACTCTTTATACAAGAACTCTCTGTCCTCTTTCTTTTCTGACTCCGTGAACTAGCAGTGGCCCCACTCTTCCTGGTATGAGCCTTGCTTGTTGATGGAGACTGTGCAGATTTCAGTTGTTGCTCCTGGTCTAAATGTCTCTTCTTTGACTTATTGTGTGGCTTACTTGTTTCTGAGGGAGATTCAGTATGCTGAAGTGCTCTGGGTTTCTTTGCAGAGTTAGGAGAACTGGTCCTGTTGTAGTCTGGACTAGCACTGCGTTTCACTCCTCGAGAACTGTCTTTCTTAGGCACCTGCCCCGTTTTCTGCCTTTCTGAAGTATTGGCTCTGTCTGGATCCTCTGGTTGTGGGACTATGACAGCAGATGATGAACTGCAGCTTCTAAGAGGTTAGATAAAACAAGAGTTAATATCAGCCTGCCATCGTTAAACCTGTCATATAATACTTATTTATTAACTTCTCAAATCTGTGGAAATAAGATTTTTTTTTAAGTGAAAAAAATTTCCTGGTAAGTCCAGTAACTAATAAACATAGGCTCGCAAACGGTTCAAAAATGAGGGGAAAAAAAGGGGTGGGGGTGGGGAGTGACACTTTGGATGGTAAAATATGAGAAGATCAGGCTAATTCTTTAGCCCAATGATTACTGACACTAACTCCCCTAATCATAAAACAAGAATTAGGATTACAAGAAAAAGAATGCTTACTTAGTAGTTCAGAACCAGTTGAAACTACAATACCGATACTCTATTTACAAACACAACTTCTTTGTCAAAGCTTAAAATAAATAAGCATTAACATACACACTTTCAAAATGAAGGTTAGAAAGTTTTATATTGTAGTATCAAATATTTACAGTCACATTCCTTTCCAAAGACTCCTATCAATTAGATCTTAAGACATCACTGACCTGTGGCTCTGACAATAAAAAAACTAAGAAAAACTGGATTTAAAATGGCATTTCAGATGCGTATAATGGTTTGTTAGGCAAAAGGAGAAACTCGCAGCTCTCTAATCAAGGAGAATAAAGCACTATCTGGGGTATGCTGCGCTGACATCACTGCAGAGGTGATTCACTATTAATCCTAAAAGTTATACCCGGATAATAATGAAAACATGTATCGTAACATTTTGGCATAACCTGGTACGTTTTAATATTATGCAATGATTCAAACGCAAATAATTCTGCCTTGAAAAATGTATAAGCAATGTGAAGATTTACCTTTTAGAAAGGTGTCCCCTTGACAGTTCAGAAGTAGTATTAGACTGCACTTTGGGTGCCTTAGAATTAGATTTTCTACTCTCAGGAGGGCTATATCCCTTATGTTTTGCCTGCCCTAAATGTGACCTGTCAGCAGAAAACCAAAACAGAAATCTATCAGGAAAATGAGATGCAAATACAACACTGAAACTGAAATCTTTTTTCATTAAAAAAAAAAAAAAGTTTCCCAATTCTTCATTATTGACTCTACCCTTTCCCCAAATATTTCTATGATTAAATTATTATTCTATCAAATAATCTGGCCAAAGAAATTACCTTTTAGAACCAACCCCCTCAATACCCAAGAGTTAAGATTTTTTTTATAACCAGCTGAAGTACACCAAAAAACCAAGTCCTAGATAAAAAGGTAAAGAATTTACCACAAAATATTCCAAACACATTCAAAACAATTGCACCGTTGATACATGGTTGGGTTATACTTATAATAAATCAAATCCTTATGCCAGCATTGTTTTAAGAGCAAGTTTGAGGGACATGAAGAAACTGTTTTCAGTTGTTAGATGTTTAACCTCTGGCAAAGGTCACATGAGATTTACACAAGCAAAAGGGAGCACGCATGAATATATACCCAGAAAAGTTGGTGTTCCAGAGGTGAGATATTAACGGAACAGATGCAATTTATGTAATTAACAGGCAACATCCATCCTTCATGTAAATAACATAAAAGAGCATATTCTAATGAGAATAATAAAGTTCCATTAATGCCAAAGCTGTTTACTTTGTTAAAAAAAAAACTTTTAAAGGCCTTCAGTCTGAAAATGATCTCAAAGGAATTCAGAAATGAGTCACTGAACGCCTTACACGATAACTCTAACTGAACATATAAGGATGCCGTACAGTTCTTAACATATCATACGTGTTCTACCATCTCTTCAAAAAGATGATCTAAGGTTTCTGGTCTCAGTATCTTTATTGTTTTCTTTCATTATTGCAGAAGAACTCAACACTGGATTCTTGAAAAAAGACATGGCATTAGCTTCTCAATGAAAGTAAATATTTCTTGGGTCTGTACTATCATTTTCATTTTTAAGGTTTTAATCCATAAAAGAATAGTACTTTCTAAAGATTTAACTAGATCAACTATAAAAAACTCTAGTAACCTATATAGTCTTTTGTGTGTCATAGTCTTTGCTTTAGTAATGATTTTTTCCCCCCATGGTATACGTTATATTTTCTCTGGGTGTATCCAAGCTGAACCTTATAAGAGTTTTATATACTGTGATTTAGTTTTTATTTTTCCTAGATATTCTTACATTGGCAGACCGAAATTTTGCTTTATCCCATGAGTTTCTTGTTTGAGAGATTTAGTTTCTAGGACTTGCTTTTGTTTTTGTTATATTTCTAGTAAGAGATATGAGAGTTCTACTTTTTTTAAAAAAATAAGGAATAAGATTGAGTAAATTTGCAAATCATTTCATAGTTATTTTTTAAAAAGGGAGGTAAAATGTTGTTTTCAGGTATACAATTTAACATCCACGGAATAATATTTATAAATTACATCATTCAGGTTCTCGACATTCTTATTTTTGTAAAGTTTGCCATAGATTAATCTTTTAATTGAATCAATTTCTACTTCACTTCATAATAAAATTTAAAATATTCGTTGCTGTATTCCTTGAAAATTTAAAAATCATATTAAAAGAAAACCTTATCCATTCAAAGCTAGACAACTTTGTGATAACGTTCAAGTAGTTAAGTAGTTAAATGTCAACCCTCTAAAAATAAAAACAGAAAAACAACAAAAAAACCACCATAACATATTCCTAAGTAAGTCTCGTTGTTGACAGAAATTGGCCAACACTAACCTAATGCTGATCCCACTGCAGAGGCAGCACTCCTCCTCTTCTCGACCCAAATAAATTGTCCTCTGGTTTTAAAATACATCTAACTTTATAGCCACCCAAACCCACTCCTGCATTTTTCATGTCCTTACTAACACTTTCAAGGAACTTAAGAATTTAGCAGGTAAAGTCTCAATATGTATGAAAGGGGGAGGGGAGGGAAAAGAACAGAAAGAAAACAGTATCCAATCATCTGAGAAAGTGAGGCTCACAAAACTGGCTTAAATCCCATACTTACCTAATTCTACCTTTCCTAAAATTATTTTTAAGTGTGATATTCTGAGGCCTTGTCAAAAAATTGTTTTAAATATTATGAAACACTGACCATTTATGTCCTTCTGACTATTGTTTAGCATGATCTTAATATTGATACACTTTCTGTAGAGGGTAGTAAAATACTTCCAGCTCTGTGGGAGGTACTATGTGTCACAAAAGCAGGTATAAACAACACATAAACAAATGGGCATGGCTATGTTCCAACCAAATTTTTATTTACAAAAGCAGGCAGTAGGCTGGATTTGACCCATGGGTTTTCCAACCCCTGACTTACCACAAGAGGAGTAAGCAACCAGATGGTCACCATAAGTAACTATGGGCCCTCCCAAAGTGGGACTCTATTTTATCATGCCCATTTATAAATTATTAATGCTTAGATACTGTAAGGAAATCTCCATAAAATAATAATGCCCAATTAGAACAGCCAATTAGAATATAACAGCATTCAGCACTGAACGAGTCTTGATGCCTTTTAGCTCATTTTACCAACTCCCTCATTTATCAAACCTTATTGTTTAACATTAATTTTTATTAAAAAACATAATCTCTTTAAGACCCGTAAAAGTTATATCCACTGTAAATCAAATTTGCAAGAACAAGACAATAAAATTCACGACAAACTCTTAAGTAGCACCAGAAGGAGCCAATTTAGTGAATTACAGCCCAAGATCGTTGGGTGGGTGGATGGAGCGGGGGCACAAGTATATTCAGGAGCTTCGACATCAACCTATGGATGTTGCTGGAAAAAAAAAAATCTCATGCTCTGCAAAATCACCCACTAAAAATAACTTGACTAATGGTGAAAATGAGATTGGAAACAGAGCACTCAAACCTATGTTATTTTGCAGTGTGAGTCCTAACAAAAACGTCATCAATTTTAATAAAAGATTAAACCTTCACTAACATTTGCACCAATAATCCCAGTTGGTCCACTCATTAGAGTTTTATTTTTGTACTTTCTCCTTTAAGTGTAAATTTTTCAAGACGTTTTCTTTCAGGACCAGCTTTGACAAAATTAAAAATACAATTCTGGGTGAGACTTCCCTTTTTGTCATTTTCTTTCTTTATAAATACAGGAGTAAATGGTTTTGAGCTTCCTGGGAGGGTTACCAGTGGAAAGTGTGGTGGTTCTGGAAGCCACTTGAACTAGCTATTTCTTGCACTAAATGATTTCTTTAACCCATTTCTGCACTATTTCCAGGTCTTTCATAAGACTTCATAGATTATCAGTTCATATATTAACACTATAGGAAAAACTGCCTATGACCTGACACTACTTCCACATCATACTAACATCATTTTCCTATTTACCAAGTACCTGTGTGCCAACTCATGTTAAAGAAACCCAGGTTGCAAACAGAGCATACTATAATCAACTATGGGTTATGGGTTTTCAACATTAACTTGAAAGCAAGTCTCAAACACGCCTCTTGCTGACTTCTAGGCAAATTGTAGTGACTGTCCCTTCTAGATACTCAAATTGTAGTGACTGTCCCTTCTAGATACTTAATTTGGTAGTTTTAAAGATCAGACTTGGTAGTCTTAAAGATTAGAAACCATCTCTAGTCCAGAGGACATCTAAAAGAGGCCAAAACCTTGTAGCAAAAAGTATTCTTATTCTAATCTTAGACAAAATGAGGAAGGTGGCTAGTTACAAGGAGCTAGTTAATTCCTTGTATTACAGTTCCTGGATTTTTTTGAAATTAGTATCTATGCCAGACATACAACTCAAATATATGTACATATTACCAAATATAAATAATTTGGTACTTAATTATATCTCCAAATTTGTTTGTGCATGTGTATACAGACATTTTTATGCTCTTATATTTTACATACAGAATTATAACATTATAGCTTTGTGTTCCAAAAATTAAATGCTTTGCTTGTAACGCTATAAAATGCATATTATAAATAAGCCCCTGATTTTCAATAATCAAAGTGGAAAGTTCACTTAAACCACTTTTAAAAAAAAACTAATGGTCTCTGTAAAATATACTAGTTTCTATTTCAGTCACAAGACAGAAGCTGAGTAAGTCTGACCAATGTTCCTATGTTCAGTTATGGAGAAATGCTAGCCCAAATAATTCTGTAATTTAGAACTCCTTATTTATCTTAAAAAGCAGTGGTTTAAAAAAAAAAACAACAGTAGTGGTTCCTCCTCTGGGGAGTATCTTGAAACAGTATGTTGGGGAACAGTGGTGCTGTTGGCATTTTTAGCAGGTAAGGACTAGAGGTAGAAGATGTCATGCAATACACAGAACCATGAGACACAGTGAAAAACTGTCTCATCACCCATATATTTCGAATAGCCTTGATAATATATGAAGACCTTATGAAAAAACTTAAAATCTGGCCATGACATAGGGGAAAACAGGTTTATAATTTCTCAGTTTAGATTTGTTTTGCATGGTTCTCTATATACTTAAATTCTGCAGGAATGCATGGGAATCCACAAAAGACTGTATCTGTTTTTTGCAGCTTGACCAAGAGTCATGCATCATTTTGGAAAAGTTTATAATGAAAATGCTGCTTACAGCATTTAAGTCTGTTGTTGCAGCTGTCACATTCAATAAATTCAAATACAGATGCAAGCATCTGAATATAGTGTCATCTTCTGTGAAGTACCCGCATTTACCTACTGAAATAATGTTATTTTGTTATCAACTGTTTTCCTTTTACTTGTTTATTTTCACCTTTGTAAAATGCTTGTACATTATTATATTCATGTTTCTAAACTGTGGAGGGAGGTTTTTTATATACTTAATTCAAGATACTAAAGTAGCATCAAAATAAAGATGTTTACATTATATGATACACATTATAGACTGGGAGCACTGGATCGAATAGAGTTGAGAACTACTGTGCCAAGCTACTCAATTCATACTTGCACTTACTTGGTTTCCCAACTCAAGTATATGCAAGTCACGACAGGGCACATAAATACTGACAACACACTACACTGTGTCCCGTCCTCAAAGAGGATAGAATTCATAAAACAAAGAGATCTACCAAGTGCTATAAAGTTCACAACAAAGGGAGAAATTACTCTTAGCGGGAAAATACAGGTTTTATAGACCCCATGGCATTTAAACCACACCCTGAAGAATGAAAAGCTGAGGAAAAAGAGCGTTCCGCTGAAAGCAGCATAGACAAGGGCAGAGAGGCAGCAAATTTTAAAACCCACCTGGCACCTGGCAAATGATATGAATTTCCCTGAGCACAGAGACACATTAGGAAACAAGGTTGGAAGGACAGGCTAGGGCTTAAATTCCTTTTGGAAAGATTTTGTTCTTAATCATAGCTTGGAATAAGAGACTAACAACAGGGTTGGAAACATGCAAAGCCAAAATTTTATATGTTCAACAATCTGGGTATACTGAGAATGGGTGAATAAACTACAATAACTTTAAGTTATTATGCAAAGAAAAAAAGGCAGAGGGACTGAAAATCAAAAACCATATATATACTAATATGTATAAAATAGACAACTAATAAGAACCTGCTGTATTTTTTTAAATAAATAAAATTCATATTTAAATAAACAAACAAAAACCATGGGAAAAGATGCCCACACACCCAAAGGGAATCTCACAGCTCAATTTACTTTTGCCCCCACCTTTCACAAATAAATTAGTTGGGTGAGGGATATAAACACTGAGATAATAAAAGTAAATTAGTGATTAGTGATAGATTAGTGATACGATACTATCTCATGAACTGCACTGGCTTTTATAAATACCTGGATAAAAATGTATTAAGATGACCACAGAGGACTTCCCTGGTGGCGCAGTGGTTAAGAATCCGCCTGTAAATGCAGGGGACACGGGTTCAATCCCTGATCCGGGAAGATCCCACAGGCTGTGAAGCAACTAAGCCTGTGTGCCACAACTACTGAAGCCCGTGAGCCCTGGAGCCCACGTGCCGCAACTACTGAGCCCACGTGCTGCAACTACTGAGCCCACGTGCCACAACTACTGAGCCCACACGCCGCAACTACTGAAGCCCGCACGCTCTAGGGCCTGCATGCCACAACTACTGAGCCCATGTGCTGCAAGCACTGAAGCCCACGTGCCTAGAGCCCATGCTCCGCAACAAGAGAAGCCACTGCAATGAGAAGCCCACACACCACAACAAAGAGTAGCCCCTGATCGCCACAACTAGAGAAAGCCCATGCGCAGCAACAAAGACCCAACGCAGCCAAAAAAAAGAGTAAAAAATTTTTAAAAAAACCCAAAGAAACCCAAAAACACAGAATAAATAATTTTAAAGGTGTGATTATGTGATAAGCTTTATACTGATTCTTTAAAGACATTATCTAGCTTAATCCTCAAATGACACCAGAGGCAGGTATATTTCCATTTTAAAGATGTAAGAATGGAGGCTTGCCCAAAATCACCCAGGCCTTGGGCAGGAAAGGTGAGACTGAGCCCAGGTATTCCAAATCCCTAAATTTGAAACACCACTGTTACATCTAGGGGCTTAGTGGTGAAAGTAAAAAGCCAGTATCTAGTTATTAAATTTTCCCTACCCAGGCTGGTATTTCTGTTCCTGACTGTATATGTCAAAATAAATGGCTTAAGGCTTTGGAGATGCTATATGAGAAAAATAGAAGAAAAAAAATCACGTTTTCCCTCCTGCTTCAAAAGCAATAGCCTTCCATATATGATACTGAAACTTCCTGTACAATTACTGAAGAAGCATTTGCATGTATTTATTTTTTTAGTCACACTGATACTCCAGGAAAGCATTCTGAGACTGAGAAAGCATTTGGAAAAAGTGGTATGGAACATCAGACTCCTTCAATACTGAGGGACAGGAGAATCAGAGCAAATCGTCAGTTAAGATATGAAATAATCTATGGCAGCTGATGCCTTATAGGTTTCCAATAAGCTTATGAAGTGACTTTTGGACAAAATTTCACATTTGATGATTAAAGCAAGAAATATATAATGCAGAGAAAATTATACAATATATAAAATATTACTTTGTTGGTCCAAGAAATAATTTAACATGGATACTATTAAGAATCCAAAGCACATAACTTCTACCTAGAAAAAAGTAGCCTCTGTTCCTCTTTAGACCAAGACAACCATGCCACTGTTGAACGTAACACTGTCAATCTTGCCTCCCAGCACAAGGCCTGATGGGACAGACCAGCCTTCTGAGCATTATCAAAGCAGCCCAAAAAGTGGAAAAGCATGTGCACATGTGGTTCTTTGGGTGAAACTCAAAGTGCATAATTATGCAGTAAGATTTGCCATTACTGAAAGGAGCAAGTGACAAGTTACTGGGCCAACTCTAGTATAAATTGGTTTTTAAAGTGGTTTCAATTTAGTCCTAAGAAACAATGAAGTCATTGTCACATCACACTGTCTCCCCTTAACATTCATTCTCCTCCTCCCAAAGATGAGGAAGCTTGCGCTTCCATCTGACTGAGCAAAGGTCAGGATAAAAAAAGAGACAGAAGGAACACCAAAAAAGGAATATTTAAAAAGGCAGGGCTTCCCTGGTGGCGCAGTGGTTAAGAATCCGCCTGCCAATGCAGGGGACACAGGTTCGATCCCTGGTCCGGGAAGATCCCACATGCCGTGGAGCAACTAAGCCCACGTGCCACAACTACTGAGCCTGTGCTCTAGAGCCCATGCTCCACAAGAGAAGTCACCGCAATGAGAAACCCGCGCACCGCAACTAAGAGTAGCCTCGCTCGCCACAACTAAAGAAAGCCCGCATGCAGCAATTAAGACCCAATGCAGCCAAAAATAAATAAATAAATAAATTTTAAAGATGAAAATTAAAAGGCACCCATACTGGTTAATTAAGTAGGAGAATGAAGAGAACAACACACAACTGCATGGCCATGTTGCCCTAAGTGGAATTTAGGGAAATAAACGGTTTGTTGCAGACATGGGAGCAAGAATAAAAATTTTAAAATGGTGTTAAACAGCCTGCGATAGCTACCAGGTGCTGTTTGCAAATATTCCATTTCTCTTCTTTCCAGACACACAGTAGGATGATACCTGCCAAACCACCTGGAAGTTATGTGCAGCCGTGTAAGTTGCTCTGGTCAAGGAACGTGAGTGGAAATGGATCACTTCTGAGGGAAGCCTTGGACAGCCAGAGAGCAAGTCAGCATATTCTCTTGCCGCCACAGCAGTGATACCTGAACACCTGAATGTGCGGACACAGAGCACAGCCTGCAGGTAACGCAGGATGGACAAGTTTCCTAGTGGTTAGATTGCTATACTAATATTGAGGAGCTGTTTGTTACTGTAGCACAATCCAGGCACCTTGTTGCATAGCCCATTTAAACCAGGCCCTATTTCAACTGGCCTTCACTCCAGTCAATGACCTTTTCACGACAATTTCAGTAAAAGAAAGTCACATATCTGTGCCTAAAAATGCCAAGGAAGTGAAGCTCCTGATTTCAACACTAGTATTTGCTGAACACCTACTACTTGTGAGCAAGGTAACAAGAGACACAGAAAAATGAGAAATCAAATCCACTCTGGACGTAACTAATGATTCCACGTCTCAAGTAGAGACAAATATGGCTGACGCGTACCATTTTACAACTGCTTCTTCAGCCTTCAAAGCCCCATCAATGAGGTCATCACTAGAAATGTTTCTCACTTGACTTTAATAACCACCTACATGCCCATTTCCCCTACTGAATTGGAAACTGCTTGTGACAAAGGCTATTCTACTCTAATTTTTATAATTACCGTCTAGCATGGTGCTTACTACCATGGTGTTCTACAAATGGATGAATAAAATCTTTTTTTTTTTTTTTTGCGGTACGCTGGCCTCTCACTGTTGTGGCCTCTCCCGTTGCGGAGCACAGGCTCCGGACGCGCAGGCTCAGCAGCCATGGCTCACGGGCCCAGCCGCTCCGCAGCATGTGGGATCTTCCCAGACCGGGGCACGAACCCGTGTCCCCTGCATCGGCAGGCGGACTCTCAACCACTGCGCCACCAGGGAAGCCCCATGAATACAATCTTATACTGAGTTTGTACTGCAAGTACATCAAGGCAGGACTCTTTAGCTCTAAAGCCAAAAACAGAGGCTTTATTAAAATAAGGCACACATACCTCCAGAATCCAAATAGTTAAATAAGCATGTCTAGAGAAAAGAGTCAATACAGCTCTGAAGAACTAAGGAATTGAAACTAGTCAGAACTTTGATCACACATAATCTCTAATATATTTGCTTTTCTCTGACTGTCCATCATCTTCCATAAGGCAGGAAACATGCAGTTGGCAACTTCAGATTCACATCTTCCCTATGCTACCAGAAAGGGAAAAGCTTTCAGTTTTTTCCTGCGTGGATCATATGACCACCTCAGTCCCATCACTGAGCTCAGAATAAATGAAGACTGCAGATTCTCCCAGTTTTGGCAAAAGGCAATGGGGAGCCAGGAGCAGAGTAAGATCACGGTGGAAAAAATTAACTACCACTCAAAATACATGGGTGAAGAACTGAGGGAAATCATTACACAAGAAGAGGGGCTAGGGCTTCCCTGGTGGCGCAGTGGTTGAGAGTCCACCTGCCGATGCAGGGGAGACGGGTTCATGCCCCGGTCCGGGAAGATCCCACATGCCATGGAGCGGCTGGGCCCGTGAGCCATGGCCGCTGAGCCTGCGCGTCTGGAGCGGGTGCTCCGCAACGGGAGAGGCCACAACAGTGAGAGGCCCGCGTACCACAAAAAAAAAAAAAAAAAAAAAAAGAAGAGGGGCTAATCTCAGCTGAACAAATTAGAAGTTCAGTTCTCCTGTATCGTGGTTCAAAGGAAGATTAACAACATATGAAAACTTATTAGTACATTTACATCAAGAAGTATTCTCACTCAGATCTCACTCCTTAAACCTATTTTTCTAATGTTTAACATCTCATTACTATAGAAACACCAATAAAATGAAATCAATGCAATTTTTCCAGATCAAATTAGCAAGAAAATGCAAAATGGAGATAACACAAATAGAATGATGAGAAAAAGCACTCTTCTTCCTGACGGTGATAAGTAAATTGGAGAAAAAAATTTATGTGAAATAAGTTGACCATAAAAAACTCGCTTTGACCAAGCAATTTCACTTCTGGGAACATATCTCTTAAGAGATGCCAAAATTGCAAACATTTAAGCATAAGCGAAAACTTTTCCCACTGCAACCATCTAACTATCCAAAAAATGAAAATTAATAGTGGAAAATGTTGCACATTTGCTGAATCACACACTGATTCAGCAAATCATGTGACCATCTGTAAACAATTACCAAAAGAATCATAATGATAAGAGAAGATGTTTGTTAGGATACTGAGTGAAAAAAGTAGGATCCAAAAGTATTTACAGTGTAATCAGCTACATGCTAAATTGTATTTTAAAGACAGATAGGGACTTCCCTGCAGGGGGCACGGGTTCAATCACTGGTCAGGGAACTCAGATTCTCCCCCCTCCCAAAAAATAACAGATAAAGACAGATAAAAATCAAAATATTAACACAGACAATCTCGGGATGATATCTATTTTCTTTCTGTGTTTTTCTGTATCCCATCCCTTTGAAATAGTTTTTTAAGCAAAATACAAATCTATTTCTTCCTGTATAATTAATGCTGGCTTAAAAAATCCCTGCTTTGACAATGTTAACAGCAAGCTACAACCTTTAGATTTCATAAAATTTTATTACTCAGTAATAAATAATTATCAAAACTTTGCAGACAAATTTTGTACTGGGGGTGAGAAGGTGGGGTGGATTGGATTCAAGCATTTCCTCACACCATTAAAAAAACATTGACAGATTACAATAAAATGTAAAAAAGGAAGAAAAGAAACAAAGAGCTGATAGACTTGACTATCTAAATTTAAAATCTACTGTAAATTAAAACAAACCAGAACAAGCAAAATATACTTGCCCATGTCAGTAGGTTGATACCCTTCCCATAAAGCGTTCTAATAAAAGAGCAAGTATCTCCAAAATTAAAACAAAGGACACTAATAGACAACTCATAAAATAAATTAAAATGGCCAATATGTGGGGAAGATCTTCAACTCTAAAGTAACCAAAGAAATGGTAACTTTAACCAAAGGAACCCTTTTTTCCACAAACTCTGATTAAAAATGGTGTGCTGGGGCTTCCCTGGTGGCGCAGTGGTTGAGAGTCCACCTGCCGATGCAGGGGACACGGGTTCGTGCCCCAGTCCGGGAAGATCCCACATGTCGCGGAGCAGCTGGGCCCGTGAGCCACGGCCGCTGAGCCTGCGCGTCCGGAGCCTGTGCTCCGCAACAGGAGAGGCTACAACAGTGAGAGGCCCGTGTACCGCAAAAAAAAAAAAAAAAAAAAAAAATGGTGTGCTGTACTATGATTTGGCGAAATAGGCATTCTCACAAAGTATTAGTAGGAGTATAAATTGGTTTAATCAAAAAAGGAAAAAAGATAAAGTGGTTCAATCTTTCTGAAACACAATTTAGCATTCTGTTAAAAGTCTTCAAAATATTCATATCCTTAGGTCCTATGAACCCATTTCAGGAATTTGACTTGATAAAATCAGAATAATACTCAAATGTGATAGGCACAGCAGTAACACATTTCACAGAAAAAAACTGGGGTGGGGGGGAGAATGGGACTAGAGGCCCTTATTTATATTATGGGCTTTCATATCAAGGAAAATCATGGAGTAGAAATACTAACCATCATTATCTTTCGGTGGATGGATTGAATTTATCTTAATTCTTTTATTTTCCTGAAGCATCCCAATTTTCTTTTCTCAACATGCTGTGTTTTTATAACAAAAACAATGTAGAAGAAACCTCCACTACAGTAGTGTCAACCAAAGTTGCTATAATATTGAATTCAATCCCACCGCTGACATTTGAGAAAAACAAGAAAAAGCACATGATACAATGAAAATGCTACTGCATGGCAAAGAGGGAGGGAGGGCCTACAAATACCTGTGCTAGAAGTGGGAAAGACTAGGTAGTATCCCTGAGAGCGAGCCCACAGACAAGCAGTGGAGGTGAGTGATTTCCTAAAGAAGAAAAGGAGAACAGAAAAGAGAGGAACAAAGCAACGATAGCCCAAAAAATTATGGAAGAAAGGAAAAGAGAAAAACAATAGAAGAGGAGGAAGATAATCTAGCTCAATTATGGACAGAGATGAAGGATAGGTGAAAAAGAATAGAGGGAATAATAAAGAGAAAATAAATATATCCCAAATATCCAACTTTCTTTTATCTTAAGGGTGAACTAAAACTTTTCTTCTTTAAAAAAAAAAAGTAAGTGAGCTTGATTTAGGAAAAGGGCAGGAGTGGTCACAGGAAGGAAGCTACACATAGAAGACAACTTAACGCAAGTTCGGGAGGAAACAGAGTGAAGCAAAATGAATGAATTAAAAAATTCTAGGAGGGAAAAACTGCTCCTTAAATTCTAAACTGAATGAGTTAATACTCTTCAATACTCTTCAATACCCTCCTCTAAGTCCTTCTTCATCATTTGGATCAAGTGGTTTGTGCAGTAAAAACAGTTTGGCACAATGAAAGGAATCACCGACTTGCAAGTCAAGAGGTCAGGAATCAAGTCCTGACTCTACATACCAGCCACGTAAAGCTGAGCAAGCTACCACATTTAGAAAACAGGGGCTACGTACTTAGCACACAGAGTTTCTGTGAGTCTCAAATTGAAAGAATATGTATAAAAAATGGCTTAACTAAAAATACTCCACCAGTGCTGTCGTAGTAGGTGCTGTTATTTATTACCACTATTTGAATCACTGTATCACTATGAATACATTCACAAGACCAAAGCCACTATTTTTTGGAAACAAAAGCCACAATAACAGCGCTTTACTTATAGGAAAGCTAAGCAACAGAAGTTAGATTAAAAGAATAAAAATACAGTTGTAATTGCTCTCTCCCAATTAACCCCAATCCACTCACTCCCCAAAATGACTGGAGAGGTTTCTCAGAGGTTAGATAATTGTTAGCATAGCACACTCTACTGGGGCTTCAAAAATCAGTCTGGGGTTTGATGAAAAGGTCCCTTCCAGCTCTGAGACTGTATCACAAACAAAAGAATCAAGCTGTCTAAAATGGCAAAATGAAATTCAGATGTGCAAATATCTTCTAATTTGCATTCTTAGCCAAACTGATAAGACTTTTTGGCTAAAGTTCTAAATTTCTATGCCCTGATCATAATTATACTTATCCACATAAAAATAGGGAAAATCTATATATTCAAAGTTATTACTAAATTATGGTATTAACTACACACAATTGAACATGAAGACTTTAAAAGTCCTGTTTTTAAACAATTTTTAAAGACACAGGAAACAACACATATGATACTAGGTTTTAAAAAAGTGAATAGGCCCTCTTTTGTGTACTATTTTTGTGGGGAAATGTTTTTTAAAGACATGTAAAAGTTGAAATCATGAGAGCTGAAATGGGGCCACATTACTGAAAGGGAGGAGAGATTAAAGCTATAAAAACTCTAATTATACCTTGCTTTATATTCTTTGGCGTGTTTCTCCATTCGAAACACGCTTTGAAATTTTATTATTTTCCTTCACAACTGAGCATATCATAGATTGTCTTAAAGCACATGAACTTCAGGGAAACATCTGCCATTCTACAAATCTGACTGAGTTCCATCCTGATTACAACTTTTAAGCCAATGCATTTTAATAACTAGTATTAACTAGTATTATACTAGTTTATAACTAGTATTATACTAGTATAAATGTCCATTTGTTTTCCACTCATATTGTTAAATACATAATATAATAAAACATTTAAATAATTTTACAACATTATCACTGACGTGTAGAAAAGATAATGGTGCTGAAACGTCACTGTGGATTTAGAAGTAATATACTGTGTGACAGTGCAAAATGTTTGTCAATCATATGCAAGGGTCTAAATATAACCTGAGGATTAATATGTACAAAACTGTAATTGTTCGAAAGGTGTGCGTAACTTAGGTGCACATGCGTGCACATGTATACACACATACATGCCTTAAAAAAAAAGAGCAACTAAGGAGGAATAGGCCAGTGTTAACAGTGACTACAAGTGGACTGTGAAACTGTGATGCTTTTCTTCATACTTTTCTATATTTTCCAAATTCTGTAAAATATGTAACATTTTTATAATGGGGAGTGATTTTTCTAATCAACAGCATAAATAAAGTTAAGTGTGGCTGCTCCCAAAGAACAATCTAAATGTAAAAAAGCAAAAAAATCTACAACAGAACTCTGTACTAAGCACTGCTCTCAGTTTAACATGTTAACAATACTGAAGTTAACTAGTAACCCTATGAAACAGATACCCCCACTGTGTGGACTAAAAAATTGAGGTTTCCTGAAAGATATAACAAAGGACACATAGCTATTTAAAGGCAGAGGCAGAAATTGCACACGAAGCTGTCCTAGTCCAAAGTCCAAACGTTTAACCAATTAAATCACCTGACATGAACAAGAAGTATTGCAATATCTTCTTTACATTTGACATTTACAATTTTTTTTATAATTTAGTAGACAATATACATGGTAATATCTCAAAATGTTGCATCAGGTAATCTTATTAGAGTTTAGCCATAATCTATTATAATCTAACCATGATTAGTCCATGGACTAAAAATTAGGCTCAAGTAATTCTGAGTATTTTATGCATAAAATGACAGTTCTTAGCTAAATCAGACACGAAATCTTGCATTCAAGAGAATGTATCGATTGTTCACACTACCTCCTATACAACGACTCCAACTAAAAAGATCAGCTCAACACCACACGCTGAGAATCGATGCGCTAACACAAGTCAGACAGACTTGCCAGCCTGTCAGTGTCCATGTGTTGTCAAAAAGTAAGACGGGAAAAAACTCAAAAAGCTAGCTATCAAAACTCAAGATCTTAAAACAAAGAAGCTTCCTTTCAATAAGGTAAATAAACCAAGTCACAACATACATAAAGGAAGGGATCACAAAGGGTTGAAATTACCATTTAAATTATCATTTAATTACCATTAAATACATACCTTCCTCCTATCGAGTCGTCTTGTGGTTGGGCCCCGGCAGTGTTCCTCTGTGAACGTCGCAGTGACCCCCCTGGATTGTTATTAGGCCGGTTGGACATTGGCACCTCTCTCTTGAAGGGACATACCCTTTCTAGACACTACCATTCACTAAAAGGGGGAAAAAAAGGAGAAAAAATAAAATGTCAACTATACATAGTACAACACCAGAAACAAATGAGGGGCACCAAAGATGAAGGGGAAATGTTATGCAAACAATTTGATCGTACAGCCTTCACCAATGCTGCAGTGTCTTATTAAACTGTGAAGTCTGGCTGATTAATGTGTTATAAAGTGTCAGGAATATATCAAATTCAAGGCATGAGGTCCAGAATCCCGCACACAGAATTAACTTAGATTTCTCATGGAACGCTCAAGAAATCCCCAATTCAAAAAAACAGAGCACAAGTAGAAATCTGTTTCCACATCTAGTACTACATGGTAAAGGGCATTGCACCTAAAGTCAGAACACCTTGGCTCAAGTCCTGTGATAGAACGGGTAACTAACTAAAGGAGTCTGCCTTTGTACAAACCATAACCTCTAGCCTCAGATTCCTCAGGCACAGAATAAAAGCAACAAGCAACATATACCATGCTTACTTCACAGCACTGCTGTGAACAAATGAAATAATGAATACAAAGGAAATGGTAAAACTATAATATCTTAATGGAGAAACAAGGAAAAAGCAGCTCAAGGACAGTAAATTGAGAAATGGTCCTAGATCTCCTGGATTTCAACATCAGCTGTGCTGGCTGTGACTCTGGACAAGAAACTTGACCTCTAGATTTTGTCTACCTCTTCTGTAAAGTATATTATCTACCTCATGGAGATGTTAGCAACAAGAAATGGTGAACATCATTCATAAGCTTAACAATTTAGTTCAAAACACAGTTATTAATTAATTTGAACTTTTTATCTTTCTGTAAGAAATTGTTATACAGGAAAAAATGCTGACACTCAAAGAAAAGGAGTTTAACTGACAAAACAGGTCAATATTACTACCACAGAAAGAAAGAATTACGATTTTTATAAATCAAATCTGACACAATTTTTCTTAAGCCTCCAGTCAAATTCCAGGTAGAGTTCTTTAATTACTTCTATTGATTGGGGAGGGAACAGAAGGAACGATCATATGACATTACAGAAACTTGTGCCAAAAAGAATGTAAATTAACCATAACTAAATCTATTATTGGATTTTAAGAGATTCCATGCAATGTAACAGGAAACTGGGTTTTCTTTTGAGTTACATGTTGACCCAATTCAGTAGAAAAGGACTGTTTCTTTCTGTCACACTTGCCCACATCACCAATTAATATACCAAATAAACTTCAGTCAGAAAGTTCAAATTACTAATATAATTACTCTCAATTTTAAAAAGAAAAAAAGAGGAAATACTATATAAACATTAAAAGAGAAAGAGGAAGGTTCAGTTTACATGTACTGATGGACAGAAAGATCTCTCCAAGATATGCTTGGGGAAAAACGGTATAATCCCCATCTATGTGTACATATATATTTAAAAGGTTTGCATACGTATCTTTATATAGTATTTGCTCGTTAAAAATTGGTGGCAAGGGCTTCCCTGGTGGCGCAGTGGTTGAGAGTCCGCCTGCCGATGCAGGGGACGCGGGTTCGTGCCCCGGTCCAGGAAGATCCCACATGCCGCGGAGCAGCTAGGCCCCTGAGCCATGGCCGCTGAGCCTGCACGTCCGGAGCCTGTGCTCCGCAACGGGAGAGGCCACAACAGTGAGAGGCCCACGTACCGCAAAAAAAAAAAAAAAAAAATTGGTGGCAATAAATTCATACAACAGACACTGTTAACAACCCGCCCCCCACGCGCCTTATCACCAGTTTCGCTTTCGATGGTTTCAGTTACCTACCTGATCAATCCTGGTACAAAAATACTAAATTGAAAATTCCAAAAATAAATAATTTGTAAGTTTTAAATTGTACAACATTCCTTGTAGCTGGTGAAATCTCATGCCATCCCTCTGTCCCGCTCAGGATGTGAATCATCCCTCTGCCCAATGTATCTACTATATACGCTCCCCACCAATTAGTATATGAAAAAACATAGTATATACAGGATTTGGTATTATCCACGGTTTCAGGCATCACTGGGGAGCTTGAAACGTATCCCCTGCAGATGGTACTGACTAACTTTGAGAAAGAGGACTGGGGGTCTGAAGTCTGAAACAAAAGGAGTCATTTTTGTTACTTATCCTTTGAAAGCGGTAAGGTAGGTCACTGGATTACAAATGCTGGGCTCTGGAGTTAAATGGCCTCTCACTGAGTTCAAATCTTAACTCCAATACCAACAAAATGTATGACCTCGTACATAAAGTCCTCTGTGCTTCACTCTATCGAATGGGGATAAAGAACTTATCCTATAGAGTAGCTGTGAGCATTAAATGAGAAGATCCATACAAACCACTTAACACAGTGCCTATCACATTGCAAGGGCTCAGTACACACCAACTATTATTATTACTATAAACATTTATTCAGAATAAAAAAATACTTGTGATAAAATTATGTTGGCAGAAACTGCCATAAAACCTACGGGTCAACATGAGTTTTAAACTTCTAGCAATATCGTTTCAAAAGTGAATTTTGGGGCTTCCCTGGTGGTGCAGTGGTTGAGAGTCCGCCTGCCGATGCAGGGGACACAGGTTCGTGCTCCGGTCCGGGAAGATCCCACATGCCGCGGAGCGGCTGGGCCTGTGAGCCACGGCCGCTGAGCCTGCGCGTCTGGAGCCTGTGCTCCGTGACGGGAGAGGCCACAATAGTGAGGGGCCCGCGTACCGCAAAAAAAAAAAAAAAAAAAGTGAATTTTGCTACAAAGAAAACAGTGTTCTTAATTAAGGGTGAGCATCACAATCACCTGAGAAGCTTTGTCAAAAAATGAATGCCTGACCTCTGCCCTCAGAGATTCTGATTCTGTGGATGCAGAAATTGGACATACATTTTGAAAGGGCTCTCCTGGTTGTACTGGTCTAAAGAACAATTGTATCCCATTCAAGAACTAAATAAAAAGACCAATCTATTTCAGAATTCATCCAACAAGTTTTACTACTTCAAACACCATCTCAATGCCATCTTGCTTGGACGCTAAACAGTATGGACACAAGAGAATAGCATGATACTGTTCCTTTCACTTTAAAAAGCAAAGAATACTATTATTAAACAGGGTTAGGAGATCTGGGCTTCCCTAGTGGTGCAGTGGTTAAGAATCCTCCTGCCAGGGGACTTCCCTGGCGGTCCAGTGGTTAAGCCTCTGCCTTCCAATGCAGGGGGCGCGGGTTCGATCCCTGGTCAGGGAGCTAAGATCCCACATGCCTCGAGGCCAAAAAACCAAAAAAAAAAAAAAGAATCCTCCTGCCAATGCAGGGGACACGGGTTTGAGCCCTGGTCTGGGAAGATCCCACATGCCGTGGAGCAACTAAGCCCGTGCATCACAACTACTGAGCCTGTGCTCTAGAGCCACAACTACTTAAGCCCATGCGCCTAGAGCCCGTACTCCGCGAAAAGAGAAGCCACCACAATGAGAAGCCCGCCCACCCCAACGAAGAGTAGCTCCTGCTCACCGCAACTAGAGAAAGCCCCTAGAGAAAGCCCGCTCGCAACAACGGAAACCCAAAGCAGCCAAAAATAAATAAATTAAATAAATTTATATAAAAATTAAAAAAACAGGGTTAGGAGATCTCACCTGCCCACTTCCTGCTATTAAATGCCTACGGTATGTCATAGGGTCTTAAGTGATTCAAATGAATATAAGTCACACTAGTTAATTTGACCTATAGCTAGCAAAGTAACCTTAATAATGCTCCCAACACCTTCGGAGCTTGTCAACCAGCACCAGGTGGTTCATGGATAATTCTTGGAATTTGAGAGGAAAAGTGGCAAATAAGAAGACACTTATTTATCAAAGTGCTACCTGCTTTTAAAGCATAAATTGAACTTTAAGGAACATAGCCGGACTCCGTAAAACTTTGGAGTTTGAATTGCCCACAAGTAAATATAAGAGTCACATATAATACACATAGGATCTCCCCCCAACGTCCCTGCCCGGTGTCAACAAATCCAGAGACAGAAGGGACCCTTGGAGGTGATCAAGTTCAAGCCCTTACATTACAGACAATTCCAAATGAAGCAAGTTCAAAGTCATCTGATAAGGAACTCGTCCTCTGAACCCTGATATGGAGAAGACCTATCACCTCCAGAGATCACCATTACCTCAAATTCACAAAATTTAACTCTTCTTTTGACTCCAGATAAGAGCCTAAAAATCACCATGCAATGATTTCCTTCTTGTTATGTGAATATTCCATGCTGTCTTCACCAATTAGTACACCTACCATATTTTATTAATTAAATTTTAAAACATACAAGTGAGTTATAAAAACTCACTTGTATGTGTTTTAATAATAAAAAACTACATTACTATAAATTGTTTTGATAAACTGAAATGAATATGAACTCAAAGATTCCATCTTAATAGGTATCTTACAATGTTGAAACTAGAAGGTTTAAGTCCAGTCTATTAATAACCCTATCAAGTCCTGAAATATACTACTCTTCTAACCATGGATATATGCCTTCGTTTCAGTGGAAACAATCACCGATATTTTTCACATGAAATCGTTGACGTTAATTCCTAAAGCATTGAAATAAAAGAGATGGCATATATGACTCTGAATTCAATGGAAAAAGCACAGAAACACTGACACGTTCAAGACTGAAAGCGAACTCACAGAACAGACTAACAGTTACCAGAGGCAGGACAGGGGGTGGGTCAAATGGGTAAAGCAAGTCAAAAGGTACAAACTTCCAGTTGTAAAATAAATAAGTCTTATTACTATGGGGATGTAATGTACAGCATGGAGATTAAAAGTTAATACTACTGTATTGCATGTTTGAAAGTTGCTACGAAAACAGATCTTAAAAAAAAAATTCTGTATGTATGGTGACAGATGTTAACCAGACTTAGTGTTACTGATCATTTTGCAATATATACAAATATCAAATCACTGTTGTGCACCTGAAACTAATATGATGGTGGATGTCAATTATACCTCAATTAAAAAAACTACTTGCCCTGAAAACAAACTCATGATAACTTTGTTCACAGCTCTAAGCATCAACAAACTTGCTCACTGATCAGGTTAAATGGCATATGAATTTTATGTGAAAACGTATTTACCTCTTCAGGCAAACAGAATTTCTTCAGGAAAAAAAGAAATGCATACTAATCTACATTTTAAAATTCATTTTCAAAGTTTTATAAGAAGGACATTCTTTCTAGGAAACTTCAACTGCAAACATTCTGGAAATTGATTTTTCCTTTAATTTCTCAACTCAGAATCAGAAAAGAGAGGTTAAGGCTAGGGAAAAAAATTAACTTTAGGATTCTTCCCAGTCAAATGGCCAAAAGTATGAAATGAAAACAAAGGTTATCATTTGTGCAAAGTTTTTTTCACATGAAGGAAGCTGGATAGACTGGAGAACATATCTCCAATTTAGTGACCAAGAGCAGTCATGAACAGTCCCAAACCAAGCTAATACATTTCTATTATCTATTATTTGATAGGCAACTCTAAAAACTGAAGGAAAGTTGCATTATTTTCACAGTAAAGATAACATTTTTCTAAAAATCTAACATCCCAACGCAGTATCTGTAGCAAGTTTTCAGAAGTGACATTTAATGGGAATCTTATTTATCATTGTGTCCCCCCCGCCCCGCTCCCGCCAATTTCTTATGCCTTCTATTTAGATGTGGTCCTCCAAAGAGACTTGGTTTGGCTTCAGACTGTAAAACTGGAGTTTAATAGCAACAGTAGTAAACACAATTTCCATAACACTTTATTCATATGTTTATTCTAATAAGCAAAATTTAAATGTGCCAATGGGCCTTTATTAACCATGTTGTTTACTATTCCTACTTTACAAACAAGGAAACTGAAGTGTTACAAAATTAAGTTGCCTGCATGCAACAAGTAACAGCATTCAGACCTGCAGGCTGCAAGCAACAGCAGATGTAAACAACTGCATACACCAGATCAAAAAAGGATATGACTACATCTTAGGAGAAAGGACAGGAAGTTAAACGTACCAGGGGCAGTATTAAACAACTCTACAATGAAATGGAATGCAAGTCACTCTTGCTTATACCAGGAGTCATTCTTGCTTAAGTAAAAATGGCAAGGACTTCAAACACGACTGTCTTTAAAATGGGAATGAATATCCTTTAAGCTTCCCTAAGAGCAAGGGATTGAGATATAGAGGAAAATAAAACAATCCCTGCTCACAAGGAGCTTACTGCTCTATATCCCCACACTAGACTAAATCCTGGCTCTGCTACTTAATAAAAATGAGACATATACAATACTTTACACCTTCATCTGTTTCTCCATTAAACTAGAGATAACACTATTAATTTAGGGTTTGGGTACTACAGACAACATATATTAAGGCTCTTGGAATGGTGCCTGACACATACAGCAGTCATTTAATGAGTGCCTATTAGCACAATTAAATGACTGGTGAATCTGGGGAAGAAGGGGGGGGGTCATCAAGTCTACATCAAGTCCAACATCTTGAAAGGAAAGGAATTAGGGAGGAAAAAAATGACCCCCAAAATTCTATAAAACCATTTAGGACAGTTTATATTTCACTTGATTTAGGAAGGAGGTGAAAAAAACAAAAACAAAAAAAACACTAGTTAGCATGTATAGTATAGTTACAAGTCAAATGTCAAACTCTTAGTAGTTGTATCTGTCATACAACAGTGCAACCTGGTTCATGAACCTTTAATGAACAAAGCATTAGTTTAGAAAGCTAAACATTAGTCTGCATTAGGGAAATGGACAGAAATGTATTGTCTTTCTTCCAGTTAATCAGAAAAGTTCTGAAGAGAAAAAATAAGAGTAAGAGCCACTGAGTACAGGGGAAAGAGCTAGGTTATCTGAGAATGGGGTCTCAGGCATTTAATTCAATTTAGGGGCATTGAAACCATTCCAATGTCATGTTGGGATGTTGTGCAACATGTAAAAATAGTATTTCCAAATTATATTTTCCAAATTATATTTTTTGTAACACTAGAAAAGAACATTTGCTGGCAAAAATACAGGTTTTAAAGTGAATATTAAAATAAAAATGATTATGGGTAATGTTTATTTTGTGCTTACCATGTCCCTGGCAAAGTGCCTCTTCGTTTAATTTTCACAACCTTACAAAATTGGTAGGACAAGAAATAACCTTCCTTTAGAGAAACTGTGGCACACAGTAGGTTGTAATAACCCTAAGGCTGCTGTTACAAGGCCAGCACTCAAACACAGGTTTGACCTGAAGTCCACGCTCTTTATGACTATACTATATGACTGAACAAATGAAGAAAAAATAATTCTACGTTTCCCTTTTTTAAAAAGTCAAAACACTAAGAGAACATGACACTGCAAGCTAGGAGGGATATCTAGAAGGTCCTAATCCTTTTATATTTCCTTGAGATAATCAGTTTAACTGAACAATCCTTAAATGAGTAATAATCATAAAACACGCTAAATGATATGAGAAGTAGTATCAAAGGTAATACTGTAAATAAAAACAACAAAAAAAGGGTAACTTAATTTCATCCTCAGCAGGTTGAAAAGGTCCAGTTTAAAAGGTTAGAGGACTTCCCTGGTGGCACAGTGGTTAAGAATCCGCCTGCCAATGCAGGGGACATGAGTTCGAGCCCTGGTCCGGGAAGATCCCACATGCCGCGGAGCAACTAAGCCGCACGGAGCAACTAAGCCCGCGCGCCACAACTACTGAGCCTGCGTTCTAAAGCCTGTGAGCCACAGCTACTGAGCCCGCGTGCTGCAACTACTGTAGCCTGCGTGCCTACAGCCCGTGCTCCGCAACAAGAGAAACAACCACAATGAGAAGCCTGCGCACCGCAAAGAAGAGTAGCCCCCACTCGCCGCACCTAGAGAAAGCCCGCACCTGTGAAGACCCAACGCAGCCAAAAATAAATAAACAGATTTATTTAAAAAAAAAAAATCTGGGAAGAACATGGACCTAAGAAATAAGTCTGAACTGTATCATGAAGGGCCTAAAGCTAAAAACTTGGGGTTTAAGACCTACAGATAAGCAGACCAACTATTAAGTTACCAAACAGACTTAAGGGTGGATGAGGGTCCGATAACAATGGAAAGTGAATGAGGAGATAGGAATCAGTAAACATTTAGACAATAAAATCTATACCATGAGGAGGAAAAAAAAAAATGTCTAGGATTGTGTTTCTCAAACTTCAGCATATATATGAATGGGGACATTAAAATGTCAAGTTTCTTACTCTGGTGACAAGGGTTAAGAAAAGTTATTTAAAACATATAACGAAAGAAGATGACTGCATACCCTTTCAATGCCATATGAAACACTATTTAACAGGCTCAGCTAGGAACTATTTAATTTTTCTAGAAGACAGAAGCATTAATTTGCTATTTCCTATTAATTAGGGTTTCAGACAATGAATTTACATGTTATCTTGCAGATGTGTATGTAGAAGAAATACAAACAACAGTACCAGTAGACGTAATCCCAAAGACTGCAGTTTTCTGCCCAATGGGACATTACCATCTAAAGTTCTTTATTAAATTGCCTATAAATATCCAGTTCCTCAAATGCTATATGAATCAGCTTATCCTAACAGGTTCCCTTAATTAATTAGTGAGTTAAATAAATCTTTACTATGTGTTTACTCCATAGTTCTAAGTTATGCTTTTAACTTTAGAAAATTTTAAAAAACAGATGGTAGTAACGTTACCAAATGGTACACATGGGGTAGAAAAATACAGTGTTAAACATGTCAAATGAGTTTGTAGGCTTTGTAGATAAAGAGTTCCACTATGCAGATGCAAATAAAGATCTAGAATTAAGTACGTAACTGAATATGCACATGGAAGAAATTATCAGCAGGCAAGAGATAGATGAAACCAAGATAATCAATGAGATTTCATTTTCTCTAGGAAAAGCACGCAGCATAAAGAGAAGAACAAGCCCAGGGTGGAACTTTGGGAAAGACTAAAATCTAAGGAAAACAGGAAAGAAAGAATCTAGTTGAGGAGAATCAGGGACTCATCAGAAGTACAGGGAATAAACGATGAAGGTATACAAAAAAACAAAACAAAAAGTATGAGGGGAAAAAATCAGGATGGTAGTACTGAAGACACGAATGAATAAAAAAATGGATAGGAAGAGTTCAAATGTCACAGAAAGGGCAGACACACGAAACTGCAACATGTCCATCAGATTAAGAAATCTGTGAGAGCTGCTTCTAGAAATGGTGGGGGAGGAGAGGGTGTGGTTAAGTTAGGTAGACAGTAAAGACTAACTTTCTTGAGCAAAGGCTAGGCTACAAAGAAGACACAGAAGAGAAAATAGCCAACGAGGTAAGGGGAAGCAGGACTGACAAAGGCTGTGTGTGCAGGAGTGTTCGTGATTTTCCTATTTTTCCTTTTTTAAAAAAATAAGTCTTGGGCATATTTATATACGTAAAGAAAATTACTGAAAGAAAAAGGCTGGGAATAAGGTATAGTTTACTAATGAGGTCCTACAGGAGAAAAAGAAAGAATTAAGAGCATAAGCCTTAGAGCAGAGGAAAAGCATATCACATCAATCTCAAAGGCACAAGATGACAAATGGCAGCAAGGATGTGCATGCCTAGCTTAACAGAACCTGTGATTTTAAGGTATGAGACCAGTAAGGGAGAATGGAGATTTCAAAGAGTTACCTAATACAGAACAGGGAAAGGGGATGACTATGGGCAAAGAGGACTACAGAGCGGCATGAAGAACCTACTGAGAGTAGAAACCATAAACATAAGTGGCAGCCCACACCTGATGTAATTTTCTCGTTTATGTAAGAGGAAATTCTCATCCAGAGTGAACTGCAGCGGAGCATACATCTATTTAGGGACACACCTAACACACACACAGTCCAGCTCTCCAGAATGCCAGTGCAAGGTATACTTTCCACTATGCCATTCTAAACATGAATTTAACCACTTTCTGTTTATTGATTTGTTGACAGCTAATCCATTTAGAGAGATGGAAATAGAACACAATTGACCCTCCAGAGTCCAAACTCTGAATAATTTCTATACTATGCCTTCATTTACGAAGTGCAAATAACTGAAGTGCTTGCAGCAAACACTTGAAAAACTTGAAAGATCAAGTATCACCCAACACTGAACAACAAAATTCAACACTGGGCACACAAACTGATGCCAGCATCCACGTTTCATGATTGTAATAGGCCTTAAGAATCTGCCTTACTGTCACCTGGCAAGAGTCAATGAGATTAATTTTGGCATCATTTTCACAAAGACTACATTTTTTGAGTATTAAGCCATACAATTCATGCTATAGCTCTCTTAGAAATGTCCATTTTCTTGTTCAGCAAAAATTAAGATTCACAATTGTCTCTGTTAATACATTAATTACACATAATAGACTCCAATACTCCTTGAGTCTAAGCACACTTGATTCAAAAGATTTTAAAATTTAACCCAGATATTATTACAAGAATAGAAATAGGAGATAGCAGGGTAATGACTCTTTTTCTTGATTTCCTCCCTGAAATAAAGAAAAATGAATAAATGCTTTAAAAATTCGGAAGAAATCTCCACGTAAAATGAAACTAGAGAAAAGTTGGCTACACGCTAACTCACAGAAGAAAATTTGCCAGATACAATAAAATCTGTACCAAAAACAGGGAAGAGGTAAAGACCAGAGCTTAAAAAATAAAAAAAAAATAAAAGGTAAGAAGATGATCTTAAAGGTTCCTATCAATGACCCTTTCGTTGAAAAAACTAAACTGTGGAGCAAGGGCAACAAAAGATCAAAAGTACCCCCTCCTGGGAGCCAGCTTCCCAGGCCAGAACCACAAGGGAGGTGAGGCACCTAAAAAAGGAGGCAGTGGCGAGTTTGTATTGAACAGTGCCCTGATTAACCAAGACAAAGAACAGCCTAAACTGGAGGAGAGAAGCAGGGAAGAGAAAGAGCAACTCCAAAATTAAGATCAGCTGGGCAAACAATCACTAAGCCACCAAGCAAAAGGTACTGCAATGGCTCTCCACCAAAATGATCTGCTCTGATCAAAGGGAGAAAATAACCAAAATCAAAACTGAGAATTCTACCAGGCAGAGGAAGCAATTCAAAATGGTGGAAAGATGTTCTGAAACAAAAACAACCTGAAGGGTACTAAAAGGGAGGCCATGGTTAATAAAAGAAACAGAAGAAAAAAATAATACTATTGCATAATTGTAAAAGTAAGTTATAAAACAGGAAGAAGACAACTTTAAGAGTTGTTTATCTCTGCCACAATTAGAAGGAAAATGCTATATACACTAAAAATGGAACTATTGTCAAGGTTTTGTTAAGCAAAACAGCAGGCACAGAATACTGGGCACAGAATATGTTATGTCAACATATATATTACTACATTTGTAATTATCATTGGCATAAATATTATCAATAGAGAATACATTAAAAAAAAAACTATTTAAATCAGCTACCTTGTTAGAATAGGACCCTATAAGGCCTTTTACATTTTGAATCATGTACTATTTCCCTACACAATAAATTCTTTAAACAATTATGCATGTTGTAATTTTAACTCTATAGATGATACTTAGTAGGTAAAAGTAACCAGAAAAAATAACTCAAAATATTAGCCATTTTTAGAACATTCTTTTCTCATTTTCATTTTTAAAAATTATGTGATCTCATTACTAAAAATGGGAGAAACAGAGTATTTTCACAGGTTTCTATATCCCAGGCACATGTTCATCTTCCAAAAAAAAAAACAAACTAATTTTGTAATACAAATCCTGTTTCCAAGAAAATGGAGTTCTTAACTGCCTAAAACACAGTCTATAGAGAATGACATACAAACTTTTGCACCAAAAGTTTCTTTTGTACAACACTGTAATATAATCATCAATCAATTTATCACAGATATAGCCCAGCCCAGCCACTTCTAAGATTCAGAGCAACTCAAATCCCTAATATAAATCCTATCTTAACTCATACAGCTTATATAATCCTTCAGACTACTAATTACATTTAGAAGACTATTTTTTCTTCTTCTTAAAGTCTCCAGGATTATAAACTAGTCAGCAACTTTTAGTCCATATGCCCAAGATTGCTCACAGGTCCAGTTTTAACAGGTCCAAGTCTGTTGGCTACCATAATTCGCCAGTCAGTCGGGGCTGAAGGTCAGCTTACACTAGCATTTTTAGTACATCCTCTTAAAGATGTTCCTCTCTACCTAGCCAGGAATGAACAGACAAACGGGAAAGGTTACTGAACTGATAGTCTCTAAAATCTGGTTCAGCTCTATTTTTATAAGACCCTAACCTAACATTCATTTTCACTTTTCCTAAACAGAGTACTTTTAAGTAAAGATCTAGGAACACCACTATCAGACACAGTGATTATCAAAAGGGAAGAACTATTGAGGGAGGGAGGAGAGAATGATTTGTAAATGCCTCTCTCCACCAAAGGACAGAGAGATGCCTGCTGGGTAAGAATCACTGTTATTGAAAATAAAATACAAGGTATCCTGCAGATTACACCAAGGTGCTCCCTATGGACAAAAGCAATTTATGTTTGGTAAATGACCTTTAGAGCATAGGGACACACATAAGGTAATACTTTCAGAATATTCTTCAATACATGTTCTTGTCACTGCTGTGTACTCCACCATAATAATGAAATCACAGAGGTTAATCTCTTTAACATAGCTTGTATTAGAAAGAATGCCTGCCTTGCAACAAAAATTATTTCAACATTGTGATCATCACAGATTGGTACAAACTCTTGGAAACAACAGGTATGTAGCTTGTCGTTATCAGTGATAGAATCTGGAGAATTTTCAGCCACAGATATGACTAAGTTTGTGGTAAGGCTCAAGAGAAAGAAAGCAATGAAATGTAACTCAAAGTTGGGGAGAAAAGATACAGACCATTACTTTAATGCAAGGTGAACAATGTACAGTGCCAAATTTTTGTTTAAGATCATGTATGTCATAGGGATTGTGTCTAAATTCAGAAAGTCTCAGAAAATATTTTTCAAAGGTTAAAAAAAACACCCACATTTAGAATGTCATACTCTAATGACCAGTTCCTTACATTTCTATAAATAGTAGCATTTTTACCAAAAATAAGTAGGTGCTAATGATTGCCTCTATACTGAGCCAAAACATGTACAAACCTATAGCCAGGAAAAATATAAAAGTTGTTATTCCCCAAATTAAGTTTTTAATACAGATTTCAGGGCCCTATCAGGACGCGGGTAAGGAAAAATCAAACTATTATTCAAAAGCCCCTTGCACTATTCTAATTATCAGCTAGGTTTAAGAGCTGACACAGTTACACTTTTTCTGCTATCATTACATATCACCTAATCCTATGCAAACTGTACAAGACTCCCCATATCCCATAATTAAAAACTGCCACTAATGTCCTTAGAATCCACAATCCCACTTCCAGGAATCTTCCAGGAAGCTAACCTAAAGAAACACTTGCACAAGTCTGCAAGCATATATGTAATCAAGATGCTTGCTGCAGTATGTCACAGAGGAAAAAAACTGAAGATCCAAAAGTTCTTAGTTGGGAAATGGTTAAATAAGCACACTGTAGCAATTCTATGGCATGCTTAGAGGTCCTTAAAAACAGAGGTAGATTTGTAAATACTACACTGATAGGAAACGCAGAACACTGTTAATTTCTTCAACAAATATTTAGGAGCCTATTTGACAGGCATCAACAGGCATTAATCTTTGCCTTGATGAAGCTTATGCTCAACTGGAAAGACACAAAATAATCAAGCTTTTTGCATTGTGGTAAGTGCTATGAAAGATGGAATAGGAGAAAAACAGGAAGTATAGAGAATAAGGAAGGGGGAAGAAAAAAGCTACTTGAGGTTGACTCACCAGGTGATACCTCTCTGAAGAGATATCTTAAGCTGAGACCTCAAGGATAATAAAGAAGAAGGGGGGAATATTGATATTTGTTTGTATATGCATAGGAAAAAATGTTCTGAAAAAATATTACCTAAATGTCTACAGTAAAGAAGAGAAGAAGTGGTAAAGAGTACCTAGGTCTTGAGTCAGTTCAAAATCTGGCTCCACCAGAAACCATGTTAACTTAGAGGAATGTCTTAATCTATCAAAGCCTTAGTTTCCTCAACTATAAAAGGAAGATAAGTATATTTCATTAAGTTGTGAAAATTAACGGAAACACTTAGACAATATAGTAAGCAAGTTACAGGTGGAAAAAAGGAAGACAGAACCTACATATTCAGTTTTAAAAGATATCAAAGAAACAAAAGTATGGAAAATATGAACACTGACTCGACAGTTACAAATGTTAAGGAACTGTCTATTTTTTATTATACGATCAGGGTACTAGGGTACTAGCTTATGTCTTTAAAAAGAGTTCTTAATTTTTAGAGAAGCAGTCTGAAATATTTACAGATCATATAACAACTAAAATTTGCTTCCAAATAATTGGGGTAGGGGTAAAAGTATGGGTGAAAAATAGTGGCCATGAGTTGATGGTGTCATAGCTGGGTGTTGGGTATCCTGAGGTTCTTTATACTATTCTATTTTTGTGTATGTTTGAAATATCCCATAATAAAAGTCTTTTATAAAAAGAATAAGCACTCAATTATATGCTGTAATTATCTTTGGAAAGAAGGAACTGTTGCTTTTGTTTGCTTTCAAAGAATCATCACCACTAGCTTTTTTAAAAAAAATATGCCCATAGAGATTTCACCTTTATTAGAAATAAGAAAAATTAAGCTTCTGGATATAGAGCAAATCATCCTTGACCTAAATGTGTCAACCTACATTTCATTAATTCATCCTTTAAATTCCTTGTCTCCCAACTCTAACACAGTGTGAGATTATCAACGAAAACATTATACCTTTCAGAGGTGAAGATACAAAAGAAAAACCCTACCCCCCACCCACTTGAGAAGTGGCCACAATGACCCTATCCATCTTCCACTGGTTCTGTTTTCAGAGCTCCTGAGTGTAGAAGAATTCCTTCCTCGTACTTACAAGAAGTCAGGCACAGTCTTCCGATAATACGGGATACAACCACTTAACAGTGAACTTCAGAGGATGCAGAATCAATTCAACACTTCACCTAACTCTTTGCCATGGTGCTAAGCAGCTATTATACCACTCTATTCTGGCAAAAGACAAAACATCTCCACTTAAAGCTTCAGGCCTTCGGCTAAATCTTAAGTACTGACTAAGAGTGCCTTAAACATTTCACCCAGTATTGCTAAGACATAATGTAAACATGGAATACGCTGAAAACAAAGTCAAATACCCAGGTGGACCCATAAATTAAGGTATATTAACAAAAGTTTTTCTCCCACACTGAGCCGTGGATCTTTCACTTATGTGTACATATAAGTGGATACAGAGAGCAATAAAGATGAGCTACGAAGGGTCTTTGGCATACTAACAGAGATAAGGACCAATGTTTCTCAAATTTTCTAGCCTAAAACACAATGTTTTCAGCTAAATAATGTGATTAAATAAAAAGATAAGTAAAAAACCACAATCAAATCAATAAGACCACAGTTACCATTCTTAAAATGGGCACAAATTTGAACAAAATTTGTAAAACAGGATAATTGTACAAATTCAGTCCCCTCCTGAACTTTCCATCTTAATTCCTTTACTTCTTACCACCTTCCTAAGTTTATGATGAAAAATTTCAAAACAGAAAAAAATTTGAGAGCTGTTCGATAAATACCCATATTCCATCACCTAGCTTTTACCAGTAACAGTGCCTGGCCAAAGAGCCAACATATTTTTTGATGCATTTCAAAGTAAGCTTACAGACATCATTACACTTTGTGTGTATTGTTAATAAGTGTTCAAATTTTGTTTCATGTTTTCAGTTAAGTTTACATACAGTGAAATGCACAAATTAAGTATAAAATTCATTGAGTTTTGACAGATGCACACACCTGTGCAACCTAATTCCTTATCAAGACATAGAATGGCACCCAAGAAAACTTCCTTGTGCTCCTCCCAGCCAACCCCTGTACTTCTCCTCCCAACTCTAAAACCACTGTTCTGAGTTTTCTCAGAGATTAGTTTTACTTGTTCTACAACTTCTTATAAGTGGAACCATAGTATATGTACTCTTTCGTATAAAACTTGTTTGACTCAGCAATGATACGTGAGTCATTCATGTGGTTCGGTGTGTACATTCTTATTGCTAAGTAGTATTCCACTGTATGATTGCATCACATTGCTTATCCATTCTTCTACTGATGGACACTGGATGGTTTCTAGGTTTTGGCCATTATGAATAAAGCTGGTACAAGCATCCGTCTACAAGTCTTTCTATGGTCATGTGCTTTTATTTGTCTTGAGTAAATACCAAGAGAAGAATCAGATCATCAGGAAGATTATGATTAAGTTTTAAAGAAATCACCAGACCTTTCTCCAAATCAGCTATACTATCTTACAATCCTAACAGTAAGTATAAAAGTTCCAGTTGCTCCATAACTGTGCCAAAACATGGTGCTCTCAGTTTTTCACATTTTAGCCCTTCTGATGGGTATGTAGTGGTATTTCATTGTTGTTCGGACTTAGATTTCCCTAACGACAAGTGATGTTGGTCACTTTTGCTTGAAGCTCTTCCCACTCCACTCTCCAAACCCAAAATACTCAAGAACTTAATTTTATTCCAAACTTTTTTTTAGTCTTTATCAATTCATGAAGTTAAAATCTAAAAATCTGTACATGTTTGGTCAAGATTTGTAATATTCTGAATAATCTGGAAGACCCAAGAAACTTCAAGCCAGCGTAACTCAAATCTTATGAATCTCAGTGCAGTGCTGCTCAATATTTAGTATGCCTAAGAATCACCTATGCATCTTGTTTAAAAATACAGATTCTTATTAAAATACAGATATGAGACCTGAGGTAACGCATTTCTAACAAGCTCCCTTGCCAGTCAGAAGACTACACCTTGGGTAGCAAGGTCTGAACGCTTCAATGATTAAATACTTGACAGAAGTAAAATACATCTTCTCTGGATAAAGGCACCTTTATTCCAGGCCTCAGGAAAACTCTACAAATAAACTAAAGACAGCACATAAGTAAACAAGGCACCATGAATAAGAACTTGGAAAAACAAGAGAAACGGTCACACATATTTCAGATATTAGAACTGTCCGACAGATAAATGTTCCCTATGTTTAAAGTTAGAAAGGACAAACTTGCAAAAGCTGAAGGAAACAATATTAAAGTGACAGATTTGAAAAAGAACCAAACAGAACTTCTAATATGAAAAATAAAGCTTAATAAACAGGTCTGGCAGCATATCAGACAAAGAAGTTAGCAAAGCATAAGACAGAGCAGAAGAAATTATGCAGACTGCAGCACAGAAAGGCCGAAAGGTTAAAAATGAAGAAGATATACAGAGGACAAAGGGAGAAGATCAGACATATGTTTAATCAGAATTTCAGAAGTACAAGAGTGAAAACAAGGCAGAGGCAGATTTAAACATTTAATGGCTGGGAATTTTCTGGAACTAGTGAAAGAGACCAACCCATAAATTCAAGGGGCCCAAATGATCCTAAACAAGATAAATAAAAAGACATTTACATCTAGACACGTCTTAGTGAAACCACAAAGTAGCAAAAATAGAGAAAACCTTAAAGCCTAAGAGGCGGGAGAGGTGTTTATTTTTTGACAGACTGTTAGTGGACCTCTTGACAGAAACTACAGAAGCCAGAAAACAGTGGAATTAGAGTTTCTTCAGCACACTAAAGACAGGTGTCAATCGAGAATTCTACACCAAATGAAATTATCTTTTAAGAATGAAGTTTGTGTCCCATAAAAACTGGTAAGAGTTTTCCCACCAGCGATAAAATGAAAGCAATCCCAAACACAGTATTGAGATATAAGAAGAAATAAAGGTGACAAACACAGATAAATGTAAATGAACATCAACTCTATAAAATTATACCATCCAGTTAGGTTTTAAAAACTGATTAAAGTAAAATAGCTATTTTTAAAGTCAAGAGAAGCTTGGTAAACTGAGTTACTATTCTAAATCTTTGCCTTTTCCATAAGAAGTAAAGGTACCAGTTAATTACAGACCTTGTTAGATATACTGTTTTAGTTTCTAAAATAACCAAAAACTAGAATCACACCTCTATTAAAAATAATTAATTCAAATGAAAGCAACAAATTAAAAAAATAAAATGGTAAAAACTCACTCTCTAGTTAAGATTATTAAACTGGATTTTTAAAGCATTTCAACTACAAGAGACAGATCTAAACACAAGGATACAGAAAGGAAGAAGACGGAAAAGTATCATGCAAACATTAGACAAAAGAAAGCTGGTGTAGCTATATTAGTATCAAAAAATTTGACTTTATAAATTTTTAAAAAGACATTATTTGGAGGTAAAAAGGGTACCTTCATAATGATAAAAGGTTCAATTCAGGAAGATAGCAATTCTTAATCAGTTTTTAAAACCTTAAAACAAAAATTTTAAAACACACTAATCCGGACTGAATTTTAAAACACCTCTCTCTCTGATATCAACAAGACAAACCAAAAAATAAGCAAGGATACAGATAACTCGAATAACACTGTTATCAACAGAATTAATGGACAACTGCAAATACATATTCTTTTCAAGCACACAGAATACTGACAGAAACTATTCATATTCTGGACCTCATAAAGTAAATCAGCAAATTCAAAGAACTGAAATCATACCGAGCACATTCTCTAACCACAATGAATAGAAATCAGTAAATTAACTATATTTCAATAAAAATTTAAAAAAATAATGATGCACAAAGGCAGACTATAAAGCCTCAATGGAGAATCAGAATAAATAGAATATAAAAAAATGAATATAAATATTCAAATGTATTTTATAAATAAAAAATCAAATCAAAATAAAGGGGTTGTCAGGTCAAGGGGAAAAAAAAGGAGTCAATAACAAAAAAAGATAACTAAAAAAAAAAATCCCATTGTTGGAAAGTAAGCACACTTCTAGAGCAACTATGTAAATACTTTTGACGTCCAAATGGCAATTAACCCAGAGTTCCCTACCCATCAGCACAGCTGTGACTGATTTTCCCCTAATTCATTACCTTGCACTTGCCCCCACGAAGTTCACCTGAAATCTTGCCTATTCACATTTTACAAAATCTTCTTGCGTTAAATTTCTCAAAGTTTCTGCACATAACAACTCCAAAGAGCTCTATAGCACTTTGCAAAATTAAGACATTTCACTGGATGCGGGAAGTACAATTAAGTGTTTGCAGTCTTGTTTTCTCTAAGAAATTCTCTATGGATGTCACAACTGTTATACTGAACAAATATTTATAATTATGCACTTGCATAACACTGAAATAAAAACTTAGCATGAAAAGAAAACAAACTACTTGTATTAGACAACCGTTTGTAATATATATAACCATCTGCCTCTTCTATCCACTGTATCCCATAGAGCCTATGGAAGCTGTCACATACTAGGTGACAAATTCCCATATCCTACAACACCGACCACAGGTTAACTAGGGTTTATACTCTGCAAATGACCTATGACGGATCAACCAGAGTCACTCCCCAAGACTCTTTGGGTACCCTGGTTGTTAAGTGTAAAGCTTGGCACTATAATGGCTATCCTTAACACAGTCACATTAGGAAACAGTCTTGAGAGAGAGAGAAATAAAGCAGACATACCACAGTAAAGATAACAGGTATCTGAATTGTTGGTTTCAGTTCTTTGTTCCTAAGACCCAGCTGCCTGTTTTCATCCTTAAAGATTTCATTAGACACAAATGGGTAATCGATCTCAAACGTGTTCAAAGTCTGCATGTTTTTACATCCTACTTTATTTTTTATGCTCCAAATTTGTGGCACTGCTGCTCTTTAAAACCTGACTCGTGTGTGGAGATTCAATATTTCCTCCAATAACAAAGACAAAACTATTAAGTCTTTGTATATTTGTGTTCTATACAAATACTTTGTATTCTTCTGATATGGGTCTCTCTCTTAAATCCTAACAACCCCAGCATTATAGAAAGAAAAAAGTTACTCATATTTAACAGAAGAGAGGCTCAAAGTAAATTCATCTAGGCTCAAGTATCTAAGCTTAAAATCAGATTAGCAGTCTCCTGACTCTTGCACCAATTTTCTATTACACTGTCCTTTAAAAGGATAAATTCATACCCACCAAACCCAGTTTATAACTTTCCATTTGTAGTATATAAATGTTTAAAAATCAACATTTTTAAGTGATAACACATTCAGTATCACTAAAATAAGGTTCCACTCTAAAAACTGTACCAAACAGCACTACTGAATAGATTAAAATCAATATCAAGAAATCATAAAATTTGGTAACTCTTTTCCCATCCTTTATTAAACTTTAAAAAGAAGAAAAATACGAAGATGAACCTTGTATTAGACAAGAGAAAGAACTGAACAAAACAAGAGCCACCAAATTTCTATGCTCAATCATTTCTCACTCACAAATAGAAAAATAACCAAAATAAACTAGAGGGAGAGGTAGAAAGAGAAAGTACTGTCACACCTGTAGGATGTAAAAACAGGACAGTTAAGTTTCTTCTGTGGGGGAAAAAAAATTCACAAAAACCAACAAGAATAAACCAGAAGTGCCAAAGGGGTTCCGGAAGATTCCATCATGTGCTGTGCTGAGACATCAGCTAGCCCTGGCCTTCTTTTAAAGACAACTCAGAGGTGAGCAGGTTGGGGACTTTGGTAGGATGCATGCAAGATTTAAAGGGACTCTGAGAGGCTCAGAACAATGGAAGACCAAACTGTTAACAAACAACTAGAGTAAAAGATGATATGCATTTCTCTAATGGTTAATGATGTTGAGCATTCTTTCATGTCTTTGTTGGCAGTCTGTATATCTTCTTTGGAGAAATGTCTATTTAGGTCTTCTGCCCATTTTTGGATTGGGTTGTTTGTTTTTTTGTTATTGAGCTGCATGAGCTGCTTATAAATTTTGGAGATTAATCCTTTGTCATTTGCTTCATTTGCAAATATTTTCTCCCATTCTGAGGGTTGTCTTTTCATCTTGTTTATGGTTTCCTTTGCTGTGCAAAAGCTTTTAAGTTTCATTAGGTCCCATTTGTTTATTTTTGTTTTTATTTCCATTTCTCTAGGAGGTGGGTCAAAAAGGATCTTGCTGTGATTTATGTCATAGAGTGTTCTGCCTATGTTTTCCTCTAAGAGTTTGATAGTTTCTGGCCTTACTTACGCTAACACATATATATGGAATTTAAGAAAAAAAAAAGTCCTGAAGAACCTAGGGGTAAGACAGGAATAAAGACACAGACCTACTAGAGAATGGACTTGAGGATATCGGGAGGGGGAAGGGTAAGCTGTGACAAAGCGAGAGAGAGGCATGGACATATATACACTACCAAATGTAAGGTAGATAGCTAGTGGGAAGCAGCCACATAGCACAGGGAGATCAGCTCAGTGCTTTGTGACCACCTAGAGGGTGGGAGGGAGGGAGGGAGGGAGACGCAAGAGGGAAGAGATATGGGGACATATGTATAACTGATTCACTTTGTTATAAAGCAGAAACTAAACACCATTGTAAAGCAATTATACTCTAATAAAGATGTTAAAAAAAAAAAAAGATGATAGATTACTACCTTAAGTACTGTTACACAAGAGCAACCCAAGCCCTCAGGGAGCCAAAAACCTCCCAGGGGTGGAAATATGAAAACTGTTATGGATAAAAAGTTATGTGCCCAGGACAGAAGGGAGCTGTTAGGAATGCAATGCAAAAGGGGTGTTCCACACAGAGAAACTGCTTCAGAAAACCCTAGGAGCATGAATGAATGAACAAATGAACAGCAAACAGCTGGAGATGGGTCTGAGAGGAAAGCCTGACAACACCCTAACAATTAAAATGACAAAAGACACCCCAAACACACAACTCACACCTAAACTCTTCCAACCAAACTGCACACCAAATATAAGAATGTGGAATGTGCTAACAGGTCTTTTAAAACAAAACATTCCAAAATATTCCATATTCCATGGATAGAAATTTGTAAGATCCAATCACAAATTTTATTTCTACCTGTTAGTTGGACTTCTACAACTGTGGAATATCAAAAAGAACTGGTAAATTGCTCCCTGACAAGTAGAAACACCACTCTGAGTTTGGTTCTGAAGTGAACTTGGCATCTTCCAAGAACAATTTCCTATTCAGCCTTCAAGTGACAGTCATCACAGTTAACAAATAAGCATTACCTTCCAGTTAACAGAATGTTTAAATTCAAATAACAACAATTTTAAGTAGAAACAGTAAGTCAAAACTGCCAAAAGGGATGAGCCCTCCTAGGAGGAGAAAGCCAAGTAACAGGTAGTTTCCATCTACACAACAGGGCAAGATTGCTGGGGACAGGGGACTGGTTAAGATTTTAACCAACAGGAAGACACTACGTCACAATGGAACTGTCAATTCTAAAACTTAACCTAAAAGTTTGTAGAATCCAACAAACAGAGGAACGGTTTCTTTTTGGAGTGATGAAAATGTTCTGTAGTTAGACAGTCGTGATACTTGCACAACTCTGAGAATATTAAACACATTATGCACTTTAAATGGGTGAACTGCCTGGCATATGAATTGTATCTCAATAAAGTCACTTAAAAAAAAAAAACTACTTTGCTCTGAAAATATTTCCTGTCTTCCAAAGTATTGTAATAAAAAGGAAAACCTTGAATGTGTTGCTTTTAAACCTTCAAATATGCCAACGAAGCGTGATATGCCAGACTCTTCCCCCAACAGGTATTGGGAGGTACTGTAAACCAACTGACATTTTAAAGATAAATAATCATCATCTCTTAAGAATGAAAAGACTCCTAAATACAGCAGAGTGCATTTTTTAAGGCAGTTACTAAACCTCACTGATAATCTGATTTCCTTACTACTTACACCACATCTTCCTATTCTCTATTTTAAACAAATGACAGCTTCTCACTTCATAGTCCATAAAATATAAAAATAAAATGAAAACCAAAAGTGTTTGCATAGGAACTAACAAACATTTTACTGTTAAATTCCACAATACCAAATGTTGAATGAATTTAAGCACTATGACTTTTTCTAAAGCAAGCAACAATAAATCCAACAGGGATAATATCACGTATCTGTCCCAAAAGAAGTTCTAGGGTTCACAAAGCCCTGTGATCCAAAAGAAATTACTAGTTTACCTTTTAACTAAACTTTTTAACTAAACCTGAAGATTGAGGAGTAGATATTCAAGACAGTTATGAGGACCAGAAAAAATGTATTCTATCAACAGATGTTTATGTTCTAACTGTGCAAAGGCACTGATATGTCTTATAAGTCAGGAATATTGTTTTAAGAAAACTTTTTAAGTGTGGTTAACCACCAACTTAAAACAAAAATTTAATGATAGAAACCAATTCTTTCAGCACTTTCATTAATCAGGTTTGCTGCATTTTAAGTCAACCCATTTTAAAAAGGGGGAAAAAAACGCCTGTTGAAGAGAAAGCAGATTGCTTTAAGGTTAAAGGGGGGGTGGGGGGTAAATGTTAACTCCAGGGAGATTTAGATTAATGTCCTTAGACTACAATTATTTACAGAGAATAATTTTCTTTTTATTTCTCCTATACTAATTTTTAAAAATATCTCTGCTCCTGGTTTACAAACCATCTGAGATATACCCACACTTCTAAAACTGCAAGGTGGGGAACCACATGAACACAAGTCATTTTACAACCTTCCATTAAGGGAAAAAAAAAATCTCATTTGCATAGCACTTCATAGCAGTGACTTTACATAAATGATATCACTTTTAAGCCTTTACATCAGGTGCACGTGTTTTGGGGGACGGAGGGGAGAATTAGAGGACATCCAGGCCCAGTCTTGTTAGCTGATATATGGGAGTGCTGGGTCTTATTCAGCTACTCATTTACTTAACAAATATTTATTGACTACCCTACTTCACAGGTTTTAGGCCTTGGGAGAAAGGGGTAAACAAAACAGTCTCTCCCCTCTCAGAACTGATATCCTACTAGGGAAGGCAGGCAAACAGCAAACAAGATAGTACTGTGAGAAAATTAAGCACTCAGGAGAATAAAGGAGGAGACTACAGTCAGGAAAAGGAAGACAGTGTTCCCGACCCAAACCCCATGCGACCCACCTCTCCTCCCTGCTCAAAGAACCCTTCCTTACATGGGGTACAAACCCTTTCACCTCCAAGGAAGTAAGCTACTCCCCTGGTCCTAGAGGATGAGTCATGATTTGTATTTTCCTCAAACTGCAAGATTAGCACCTTGGAAGCAATTTAGACCAGAGGTTCATAATCAGGAGTTCACAAGCGTGGATTGAAAAAAATAATTTCACTATAACCTCTAACTGAAAACCTTTTCCTTCTATCATGAACAGGCAACAAACCACAATATTACTGGCAGTACCTTTGACTTTGCACTAAGAGAAGTCACAGATATTATCATATCACATTACAATTGTTGCAGATACCTCAAAATATCATTTACACTCATCACTACTTTGAACAGCTGCTAGATCATGTTATTGAAAGGGCTAATAAAGAAACATATTACTATACTACAAGAAGCTAGTTTAACAGTTTGAGAGCCAGATTTTAACATTCTGACATATTTGAGTTTTGTCTTAAGCCTTCATTTTATGAGTTTAAAAATATTACTTTGAGGAGTCCATAGCCTCAGATTGCTAAAGGGTCCTCATCACAAAGAAGGTTAAGAATCCTCCATCTTAAAAGGTCATAACCAGGAATTTTAAGCAAAGTAGAGAATAGAAAATAGCAGCATGTGTAATGGTTAAGTGTCAACTGTGAAACTTATTTCAGTTACATACATGTATCTACATATACACTGGTGATGCAAAGTAAGGCATTTATCATGGACTGCAGATCAAAAGAATTTTTAAAAGGCAGTGGTCTAAACCTACCTTTGTACAAAAATACCATTACATTTCTATATTTGCCAGAGGTGTGGCCTAGTTCTCCCCAGTAAGAGGTATGGTGAGGTATGCTAATCATCCTCTACGAACACTTTTGCTTTCTGTATAATAAAAAACCCAAAAAACCTCATCTTTTCCTTCCTGCCTCCAATATGAGATGGACACAATGACTTCAAGCCATGACAGTTATCTGGTGTCCAAGAGAACCACCTGCTAAGGAAGGCAGAGCAGAAAAACACACAGAGCCTGGTCCTTGCTGGAACCACTGTACAGCTGAACCATGCTGTATGAGGAAAAATGAACCCCAGTCTGTTTAAGACACTGTTAGTCATGTTTTCTAGTACTTGCAGGTGAAATGTTCCTATCTGATAAATGAATTACTATGAATAGGGTGACCAAGTAAGGTCTCTTTGAGGGGTAACATCTGAGCCAAGACCTCATGCATGAGGCAACAAACAGCCAGGTAAGATCTAGAAGAGCATTGCAGGCCAACAAGAAAAGCCAGTAAAAGGTGAAAGAAGTAGGAGATGACGTCAAAGAGGTGGGCAAGAGCCAGCCCACGCAGGACCCTGAAAGTCATAAGGAGCCTTCCAACTCTTCCCACGGACTGCCACAGCACACACACGTCTCACATACATACGAGAACATTTCCCAAGTTAATACAAAACACAAGGGAGGAAGACACCCCATTTAAAAAATTGGCTTTAGATACAAAACTATTCCTTGTAACAGTTTTTAAAAAATCTAACAAAGGACTAGAAGATTGGATAAATTATGGTTAAGTCAAATAAATACAAAGCAAACTAATGAACTCATAATGAAATAGGAAAATGTTCATCATAATAGCATGGGGGAAACATAATATGGACCCGTTTTTATTAAAACAAAAGCTAGAAGAAAATACAAAAATGTTTATATAAGATGGTAAGATTATGTATGGTGCTTAATTTTCTTATATTTTTCTTTATTCAGATTTTAACTATCACTTTGTACTTTATAATGAGAAACACATGCCTCAAAAATTCTGAGTTTTTAAAAGTTGCTCACTAAATGTAATGTAATGTGGCAACCTGGATGGGATCCTGGAACAGAAAGACATTAGGTAAAAACTAAGAAGTCCAGGGCTTTCCTGGTGGTGCAGTGGTTAAGAATCCACCTGCCAATGCAGGGGACATGGGTTCGAGCCCTGGTCCGGGAAGATCCTACATGCCTCGGAGCAACTAAGCCCGGGCGCCACAACTACTGAGCCTGCGCTCTAGAGCCCGTCAGCCACAACTACTGAAGCCCGCGTGCCTAGAGCCCGTGCTCCCAACAAGAAAAGCCACCGCAATGAGAAGCCTGCGCACCGCAACAGAGTAGCCTCCGCTCTCAGCAACTAGAGAGAACCGCGTGCAGCAGCGAAGACCCAATGCAGCCAAAAATTAAATAAATGAATAAATAAATTTATAAAAAAAGAAAACTAAGCAAGTCCAAATAAAATATAAGTAGTAATAATGTATCAGTATTGGCTCATTAGTTGAGTCAAATATATCACAGTAATGGAAGATCTTAAAAATCTGGGTGAGGAGTATAGGGTAACCATCTTCGCAACTTTTCTGTAAATTTGAAACTATTGTAAACTTAGAAGTTTATTTTTTTAAATATTTAAGTCCTCTTACCTAAGACTCTTCAAGCAGGCAAGTACAGATAGTAGGAGCCATTACTAAGGAATGGTAGGCAAAGGGAAAGACATTTAGGAATTCAGGAAATTTAGGATTAAAATTAGTAACTTTAGGCATTTAGGAAGAGAAGATATGACAAGAAAGTTAAGGGCAAAAGGTTTTGCATATGTCTGCCTGGTATACAACAGGCCCTTACCTACTTCAGATAAAGGTACTTACTTTTTTTTTTTTTTTTTTACTATTATCAGAAGCCAGAGGTTTAAAGTATCTGTTTTAAAAAGGCCTTACTGATCCCCTCAACTAAAAAGAAAAGTACTGAAATACCTTTGAGCTACAAGAATTATCACTCTTAAAACCACGTGACACAAGCCCTCACTCTCAACTTACCCACTTAATACACAATTCTAGCAAGTAGTTTTGCAACTCAACACTATAAAGCTAGAGAGTAGGGTCTAAACATATCCAAGCCCACCGACTAGTAAGGACGGGGAAGCGGAGCAGCACTCATTGAGCAAAGCAATGCAAGTAAGTCCCTTAAAAAGCAGGGTATTTAGGAATGTCCAACTGCCAATGAGGACCTTAAGACTCTGTATAATAATGTTCACCAATGATGGCCAAGAGTCAGGACCAAGACATTCCAGCGCATTCACAGCGCTATGAAAAGTGAATAAGCACTGGTAAAGAGCCACATGAAAAAAAAAAAGTGTTTACCACATTGACCTTTTTTCAGTAGATTTTATCACAACTATTTCTTTAAAAAAAAAAAATTTTTGATTAAAAAGTTTGAAAACAAATTTATCTTCTAAAAACAACAATAAAACCTTGAACTTGAGAGTGGATAAAGGGAATATGGGATACTCCTTATACTACTTTTATAACATTTTTATAAACCTGTGAACCTAGATCAAAAGAAGAAACTGGGTGCTTCCCTGGTGGTGCAGTGGTTGACAGTCTGCCTGCCGATACAGGGGACGTGGGTTCATGCCCCGGTCCGGGAGGATCCCACATGCCACGGAGCGGCTGGGCCCGTGAGCCATGGCCGCTGAGCCTGCAAGTCCGGAGCCTGTGCTCCGCAACGGGAAAGGCCACAACAGTGAGAAGCCCGCGTACCGCAAAAAAGAAGAAGAAACTGCCCCCCAAAAAGCTTTTCAAAACACTTAATGTAATACCAGGTCAGGGATATTTTTCCTTCAATCTTTAAAGTTTCATCTTAACTATTAAATGTACTCAACACCAAAATTATAACATCTTAAAAATAATAAATTCACACTGTCAACTTTATACATTAATACAACTGCGGGAAAAAGTCATCATTTAAAAGAAATATTAGAATAAAAGCTACTATTAAATTCCTCCTAGGAGCCAATATCCTAATCAAAAAAATGTAACATAGCTACTTAACTGTGAACTAGGCAGTGTGCTTAATACTTCACTTTCATTAAAAACTCAAAGAAGGGACTTCCCTGGTGGTCCAGTGGTTAAGAATCCACCTTCCAATGCAGGGGACGTGGGTTCAATCCCTGGTGGGGGAACTAAGGTCCCACATGCCGTGAGTCAACTAAGCCCGCGTGCTACAACTAAAGAGCCCGCATGCCACAACTATTGAGCCCATGCACTGCAACTAGAGACAAGCCTGTGTGCCACAACGAAAAGATCCCGCGTGCCACAATGAAGACATGATGCAGCCAAAAATAAATAAATAAATATTTAAAAAACCTCAAAGAAATCCTGTAAATTATGTATTTTCTATAATTTACACATTAAGCAACTTGCCCAAGGTCAAACAACTAGGAAACTAGAACCCAAGTCCATCTTGTTGCAGAGTCTACCAACACTCTCAATTGATCTCCTCCTTCAAAGCCTAAAACTCTGTCACTCAAGTAATTCCAAGATGATTCAGAGAAATCCATCTTCTCTTCTCAAACCTGTTGTTTTAGATAGGCTATCAATAAAGGAAAGGAAAATAAAAATGCTTCCGCTCAAAAAGAATGGTTACTGACAACAGTTAACACACTGAGCACTTATCCTGTACCAGGCACTGTTCTAAAAGTTTTACGTATTAACTAATTTAATCCTCACAACAAACCTATTATTATTATTCCCATTTTACAGGTGGGGAAACTGAAGACAAAATGAAGTGACTTACCGCAGGTCACACTGCTAATAGCATTAGAGCCAAAATTTAAGTTGAATCCCAATCTTTTTTTAAAAAAAATAAATTTATTTATTTATTTTTGGCTACATTGGGTCTTGGTCGCCGCGCACGGGCTTCCTCTAGTTGCAGCACGCGGGCTTTCTCTAGTTGCGGCGAGCAGGGGCTACCCTTCGTTGCAGTGCGCAGGCTTCTCATTGTGGTGGCTTCTCTTGTTGTGGAGCACAGGCTCTAGGCACGCGGGCTTCAGGAATTGTGGAACGCGGGCTCAACAGTTGTGGCTCGCGGGCTCTAGAGCGCAGGCTCAGTAGTTGTGGCACACGGGCTTAGTAGCTCTGAGGCATGTGGAATCTTTCCAGACCAGGGCTCGAACCCGTGTCCCCTGCATTGGCAGGCGGATTCTTAACCACTGCGCCACCAGGGAAGTCCTGAATCCCAATCTTTGCTCTCAACCACTTACCCTAAAGTCCTTTATCACTTAGACATTATCATGCAATCTTTGAAACATATAGTGTTTTAAATTCCTATGAACAAAGTAAACAGTGGCAAGTAATATTCTGGAACAGAGGTTGGCAAATTACAGCCCACAGGCCAAATCTGGCCAACCACTTCACTTTGTAAAGTTTCAGGAGAACAGGGTCAATGGCTGCTTTCACCCTACAAGAGCTGACCTGCAAGGCCAAAAACATTCACCATCTGGCGCCTTGCAAAAAACGTTTCCTGACCCCTGTTCTGAAAGATGATATTGTGTAAACCCTCCCCTAAGTAGTCAAATTAACATACATTTTTTTCTTTATCACTATAAATAAAAATAGCAGCAGCTACTATTTATCAAGTATATACTATTTATGTAAGATCCTAACAGCAACCCATTTTATACCCGAGTAAACTAAGCCTCAGAGAGTTTAAATGACTTGCCCAAGATCACACAGCTGGCATATGGGGACCTTGTTTAAACAGTGTCTAGCCTCAAAGCCCATATTCTTTCTAAATGACACTTCCTTCAAAATATATAAACGTGCGTAGCCATGGAAAAACAAAATTTTCTATGAAAACTGATTAAAATTACATGATAAAAATGCCAACTTTAAGGAGAAATGTTCATGTAAATGTATACACAGATACTGAGTCACACTTCCATCTTATTTTCTATTATATTTATATTTTTGCTGTTATTCCAATTGGCGTTATAACCCAGGGATACTCAAAGCATAGGAAGAATATGGCTATCTTCCTTATGTAAAGATATGGGACAAAGAAGTCATTAAAATAAACACAGAATGCAGAATATATTTACTTAGCACAGTTAACTCTCCTCTGCCACTTCTGAAAATTTATATCTTCTTCTGATACAGACTCATTCGCCCTCATTACACTCCTTGTCTAGAATGTCCGACTCTTCAGTTCACCCACTCACCTATCCATCTCCACCCCACCCCACCCCCGGAGACTCTGTTAACCCATGTAAAATACCATTGTACCAAGGAAAGAATTCAATAGAGGTTAGTTGCTGTAGCTTTTATTCATGAAGCCTTACTATTATTATGCCATTAATCTCCCATACCACTGGACTGATTTATATCACTACGGACTATACTAAACATACTTACAGCGAAAGTCACATCACAAGGGTAATGAAACGAGGAACTGAATTCAGAATTCTATGTGGGCAAGTATACATGGATGCAGATAACACGACTATTCTGAGAAATATCTTGGTAATATTTTTACCATATTCTCTATTCCAAACAGCTAGTCACCTGATAAGGCATCTGACTTATGTCTCAGAATTCAGCTTAAGAGTTTTCATGGTTAATTTTGTCCCCAAGTTTACCACCCCCTCCTAATGAGACTATAAACTCAAGGTCAAGGACCACATCTGTATATCTTAACCTATAATAATAGGTTTGAAATAATAAGTGTTCAAAACTACTTATAATAATACATACCACTTGCTTATTATTCACATATATTAATTCCATCTCCACTGCTAACTTCAGACTAACTTCACTGAGAACAGAGATGTCTTAAATGGTTGTTTTTCTAGATTTGAGAGTATTGCTTATTCAAGAAACACCTTTAAAAATCAATGCAGCACTTGCTGAAACCAAGATAATTTCTTCCCTTGTACCATGATGCTAATACCAGCCCTTAAAACAGAAATAATTGCAGAATTTTTTAGAATTATAGTTTTACTAAGTCCTTGGCTTCACATACCTTAAAAACATATGGATTAAGCCATTCCTAATTTTAAAACTCTTAATATGGAAACTTCCCAAATCCTTTACTATATAGCATTATATGTTCAAGTAAACTCAGCAAGTATCCTGAAAAAGTTCTAAGTTTCTCTAAATATAGTAAACTCAAGTTAACTGCACAATTATGAATCCTCTTAATTTTAGTAACAAAAACCAAAGCATTAATATGCTGAATATAAGTAAATGCATGAGTGAAGCAGAAGGCCCAGCCCACAGAAGAGGCAGAAAAGCTGCTATTCCAGCAAACATTAAGTTTACCAAAACCTCAGCTGATGCAAGAAATATAAATTGAATATCACCTAAAACAGGTGCTACAAGGAAGATCCCAAATGATGGTCTGTTATCTCTTCAGTGATTCCTCTCAGTAGTTTGTGTAATGAGAAAGATACCTGGGAAAAAAATGGCGTGGCCTAATATCCAGGCAGCTGAAAAGTAATACTAGCTGGTTAGAAGAGGCAGAAGCAGATTATCTTACAGTGCCACACCAAAGGCTGAAATTCCCCAAGTCTTACCTCATAGCAGTAACTGGAAGGGCAAAACTTGTCAAAAGGCAGGGTGAAGAGGAGATGAACTCTGCAATTAAAAGTCTAGTTTTCTGACAGAAGTATTTTGAGGCCAAAATGTGAAAATCAATACTAAAATTCCTAATGACAGTTGAGAAATAATTAGCAAACAGGTCTGATCACGAAGTTAAGAACTACGGAATCTTCTCAAAAACGAGCCTAGTGGGCTTCCCTGGTGGCGCAGTGGTTGAGAGTCCGCCTGCCGATGCAGGGGACACGGGTTCGTGCCCCGGTCCGGGAAGATCCCACATGCTGCGGAGTGGCTAGGCCCGTGAGCCATAGCTGCTGAGCCTGCGCGTCCCGCAACGGGAGAGGCCACAACAGTGAGATGCCGCGTACAGGAAAAAAACAAAAACAAAAACAAAAAACCGAGCCTAATTTTTGCCATCTACTGAGAGAAGGGCCCAAATACTTTTTGATCTGAGATGGAAGGGCAGACATCAGGTCTAATTTCCTCTGGAGACTAACCCACCCGCTTTCCCTAGGTGGGCAGAAGAAATGGAAATACATGCTTGATAAAGGAAAAAACTAGGAAGCTGCATGACTGTCTTGCAGAAAAATAAGCACTACTGCCTGTTGCAGCAGTAAAATACAGAGACTTCACAAATGTTTTTATTCTGAAGTCCACAAAACCCCACAAATTTTGTACTATACAGCCTTAACGTATTATTTTACATCATAAACTTGCACTAACAGCTAGCATCTCTGCTATCCCCACATAAGGAAAAATCAAGTTAATTCAAACTACAGACAGCAGTCTACAAGAACATACTAGAAACAAAAGCTGCTAAAGAAAGCTAAATATTATGGCTATCAGACCCCCAAATAAAATATTCTCTTTGGCTTTATTTTCCCTTCAGCCACATGTAACCTGATTTCCCATGTTTGAAATCCTGTTGTACGTACTTTTTTAAAAGTAAAAGGGGTAACAAATAGTCTACTGTGACATAAACCAGAGTGCGAGGTAAATATTTTATTAAAATATTTAACTTGATTAATATTAATTTGCACCTTTTGAAAAATACGTAAAAACTTAAACCACAATTTGCTTTTGTTTTAAACATTTTTTAGTGCATTAGATACTAAGCAAAAGGTTTTCCTATAAATACGACTTGACAAATAACTGAGTAACTCACAAAAAACATGTATTAATTCTTAAACAGTACTGACTTTTTTAAAATCTCTGAATAAACAATAGTTGAATGAGTTAAGGGAATGATTGCCAGCTTCCACTAAAGGAAGAATTCTGTGACTGAACAGAGGGGCAGTGGGAGTCGACACTTAACCAGCTCCTGCCTACAGAACAAAACTTTTTAAACTATTAAGCAGGGAAACTGAACAAGAAGTAAGTTTGACCTCCACTGCTTTTATTGCCCCAAAACTTACCACAAAGACCCTTATATACAGTCCTAGAAAGGGAAGCAATTTCATAAAAAGATAAATAAGATCTAAAAGCACATTTAGTTTTCTTTTCAGTTCATTTACAAATTAAATATCTTTTCATGTTGTCACTGCCTATTCATGTATCTACCGTAACTTCAACACGTCTATTTAAATCGAATTTCTTAATCTCCCATTTAAGAACCTCAATAATCTCAGCCCAAATTTCCTGTTATTTCATAAATGTGGACCCTCTACTCCAGAGGGCCATTAGACCCTCACCACAGCTACTCCTTTAAGCTCCCAGTCCTTTCTACACCTATCCGAACAATCAGGGCCAGCTCAAGCCCCTCCTCTCTCCATAAATTCTTCCTCAATAACTTCAGTCTCTCTCTAAACTTCTGAGTATTCACTGTATAAAACTCAACTTTGTACTTAAAAACAAATATGCACAATGTTATATTCTTTTGACATAATTTGAATTTATCTGCAATATTAGTACATTTTGAAATAAGAGATCTCATTTTATAAGTCTCTTATTTCTCCTCAGCACTCTCCAAAAGGGTAAGCCTTATATGGAACCAGAAATGCACATGCATTCGTTACTGATGAAATATGTGTACAATGAAGGCACTTCCAACAATTTATTCAGTACAGCCAAAAAAGCATGCCCTAATTCATCTGTTTCTTAAATTAGACTCTCATATCAGGTTTTCTAAATGCAGAAAACTTGCATTTAGAATATCTACAGAATACTTCTCTATGCTAATTATACATAGTTATCAAGTCAGTTTAAGAATAAAAGTGATTATCAACTAAATGAAACATAATGAAACTCAAAGGACAAAAACTAAGTCATTTTTTATTCTTCCCAGCACAGTCCTGTGGTGCACAGTAAGCACTCGATAAAAACTTGTAATGATATAAACAAACTTTCATCTACTAATGAACATAATCCCCAAATGCTAAACCTGGAGTAACCAAGTCACTCAAACAGTCCAGTGCCTTAACAATCCCTTAAGTACCTGATTTTAATGAGCCTAATTCTGAAAATTTTATATTCTAGGATCCTACACTCAGCTACCAAGCCCTGAAAAACTAAAATAAGCCAGTTGAGGGAATTCCCTGGCAGTCCAGTGGTTAGGACTGTGCACTTTCACTGCTGAGGGCCCGGGGTTCGATCCCTGGTTGGGGAACTAAGATCCTGCAAGCTGCCAAAAAATAAAATAAAATAAAATAAGCAAGTTCACAGTAAACTGTGTCAATACTTCACTATTATTTCACAATATAGTTTCTCAGTGTGTCACCAAAATGAACTCTACCACTGCCACCTACCATGTACAATACATTATGTTGGAGCCTTGTGCCAGCCTCTGTGAGGAGAGAAGAATGGGACCTCTACCCCCAAGCAGCCAAAGATATCATAAGAAAGATGTAAACAACTAATAAGACAGACTGTGAAAGCCATAACTGAAACAAATAAAATGTTGCAGAAGGGAGAAGGGGAGAAGAGAGTGAAGACTGAAAATCTTACAGGAGCTACTGAAAGAGAGTTAAGGGTGTTTGGGATTGACATACATACACTAATATGTATAAAATGGATAACTAATAAGAACCTGCTGTATAAATAAATAAGTAAAATTAAATTTAAAAAAAAAAGAAAGTTAAGGGTGTACATGTAGCTACAAAAGGTACAAGATGGGGGAGGGGTGACAACCCAGGTAGACAGACAATCAAAGTCAAGGCAAGAATGAAGTTCCTGGGTGTGTTCAGAGAGGAACAAACAGCCCAATCTGACTGCATGCAGCCAAGAGTGCAAAACAGGATTACAAAATACTGGGGCCATAGAAGTTACAGAATTTTCACACATTTGCTGTTTACAAGGCAACTACAAGCACTTGGGTTTTACAAATTTTTTTTAAAAAGGGGGCTGGGGGAGGCCCTCCATATGATCTCCATGAACCTGCTCTCTAAGGACACAAAGCAGCTTAAATTACAACTCAACAGTGAATTACAAATAGGCTATCTGTACAAACTCACTTTGGGTTTCCAGGGCATCACACGTTTACCAGTACGAGGACTTCAAAATGAGTTAATGTGACCTTAAGACGGCACAAGGTACTTATTCAGAACGCTGCCCATGGGTGGAATGAGTAGGAGTTGTGAAGTCAGGGTGGAACTCACTGGTTTTGACAGCCTACAAGTTGATTAAGATACACATTGAAATGCTGTAACTTGAAGTCTTGAAGGCTTGTTGATAGACACTTCAGCTTATAAATAGCATTCAAGAATCCATGTAGGGGTAATAACATATTTATAGAAATAAATACACCCTTTCTAAAAAGAAACAGAGTAAGCTAAAATGATGTATAAAACTCAATTTTGGGACTTCCCTGGTGGCGCAGTTGTTGGGAGTCCTCCTGCCAGTGTGGGGGATGCGGGTTTGGGCCCTGGTTGGGGAGGAGCCCACGTGTCACAGAACAGCTGGGCCCGTGCGCCACAGCTGCTGGGCCTGTGCTCCTAGAGCCCGTGCTCCACAAGAGCAGCCACTGCAATGAGGAGTGGCCCCCGCTCTTCGCAGCTGTAGGGGGCCCGCGTGCAGCGTCAGGGACCCAACGCAGCCAAAAGTAAATAAATAAATCTATTAAAACAAAAAACAAAAACAAAAAATACCCCTCAATTTTATATTTAACACGCACACTGTCTCAAAACATACTTAGCGCTTCATGAAGCATTTAAGAGATCAGCTAGTACATGCAAATAATGGACAACTGAAGAATATGAAATGGCTTGCCCTAATTTTTTTTAATACATATGATTCAAAGTAACTTGCAGTCTCTAAAATATATACCAACAGATTAAGAATAAAACTCCCAAAATCTTGTTAGCATTAATAGTGATCCAAAATGTTTATCAAAACAAATCAAATAGGACATTACATTAAACCATTACAAAATATTTTCACTTTCAGAATCATCTTATTCACACAAGACTTATTCCTTTAATAAACGTTTAAAGAATCTTTATTAAGGGCCAGGCACTGTGCTAGATTCTAGGAATAAAAGAGGAATGACTAACTTCAAGGAATTCATAATCAACTAAGGAATACTATTCTATGCTCAAAACAGTTTCAAGTAGAATACCTACATACATAATATTGATAAAAGTATGTTCTAGGTAGAACAGTGTTAACAAATGAGGAAATGGTCAATGCAGCAATGAACAGTGGAGGAAGGGCTCTGTGTTCCAATCCATCTCTGTAGCCTAATCTCCTGAAGAGTGTTGAGCATTTATATGACAATTAACTCTAGGGTCAGTGGCCATAACCACATATTTCAGGTTAGGCACCTGAAGCTCACAAAGGTTACATTACTTGCCCAAGGTCACAAACATAGAAAAGGCATTGCCAGAACTGGAACCCAAGTCTTTTACCTTCACATCAGATATTCACTTGAACAGTGCTGTTCATTAATGAAAACAGAGTAACAGGCAGCTTTTTTACTCTAGGCCCCTAGAATGACTTTTTATATCAAGCATAACTGCAAAACTGACTATTAACAGCTCCTGCACACTCAAGACAAAACCGGTAAGTCTGAAAAATCGCCAAGATTTTTCTTCTGGCTAATCCAGTTTAATGAAACTACTGAAGAATCAAAACCAAAATCTCTAAGTCCTCAGAGAAAAACTATCGAGCACACTTATCAGTCTACGAAACAACTTCTTTTGCCTATACCCTGAAACTATCAATAAACTGGGATAAAGAACTGCATTTTTAAAAATCCAGGACATCAGCCAAGTTAAGTTTTACTTAAATAAAAGTCAAAAGACTGGTTCGGCATCAGTATGCTTATCTATTTACCATAAATAACAGCAAGCACACACTGTGTACAGAGTAACCTAGCAGACCAGGTCGAGACTGTAAAGAACAATTTGCTAGAGGTTTATGTCTTTAAGAAATCTGCAGCATAGCTGTCTGAACTATACCCAGGCACTAAAAGAAAATACACAAATGTAAAGCTAACACTACATGTTAAGAACTACAAGCACCAAAATTATATAACAACCTACAAATTATATGTCTTATATAATATCCACCAAATTCTTACTCTTCCACCCTACCCAGGCACTCTGATGGCACAGTAGTGAGGAAGATGTCAGAGACTGTGAGCCCTACACCAAACAGCATCCTGAGAAATCTGTTGGGGCCAAGAACCTTTCCAAGCAGGAAGACTGGCTGCATAGCCAGCAAGGCCAGGGTAACATTACTGGTTTGGAGTGGGGAGGAAAATGGGTGTTATTTTCAATCAGGTTTATGAGTATACCTTCAGGCATAACACAATGACATTTAGATAATCCTCGCCCTCAGGAAGCATATAATTCAGTCAGGGGAACAAAAGCAATGCATGTCCACAAACCTAGCACTATAATCACAAAATGAAGCACATATAGATAACAAAGAAATAAAAGGAAAAGATCATGGGGTAGAAACTTTTGAGGAAGTGCTTGTGAGTTGCAGTGAACCTAAAATGATTCAAATGTGGGAAAAGTGCATGTCAGGCTGGCAGTAGCAAGAACCTGAATGAAGACGAAAAGCAACAAGCAGGCTGCTTTTTCAATCTGAGTCCATCAAATTACCTCAGGAAAAAGGCAAAAATAAAGTGGCAATTGGTATCACATTTGCTCACAAAGAACCCCACCCATCCACTTAAAAGAATTAAAAACAAAAAACTCCCCAGATTCCGTAAAGAAAACAGATCAAGATTCAGAAATGTTTTTCCTTAATTGTAGTCTCTGATATTAGAAAGTCAATTTCATAAGAGCCACAAATCAGAATAGGTATAAATTTTGTCCATAATAAAAACACAAAGAAATCTGTCTGAGGTTTCTCTCAACAGAATTAACAATGTTTGGGGAACAAGCATACTGATGCAAAAAAAAAAATTACTGTAACATAAAAATTGGGCCCATGTTCCACTACCAATCTAGCAGAAACTTCAAATTATGAAGTGCTATAAACTTCGTATCTCCAACCTACCTTACGTAGACACCGCCCACCACCACCACTGAGGAAAGTTATCTTTTTGTAATTACCTCAAAATAGATAATGTAATTTTCTAAAGCTAATGACAATTGTCTTTAACTTACTTAGCAGTTTGTAGTTTTTCACAGCCCTTATGTCCACTGGATCTCACAACCAGCTGGTAGGCAAGATAGGGACTACCCACCCCCATTTTACAGATTAAAATAAATGGAGGCCAGATAGGGTCAGAGAATAGCTCAAGGTCACACAGCTACTAACTGGCAGTGTTATGAATTCCCAGGCCAGCATGTGTCTTCTTTGCTAGGATGATGTCCTTAAAATAGGATCATACAACCTTAACCAGATAACAAATGCAGTAAGCTTGAAAGTTAGAATGGAAAAGTAAACATTCCTTCAAATTTACTTTGCTAGGTGAAAGCACTGATTTTACCCTGGCCTAGCATCCCATTCATCTTAAAAATATTTGTTTAGCACCTTCAGGAACTCTAGCTGCCAAAAGCGTTCTAAAACTTTTAGAAAGTAAATGAAAAATAAAACAAAAAGCCTGTTCATGGACACAAATTAAATAAGAAACGTCAGCTGAACAGACTTAAAAACCACTCAAACTCCTGAAAAAACTGGGAAGCGAATGGAAACAATGATAATCTTCATTACAGTTCTTCGATTCTTATGGATATTGGCACATTCACAGAAAGGCAGATGTGGACAAAGTCCACAACCCCCAGCCATGTTAATGTGCTCTATTAAGCTTAAAATAAATGAAATAAAAGCTCCCCAATTTCACAAAGATGACATAAAAGCTGGGGCTGAATGTGGAGCAGGGAGTTTCTAAAACAATTGGAAATTGTGTCTCCTCTAAAATTCACACTTAACACTGATCTCTTCGCATGCTCTAAATATGAAAATAAGCCTCAATAAAACCCTCTGCCATTTATCGTCTCTAAACCTCTGATAATACCACTCCTCAGCTCTAACTGCTCCCCGCCCCACCCCACCCCCCGCCCCGGGTAAATGCGACACACACAGGCCTCATACATAGGCCTCTTGCCTTTTTCTCTAACAACTAGGACCTTTGTTCCGAACGTCGGTTTTTTACCCCACTCAATAGCTCTTTCAACTTTCTACCCCGTATTTTTTTGTTTTGTTTTGCTTTTGGAGAGGAGATTCTGAGCCTCAACTTTCCGGGTCTTTAACAAATGAACTGCCAAAAATAGCTAAAGAGACTGGAGAGGAACAGAAAGTTCAACACACCACGGAAGGGCCTACAAACCAGAGGAAAGCCCGGGGATCGGGTGAACTGGCAGTCCAGGCAAGATCGGGGAAGGCCGACGAGGAAGGGAGGCAGCAGAATAGCAGTGAGACGTCCACTCAGAACAGATCCACGGCGCTATTAAACGTCCTCCCGCCCCACACAGCCCCACGTTCCCACACTGACACTCTCCCCCAGTGACCTAACGAAGCAACTGAACCATAACCACCGCCAGGCAGGGAGCTTAAGCTACACCTCCTCCAAAGTAAAACGGCATTATCAAAAACAAACCAATCTGTCTTAAGGGTTTAGGAGCAGCCCCTTCCGTTCCTTCCTCGCCACACGGGGTAACCAGTTGCCTCCGTCCCCCAGCAGTTGTTCAAATGTCTAAGATACCCCCAGCCCCCCCGCGCCCCACGATGTGCATGTGTTTTTAAATCTTTGGTTTTTTTCCTCCAGCAAATGAAAGATTTCTCTTATTCTGAGAAAAGGAGCAACACGAAGAAAGAACAGGATTGGGAATTTTACCACCTTCGTTATCTGAACTCCCCTCTAACTTGTTTCAGAACTAGAAACCCACTCACTATGCAGGAGGATGGAGGAGAGAGGGAGGGTGAACCAAATGGACAAACGTTATAATAGGTTTTATGTAATCCACATATAAATAAATTAATCGCCTGACTCGCTTTGAATGCTAATACGACTGGAGCGACAACTGGTCCACCTCCCTCCCACAGGTCCTGACCCCCTCCCCCCCAATTTCCACGCTGATCTATTTGGAAGGATGCTCTGCTCCTCTCGGCCAAGTTTCTCGGCCTCTTTCACGCCCCCCTGCATCCTCTCTCGGCGTCATCCTCCCTCAGCCTCAACTTCCCACGGCTGAAGCAACTGCTCAGCGCAGACCCCGTCTCCGGCCTCGCCCGCCCTCAACCGTCCCCCTCGGCAGGAAACCCCTTACTGCGGTCTAAAGTCACTCCGGCCTCTCCCTCCTCTGACCCTTGCTTCCCACAACTGTTGTCACACGAGCGGCTCCCTAGTTTCCATTTCCGGGCCGTCCCCGGCCCAGGAGCCTCCCCTCTCCCGGTTTCCGGGCCCCCCATCCCATTTCCGGGGAACCCTTGCCGTATTCACACCCCCCACCTGCACTTCCGGCCCCCCACTTTCTCTCTTCCTAGACGCCCTCCCAGCTCCAAAGCCCACTTCCGGCCCCCCCGACCCCCGCTGGGCTCCCCCAGACCCGCACGCCTTACCCCGGTTCCGTGTAGGGCCCTCCTCATGGCGGGGGGCCGGAGGGGGCACCCAGCGACCCCCCCGCTCCCGCCCGGTCCCGGTCCCTCCCAGCCGCGGTCTCCCTCGAGCGCCTAGCCCGTAAACCCCCAGCCCGGTCCTTCCACGGCCCAGCCGCCGCTGCCGCCGCCGCCGGGAACAGGCCGAGCAGGGGCCGAATCGCGGCGATGACACAACCGAGCTTCCTGGGACTTTCTGTTCCAGCTCCCCCCCCCACTACCCCCCCAACCCCTCAGCACAACCCCCTCCCCCAGGCCTGGCCCCGCCGCTCGGAACTGCGCCCCAATTACCTAGTTGGGCCCCAAAGTCTCCGGTCCGGACTCGGTGGCGCGGCAGTAACTTCCACTCGCTCCCCCCACCCCCCCCGGCGGCGGCGGCGGCGGCGGCTCCTCGGGTCCCTTCAATTATCAGCTGAGCCGCAGCACCGCGGCCGGCGTGCGCCTCCGTCCGCACCGCCTCCCTCCCCGCCCGTTCCAACACCCTCCGGGAACTACTTTTCCCTTCGAATCAGCCGGACAGGCTCGGCCGCGGGACAGGCCCCGCTGCCTACTCGCAGCCCATCACATCGCCCCTCCCTCCCCCAACGCCCGGCTCGACTTCCCCAGCGGCCTGCGATCTCCTCCCTATCCCTTCGAGGGACCAGGAAGGGGAATGTGGTGCTTCGCTTGGTATCCCTCCGCCGGGGTCACCCCCTCCCCTCGGTGGTAGCAGGAACTAATTCCCCTTCGGGTCACCCGGGACCTCAAGGTGGAATTTCACGGCTCAGAGTTCCCTCTAACCCCTGGAAGAGGGAACAATCACCCCAAGTTAGAAACACCCCGCCAAGTCAAAAGTAGGGTTCGATTTAAACCAGGGCTCTTGCCCCATGACCCCAATCAGGCCCCGCCCCTTCCTGGTTGTCTTAGCGACGGTGGTGGCGTCCCAAGATGGCGTCGTGGCTGCCGGAGACTCTGTTCGAAATTGTAGGACAAGGCCCGGCGCCGAGTAAAGACTATTACCAGTTATTGGTCACCCGGTCCCAGGCAAGTGCGAACCGCGGTTACCCTCTTTAGTAACTCTCTTCCCGCCCCGGTGGAGCCCGGAACGCGAGCCGCGCTAGGCCGAGAGCGGCTGTGGCCAGCCGGAAGCGCCGGGTCCCTGCTTCGAGCCGGGAGATTTCCCTCGTCACCTCGGCCTCCTCTGCGGGCCCGGCGGCCCGCGTGTCCCTTCCCAACCCCAGCCCGGCTCGTACCCGGAGAGCCTTCTTGGCCTCCTCACAACGCCGCCCGCTCCCTTCTGTCACCCCGGGTTCCTACCCGCAGAGTTCCCTCCGCGCGGAAAGAAAAACAGGCGTCCCTGGCTTGCGTGCAGCCTCACCTCAGCGTGGGAAGGAGGGAAAGAAAGACTCAGCCAAGTGTCCCAAGGAGGAGCCGGCAGGGGAGGAGAGAAAAGGAAGATCTCTTTTCCAGGGGAGGGTTTAATTATGGGGGATTTTTCACGTCTTATTGTGGTCTTTACGTGTACCAAGGCCACATCAAAACTTCCTTATTTCTAGTAGGGATTGATCGTTGAGAGCTTACTCCTTACCTTTTCGGAGCCCCTTCTATCCCACTGAAAGTGTGCGGGGAGTGGTACAAAAATGTTTCAGCTGCTCTGCGCGTCAGCCCCACCCATTATGACATCTGCTTCACAACAATAAGACCGAGGATTATGTTATCGCTCAAGTAACTATCGGCCTATTTTTATGACTACTTTAGCTGTTTAAGGTGGGCTTTGTGGATGATTTATTGTGCCCATGAAATGATCGAGTTAAATGGGTCCTCCACTCGGAACTCGTTTCTAATTCCTCGCTGAGCTTACACCTGTCACCGAGATATTCGTGCACCTTGCACTTTCAAAAATGGTATTTCTAAAAAATGAAATTTAGAACTTGGTATATATTTGTTTTGGTGTACGTATTGAATATTTCATCAGTTTGTTCCATGAGCCCTTCAATAAAATAGACAATGATTTTTAGAGCTTCAAAAGCATCTTTTAAAATAGAAATAATGTATATTTATTTCTAGATCTAAGATTTATAAATATTACAAGCGTAATATCAATTGATAGCGTATCGAACTTAAATTTTTAATTGAACACTTAAAGAAAATTTTTACATATTTAATTGGAATTTCTTTAATTTCTTAAAGACAGAAATGTACTCTTCTTGTACATTTATTTTAGGGTTGACTGTTTTCCATTTGCTATATAAGATGTATGATCCTAACAATTCTTCACATCTAGCATGAGTGATTGAAAACAATATTTTATGTATTCTGACTTCATTTTCTATTTTATCTACCTCAAGTAAGTTAGAATGTTCTAATTTTTACTTTACAGCCTTTTCCATAGCTTGTCTTTAAAAATTGTTTTGAGTGTTTCTTATTCTTGCAACTCTGGTATTATAAGTGTATTATACTGTAATGTTGTAAGCCTCAGCAAGCTAAATTACTTGTTTACCTTTCTGTTTTAGAAAATTAACCATAGCAGTCCTCCTGTTATTAGTTTTCCCCAAGAATGGTCCTGTTGTTGATGTTCTTCAGACTTTGCTCCCTAGTCTAACTTGGGCGCATGCCTTCCTTCAGCTACTGTTTCATGACATTTTTCTTGCCCCTCCCCCAGAAGTATTCTTAATTTTTTTCTTTCTTCTGTTTTTTTTTTTTTTTAACACGTCAGAAACTCTCATCTATTTCAGGCCCTGTTTTTTTTCTGTCCCATTGCTTATATGTAAAATCCTTTGCAAGTTCTGATCTTTTTTCTTCTTTTAAGCAGACTGAGTATATTCACTACAGTTCTACCAGTGAGAGTTAATCTCAAATCTGATTAATTCACTCTCTTTTTAAAGTAAAATTTGTTGTAAAAAAAAAAATAGTAAATCTAAAAAATAGTCTTTTCAGTCAACCATCTTGAGAATATGCTAGTTTCTAACCACAAGATAAGTTTTCTAAGTCTCAGCGTAGGAAACCAAACATCCAGTGAGAGACAATCTGACATAAATAAGTACTAAAAGACTAGAATTACAATGTGTTTTATAAGATGGACTTTTTGCTGGAGTGTCTTTCTAAAATTGATTCTTGTACATATTTTCTCTTTCTTTCTGCCTTTATTCCCCAAAATGTTGTATATTATCCAAAATATGCTCCAGATTAAATGGATGCTTCTTTCACTGTGATTCCCTTTTTTATTCTTTTTCATTGCTTTTATTTTTATTCGCTTTAAATCCAAATAACTGCACATTTGACAATGATTTAAAGGCAGATATATCTCTCATTAGCATCATACCACTATTGCCATAGTTCAAAATATATAAACATTGTACATTAGTATTTCCTTTGCCTTCTTGCTTATACAGTGACATTAAAATCATACTTTTATGCTTATAGAGACATTTCCAGTTAATAACTTGATGCCATGATTTTTTTTTCTTTCAGAAAAGGGACTTAGAGAATATAGCTTGAGGTCAATATAGCTTAATTCTCAAATCTGATCTTTATAATGATGATCCAGAGGCTTAGAAAAATCAGTGCCCTGCTTTCTAAATCAAAGATTTACCCAATTATTCTTTACTCTAGTTCTATATATATAATATATATTATATTGGTTTCTAATTCTTTGAAAACTAGTAGATTCATAGTGAGTTAGGGCTAGAAAGAATCTTGAATATTACTTAGGCCAGGGATATTTCACACTTAGCTTCTAAGAAAGTCTTAAGTTGTGTTTCTGAATGAAGATCCTTTCCTTGATTTTATTTTATTTTTTTAACATAAATTTATTTATTTTTGGCTGCATTGGGTCTTTGTTGCTGCACATGGGCTTTCTCTGGTTGTGGAGAGCGGGGTCTACTCTTCGTTGTGGTGCATGGGCCTCTCATTGCAGTGGCTTCTCTTGTTGCGGAGCATGGGCTCCAGGACACGTGGGCTTCAGTAGTTGCGGCACACGGGCTCAGTAGTTGTGGCTTGTGGGCTCTAGAAGGCAGGCTCAGTAGTTGTGGTGCACAGGCTTAGTTGCTCCGCGGCATGCAGGATCCTCCCAGACCAGGGCTTGAACCCGTGTCTCCTGCATTGGCAGGCGGATTCTTAACCACTGCACCACCAGGGAAGCCCCCCTTTCCTTAATTTTAATCAGCAACTTGTCATTTACTGTGGGGATGCAAAATATAAGAAGATTCCTGCCTTTGAAGAATTTATCATTCCTTCAACAAATATTGAGCATCTTTTATATGCCAGGTACTGTTCTAGATTCAGGAAATCATCAGTGAACCATACAAAGTCCCTCCTCTCATGAAGCGTATAGTCTAGTGAGAAGAATATAGTTAGTGACTTGATTTATATAAACACTCTAATGGTTTAACTTTTGTTTTAAGTCCAAAGGAGGTTCTTGAGCAATTGCCAAGTTAATGAATAGCGCAAACATTTTAAAATCTATGAGTCCAGAGGAAGCAAAAATCACTTTAGACCATGAGGTCCAAGAGGGTACTGTTACAAGTATTTTACTCTTGGAATTCTGTCTTATTTGTCCTCTTGAAATAGAAGTGTTGCTTAAGGTGGTCAGAACTGGTGACTTAGGTTTAATGTGACAAATATTGGGAAACTGCTAGAAACAGTAACTATATGCTAAGTAGATGAGAGTTGGCAGATATGGCCTTTTGCTCCTAATAACACAGGTGGTTGCCCCAAGAGCACCAATATGTTATAGTCGCTCCAGCAGATGAAAGAAAGAAGGATGAAGAATTACAAAATAGATTAGTCTTATTTTATCTATCTTATTAAATCTTACTCAAAACTCCAAAAGGATAACTGAAGCTAATGTCATCTGAAAAAAAAAAAAAATCCGAAAGCTCACTCCCCAAAAGTGGCAAATATCTTTCACATGCTTTAGAGCTGTAGCACTGACAAACTGAGAACACCTGAGGTCCCATGCCAGCCTGTGACAGGAAGCTGTCATTTCAGTGACTTCACAACAAAGAATTGTGCTGGTGCCACTTCAATCCACAGAAAGATTTAAAGATTTAAATTAAAAGATTGAAAGATTTAAGTTTAAAGATTTAAATCTTTCAATTTGAAAGATTTAAAATTTAGTACAGTCTAATAGAAATGTCAATCCATGCACCCTTTGGCCCAGCAAATCCATATCTAGGATTTTATATCCAAAAATGCTTTCACATGTGAGCAAGAATGTACACCAAAGTAAAATAATTGTAAATCTTTCCATAAAATATGACTCAGTCTTTTGAAAAAGATGTGATGGATCTTTTATTTGTTCAATAGACCAAATAAAATCTTAAGCAAGGAAAGCAAGTTGCTGAGTTCAGTAAACATAGTATGATCCCATTTAAAAAAGAACATTAACAACAATTTTTTATTTTGTTTTAAATAAATGTTGGATAAGCTAGAGTGATTCACTCTTATGGATGGAGTTATAGATTGCTTTCACTTTCTGCATCACATATTTCTGAAAGATCTGAATTTTTCTACAGTAATATTTTTATAATCAGAGAAAAGCAATAAAGGTTTAAAATGAAAACATAAATGGATAACTTACTTTGAGAAGTTGCCCTGCTCTGTGTGTCATCTTCCTCCTGTTTCACCGGCACCACCTTTGAGCCACTTCCCACACTAAATGATGGGCAGCATCAATAACGGTGTCATCAAAGATCCTGCTGTGTTTTTCTTTGCGGGGGTGAGCCTAATTCCACAAATTTAGAGGAGGTGCAAGTTGGGTTAATGGTTGCTTGTAAAATTTTAAGGAGATTTTAGTGTCTAGAAACTCCCTGGCCTTACGTTTATTTTTGCTTTCGTTTTTGTTTTCAATGTAAGTAGTAATTACTTTTGAGAAACTAGGGAACTGCCCTCCCTTGCCTTGTTGGGTGTGTGATTGTACTAATGAGCTAAACAAGAGAGATGTGGAGGGCATTCCCTGATGGTCCATGGTTAGGACTGGCTTTCACTGCTGTGGTCTGGGTTCCATCCCTGGTCGGGGAACTAAGATCATGCAAGCCGTGAAGCCAAAAAAAAAGGAGAAAGAGAGAGTTGTGGAGAATGAAGTCAGGCAAAGATGGTCTACTGAATAGATTTATTTGCCCTCCAGTAAAGCTTAAAGAACAAAAATTCTCAAATAAATTGAAATCATGTCTAATAGACGCCAGATTGCACATTTTGGGAGCTGGATGGGGTGCAATTTGATATTACAGTGGTATTTTCCCAGGGGTCCCAGGAACCCCTAAATCATGCTCTGCCCTAGCCCTGCCCCCCCCCCACGTAAGGTCCCTAAGAGTCATATGAGTGGAGAAGATAAAGCAAGGAGAGTAAACAGGTTTGCCTCTGCTTACTCTTTCCTTGTCCTTAATGGAACTTTCCCACTGACGGCACTTCACAGCCACGATGCCCATTCTGCCCGGTGGCCACCAGCCACAACCAAAACGTTTCTACACAGAAGGAACTACTGCTGCTCTTCTTAAAGTACAAAGGTCAGTGGGATGCTTGCATTTGCTTACTTTCCTCTTCCCCATTGCTTAAGGCCAGACTTACCCTTCTGTTCTTCAGCTGTCTCTCAGAGGCTCTCATGTTCCTCTGCCCCTACAGGTAAGCTTTTCCCTTCTTTGCTGCACTTCAGAACTTTCAGCCCAGCCCTGCAGGGCCTCCTCTGGGAGCATTTGGCTTTTTCTTCCGGCTCCTGCTGACAGCAGCACCTGCAGTGAATGTACCCTTCCCTGCATGGCACGGTCAGCCAGGTGCTCGTGCCTTCTCCCACACTATTCCTCTCCTGTTCCTCGTATCTGAGACTCCGGAAAAATGATTCGCAGCTTGTGACACTCCAGGATGTACCCCATTAAAGTTGTGAAATCATGTTTACTCAGAAATTTAAGTTCCTTTTAAGTTTTTAAGGTGACCTGTGGCATTTTTCAGGGGAGAGGGAGAAAATAATACCAACGAGGTGATTCAAGTTTTAAAAATAACAATATTCAGTCCTTTATCGTAACCCAGTGATCAAATGGCTCCTAAATCCTCATTTCAAAGTTACATAAGAGGACTTCCCTGGTGGCGCAGTGGTTGAGTCTGCCTGCTGATGCAGGGGACACGGGTTTGAGCCCTGGTCTGGGAAGATCCCACATGCCGCAGAGCAACTAAGCCCGTGTGCCACAACTACTGAGCCTCCACTCCAGAGCCCGTGAGCCACAACTACTGAGCCCACATGCCACAACTGCTGAAGCCTGCGTGCCTAGAGCCCGTGCTCTGCAACAAGAAAAGCCACCGCAATGAGAAGCCCACGCACTGCAACGAAGAGTAGACCTCGCTCGCTGCAACTAGAGAAAGCCCGCGCGCAGCAATGAAGACCCAACGCGGCCAAAAATAAATAAATAAATAGATTTATATTAAAAAAAAAATTACATGAGGACTTGATAGAGCTCCAGGATCATCTCCCAGGTAAATCGTTTATTCAGCATCTCTGAGTGCCTACTCAATCTGGGCAGTTAATTTGGTCTCACCCTCCATTGACACAGATTTGCCTCCTAATTATATGGGGCAGTAGAGCACTTAATTGGGAGTCACTGAGTCATGGATCCTTTTATTCCTCCTACTAGTCTTTAAGCTCTTGACCTGAGGCAAAACACTTAATTTGTCTGGGCCCCGGTTGCCTCATCAGCATAATAAGGTTACTAGTCTAAGAGATCACTAAGGTTTATTCCATCTCTGAAATGCTATTTCACATGAAAGTAGTGTTTGACCCTAGAAAAAGCACTGAATTTTTTTTTTTGAAAAACTGAGGGTACATCGCAGATCCTGTACTAGTAGCTATATGACTTGGTGTAAGTTTCACCTGCCTGCGGTTCCATTTCTTCATCTGTAAAATGGACAGTTCAACCCTTGGCTACTTCACAGATAATGGTGAGAACCAAAAAATATAAAAAGCACTCCAGGCCACTGTTTCTCCAAGAGAGGTCATGATCAAATAAGATTGGAAAGTCCTAGGTGCAACACAATTCTATTTGCTTTTCTTCTCCGAAATTTCTCAGAGGCTTTAAAATCCTGCTGTGCAACAGGAATCTCTGAGAGGAAACAGCAGCCCGAGCTTTTCATACGGGCATGTGACTACCAAACTCCTTTTCCTCTGAGCATCTCAGGATCTGAGGTTCTGTGGATGCCCTTTGGAAAACACCCAGCAGTGTGCCTGGCACAAAGCAGCAAATACTGAAGAAATCTTTAAGTATTTATATTGCCTTGTCTTCTTCCAATACCAAATCAGTCAAACTTCACTTTTCCGTGAAAATCATTGTTCTAACTCGTTAGTCATCTCACGACTTGTGTTATTTCATTTATTATTACCATCAGCTTATGTTTCCACAGAAATACCTATTGATGTCTTGATTGGGATTGTAATGATCCATTTGTGGTGAATTGACATCTTTACAATGCCAAGTTTTCAATCCACAAATATAGTATATCCTTCCTTTTAGAATTTCTTAGATATGCTTTAATTTTGCTTAAAGATTTCTTATAGGGCTTCCCTGGTGGTGCAGTGGTTGGGAGTCTGCCTGCCAGGGCAGGGGACACGGGTTCGTGCCCCGGTCCGGGAGGATCCCACGTGCCGTGGAGCGGCTGGGCCCGTGAGCCATGGCCCCTGAGCCTGCGCATCCGGAGCCTGTGCTCCGCGGCGGGGGAGGCCACAGCAGTGAGAGGCCCGCGTACAGCAAAAAAAGAAAAAAAAAAAAAGATTTCTTATAGTGCAGAAATCTTACATATATCTTGTTAGAATTCTAGGTGTTTGACTTTTTTGTTCTATTGTAACTTAAACTCCTTTTACAATTGTATTTTCCTATTGTAGCTACTAAGAAAAACACAATTGATTTTTGCTTCCAGTAAATTGACTTTCATCTAGTGATCTTGCTAAGTCATTTACTGATTCTTCTTTTTTGAATTTTATTTATTTTTTTATACAGCAGGTTCTTCTTAGTTATCTATTTTATACATTATTAGTGTATATATGTCAATCCCAATCTCCCAGTTCATCCCACCACCACCACCCCGGCCACTTTCCCCCCTTGGTGTCCATACGTTTGTTCTCTACATCTGTGTCTCTATTTCTGCCCTGCAAACCAGTTCATCTGTACCATTTTTCTAGGTTCCACATATATGCGTTAATATGCCATATTTGTTTTTCTCTTTCTGACTGACTTCACTCTGTATGACAGTCTCTACATCCATCCACATCTCTACAAATGACCCAATTTTGTTCCTTTTTATGGCTGAGTAATATTCCATTGTATATATGTGCCACATCTTCTCTATCCATTCATCTGTTGATAGGCATTTAGGTTGCTTCCATGTCCTGGCTATTGTAAATAGTGCTGCAGTGAACATTGGGTTGCATGTTTCTTTTTGAATTATGGTTTTCTCTGGGTATATGCCCAGTAGTGGGATTGCTGGGTCATACGGTAGTTCTATATTTCATTTTTTAAGGAACCTCCATACTGTTCTCAATAGTGGCTGTATCAATTTACATTCCCACCAACAGTGTAAGAGGGTTCCCTTTTCTCCACACCCTCTCCAGCATTTGTTGTTCGTAGATTTTCTGATGATGCCCATTCTGACTGGTGTGAGGTGATACCTCATTGTAGTTTTGATTTGCATTTCTCTAATAATTAGTGATGTTGAGCAGCTTTTCATGTGCTTCTTGGCCATCTGTATGTCTTCTTTGGAGAAATGTCTATTTAGGTCTTCTGCCCATTTTTGGATTGGGTTGTTTTTTTTTTTAATATTGAACTGTATGAGCTGTTTATATATTTTGGAGATTAATCCTTTGTCTGTTGATTTGTTTGCAAATATTTTCTCACATTCTGAGGGTTGTCTTTTCGTCTTGTTTGTAGTTTCCTTTGCTTTGCAAAAGCTTTTAAGTTTCATTAGGTTCCATTTGTTTATTTTTGTTTTTATTTCCATTACTTTAGGAGGTGGATCAAAAAAGATCTTGCTGTGCTTTATGTCAAAGAGTGTTCCTCCTATGTTTTCCTCTAAGACTTTTATAGTGTCTGTTCTTACATTTAGGTCTCTAATCCATTTTGAGTTTATTTTTGTGTATGGTGTTAGGCCGTGTTCTAATTTCATTCTTTTACATGTAGCTGTCCAGTTTTCCCAGCACCACTTATTGAAAACACTGTCTTTTCTCCATTGTATATCCTTGCCTCCTTTGTCATAGATTAGTTGATCATAAGTGCATGGGTTTATCTCTGGGCTTTCTATCCTGTTCCATTGATCTATATTTCTCTTTTTGTGCCAGTGCCATATTGTCTTGATTACTGTAGCTTTGTAGTGTAGTCTGAAGTCAGGGAGCCTGATTCCTCCAGCTCCATTTTTTTTCCCTCAAGACTTGGCTATTCAGGGTCTTTTGTGTCTCCATACAAATTTTAAGATTTTTTGTTCTAGTTCTATAAAAATTGCCATTGGTAATTTGATAGGGATTGCATTGAATCTATAGATTGCTTTGGGTAGTACAGTCATTTTCACAATATTGATTCTTCCAATCCAAGAACATGGTTTATCTCTCCATCTGTTGGTATCATCTTTAGTTTCTTTCATCAGTGTCTTATAGTTTTCTGCATACAGGTCTTTTGTCTCCCTAGTAAGTTTATTCCTAGGTATTTTATTCTTTTTGTTGCAATAGTAAATGGGAGTTTCCTTAATTTCCTTAATTTCTCTTTCAGATTTTTCATCATTAGTGTATAGGAATGCCAGAGATTTCTGTGCATTAATTTTGTATCCTGCATCTTTACCAAATTCATTGATTAGCTCTAGTAGTTTTCTGGTGGCATCTTAAGGATTCTCTATATATAGTATCATGTCATCTGCAAACAGTGACAGTTTTACATCTTCTTTTCCAATTTGTATTTCCTTTTCTTCTCTGATTGCCATGGCTAGAGCTTCCAAAATTATGTTGAGTAATAGTGGCGAGAGTGGACATCCTTGTCTTCTTCCCGATCTTAAAGGAAATGCTTTCATTTTTTCACGATTGAGAATGATGTTTGCTGTGGGTTTGTCGTATATGACCTTTATCATGTTGACATAGTTTCCCTCTATGCCCACTTTCTGGAGAGTTTTTATTATAAATGGGTATTGAATTTTTTCAAAAGCTTTTTCTGCATCTATTGAGATGATCACATGGTTTTTATTCTTCAGTTTGTTCATATGGTGTATCACGTTGATTGATTTGCGTATATTGAAGAATCCTTGCATCCCTGGGATAAATCCCACTTGATCATGGTGTATGATCCTTTTAATGTGTTGTTGGATTCTGTTTGCTAGTATTTTATTGAGGATTTTTGCATCTATATTCATGAGTGATATTGGTCTGTAGTTTTCTTTTTTTTGTAGTATCTTTGTCTGGTTTAGGTATCAGGGTGATGGTGGCCTTGTAGAATGAGTTTGGGAGTGTTCCTTCCTCTGCAATTTTTGGAAGAGTTTGAGAAGGATGGGTGTTAGGTCCTCCCTAAATGTTTGATAGAATTCACCTGTGAAGCCATCTGGTCCTGGACTTTTGTTTGTTGGAAGATTTTTAGTCACAGTTTCAATTTCATTACTTGTGATTGGTCTCATATTTTCTATTTCTTCCTGGTTCAGTCTTGGAAGGTTATACCTTTCTAAGAATTTATCCATTTCTTCCAGGATGTCCATTTTATTGGCATAGAGTTGCTTATAATAGTCTCTTAGATTGCTTTGTATTTCTGCGGTGTCTGTTGTAACTTCTCCTTTTTCATTTCTAATTTTATTGAGTCCTCTCCCTGTTTTTCTTGATGAGTCTAGCTAATGGTTTATCAATTTTGTTTATCTTCTCAAAGAACCAGCTTTTAGTTTTATTGTGATCTTTGCTATTGTTTTCTTTGTTTCTATTTTATTTATTTCTGTTCTGATCTTTATGATTTCTTTCCTTCTGCTAACTTTGGGCTTTGTTTGTTCTTCTTTCTCTATTTCCTCTAAGTGTAAAGTTAGATTGTTTATTTGAGATTTTTTTTTCTTGTTTCTTGAGGTAGGCTTGTATTGCTATAAACTTCCCTCTTAGAAATGCTTTTGCTGCATCCAATAGGTTTCGGATCATCGTCTTTTCATTGTCATTTGTCTCTAGGTATTTTTTGATTTCCTCTTTGATTTCCTCTTCTGTGATCTCCTAGTTATTTAGTAACGTATTGTTTAGCCTCCATGTGTTTGTGTTTTTTACGTTTCTTTCCCTGTAATTGATTTCTAATCTCATAGCGTTGTGGTCAGAAAAGATGCTTGATATGATTTCAATTTTCTTAAATTTACTGAGGCTTGATTTGTGAGCCAAGATGTGATCTATCCTGGAGAATGTTCTGTGTGCACTTGAGAAGAAAGTGTCATCTGCTCTTTTTGGACGGAATGTCCTATAAATATCAATTAAATCTATCTGGTCTATTGTGTCATTTAAAGTTTTTGTTTCCTTATTAATTTTCTGTCTGAATGGTCTGTCCATTTGTGTAAGTGAGGTGTTAAAGTCCCCCACTATTATTGTGTTACGGTCAATTCCCTCTTTTATAGCTGTTAGCAGTTGCCTTATGTACTGAGGTGCTCCTATGTTGGGTGCATATATATTTATAATTGTTATATCTTCTTCTTGGATTGATCCCTTGATCATTATGCAGTGTCCTTCCTTGTCCCTTGTAACATTCTTTATTTTAAAGTCCATTTTATCTCATATGAGTATTGCTACTCCAGCTTTCTTTTGATTTCCATTTGCATGGAATATCTTTTTCCATCCCCTCACTTTCAGTCTGTATGTGTCCCTAGGTCTGAAGTGTGTCTCTTGTAGACAGCATATATATGGGTCTTGTGTTTGTATCCATCCAGGGAGCCTGTGTCTTTTGGTTGGAGCATTTAATCCATTCATGTTTAAGGTAATTATCGATATGTATGTTCCTATTACCATTTTCTTAATTGTTAAGGGTTTGTTTTTGTAGGTCCTTTTCTTCTCTTTTGTTTCCCACTTAGAGAAGTTCCTTTAGCATTTGTTGTAGAGCTGGTTTGGCGGTGCTGAATTCTCTTAGCTTTTGCTTGTCTGTAAACCTTTTGATTTCTCCATCGAATCTAAATGAGATCCTTGCCAGGTAGAGTAATCTTGGTTGTAGGTTCTTCCCTTTCATCACTTTAAATATATCATGCCACTCCCTTCTGGCTTGTAGAGTTTCTGCTGAGAAATCAGCTGTTAACCATATGGGAGTTCCCTTGTATGTTATTTGTCATTTTTCCCCTGTTTCTTTCAAGAATTTTTCTTTGTCTTTAATTTTTGTCCATTTGATTGGTATGTGTCTCGGCATGTTTCTCCTTAGGTTTATCCTGCCTGGGACTCTCTGCACTTCCTGGACTTGGGTGGCTATTTCCTTTCCCATGTCAGGGAAGTTTTCGACTATAATCTCTTCACATATTTTGTCGGGTCCTTTCTCTCTCTCTTCTCCTTCTGGGACCCCTATAATGCAAATTTTGTTGCATTTAATGTTGTCCCAGAGGTCTCTTAGGCTGTCTTCATTTCTTTTCATTCTTTTTTCTTTATTATGTTCCGTGGCAGTGAATTCCACCATTCTATCTTCCAGGTCACTTATCTGTTCTTCTGCCTCAGTTTTTCTGCTATTGATTCCTTCTAGTGTATTTTTCATTTCAGTTATTGTGTTGTTCATTTCTGTTTGTTTGTTCTTTAATTCTTCTAGGTAATTGTTCTTTAATTCTTCTAGGTGATTGTTCTTTAATTCTTCTAGATCTTTGTTAAACATTTCTTGCATCTTTTCGATCTTTGCCTCCATTCTTTTTCCGAGGTCCTGGATCATCTTCACTATCATTATTCTGAATTCTTTTTCTGGAAAGTTTCCTATCTCCACTTCATTAAGTTGTTTTTCTGGGGTTTTATCTTGTTCCTTCATCTGGTACATAGCCCTCTGCCTTTTCATCTTGTCTATCTTTCTGTGAATGTGTTTTTTTTTCCACAGACTGCAGGACTGTATTTCTTCTTGCTTCTGTTGTCTGCCCTCTCATTCACTTACTAATTCTGATAATTTGTAATTCTTTTATTTTTTTCTTCGAGCTTTACTGAGATATATTTGACATACAACACTGTATAAATTTAAGGTGTACAACCTAATGATTTGACTGACATACATTAGAAAATGATTACCACAATACGTTTAGTGACTATCCATCTTCTCACATCAATATAAAATAAAGGAAAAATAAAAAAGATTTCTTAGTGACTAGAACTCTTAGGGTTTACTCTTTTAACAACTTTCATATATAACACACAGCAGTGTTAATAGATTAGTCATGTTGTACATTATATCCCTAGTACGTATTTATCTCATCACTGGAGGTTTGTTCTTTTTGACCGTGCTCATCCAATTCCCCCTTCCCTCCGTCCCCACCTCTGGTAACCACAAATCCAATCTCTTTTTCTATAAGTTCGTTGTTGAAGTATAATTGACCTACAATACTGTGTTAGTTCCTGGTGCACAAAATAGTGATTCCATATTCCTATACTTTGCAAAATGATCACCATGATAAGTCTAGTTACCGTCTCTCACCATACAAAGATAGTACATTATTATTGACTGTATTACCCACTCTGTACATTTCATGCCTGTGACTCGTTTATTTTGTAACTGGAAGTTTGTACCTCTCAATTTCTCTCACCTATTCCATTCATACCCCCACCCGCTTCCTCTCTGCCAACTAACTGCTTGTTCTCTATATCTATGACTCTATTTTGTTATACTTGTTCATTTCTTTTTCAGATTCCACATATAAGTGAAATCATATGGTATTTGTCTTTCTCTGACTTTTTTCACTTAGCATAATACTCTCTAGGTCTATTCATGTTGTCATGAATGGCAAATTTCATTCTTTTATGGCTGAGTAATCCATTATACATATAGACCACATCTTCTTTATCCATTCATCTGATGATGGACACTGTGGTTGCTTCCACATCTTGGCTATTGTGAATAATGCTGCAATGAACATAGGGGTGCATATATCTTTTCAAATTAGTGTTATTGTTTTCTTTGGAAAAATACCTAGAAGTGGAATTTCTGGATCATATGGTAGTTCTATTTTTAGTTTTTTGAGGAACCTCCATCTGTTTTCCATAGTGGCTTCAGCAATTTACATTCCCACCAACAGTGCACGAGGGGTCCCTTTTCTCCATATCCTCACCAACACTTGTTATTTGTTGTCTTTTTGATAATAGCCATTATGACAAATGTGAAGTGATATCCCATTGTGGGTTTTTTTTGTTTGTTTGTTTGTTTTGCGGTACGCGGGCCTCTCACTGCTGTGGCCTCTCCCGTTGCAGACCACAGGCTCCGGACACGCAGACTCAGCAGCCATGGCTCACGGCCCCAGCCGCTCCGCGGCATGTGGGATCCTCCCGGACCGGGGCAGGAAACTGTGTCCCCTGCATTGGCAGGCGGACTCTCAACCACTGCGCCACCAGGGAAGCCCCCCATTGTGGTTTTGATTTTCATTTCCCTGACCATCAGTGATGTTGAGCATCTTTTCATGTGTCTGTTGACCATCTGCATGTCTTTGGGAAAATGTCTATTCACATCCTCTACCCATCTTTTAATCAGGTTATTTGTTTTTATGGTTGTTGTGTTGTATGAGTCCTTTGTACATTTTGGATATTAACCTCTTGTCAGATATGGTTTGTAAATACCTTCTCCCATTCAGTAGGCAGCCTTTTAGTTTTGTTGATAGATTCCTGTGTAAATGTGTTTTAGTTTGATGTAATCCTGTTTGTTTATATTTGTTTTTGTTTCCCTTGCCATTACAAAGAATTTATAATTCTTTTCCATTTTTTGACACATTCATGTCATCTGTGAATAATGACATACATTTCTTCCTTTCTAACCTTCATGTTTTCTTTATCCTTGCCTTATTGCATTGGCTAAGACTTCCACTAAAATGTTGAAGGGAAATAATACCAGGCATTGCTGTCTTGTTCCTGGACTTTGGAGGAAGGCTTTCAGTATTTCACCATAAAGTATGATGTTTGCTGTAAGTGTTTTAAACTCAGATTAACTATGTTTCCTTTTATTTCAAGTTTGCTAAAAGTTTTGATTTTGAATGGATAGTGAATTTTATTTAAAAAAAATCTTTTAGCTATATACTAAATTTGCTGGGTTTTTCGAAATCTTTCTTCAGATCATTATAAATTGTGTGCTTCCTGGGTCCAGGACCACTGTGCTCACTGTTCCTAAATAACACCCATCACTTTTCCATGCCACTGCTACACTCTTGGCCCCAGTCACCTGGGTGACTTCCCGTAAGTCTCCCCACATCCATATCCAATCCCCTTCTTTGAGTCTCATTTAAAATGCCCACTTGACATTTCAGATCGGTAGCGAAATGGAGAACCATTCCATAATTATTGTGACAATTGGCTATCAAATTTGTCACAAAACAGAAGAAATTAACCAAATCCCTATCTCAACTGTGCATGTAAAAATGTGTACTCACATACTATACGTTTAAAATTTTTATATGTATTTAAGAGCTAAGTGCTATACACACAAACATATACTATGAAAGTACCATACAAAAATAAGAAAGGATATTATTTTAATTTGGAGGTAGAGTATACACCATATGCTGAGTCTGAAAGCCATAATGGAAAAGAAGAGCAGATCAAGTACATTTAACATAAAATTTTTTCATGAATGATACTTAAAATTAATAAATTACCTGTGAGAAAATGTTGGCCACATATTTACCAGGCAAAGGGTTAATATACTGTGTATCCAAAGATAATCAATCCTACAAATTAGTAAGAAAAATAGCCTCATGGAAAAACAGGCAAAGGCTATGGACAGTCACCTGAAGACATACACGTAACTAATAAACATATGAAAAGATGCTTACTTATAACCTTACCAAGTGATCAAGGAAATAGAATTTAAAGCCACAAGATACAAATTTTTCCACTGGCAAAAATTGAAACCATTCAGGTTGTCAAGGCTGTGAGAAAGAGGGCATCACTAAGTGTCTGCTCTATACCAGCTCCTGGACCGTGCCAACAGTACCAAGGTGGGGTGCCTTCCCTCCAGAAGCTTGCAGTCTATGAAGAGATAGACAAACAGATTACAGAATGTGACCTGTACAGCGGAGATAGGAGCTTTCTGGTGAGAGCACTGGAGGAAATCCTGAATAGTTGGCAGAGGACTAGACGTGAGCTGAGACCGAGACAAAGAAGAGGTGGGGACAGTTCTGTGCGCCCAGGCTGTGAGAGCACAGAGCTTGTTCCCGGGATGGGTGATAGTAATGAGCTCTTGTAGGATATAAAGCTGGCTGGGACCACCGAGAAGCAGCCAGGGAGCAGATCAGGAAGTGCCTGGTAAATCTAGAAATAAGACCTGATTCAGCCAGTCAGTGGTTTTCAAAGTACCCTTTGGTTTTGCAAATAAATGCAGTTCTGAGGTTCCACAAGCATTTTATTCAGATCTCCTCTTTGTGAATATTTTTCACTAATTTAAAACTTGTAATACAAAAGAAATACCTACACCCTCAAATGTTTTATATAACAAATTTTATCACCTTAACCTGTACTTCCAAAATCTAGATGAACATGTTTTGGTGCAGGCCACAGAGGAAAGCATCTGTCATCGCTGTAATTACAGTAGAATGTCTTACAAATGTCTCATTGTTTGGGAAGACAGAGCTCTGACCAACCCTCTTGATTCGTGCCTGTACAAGGCAGGTATATTCAGAGCAGAATAAGCCTGAAAATCAGGAGCAGCTCAGATGCACCAGCTTTGCACAGAGTCTTCAAATGCTGGGCGTTCATAAAAACACATGAACCACCTTGTGATAGAGTCTTAACATATACTAAGTAATTTTCAGTGCTTTTTGTCTGAATTTGGCATTTGTGATAAGGAGACAAGAATTTGGTAGATAACTGTTAATCATTAGACTCCAAAACAAGTCTTAACTGTTCTCACATTTTTGGATTTTCTGGATCCTTTGAATCGAAGAGCACATATTCTAAAATCAGCCATGTGAATTTCTTTTAAAAATGAAATTTCAATTCATTCATTCAACAAATATTTGGGTGCCTTCTGTCTGCCAGGTGCTCCTGGGCACTGTGCCAAGCACTAAGGATACAACAGGGAGCAGAAGTTCATGTTCTCTGTCCTCGTGGAGCTAGACGCTAATCAGATAAAACCACAAGCCAAATTAACAGGTCAGCCAAACAAGATGTCAACTGTGGTAAGTGTCACTGTCAAGGAGAGACACCCAAGTGCTTGAGGCTATGGCCTGGTCAGGGAGGTCAGGAAAGGTTCTCCAGAGGAAGTGAAGCTTGATCTGCCATCTGGAAGACTGGGTGAATAGAAAGAAGGCCAGTGCAGGGAGAGGGCAGAGAGCAGGCTGTTGGGCCATTCCGGCTTCAAGCTTTGTCCTGATACAGAGAGATCAAGAAGAGGATGAAGTGGCTGGCATACCCTATCCCAATGATTGTGAGACACGCTTTTTTTGCATCTTAATGTCTCCAAAATCAAAATTTAATTAGTATTTTTTTCTTTCTGAGCTATGCATAAAATAACAATACAGCTTATAGTTGATGGCATTTTAGAGTTGATGAAGTACGATAATCGGGTTTGCATTTTTAAAAGATCACTCTGGATGTAACGGCGAGAACAGACATGATTATCTGCATGGATCGGGGTTTTCTTTATAGTATAATAAAATGCAGAAACTGACTACTGCTGCTGAGTAACAGTAATATTCACTTTCACCTATATCTCACTGCCTAATTTCAAAGTTCTCTTTTTATCAGAATAGTTTCTTTGTTCTCATTAACTTGATAATAAGTAAATATTATTAATCTGAACTTATAAAAAGACCTACATAAAATACCACTTTTATTCAGTGTGTAAGTTTACATTGATACACATAAATAAATATAGATAAAATCTATACAGAATGCCCCTTACTAAAAGGGTTCTGCTTTGAAAAACCGTGAAAACTACTGTTCTAGGCAATAGGGATCCACTGAGGATTTTTGCAGAGGAGAATGATATGACTGAAACTGCCAGACAGAACTCTGACCGCAGCAAAATGGAAGACGTGAGGGAGAGGGAGGAAGCTTCCGTGGGAATGGAAGGAGGGAGATGGGTGATCAAACTCTTGGTCTCATTTGCTAGTCCAAAAAAAAAAAAATGGAGATAATAGTTTCTATCTTATAACAGTCTTTTAAGGATCTTATGAAGTAAGATATACACATTATTGACACAATTTCCTTCCCTACCTTACATTATCCTAGTAAGTTCCTTTAGTTCCAAGATAAGTCTTTCTTCTCTGTAAAACCATTATACTGTCTCTTTGGTATTTTTTTTAAGGGAGAGATTAGCATTCAAATGGAAAAAATTGTTTACACATTCAGACCCTTTCATGCGGCCCTCTGTCTCAGTGGCTGCCCCCAGCCCCTCCCGTGACTCTGCTCTTACCCAGGGCTGCTCTTCCTTGAAGACAGAGGCCATCTTGGCCCTTTCTAAGGCTCTACATAAGACACTTTGAAGAACCTAAGAGGCAGTTGGGCACATTTTTAGTGCTTTTGCATTTTGCCTACCGTTTCAGATTTGTTTTCCCCATTAGTAGACCTTATTTAAGCGTGACTAAAGAATCGTAAAATAAATGAAATAAAAATTATTCCTCAATAGTACCTTTGAATACTGGGGGTGTTTTTGGTTTTTTGTTTGTTTTTTACCTTTTCTCTTTTTCTGGAGGGAGGTTAGTAACACCAAGACTATTCTATTAATAGTATAACTGAGAATGTTCAGTGAGTACATAAAGATACAGTGGACACATCCTCATCGTAGTATCCACTGCACTGTCATATGCCTTGCACATAAGGATTGTGCATTTGGGAGTAATTCTGCCGAAATAGTTAGGTGTGTGTCTGATTTGTGGAGAAACTGGCCATACAGCCCATGTAGGTATTTGTTATGGGTTGAATTGTGTTTTCCCCAAAAAAGATATGTTGAGGTCTTAGCCCCATTACCTCAAACAATGACCTTATTTAGAAATAGGGTCGTTGCAGATGTTACTAGTTAAGTAGGGTGGACCAGTGTCTTTATAAGAAGACAGCCGTGTGAAGACAGGCAGAAGGCGATGTCATGACCAGGGCAGAACTGGAGTGATGCAGTGAGGGATGCCACAGATTGCTGACAGCCCGCAGAAGCTAAGAGACACGTGAGGATTCCTCTACAAGCTACAGAGGAAGCACAGCCCTGCCAACGCCGTGGTTTTGGGCTTCTAAACTCTAGAACTGTGAGACAATAAATTTCTGTTATCTTAAGCCACCCGGTTTGTGGTAAATTGTCACAACAGTCCTAGGAAAATAACACAGTATATGAGGATATCCGTGGCCAACTACTTGACTCACCTGAATAGGTCGGTGGGAAAATATAGTTGTCTGGGTCCGTCAGTGATTGCATACCTCATCTAAGCCCCATCTAAGTTGCCATCTGTAGCTTGCAGTCCCCAGTCCCTCCCTTTGCCACAGTTAATTGGACCAATATGGACACCTGTCTTTAGGCCAGTGGCTCTGTTGGCTAACCAGCAACCATGTGACTTCTGTGGCCTTGTGTGAAAAAGATTTGAACTAAGAGACTCAAAGGGATATGATCAGGGGCTTCCCTGGTGGCACAGTGGTTGGGAATCCGCCTGCCAAAGCAGGGGACACGGGTTCAAGCCCTGGTCTGGGAAGATCCCACATGCTGTGGAGCAATTAAGCCCGTACGCCACAACTACTGAGCCTGCGCTGTAGAGCCCGCGAGCCACAACTACTGAGCCCGTGTGCCGCAACTACTGAAGCCCACGCACCTAGAGCCCATGCTCCACAACAAGAGAAGCCACTGCAATGAGAAGCCAGAGCACAACAATGAAAACGCCACGCAGCCAAAAAAAAGAGGATATGATCAGTTAGCTGCAGGGAACTGAAATAAAAAAGTAAAAAGGAAGCTCAAAGAGGCCATTCTTAACTCTAAGCTACTGGCCAAGAGAAGAGCAGAAAAAAGACACCTGGAGAAGAAGAGAGATGACCACGGGTGGGTGGGTGGCACAGAGGAGGGGGCATGGAGCTCAGCTTTTAGGGTGTGGCTGAGTTGGCAAGTTGCCTCTCTACAGTCATTCTCACCTCTTTTTTTTTTAACATCTTTATTGGAGTATAATTGCTTTACAATGGTGTGTTAGTTTCTGCTTTACAACAAAGTGAATCAGTTATACTTATACATATATCCCCATATCCCCTCCCTCTTGCGTCTCCCTCCCACCCTCCCTGTCCCACCCCTCTAGGTGGTCACAAAGCACCGAGCTGATCTCCCTGTGCTATGCGGCTGCTTCCCATTAGCTATCTGTTTTACGTTTGGTAGTGTATATATATCCATGCCACTCTCTCACTTTGTCCCAGCTTACCCTTCCTCTTCCCCATATCCTCAAGTCCATTCTCTACATCTGTGTCTTTATTCCTGTCCTGCCCCTAGGTTCTTCATGACCTTTTTTTTTTTCTTAGATTCCATATATATGTGTTAGCATACGTATTTGTTTTTCTCTTTCTGACTTACTTCACTCTGTATGACAGACTCTAGGTCCATCCACCTCACTACAAATAACTCAATTTCGTTTCTTTTTATGGCTGAGTAATATTCCATTGTATATATGTGTCACATCTTCTTTATCCATTCATCCGATGATGGACACTTAGGTTGCTTCCATGTCCTGGCTATTGTAAATAGAGCTGCAATGAACATTTTGGTACATGACTCTTTTTGAATTATGGTTTTCTCAGGGTATATGCCCAGTAGTGGGATTGCTGGGTTGTGTGGTAGTTCTATTTGTAGTTTTTTAAGGAACCTCCATACTGTTCTCCATAGTGGCTGTATCGATTTACATTCTCTCCCTGGTGGCTTAGTGGTTAGGATTCCGGGCTTTCACTCCTGTGGCTGTAGTTCAGTCCCTGGTCAGGGAACAGAGATCCTGCAAGCCCTGTGGCCTAAAAAAAAAACACCTCTCAGTTGGGCTTACAGCTGCCCAGCCAAAAAACTAAATTACCCACCTTCCTGGAAGCTCGGTATGACCTTGAAACTAAGAATTCAGGACTTAGAGGTGGAGGTGGGGCAGGGAGGGGCTGTGGCCTCTCCAGCTGGCTGCTGAGAATTAAAGTCAGGGCCCGGGGATGGATGGATAAGGGGAGTCAACTCAGCCCCTGCCTCACCCTGGTACAGCAGCCCGGCTTCCCAGAGCACAGGAAATAGCACTCTCTGCCACTCCACTGTCACCAGTTCTGTCTCCCTTGTAGTAACAGTGCCCAGATTTTCCTCAGAAAAATCATACCTCCCTCCCCCTCATTGCACGTGATTTGAATAGCTGGACCCAACGTTGCAAATGACCAGTGTGATTTGGAGAACCAAGCCAAGCCAATTAGTTGCTGAGACTGTTGAGAAAGGAGCATTTCCTTGGCCTCTGCTTGGAGCTGTAGTGATGTGAGCCTGGAACTGCAAGCAGCCATCTCGTCACCGCCAGGGCCACCTGCTGTGTGTGCAGCCAACACAGAGGAAAAAGGAGCCAGGAGATAAAAGAGAGAGCAGGTCTTTGTGGCATCATCTGCAGCTCCTGGAGCCGGCGGGGCCCACAGCTGTGTAAGCTGGTGAGGTTCTTTTTCATTCAAACCAGGTTGAGAAGGTTTTCCATCACCTAGAACTGAAGCGTCCTAAATGGCCCAGGTCGGATGGCCCCCTTGGCCCAGTCGGCAGTGGCTGAGGTGACAAGCCAGGTGTCACCCGTAGAGCAGAGTGTGCTAGAGGAAGGGCATTTTGAAGCTCAGCGTCTCTAACATGAATATGGGCATGCAAGGCAAGGTGGCTGTGGTTTTAAGACGACAATTAAGTTAAAAAAATAAAAGAGTAGCCGTGAAAAGCACGTGAGCAGATACTTGAAGCATTCAGGAGCTCTGGCCCATTGGCGACTTTGCTGGCACACTGTGACCGTGTACTTGAACCTAGACAAGCCATCTTGTGGGCGGCTCCCAAGATCTGGTCATAAAAACTGCACGAGGTTATAACTTGAGTAAAGGGCCCTGATGCAGAGTAGTATGTATTTGCTGAATTAAGTTCCTCCCACCCTTCTTTCTCAAAAACTCCCTCTCCCAGATGCTCCCTATTAGAGACCAGGTATGTTTGAGGAATCAAAGCTCAGTCGAAAATAAAGCCAGTAAACAAAGGAGTATTTGTGTAGATGTTCTAGGCAAGTTTACATTTCATATTAAAATACTTGCATTTATTTAACAGTTCCATTTATGACTTTCCAGCTGTTTTATAAATATTATTACAGTATTCCAACTAGAATAGTATCACTCCTTTAAACATGAGAATATCTAATGAGTTGCTTAAAGCAAAAAGATATAATTCTTTCATTAGTACCTAAAAGTCCTAGATTATGTCATTATTTTATTTTATGTATTTATTTATTTTTATATTTTACTCTGAAGCTTTTTTAAATTAATTAATTATTCGTATTTGGCTGTGTTGGGTCTTCGTTGCTCTGTGTGGATTCTCTCTAGTTGTGGAGAGCGGGGGCTACTCTTTGTTGCGATGCGTGGGCTTCTCATTGTGGTGGCTTCTCTTGTTGCGGAGCACGGGCTCTAGGCACGTGGGCTTCAGTAGTTGTGGCTCGCGGGCTCTAGAGCGCAGGCTCACTATCTGTGGCTCACGGGCTTAGTTCCACGGCATGTGGGATCTTCCCGGCCCAAGGCTCAAACCCATGTCCCCTGCATTGGCAGGTGGATTCTTAACCACTGTGCCATCAGGGGAGCCCTGTAACTATTTTAAATATAAAAGAAAAACTAAACTTCTGATAGACGCTAGCAAAACTCACACTTTTTAAGTGTAAGAAAATGGAGAGTTTAGTTATATTTATTCAGAAAAGAAACTTTAAAGATCTAGGGATTTATGAGCAATAGTTTGAAATCGGTTTAGACAGCTAAAGATCATTTTTTTTTAGAAGCAATTTTGGCAAAGCCATAAATGGAGTGGAGGGGGAGTGGTGGGAATTGTTAGGATGGGGCAGAGGAGAGGCAGGAAGACAGCAATGTGGTCAAGGAGAGTTTGTGAATAGTGACCAGTACTATTAGTTTGATGTGGTAGTTAAACGCATGGATTCTATAAGCTGACTCCACCATTTTCCAGTGGTTGGACTGTGGTCAAGTTACTACCCTTTGCCTCGGTTTGTTCAACTGAAAAATGGGTCTATTAATGATGCCTCAGAGGCTGTGAGAAACAAGCTTATCAATATAAAGAGCCCAGGACAAGGCCTGGCACATTGTAAGTGCTGTATGTATTTAGTAGTAGCAATAGTAGTAGTCATGAGGTTTTGATTGGAAGTGGAGAGAGTTAGTAGTAGAACAGTACTTATTACTTTTTAAGTAAGTTAAATGTATACTTTTAAAAAAAATCTCAGTGAAGAACACATAGCATCTGACAGGACTAAAGCCTCCTTTCAGAATTCATCCTCTTGCCCCTCAAAATCAGATTCCCTTCCACACTGGGTTTTCCATTTTTCTAGGCTCAAGCTGCTGGCTCCTCCCTCCTTGAGTTTGCCCTCTTCCTCCCTTAATGTCCAGTTGGACAGTTGCAAGTCAAGTCCTGTCCTCCCTCCCTTTGGACTCTGGTGTTCATCCCTCATCCCTGCTCCCCCACCCCCATCACTCCTTCAGGCCCTCCCACCAGAGTTGCCGCTTCTCTCTGAGTCTTCCAAATAGGGGAAAATACTGTCGAACCTCATTATTCACAGATTCCACATCTGTGAATGTGCCTGCTCACTAAAATGTATTGGAAACCCCCCAAATCAATACATTCCAGATGCTTTCGCAGTCGTCCCTGGGCATATGCAGAGCAGAGCAAAAACTGAGTCCACCCACTGGCAGGTTCCCAGCTGATGCCGATCAACGGTCAAGGTGATGCTCTGCCTCCTTGTTTCAGCTCATGCTGTGAACAAGTGTCCTTTTCATGGCCTATTTAGTGCCACATTTTCCTCATTTCTGTGCTTTTTGTTGGTGATTTTGCTGTTTAAAATGGCCAAGTATAGTGCTGAAGTGCTGTCTAGTTTTCCTAAGCACAGGAAGGCTGTGATGTGCCTGACGGAGAAAATACATGTTAGATAAGCTTCATTCAGGCCTGAGATATAGTGCTGTTGGCTGTAAGCCCAGGGTTAATGAATCAACAGTGTATATTAAATAAAGTATCTTTAAACAAAAACACACGCAAAACACAGTTATGTACTGATCAGGTGAAAATGGGACCAGAGGCTCGCAGGAACCTTCCCCTGTCTTTCCTCTACAGCAGTGATTCAGGATTTGCTAACTCAGTGTTGGCGGCGACTTTATGGAACCTAACAGCTGTGAACAGCAAGAATCAACCGTACGCACACGTACACACACACACACATGGACTTTTCGGAATATTTGGTGTTCCAGTTCACTTACAGGGTATTGATCTATACCATCTTGCCCCATTTCTTAGTTTGTCTCCTAACACTCTTTGCCACAAAGTCCCTGTTCCAACCAAAATGGCAATTTTTTGTCTGCTCAGAATTCGTTTCAGCCACTGCCCCTCCCCACTCCTTCCACCTCCACTCCTCTGAGGGGATCCACTGGGGTTCAGTCACAAGGACGCGCACATGACCTAGGCCTGGCCCATCATTAACCGGCCTGCCTCCAGGACAGGTGTGGGTAGTGACACAGACCGGACCAATGCAATCATTCCCTGGGATTTTTCACCCTCAATTAAAGAGAGTTGGTTTCTCATTTCTCTGGGGATCCTCAAACTGGATGATGTAGGCTTGGAGTTTCTAGCTGCCAGGATCCCCGCTGCATGAGGGACACACATTTGCAGTAGAAAATAAAGAGGCCAGCAAGAGAGAGGAGCAGAAACAGAAGGAAAGAGAAAGAGCTACTAATCTGACGCTGCCATTTTGCACCCCTGGACCGTGTCCTGCCTGAGGCCAGCCACACCACTGTCTTTCCAAGTTACCTAACCCAACAGGGTTGCATTCTTACTTAAACTACTCAGGACTGAGTTTCTGTCTCTTGAGACCAGCAGTCACGAATAATACACCAGACCTTTTTGATCTATCTGGAATGCAGTGTTACACTCTGCTGTCAGTCACACGTTTCTCCCTAACTTGGATTGCTTTTTGTGAAAAAGTTAGTGTACCTGGATTTTCTTCTCCAGCCTTAATATTTTTCAGTTCAAGACTATTGTTGTTTGAACGTATGGACACCAAGGGGGGAAAGTGTCGGCGGGTGGGGTGGTGGTGGTGGGATGAACTGGGAGATTGGGATTCACATATATATACCAACATGCATAAAATAGATAACTAACAAGAACCTGCTATATAAAAAATAAAATAAAATTCAAAAAAAAAATAGATAGCCAACAAGGACCTACTGTATAGCACAGGGAACTCTGCTCAATACTCTGTAATAACCTAAATGGGAAAAGAATTTGAAAAAGAATAGATACATGTATATGTATAACTGAATCACTTCGCTGTACACCTGAAACTAACACAACATTGTTAATCAACTATACTCCAATATAAAATAAAAATTTTAAAAAAAAGGACTATTGTTTGGGATAGACAGTAAAAGAGGAAACTGGGAATTGAGACGATGAAAAGGAAGTAAAACAGGAGTAAAAATTCTGCAGCGCAGCCCTAGGGGGGAAGTAGGGAGGCAGAGGTAGGTAACCAAGGCCTTAGAACTGATCCAGGTGGGTGCAGCCAGGTGTCAGTGCTCTGCTGTATCTAAGCTGTCTATGAGCTAAGCCTCTGCAATCTTATGTATGGGGCTCATATCCTCAGGTAAACATTCAACTCACCCAGTGTCTCCTCTCTCCTTCAGTCTTTGCTTATGCTACCCCTCCACCTGGAATACCCTTTCCCCCATCTTTGCTTAGTTATCCATCCTGTTCTCAGGTCCGCCTTCATCTCTGCCAGGAATCCCCTTAACCTGGCCTTTTTCAGGGGTAAGTTTGAGGAAAGAGCCTGAGAAATAATAGGTCAAATATAGGTTACCCCCAAATTTTCCATTTTAAACATCCACGTGACTCTGGAAAGTGGCAGCCGGCAGTGTGGAGTCATCAAAGCAAAAATAAATGAACATTTGAATAAGCAACAAGACACTGAAGAAAATGTCTCTTGACACAATCATCAACAAGGCAATATCAGTTTCTTAGCATCTCATTGGGATTGATGGGGGAAAAAATATTTCTTTTCTAGCAAACAAGAGATGATGAGTGGAAATTAGCCCTTAGGAACATAAGCTGTATAGACTCAAGGCTGCAGAGACTACGTCTACATTCAGCTCACACGTGACCGTGAATCCAGCTCTGAGCACAATGCTGAGCACACAGTGGGGATTCAGTAAGTATTTGTTGGATTAAGAAATATTAATCCTGAGCTTCCCTGGTGGCGCAGTGGTTAAGAATCCGCCTGCCAATACAGGGGATACAGGTTCGAGCCCTGGTCCGGGAAGATCCCACATGCCGTGGAGCAACTAAGCCTGTGCGCCACAACTACTGAGTCTGCGTGCCTAGACCCCTTGCTCCACAACGAGAAGCCACCGCAATGAGAAGCCCGCACACCACGACGAAGAGTAGACCCTGCTCCCCACAACTAGAGAAAGCCCACACGCAACAATGAAGACCCAACACAGCCAAAAATTTTAAAAAATAATAAATAAAATAAATAAATTTATTTATTTAGAAAGGAAGGAAGGAAGTGGCCCACAGGTAGGGAGTCACGTCATAGGAAGGGTTTCCTTCAAGATGTGACTCTGGGATTTAAATCTTTTAAAAAGGGAATATACCTTTTCTAGGGGAAGAATTCTAGGTAGGAGGGATGCATTTTAGCAAAGTCACTGAATTGTGATACCATAATTGTGAAACTGCAAGTGATGTGTTGAAATGTGGGGTATAGTCAGGGGGTTAGCATGAGATAGATAATGCAAAAGGTCACTGTCTGGAGGGCCTTGTATGCCACACCAAAGATTTTGGCCATGGAGAACTCTTAAAGGAGTTTACGTAAAAATTTAAAAATCACATTCATATTAGCATTTTAGTAAGTGGCCTTTGGCTGCCATGTTGGATATAGCCTGGTTCAAGTGTAGAGCTAGAGAGCCCTCTTAAGAGACTTTGTCGTGATCCTCAAGAGCACAGTGGAGATGAAGGGAATGTCAAGAGTTGTTAAGGAAGTGAAATTAATAGAATTTGGTCACGGAGTCAATGTTCTGTGATGACAGAGAGGTAAGAGTCTAGAATGACTCAACCAGTGCCACCAAAATAAGGAATGTGGGAAGAGGAATAGGTAGGTTTGTAAGAGAAGATGGTGAGATCCAATTTGTTTATAGTTGATTGTAAGATGCTGTTGGATTACCCAGTAAGCAACTGGCAAATTTAGCAGGGCTCTGGAGATCGGGAGTACCAATACAGATTTTGACTCGGCAACATTTAAAGCTGTGGATGAGGTTATCAGGAGGGAGGGATAAGTCAGCTAAGGACAGAGCTTTAACCCTGAAGCACAAGTCAAGGCAGAGGAATACTTGTGTTTCCACGTTTGCATCTTCCTCTTCCTCTGGGGAGAAAAAAGTATTCATCACTGATATTAGTGGCGTTAAACTACACAGGTTATTCGAGGATGGGTTAAACATTTTCCTTTCAAGTAATGAAATGCATTTGCCGTGGAAACAGTCTAATAGAACAACGTTGGTAAAGGCCTGGGAAATGGCTTCTCGTGCGATGTTAACAGGAATGTAAATTAGTACATCCTTCCTATGGCAGAAACCATTCGTTGTCCCTAGTATCTATTTTCCCCTGTTCTTAGTAAAAGATTACCTGACTTTTAGCTGAACATGTGAACACAGAAAAAAAAAAAAAGACTACGTTTCTCGGTTTCCTCTGCAGCTAGATGTAGCCACATGATCAAATTCTGGCGGGTAGGATGTTGGCAGAAGTGCTGAGTGTCACTTCACAAAAGAGTCCTTGGAACTTGGACCCTTTTTTGTCCCTTCATCCTTGCTGCTGCCTGGAATGCAGATTCGATGACTAGGATTTGAGCAGCCATCCTGCACCATGTAGAAAAGCCAAGTTCTAAAGATGATGGCGTACCAAAAATGGAAGATTCCTGGTCCCCGGGGTCATGGACTGCGTCCTCTTTTACATAAACTGTCTTGTATAACCCACATTTGGGTGTTCTGTCACATTCAGCTAAACCTAATCCTGACTGATATGCTTCCCCAAAGCAGTTGAGCAATATATATATATATATATATATATATATATATATATTTTTTTTTTTTTTTTTTTTTTTTTTTTTGCGGTACGCGGGCCTCTTACTGTTGTGGCCTTTCCCGTTGCAGAGCACAGGCTCCGGACGCGCAGGCTCAGCTGCCATGGCTCACGGGCCTAGCCGCTGCGCGGCGTGTGGGATCTTCCCGGACCAGGGCACAAACCTGTGTCCCCTGCACCGGCAGGCGGACTCTCAACCACTGCACCACTAGGGAAGCCCCAGTTGAGCAATATTTAGTCAGGTATTGTATACCCGTCCTTTGCCCTGGCATCCCACCTCAGGGAATCTATTCTCGGGAGATAATTACACAAATTTGAAATGACACATAAACTGGAAATTCATCACAGTGTTGTTTATAATAACCAAAAAGGTAGGGGGTGGCAGCGAAAACCAGAAGTCTTTCAATAGAAAGTTGGTTAAGTACATTATGCTTACCTCTGTATAAGGGAACACTGCGAAGCTACTGAAAACGGTGATGTTAGATTTAAACATCACGTGAATAGATGTCCGTAAGATGACACAAAAGATTATAAATGAACATGTTAATTATTATCTAATCATGTAAAACTAATATATACATACACATGCTCTCACACACACCACACACACACACACACACGCAATCAATCTCTAAAGGTATATAGAGTCAGAGAAATGTTTGAAGAATGTCTACAAGGATACTCTTCAATGCCTGGAAATGGGATTTTAGATTTTTTTTTTTTACTTCTCACCATGCTTTTTAATATTATTTGAATCGTTTGCTGTCAGCTTTATCATGATTACAAAAACTATAAAGCCTTTTTAATGTTCTCTTTAAAAACTTAATATCATTAAGGAAGTAAGGCGAGGAGTTTTGCCAGCTAACTGTTCAGGAAGAGGTGTGGCCATTGTTGCTAAAAGTCAAACAAGTGAGAACACACTCCAGGAAACCCGACTCAGCTTTTTGAGGTAGTCCGTGGTAGGTGGGGACATCCTAATTGGCAGGTTTTAAAACTTTCTACTGAAAAAATAATTGGAACTTAGATGATCTCCTTAACATAGAATATATTTCAATTCTTTCATTTTACTTTTCTAGATCTGGAGAGTTGGGGTGGGGAAAGGAAATATATTTATGATGTCAGAGTAAACTTAATCATCACAGATTAAATGTAAGAACTCATTACTGTCACTGAAGCTTTGAGTTTTTAAAAATGGCCTCACATCTCCCCTAGAGTAAATCTGTATAGCTTTTCTCCCCATTCCAGTCTCAGGCCATTTATTACTTTTTATGTTTTATTTCATTTTATTTTATTTCTTGTGTTACAAAAAGCTTACTTTATTTACAGAGAAATGAGATGCACTAATACAATTCATAGCAGGTAAATGGAAGTAAAATTGTAGAGCACCTTTGAAGAAGTAAGGCTACTTGTATTTAAGTAGCTACTAAATCAGTAAGGCTACTTATTTCCTGGTAGACCTGTTTATCACAGAGGACTTCCCAGTTTTAGAATTCTATAGCAATAAGTCACCTTCCTTTTTTTAATTTGAGGGATTGCCTGCCAGTTTGACTGGAAGGAGTCTGAAGCCCAACCGGCAAAATGTTTAGCCCTTTTGTGGAGTTTAATATCTTTTTCTCTTTTGTGGTCATTTAAATAACACTGCCTGAGAATTCCTTTTTCACTTTTATCACGTTGATTTCCCCAGCACCTGCCCTCACTTAGCGTTTCAAAAAAGAAGAAAAGCAGCAGACAGCGATGATTTAGCCCCCTTTTTAAGCCCTCTTGTAAAATCAGATGTGGCTGAATTATAGTCTTAATTTTTAAATGTACTCGATATGATTAAAATACGAAATTTCGGGCTTCCCTGGTGGCGCAGTGGTTAAGAATCCGCCTGCCAATGCAGGAGACACGGATTCGAGCCCTGGTCCGGGAAGATCCCACATGCCGCGGAGCAACTAAGCCCGTGAGCCACAGCAAGTGAGCCTGCGCTGTAGAGCCGGCAAGCCACAGCTACTGAGCCCGTGTGCCACAACTACTGAAGCCCACATGCCTAGGGCCCGTAGTCGGCAACAAGAGAAGCCACTGCAATGAGAAGCCCGTGCACCGCAACGAAGAGTAGCCCCCGCTCACCGCAACTAGAGAAAAGCCCGTGTGCAGCAACAAAGACCCAACGCGGCCGAAAATTTTAAAAAACAAAAAACAAAAAACAAGGCTTCCCTGGTGGCACAGTGGTTGGGAGTCCACCTGCCTATGCAGGGCACACGGGTTCGTGCCCCGGTCCGGGAAAATCCCACATGCCGCAGAGCGGCTGGGCCCGTGAGCCATGGCCGCTGAGCCTGCGCGTCTGGAGCCTGTGCTCTGCAACGGGAGAGGCCACAGCGGTGAGAGACCCGCGTACTGCAAAAAAAAAAAAAAAAAAAAAAAAAAAAAAAATTCACTTAACAGAAAATAGCCTGCTCATTCACAGCAAAGTACTTCTGTGGCAATTTCTTAATAAAAAGGCTTTCTCAGCTGTTTAATTGCTTGGTATCTTTATTTCATTCTTTTTGATACTTAAATTAAAAGAAATAAATACACAAATGCATAATGAGTATACATATAAAGATATGTTTAAATAATGTAAAGTAAATCTAAAATGTTTACTAATACAACTCTATAATTATAAATTAAAATATCAATATTATTTACATAAATAAAATTTTGTATCTTCCAAAGTATAGTTTGATGTATTCATACCCTACATTTGATGTGTTCTAGTTCCTAGAAAGCCTAGTGTCACTTTTCAACAATATAGGCTACTGGAAAAATCTCTCACCTTTCTTGATTTGATTTCTGCCGTTTGCTGGCTGGGTGCCAGTTGGATAAGTTAATGTTTTAATTTATTCAATAATTTATTCAATAAGCACTTACCAATTTCAACTCTGTGCCTTTCACCACGGGCACTGGCAGGTTAAAAAAAAAAGTCACTAAGACTTGGAGATGGCTTTATAGACTAGTGGTAGTAACAAAAGATAAACAAATAGTATAGTTCAGTGGGTTACGTGTCCACTGAATAAAACTCTGTAGTAGATACGGGGGATGCTTGTGTGGACTGTGGGCCATAGAAGGCCCTACTGGGATGTGAAGGAGAGATTTTAGACCATCCTCTACAAATGCAGGGAGACATTACAAGGCAAGGAATCCTAGAGAACTTATCCTTGGAAATCTGGGACCATTTATTCTGGGAAGAGGAGGAAACCAGGGAAGTAGTCAAATGCCGCAGAGTACAGGTATCCCCCGCTTTTCAAAAGTTCGCTTTATTCCACTTAACTTTTAGGAAAGACCGACATTAGTACCTGCTTTCACTAACTGAAAGAAATCCGAAGTGTTTTCGCTTTTATGGAAAAAAAGGTGAAAAGCAAAAATAGCTTTGAGCATTGTTTTGCAGTTACCCCTTGTAGTGGCTGCTCACAAGGAGCAAGGCTCCTTCCCCGGGAGCCACACAGGCATCTCAGCCTCAAGTCGCCATAGCCTTGAACTGTGTCTGTGAGCATCTGCGCTTGATCTCGATTTATTTTGTGCATCGGTTAGCGAGATGTGTCCCAAGGTCATCGCTTCTTTGCTTTATGCCATTCCGGTTTAGGAAAGGTTTCATAGGAATGCTATACTTACGGATGGGGGTGGAGGGGTGGCTGTATGGTAAAATAAAGATAGGTGTACCCTTAGATATGGAGGTTGGCAGGATCCTGGTATTTGCAAGATGGATTCTGTAACATGATGTGTGTGAATGAAAAATGAGGAAATAAAGACAAGGAAAATGGCTGCTTTTTCCAAGCAATTTATTTATAAAGGTAGGGAAGTATGATCAGAGGATTGTTGTAGTTATTGGAAAGGAAAGGTTTGAGCATGTTGAAGGTTAAGAGGAAGGAGCCAATGGAAAGGGAGAAGATGACAAAATGGTATAATTGAAGTAACATGAACTTTGGTGTCAGACAGACCTGAATTAGAATCTTGTTAAAAAAAAAAAAAAAAACTAAAAAAAAAAAAAAATCTTGTTAGCAGTGCAACCTTACCCAATGAAACTCACCCCCTGAATCTCACTTTCCTCAACTATAACATGAAAACCCAGTATGTAAATGAAGTTTCTTCATTCACATAATTATCTTTTTTTTTTTTTTTTGGCTGCATTGGGTCTTCGTTGCTACACGCGGGCTTTCTCTAGTTGTGGTGAGCGGGGTCTACTCTTCGTTGCGGTGCGCGGGCTTCTTGTTGCAGTGGCTTCTCTTGTTGCGGAGCATGGGCTCTAGGCACGCAGGCTCAGTAGTTGCAGCGCATGGGCTTAGTTGCTCCGCGGCATGCGGAATCTTCCCGGACCAGGGCTCAAACATATGTCCCCTGCATTGGCCGGCGGATTCTTAACCACTGCGCCACCAGGGAAGCCCTACATAATTATCTTTAACAGCAGGTGCTGAACATGCAGGAAAGAAAAAATACTTGTCCTTGCTTTCTAGGATCTTACAGACTGGAAGATGTAGTTGTAAAGAATATAAATCAACAAATTTGAGAGATGTTTAGGAGGATAAAAAATTTTTAAGACCTGGTTACTGTTCGGATTTGGAGTAAGAGAGAAGGTTGTACAGTAGACAGTGGCATGGGCATGGGTCCTAACTGGCTCAGAAACATGGGCAGGGACTCCTCATGTTCCATGGTTGAGAGCGAGAATAAAGTGAAATGTGTGGCACCCCCAGTGTCTCAACAGGGCAAACTCAATTTTTGCTAATTATTAATTGATTAATACTATTATTGATTCCCAGGTTCTTTGGAAAACAGTGATGCCTGTAGGTTGGCGAACTTTTTCTGTAAAGTGCCAGATACGAAATATTTTATTTTATTTTTTAATAAATTTATTTATTTATTTTTGGCCGCTTTGGGTCTTCGTTGCTGCGCACGGGCTTTCTCTAGCTGTGGCGAGCTATGCGGTGTGCAGGCTTCTCATTGCAGTGGCTTCTCTTGTTGTGGAGCGTGGGTTCTAGGCACACGGGCTTCAGTAGTTGTGGCATGTGGGCTCAGTAGTTGTGGCTCATGGGCTCTAGAGCACAGGCTCAGTAATTGTGGTGCACGGGCTTAGTTGCTCTGCAGCATGTGGGATCTCCCCAGACCAGGGCTTGAACCCGTGTGTCCTGCATTGGCAGGCGGATTCTAAACCACTGTGCCACCAGGGAATCCCAGGAAATATTTTAGGCTTTGTGGGCCATATATGGTCTCCACTGTATATTCTGCTTTGTGTTTATGTTTTTTTTGTTCCTTCCTTTTTAAAAATGTAGAAACCATTCTTAGCTCAAGCTGTGGTCATATTTGGCCTGTTGGCTGGAGTGTGCTGAACCCTGTTAATGCCATTCCCCACACAAGAACCCAGGAAGAGGCGGCTAGAGGAGAAGACATTGAGGTGGCATATCCAGGTAGAGATGTTCCTTAGGCCAAAAGATCGGGGCTGGAGGTATAAGTGGTGAATCATCAATATACTGATGATGGGAAGCCAAGGAAAGAGTCTTAGGGATGGATGAGATCACCCAGGAAGACTCTGTAGAGTCAACCCAGTAAGATGAGGGAAGGGCCAAAGACAGGACTACAGAAAGCCCTGTTCTTCTCCAGGATCAGAGTGAAGGTCACAGTCCCAAGCAGGCTGACCAGCCACTCCACAAGAGGTAAACCAGTTTCGGTGCAGTGGCTTACATGCTGTGACAGAGTTATGCACAGGGTCCTGTGAGGGAACACAGACGAGGCATGAAACCAGCCTGGTCTTGAAAAGGGAGCTCAAAGTAGCACACCTTAACAATCTTGTGAGATGCCTGAGAATTAGCCAAGTATTCTAGGCAGAAGGAACAGCCAACACAAAGGCACGGAGGAGAGGGAGACAAGTACAGGTACTGGTTTGTAGACAGATTAAAATGTAAGGTAAGGCATAGGCTGGGACAGATGAACAAGGCCAGATCAAGGAGCATTTTATCTGTAGTGCCAATGCCTTGAAAGGGATGGGGAGCCCTGGAAGAGTTTTAAACAGAGGATTGACACGATCCCACTGATGTTTCAGAAGGAGCACCCTGGCAGCAGATGTATGAAGGATGACTTCCAGGAGGGTAAATCAGGGGTTGGTAGAGAATAGAAAACCTTTGGACCTGTCCAAGAGGAAAACACTTAGGGTTCCTTAATCAGCAATAGGCTGGTAAATGGTTTACAACTGGTTCTCCAAGGGCAAAAGCCCTGATGCGTAGCAATTGCTGGTTTCTGTGGTGTAAATATTTCCATCATGGCCAAACGAAGGCAAGTAGTGGGAATACGGAGAAGGGCTGGATTCGAGATTTAGGAGTTGAATTGATACTTAGCAACTGATTAAATTGGGGTGAAGAAGTATAGGCTTTTCCAGGCTTTGGGGGTTTGAGATTGGGATATCACTGAAATAGGGACAACAATAAATAAGTAAATCTACATGGTCTCTCTCCCCCTACTAGAATGTAAACTCCATGGATATAGGGACTTTTAATTATTTCCTACACTGCTGTGTCCCTAGCACCTAGAACAGTAAGTGCATGGCACGTGGTTGACACACAGTAAATTTTGTTGTTGTTGTTGGTTTTTGTCTGTTTTAATTTTCTTTTTTGGCCATGCCAAAAAGAAAGATCGCGCGGCTTGCGCGATCTTAAGTTCCCTGACCAGGGACTGAACCAGGCCCGCAGCAGTGAAAGGGCAAAGGGAGTCCTAACCACTGGACCGGCAGGGAATTCCCTTGATAAATTTTTTTGAATGAATGAGTAAATGTTTCCCAGTTAAGCCACTACAGAGATCACTGCTGACTTAAGTAGCAGTGCCCATGAAGCACTGTGAAGCTGTTAACTGAAAAACTGGGTTTGTCTCTTGGTGGGTGTTGAGCCAAAAGACACAACCAAGCCAGAGACCAGGAGAAGGAAGGATTTATTATTGCTTGAAATGAGTAAGGAGGACACAGGGGATCTTTTCCAAAGCAGTGTCTTCTAAGCAGCAAAGTTGGTTAAGTTTTAAGCTAAAGGTACATGCATCTTCATGAAGAGGCTTGGGCTGTCGGTGGACAGAGTCCAAGCTGTAGCTGACTGAAGTTACAAGGAACGGGAAATGTCAACATCATCATCCCTTAGGTTCCAGTTGATCTGGTGGTTGAGTGCTTCAGGCTAATCTTTACTGCTGAAACAGAACTGGGAGTCTTTACAACTGATATATTATCTTTGCTGTTGTTACTTCTCTTGCCTGATAACACTTTGTTCCTGCATTCTTTTGTTCCCTGAAGATCATTAATTACTAATACCTGTTCAGGGGCAAGCATTGTGGCCAGGCTTAGATTACCAAATGGCTCAGGCCCCAAATGGCTTTTCTTCTGTCGAGAAAGCCGTGCCTAGTTCTCTTTCTTAGGGGACCCCCCTACCCTATCTGCTTACAGAGCTAGGGTGTAGTAGGTTGAAAAGAGATGGGATGAGGAATTTGAGACAATGCACAGACAACAGTTTGAAAATCTCATCTCTGAAAAATAGGCAACACAATGGATGGCAGCCAACTGGAGGAAATTTTATGTTACTTTGTCTCAGGAAAAATGAACCTTGGGACTTCCCTGGTGGCATGGTGGTGAAGACTCCGCACTCCCAATGCAGGGGGCCCGGGTTTGAACCCTGGTCAGGGAACTAGATTCCACATGCATGCTGCAACTAAGAGTTTACATGTCATAACTAAGGAGCCCTCCTGCCACAACTAAGACCGGCACAACCAAATAAATAAATATTTAAAAAATAAAATAAAATAAATAAGTGAGGCTGAATGCCCTCATAAATCTATTAAAAAAAATGAATCTTAGCATATAGCTTCCAGGAGCCACCCTGAGCCCTAGGACTGGGGAGCTGACAAGACATACGGCATCAAGACCTTGTGTTAAAATCACAGCCCAAATAAAAAATCAAGAGCTGAGTCTGCAAGAGAATGAAGGACAGATAGGAGGTGTGGAGATAATGTGAGTTCCACTGGCGGTCAGAAGTCAGAGGCTAGAAGCCAGGAAAGGTCTAGATTGTATGGCTTGTCAGATGATTTTGCTCAATTCCAGTTTAGCTTAAGCAGAAAGAGCCTGGGATGCTTTGGCCAGCTGTTAAACTTGAGCCCTAGAATGGAACTTCATAAATATTGACATGAAAACTCTCACAAGCTTGCATTTGTGGTCATGGGTATAACTTGGGAAAAGAACTAACTCTTTGAATAAAATGTTTCCTTTAACCTTTTTTCCAAGAAAATGCTTTTTCTCCCCAAGAGAACATTTTATAAATAATTTTAATTTCTGTACCTCATATAAATATTTTTAGGCATTGCTTTATTTTAAATTGTATATTTGGAAATTTACGCTATCATACCAGACGGCAGGCCAGACAAAACTGAAGGTTTAATTGAGGACTTTTCCTTGAATTATTTTATCTTCTTTTCCCTCTAATAAGTGTTTCCTCCTTTAAATCAGTTTCGTTCCTGGCTTAGGGGAGTTCCCCAAGACCAGGCTTTGAAATGTAAGGGCATAAGATTTTAAATTTCAAAAGCCCAAACTTTGGATGGGGGAGGGAGACGAGGTTTTGGCACAGACAATAGATTGGTTAGGATGTGCAGAGAGCCTGCCCGCCTATTCTACAACCCGGCAAAGCTCCCAGATTGTAGGTGGAAGAAGACATGCAGAGAAGCGGGAAGGAGGATTTAGATGCTGCTGGTCCAGTGAAGAGTCCTTGGCCATTTCCTTCCAAGCTGCTCTGGGGGGTGAAGGTCAAAAACCCGGCAGACTCCCCAGGTAGATTGAGGCTCCAAGCTGAGCAGACCTGCACCCTCCCCTCCCCACCAGGTGCCTCCCACGGCGGCTTGTTGCAAGAGAAGGCAGTGACTGGACGGACCTCACGGTGTCCCCAGCCATGTGGTCTGAGACTCCAACAGGACTCAGACAGTCAGAAGACGCCTCCTTCTGCATCCACCAGCGGTGCGGGGGGGGGGTGGGGGGGTGGGGGGGACGTGTTGCCAAGAGGGCACTGGGAGGAGACTGATGCTGCCCTTACCAGTTACCATGATAACCCAAGAACAGATGGGATGGAGGGTATCTCACCTCTCGCTGACTTGTAAATAATGCCATGGAGGACTCACCTCTCCTCTGAAACTTGAACTGAGCCTCCAACAGAGAAGAAGAAGGTGCCAAAGTTAATCTAGCAAGTCATGTGAGTGGCGGACAAATAAGATCTTGTACTGACTGTTATGACACAATAACATGACTCACACTACATCTTGAAGAATGAGTTTTTCTAGAGGACAAGGAAGCAGGGGATGCTCTAGGCATTGGACATGCATGTGCAAAGGCATGGCAGTATAATCAAAACATGGTACTTCCCGACAACTTGCTGGAGTGATGATAAGAAATGATACTGGTCAGGGAACAGTATACTGATGACTCATCGTGTTTGCAAAGCATCTTCTACACGGAAGATGCACTGCGCTGTATCGTGGTCTGAACGCGGGTTGGAAAAGAATTCCCAGACACAAGGCAGAATGTAAAGAAGATAGAATTTATTAGAGAGAGGGTTGCTGCCAGAACGGTGGGCCAACTTCCTGGTAGTCTGGGAGAGTCGAGCCCGAACGTGTGCTATTGATCAGTTTTTATAGCTAGAAAACAATGGAATGGTCAGAGGTGAAAATTTCATTTACTGATTGGTCGAGGCACATATACCTTCCTTCTATAGCGTGGGAGTGGGACAGGGCGGATGCCTTTCCTTATTTGGGACAGGTCCCATTGCCCAGGTGGGCGTTGCCCAGGTGGGCTCAGGAATTTCGTATCCATCACAACATGGTGGGGAGGGCGATTAAGAGTCAGGTAGGGGGTGTAAATCTGACACTTTTTCAGTCAGGGTCGTCCTTTGTCCTTGAAGTACCACTGTCCTTGGAGCACCACAGGCTGCGCAACCAGGGTGCTCCAGACAAGAGCTTTCAAGGAGATGGCTATAGAAAGCATACAGACATGAAAACAAATGCATGAGTGAATATCAAAGCATTTGAATAAAGTGCTCACGATTGCTGTTTTGCTCTTATTCTCCTTTATAATCTGCAGTTTAGCAGGAAAGGCTGTTAGATGTAACCCCGTGGTTATAATATAAAATACATGCACCGTTTGTCTCCAGTGAGCACCTCAGCTTTAGGATAGGATGCTGAAGGAACTTTGCTTACTGCCTGCGTGCTTGGGAGGGCTACATGGAGCACGCTGGGTGAGCAGCAAAGCAGTCTACCAGCTCCTCTGTCTCACCATCTGGCTTCTCCAGTCCTCAAATAACACCTGCCCTGACCGCCCTATTGAAAATGGAACCCCCATCTGCCACCCAACACTCCCTATTTTCTTTTCCTTGTTTACTTTTCTTCACAGCATTTATCACGTTCTAATACACTATGAAATATATTTACTTGTTTTGTTTATCGGCATCTCCCTTCCCCCGGCCAGTAGAAAGTAATCTCCATGGGGGCAGGGGTTTGTCTGTTTTGCCTAGAACAATGCAATGCCCCTAGTCCTTGTGAAATGTGGAATGAATGTAATGCCATGACTTCTTAGCACATCAGTCACACCCCCATCAAATGTAAGTTAAAAACCCATCCATGGGCTTACCTGGTGGCGCAGTGGTTGAGAGTCCGCCTGCCGATGCAGGGGACATGGGTTCGTGCCCCAGTCCGGGAGGATCCCACATGCCGTGGAGCGACTGGGCCCGTGAGCCATGGCTGCTGAGCCTGCGCGTCCGGAGCCTGTGCTCCGCAACGGGAGAGGCCACAACAGTGAGACGCCCGCGTACTGAAAAAAAAACAAAAACCTCATCCAGTGCCAAATATTAATTCATGGATCAGCACCATTTGGATTATAAATGTTACTGCTTCCCTCCGGGATTACGGACATTGAAGAGCTGAGGCTTCTGGTCATTCCACTAAGGCAACAGGTTGAACAGATTTAGAGGCTTTGGGGTCAGATAGACCTGGGTTCAGATTCTCCTAAGCAGTGAGTGAGTTAGGGCAAGCTTTTCTAAACTTCCTTGAGTCTTAGTTTATTCATCTATAAAATGTACAGTGATACTAACCTCCTAGGGTTGCTGTAAAGACTGGATGGGATAAAGCATAAAGCCCCCTACATGTGGTGCAGGGTATGTACTCGATGAGATCTGTTATTATTTTCTCATTATCATTTTGGGAGCTGTATTAGTCTTCTGGGGCTGTCATAATAAAATACCACAAATTGGGTGGCTTTAACAACAGAAATTTATTTTCACGTAGTTTTGGAAACTGGGAAGTCCCAGATCAAGGTGTTGGCAAGTTTGGTTTCTCTTGAGGCGTCTCTCGTTGGCTTGCAGTTGGTCACCCTGCACTGTGTCCTCACATGGCCCTTCCTGTGTGCATGTGCATCCCTGGTGTTTCTTCCTCTTCTTAGGAGGACATCAGTCCTGATGGATTAGGGCCCCTCCCTTATGACCTCATTTAACCCTCATTACCTGTTGAAAGGCCCTATCCCCAAATATAGTCACAGTGGGGGTTGGGAGTTCAACATAGGAATTTGGGGCGGAACACAGTTCAATCCATAACAGATGCTGAGGAATTTTCAACAAAGTATATCCAATTTTGATATATTTAATAGTTAGGAAATATTGAAATCCCAGAAATAAAAATGTTTTATTGGGTTTTATTTGTTTGTTTTTTGACTAGCAGGTAGGCACTGAAAAGGGCGTAGATGCAAGTATTTGGTAGCTGGTGTTCATTTTACAAACAAGAAGAAAGAAAACCAAGGGAAGAGGGAAACATGTGGAGAGAAACAGAAAGAAGACACAGAAATAAAACTATGAAATGACCCCTTACTGAATGGTAGGGCTGTACGTGAGAATGCATTTGAAGAGAACAGTACCAGGGAACAAGAGGAAATATAACTAGCTCCCACTGGAGAGAAAGGAGAGAGAGAGAGAAAAACTATATTTCTTTCTTTTCTTTTCTTTTCTTTCTTTTTTCTTTTTGGCTGCATGGCATGCAGGACGTTAGCTCCCCGACCAGGGATTGAACCCGTGCCCCTGCAGTGGAAGTGCGGAGTCTTTCTGATGGCAAATGTTTATCTAATCAAGAGAGAAACTGTCAGCTTCTTGGTCAATTGAGTCTGATATCCCCTCCTTCCCTGCCAGGGAATTCAGCACGTGTAGAGCAGAGCTCCTTCTAACTAAAATATTTTATTTATTTATTTACTTGGTTGCGCCAGGTCTTAGTTGCAGCAAGCAAGCTCCTTAGTTGTGGCTTGCCAGCTCCTTAGTTGCGGCATGGTTGTGGGATCTAGTTCCCTGACCAGGGATGGAATCCAGGCCCCTTGAATTGGGAATGCGGAGTCTTAAACCCTACGCCACCAGGAAAGTTCCTGGGGGAGATTTTTAAAATAAGTTTTTTACCAGTAGATTACTATTTTGTACCAAAAGCGAAACCATAGACACCTTCCAATTGTAAATAGTAATTTTATAAAGAAGCAGCTTACAGGCTTAGGGGCAGGTACATCTCTAAATTCACCCTGCAAAGTGGAGCCATAGACACTGGGGCCTTCCTACCTGCTTAGTCACTTTTCCTGCCCATATCCAGGAAGGTTTTGGCGAGAGGGTTCCAGATTGTATTATTTTTTCCAGGCATTGTTCCAGAATGCCTGGAAAAAATAATATTGTACTAATGCAAAAAAAAAAGAAAGAAAGAAAAGGCTCCACTTGCATCTGTGTTCAGAGCTTTTTTTTCTTGGTTTGATCTTATTGTTTTGTAGAGTACTCTGAATTTCTTTGAGATTTGTAGCACACCCATCTGGCAGACACACTTAGTATTTTGGGGTCAGGTCTCTGCAAAGTGTGTGTTAGAAGTGACTGGCGTGGCCTTGACTCACACTGCCTTCCTACACTTGGGAATGGTCCCACCATCTCCAGACTTAGAAAATTGTGGGTTTCATCAAGTTTTTTAACTGGAGCTGCAAGAGTGGATCTGTGCATCTTCTAAACCTAGGGAACTACGTCTGTATTCTTGGCCTGTCATGTTAACAAATTCCAGTAATAATTCGATAGGAAAGAAAAATTAAAACGTATCTGGTACTCTGCTAAGCACATGTACACATAACAGTTCATGTTAATCCTCCCAGAAGATATGAACAAGAGCAGGCAAACAGAGATTATGAGCCCCGCCAAAGCTACCCGCTAGTAAGTCCTCACCTGGAATGTTCCTCTGGGTCCAAAGCACCTGCTCTGATGTGCTTGAAGCCCCATTTGTGCCTTCACCTGTAGGAACTCAGTGACATCCATCCACTTTGGCATGATGTCCGTATTTTATGCTCTCATTACTTACATGACTCTTATCCCCCCTGAATCAAAAGTACTCATGTTGGATATGTATTGGAAAAAATATTTATTATCAGTATGTATAGTTTTCTTATTTATTCTCTTTCCTTTATGCAAAATATTGTACAAGTTTTGCTTTCAGAAAATCTGCATCATAAGAGATTGTGTCTGAGGTGTAAACAGCCAAGTCATGATGCATGGTAAGGAGAAAATGAGAGTAATCGTGAATTCTGTAGGACCTCCAATATGATTTATTGTAATAGAATGTTTTTAAATAAAGAATATTGCTTAAAGTTGCATTTCTGGATCTCATGACCTAGGAGAGGAAGCAAATCTAATAGCTACCACCTCTGTAGTGAATTTTCAAGTCAAAATAATAGCTTCTAATCAGTCACCTCTAGAATGTTGATTCCAAGATTTCAGCCAGAGAATAAGGATGGTACTAAAGCATGCATAATAAGCCTGAGTGTGGCGCTATCCCTCGTTCCTGTGCCACTTTATAAAATAAAAATGGTATTATTATTATTTATTGTTTTTAAAGTAATACTTTTCCCATAAAATCTTGTAGTATTACTTTTTGCATTTATCATAATAGTCCATCTAGATTTTATTTTTGAATGTAGTTGGAGGTAGAAGTTTAAATTTATTTCTTTTAAGTAGATGCCTTATATCAACACTATTTATTAATAATTCATCCTTTTCTTCTGAAGTTGAAATAATACCTTTACCATACATTAGTTTCCCATTTACATCTGACGCTACTTCTGAACTTTATTCCAGTCTACCAGTATATTTGTTTATTATATACAAATACCATGCTATTTATTTATAATCGCCTTCTATTACATTCTAATATGTTACAAGACATTATTCTTTCTTCCCAAGATTTTCTTGGCAATTTTCACATATTTATTTTATAATATGAATTTTATAAAATTTTGTCCTCTTACCAAAATAGGAAACTGAATTCTGATTGTTGTTGCATTAGGTTTATATATTAATTTGGGAGAGGGTGAGTTTCTTTTTTTAGAAATTGAAATTTCCAGTCTTAGAATATGAAATGTCACTCAATTTGTTCAGGTATTGGCGTTAGGACCATCAGTAACATTGAATAGCGTTTTTTTATTAGGTTCTGTAACCTTTATGTTCGTTATTTTTAGGTATTTTAGTGTTTTAAATTATTGTGTGTGGGGTACATTTTTTCCCATATCCATTTCTAAATGCTTATATTATAAATATTATATATAAATTATTTATTTTAAATAAAGCTTTTTTACGTATAATTTTGTATATCCAATCTCCCTATTAAATTTTCATGAATTCTATTCAATAGTAGATTTTTAGCTATCCTATCTATTAAAACACCTTCTTTTCCTTCCATTTATTTTCTTATTTTATTGTATTAGCTAGAGAACCAAAAGTACTGTTGAATAAAAGTGACCTTGTTCCTGATTTATATGTCAAGGCTTCAGTATTTTACCATTCAAAATGGTGTTTACCAGGTGTATGGGTTTGTATATATGTGAGTGTGTGTGTGTGAATATATTTTATATTTAAGTAGTTTCATTCTATCACTATTTTTCTTAGGATTTTTTTTTTTTTTTTTACTTAGGATTTATATTAGGAATGGCTACTGAATTTTGTCAGCATTTTGGGACTTTGATTAATCTAATCCTAGGATATTTTCTCTTTGATTTATTAATGCAGTGAATTATATTGATATTAAATATTAGGAATGTAGTTTAGGAAAATATATGAGTAACCTTCAAGTGTAGGAGGCCTTCTTAATATAGGAAACACAGAAGTCATAAGGGAAAAGATTTCAAGATTTAAGTTTAGAAAAAAATGTTGGGAACTTCCCTGGTGGTCCAGTGGTTAAGACTCCGTGCTTCCATTGCAGGGGGCACGGATTCAATCCCTGGTTGGGGAACTAAGATCCCGCTTGCCGCACGGTGCAGCCAAAAAAGAAAAAGAAAAAACCCTTACATTTCTGAAATGGTGCATACAGCATAAACAATGTCAGTTGACACCCTTATGAAACAAAGAATTATAACCACTACTTAGGATAAAAAGACCTTTTATGAATTGATAAGAAAAGGATAAGCCATAAGGGAAAATAAAAACAACACGATACGATCAGGCAATTCATTAATTCAACAATTTTTTTTTTTTTTTTAGTTCCTACTATATTACTGACACTCTTCTAGATCCTGAGATAATAGCAATGAGCAAAACGATCAAAGACTCCCAGCCTCCTGGACCTAATGTTCTAGCGGGGGGATTCATCTCACAATATGTTCTGGAGGTCCCTCCCCGGCAGCACATGGAGATCTTCCTCATTCTTTTTTAGGACAGAGAATGACAAGTACATACTCCTTTGTATGGTTGTGTGAAAAGTTTATTCAACCAGTCTCCTGCTGCCACACGCAGGTTGCTTCTAATTTTTTTAGCTTTTGCAAATAATACCTCAGTGGAGAACCTCGTTTATTATTAGATCATGCTAAATTTCCCTCCCTAGCTGTTGTACCATAATCATGAGATTTCCTGTTTCTCCACAGCCTTGCTAACAGTGTTTTCAGTCTTTAGGATTTTGTCAGTCTGGGTAGATGAGAAACAGAAAACACATACGTCGGTGTGATTTTAATACGCTTTCTATTATTCTGAGTGAAATTGAGCATCTTTTCATGTTTATGGGCCATGTGAATTTTTTTCCTGTGAACTTGGTTTTCCTGTCTTTTGCTCACTTTTAAAATTAGTTGGTCGTTTCTCTGTTTCTACAAACTCTTTAGGGAGATTAACCCTTTGTTGTGATATTAACTGTGAATGTTTTTCCCAGTTTATCATTTTTCTTTTGTCTTTGTTTGCTGTATTTTTTTTTAAATCAGGCTTCTTGCTATGCTTTTAGTACAGTGAAAATTACCCTTTTTAGGTTCCATAAATTTGATAAATGTATAACCACCACCTTATAATAAAGATATAAAATATTTTCACCAACCCCAAAAGTTTTCTCATGTCCGTTTGCAGTGAGTCCCCTTTCCCACCTCCATCCCCTGGTACCACTGACCTGATTTCTGTTTTGCCTTTTTCAACATGCCCTAAATGGAATCATACAGTGTATCTGGTTCTTTTTCATATCTGGCTTCTTTCACTTAGCATAATGCTTTTGAGATTCAACCATGTTTTTGCATGTATGAGCAGTTCTCTTTATTGCTGAGTAATATTTCTTCGTTTGGATGTATTTATCTATTTACCAGTTGATGGATATTTTGGTCGTTTCCAATTTGGAGGTACAGTGTATTATGAGCAAAGCTGCTTTAAACATTTCCATACAGGTCTTTGGCAACTTTGCCGTACAGAAGTTTTTTATATTTATATAATCAAATGCATAAATCTTCTCTTTTATGGCTTTTGGAATTTGAGACATAGAAAGATAATAAGAGGATTCACTATTTTTTTTCCTTCTAGTACTTGTATGGTCTCATTTTTTTTACATGCAGATCTTTGATCTATTTGTAATTTATCCTGATGTGAGGCATAAATCAATTTTCTTTTTCCAACTGGCCACCCAATAGTCCCCAAATTCCTATATAAATCTTTTAAATCTGATTTAAGAAAATCTATTTTACAATTATTTGTAATTGCTTATAGTTTATTAGAAACATTTTAAGTTTATTACAATTATTTGTGTTTATCACAAATATTCAATTAAAGTTAGAAGTTAAAAACCTATTTTTCTTTAAACCCTCAAATACAACTTACAAATCTAGGAAATTCAATTATAAATCAAGTAATTTTGTATTAAAATTAAAACACTCATTTTCATTGTTCTTTGATTAATGTGTAATTAGCTTATACATTTAACAAATTGTAATCCCTTAAACATTTAAGCGCAGTTTACAAACTTAATCAAATTACCTTAAAAATTATAAATTAAAGCCACAAAACTTGTAAATCTAATAAATTCTCTTAAATTTAAATAACACTGACAAACATGATTAAATCCTCTTAAGCATTTCAATCTATCTCATGAATTTAATATATTTGGTTTTCTCAAGTACTTCTGAAATCTAAAGAGACATAATTACAAATCTAACAAAATCAAACCACATGTTTATAAAACTGTAGAGAAACAAACTTAAAAATGTAGATGATCAAACTCTTTTAAACATTTAAACATCTTAAAATCATTATAAATTTAATAGATATTCCTAAGTTTAAACGTTGACTACCAACTTAATCATTTGCATTAGCCTATGTATTTAAATTAAAATGACAAATATAGTATGTCAGATTCTTGACAGCATTTTAAACATCTTAAGGATACACAAAGTGTAGCTTCTAGTTATAGTACTATTGTATATCTTCCCTGCCTCTAGCAGTGCCGCTAAAACGATAATTATAGGGTTTTTCTAAAGCGTAAACCCGCAAAGACAAAAGAGAATGGGAAAGGCGACAAAGGCAACAATTTTGCATGCTGAAAAGCAGATGACTTACTGGTAGCTGATTTAACAGCCCTGAAAAAGCTGAATTCTAAGCTAGTGGTAGGGAAGTCAGGAAGTAATCAGATTTGTGCCCCAGAACCTCAGAGCAGGGTGGCTCAGGAATGGGCGGAAATAGGTTCTTTTTGAATGCTAGAGTAAAAAAGGACCTTCGAACAAGAAGGATGTTTGACATCCTGTTTGTGTGTGTGTGTGTGTGTGTGTGTGTGTGTGTGTGTGTGTGTGTGATCCCATTTCCCTGACCAGGGATCGAACCTGGGCCCCAGCAATGATAGCGCCGAGTTCTAACCACTGGACCACCAGGGAATTCCCAACAGCCTGTTTAAAATGTGGTTAGAACCACCTTCATCTTTGTCCCCTACTCTCCTTTGCACACCCAGCAAGAGCTTTGCCTCACCACCCAGGAGAAGACCAGAAGTTTGGTCTCTGGAGGGGTAAACTAGGGATACAATGGACTCAGGACCCCAGGCCACTGGGGACAGAGGAACTCAGGGCTGAATATGGCAAGGGATTAAGTGAAAATCCACATACTGAACTGGGAGACTCACTCTAACTTCCCAGTGGCTCACAGAAAGCTGTGGGCAGCCAGGTTTATACCCTCCAGGAAGAAAGCTGGAAGATTCTTCACCAGGCTGAAAAGAGATCTCAAGATATTAATAGTCAGGATCCTCCAACCGAAGAGCTTCAGCAGATCACCCTACAGTGAGGTCCTCCTCTGGCCAAGCCCTGCTCAAATGCCCAGATCTTCCAGTCAGCTTCCTAGCACCCTACTCCTGAATACACATGAATGGTGACGAGTTATATCAGGCTTTTGAGTAACGCCAAAACAAATTAACAGTAACAACAACATACAGGAAATGTAATCTTGGAAAAAACAAAGACAATGAACAAAGGCAGAACAAAATACTCATCAGTAATATCCTCAGAAGGATAAGAAAGTTATTGTATCCATGAAACAAGGACAGTACACAATAAAAAAGAAACACTCAGAAAACTAAAAAGAGCTTTTAGAAAATAGAAATATATAGGAAAAATGAAAAACTGCTTAGAAGGGTTGGAGGATAAAATTGAGAATATCTCCTAGAAAAAAGAATCAAAAGTAAATGATGGGCAGTAGGGAAAAAAACGTAATAAAAGAATTAGACCAGGATGTCCAATACCTGGAAAAAAAGAAATTCCAGAAAAAATTATACAAGAAAGTGTCCTAGACGTGAAGTATTCCCATATTAAAAGCTCTCACCAAGTACCCTGCAAAATAAATGAAAAAATGAGATACCATGCCAGGTATCTCAAGCAAAGTCCATTGAGGAGAGAGAAACCATACTTATTTTACCAGAAACAATTTATTATTAAGGATTGTTAACTAATAGAAGATGGTTAACAACTTAAAGGGTAAAAGAGGGCAAAAACTTGTACACGAATGTTTATAGAACCTTTATTCATAGTAACCAGAAACTGGAGCTAAGCATGAAAACAGTAGTTTGAAAGAAAATCCAGAAGTTGTGTGAGAGCACAGTTTGAATCCAGGATGAAAATGGGAGGGAATAGGGGTGAATCTGAGATGTCTACAGCTTTCCCAAAGTGGGAATCAAAAGGAAGCTAGCTCTAAGTCACTGCAGAGCCAGCTTAAGAGCCCAGCACTTTACTGCTGTTATCACCATGCTCTCCACGCCACAGAGATAATATTCTGAGTAAAACATTAAAGACTCAGACGTTGAATATGGGAAAGTTTTAGGAATACCTTCATCTATTTATTCTACTTATATTTTCCATTTTTAGGTATATACAAGGCTAATGTAAATTTATTATATTAAAATTAATGTAATACATGTATTGTGTTAATATAATTTATAAAATTAATGAAGTACAGTTGACCCTTGAACAACAAGGTGGGGGCAGCCACTGACCCTCCATGCAGTTATAAATCCTTGTGTAACTTCAGCGTCTACCCTCCTGTTGAAGGTTTTGCATCTGTTGCAGGAAGGGGGACCCCTTCCAGCGGCTGAGAGTGGGCTCCTGTCTAATACTCGGAAATGAATTGTCCAAGGAAACACACGTGCTGACAAAATGAGAGACTTTATTGGGAAGGGGCCCCCGGGCAGAGAGCAGCAGGGCAAGGGAACCCAGGAGAACCGCTCTGCCGTGTGGCTCGCAGTCTCAGGTTTTATGGTGATGGGGTTAGTTTCTGGGTTGTCTCTGGCCAATCATTCTGACTCAGGGTCCTTCCTGGTGGCACATGCATCGCTCAGCCAAGATGTATTCCATCGAGAAGGATTCTGGGAGTCTGGTAGGATATATGGACTGACGTCTCCTCTCTCCTTCTGACCTTTCCCGAATTCTTCCAGTTGGTGGTAGCTTGTTAGTTCCATGTTCCTTACCAGGACCTCCTGTTGTAAGATAACTCATGCCAGTGGTTACTATCGTGCCTGTCCAGGGCGGGCAGTTTTGGTCAGTGGTTCCCCTAATACATCCGTGGATTCAACCAAATGCAGGGCATGTAGTCCTGCAGTATATGTATTTAGTGAAAAAAACCGCCTAGGGCTTCCCTGGTGGTGCAGTGGTTAAGAAAGAATCCGCCTGCCAATGCAGGGACATGGGTTCGAGACCTGGTCCAGGAAGATCCCACATGCCGTGGAGCAACTAAGCCCATGTGCCACAGCTACTGAAGCGCATGCACCTAGAGCCTGTGCTCCGCAACAAGAGAAGCCGCTGCAGTGAGAAGCCCGTGTACCACAACAAAGAGCAGCCCCTGCTCGCCACAACCAGAAGAAAGCCTGAGTGCAGCAACGAAGACCCAACGCAGCCAAAAATAAATAAATAAATAAATAAAATAAATAAGACTCTACCTCCAAATACAGTCATTAAAAAAAAAAAACCAAAAACCTGCCTATACGTGGACCTGTGCAGTGCAAACCTGTGTTAGCCAAGGGTCCACTATAATTGCTAAAAATAGCATAATAAAATACATGTCTAGTGAAGAATAAAAGAGCTCTTTCAATAGCTGTAAAACAAGTGATAGAAACCCATTGTGTTTCAGTTTCCTTAAGAGTGTTATTTCTTTCTATATAATAAATAATGCTATGGTATTCAATGGATGGTGTATTAAATCTGATGGAACATGGCATTATTTCACATAAAAACAAGTTTAAAGGAAAAGAGGTTCCCAACACAGGGACAGTGCTCTGGCTCCTTCTCTCCACAATCTATTGGTTCTGCCTCCTCCAGGAAACATTCTTGTCACCTCAGGCTGGCTCCCCTCATAGTCACAAAATGGCTGCTGCTTCTCCAGTGATCGCATCAAAACACAACAGCCAGTGCCCAAAAAGGGGCTGTGTTTCTCCTGTGAATGAAAAATGTTGCCTGCCATATCAGTAAACAAAGGATGTTGCAGCCATCAAGCCACTACAGCCATCCTGGATGGTGAGCCCTGAGGAAGTTCAGGATGGAGACCAACGGGCTGCCCACTGCCAAGCCCTCAGCCCCTGCAGCCACCCCCAGCGGTGCATCCTGAGGGGACTCAGGATGGGAAAGAAACAGGATACTGGCCCTAGATAGCTAAAGGAAAGATTTCAATGAGCCCAGATTCTTGCACCTCCCCATACATAGAAAAGTGCTAAATTCATTAACTTGACATATCTGGTTTTCTTTAATTAACAGTAATCTTTTGATGTTCCGACTACCTGCTCTTTGTCACAAAACTCCTATATATCCTGTCTGAGAAGCTGCCTCCCAGGCTTGAAGTCCTCAGAAAGTCTGCCAAATAAAACATGATTCTCAACTTTTAGGTTGTGCATTTTTTTTTAGTCAACACTCCTTATAAGTGATAAAATCTTTCCCAGAAGCTCCTGCAGATTTCTCCTTCTGTCTCATTGGCCAAAATTTTGTCACATGCCCATGCCCATACCAATCATAGGCAGGGGGAACAAACCTACAAGGAATGGCTTAGACCCATCATGTCGCACCCCCTGGAGCTAGAGGTGAGGCCCATTCACTGAGCACAAGCAATGCAGAGGAGAGAGGCTATGGGAAAAATCAGGGTTCATGTGGAAAGAGCAGGTGGGCAAATGAATGCTGGGGAGCAACCAACAATGTCTGCCACCGATTCCTAATCACACCCACTGTGTTAGAGGTGCACTAATTCGACTCTCCGAGGGCAGCTTCATTTCTGAGTTCTTAAAGGAAGAAACATTTCAATGTAGTCAGTTTTCCCTTATTAAAAACTTCCATTGATTCCATTTTCATTTCAGCCTCAGACTCATCTTTCCCATATTTAATAATGATGCTTTTATTCCTAATGTATAAAAATTGCTCCTATTCCAGAGGAAAATTTTCAATAGCTGAAAATCTAAGTTTTGCTGTGTTTAGACCAACTGAGCCAAACGTAGACACATAGGGGAACACATATTTAAAGTTGTAAATTTGGACCAAAAGCATGTCATAATTGTTTATAGTTTAAATGTGCAGTGAATGAAAATAATCTTCATAATTCATTTAAAATACAATATCTTTCTACATTTTGGAATGCCAGTGCTTTGTGAGCTTTTGAGTAATATCGAAAGGTAAAATTACTCGCAGTTTGCCCTTGCAATTCTTGCTTCTCCATTTCTCAGTAGAATGTTCAGGTAACAAAATCCTTCTTCATCAAATAAAATATCTAATTTCATAAACTCTCTCTGACACAATCTCAACCCCACTCTGTAAAATCCCCAAATTATATATGATTTCCAAAACAGGGAGAAATTTGATCTGATAGAATAACAACAGCCTGCAGGAGAAAGCAGAAACAGTCGTGTGCTAAATTACAATCGTATTTCCTGGACAGATGCTTAGAAAGAGTCAGAATGCCCCATTTGGTATGCGGTTATCTGGCAAGTCACCCTAATCCTTCATGAGCAACTTTGTGTATTGACTGGATAGATGGATGACTATTTAATTATGCTGTTGAGAAAATACTTACTGCAAAGAATGTGCAATTCTTAATGATTATTGATGATTAGAAAAGTCAAATACCAAGTCAGAGTGAAAAGCTGAAATAAAGATCCTTGAAGAATACAACTAAGAAAGCAGAACTTGATGAAGTATGTTTTTGTTTTCTTTTTGACCATGCGGCATCTTAGTTCCCCGACCAGGGATGGAACCCATGCTCCCTGCAGTGGAAGCACGGAGTCTTAACCACTGGACTGCCACAGAAGTCCCAATGAAGTATGGTTGAATATTGTTAGATAGTTGATGAGAACAAAGACAAGGTTCTGATCTGTAGGTATTTGGGGGCTGAGTGTGTTATAAGTATGAAGGGGTGACCAGCAAGGGAACAAGAGGGAAAGAGGGAAGGAAAGAGGCAAGGACCGTCCTCTACGGAGCTCACGGGCTGGCATCATGTGCCTGGCATCGTGCTGGGCACTTTGGATTTATCCCAGGTCATCCCTCCAAATTCAATGAAGTGGGCATCGTGGTTGTTTCCATTTTGGAGATGAAGAAACTGAGGTCACAAGAGATTAAGACATTTGCCCAAAAGAGACGTTCCTGGTGGTCCAATGGTAAGGAATCCGCCTTCCAATGCAGGGGACGTAGGTTCAATCCCAGTTGGGGGAGCTAAGATCCCACATGCCGCACGGCAACTAAGCCCACACACCACAACTAGAGAGCCCGTGCTACAAACTACAGAGCCCATGTGCTCTGGAGCCCGTGCACCACAACTAGAGAGAGAAAAACCCACATGCCACTACTAGAGAGAAGCCCATGTGCTGCAACAAAGAGCCCGTGCCGCAGCGGAAGATCCCACATGCCTCAACAAAGACCTGATGCAGCCAAAAATAATAAATATTTTTTAAAAAGACATTTGCCCCAGGTAAATGGCAGAGACCACGGTTTAAAGCCAGATCCTTCTAACACCAGAGTCTCTGCTTTTGTCCCAGCAGCAGGATTTTTCAAATGTAGTGATGGGAGTAACACAATCTCCGAACCTGGGGGACCGGGGTGGGGTGTATATTGCCCAAATATACTCAAATGCTGAGATGCCCACTGTGCCCACCTTTTCCCAGTGCCTCCTGAGTTCCTCTCCTGGTGGGCAAAGGACTTAAGCTTTAGGGACCTTCACTGGGTGAATGACAAATACCTCGTCGTCTTGCCATAATAATTCGTGCAGAAGAGACGTCGGGATCAATGAGGAATCTTAGACCTCTCTTTTAAAAGTAGCTCAATTTTCATTTGGAAGGTGAAGAAACTTTTGAAGCTTCAATGTTGGTACAGGAGAGAATTTGTGATGATGAACTGATCTTCATTAAAAACACTAAGGCTCGTACCTCTACGTCATTCATCTTACTTGGGGCAAATGATTTCATGTGTGGCGAGATGGAGCACTCGTTACCTGATGCTCTTTGTGTGGTGAGTTTTGGAGTCAAAATCTGTGGGTCCGGGTAGAAGCAGATTGTAGAAGCAGCCCTTTCCGTATACCTTGAAAACTATGCAACCAGCATGGGCTCCCAGGAACAGCTTGCTCTTGCCGAGTTTGCAAGATCTCTTCTTGTTATTCCTAATGCTCTAGCAGTTAATGCTGCCCAAGACTCCACAGATCGGGCTGCAAAATTGAGAGCTTTTCACAGTGAGGCTCAGAACGCAAAAATCTAAAATGGCTCGGTCTTGACTTGGTCAGTGGTAAACCCTGAGACAACAAACAAGCAGGGGTGTAGGAACCAACCATAGACGAAGTTAAGAGTTTGAAATTTGCAACTGAAGCTGCAATTACCATTCTTCGAATTGATCTTATTAAATTACACCCAGAAGGCAAAGATGATAAGCATGGAGGTTATGAAGCTGCTGTTCACTCTGGAGCCCTTGATGACTGATCTGATTTCTTTTATTTATAACAATGTTAGATGCAATTTTCTCTTTTTTTTTTTTTGTGGTACGCGAGCCTCTCACTGTTGTGGCCTCTCCCGTTGCGGAGCACAGGCTCTGGATGTGCAGGCTCAGCAGCCATGGCTCACAGGCCCAGCCGCTCCACGGCATGTGGGATCTTCCCAGACCGGGGCACGAACCCGTGTCCCCTGCATCGGCAGGCGGACTCCCAACCACTGCGCCACCAGGGAAGCCCCTTAGATGCAGTTTTCTTGTACCTCGGGTATTACACGTTAAAGTGCAACAAGCTGTCAAAAAATAAATACAAGTAGCTCAATTTTCAAATTTATTAAAATGATTCACTGGAAATATCAGAGAAAATATGCTAAATTAAAATTTTAAGGAATTCTTACAGGTCACATGATTTCTATTGAGATACCAAATGATGGTGTGTGTTGTGTAATGAGACTGGCCGCCTGCCCTTCCTGGAGAGGGTATGAGGCAATGAAAGAGAACTAGACTCTTTCTAGGTCAGCCTCTGCCTGGGAGAGGAGCTGGGACAAGTTATTTCACCGTCTGCCGTCGACTTCTTCATCCATGAAAAGACAGTCAGTCTCACACTGCTCACAGGTGATTGGGAGCCTGATGAAACCCATGTTCCAGCCAGATCTAAACCATCGCAAAACCCCTGGGAAGCTCCTCTGTGGCTTTTCTTGCAGCCAGGATTGTTCATTAACAAAACATTCGCAGCTGATAAGATGTTCAAAACAGTATTTACAGATTTTAAGGTTTTCAAAATAGAGATAAATATATAACAATAAATTTCTATGCACTATGACTTAAAATAAGCTAATACCATGACAGTTAGTAGCCAACTCACAAATATTTGGGGGCTACACTTTAGCTTCCTTCAAACTGTATCTGTGATGTGAAATAATTGCATTTATTTATTGCCAAGCTAATATGCTCCTTCCTCCTGCACATAGAAATATTTTCCTTTAAATATTTGGAGCAGGGGTGTATACACTTCTGAGCCTTTTAACAAATGATCATTAACATTGATCTATGTTATTAATCATTTCTTCACAGATTGTTTTATTGGCCACAGAGTATTCCATCATCTAAATGGGCCATGATTATTTAACTAGTCCCAACTATTGGACCCTTAGGTCAGCACTGATTTTTCATGATTATAATTAACCTATGACAAACATTCTTATATAAAAAATGTTGTACATGTCTCTGATAAATTCCTTAGGAGTAGAATATCTGGGTCAAAGGGAATGGATGACTTTAAGGTTTTTGGAAGATATTGCCAAACCAATTTACACTCTTCTCAATGAGTATTAAGGGGCTGGGCTCCCCTTTTTTTTTTTTTTTTTGTCCTCACCAATATTGGGTTTTGTCACTTAAAAAAAAATCTTTAAAATTTGAGAGACAGTAAATGTTAGAAAATATCTGTCTCATATCTTTTTCTGTTTTAATAAGTACAGTATGTAGAACATAAGAGTCTTGACTAGGCTCAGTTGTGGTTCTGAGGCGCATATTTCTGTGTACTGCTCCGTGGAGGTGGTCTGATGAGTTATAGTATGCAGGTTGTACGTAAAGAAAGCTTCGTGACTCAGAACAAACCCTGTGTTGAAGAGTTAACAGTGAGGAGGCTTGGGTTCTGGTTTTAACCAGCCGCGTTTCCTTAGGCAAGTGTTATATCCTTAGGCATTTACCTTAAATACCTCAGAGGAGCCAGTAGTATGCTTGTCTGTGTGTGCAAGGTAACTTGAGTCTGTGTCCTGAGGAGTCTCCCTCTAGAGGCCATGACAGCAAGCACTTTGAACATTGCCTTCTCAATCAGTACCAGAGGGCTAATTCATTAGCAGAAGAAATGTCAGAAATAATTCTTAATTGGTGAAATGGATGATGTGCAAGATATGAAGCTGACAAGTAAGATTGTACAAGTGTCTGTCTGCCTTTTTTTTGAACAATGTAAGAAGTAAGCTCTGTAGCTAAATGTTTCTGGGTTACGCCCTGTCTAGAACTACATGCATTCCAAAATCTTACACTTAACTCACGATTTAGTTGCTTGATCTAGCTAGAGGGGTAGCTGATTAGGTCATTATAATTTAGGTGCTCTTGTCCCAGAGAGAAACTTTCCTGAGAAGGTTCCTGTAGGGTGCCAGGGTGGATGGGAGGGGGCACCCCACTGAGCTTCTAGAAACATGTTTTGGACTCCTGTGGTGTCTGTCTTTCTTATGTCAGAATTTAATTGTAACATAACATCTGGTCGTGTGGTTGTAGGGAGGGACACCTATCACTTCTGACTTAACCTGTTTGAAATATTTTCCTCACATGAGTCACAGGAAATGGACTTAATTATTTCTGACTTCCCAACTAGTTCTAAAAGTTCTAGATTATGTGTATAAAGAATGTTGCATTAGATTCAGATGACCTAGCATCTTCATCCAATAGCAAGGGAATATTATTTATAATATTTAATGTTAATTAATTATTTATTTTTTGGTTGCATTGGGTCTTCGTTGCTGTAAGCAGGCTTTCTCTAGTTGAGGTGAGCACGGGCTACTCTTCGTTGCAGTACGTGGGCTTCTCACTGCAGTGTCTTCTGTTGTTGCAGACCATGGGGTCTAGATGAGCGGGCTTCAGTAGCTGTGGCATGCAGGCTCAGTAGTTGTGGCTCGCAGGCTCTAGAGCACAGGCTGAGTAGTTGTGGCTCATGGGCTTAGTTGCTCCACGGCATGTGGGATCTTCCCAGACCAGGGCTCGAACCTGTGTCCCCTGCACTGGCAGGTGGATTCTTAACCATTGCACCACCAGGGAAGCCCTTAATATTAATTTTAATAATACTTAATAGAAGGAGATGAAAAGGAAAATTGAAGTGCAGAGAGATTAAATAGATGAGCCAAGTCCTTCTTTGCTCCAAAATTCATGCTCTTTCTCCTGTAATACCTGATACCCTTTGGTTATAGATCGAATTGTGTTCCCCCCTTTAAAGTCTTATGTTGAAACCCTAACCCTTAATGTAACTGTATTTGTACATAGGGCCTTTCAAGAACTAATTAAGGTTAAATGAGGTCATCAGTGTGGGGCCCTAATCCAATATGACCAGTGTCCTTATAAGAAGAGGAAGAGACACCAGGGATGCACATACCCAGAGGTAAGATCACATGAGGACACAGTGAGAAGGTGGCATCTGCAACCAAGGAGAGAGGCCTCAGGAGACACCAAACTTGCCAACACGTTGATCTTGGACTTGCAGCCTCCAGAACTGTGAGGGAATAAATTTCTGTTGTTCAAGCCACCCAGTCTGTGATATTTTTTTATGGCAGCCCTAGTAGACTGATATACCCTTAACTCTCTGGAGATGGGGCAGAAAGATACTAAAGAGGATGATTTTGGTGAGCCTCATGCTGAGAAAAGAACAAAAGTGGCAGGCGAAGGGATTTTCTGAAAGGAATCAGCAACGACAATATTCTGAGATTATGGAGTTTTGTAACCTACGTATGTATATATTTTCCCTCTGCTCCCAAGGAGGCTCCCAAGGCAGTAGCCCAAGGAGGTGCACCCAGGACCTGTGAGGACCACGGGGAGTGTTGGGTGGCTGGGGATGGGGGAGAGGAAAATAAATAAAGGGAGCCCTCTTAGCAAGTTTCACCTACTTAACAATTTTGCGTTGGGTGGAGCTGAACTAATTTTTTTGTTTGTTTGTTTGTTTTTGTTTTGCGGTACGCTGGCCTCTCACTGTCGCGGCCTCTCCCGTTGCGGAGCACAGGCTCTAGACGCGCAGGCTCAGCGGCCATGGCTCACAGGCCCAGCCGCTCCGCGGCATGTGGGATCTTCCCGGGCCGGGGCACGAACCCGTGTCCCCTGCATCGGCAGGTGGACTCTCAACCACTGCGCCACCAGGGAAGCCCGAGCTGAACAAATTTTAACCTTACATGGTAATGCCAACGAGGAAAGAAACCAGAACTAGGAAGCCAAGCAGTTTCTCAGCACTGTCTGTCTCCTTACCCATCTTTTCCCTGGGAGCCCTACAGCAGGAAGAGTTTGGTTGACACTGCTATGAAATCAACATAGAAACTAAGTGCAGTCCATAACCATGGAAATGAGGTTTGCTTCTGATGAACCAAAATGCTCATAGAAGTGAAATGCACTGTCAGCAGATCCATTACCAAGAAGTGTCTTGGGTAATGACACTCTGATGCATCAGTCAAGGCATGATGGTGCTTTTCCTGGCTCTATCCAAGTGCCTGTCTCTCTCCACGAGAAAAGTATCCACTCCTCATGTCTGCTCTGTAGACAGGGAAGGGAGGAGGAGAACTAAGCAATTACTTTGGAAATGGCTCCCAAAGGTAAAGAACCTCTGTTCTCAGGAGCAGCTAGCCATTTGGCTCCGGGTGATTTAACACCAATTGACTTGAGAGATTTTTAAGATTCCTTCCAGCACTTTGGTTTTGTGCCCCTAATTTCTAAGGAAAATGTTCACTGATGCACAGACCTCACTTCTAATTTGATGTGATGCCAGTTTGTGAAGTTATACCTGCTGTTGGACACACAGCCTTATGTGCCTTCCATGATGGTGATTTTTTTTAAAACCCCAGACCTAAACACAGCTGTTGGTATTGAAATCAGTTTTAGTTCATCTCGCTTTCTATCTGTTCAATTACAGGTAACCTTTAGATGGTGGAAGATCTCTCTGAGGAGTGAGTATAGATCAACAAAACCTGGAGAAACAAAAGAAACTCATGAAGACTTCCTAAGGAACTCACATCTTCAGGGTAAGGAAGGGGACATATTATGTATACTTGCTGCTCTTAAGTTCTCTTTAGTTAGTGACAGATTTTGTCAGTGAAGTATCCAGTATCTCATCATTTGAAATGATATGTAATTATGTACTTAATTGGATATAACAGATATGATAGAACATTGGGATCTTAAAAGGCAGAAAATCGTTAACATATCCTGAAATTTCTTTTGGGAAAAAATCTTTAAGCATTTAAGTTTCCAGGTTAACGTGTAGATTTCATTAATAATCTTAAATCATGTAGTAAATATAAATTTTTAACTCAATATTTAATTAAAACGGGTTTCCTTTAGTTAAAAATAAGTTAAAAGATTATTCAATGATGGCTGTAAAGCAATTACACTCCAATAAAGATGTTAAAAAAAAAGATTATTTAAAAACATAATCAAATTATGAGACTTCCCTGGTGGCGCAGTGGTTAAGAATCCACCTGCCAAAGCCTGGGACATGGGTTTGAGCCCTGGTCTGGGAAGATCCCACATGCCGTGGAGCAACTAAGCCCGTGCACCACAACTACTGAGCCTGTGCTCTAGAGCCTGCGAACCACAACTACTGATCCGGCGTGCCACCACTACTGAAGGCTGTGCTCCGCAACAAGAGAAGCCACCGCAGGGAGAAGCCCACACACCACAACGAAGAATAGTCCGCACTCGCCACAACTAGAGAAAGCCCAGGCACGTAGCAACGACGGCCCAACGCAGCCAAATAAATTAATTAATTAATTAAAAAATTCAAATTATCAATTGTTTGAATTCTTATGCATTTTGGCATTCATTTAAAATCTCTACCATTTCTTTTAATATCAAGGTTTTCATGAGAAGCAGTCTTAATCAAGTAGCATTTGGACTTAATAATAGAAATTGCCCTTCAATTTCCCCTTTGTTTTTTTCTTTCTCAGTGCGAAGATTTCAAACATAAAGTGTAGACAGAATGTTTTTTTAAAAAACTCCCATGTACCCATAACCCAGTTCAATAATACTCAAAATGTGGCCAAAAATGTACACAGACCTACTGTTCTCAGGGCCAGGTTAGAATCTCTGCTGCCTCTGCCGGGTTCTGTAACCCCCTCCGTGAGCCCATTTCCTCCTCATATCTGAGGGTCAAATGCTTACTCGATGTGGTCGCTTTGAGCTTTCAATGACCTGACACATGAAAGGTATTTAGAAAGGCGCACAATAGAGAATCAGCTCTTAATCGTTGTTTGCTGTTATTAAGTTTAGGATGTTTGGATTTATTTTGCCCCACCCCCTACTTATCATATTCCCAAGATCCCCCCAAAGTTTTTTCATCCAAAGTCTTCTCTTGCTAACATCCTAAACACTAGCAGCACGTTTCTAGAAATCCGGGTCAGCCTTGGTGTCAGTCCTGACAGAGGACAAGAACCGTGTTCTCTTGCTTCCTTGGCCTCTCAGCAACACTAATTCAGGGGTGACGTTTTCTTCCCTGGCTTCCGGGAGCACCTCGGTCTTGGTCCTCCTCTTGCCTCACCGGCGTCTTCTTGGTCTCCTTGCTGGGTCCTTCTCATATCTCCAGATCTAAATGTTGGGGCCCAGGGTTCAGCTCTAGTGCCTCTTCTTTTGTCAGTCTGTACTTACCCCCTGGGGAATCAGATCCAGTGTCTGGCTTTAAATGCTGCCCATAAGGGGATGAGTCCCAAATTGGTATCTCCAGCCTGCACCTCTCCCCGGAACTCCACACTCAGATATTTATCTAGCTGCCCCCTTGGTATCTGCACTAATGTGTCTAACAGGCTCTCAAAGGTAACGTGTCCAAAAATAGCTCCTGATCCTTCCTCTGCCAAAAAATAAGGCCCCAAATCCTAGAGGTATCCTTGGTTCCTTTCTTTCTCTTACATGTTCGATCTAATCCTTCAACAAAACCAGAATCTGAACTGTGTTCCTCTGTGTGCATGCCCCTCCCTGGGGTCTCTCTGTGTGTCTGAATTTCCTCTTCTCATAAGAATACTAGTCATGGGACTTCCCTGGTGGTCCAGCAGCTAAGACTCTACGCTCCAAATGCAGGGGCCCCGGGTTCCATCCCTGGTCAGGGAACTAGATCCCATATGCCACAACTGAGAGTTTGCATGCCAAAACTAAGACCAGGCACAGCCAAATAAATAAATATATATTTTTTAAAGAGTACTAGTCAGGGCTTCCCTGGTGGCGCAGTGGTTGAAAGTCCGCCTGCCGATGCAGGGGACATGGGTTCCTGCCCCGGTCCGGGAGGATCCTGCATGCCGCGGAGCGGCTGGGCCCGTGAGCCATGGCCGCTGAGCCTGCGCGTCCGGAGCCTGTGCTCTGCAACGGGAGAGGCCACAACAGTGAGAGGCCCGCATACCGCAAAAAAAAAAAAAAAAGTACTTGTCAGATTGGATTAGAGCCCACCTATATGACCTAATTTAACCTAATTACCTCTTTATTTATTTTATTTTATTTTATTTTTTTAGTGTTTCCATTAGTCTTTCAAATACTCTTCCTATAAAGGCCCATCTCCCAGGAGAGTCACAGGCAAAGGTACTGGGGTTTAGGACTTACATATATGAATCTGGGGGAGGTGAGGAGGGCACAATTCAGCCGATAACAAAATTTGTACTTTCCAGGTAGCAAAAGTCCTATAATCTGTAAGCAGAGTGTATCTTTATTAAGTTAATAATTAATGATTATATTGGTTTCCTATTGCTGGTGTAACAAATTACCACGAATTTAGTGGCTTAAATGATAAAAATGTATTACCTTACATTTTTGGAGTGCCTAAGTGTCACTGGGCTAAGATCGAAGTGTTGGTAGGACTGTGTTCCCTCTGGGGGCTCTAGGGGAGGGTCCATTTCCTTGCCTTTTCCAGGTTCTAAAGGCTGCCTGTTCCTTGGCTCATGGTCTCTGCCATCATCTTCAAAGCCAGCAATGGGCAGTCCAGTCTTTCTCATCCTGACACTGCTTTTGGGTTCACATCTCTTTCTCTGACTCTGACCCTTCTGCCTCCCTTTTCTCCTTCTAAGAACCCTTATGATTATGTTGGGCCCACCCAGTTCATCCAGGGTTATCTCGCTATCTCAAGATCTTTAATCACATCTGCAAAGTCCCTTTTGCCATGTAAGGTCACAGGTTCTGGAGATTAGGATGTAGGACATCTGAAGGGGTGGGGAAGACTGGCAGCATTATTCTGCCTACCACGATGATATATGTCACAACCACCTAAATTATAAAATCAAAAACATTGCTGATCTTTTTTCTAGATTTCTTTTTTTTGTTTGTTTGTTTGTTTGTTTTTTGGCCACACAGCACGGCATGTGGGATCTTGGTTCCCCGACCAGGGATCAAACCTGCGCCCCCTGCATTGAAAGCGTGGAGTCTTAACCACTGGACCACCAGGGAAGTCCCAGATTTGTTTTTTTTGTTTTTGTTTTTTTTGGCGGCTCAGGCTCAGCGGCCATGGCTCACGGGCCCAGCCGCTCCACGGCATGTGGGATCTTCCCGGACCGGGGCACGAACCCGCGTCCCCTGCATCGGCAGGCGGACTCTCACCCACTGCGCCACCAGGGAAGCCCCCAGATTTGTATTTTTAAAAGACAAAAATCATATATTTATTATTTTAAAAGTCATCCCTACACTACAAAGTATAGAGAACTCTTAGCATGGCAATTAAGGGTGTTGCTTAATACAGACTACCTCTGTTCAAACTCTGGCTCCAAATCCATTAGGTATGTAACATAGGGCAAATTATTTATTTCTTTCTTTATTTTCTTGGCTGTGTCGGGTCTTAGTTGCGGCACGCAGGGTCTTCATTGAGGCATGCGGAATCTTTCATTGCAGTGAGGGCTCTTCGCTGCGATGTGCGGGCTTCTCTGTAGTTGTGGCGTGCGGGTTTTTTTCTCTCTCTAGTTGTGGTGCGCAGGCTCCAGGGTGCATGGGCTCTGTAGTTTGCAATACGCGGCTCTCTCATTGAGGTGCACAAGCTCAGTAGTTGTGGTGCATGGGTTTAGTTGCCCCACGCATGTGGGATCTTAGTTCCCTGACCAGGGATTGAACCCGAGTCCCCTGCATTGGAAGGCGGATTCTTTACCACTGGACCACCAGGGAAGTCCCTGGGCAAATTATTTAATCAGTTTGGATCTCAGTTTCCTCAACGGTCGATAATGGAAATAATAATAGCATCTACTTCATAGGGTCCTTATGAAGATTAATTGAATGAAGTGCTTAGAATTTGTCTAGCATATGATAAGAACTCAGTAAATTCTAGCTATTACAAGTTTTAAAATTTTTTAAGTTTTTTTTATTTTTTGGGCTGTGTTTGGTCTTTGTTGCTGCACGGGCTTTCTCTAGCTGCAGTAAGCGGGGGCTACTCTTCATTGCGGTACGCAGTCTTCTCATTGTGATGGCTTTTCTTGTGGAGCATGGGCTCTCGGCCCCCAGACTTCAGTAGTTGCAGCACGTGGGCTCAGTAGTTGTGGCTCACGGTCTCTAGAGTGCAGGCTCAGTAGTTGTGGCTCACGGGCTTAGTTGCTTCATGGCATGTGGGATCTTCCCAGACCAGGGCTTGAACCCACGTCCCCTGCATTGGCAGGAAGATTCTTAACCACTGGGCCACCAGGGAGGTCCCTAATGGGCATTTTCAAAAGCCTTTAGGTACATTCTGGGACGTGTTTATCTTTGCACAATTATGTGAGAATGTCAATAGCATAGATTCTTAGTTGTAGAATTGCTAGGTCCAAAGATATTTACATTATAAATTTTGATAGGTACGGAGTATATTATTTGAGGGGTGAATTCTTGAAAACCTTGTGTAAGTCAAGGTTAACTTGACAAAGATGGTATTTCTGTTAACCAGCTTGAGTAGCACTGTCAAGGATGTAGCACAAATGCCATCTACAACTCATTTGACCTCTGTAATTATGCCAACTTTATAATTATGCTATTTTTGAAAGAATTTTAAGTTGAGTGATTTACATTATTTCCATGTTTGTTCATAAAATGAGACTTCATTAATATTTTGATGTCACCATATTTCAATTCTGACTGACAACTTAAATAAGATGCCAGTCACTTCGCTATACTCACAAATTGCTCTCCCAAAAAGTGTGTATTAAATATTAAACTACTGAATATTAATATAACCATCCAACAGGATATTAAGGGGTAAGTTTTCTTACCCCTTTGCCATCATTAATTAGATATTGTTACTCTTTTTAATCTGTTCCAGTCTGATGGTGAAAATAGTATCATGTTTAATTAGCATTTTCCTGAAAACTAGTAAAAATCCCATCATGTTTAATTGCCATTTATATTCTTTTTGTAACTTGCCTGGTTATACTCTTTGCCCATTTGTCTATGAAGTTTGATTTTTTTTCTCTGAGACCTTTAAAAGTCTGAGAAAACATCTATAGATATTTCCCCCCTAAGCTAAATAGATTGGAACAACCAGAAAATTAGCTATAGGAAATATTTTTTAAAATTTAATTTACGGCAAAAATGTGCCTGTATAAACTCAATTGAAAGTGCTCACTCATGGACTGAGGTTGAATCCAACCTAAAAATAAGTTGTTTTCCAACTTGTATCCATTTTATAAGTTGTTGTCCATTTTTAAGTTGGTTGCTTAGATCTTCAATGAGTTATAAGTGGTGGTTAGGTATATAGGCCAATCCACAAAAATCTCTGTGATAAAACCAAATGACCTCAACAACCATATTTCCTGAACCAAATGACAAAGTTTTTTTTTATTTCTGCTATTGCATATGAAAGGAAATGTGGGAGATACAGTTTAGATGTCAAAGAATTGAAATTTCCATGGATGTTTAGATGATTTATTGGGAGAATGGGACAATGTTTGAAATGGGAACTATAATGGAAAATTGATATTATTAATAAATACTAATATCCTGAAATATTGGCCTGAGTTATACATCCTAAGAATATTGGTATGCCAGGAATCAGAAAGTGGGAAAGAATGGTCCTTACCTTCCTCCCAAATTTGGCTGGCCGCATGCCATGGATCCATAATCCATTTTCTCTAGGTCTTTTCTTGAGGCCCATATCTCAGCCTTTGACCAGGGATTTCATTTTCTCATGCTTAGCTACCATTTCTTAGTCTATTCTTCTTCTCTTTACTCTCCCTAACCATCTGCTCCTTGTCTTCAGCCTGAATCTCTAGAATTTCTAGAGACCTGGGGTCGGGTTCTATGGGTAAGGGGTTAGGTGGGAGAGGGGCAGAAGCATGGGAGCCTGCTCTGGGCTACAGAGCAGGGAAGACAGATCTAAGTAAGGCTCTCATATTTTATCATTTTTTATTAACTTTTGAGATATGAAAAAAAAACCCACAAATAAATGCATGTAGTAAAATAAAAGATGATTCAGTTTAAAAAGGATAGGTATAGACCACCAGAGGGCAGACAGCAGAAGCAAGAAGAACTAAAATCCTGCAGCCTGTGAAACAAAAACCACATTCACAGAAAGACAAGATGAAAAGGCAGAGGGCTGTGTACCAGATGAAGGAACAAGATAAAACCCCAGAAAAACAACTAAATGAAGTGGAGATAGGAAACCTTCCAGAAAAGGAATTCAGAAAAATGATAGTGAAGATGATCCAGGACCTCAGAAAAAGAATGGAGGCAAAGATCAAGAAGATGCAAGAAATGTTTAACAAAGACCTAGAAGAATTAAAAAACAATCACCTAGAAGAATTAAAAAACAAACAAACAGAGATGAGCAATACAATAACTGAAATGAAAAATACACTAGAAGGAATCAGTAGCAGAAAAACTGAGGCAGAAGAACGGATAAGTGACCTGGAAGACAGAATGGTGGAATTCACTGCCATAGAACAGAATAAAGAAAAAAGAATGAAAAGAAATGAAGACAGCCTAAGAGACTTCTGGGATAACATTAAACGCAACAAAATTTGCATTATAGGGGTCCCAGAAGGAGAAGAGAGAGAGAAAGGACCCGAGAAAATATGTGAAGAGATTATAGTCGAAAATTTCCCTGACATGGGAAAGGAAATAGCCACCCAAGTCCAGGAAATGCAGAGAGTCCCAGGCAGGATAAACCCAAGAAGAAACAAGCCAAGACACATAGTAATCAAACTGACAAAAATTAAAGGCAAAGAAAAGTTATTGAAAGCCAAAAGGGAAAAACAACAAATAACATACAAGGGAACTCTCATAAGGTTAACAGCTGATTTTTCAGCAGAAACTCTACAAGCCAGAAGGGAGTGGCATGATATATTTAGAGTGATGAAAGGGAAGAACCTACAACCAAGATTATTCTACCCGGCAAGGATCTCATTCAGATTCAGTGGAGAAATCAAAAGGTTTACAGACAAGCAAAAGCTAACAGAATTCAGCACCACTCAACCAGCTCTACAACAAATGCTAAAGGAACTTCTCTAAGTGGGAAACACAAGAGAAGAAAAGGACCTACAAAAACAAACCCATAACAATTAAGAAAATGGCAATAGGAACATACATATCGATAATTACCTTAAACGTGAATGGATTAAATGCTCCAACCAAAAGACACAGGCTCCCTGGATGGACACAAAAACAAGACCCATCTATATGCTGTCTACCGGAGACCCACTTCAGACCTAGGGACACATACAGACTGAAAGTGAGGGGATGGAAAAAGATATTCCATGCAAATGGAAATCAAAAGGAGGCTGGAGTAGCAATACTCATATCAGATAAAATAGACTTTAAAATAAAGACTGTTACAAGGGACAAGGAAGGACACTACATAATGATCAAGGGATCAATCCAAGAAGAAGATATAACAATTATAAATATATATGCACCCAACATAGGAGCACCTCAATGCATAAGGCAACTGCTAACAGCTATAAAAGAGGGAATTGACAGTAACACAATAATAGTGGGGGACTTTAACACCTCACTTACACCAATGGACAGATCATCCAAACAGAAAATTAATAAGGAAACACAAAACACAATAGATGACACAATAGACCAGATAGATTTAATTGATATTTATAGGACATTCCATCCCAAAACAGCAGATTACACTTTCTTCTCAAGTGCATACGGAACATTCTCCAGGATAGATCACATCTTGGCTCACAAATCAAGCCTCAGTAAATTTAAGAAAATTGAAATCATATCAAGCATCTTTTCTAACCACAATGCTATGAGGTTAGAAATCAATTACAGGGATAAAAACATAAAAAACACAAACACATGGAGGCTAAACAATACGTTACTAAATAACCAAGAGATCACTGAAGAAATCAAAGAGGAAATCAAAAAATACCTAGAGACAAATGACAGTGAAAACATGATCCAAAACTTATGGGATGCAGCAAAGCAGTTCTAAGAGGGAAGTTTATAGCAATATAAGCCTACCTCAAGAAACAAGAAAAATCTCAAATAAACAATCTAGCCTTACACCTAAAGGAACTATAGAAAGAAGAACAAATGAAGCCCAAAGTTAGTAGAAGGAAGGAAATCATAAAGATCAGATCAGAAATAAATGAAATAGAAACAAAGAAAACAATAACAAAGATCAATAGAACTAAAAGCTGGTCTTTGAGAAAATAAACACAATTGATAAACCATTAGCCAGACTCCTCAAGAAAAAGAGGGAGAGGACTCAAATCAATAAAATTAGAAATGAAAAAAAAAAAGTATAGGTATAGGATAAAAACAAGTTTCCTTCTGATCCCATGTTCCCATTTCCCATGACAACCATCATTAACAGTTTCATATATATCCTTTGAGAAATGGTCTATGCATATATACAAAATATGTTAACACAAAAAGAAGAATCTTATACATTATGTTCTATACCTTTCCCTTTAAAAGTTTTTAAATTCAGAAGTATCTTAAACCTGCATAAAAGAACAGAAGATAATATTATAAATACCCAAAACGACTAACATAAGATTTTAAAATTTGTCATGTTTACTTCATTTTATTCAAATTATCAAATATGTTGGTGTTGATAATGGTAATTTGTTCTTTCTTTTTTTTCTTGATCAATCTTGTTAGAGGTTTATTTATTTTTTATTTAGTTTTTGAAAGAACTAAATTTTAGCTCTGTTGATTTTCTCTGTTTTTATTATTGGTCTGTGTTCATACCTATATTATTTCCTTCTTCCTACTTTTCTTAGGTCTGATTCGTTGTTCTTTTCCTAGCTGCTTGAGATGAAAGCTTATTGGTTTTAGCCATTTTTGCCCTAAATTTCCCATAAGTGCTACTGTAGCTATATTAGATAAGTTTTGATAAGTTGTGTCTTTATTCTCATTCAGTTTAAAATATTTTCTAAGTTCCCTTTTGATTTCTCTTTGATCCATTGATTATTTAGAAACATTTTACTTGAGTTCCAAGTAGCTGGGAAGTTTTTAGTTATATTTTTTTCTTGATGTCTAGCTTAATTGCATGTGATCAGAAAATCTACTCTGAATGGTTTTAATTTTTTTGAATTGTTTTAATTTTTGTCATCCTTTCTCAGGGCCATAAGAATCTTCTTTTTATTATCCCAGTTTTAATATACATGCTGTTGAACTGAGCACCATATTTACTTAATGTCTTTTAAAAGCATTTAAAAATTACATACAATATATACTCAAATTTCTGCCCCTCACCTATTTTTCCTCTATTCCCTTCTACTAACTGTTCTGAAATTGGTATCATTGCCAAGCACGTTTTATTTTACAGAGTCACAAATACATAAATAACATATACTAGGGAGTGCGGGCTGCACTCGGGCTCGGGGGCAGGCCTGACTGCACGGCCGGGCCGGGGACCTGTATCCGCCAGCGAGCAGGGCTGACTTCTTCGGCTTCGTGAGACCCCAGGCTTCGTGAGACCCCAGGCGGGACGCCAGTCCCCTCCTGAATGAAGGTCTAACTGCCGGTCCTGCTGGCTGCCCTCCTGGGTGTGGAGCGAGCCCACTCCCTGCTGTGTTTCTCTTGCGTGAATAAGAACAGCAACTGGTACTGCCTGAGGCCCACCGACTGCTCCGATACGGACAGCTACTGTGTGACTACCTCTGCATCCGCTGGCATCGGGAACGTGGTGGACTTTGGCTACACCCTGAGCAAGGGCTGCTCCCGGATCTGCCCCATCCCAGCGTCAACCTCTGCGTGGCGTCCGTGGGCACCCACTGCTGCCAGAGCTCGCTGCGCAACATCAGTGCGCCGACGGTGGACTGCAGGCCAGTGCCACCCACCGTGCTGCTCAGCCTGCTGTCGGCTCTGCTGCGATTTGGCCTCTGACCGCCGGCACCCTGTGCCCGGCCCAGACTCCCAAAGCTCAGGAAGGAAAGTCCAGCCCCTCCCAGACCCAAGAGGATCTCGAAGCCTCCTCCTCTGATTCCTCACCCTGCTGATCCCACCCTCTAGGCCCTGTAGGTGCCCCCTGCACCCACACACCTGCCAGCTACCCTTGCTTCCCGGTCAGCCTTCCAGGGGGAACCTGGGAACGGAGCCCAAGGGTCCCGGAGTCATAACCGCGTCCTAGGGGCATGCTGCGAGGGCCACCTGGTCCCAGGCCTGCCCCTGTCCAGGCCCTGTCCGCCCGCAGGTGCAGAAGATGTGCTGTGTGGACAGGCGTGTGGTCCGTGTGCCCTGCTGGGCGTGGTGAGTGTGTGGCCGGGTCTTGGCCTGTGTCGGGGGGCGGGGATGGGAGTAAGCGTCAGGATCCCGGCATCCACAGCCCCTAGAGCCCCGAGCGCCAGCACAGAACCCCTTTCCCCTGGCATCTCCGCACACCACATTTCACTCACTTCAAGGGTAGCCTTTTGGAAGACAGGCCTTCCACTGTTTCTAGGTCTAGGCTGCTGACCCAGAAATCGCTCCCACCCTGAAATCCAGCTGCTCTCGGGCCCCCTCCCTCCACCGCCACACTGGAGCCCTCCTGTTGCTTCCGTGCCTCAAATTAACACAGATGTTCCCACACCCCCCAAAAATAATAATAATATATTTTACTTTTATATATTTTACATAAATGGTATACTGTATTGTTTTTCAAGTTTGTTTTATTATTGAACACTGTTTTTGAGATTTATCCATGTTGATATATGTATATCTAGTTCATTCATTTCAATGGCTTATGGTATTTTATATTACAAACCATAGTTCAATCATCTCCCCTACTGAGAGTAGTTAGGTGGTTTCCACTTTTTTGCAATAATAAATCTTCACTTATCCTTGTGCAATGTGTGAGCATTTCTCTAAGTTAGGCATGTAGCGGTGTTTGTTGAGTTGTAGGATATGTGCCTCTTCAAGTTTACTAGGTATTGACAGTCTGCTCCCCAAATGAGTTAAATCAATTTATATTCCCATTGGCATTTTATGAGGGAGTTGCTATTTTCCCACATTCTCACCAACATTTACTGTAATCAAAGATACATGTTATTCTTTGCCAAACTGGGTGTGTAAATTCCCTGATTAGTAATGAGGTTGAATACCCTTTCTTATATTTATTGACCAACTTTCTTCTGAGAATTGCTAATTCATCTTCTTTGCCTATTTCTTGTATTTGGTTGTTTACCTTTGTGTTGTTTGTAGAAACTTTTTCTTATTTTGAGTACCAATTCTTTGGTTTGGTTATATGTGCTACAGATATTTCACCAAGTTTGGGGTTTATCTTTTTACCTTGTTGATGAGTTTTTACCCATATAGAAGTTTATAATTTTAATGGCGTTCAAACTTGTCACTCTTTTAATATATGGCTTGTACTTTTGTGTTTTGTTTAAGAAATCTTTCCCTACCCTGATTTCATAAGGATGTACTCCTATGTTTTTAATTCTAAATATTTTATGACTTGTTTGTCATATTTGGTCTTTAACTTATCTCAAGTTTGTTTTTGGTTATGATGAGATGAAATATTATAATTTTTTTTCCTGTATGGTCTGTCAATATTCCCAGCACCATTTATAGGATAGTTTAGTTACCCTACACTGTTTTGTAATCCCATCCTTACATATCGCAGGTTCCAAGGTACATCTATCATTTCCAGGAATATTTAGTTCTATTGGTTGATTGTCTTACACCAACATTACACTGCTTTATTTTTAAATTTTTTTAAACCTTTTATTTTATATTGGAGTATAGTTGATTAACAATGTTATGTTAGTTTCAGGTGTACAGTAAAATGATTCAGGTATACATATACATGTATGTATTCTTTTTCAAATTCTTTTCCCATTTAGGTTGATCAGCATCATTTTTCAGTAAAATTTCTTAACTTTTGTATGTTGATATTTAGATCATCTGCAGTTGCAGTAATGGCAGTTTTTCCTTGCCTTCTAACCCTGATACTTCTTTTTTTTTTTTTTTTTGCGGTACACGGGCCTCTCACTGTTGCGGCCTCTCCCGTTGCGGAGCACAGGCTCCGGACACACAGGCTCAGCATCCATGGCTCACGGGCCCAGCCGCTCCGCGGCATGTGGGATCTTCCCGGACTGGGGCACGAACCCGTGTCCCCTGCATCGGCAGGCGGACTCTCAACCACTGCGCCACCAGGGAAGCCTCCTGATATATCTTTGTGTCTTCTTTTTTTTTTTTCTCCGCCTCCAAAACAATGTTGAATAGAAATGGTGAGAGTAGACATTCTAGTCTTAAGCCTGACATTAAAGGCCACATAAAATCACCATTAGGAGGTGCACTATGGAGAAAACCGCTTGCTTCAATCCTAGTTCTCACTGTGTGACATTGAGCAAAAGCCACTTAAACTCTCTGTTCCTCATCTTTGTCTTTATAAGAGGGAAATCATAATAGTACCTGTCTCACAGAGTTACTATGAGGATCGAATGATGGTATGTATGTATGATACACACACTATATACATACAAATTAGAGCAGTACATGGCGAATATTGAATAGTAAACAAATCCATGTGTTATTATCATTGATACTATTATTAGGTTTTTGGTAACTAGCCTGTGTCAGGTTTATCAGGTTAAAGACATTCCCTTTTATTATAGTTTTCTAGGAGTTTTTCTTCATAAATAGATGTTAGAACTATATGAAATAATTTTTAAAATTTATTTATTTTTATTTATTTATTTTTGGCTGCGTTGGGTCTTTGTTGCTGTGCGCGGGCTTCCTCTAGTTGTGGTGAGCTGGGGCTACTCTTTGTTGCGGTGCGCAGGCTTCTCATTGAGGTAGCTTCTCTTGTTGCAGAGCATGGTCTCTAGGCACGGGGGCTTCAGTAGTTGTGGCACGGGGACTCAGTAATTGTGGCTTGTGGGCTCTAGAGCACAGACTCAATAGTTGTGGCGCACGGGCTTAGTTGCTCCACGGCATGTGGGATCTTCCAGGACCAGGGCTCAAACCCATGTCCCCTGCATTGGCAGGCGGATTCTTAACCACTGCGCCACCAGAGAAGTCCCCGAAATAATTTTTCTACATTTTTGAGATTATCATTTTTTCCTGTTATTTGTGTTTTTTTCCATTTAAAGAAAATATTTAATTTTCAAAAAGTGTGTAAAACTCCTTACATAGTCAAATGGTTTTTTTTAATTGGAGTATAATTGCTTTACAATGTTGTGTTATTTTCTGCTGTACAATGAAGTGAATCAGCTATATGCATACCTGTATCCCCTCCCTCTTGGACCTCCCTCACCCTGCCATCCCATCCATCTAGGTCGTCACAGGGCACCAACCTGATTTCTCTGTGCTGTACAGCAGGTTCCCACTAGCTATCTATTTTACACATGGGAGTGTATTTATGTCAAACTTAATCTCCCAATTCGTCCCACCCTCTCCTTCCCCTCCGTGTCCACATGTCCATTCTCTACATCTGCATCTCTATTCCTGCTCTACAAATAGGTTCGTCTGTACCATTTTTCTAGATTCTACATATATGTGTTAATATACAGTATTTGTTTTTTTCTTTCTGGCTTACTTCACTCTGTATGACAGACTCTGGGTCCATCCACATCTCTGCAAATGACCCAATTTCGTTCCTTTTTATGGCTGAGTAATACTACAACACGGTGAATAATATTAATATATCTTCCAAAGTTATTCCATCCTTGGACCCCAGGATTAACTCTGCTGCTCACAATTTATTTTTTTAAATGTGTTGATAGATTCAATTTCCTAATACTTTATTTATAATTTTTGCCATGTGTGTTCCTAAATGATGTTTCGTATGCAGTTTTCCTTTTGCCTACCATCATTGCTAGTTAGAGCAACCTCCTGATTTGAACTGGGAGTTTCATTCTATTTCTGTTTTTTGGAACAAATGATATAAGATCTGGATTGTCTGTTCTTTGAGAGTTTATAAAGCCAACCTGTAAATCAGTGTGGACCTGAAGTTTTACTTGAGGTGTTTTTTTTTTTCAAATCAAACAGTGGATTCAATTTATTTACTAGTTATAGTCTCTCAGGTTTTCTATTTCTTCTTGAGTCAGAATTAGTAAATTACATATTTCTGGAGGATTGCCCATTTGTCTGATTTTGTGTTAATTGGTGTCATGTGTTTCTAAGTCCCTGTTGTAGTTAATTTTTTCATTTCTCATAGGACTGAGTTATGCTTTTGTCCTTTTTTCTTGTTTATTCTTGAAAGTTTATCCATTTTATTAATCATTTGAAAAATTAATTTTTTGGCTTCCTTGATCATCTATAATGTTTGTTTTCTACTTTATTAATTTTAGCTCTTATCTTTGTATTTTCTTCTAATTTGGGGAAGTAATCAATTTTTTTATTTGAATGCATAGCTCATTAATATTTGATCTTTGTTTTTCTATAGAAATGTCAATTGATAAGTCTTATTAATAGTGTTATTCAAATATTCTGTAACTTCACTTCTGTTTGGTATATCAAGTATTGATAGGTGTTATAAAATCTTCCAGTGCAATGGAGGATTTATCATTTTTTCATCATAATTCCATCAGTGTTTGCTCTGTGTATTTTGTTAGGGGCATACTATTTTAGAAGTATTAAATCTTCCTGGTGAATTATTCCTTTTATCAATAAGTAATGGTCCTCCTTATTACCAATAGTGAGTTTTGCTTTAAAGTATACTTAGTCTGGTATTACTGTAATTATACCAGCTTTCTTTTGGTTTGTATTGGTCTAGCTTTTTCCATTCTATTACTTTCACTTTTCTGTATCTTTTTTTTAAGCATGTATGTATTATTTATCTGAGTGTCTTTTAGCTGGCATGATTAGTTCATTTATATTTACTGTGATTACTAATATGTCTATAATTTCCATCATCTTATTTTGTGCTTTCATCTTATCACGCTTTTTCTTTGCTTTTTGTTTTGTTTCCATGTCTTCCTTTCTCTTTTGTGTTTCCTTTATTCCATTTTTTTCCCCTTAAGACAGAGACTACATTTCCCTCCCTACCTTGCAGATGTGGCCATGTGACCCAGTTTTGCTGGGTAAGACGAAGTTGTTTCATAGAGCATCCCAGAAGGTGCCTTCAGACACGGGTGGACTCAGCTTCCATGTCCATTTTTGTTCCTTGTCCTACCCCTTTTACTTACTGGACCATGGTTGTGATGCCTTGAAAACAGGAAGGATGAGAGCCACATCTTAAGAATGTGAAACAGAAAGATAAAAGGATCTGGGACATTAGTGACATAATGGAACTTCTTCAACAGCCTTTCTGGTCTACCTCCAGACTCTGAGAAAAAAATAAACTTCTATTTGTTAAGTCACCTTAAATTGAGTTTTCCATTTTGTTCAGCTGTGAACCAATCTCCAAGTGATTACAGACCAACTATTTTGGGAGTTACCCTTATATATATATATTTTTTTTTTCTCTCCTTTCTTTCTCTCTTCCCTCCTTCCCTCCCTCCCTCCCTCCCTCCCTCCCTCCCTCCCTTCCTTCCTTCCTCCCTCTCTGTCTCTCCTTCTCTCTCTCTCTGGTGGTGTCCCTTAAAAGTTTAGCAAGTTTACTTTAACTTAACTTATAAAAATCTAACATATGTCACTATTTCTATCTGCCTCTTGAACGTAAGGACCTTAGAATGTTTACAGTCTAAGCCTCTACCTCATATGTAATTGTTGACTGCTGTTTTGATTTGCCTTGTTTTGACACCTCCTCTAAAGTTTGTTATTTAAAACATGTTTTATACAGTAGTAGTTGTTTATATTTGCCTATGTTTACTACCATTTCTTTCATCTTCATTGCTTCTGAAATCCTAGTCTTTCCTTCTGGGCAAATTTCTTTCTTCTTGAAGTATATCTTTAAGTATTTCAGGATCTCATCATGTAAATCGGGTCCATATGTGGCTAGGGCTCCTCAGGTGTAATGCCTTAAGTACAGCTCCTCAAGGATGGTTCCCTTAGATCTGAAGCCAGTGACAGGTTTTCTGTCCCCTCTCCCCCAACATATCACGGTGGGACAGGCATGAGAGAATCACTGTATACAATGCTCTTGAAACAGTGGGGAAATGATAGCTCCATGGGAGTCATTGGTCCATAGAAATTCTGAAATCTAGCAGGGCACAGGTTATTAGTTCTTGATTAGAGCTCAAAACCTATCACTAGACTCTTTATGGCTTTTGGCCTCCCCTCTGGACTCTTGATTCCCTCATCTGATTCATCTTTCCTTTTTGGCAAAAGGGAGCCCATGTTTGCAGGTGTAGTTTTCTCGGCCTACCTCCCGCCTGTAGGAGTTTGGGAGTCCAGAGTCATCTTTTCCTTTTGTACTACCTCTGAACCCTTGCGGTTCAAGCTGGCAGTCAGTGTTTCTGCTGGTATAATTCTCTTAAAAACTTTATGTGTTGTCTATTATTCTTATTGGGGTTCACTCCATTAGACAAAACCACACCTACACATCTTTTTGCAATAAGCCCTTCTTTACTTTGGGTTTCTGTCCTTGACTCCTGAGTGACCATACCCTTATGCTTCTTGGAAGTGCTACAGTATCACTGAATGGTTCTTAACAAAGCATTTTCCGGCCACACTCTCAGCGTCATCTTTATACCATGTTTTCCTGACACTGCTCTGGATTTGATCTTTGCCTGGGAGTCATTTCTTAACTTTAGCGTTGCTTGCCATCCGAAGAGGCAGAGAAGGTTCCAGCAAATCCTGGCTGCTTTTTAAGAGACCTGCCTTCGGCTTATCTCTTTCTGTTCACATTTTACTTTAAGCAGCAAGAAGAAATCAGGCCACATGTTCAACAACACTCTGCTTGGAAATCTTAGCCAAGTCACACACCCACCAGGAATATTTCCTACTTTCCATATTACAGCAGGCAATAATATTGCTAAACTTTCTGCCACTACATAGCAAGGATTCCCTTTCCTCCAGTTTTCTTCCCCCTTTCTCCAGTTTTTTAATAATATTTTCTTCACTTTTCTTTAAGCCCTCACATGTAAAGCCTCCTCAGAGTCCATCAGGCTTTTATTAACAGATATTATTTACTTATTATACTACTTATTGAAAGCTTTTCAGACTTTCACTAACAATCTCCTCAAGCTCATTCAAATCTCCACGTACGGGCTTCCCTGGTGGCGCAGTGGTTGGGAGTCTGCCTGCTGATGCAGGGGACATGGGTTCGTGCCCCGGTCCGGGAAGATCCCACATGACGCGGAGTGGCCGGGCCCGTGAGCCACGGCCGCTGAGCCTGCGCGTCCGGAGCCTGTGCTCCGCAACGGGAGAGGCCACAACAGTGAGAGAGGCCTGCGTACCGCCAAAAGAAAAAAAAAAAAAAATCTCCACGTACTTTCCAATTTCAACGCCATTCCCACATTCTGGGTTTCCACCGTGGTACCACAACACTTGCAGTTACCTAAATCTTTATTGTCTATCGTTGTGTAACAAATTACCCCCAAACCCAATGGCTTCAAACAATAATAAATGTTTATTAACTCAGAGAGTTGGGTCAGGAGTTTGGGAGCAGCTTACCCCAGCTGTTCTGATCCAGGGTCTCACATGATGTTGCCTGGGACCCCAGTCAACTGAAGGCTTGGTTGGAGCTGGAGAATCCAGTTCCATGATGGCTTACACACCTGGCTGATTCAGTTTCCTTCCCCATGGACCTCTCCATGGTGCTGCAGAGTAGTGTTAGGACATGGCAGTTGGCTTCTCCCAGAGTGAGTGATCCAAGACAGCAAGACAGAAGCCCCAAAGTCTTTTGTGACCTAGTACTGGGGTATTTTTGCAATATCCTATTGGTTACACAGGTCAGCCCTAATTCAGTGTGGGCTGGGAACACACAGGGGCTTGAATCCAAGAGGAGAGAATCAGGAGCTCTCTTGGAGGCTGGCTGCCACATAATCCAACACAAAAGAGCTGATTTTACTTTCCAAAATGGAGTTTGTTTTAACACTGTTTTCCTTATTTTATTTATTTATTTTTGGCTGCTTTGAGTCTTCATTGCTGCGCGTGGGCCCTTCCTAGTTGTGGCGAGCGGGGGCCACTCTTCCCCGAGGTGCGGGTGCCTCTCATTGCGGTGGCCTCTCCTGCTGCAGAGCACAGGCTGTAGGCGCGGGCTCAGTAGTTGTGGCGCAGTGGCTCAGCCGCTCTGCAGCATGCAGGATCCTCCCAGACCAGGGATCGAACCTGTGTCTCCTGCATTGGCAGGCGGATTCTTAACCACTGCACCACCAGGGAAGTCCCTGTTTTCCTTATTTTAAAAGAAACAGATGTGGGAATTCCCTGGTGGTCCAGCGGTTAGGACTTGGGGCTCTCACTGCTGGGGCCCCGGGTTCCATCTCTGGTCTGGGATGTAGATGTTGGTTACATAAAAAACACAAAGAAGCAAAAAAAATTTTTTCTAAGGACCCCAATACCTATACACTTTGAAACGATCATGTTACATACTTAGGTGTATGTGTCCTTTTATAATTTAAAATTTAAAAGACTTTATTGTAGAGACTTTTTTTTTTTTGTCTGCGCGGCTTGTGGGATCTTAGTTCCCCAGCCAGGGATTGAACCTGGGCCCTCAGCAGTGAAAGCACAGAGTCCTAACTGGACCGCCAGGGACTTTCTAAAGTACATCTGAACATGCTTTGAGTATGCTTTCCTGGAATCTTAAAATGTTGAAACATCTACAATTATTTTAAGGAAATTTTATTGTACAAAGGGTTTTGTTTTGTTTTTCCAATAAACAAGCGCTGCTTTTTCCTCTTATCCTGCTGGTGAGTCAAGGGTTCTTCATAATATCTACCCTTTTAGGTTGAGTTTTTGAAGGGCTATTTCCCCCACCCCCACCCCTCCAAGAAAACCTTTGGACTTTAGAAGTGCTTTGAATTGGAAGCACTTGGAATTTAGAAGCAAGTAAAACCCTTAATGCCTCTAGAAAGCTGGACTAACCAGTTTTGGAGAGAAATTTATACGGCCGGCTCTTCCACGTTAGCACAATTAGAGCTTTTACATAAACGTAGCCCACACCTTACATCCATTTTGAGATTGGAGATCCATCTGCCTTTAGGATCACCGATCTGCCTGCTTCTGCAGGGAGCTGGGTATTCTTGACAGCTCCATCCCACTTGCCCCAGAAGGAGTGTTCCAGGTTGGGAAGGAAGGTGGCGCCCAAATCTTGGACAGTTAGTTCGCTGTAGAGAGTGCACTCTCTCTGTTCTAAGAGAAGTTCTCCGGAAAAGCTAGATATAGTGGTGCTTTCAGAGGCAGAAGTGGAAAAATGAGCTTCAAGAGACTAAGAATGTCCCCAGCTTTGGGACCACTGGAATCCACATGCATACTCCATTATAACCCCATTTTCCTTTCTCATAAAAAGAGGGAGCCTTCCTCCCTTCTTTCTTTCCTTCCTTCCTTTCATCCATTTATCCTAGATTTTAAAAAATTACATGGTAATTATTACGGAAAGATTACAAAATACAGATAAGCAAAAGGAAGAAAGTAAAAACCACCACCTGGATTTAATCAGTGTTATAATTTGAATCTGTATCCTTCCAAACATGTTTTATTATTTATTAGCCATTTCTTAGTTATTCAGAGAGCTGGGGTAAAAAAAAGCAAACAAAAACCCAACCCTGTTTTCTCCTACATTAAACACGTTTGGGTAGATCATAGTGTTGGTTGATTCTTTGTGAACTGTTTCCTATTTTGGAAATAACTGAAAAGATAGGAAAAACAATAGGCAAAAGTTGACACAATTTCCACGAAATATGCCTCTATTTTTTTCTTTGCCTCTTTCTATTTTTTTTTTATTATGTAAAGATGGGAATGAAAGAAGGTAAAGAAGAAGGAAGGAAGTTTCATAGAGAAACAATGTATAACAATAAGAGAACAAAAGTCAATTAAACTCAAGAGATATTAATGTTTCACACCAATTTAGGGAAGCGGGGGAGGGGTAGAAAAAAAATGACATGGACCAGCATCTTTGCCCAGTCATGGAGATTGGGAGGATGAAGATGAAGATGACACTGAGACTAGTTAAGTCAGTTGTCTGGACTGGAATTTGATGCAGTCCATCACTGTGTTGAACAGTGAGTATACCTAAAAGATTGTGATCTCAGGGCAAGGACAGCTGTTGGAAATACATGCCTCGTAAATACATGCCATTGGTCCCAAAGGCAGCTTGGTGAAAGCAGGAATGACTCAGCAAAATCTAACATCACTCTCAGGGGGAAAATGCCCCAAAGCTTGTCTTACTGATAATGACCATAGTTTTTATGTGACTACACATGATGACTGTGTTGTTTTGTTGGCTTGTTTGAATTACAGTTCAAATTGCCTTAATATTTGGTGCAAGAATATTAGACTATGTCCTCAATTTATGCGAAGGTAAATTTGACTTCCTTGAACGGCTCTCAGATGATTTGCTCCTGAGAATCCTTTCTTATCTGGATCTTGAAGACATTGCCAGGCTTTCTCAAACATCACGCAGGTTTGCAAAGGTAACAGTCAAATTATTTTGGGTCTGTACAGGATTTTCCTTGTGCTTCCTCAAAGTTATTTAATTTTGTTTCAAGTTTTTTTTTTTAATATAGAAGTGGTTTATTATTTGCATTTATTTCAGCAAGCTTTTGTTGAATACTTATTTTATGACAGGTACTGTCCTAGGCACAGAGGCAACAGAGTTGAAAAGACATTATTCTTGCCCTCAAGGAAATTATAGTCTAATAGGAGAGAGCCATACAGGTACAAATCATCACAATGTAGTGTGAGCAATTGAACAAGGGAAGTGTGAACAAGGTACTAAGACAGTACAAGGTGATTTGCTCTGCCTGGCTTCACAGAAGTGGGTTATTTTTTCTGTGTTTTGGGGGGAAAATAGGAGTTCATCAGGTGGCCTGCTAGCTAGGGGCATTCCAGGTCAAAGGGGCATTCCAAGTCCAGGCAGAAACTCAGGCAGAGGCATGATGGCATAAAAGAAGAAGGAAGGAGGTGATTACTCCCCAGCCATTTCCATTTCTTCCAGTAAAAGCCCTTTTCTGAATTACCTATCTCCCACTATGGGTGATTCTGAGGCACTGTTCGTTGTAGTGCCCTGGTTTTCCCCATGCCCCAAACTCACCAAATAGACTCTCTCACTTTGAATCCTCAGCAGAAGGACACAGGAATGGAAAACAGTTAGTGCTGATTTCAACCAATGTTAGGGCCTTGATGCAACTATTATTAGTTCCTCTCCTAGATCCTGGAAGGTGCCTTGGTTCCTGCCCCTTCAGCTACTCCTTCAATTCTAGAGCCCTGTCGTGTCCTAAACACACACATACTATCCTTCCGTTTAATCCTTTTTGGCTTAAGTTAATCAGAGTTGGAGTTTGTTGCTTGCAACTGAAGAACCCTAACTCAGTATTTAGCTGTAATGTACCGGTGTTACCAACCAGGTAGTGTGAGCAATTCAACAAGGAAAGTGTGGACAAGGTACAAAGACTTGGTGGAAGGTACAGGGGTACAAGGTAGAAGGTCTTGGCCTTCCCCAAGCAATAGAAATTGACTAGAGGCCAGACAAGAAATTCAGTCAAGGCTTTATTGGGGCCCCTGCTGCAGCAGGGGGTAGTGAGAATAAACAACAGTTTCCCTTGTTTGCTTGCTCCCTGAGTTGGGGGCAAGTTTGTTCTTTACATGGGGTGAGGGTAGGGGTGTGTCCAGGGGTTGGGCTGGAGGGGTGGCTTAGGTGTTTTGCCCACCCCCTAGGTAGTGTTGTGTGCAGGGGGCATGAGCAGTACCCTGGTTTTGCTCCAGGCCCTTCAAAAGTGGCAGTTGGGTTTTTTTTGGTCTCTTTGTATTTTTTGTCCACAATTTGTCCCAGCTGCACATGCATGCAGTTATTTTTAGTCCCACACCGTTTCTTTGTATTGGGTTGCTCAAGGAGAGGTGTGTCCAGGTGTAAGCATTGCAGCACTGTAGCAAAGGGTCCCAGCTCCAGCAAGGGGTCCCAGGTCCCAGCCTGTCTCACCAGGGCAACGTCCATTTATACAAGAACCTGCAGCATCTCCCAAGATGATTCAGATCATAATCTTATTATCTAAAAAGTCAACATTTTTTTCACAGTAATGCAAAAAAATTCCTTGATTTTTTTTTTTTTTTTTTTTTTTTTGGTACACGGGCCTCTCACTGTTATGGCCTTTGCCGTTGCGGAGCACAGGCTCCGGACGCGCAGGCTCAGCGGCCATGGCTCACGGGCCCAGCCTCTCCGCGGCATGTGGGATCTTCCCGGACCGGGGCACAAACCCGTGTCCCCTGCATCGGCAGGCGGACTCTCAACCACTGCACCACCAGGGAAGCCCTCCTTGATTTTTATATATTAATTTTAAGTTTACAATCTGTATTACTTAATATACCCCTTTTGAGTATAAAAAAATGTATACTTGATTTTTCCCCCTAAAATGGAGGGCCAGAACCAAGTATTATGTATATCATTGTACTGTATTTTTTTTGCCCTTTTAAAAAAAGTATTAAAGTTAAGATTTTGTACTTGCTGCTGCTAAGAAGCTGATTATTCATGCTTTAAATGAAGGAAGATTTTTGTTTGCTGTTTGGTTTTTTGTTTTTTAATTGATGTGTAATTGATCAACAATACTCTGTTAGTTCCAGGTGCGTAGTATGATGATTTGCTATTTCTATACGTTACAAAATGATCATCACTGAAGGAGAGTTTTAAGTGATTAAAATATAGTAGTGGGAATGTATTAAAAGCTTCTGCCAGGGCCTGGGTTTGTCCTGAGAATAAATGGAAGAATTCCATAGGAAATGGCGGAGACCGCAGTGTCTTGTGAAATTGATTCCTTACTTGTAGATTCCTTACTTGGAGCAACTGGCTTCCTCCGGGTTTTGCTCATTTCCACTTTCTATTCCTCTCCCTCCCAATGCCCTGCCATTATGTTAGCACAATCTTGAAAATAGCCTCCATAATTTACCCCGCACTCTAAGGCTTTTCTAGGTTGCTGGTTTCAGCCCTCAGAATCCTTGCAGAGCAGAATTATTCAAAGATGGAATATGATCCAAGGCTGCTTTTTTCTTTCTGTGTAATATTAACCATTCACTTCTGTTGTTAGTCCGAATATTATATGTTCCGTTTACATATTTTTCCCTTCATTTATAAACCACTTTAATTTACTGTTTTGCCCCCTCAGTTATTAAATTATTTTATTAAGGAAGAGTCTTCTATTTCAAACTTTTGGGGGCACATTTATTAGCAAATTAATTGTATCCCTGTCCCACTTTTTCCTGTGGTCCCAGGGAGGGAGGTTTCCTTCCTGTTCAAGACCAGTGCCACCTGCCACCCAGCTCCAAGTTCCAACCCAAAGGATTTCAGGTTGTCACTTACCTCCTTTCTCTTCTGTGTGGTTGTTGTTATGTATTTTTTACTTTTTATTTATAAATAATTTTAGATTTATAAAAGTGTTGTAAAGATAATACAGAGAGTTTGCCCTTCCCCTAATTAGCATCCCCTAATGCTGACATCTTACATAACCTGGGACATTTTTTTTTTTTTTTGCGGTACACAGGCCTCTCACTGTTGTGGCCTCTCCCGTTGCGGAGCACAGGCTCCGGATGCGCAGGCTTAGCGGCCATGGCTCACGGGCCCAGCCGCTCCGGGGCATGTGGGATCCTCCCGGGGCATGTGGGATCCTCCCGGACTGGGGCACGAACCCGCGTCCCCTGCATCCGCAGGCGGACTCTCAACCACTGCGCCACCAGGGAAGCCCAGCCTGGGACATTTTATCAAAACTCAACAGTTAATGTTGCTACAATAATATTAACTAAACCACAGACTTGATTTGTATTTCATCAGTTTTTCCACTAACATCCTTTTGGTGTTTCAGGATCCAATCTGGGAAACTATGTTACATTTAGTGCTTATTTCTAAAGGTCTCTTTCAATTGGTTTTTCCTCTCGGTACATTGACTTTTCTTAAATCAGTGTCATCCTTCAAAGAACAAAAACTCTCAACTCTATTCTTATTCAATCTCTTTCCTTCCCTGTTTGTGAAAATAAGGGTTTACATAGCAGTTCACACTCAGCAAACCAGCACCATTCATCCTACTGAGATTTTATAATCTGTGATAAAATGGGAACAGTATGGGTGATGTGAAGAGTTTGTCATCAAGCTAAATTCATTCCATTTAAATGACCATTCTTCAACAGAGGTTAGGCCTTCCTATTTGGGGGAGATTTAAAATGTCCCATCTTCTATAAAATAGTGGTATTAAAATGTGATAATTTTAACAAATTATCCTTACTTGGCAAATTAAAAAGTCAGCAATCTTATTTTGGTTCTTAATTGTTGTTTTGTTTGATATCTAAAAATTTTGCTGGTCTTACACCATCCAAAATTCTGGGAGCCACTGGCCTTTTGTCTGTTTACCCTTCATCTCTCATATCCCCTCTCTCCATGCCTCCTAAATATCTCTGGCCTCATTCACAGTAACCTCTTGGTTGTCACATCCAAAGGGCAAGAGGCCTTCCATGTCCTGACCCATCTCTGCTTCCAGAATTCTCTGGCGGGTCCCTTCATGGCTGCCCTTTCACTGCTTCATTGGTAGCTCTTCCATGCGGGCTGAGCGTGGCCTTTCTAAAATGCACTCTGGTCATATCACTGCCCTGCTCAGTGACACTTAGTGATGTCCCATCATTTTCAGAATGAGATCCAAAGTCTTAGCTGGCACTTCAGGCCGTGGTGCCCTGGCCCCAGCTCCTGCCCCCAGCCCCAGCCCCAGCCAAGTAGACTGCGTGCAGCTGTCCCATGTGCTGGGCTCTCTGGGCCCCTTGGCCTTTGCTTATGCTGTTCCCTTTCGGAGGAATGGCTTCCCTTGTGACCCATCACTCTTAACTCCTGAACGCTTCTCATTTGGGCTTTGTGCTATATCCATTTTGTTTATATTTTTGAAAAAGAAAATCGATTTGCATTACAATAACCAGGTTGAAAATTGAAAAAAATTATATGTCTTTTAATGTGTAGTAAAAAGTAATTCTCCCTCCCATTCTTTTTATTATTATTATTTATTTATTTATTTTGGCTGCACCAGGTCTTAGTTGCAGCATGCGGGATCTTTAGTTGTTGCGGCACGCGAACTCTTAGTTGCAGCATGCATGTGGGATCTAGTTCCCTGACCAGGGATCAAATCCAGGCCCCCTGCATTGGGAGCACGGTGTCTTAGCCACTGGACCACCAGGGAAGTCCCTTCCTCTCATTCTTGATCCTCATTCCTCTAATTCTCATCTCCAGCAGCAATTATATTACCAGTGTCTCATATGTCCTTCCAGAGAGAGTCTGTGCACATATAAGTGTGTGTGTGATGTGTGAGCATATATACATGTACACATACCCTTTTAAAAAGCATATGGTAGGGCTTCCCTGGTGGCGCAGTGGTTGAGAGTCCGCCTGCCGATGCAGAGGACACGGGTTCGTGCCCCGGTCCGGGAAGATCCCACGTGCCGTGGAGCGGCTGGGCCCGTGAGCCATGGCCACTGGGCCTGCGCGTCCGGAGCCTGTGCTCCGCAACGGGAGAGGCCACAACAGTGAGAGGCCCACGTACCGCAAAAAAAAAAAAAAAAAAAAAAGCATATGGTAGCATATTATATATTGTTCTTTGTCGGTTTTTTCCTATTTCGCAACATATTTTAGACACTCTTTTATGTCAGTATGTATAAATCTTCAGTTTAGAAAAGTGCCCTAAGTTGTTATTATATGGACAAATCATAATTTTTTAAACTAGATCCTTACTGGTAGACATTTAGGTTGTTTCCCCTCTGCTATTTGTAAATAACGCCCCACACTATGGCTAGACTGGACTCTGCAGAAGTGGGTCTGCCCTGGAAGCATAAAGACACATGAGAGACACAGAGGGTATAGGGACTCTGGGTGGACGGGGGCCTGAGCCTGGGAGAGCCCGTGGTGCTGGCCCACACCCAAGGATGGAAGTTTCCACTTATCAAACTTAATGCCACCAGCAATCAGGGCCATCTGGCTGCCTGCCCTTGCTCTGATTCCGTGTTGACCAAGCCATGGAGCCTCCAGGGATGAGCATCTGAAGGTCTCGTGGGTGGATGGTTATATTTCTCAGGGTAAAGAGGCAGCCTCTGGGAGCTTGGCTAATATAAGCACACCCCTGAAAGGTGGGTCCCACGTCGCAGTATACCAGAAAGTCACACTGAGGGCCAGCCCTGGGCTTGCAGTGAGCTCACTAAGGTAAGGCTGCCACGTAGACCCTTCCTGGGGAATGCTGAGGTCCAGAAGGGGAAGGGACGATCATGACTAGCAAATAAACATATTCATCTTGGTAGTGACTCAGGAACAGGCCCACGGAGGAAGAAAATCTCTCCTCTGTCACATTTTGGCCTACAGAGAAACAAATTTTTCCTTATGTTCCCAAATTCCCTATGACTGTGATCCCCAAGTCTGGCCACGTAGGTACGGCACCCAGGGAGCAGGTGAAAACAGGCCAGGCCCCAAGTCGGATTGGGTAGGTCTTGGTGGACCCAGTGTCTGCATTGTCTTGCAACCCAATTCTAAGCATCCAGGCCAAGAATTTGACCATTTGATATTAAAATTGTACAGACAAAATATCTCATGAGACTCTGAAAGGCTGGAAGCTTGGGATGGGGGCGGGGCTGTTGTTTTTCCAACTCCACTTGTGTACAGGCAGTGTGGATGTTTAAATCAGCTTGAGACCAGAGACCTGGGTTCTGTTCTTTGCTCAGCTACTCTGCACCATGAACCTTGGGCAGTCACACCCTTATCCCCTCTAAGCCTTAATTTCCACATTTATAAAAGGAAAGTTTTTAACTAGATAAACCCTAGGATCCCTTTCAACTTGAATGTAGTTTATGTGTGTTAAGTTCATGCACCACCTCCAGGGGGAGCTAAATCCACGATTGGCTATGTTTGGATCAAAGCAGCTGGAACCATAGTCAGGATGGGTACTTTGTGTTTTGCAACCTGGCATCTATCAAGCAAAAGAGCCCCAGGGTTTGGGAGTCCTAGATGGGGGTATTTTGTAAACCAACTTATAATACAAAACAAAACTGAATATTTTCATTGTAAAATATAATAAGTCATAAATGAAGTTACACTGGTGGAAATTTCAGCTCTCTTTTAAGAATTCCTTCCTTTCCTCCAAAACCTCATCATTTTCTTCCATAATCTCTGTTATATAAGATACACTGATATCCTGAAATGTATTGTGCTGGGAAAGGGGTAGTCACCTATACTAGTGTTACAGAGTTCAGAGTTTTAAAAGGAGGTTCAGATCTGTTTTATTTTTACTTACTTATTTATTTATTTTTAATTATTTTATTTTATTTTATTGCTTTCTTGGCCGTGTGGCATGGCATGCCGGATCTTAGTTCCCCGACAACGGATTGAACCCATGCCCCCTGCATTGGGAGCATGGAGTCTTAACACTGGACCGCCAGGGAAGTCCTGTTTTATTTTTTTTTTATTTTTTATTTTTTGCGGTATGCGGGCCTCTCACTGTTGTGGCCTCTCCCTTTGCGGAGCACAGGCTCCGGACGCGCAGGCTCAGTGGCCATGGCTCACGGGCCCAGCCGCTCCGCGGCATGTGGGATCTTCCCGGACTGGGACACGAACCCGTGTCCCCTGCATTGGCAGGCGGACTCTCAACCACTGCACCACCAGGGAAGCCCTATTTTTTAATATTAAGATATTTTCTAAGAGTTTTCCTTTCTTGTTTATATTTAGAATATGTTGTAATCCGAGTAGAGAAACTGGACCTTGAAGAACTGTTGAAGATAATGAAGGACCTGCCTAACATCAAAATGTTTGGGGGGCTGTCATTATCAGAAGATTCAGCATTGCTGTTTAACTGTAACCTTCATGATGTGAATATAATAGTTTTTGCTTTTGATATTTACGCAGAAAGGATCTTAAACGATTATGCTTGATTATACTATTAATTTCTGTTTGAAATTCACTCTTTTCCCTTATTGGAATACATTTAGAGTAACATGAAGTATGAAAGTAACCACCACTGGCTGCTTTCTGCTCGAAAGTGAGTGTAATGGTGTCATGAAATAGAGATAACGCTTACATGTTTTTCACCTCCCCCAGAAAGAAGTCAGAACACGTGGGAGCAAAGTAGGACAGTGCCAAGGCCAGGCCAGGGGTGGTGGGAATGGGATGCTTGGCTGTCTGGAATTGTGGGCAGGGTGGATAGTGGGCAGCTGGGTGTGGCCTGGTGGGCTGAAGTGATGGTCCACAGTGGGGGACATCAGTTAGGGGCACAGTCAGGTCACTTTTAGACAGCTGTCGCATGGTGGCGGGGTTGTCCCAATCCTGGCACTGCGGGGTGCTCCCTAGACTCCCAACTATGGCAACTGAACTGGCCCCCCAGTGGCTAAGTGCCTATGGGGCCTTTGTTTCTGGTGTCTCCTCAGAAATGGCTGAGGTAGCATCTATTCTGTCTCCCCTTCCCGCCCGTTGATTACATCTTTTCCATGTGCTTTATATATGTTATTCCTAATCCTCACAGCACTAAAAGTTTAGTATCATTTCCATATAATCATAATAAGTTCCATTTATTGAATATCTACTACGTGCTAAGCGCTGAATGTATGTCATCCAGTGCAATCCTCAAACAGTGCCGTAAGATGGATGAGTAGAGACTCTCTTGTCCTGATTTTCAAGGAGGGAACAGAAGCTCAGGTAAAGCACACAGATAATGAACATGGAGCCAGGTGCTGTGCCCAGGCAGCCTTACTCTATGGCTGGTGTGCTTGAATCAGTTTATTCTCCTCCTCAGATGACCAAATGCAAGATCAGACGTGGAGACCAGGCTCGGAGCAATAAGTAGAATGTCCAGGATGACTTAATTACTAAGTGGCAGGGCCAGCGTTCAAATCAGCTTGTCCCTGAAGAACATGAGGAACAGGTTCTGTCTTTCATAACATGGAGTTAAGTATGGGAATGTGTTTTTTCCCTCAGGTAGACTGCAGCTACAGCAGGTAGGTCCCACAATGATACTTTCAAAGCCATGAAAGTATTTTCTTCCTCAGGCCACATGGAAGCATCCCATGAGCAGTAAGGCAGAGAAGGTCCTGCCCCCTCAGGACATGTCACAGTCTTCATTATCCTTATCTATATAATTGTGGTAGCTCAGATTCCTTTTTCATATATCTTTTAAATATTTGTCTATGAGTCATTTCTTTTTTTTTTTTTTTACAAATTTATTTATTTTTGGCTGCATTGGGTCTTCGTTGCTGCGCGCGGGGTTTTCTCTAGTTGTGGCTAGCAGGGGCTGCTCTTCGTTGTGGTGCGCGGGCATCTCATTGCAGTGGCTTCTCTTGTTGCAGAGCACGGCTCTAGGCGCGCAGGCTTCAGTAGTTGGGGCTCCAGGGCTCTAGAGCGCAGGCTCAGTAGTTGTGGCACACGGCCTTAGTTGCTCCACGGCATGTGGGATCTTCCCGGCCCAGGGCTCGAACCCATGTCCCCTGCATGGGCAGGTGGATTCTCAACCACTACACCACCAGGGAAGCCTATGAGTCACTTCTAATGAACCAAGTTTGCAACCATGAAATTTAAACTAACAGAAGGAATAAAGTCAGAAGATGGCTTGAGTCTATACCAGCTTATCATTTCACTGATGGAATTCCATAAAGGTGATTTTATTCTGAACGAGTTGCACTACAAGAAGGACCCCATCATTATCTTGTGGAGGATTCAAAGGTTGTAGTCATCCTTAAGTTGCAATTACATATCAAATACTAGAAAATTTCCAAAGCTTTCCATAATAACTATATTAGGATAGACCAAGTTAGAAATTGTGACTTGGGATCACAAACCACCCTAAAACAACAGTGGCTTAAGACAATAATATCTGTTTGTTTCATTCATGATTCATACTCATTGTGGGCTGACAGGAGGCTCTGCTCCACAATGTCTTGCAGCAACTCAGGCTATTAGAGACTCCACCGTCTTGTAACTGAACCATCTGAAGCACGTGGTGTCCTTAGTCACTGCGGCAGGGAAGAGACAGCTGAGGTTCATGCACTCTGTTTTGATACAGCATTTCTACTCATAGTCCTTTGGCCAGAACAAATTACACGGCCCCACGTAACTGTGTGGCACAGGGAGATGTGGGAGAAGAGAGGGAATACTTGGTTAGCGTCACGGTCTCTGCCACAAACTGGAAATCCCGAACAAAGCAGTGTGTACGTTAAGATTCATATAATGAAGATAGTATCATAATAGTATTTTTTCTCAAATACAGTTACCTGCTTTAACATCTTCCATACTAGAAAAAAGAGACCTTAATTTTTCATTTCTCCTCTTTTCTGTGTTTCTTGGGACTGTGTTTTCTGAACATGTGTCTGGCTTTAGAAACCAACTCAGAACCAAAGACTACACTATGCCTATAAAATACTTTTCCTGTAAAGAACTGAGTTTCTTTCTCTCTTTCACCCTCCGAGATGTCTATTTTACACCCTCTTCTCTCTCCCCAAGGCTCTGTATCCCACCTTCTTCCTCACTCTTAACTGATGTTGAGTCTTCTTATTTCAATGAGAAACTAGAAGCAGTCATAAGAGAATGGCCTCCCAGGCCACTCGCCAGTTCTGCTGGCGCCTTGTTCTGCTTTACTTCCTGTTGCAGGTGATAAATTCTCCCTGTTATCATCCATGGCCACACCTCCACTTGTGGATTTCACTCCCCTCACCTATTCAACAACTTGGCTCAGCAGTTACCCCTCTTCACCATGCATCACTGCATCATTAATTTTACCCCTCTACTGGATCATTTCCATCAGCACATAAACATACATTTAAAAAAAAATTGCCTTGACCTCACTCCCCATTCTTTTCTTAAAGCAAAATTCCTCAAGCATTCTCTGTACTTGCTATTTCTACTTCCTCTCCTGTTCTTTCTTGGACTCACTCTAGCCAGGCATCCATCCCCACTAAGCCACTGACACTTCTCTTGTCGAGGTTGCTATTGTCCATCACCTTGTAAAATACACCAGTTTTTTTTTTTGAAAGATTTTTTTTTTGATGTGGACCACTTTTAAAGTCTTTATTGAATTTGTTATAACATTGCTTCTGTTTTTTATGTTTTGGTTTTTTGGTTGCGAGGCATGTGGGATCTTAGCTCCCTGACCAGGCATTGAACTTGCACCCCCTGCATTGGAAGGTGAAGTTTTAACCACTGGACCACCAGGGAAGTCCCACCAGTCAGTTTTTAATTCCCATCTTATTTCACTTTTCAGCAGCATTTACACATTTCATTATTCTCCAGATTTTCTTTGCTCTTCTCAGTCTCCCTGGCTGAAAACTTTATGCCCTGACTGCTTAATGCTGGAATGTCCTAGAGCACTTCCTTGGGCCATTTTCTCTATCTACAGTCACACTGAGATGATAGCTTTAAATATTATTTACATGCAGCTAATTTTCAAACATACGTTTCCAGCCCTGAGTTGCCCTCTTGAACTCCTAACTTTTATATCTCATTGCATGCTCAATGCTTCCTCCTAGATCTAGCAGTATAGACATCTCAAATTTAACACATCCACACCAGACCTCTGAATTTCCCCACACACATACTTATTTACAAATTCTAATTCTCCCACAGTCTTATCTTTCTGTCCTTGGCAACATTCACGCAGCTGCTGAAGCCAAAAACTCGTCCTTAATTCTTTTTTTTCCTCTTCCTTCTCATCTAATTCATTATCAAGTGGTATGAGCTCTACCTTCAAAATATATCTATCATCTGACTCTGTCTCGCCTCCTGCCTGGCCACCATCCTCATATCTTCCTGGATTTTCTAGAAAGAACTCCACAGTAGATTTGCTTTCACCTCATGGGAATAGCAGCGTACTTTCATCATTTTGCCTCAGGACTATGTCAGTTCTCCAGCTGAGTCATACTTACATCACAGAGATATTGATCCTGTCACCTTCCTACATGCTGGTCTGCATTGGTGACATCATGCTGATGAGCAGGAGTAGCAGATACCTTGGATGCCTTGGTGAGATCGTAGATGTCAGGGAGCTGGTGCAGTGGTTGGGAGTCTGCCTGCCGATGCAGGGGACGCGGGTTCGTGCCCCGGTCCGGGAAGATCCCACATGCCGCGGAGCGGCTGGGCCCGTGAGCCACGGCCGCTGAGCCTGCGCGTCCGGAGCCTGTGCTCCGCAACAGGAGAGGCCGCAGCAGTGAGAGGCCCGCGTACAACAACAACAACAAAATAATACTTTAAGGGGCTTCCCTGGTGGCACAGTGGTTGAGAGTCCACCTGACGATGCAGGGGACGCGGGTTCGTGTCCCGGTCCGGGAAGATCCCACATGCCGCAGAGCGGCTGGGCCCGTGAGCCATGGCCGCTGGGCCTGCGCGTCCGGAGCCTGTGCTCCGCGATGGGAGAGGCCACAGCAGTGAGAGGCCCGCGTACCGCAAAAAAAAGAAAAAAAAAAAAATTGAGAGGCCTGCCATCTCAATGCGTTATCTAGAATCCGTTGCCTTATTGTAACTTCCTATCCTAAGAAAACAGCACAGCTCTTTGTGGATATTTTTAGTTTTAAGGTAACATACAGCACATTTGAGTTTGCTTCTCTGATTCATTTACCAAATAGCCCAATAAAGCTGCCAGTTTTAAATGGGGCCCAGCTTGCAGTGTAAGCAGCTGAGTCACTGGCTCCTTGTGATCCAGCAGATTTCATGGTGCTCAGAGCGTCTGTGGCCTGTATGGCCATGGTCTATCTGGATCCTTGCTGAAAGTTATGGCACGCGTCATCAGGAAAATTACACCTCGTACCTCCAGGGTTTTAGAGTAAAGGCATGGATGCTTTTACAGATAACTGCTCTGCTATTGAGAAACAGCTCTTGGATTTCTGTGGGGCAAAGGCTAATGTTTTGCCTAGATGGTCAAAGTCTTGAAAAGAACAAGATTTGGAGATTAATGAGGAGTTTTGGGGAAGAGGTATTTGGGTGGACTTTTCAGAATAAGCCAAAGAATCAAGGTATTTGTGTCCCACGTGACTGCTCACCAAAGAGCACTCAGTGCCGAGGATGCTTCCAGTGATGAGATGATAAGGTGGTTTGCTCTATGGGTGTCAGTCAGCTCCTTTCCCCAGCTGGGCTCATAAACCAAATGCCCAGGTGGCAAGGATGGAAATTGTGCACGGACTCAACCACATGAGTCTCTTATTTTCAAGATTAACCTGCCCACTGTCACAGGAGAGGCAATGCCGAGTCCCCAGGAAGGCGCCATGCTCCAGGGGGTCCAATCAGTAACGAGGCGGTAGGTCAGTTACACTGGACGCTTGTCACCAAGGAGAAAGCAGCGATGTGTCCTCCCTGGATGGGTTACCTCTTCTGGGTGTGGCTCGGCTTTGTGGCACGCCATGCTCCTTCAGCAGCATTGTGTGCAAACTGACCAAATGCCTTATTTTTCCATCGTCATAGCCCGTACAAGATTGCTTCAGATTATTTTGCTGAAATAAATTCATTTATTAAACAAGTAGACATAAATAAATACGGTAATGAGTACACAATTTCCTGCTCTTAGCTTGCATACTCCACTGTCTAGAAATACTTGTCCTCACGGCTTCTTGGAGGCGCTTAATCCCTCATCAGCTAACGGACAACACTTTACAACATTGGAGCGCGGTCTTACAGGATGTATTATATGGTCTCGGTCACTGGCCAGAATGTGGTCCTGTTTCTTCTGTAGCTACAATCAAAGGACGGAAGTGGGAGTATCATCTCAGAATCATACATAGTCACCTATGTGAAAAAGTGTTGTTTCCTTCTCCACAACTTAGGCTTCTAGTAGGTAAGGGATCTTGATAGTCAAAGAATGAATAGTTTCGCCTAAAGAACAACAATGACTCCATTGAACTAGAAATTAAAAGAATGAAGAGTGCTCCCAGGCTATCTGGGGCTCCTAATGCCACTGAACAAACAGGCAAAGAAAAAAAAAAATCCCCAAATGGGCATTACTGTGTTGGCTCTGGTGATTAATCATGTTTATTAGAGAAAAATAGAGTTGCTTGTTCACAGTGGAATTACAGAGAAGTATTTCTGGAACCCGGACCATCCCTGCAAGTGCTTTGTTTTTTCTTTTTCTTTTCTTGGGGGTGGCTGCACTGCGTAGCTTGCAGGATCTTAGTTCCCCAAGCAGGGAGGAATCCCCTGGGATGGAACCCCTGGCCCCTGCGGTGGAAGTGCAGAGTCCTGACCACTGGACAGCCAGGGATTCCCCTCTGTGAGTGCCTTCTAATACTGGCCTGTTCAATGGCAAAACTTATTTAAAGAAGACTAAAGCATCTTCTACCTGAGAGATCAAGAAATACTCACACCCAGCAGGAACCGGAGACGGTTTGGATCACCTCAGCAGGTATAGCAGCTTGACCAGTTGAGGTGCTGGCTGAGAACAAAAGGATGGTGGAAAGGGTAGTAGAATGAGAAAATTACAAACACAACTCCTGCTTGTGACCAGTTGCAGAACCTAGGACTATAGTAGCTCCCTATATTTTCTTCCTCACCCAGTGATATGTACATGTTTAAAAAATTTATTTATTTTTGGCTGCGTTGGGTCTTCGTTGCTGCGCGCGGGCTTTTCTCTAGTTGCAGCGAGTGGGGGCTACCCTTCGTTGCGGTGTGCGGGCTTCTCATTGCGGTGGCTTCTCTTGTTGTGGAGCACGGGCTCTAGGCGCGCAGGCTTCAGTAGTTGTGGCACGCAGGCTCAGTAGTTGTGGCGCATGGACTTAGTTGCTCCACGGCATGTGGTATCTTCCTGGACCAGGGCTCGACCCCGTGTCCCCTGCATTGGCAGACGGATTCCTAACCACTGCACCACCAGGGAAGCCCTGATATGTACATTTATATGTAAACCAATATTTTCCTCTTTCCCTTTCTTCTATTATTTTATACAGGGCAAGTCGGTACTGGTTAACTTTATAATTCTAGGATACAAAGATGAACTGGGATTAACTAGAGGTAACAAACACTACCCAGAGGTTTGTAGTGACTGCTGGGATTTGGCGGGAGTGAGGTGGAGGTGAAGGCAGAGAATAAACGCATTGTCACCGTATGAGGGGCAGTTGCTTTGCGTTAGGTGGAGCATTGCTACTGCCGTCATTGGGAAGTTTACGTGTGAGAGGAAGGGTCTGTATGTGTGAGAAGAAGGGTCTGTATGGATAAGAACAGCCAGGAGGTCAGACAGAGGAGACATGCAGTGGGCTGGCTGGCTTCACGCCTGTTTGAGCTCCCTCACACTACACGGAGTTGCCTTTGTGTGCTGTGAAGGTAAGAAAGATAAAAGCTACATTTCATGGATGCCTTTGCAAGTAGTGTCTTGGGCGTAGCCTGGGCTCTGTCAAGTTGACCCACGTGCAAGAGTCTTGGAAGGAAGAGGTGAGCCAGGTGGGGCAGCCTCCGTGCTTTTCCTGCCAGCATGGCGCTGAGGCCTGTAGGGGAGGTTCTAGGGTCCGGTCCAAGGCGTTAGCACATCTTTAGGTGCTGAGTGTTGGGGAGCAGAAGCAGTGAGATTTCCACTAGAACAGTCTGGGTTTCTTGTTTCGTTTTTTAATCTGACTACTGAGTTTTTTTTTTTTTTTTTTTTTTTTTGCTGTACGCGGGCCTCTCACTGTTGTGGCCTCTCCCGCTGCGGAGCACAGGCTCCGGATGCGCAGGCTCAGCAGCCATGGCTCACGGGCCCAGCCGCTCCGCGGCATGTGGGATCTTCCCAGACTGGGGCACAAACCTATGTCCCCTGCATCGGCAGGTGGACTCTCAACCACTGCGTCACCAGGGAAGCCCTGATTTTTTTTAAAATTAATTTTTATTGGAGTATAGTTGCTTTACAATGTTGTGTTAGTTTCTGCTGTACAGCAAAGTGAATCAGCTACATGTATACATACATCCACTCTTTTTTGGATTTCCTTCCCATTTAGGTCACCACAGAGCACCGAGTAGAGTTCCTGTGCTATACAGTAGGTTATCTATTATATATTTTTTAATTTTTTAAAAATGTTTTTGGAATAGACAAAGTCTTTATAGGCATATAAACAAAGGCAGAAACCATATATAAAAGACTATTAGGGCTTCCCTCGTGGTGCAGTGGTTAAGAATCCACCTGCCAGTACCGGGGGTACGGGTTTGAGCCCTGGTCCAGGAAGATCCCACATGCCGTGGAGCAACTAAGCTCATGCGTCACAACTACTGAGCCTGCGCTTTAGAGCCCGCGAGCCACAACTACTGAGCCTGTGTGCCACAACTCCTGAAGCCCACATGCCTAGAGCCCGTGCTCCGCAACAAGAGAAGCCACCACAATGAGAAGCCCGTGCACCGCAACAAAGAGTAGCCCCTGCTTGCTGCAACTAGAGAAAGCCTGCACACAGCAACGAAGACCCAATGTAGCCAAAAATATAAATAAATTAATTAATTAATTTTGAAAAAGACTATTAGATTTGATTCTATCCCCGTAAACAAAATTTAAAAAAATTTTAATTTGCACATGTAAAAGTAATAACCCTTGACCACCTGGAGGGGTGGGATAGGGAGGGTGGGAGGGAGGGAGACGCAAGAGGGAAGAGATATGGAAACATATGTATATATATAACTGATTCATTTTGTTGTAAAGCAGAAACTAACACACCATTGTAAAGCAATTATACTCCAATAAAGATGTTACCAAAAAAAAAAAAAAGTAATAACCCAAACTTTAGAAAGAAAATAAGCAACATATGATTAACTTTGCAGAATTATTATAAATTGGTAAGTAAAAGACTAATAATACCATACTACAAAAATGAACAGAGATTATGAACAATTAGCAAAAGAGGAAATACAGAAATCAACAAAGTTCGACAAAGCAATCTCATAAGTAAACAAAGAAATGTAAATTAAAAGAAGACACCTTTATAGCCAACGAAGTCTGAGGATTTATTTTGCATGGTGATGCTCTGTTCACACTACTCTAGGAATTATAAGTCAGGAAACACTTTCTACAGGATACTTTAATGGTATATATTCAATTCTTTTGAAAAGTTAAATTTTTAAGAATGTACTTTAAAGAAAATCATGTGTTAATAAACATATATGTAACAAGGGTATTTATAGTAGAATTATTTTTAATCATTAATTATCTATTTTATACATCTAGCTGCTGTTATTCCTGGCTGTAGAGCATTGAACGTTTCCCTCTGGTTTTACTAGATATTCTGTGAGCTTCCTATTGCCTGTACTGAATCCCTCTCAGCTTAAACAACATAGAATATGTTCTGTGGTCTGAAACAAGGGGCCCTGTCCAGTACCATAGGTGTTCCATACAGTTTGGATGGATGGATGAATGGAGGAATGAATAGGCTATTGAAAATTGTGGGGCAGCTTATCTCCACACTAAATGGACCAAACTATAGTCACTTTAGTTTGTATTTCTCTTTTCTATTTCTTCCCTTATTGTTAGTTTCGCAACCCGTTGTTCTCTGCTTTCACTACTCTGCCTCTGATGGCATCAACCAGCCTTCTAATTTGCTGTGTCTAGACTGCTGAGGGCTAAAGGCTGTACACGAAACTAAAACAAATTCTAAGGAAAGGAAGAATGATTAGTGAGTGTAGGCCTTTTCTGCAGAACCCCCACCCCCACCCCCCGCCCCCGCCTTTCTAAATAGAGCCCAACTGGATTCAGTATTCTGGAGTTGGAGGGACTTTACCATGCCTGTCTGCTTCTCCTATTTAAGTGTTAAAGTTGCCCTCTAATTTTAAATAGTGAAGTAATTAGTTCAACCTAATTTTTGTCAGATCAACTCTCTTTATTATTCACAGACACAGGGTCTGCACAGATCATTATCCATAGATAATCTTGTTTCCCACCATTATTGACCTTCCAGCGGCCCATCTGCTTCTTGTGTTTCTTTGCCTCCTTGTAAGAGGAGTCTTTGTGAGTTGCTCCAGGGGGCCGTGTCTGGGAGGGTCTGAGCAGGAAGCAGGAGCCTCAGCCCACAAGCTCTGCACCGCTCCCCACCCCCCACCAGTTTAAAGGAACTGTGGGCTCCTTAATGATCCTCTGTCATGCCTATTCTTTCCACTGCTGGATTTTCACATGTGACAGGAGAATCAGGTTGGTGATGAACTTCCCTGAGCGCACAATTGGCACAGGAAGGATGGAGCCAGGAAGTGTTCTGGGGCCCACGTGAGACCCTTCTTTGAGCACATTTCATATTACCGGAGTTATCACTACGCAGCGTCAAATATCCAAGCACCTTTCAATGTTCCTAGTCTTGCATACAGGTACCAAAAAGTCACGGCTATCTCTAAGGTCGGAAATAATACATGTAATGGAAGCTTTAACTTTAGGAAAGATTTGGGGCATGGAAGCAAGGGATTAGGAAATCTCCTGTTAAGAGTGCTTAGTAGCAGAAGACTGATGGGACTTCCCTGGTGGTCCAGTGGTTAAGACTCCACGCTTCCATTGCCGGGGATGTGGATTAGATCCCTGGCTGGAGAACTAAGATCCCACATGCCCAGCAGTGCGGCCAAAAAAAAAAAAAAAAAAAGTAGCGGGAGACTGATGAACATAGTTGCCGTAAATGATAGTGACGATTGAAAAAGTCCTAGTAGGAAATCTTGGGTAAATGGAAGCTGAACTCTGGCAGCTTTGAACTTGGAGGGAGGGCAAAGTGGTCTTGTGCAGATATTGGGCCAGAGGGGTCTTGTCTGTCCTTAACTTCATGGCCCTCAGGTAAAGGCCCAGACTGCAGCAGAACATCCCTGGGAAGATTATTCCCAGAGAACGGCTCCCTTTGCCATGTGTCTGGCAGGCTTGGGGAGCGACTGCATCTTGTAGGCCACTCTGTTGCATGGTGTGATGTCATGCATGCAAAGGACTCTGAATAAAACATGAGGACGGGACCCTGGCACCAGGAATGTGTAAATTTTAGGTGTGCTGGCTGGCAGTCTCCGAGGACTGCTTGTCCGCTTCAATGCGGTTCGCTACTGAGTAGCCCGCAGTGACCTACGGTGTCTGCTGTACAAGCCCGGGGAGAGGTGACTCAAGCAAGGGTTAAACATGAAGCTGAGCAGGAGTTAGCAACACTTTTCCTCGAGAAACTGCTGCAGCCCTCGGTGAAGACCAGTTGACCACACCATTATCAGCCTGTTACGTGGCTAACTGGAAGTTCACCACATAATGTTGCGTGTGTAAACTTAACCATATCATGTTGTATGTGTACTGTTTATAACTGTGTCACATTTTGCATCTTTTTTTTAAACTTTTTATTTTATATTGTAGTATAGTTGATTAACAATGTTGTGTTCGTTTCGGGTGTACACCAAAGTGACTCAGTTATACATATACATGTATCTATTCTTTTTCAAATTTTGCATCTTAAATGAGATCAGGACTTGATTTATTCCATTAATCGAATATTGCTTCATCCTTTAGATACTTGTGCACTTGCCTCTCCTCAAAGAGGAAGTTTCTGGAGTCAGAACTGTGTCTGGCACACCTTTGTGCACCCGTGGTGTTTCCTCCGTTGTCTCACAGGCAGCAGGGGTTGGATAGTGATGTTGTGAGTGAGTGAACTTTTCCTTAACCCATGTATGATGTCACCCACCTCTGACTTTTTCCACCCACAGTTGTGCACGTCAGGCAAACTGTGGGAGCAGATCGTCCAGTCTGCCTGTGACCACATCACCCCAGAAATGAGAGCCTTGGCTCAGGAAATGGGCTGGAGACAGATGTTCTTCACCAACAAGCTGCAGCTCCAGCGGCACCTCCGCAAGAGGATACAACAACAAGGAAGCCAGAGGAGCAGTGAGCTCTAGGGTCACACATTCCTACCTGCAGGAGAGTTGAGGCACGGCTGTGTTTTCCATCTGTGTCCAAACCTCTTCTGCTGCCTTTGATTAAGAACTAAGGTTTTGTTGATTCAAGAAGCCATAGAGTACTTGCACACAAATGCAGCACACCGCCTCTGCTGGGCTTTGCCCGAACCACGGTCCCTGCCACAGGGAGGGTCAGCTCATGGCCCCAGCATAGGGGCAGCAGGACAGGAGGCGCCCATGCCCTGCCACCCATCAGAAAAGAGGCTTCTGCTGTATGGTAACAAACAATAAATGATTATTAGCAGGTTTTTATTACGTATGTATTTTATCTAGGCGTTGGAAAGGGGAACACGGCTTTTGAATTATTTCCTGGTGTCTGTCATCTGAATCCATCCATGAGTAGGTGGCTGCATGTCCCCATAGGGAACTGTGAGGGGACAGGGGCAGCGGGAGACACTCCTGCTGAGTGCAGCTGCCTTCCTGACTCTGCTCCGCTAAGATGGTATTCAGGTCCCCCACCCTCGGGACCCGGGATGCCAGGCTCCATCCCCCCACGTGAACAGCCTCTGATCTGGCCCTGGGACATGGCCGGAGAGAATTCTAGACATTCTGCTTGCAGACCTCGTGCAGAGTCCAACTTCCCAGGACTTTACGTTGTCAAATAAACCCATAAATATTTCTAAGAGAGGTGCGGCTTCCCCAAAGAAATGTGGACAGTTACCGCTATTATAACAGGGATTTTTTGGGGGGAGGGTGTTTGATTTTTATTTTATAAAAATTTTATATAAAATTTTATTGTATAAAAATTTTAATACAATTTTTAAAGGTTACTTTCCACTTACAGTTATTACAAAATATTGGCTATATTCCCTGTGTTGTACAATACATCCTTGAGCCTATCTTATACCTGATAGTTTGTACCTCCTTCTTCCCCACCCCTGTATTGCCCCTCCCCCTCCCCATCCCCACTGGTAACCACTAGTTTGTTCTCTAGATCTGTGAGTCTGCTTCTTTTTTGGTTATATTCACCAGTTTGTTGTGTTTTTTAGATTCCACATGTGAGTATAACAGGGAATTTTTAAAACACAGGCTGTGGGTAACTGAGTGAAAACCCAAGTACATTTTGTATTCTGTTAAGTTGGCAGAGGGGCAAAAGTGGTACAGTTTCAGGGGAGAAAATTCTACCTCCCTGAGATGGGTTATTTAACAATTGTTTTCTTCCTACTTTCTCATGGCAATTAAGTACCCAGACAAGGCACTCACAGCAGCAAATAGTCTCGTGACTCCTTTTAGGCTACAGAGCAAAGTAGCTCTCAACCTCCCATCACCTTATCAACGCCATGAGCTCTTCCTGCCTGCAATCTCCACTTCGCTACATAGAAAAATAATGCCCTCCCAACCCCGCGCTTGCCTCCCGCTAGAGGAACTTCCTGTGATGCCCTGGAATCTCCCAAATGGTGGGGAAGAAGCGGACTTTGGCTGTCCTCCCCTCCTCACTCCTTCTGGAACAGCTCCATAGCCATAGCTTAATGACAGATTCTTTCTTTTCTGTTTTACTAAACCTGGATTCATATCAGATCAGACTTTAACCCCCATCCACACACCCTTAACACTCAGTCTTGGATTTCCAGGGACATCTGTGAAATCAAATGCAGTCTCCTTCCTGCAGATGAAGAGCCTGTCAAAGTTGTGTCTGGTGGCTGGCAGGCAGGCAGAGGGCCCATGCTTCTGTGCGGCTCCCGCTGCCTCGTTTCGCCCGGAAGTTACAGACTTCACTCCGGGCCAGGTTTTCAGTGACAGGTTAATACCACGTGTATACGGCAGCTGTGTGTGTGCACAGCATAACTGCGTAGATACCAAATTACAGCCCATTTGTAACATCAATGCAAAATGCCAACAGCTTAAAAAATTTCATGTGTAATGTTTTATCAACTGAGTTCTGAAAGCTTATGGGCATGTATAATAATCTAGATTCGACATGAATCAGTAAGAACACATATATGGCCATTTGAAAACTTACTATCTATATAAAAGATAAGATAAATATAGATGCTGAAAGCTAAATAATTAAAAATGAGTTGTTAATATGTTGGCTACTTTAAAGTAATAGTTAAATAGCATAGGTTATTAGATTATTTCAATAATTATTTGTCCTCATAATTTGAGTGCCTTATTACCTTATTATAATTATTTTTACTAAAATAGGAGCAGTATCATCAACCTAAAATCCTGCGCGGCACCAGCACTCCCAGTGGTCTATCATTTTGCCTCTCTCTCCCGCCTCAATAGGGAGGCGGTGATGGTTTGCCTCTCTGCCTCTGTTGACAGCTTTCATGTGGACGGATAAATCTGCTTCGTTCATGACATATCAGAGTAAAATGTCACAGCATTTTATACTTTTGCCTTTTCTCATCTCTTCACTCAAAATCATTTCTACTCGGCTCTCATTCACCATTGTAATTGTAAAAGTAAAATACTGATATTTTCTGATGATTTATATATTTAGTGTTATAAGAGCAATCTATTGTTTTTTTAAATTAATTAATTAATTTATTTTTGGCTGCGTTGGGTCTTCATTGCTGCGTGCGGGCTTTCTCTAGTTGAGGCGAGCGGGGGCTACTCTTCCTTGCGATGCACGGGCTTCTCATTGTGGTGGTTTCTCTTGTTGCAGAGCACGGGCTCTAGGCACACAGGCTTCAGTAGTTGTGGCACGCGGGCTCAGTAGTTGTGGCTCACAGGCTCTAGAGCGCAGGCTCAGTAGCTGTGGCACGTGGGGTTAGTTGCTCCATGGCATGTGGGATCTTCCTGGACCAGGGCTTGAATCCGCATTGGCAGGCGGATTCTTAACCACTGTGCCACCAGGGAAGTCCAAGAACAATTTATTAACAATAGCAAATGTGAATATTTAATTTATAAACTAAAAAATAAATACATTATACTCAATGTCAACTTCTATTGCTGCTTTTTTTCCTGAACAGGTTGGCATAGTACATGCATTAAACCTCGATTATATGGAATCCACAATGTTTTGTTTTATTGAGTAGGGCCAAGAATTTAGGCTGTGATTATATTTGGGGGAGGGGTGGGAAGCAGGGGTCGGGTCAAATCACTAATTACCACTTGTTGCTGTTTTCTGAGCTGCTTGTGTACAAGATGGTCATCAGCCCTCATTTATTACCCAAACCAACTGCCCAGCTGCTGAAGAATAATATCAAAAGACCTTACATAAAACATCTGTGCAGCATAGTTTTTTGCTCTGAGCTTTAGTGTAATGACCTCTATCTTCAGTTTGTGTTGTGATATGATACAGTGTGAGAGAGAATCCAAGCTTTTCGACTCTGAACAGTTGGCTTCCACTTGAAATGGATGCCTTTGGCTGGATGTTAAATAGCATGGTTGGACCATACTAAAGAAAGGTGTGCACCTGCAGTTAAAAGCATTCTATTACGTAGCAGGTCATTTTACAAAGTAAAATTAACATCTTAGCTTTACATGTTTATTGTTTTGAAATGAGATCGTCCGTACACTGGGATAGCATTCTTTCGCCCTGGCAACATGGAACCCTCAGGGATGGGAGCTACGAAGGACTTGCTGTTTCCTGCTTATCACGTTCCCTCAAACAGAGATCTTCATTCAGAAAAGCTATTTTCCATTGGGAAATCTGTTCTGCCCATCCAGAAAGTCTGAGAGCCATAGATCATGGTCACGGACTGAGTTGGAATAACCTTAGGAACAATAATAATAATAGCAACTTCCATTGATTGTCTACTGGTTACCAAGAAATAAACAGGTAGTAACCGATTTAATTCTTACGGCAACCCTTGAAGGTAAGTGATGATATTTCTGTCTTATAGACCAGGGGTCTATAAACTATGGCATACATCTAATCTAACCAGCCACCTGTTTCTGTATATGAAGTTTTATTGTGCCACGGTTTATGACACACAGTGACAGAGTTAGATAGCCACAATATAGACTGTATGGCCGGCAAAGCCTAAATAATTCTCAGGGAGGGCAAGTTAATTTTCCAAAGGTTTTATGACTAATAAGTGGTAAAGCTGAGATTCAACTCTATGCCTACTGAGTCTATGTTCTTAACCACAAACGCCACACCACCTCTCCTTTCAGAGCCAAAACCACGTTTGGCCAGTGCAACTTGAAAAGGTGATGGAATTTGCCCAAGGTCATATTTGAAATTATAAAGGGGAGGACCTTGAGTGTACTATGAGAGACCATACTAATTTAGTTGGCCAGAGAATGTTCCAAGCTTTTGATGAACTAAATTATTGCCCATTTTTCTATAAATAAATATTGTAAACTTATTTAAATACTAATAAATAAATTCTTCTTCAAGGCCCTTACATGCTCTTAGGGAAAACCAGGGAAAGGACTGAATAACAGAGTGGAACATGGCTCACTGGGACCTTCCCAAACTCAGTCCTCTCTTCTTCCTGATACTTTCCTCCACTGGGGACCAGGCCTTCCCAAGGAACTCGCACCTCTTTCCACTTCACCTGACAATGGAAGAGGCTACCCAGTGCCAATTTGAGACCTTCGGCCCGACTCTCTCTGTTTTCATTGTCAGAAGTCCACACAGTTCATCTGTAGCATCTTTAATGCATTGCCAGTGATCTGCTCTCTGCCCTGACTCAGTTTCCCTTTCTTAGACGCTGATGGCTCATTAGCTTTAAAAAAGGGAGATTAGAAATCTCGTTCTTAGCTCACAGCTGCACCATCTAAGCCTAAACATGAAGAAAAAGATGAATCAGAAATCTACTAAAAAAGTGTAAATATGAAACAAAATATGACTCAAAAGCTATCTATTCCACGGCTTTATCATGTTAAAATTTTACCTTTTTGGTACCTTCTAAGTTGTGGCATCATTTTAAGAGACATCATTCAGAGTCTAAAGAAAGAGGAATTGAATATTTTAAATGTAAATGTGATGAGTTCATTAAAAGCCAAAAATTGATTGTTATAGCTTTTCAACCCAGAGAGGCAAAGCCATTGAAGTACCCTGCAGGGTAGGTGACTGTGCAGGGTACTTCATCACAGGAAGTGCCTCTGGCACCCAGAGAAAGACATGTAAGCCTTACAGCTGACACTGCTGAATGCTGGCTGGATGGAGGGTCCGCAGAAGAAATTACAGCAGCGCCACTTTGTAATGATACAGTAGCTTGTCAGATCAAAGATTTAGCTGCAAACGGGAAGGCTGGGTTAATATCTTCTCTGCAGAATTGTACTTCTGTCTCACAAATGGACAAATCAATAGATGTGGCTGGACTCGCTGTTTTGCTTGTGTTCATCTAGTATCACACCAACTAGACAAAGATCTTTTATGTGAATGCTTGGAAGGAAACACAAGGGGTGCTGAACCATTCAAAATACTGAATAACTTGATTCACTCTCGTGGTTGATCCTGGAGCAGCTGTGTTGAGGTTTGCACTGATGGTGCAGCAGCAGTGGTGGGTGCTGCTAATGTCTCGGCACGAGTCAAAGCCATGCCACCAAAACACACCAGAGGTCATTGTATTTTTCATTGCTATGCTTGCAGTCAAATAATGGCCAGATTCACTTAAGGACATCCTTGAGGAAACAGTAAAAATGACCACCTTTTATGAAGTCTTTACTCTTGACTGCACATCTTTTTAATATCCTGCGTGACAAAATTGTTACCAAGCCAAACTTGGGTCCACTTGAGTGGCAAAGCCAATCTACTGACAACCCGGTTGTGGTGAAGGAAAGTGCAGTGTTTATTGCAGGGTACCACGCAAGGAGAACAGGCAGCTCATGCTTAAAAAACCCCAATTCTGATAGCTTTCGGGGAAGGGTTTTTAAAGACAGTGTGAGGGAAGGGGTCACAGGGTGTGTGGTCAGCTCACGCACAGTTCTCTGATTGGTCGATGGTGATGTAATAGGATGAAGTTTTGGGAATCTCAGTCATCAACCTTCTGGTTCCAACTCGTCTGGGGTCTACACTGCTGGTGGTCAGCATGCAGTTAACTTCTTCCACCTGGTGGGGGTTTTAGTATCTGCAAAACAACTCAAGGATATGGCTTGGGAAATTATCTATAGCCCTTGATGAAGAACTAAAGGTCCTTGACTTTGTTTTATGGCTAACCCATTATTATTTTTGACTTGCTTGACTGCTTTCCTTTCTTTCTGCATTTTCTCAGTTCTCTGATTAAATTTGCTCTTTGGAACGCAGGGAAGGCCTAGCAGGCTAGAGCTTTTTTACAAATAAGAGGTGAGGGATGTGGGGTGGGGGTGGGGGGGGGGTGTCCCTGGGAAGGCCCTGCAGGATCCTGCTTGGTTTCGAAATGGAAAATATGCACAAGGCACATCAGCTGCAAATCGAAGTCCATCGGTTGTCTTGAGGAAAAGCACTTGTGTAACTGAGTTGCAAACTCAACTATGGATTTTTCGTGAAATACCATGTTTATGTTTGGCAGATACATTATTGAAAATGAGACTGTCACTTCAAGAAAAATAACTGCAGTATTTGTTGCCAATGATAATATTTAAGCTTTCCAAAGGAAATAAGAATTCTGGAAAACTTATATCAACCTCCATGAGCTTGTCCACTTCCCAGTTGAGATATAATTCACATATCATAAAATTCACCCTTTTAAAGTACATAATTCAATGGTTTTTATATATTCAAAAATTTGTGAAACTATCACCATTATCTAGTTTTGTCACCCCCAAAAGATACCACGTGCCAATTCCTCTCTCCTCCTAGCCTCTGGCAACCACTAATACACTTTCTGTCTATGGATTTGCATATTCTGGACATTTCATATAAATGGAACCACACAATTATCATATGATTTAAAAAAATATTGTTTGAGATATGAAAACATTTGGAAGATCTACAAAACTCAGTAGATTAGTATTTTCCAAATTACTAAAGCATTATGTTACAAAATCCTAAATGGGCAAAAGAGTCATTCACAGTGCAAAACAGGCTTTTAATGTAACGTTTTACAAAAAGTTATATGATATGGTGTCAGATTACACAGTGCAAATAACCTTTAAGAAATACCACTTGTTGAGTTTTGTTGTGGTATCAAAAAAAAACAACCACACTACGATTATCTGAAAAGACTATTAAAATAAATACTCCTCTCTTTCCAACTACATATAGGTATGAGGCTGAATTTCCTTCATATATGTCAATCAAAACCATATATCAAAACAGATTGAATGTAGAAGCAAACATAAGAACACAGCTGTCTTCTATTGTGCCAGATATTAAAGAAATTGGCAAAAATGTAAAAAAATGCTGCTATTCTTACTAAAAAAAATTTTGGGAAGTATGGTTACTTTTCAAAAAAATCTTATTTGTACTAACATAGTAGGCTCTTTATTATTTTAAAATGAAGCAATACTAAATAATTTTAAAAATTTCTCAGTTTCACTTTCTAATATGGTAAATATCAATAAGATACAGCCTACAAAAACAAAAGATCTTTGGGACTTCATTGGTTTTCAGGACTGTAGCATGGATCTGAGACCCAAAAGTTTGAGAACTGTAAGTTTAGCACTTGTCTGCATCTTTCATTTGACAAACAGACATACCTTAGGGATTGTTCTGCATTCGTTTTATTGAACCTCTCTGTGTCTTTTATATTATTAATTACAGTTTCATTTAAACAGGTTACAAGTCTCATCTCCCTTAGCTTTGTTATTGCATCATCACTTCCAGCAATAGCAGCTTCCTCTGCAGGCGGGCCAGTCGAGGGCAGGCACTTGGCATCAGCCTGCCTTGTTCTAATAGGAGCCCAGTTTACATCTGTTGAATGGAAAGAGACTAGGGAGACAGACAGTGGAATAAAAATACTATACACTAGGAGTGCTCCATGGATAGTAATTAATCAGAATGTCATATGCATAAAAGGAGATAATCAATGTGAGGGAGTCAGGAAAAGCATTTGAAATTGATTGGAGGTAGGGAGGAGTGTTTATCCCAATATTACACACTATGGGCAAAAATTAGAAGCACCTAAATGGCTAACAATTGGGAATTTGTTTTTAAAACATTATAGTTTATACAATCATTAAAAATGATGTTGCAGATAGGTATTTGCCATCTGGAGTTTTTTTGACTTAAACTGACCGTTTTTCCTCCCTCCTCTCTGCCTCATCTCCTCACCCCTTAAAAAAAGAGTTGACAGAATAACATTATCAAAACTGTGTTTAATGCCTCAGTTGTGCTGGAGTGAAAAAAATGGTTGAGACCACTGTACTGAAGATGCACATCTACTGATACGGAAAGATGTCCTTGATAGAGTGTTCATGCAAAGAACAAATTATAATTTGCTTTATAATTTATAATAAAATTTAATTATAAATTATACTTTAAAAGTATAAAATTGTTTTTGAGAAACACATGCACAAACAGTAAAAGGGTATAAAAGATATTGCAATGATTATATCTGGGTACTGGAAGTACATTTAAATTTTTTCTTCTTATTTTTACACTCACTTCAATATACTAATATATACTTATTTGCTTACCAAATTCAGTGTATTAATAAACATGTAACATAATACTTTTGTAACAGGAAAACAAATTATTTTTAATTTGTTAAAATATAACAGAGCTCTCAAGCTTCTCTTTATCAAGGTGTTACACTAGTAGTCATTTATCAAAAGAAGAAAACAATGCTAATAAACTCATTTTGGCTTTTTCAAAAAAAAGAAAGAAATTGATTGGAATGTTTTACACTTAAATATGCTGAGAGCTGGTCTCCAGTTTTAGTGAGCATAAAAGTCAACTGATAAGCTTATTTATTGGGTTGGCCAAAAAGTTCTTTTGGGTGTTTCTGTGACATCTTATGAAAAACCCGAACGAACTTTTTGGCCAGTCCAATACAAGGCAGATATCTTGGTCCCATCCTCCAAGATTCCAATTCATTAGGTTTTAAATAGCCCCAGGAATCTGTATTTAAAACAATTTTGGATACAAGTTTTAAATTGAAAAATCCTCATGTGCATAAGGGAAAAAGTCAGGCCCACCCCAGAGCCCAAACTTCCCTCCCCAGAGCTGAACACTGTTAATGTTTCCTTCTGTTTCCTTCCAGAAATGTTCTATATATATATATATATATATATATATATATATATATATATATATATATATATATATACAAGCCATATGAATAACCTTTTTTGTAGTTAGCAAAAATGTAATTGGGGGTACATTAAACATGTCTTGCTCTTTTTCTCTTAGCAATATATCTTGGATACTGTTGTCTAATTTTACATATGAATCGGTCTTTTTTTTTTTTTAACAGTTGCATAAATACCATACTCTAACAGTTCCCATTGATGGACATTTAAATTATTTCCAGTCTTTTATATAACAAACAATAAATCAAAAAATCCTTGTTCATTTGTCTTTGTTCATATGTAGGAAAAAATTTTAGAAATGCAGTTGCTGGATTATAGGGTGTGTGCATTTTAAATTTTGTAGCTGAACTTGGCCCTTCTAACAATCACGCTCAGTGATTCTCTCTCGGTGGTTTTATAACCATACCTAGAGAAAAACTCTTCCAGGGGAAAGAACCAAACAGATAATTATCACTTATATTTTAGGAGTTTTCCTCTTAAAGATAAGAAAATAAAGATTTTGTACAAAAACTCACTGACCATCTTTAAAGAGGACAAAATTTATTTAGTTTTATGTAAATAAAAAGTATTTGGATATGTGAGGGGAAACCTATAAAGCACATAACAAATATACAATCAACCCTATATATCATCAGGATACATTTAAACAGGAAATAATGTATTTGCTGTAATTCTTTATAAGCATTCTCTTTTTTTTCTGTTGGCAACATGAATATTGCAAGTAGGTTTTACTTTTGTCTTTGTAAAACAGGGACTTGATTTGGTAGAGATCACCACTTCTAAAAATATGGTAAATCAACAAACAACTGGACAGACTGAACATAAGCAGGTCTCACTTGGATATTTAACTAAAGCTGGGTCATTGGATAAAAAGTTCGTATTTGTGATGCACAACTAGTAGTGCAAGCATCAAAATGCATCAGCTGTATAGCACCATTCCCAGTATTTAACACCGCCTCTTGTTAATTTGGTATTGTCAGTAAATAAAAGTAAGGGAGTAATGTAGTAAGTTTTAAAACACACAACATGTTTTTCAATCTATCATCCTAATTTAATGGTAAATATATATAGAGAAAAACGTTGCCTCAGCATTTAAGATTACCTTTATCAAAAACAGAGAGCTGGGTTCTTTCACAGCAGCCAAAGATGTCATGATAACAAACGGGTCATTGTGTTGGACCAAATGGAGTACGACATGCAATTTATTATCTATAATAATTTACAGGCAATTCTTGAATCATTGGAGGTAATATTGCATATGTTAGCCATGCTTTTGTTTCTCCTTTCCATTAGCCGCCTTTTATGATTATTGTTATTTTGGTGGTCCCTTTCATTACCCAACCCCTCCCACTAGACATTAGAGCAGGAAATAGTGGAGATGAAACAAAAAGGAATCGTGTCCATGTAATCACTTGTTAACAGCTCTAAAGGGTTTGGTGGAGTAAAAGACTGAAATGGATGGCTAAAATTAGGCTGGGGTAACATTCTGTGACTCCAATTACTAGTACCATTCCTGCCTCTAATTACCAAGGATAACTGAGAATGGTCTGTACTCACTTTAGATAAATTTGACCCAAGACACTGGCCATGATATTAAAGCATTTTTGTGTGTGTGTGATGAGCAAATTGTAAGTGGAAATTTAAATAGTTCTAAAATATGTGTAAACAAGTAAGGCAGCCAGAAATTTCAGAATGATTCTGGGAAGAACATTCTGCAGTGTGAAACATGTTTGGCTTAGAAAAATAGAGATCTCCGATAAAGGAAGAGCATTACGTGATATCACGGATCACAGTTATCTTCTGTTTGAAATCAATCAAGAGAACTATTTTAAAAACTGTGCTGAGCTCAGGCAGATGAACTGTCCATAGAACAGCAAGACACTGGAGAAGGGCTATTTGTTACCACTACTGCAATGTCAAGTGCACAGACATTTGGACCAAGGGCATTTTATTATCCTCACAACCTGATAGTCTCATATTTGGGATTAGTAACATGCTTGACAGACGATTTAACCACCAACTTTACATGTTAACCAGCAATTAGTTTTCTATTTTATTTACTGGGCAGGAGAAACTCAGAAAAAATTTTTTCTATAGGCCTCAGATCGTGCTCATAAACTAAGAGGCCAATGAAATGAATAAAAGTGCTTGAATCGTAGCCCTTGATTCAGTGGTTGTATGCATGAATATGACTTTCACTAAGGAGATTATTAATATTTATTTGTTAAGGTTTTGTCTCAAGGTTCAGTTTATAACTGGATAATATTGAATTAGGAGTAACGGCAAATGCTTTTCTTAGAGAAAGATTTAGAAATTGTATGCCCTAGCTGCAGAATTCTTTAATAAAAATATAAGCTGTGTTTCTTTAATTGTACCAAATATATTACCCTTGAAGTTAGAGCCTGCTTTTGTTTTACACTGGTAGATCAACAGCTCCCTGTAACAATTTCTGAAATCCAGCATAGTCTTCTGCTTAAAACCCATTTACAGGTTTTCCCCACTATCTGAAAGCAGAGTGTTCTGTGAAACCTTAACTGAAATGGCATAAAGCAAAGAAGCCATGACCTTAGGTCACATCTTGCTCATGGATGCACAAAATAAATCGAGATCAAGTACAGATGCTCACAGACACAGTTCAAAGCTATGGCGACTTGAGGCTGAATTGCAGAATGTGGTTCCCCGGAAGGAGCCTGACGGCGCCACTCTTGCTGCTCCGGCCGAGCTGCCTCTATAAAGGTTCACAGCAAAACAAACGCTGAACGTGGTTCCCCTTTTCTTTTTGTAAAAGCGAAAATCCTCCTTGGGTTTCTTCTGGTGAGTGAAAACAGGTACTAACGTAGGTCTTTCATAAAAGCAAAGCAGTGGAAAGCGCTTTCAAAAAGCGGGGGAGACCTGTATCTGTAAGATTTCCAGAAGCACTTAGATACCTTATTTTCATCTTAAAAAGAAGTAGTTGGGTTGAAAAGCTTTCATTCTTTGTTTTAAAAACTGTTTCTAAAACCCTAGTCTTAGTGGATGATGAGATACTTTTTAGGAGGGCGTTTCTACCAATGATTTAATAGGCTGTCTTTGCAGGACACGGTCATCTCTAAGATGCATGTAGTCCTTAATGCCTCTCCCTGCACAGGAAGGCAGTGCTGCTTTCAAACGAAGCCATGACAATGGCATTTACAAACGACGGTGCCAGTTATGGGACGACGTACTTTCCCATGATGTGTCACAGGCTCCTCACAGCAACCATGTGAGGTAGGCATGAGTATGGCAAAGGAATCTTACACGGGACGTAACAGGACGTTACACATTTGCACCATCTATGTATTTTTTTCTGGACTGTCCTATAATTTGAATACACGGTTGAATGAGTAAAAAGAGTATTCCTACCATGTAGAGTAAACCACATATATAAAAGGAAAAATCATATTTTTGTGTGATGTCGTAGATCCACCCTACAAAACAAAAGAGAATATATTCAGTGTAAGGAAGTTGAGAAAATAAAGTCAAGAACTCAAAGCAAGCACTTATTGCTACTATAAATCATTCTCTAAGGATTTATTATATGTCATTTAATGCCCCAACCGTTCATTTAGCCATTTTTAAGTCTGGGCTGTTGGAACCAGAGTTCTTGGTGCGTGGGGACGGCTGCATTTATCTTTGAAGTCACTGGGGTACTTTTAAAGGCACTGAAACAGTAGCTGGCCGACCTATAGGGAGAATCTTCTGGCCCACAGCCCTTGGGGTAACTCTCAGGCCGGCACAAAGCCAGCAGCAAAAAGTGAATCTAATGATTTTCTTTTTACACAAATATAAACACAAATCTTTTCTAAAACCTCAAAACTCTTCTGAAGAAGATTCTCGTGTATACACAAAGAGGCTGGGCAGAAGACATTTGAACTTTCATTCATTCTGAAGTAGAAGGGTAAATATCTGTTCTAGAAAGAATCAAGATTTCCAGGTTTTATAAAATTCACATTTACAGCTATAAACCTTTAATATATGTATTTAAATTTGTGAAAGTTTAAATTGCCAAAGACATAGCTTTAAATGCTAACTACATTATCAGTTCTTTAAAAAAAAATACTTTACTATTATAGTCTAATACTTTCGTATAATGATCTTACCAGGGCCTGTGAGATACTACCGTATTTCATGGACTCTAAGGCACCATGAATTATGTGAGGCATCATTATCTTATGTATCAATAAAAAAGAAATAGATCATCAATTAAAATATGACTTGATATTTTCTTAGAACTTTGTGCAAGGTATTCTGATTTCAGAGATGTTAACATGTGACAAAAGAGTCTCAGAAACTATGAAGCGTGATGTTTCATTCACTTCAGTTATTAATCCTAAGGATCAGTCGCATGTCATGGTCCCCACGTAGCCAGCTATGCAAACTGAGAGGATGAAGCTATATACAGAGGATTATGGTAAAAATGCAAATATAAGCATTCACTTTTTCCATTTCAACAAGTGCATTAGTTAGCAAAGGCATAAGAAAAATATAAATGATTTAATGATCAAACACAGCATTCCATGGTCACTTTAAGAAAATTATCTTTTAAAAAGTATCTAATTGGCAAATGAACGCATACATACAACTTATAACCTTCTCGACCAACAAACAGCTACACAAAAGCAACTGCTAAATGTGTAAAGTACTATCTCTGACTTCCTGCGGCTTATCTGTGTCTCTGGTTTATTGTATCTAGTGCTTAAGGCACCTGGATGAGTCAAGGCTGTCATAAAGAAAAGCAAACAACAGCATCGAAAATGTATACTTTTAAAAAACCCCTCAAGAGCTATGAATCCTGGATATACTTTAAAAGTAAACCAAGTTTTTGAGTTTGTTATTTGATATATAAAAGAAGAGAATACCGGAGTCCTTAGATATGGCTTAGTAAATGTTCTATCATCTTTTCTTAATTTCCAGTTTGAGACTAGAAGGACAGATAAGATTAAACATATAATCCAGAAACAGTGATTCAGCTTCAGCATTGAATCAGAAAGACACAGTGACATATGAACAAAAACACACCCAACTTCTGCTCGGTGCCACCATTTGTCAGCTGTGGACCACTGTGAATTATGATGAAGTGAATAATTCACTCGCAGATAACGCTGAGTGGTGTGTCTCTATAAGCAGAGTACATGACAGCACTATCTTCAGCTACAATTTCTAAAAAATCAATACATATAAATGAGGTTCTCATACCCCACTCATCCCATATGAAAGCTGATCTTGTCAGTTTAACAGTTAAATCCTCCCTTTTCATATGATCAAGTGATTGAGAGTAGGAAATGATGTCTCTAGATAACCAACAGCTGAAACAAGCTGATTTCCCATCACTGCCTAACACGGACTCAGGACAAAATCCGCATTGGAGAATTAATTTGTACTTAGTTCAGACTATTTATGTACTTTTTGGTTACAAGTGTTTGAGTACAAGCTCCAGGGCTCTGTGTTATGGCCCCTGTCTGCCTCTCTTGCTGCCCAGAGCTTAACCACAAGCACAAGCCATTCTGAATATTCTGGAGTTTCAAACATATTTGTCTTGACACCTTGTCTGTACAGGTACTATTCCCCCTTCTGGGGGGACAGTAATAAACCCAGCACCCTTAGAACACCCTACCATCTCCTTCCCCCCGCTCCATCCTCCCTCTTGTCTCCGCAGACTACAGAAAATGTGTGCTAAGTGTGTTACACATTGATACAGCCTTATGTTGAATTAATTATATTTTAAGATCTTGCATCTTTCCCCTAAAAGTATAAACTTTTGTAAAAGCATCTTCACACACCCCATTCTTTTAAAGTAACTCACAAGTCAAGTTCTCAAAAAGTGCACTCAACTTTACCAAACAAGTTTGGTACAAATTGGAGTAGTCCTAAATTTTATGTTAAATTAATCCCATAGGTTTTTCCAATCTACCTTTATCTGAAACGAGTCCAGATCCTGCCATCTCCACTAGTCTGAACTCAACCCAGTCCCAAGTCAGATGCAAAGCAGGTCAGGAGACAGTACTTTACCATGTGCTTTGGCCCAACACATGGGGACGATAACTCTTTAGAAACAAGATGTTTCAGACAAGATGCCCGCCTCATTCATCCTTCACCATCTCTCCCTGTAGGTGTGAACTCATCAGTCCCTTGGTTTGGAGCTTGGATCCTTGGCAGTCCTGATCCAACCATCCACTGAAATCAACAGCTTCAAAGTAAAATCTGGTTCCCTATTAAACTGCATTTCCTTTTCATTTGAATCTGTCAAATGAGGAGTGACGGCTATTTTTCTTACTTATTAAATAAGTGTTCCCAGCTCTTGATGAAAAAACATTACAAATTATTGTTAGGGTGTTATACTTTATGCAAATATTGGAGATACGTGTAGGTTCTTGGTCAGTCAAATCTGGTGGCTGAGTTTTGCTATACTTTACCCTGGAAACATCTAGAAAGGTACTATTATTATATCTTTAAAAGTGATGAACTGAATGCCCAGTAACATTATAAATGAATTACATCATGAAGTTCAGGTTGCTGAGTGACATGGTTGAAAGGTCTGTTCAATATCTTTGATTGCACGTTCTTCTCCTAAATGGAAATGTGTGATTGTCTAACATGCTACTAAATTGTACCAGACTTTTTAGTGCCAGTAGGAACCGCTTTGAAAAATGGAAAACACATTCATTTCTAAACCCATTAAAAATGAAAAAGCTAATGTGAACAGTAATTTTCCTTCTAGCACATCAAGGTAAGTAATAATTTCTAGTCAACCTGGAATTTCTAGCAAGAATTTAATGTGGTTATTTAGTCACTCATATTGCCAGGCACTTCGGCACTATCATGCGTAAAGGCTGGCCTTGCATCTCTTGCAATATTGGCTCCTTGGCCTGGAAAGTCAATGAATTAAACACAATACGGTTAGCTAATCATGTTGTTCAGCACTCCTCAGTGCATGAATTCAGTGGAAGGAGAAGAAACAAACAAAAAGAAGGAGAGGTCCCTTTAGGTTGCTGGCCTGGAGATGTACATCAGAACATTGATTTTAGAGTCCCCATGGCAGCATTTGACACATATTCATGTCAGGTTTGTAATACAATGGTTTCTACCATCTATGGTGTATCAAATTCAGCTACAGACTCCACTTCTAGGGAGGAACGTTGAAGCAAGCAGAGATCAGACCTGGTGACTGAGGGTTGGGTATAACTCCATGTCTTCTAGTTATAATTCCTTTCTCTTCCGCTCAAGAAAGTGCACTAGAGTCCAAGTGTGTCAAAAGGAAATGACCATAAGGATGGGATAAGGAAACCATGCTGGCAAACCTTGGTGCTTTAATTAACATTGATCATGAATTACTTCGGCTGCACCTCACGGCTGTGTTGTGATACTGCTATTGCAATCTGATGGATAGTATAAAATAATCGCAGACTGACCATTAGAAGCAGAAAGTACCCCTTGGATCCTGCAAAGAAACATCAACGGCAGATTCTATTTCCACATACAATATACCTGAAGGACTTCCAACAAGAGGGTGGATGAGCCACTGATAATGTCCCCATCCCCTTAATGGATATTTAACTCCTTTGGAAGTTACCATTGGTTGACTGATCCAACCCCCCAATCCCAGTTCTTTTCTCCTTTCCTTCCTCTAGTACAGAGGCTGGAAAGTAAAATTCTCCAAATCTCAGTTCCCCTTGAAGTTTGGACTAGCTGCGCGACACAGTTCTGGCCAATCAGATATAAGTGGAAGTCTTCTGGGACTGAGTCTTTTGTTCCTTCCTCTTTCTTGTTATAAATGAGGATGTAGTGGCTGGAGCTACTGCAGGTACTGTGTGACCATGAGGCCACTAGCATGAGGAAAAGGCCAAGAGGATCTTGAGACACTGCCCCAATATCATCTAGTCTCTGAATTCTAGATTTCTGGTTATGTGACACAAATCTCTGTTTAAGCTACCATTGTCAGGGTGTTCTCTTATAACCAAATGCATCCCTAACTGATAGAGAATTCTATACTATGAGATCACTGAGCAGTACTGACTCTTCCACTGCCAATATAATAATCTGCTGCACTGCTGTAGATATTCACTGGCACCTAGAAATGCTGGCCTGCATCTCTGTATAGGAGCAGCTTGATCCAGGAGGGGCCCCATATGTAGCCTCTGGGTTCCTAAAGCAATCCTTGGGCCTTAAATCTTTTGTCAGCCAGCTGCCAGTGTTGTCAGCTGAATAGGTAAAAATCTATTATTTTTTGAGCTTCAGTCCTGAGGGGGACTTAAAAATGGTTGTCTTGGCATAAGCCCTCTCCCAGCGTAGTTCTAGGACAGGTGACTGTAGGCTCTGTAGACAGACTGGGAAGCAAGGGGTGGGGAGGGCTTTGTCTTGTACCCATGAGGTTCCCCCATCCACTGGGAAGAAGTATTTCTGCAGAGGATATGAGGATAAAGGGCCTGGAGCAGCCAGATAGGCAGAGGATGGGGCACCTGAGTAGGTGAGATTCTACCAGGTTAGCTTAAAACCCTGCACAGAACTTCTGGCAGCTCTGACAACTGTCACCAGTCCTGCCTGGCCTGGCTGCCCTAAGAGCCACCTCCACAGAGCACCTTTGTTTTGACATTTGGCCCCAGTCCCTGCCATACTTTGTGGGCTCCTGCCTCCAATCCCTGGACAGTGGGTAGACTTTGTCACCTTTGCCCAGTACCTGGCCTCTTGGGGACTGGGTCTACCTACCACAAAGCTTAAAACCTGCCCAGAATGACAGGCTCAGAGAGTTACCTGGCCCAGACACAGGACTCCTTGGTGGTGCCTACGGCTTCTGGTATGCCCGATGCAAGAAGCAAAATCTCCATTGAACTGAGGTGAATACAGGTGAGAGATCTCACCCTAGACGTGGCTAACTGGTGGCCTCTGGGCCAGAGGTAGGCAGAATGTCCCAACTCTCCCCAGATGCCCACTTCCTAATCCCTGGGAACTGTAAATGTTCCCTTATGTGGCAAAAGGGACTTTGCAGATGTGATTAAGTTAAGGACCTTGAGATGGGGGTTATCCTGGATTATCCGGTGGACCCAATGTCACCAGCATCTTAAAAGTGAAAGGAGAAGGCAGGAGAGTCAGAATTAGAGAGATGAGAAGATGCTATGATATTGGCTTAGAGGATGCAGGAAGGGGCCGGGAGCCCAAAAGCAGGAAGCCTCCAGAAACTGCACAAGACGAGGAAATGGATTTGCCCTGAGAGCCTCCAGAAGGAACGCAGTCCCACCAACACCTTGATTGTGGCCCATTGTGATGCACTTAAGCCTTCTGACCTCTAGAAGTGTAAAATAATACATCTGTATTGTTTTAGGCTATTAGGTTTGTAGCAATTTATTACAGCACCAGTAGGAAACGACTACAGGGCTACATCCACGGAAGTGCTCTGCTGGACCTACACACAGTGTTTTGAACATTTGGAGACGTTACCTAAGAGTGCAGAGTCCTAGCTTCTCTTGGACAGTGGGGGGAGGGGCTAACCATAGAAGAGCTAGTAATGATTTTCTGTATTTCTTGGTGATGGAAATCAGCTGGAGCAGGGTGGAGGCTGTCTCTTTCGGACGGGGCAGGGGCTCTGCACTATTCCACCGTGCGCTTTACCAGCCTAGCCGTTGATCTCACAGGTTAGGGATCAAAAGTTCATCTACATTCTATATGAAAGAATGACCTTTAACTTGCTAAAATTTATAACAGAAATTGGGGGCAGGAATGGGAAAAAAAAAAAAAGGACCATGTACACAAATGGAAACTTCCTTCTTATTCATCCTGGACTTTTAACACAAATGAGAACACGACTTTCTACATGCACTCTAAGCTCTTAAAGCCTTGAATGGTTTACCTGCAAAAGGTGGTCCCAGCAACGCAGAGATGCCGTTAGCACAGATGATGATGCCGTACGCGTTGGCTAAGTGCTCAATCCCCACCAAGTCTTCAGTCACCACCGGCATCAGGGAGAAATAACCGCTGGAAAACCCTATCAGTGCACAGATGACTGCCAGGCCAGCGTACGTGTGCATCAAGGGCAGAATAAAAATGCTGAGGACTAGGGTGAAGTTGGTCATCAGGAAGACATTCCAAACGCTGATGCAAGGCAAGTCGGCCACAACGCCGAGGATCACTTTTCCGAAGATATGAACTATTGCTATGATCGAAGTCAGAGGGAAAACATCGTTTTGCTCTGATAAATTATACAAATTGACTATTTCTGGGAGGTGAATGAAAGGGATGACAAAGCTGCTGTATGCAAACAGAGCCCAGAAAATAAAGGCAACAAACATCCGATTAGTAAAGAGCGAGGCTGTCCCAAAATAGCCCAAGTACCAATCCCGGAAGCCCTTCCTGACCCTCATGGTCAGCCGGCTCACGGTCTTCAGAACCCGAAAGGCGCACATGTCCTTTCTGTGTGCAGCCTTCTCGTGGCACGCCTGGGCTGGCATGTCCCCGAGGGAGTCCTCGGTGCCGGGGCCGCCCCCCTTCTCTTCCGCTCCGCCCAGCTGTCCACTGGACCGAACAGATTCGGTGGAGTGAGCCGGGAGGACGTGTGGCTCTTTCCCTTCTGGGTCGTCTCCATCCGTCCCAGGAGAGAGGGGCCTCATGAGCGCCCCGCAAACACACAGGTTCAAGGACACCGCGCCTTGGATGAACATGGCATTCCGCCATCCGTACTCTGCGCACAGGTACTTGAGCAAAACCGTCATGAGGAATGTGCCAAACCCGGTCCCGGTGGTGCTGAGGCCCTGGGCGAGCGCGCGCCTCTTCTGGAAGTACCTGCCCACCATGACCACGGCCGGCAAGTAGGCCATCCCGCTGCCAAAGCCTGCGCACCCGAGAGGGAAGAAAAGGCACACGGCACAGCGTAAATGGCCACAGCCCGAATCTGCAGTCTTTAAAGAGCATCTGCATTTCATTATGTTAGTTTCTATAACTTTTCTTTCAAACAAAGATATAATCATGATTGTAAAAAAGGAGCTCGAGGGGTAAGTACCAATATTCACCCAAAGAAGCCCACTTCTAGTCCATCATTTCCCCCAACAGGCTTTTCAGCATAGGTCACTCCAATAATAATAATAATAATAAACTATTATATTAAATAAATAAATAACAAATATATATAAAAGAATTAAATACATAAAATAAGTCTGCATTCTCACATCAGAATATAAGCTCCACCAGGGCAGGACTGTGTCTGTATTACCGCCCCTGGTATGCCAGGCACTGCTCAGAAAATGCAGTGTGTGCTTAGTGATTTGTTGAAAGAATGAATGGATTCTGAGGGCTCTGCTGCTAATTGCACTTAATACACAGGAAAGTACTCATGTACAAGGGGATGAAGAGTGACTCCAGGCAATTTACAGAAGCCTCAGGAATGGGCCAATGTGTTCCCAAATGAATTAGAAGAATAAAAGGAATTAAAATGTACCTATAAGGATACGTAGCTACTAGATGTCAAAATCACCTAATACGCATTTGCATCTCTGGTTTTTAATTGTATCTTTCTTAGAAAATAGGAACGGTTTGTGATTTACGGGCACAGAATTAAAATGCTGGTGGGGAAGATTGTGTCTATTGGGGGCAGGGTGTACTGGGAGGGCTTTGTGCTTTCTGCCCAATTTTGCTGAACCTAAAACTGCTCTATAAATGAAGCCTATTTAAATTTAAAAATAAAATAAATATGAAATAAAATAAAATGCTAGCCAAGAGGTTGAGGGTTGTGTTCTTAACTTCTAGGTACACACAGAGGGAAACCGTAAGCCCCGCTTCAGGTGGTCATGGGGCCACACACGGTTCTAATGCTCACAACCTCCTGACATTAGGATAGCAGCTTGATAGGAGAAAAGAGACTTGGACCAATAGCACTCCCCAAAGCCGAGAAGCTTCCCTAGTTTCGCATCATTTAATAGTTTCAGAATTACTTGAATCTGGAAGGAGAGCAGAGCGGTCATACATGCAAACATAATGGCAATTACCACTAACTGAGTGGTGAGGATGTGCCAGTTGCTTTTCAGGCTTTATCTGATTTACTTTTCACAATAATCCAAAAGCTACCTGTGGTTATACCCAGGTTATAAAAGGGGGCATTGAACCTCACGGAGATTCAGACATTTTCACCAGACCCTGCAGCAGGTAACTGGAGAATCCGGGTTGGAATTCAGACCCAGCTGCAGAAGTCTGGTCCCTTTCCACTGCCTGCACGGCCTCTCATCCTAAACTGCTCATCTGCCCGGCTGCCAGCACATTGCTGCAGAAGGATTTTGCTTCAGTTTCTAAAATAAGCTCCAAGAAGCAACCTGCCTCCTTTATTTACCTTAGAGCAATGATAATCTACAGCAACTGTCAGGGGCCAGTGATCCTCAACCAACTGCTCCTCGGATGGACACCCTTGTTTTAAGAACAATTAAGCCAGCTTCTAAGTAATTCCCAGCGAAAGCAGGGGCGGGTCCCCAAGCCACCTGCCAAGCCTCAGCGAGGGCAGCAACATAGCAATCATTTGCGTGACGGGGTAGAAGAGGATGAAGAAAACGGCTACCCTTAATTCTGAACCAAACTCTGAATTAACTTCTATGGGTTTGAAGTCCGCAAAAGGCAGAAATCTCTAATTTCCTAATATTTAGAAATGAAGCCCAATGGCTTCTTTTTTTTTTTTTTTTTTTTTTTGTGGTACGCGGGTCTCTCACTGTTGTGGCCTCTCCCGTTGCGGAGCACAGGCTCCAGACGCGCAGGCTCAGCGGCCATGGCTCACGGGCCCAGCCGCTCCGCGGCATGTGGGATCTTCCCGGACCGGGGCACCGAACCCGCGTCCCCTGCATCGGCAGGCGGACTCTCAACCACTGCGCCACCAGGGAAGCCCATGACCATCCTACTTTAAAATGCAAGCCTCTCTTGCCCCCCACTTCCATTCCCAATCTCTCTTACCCTACTTTTCTTTTTTCCTATAGTAAGTACTTGACAGTATAATTTACTTTGTATTGTGTGTGTTGTTTATGATCTGACCCCTTCTCCCCTACAACTACCACTATAAGCTCCATGAGGGCAGGGATCTTCTTATGTTGTGTTTTCCAATACATCTCTTCCAAGCACCTAGGACTGTGCCTGGCACATAACAAAGGAATGGAATGAATAAAAGAAAGTTCTCTGGGAAAGTGAAGTGATCATATTTTGAAATAATAGACACCTTTCTCATACCGGTTAAATTGATACTTCCACAGTTAAGGTACAAAATACTCAGCTGAAAAATTAGTGTAACAGTGGTTATTTTGAAAAAATAATTATTTGTTAAAGAACCAAGAAATTCTTTGATATTAACTATTGTGGCACAGTATTATTGTCCTTATGATTGTACTGGGGAGATGTGTAGTAGAAAGAACCTAGCTGGCCTTGGGTTTAAATCCTGGCTCCACTCCCCATAAGTAACCATGTGACCTTGACCAAGTCAGTTAAACATGCAGCTCATTGGTGTTGTGTTCCTGATGTATACGTAAGTGCAATACACCTATGTGATAGCACACTGTCAATTAATGTTACCCTCTTACCACTTATAACGGGCTATTGGTTAATGAAACAGTTTGAATCAGATTCAGAGTAAGCTTTTAAAAACCAGGTGGTTTAACGAACTCCCACATACCCATCACCCAGCTTCAACCGTTATCAACTCCTGGCAATTCTTGCCTCAATCCCGCCTCTACCCCAACACACACACACACACACACACACACACACACACTCCTTCCTCCATATTATTTCGAAACAAATCCCAAATATATCATTTCATGTGCAAATATTTTAGTATAAATCTCTAAATAGAAGAATTCTTTAAACTGCATAATCATATCAGTATCTTATCTGAAAAAAATGAATAATTCTTTGATATCACAAAATATCCAAAGGTGTTCAAATTTCCAATTCTCTCATAAATGACCATATTTTTAAAAAGTTTGTTTAAATCAGGATCCAAGTAAGGCCCACACATTGCTATTTGTTGATACATATTTTAAGTCTTACTTTCTCTTTTTTTTTTCTCTCTCAATTTACTTGTTGAGGAAACTGGATCACTTGTCTGTTAAATTTGTCCATTCTGCATTTTGCTGATGGTACAAAAGTTTACTTTTTAAAATTTGATTTGTCCCTGACAACGACCAGCAACCTAAATTTAATGTGGTTACGGATGTCTAAACAGCAGCGGAATGAAATAACTAATAGGAACTGAATTGAGGGGCAAAGCATAAGAGTAGGACCAATTATAACTTCGTTTTAATAATAAACACTCCCATGTGTGAGAAGAAAAATCCGTTCCTAATGCTACAAGCATCTACTACCCTCTCCATGTCCTTAACAGCATCTCCCCTTCCTAATGTGACTTTGTGATTCGTAATCAGCACAATTATTCTATGAGCATATAGAACAGGCCTTGGGGATACTGAGGCTCAAGCCCAGTGGTCAAGCAGGGTCCTGGAACAATTCTTCACCACACTCAGGTTTAGAGGCCGGGCCTGTACCCAGATAAGCCAGGCAGAAGGCGGCCCAGAGGGAGAGAGAAGATCCTGTGGTTCTGAGTAAAAAGCATGCACAGCAGGGAAAAGCTGTCTCCGGAAGCCAAGTTTAAGAGAATGGATCTCTTAAATGGCAAAGCTGAAGAAATTTGTCCAGATTCTCCTGGCTAAGTAAGATCGCTCAAACAGATATTAGTTTTCTGCTTAATAGGAGGACATCCATGCAATTTTAATTGCCTAGATGGTAAAAAACAAATACAAACAAATCTGCCTCAAATGTTTTTTGTAATGAAGAAAGATGTCAACAAAGTCTCTTTCACACATACATTATTGTACAGTGATATATATATATATATATCAGTTGCTTTTTAAAAATTTTTGTTTTTTATTTAAAAATCTCTTTATTTTTTTGTTGTTTCAGTCACTTGCTTTTTGCAGATCTTTGCTTCTAACTTTCTTTCTTTTATACTAAATAGGGGTCAATCAGCTTCACCATGCCTCACTACCAACAGCCCAACGGTATATAAGCTAACTGATTTAGCTGGATTTTCCACTTAAACATAATTATATATATATATTTGTGGAGGAGGTGAATACACTTATTTTCAGAGACTTTCTTTGGGTGTTTCCTGTATTAAAAAGAGGGAGCAATAAAGTGTCTCAAGAAACACTTTCCTTTCACTGGCCTCCTGATTTTTTTTCCGAATTCCTTGTATCCCTAAATATTTGTTGATTAAATAAGTGAATGAATAAACAAATGAATGAATATGGAGATCATATTATTTGAGAACCAATAAGCAACTAACTGCAAGAAATAAAATTCCATTTAAACAAAGAGTCTAACCATAGACATCTCTAGATGATGGGAATAAATTTCAAGTCCCAGTTATGGGGACCAAGTCATAATCCATGTAACCAAACACCACGGATCAAGTTCCTAGGGGCTCCCACATGTCTGCCCAGAGACCCCAGTGTGGCTCCTTAGTCCCAGGGGAAGGAGTTTATTTCCTCACCTATAATATAAAAATCCCCGTGCCAGCTCTATTCATTGGACTGTTATGGGGCAAAGTTTCTAAAATGCCTCAGGGAGAACATCTTGAGTTGTTCTTTAAGAGCTGTTATCAAGTCCTTCAGATCAATGGTTTCCAAACTCAGCTTCACAGGATACAGAAGTGCTTTAGGTGTATATGTGGATAGATGTACATTACAGAGAACCAACTTGTCAACTTATATGGACAGTGAGTTTTTATGTTCACTGTCTCCTGCTACCATAAAAGCATATACTTAAGCTTATAATATGATAAACATGTTATATACAATAACAATTATATATTAGCTAACGTTTGCTCAAGACTTTATTATGTGCCAAGCATTGTGCTAAGTGCTTCATACAGATGACCTCATGTAATCATTTCAACCACCCCGTAAACCAAGCACTCAATCATCCCATTTTGCAGATAAGGAGACTGAGGCATAAGTAAGTTAAGTAACTTTCCCAAAGTCACACAGATAGCAAGCGGAAGAAAAAAAGCAAGAACTGCAAACTCTAACTTTGAACTCTTATGCAAACACTGCCATCAGTGTGCCACTTATTAGGATTATAGCTCTGTACTCAAAAAAGTCAGGCTGGCTCTGGTTCACTGAAATACAATTGTATGAGTAACAAACTACTTACCTGTGTGCATTCTGCTACCTGTTGATAAAGGAAATTATGGCCGGGAATACATTTTGCAGAACAGATATGCAAACTGTGCTGCCTGGCAGCCAATTTTTATATATCTCCTGGGGACTGACACTTTGCTCTGGATTTGATTCTTAGAGTCTCTACATCTATGTGGGTTTTGCTGCTATTCCATTAATTTGAACAGGGGTGAAGGAGAAAATGATTTTTCTCTGATTCACGCTGGATTCTGCAGTTATTAAATGAGAGAATGTTATTAATATGTCCGTTTTGTTACAAGAGAAGGGACTAGCACTTAGAACCAGGTATAGAAAATTTAATTAAAATCTATTAGGAAGGCCAAGTACAGCTGTTAGGCCGTTTCCTCACGCTTAAGGCATATTTTCTTTTCTTTTTTTTTTTTTTTGCGGTACGCGGGCCTCTCACTGTTGTGGCCTCTCCCGTTAAGGAGCACAGGCTCCGGACGCACGGGCTCAGCGGCCATGGCTCACAGGCCCAGCCGCTCTGCAGCATGTGGGGGTCTTCCCGGACCGGGGCACGAACCCGCGTCCCCTGTATTGGCAGGCGGATTCCCACCACTGCGCCACCAGGGAAGCCCCTTTAAGGCATATTTAATATCTTATATTAAAAAGTATTTCCTGGAGGATAGGATATGGTTGGGTTGGGGTGGAGGAGACAAAGGGACAAACTATTTAATGGGTCTCTTTTCTCTACAGTGAAATTCATTGCCAAAATGCCCAATAGAAACATATAAAGTCAAGTTTAAGGGAATTCCCTGGTGGTCCAGTGGTTAGGGGTCCACGCTTCCGCTGCAGTGGGCACAGGTTCGATCCTTGGTCGGGGAACTAAGGTCCCGCGTGGTGTGGCCAAAAATATAAATAAATAAAGGCAAGTTTAAGAAAGTCACTACGCTTACCGGCTGCCACTCCGAAGGTAATGAAGAGATAATGCACGTTTGCAGCGTAGGCACTCAACACCCAGCCCAGCGAGTTCAGCAGCCCTCCGATGATGGCGGTCTGGCGGCACCCACAGGTGTTAATGAACAAGCCAATGAAAGGTCCTGTCACAGAACATTGAAAAAAGAATGACTAAAATGACTAATGGCATTTTATTTCCCTACTTTCTTAGGGAGTCCTCATATGAAGACAAAGAATACAATATTACTAGAGCTCTCAAGTAAAACAAACCAAAACCACACCCCTGCTTTATGTGCAGAAAGCTTTTGGCGTGCAAAGATAGGTTTCAGTAACTTCACTGGAGAGCACAAGGTTCTAGATTTTCAAGGCAGACAGACCTGAAATAAACAGACCAGTTGATTTCATTCTCTTGTCTACAGCAGAGGTCCTAAATTAGTGGTCTAGGTGCTCCATCCAGCCTGTAGGTGCATTTTGTTTATCCAGAACAAAGTTTAAAAACGTTTTGAATCAGTTGCCAACATTTAAAAATTAAGATTATTCACAAAAATCCAGTGGCCACACAGAATACCTTCCCACACAGTCTGGAGCAGCTGGACCCGTGCAGCAGCTGGTCCTGTTTTGCTGTGGCACGCCCTCTCTAGTTTGCTGCAGTCTCCACCCTTCCCTGCAGCCTCGTATTTGACATCCTGCCCTCATTTACGTTACTTGCTTGGCCTCTGTATACATTTTAGTTTTTTACTGTAGATCTAAAGGGAGTACAGAAAGGGGGGCTCTCAGGACCTCCATGCTTCAAGAAAGGAACCTATAGCCTGCTTTCATGAGGATATCCAGATGCAAACCAAGCCGGAAAGAACTCCATTGCTTCATACATACTTCAGCCTCTGCTGACTCTCAGTCCCTGCCTGGACCCATCAGGCTATGCATTTATGACACTGTGTGGACATTCAGGTCTACCCCTGGTTGTACAATATTTGCCAATACTCACAGCAATGCAGTATATGATACTTTCTCATTGTTTACTTTATATGACGCTCTAGTTTTCGTCAACCTCTTTGTTTCCTTCCTGATTTTGTGGCAGCTTCTGATGTCATTGAAGCTTAATGCTTGCCTTCGGGTCAGTGATTCCTTATCCAAATAGCAATCCGTATTTTAGTAACACAGTTCAAGGCTGTACTCAGCATTGCATTTTAAACATCATCTTATTTTTTGATCATTATTACTTTATATAGTTATCAAACCCTATGTTCAGGTGGGACTATTTCCGGTTAAAAACTTGTTGAAGTCTAAGGAGCTTCCTCTTGTAGTCCAAACTGAAATAAAACTGTCCTTTACAATTCTAACAATATTCATGTACATAGTTGGGTACAGTCTGCTAATAAATTTTTTTTTTTTTGTCTAGTGATTTTGAGAGGATCCAATCCTGAAAACTAAGAAGATAAAGACTTACTAATTTAATTAACCCTGCTGTATTACAGAAAATAATTCAGTAGATAAACCTCTTAGAATAGACTTAATACAGTAAACATCTTATACAAATATACTGTATTATGTATATTATAAAATAAGCACATGATATAAACAATATATAAGCTAAGCACATGGATATAAACATCTGAGGAAATTACTGGGGGAACTGAAATTCAGAAACCATAAGTTGAAGAATGTCTTTTATTTCTCTATAAATATTTTTATTTTCCTAAACCCACGGTCACTTCACCACTTCAAATCTCAGATGAGTGGGTTAAAAAAAGAGAAAAATGCATAATTCATTGGTTTGCTGTTAATAGGTCTTTTAAGATATGAAGGGTCAATGCATGACAGTTCAGTGGAATGATATTTCCCACATTACAGAAAGGACCCAGAAGCAAGTTTTTCTGTGATGCTGCATGATTATGAAACACTGCATTAAGAAGCATTTGGGGGAACAAAGGGGGAAAATTCCCAAATAAGTACAGATATTCGTATCTGGAGGAATTCTATATATCAAAAAGAAAGTATTGCTTGCTTTACTGAAAAGAACATTAAGATGATGACGGTGTCTGGCTTTTAGTTTATTGATTCTGGCACCCTGTGTGCTGCAGCTACAGTCACTTATGATGTGCAGATGGGCAAAGTCAGCCCCAGAAATGCTCTGAGTCCTCCATGGTTACATAATATAGATTTATCAAAAAAAAACAAAGTCAGACCCAAAGTTTCGGATCCTTAGTTTCATTTTCTAAGCATTGTTTACTGATGGTCAGTTGGCATCTCCATGATGGAATTGCCATTCAACAAAATGAAAAGAACTCCACACCCAGTCTAAGGAGAGGGGAAAATAAGATTGAGATGCAGTCCTTTGGCTAAGATTCCCACTTTTTTAGAGGAATTCATTGTTTTGGAATGAGATTATACACCTTGTCAGACTTTCTCCTCTTCAGAAGGAATCTGAATCTTGGCCCATTTCCCACATAATAAAGTCTCGCATTGCTGCAGGAACATGCTGAGGAAGTCAGGACTTCTTGCCCATCCCAGCATCTCACAGGTTGGAAAAAAGCTCAGGTGAGGAGAGAAACAATCTGAGGTGAGCCTTGGCATACAATCACGGATGAAAGTAGCTAGTTCATTGGATACATGGTCTCTTGGTGTAACCCTTCCCTGCAATAAATCAATGGCTCTCTGCCTTGGCTGACTGTTGGAGTCACTTAGGAGCTTTAAAAAAATCATTAAAGAAAAGCCCTGATGCTAGGGTCCCATCCCGAGAGATTCTGATTTAATGCTCCAGGTGCAGCCCGAGAGGCATGGTTTTTAAAAGCTCCCAGGTGGATCTAACGTGTAGCCAAGATAGACAATCATTGCTCTAAATCTACTTAGCAAGTAAATGACCTTTTGCAGCCTATAGCTACCCCTAACTACATGGCTTCTACCAAGAATTACTCCAAGAGCTATCACAAAGGCTGTTGTAGATACCGCCAAGGTGATTACATTTTTTTAACAATTGGGACCTTCTGCAGGAACTGGCGAAATCCATGCTAGCAAAGAATGAAACAAGAATGAATTGAATTCCCCATGTGCAAGTCACTGCCCAACAGAGTGCTTTTAACTCTGTAACATAATTCATGGAATTTTTAAATTTGAAAGAGGTAACTCCATGTCCTTACAATGATTAGAAAATGAAAACGATTTATATTTATTCACTTCAAACATATTTTCAGTTCTCATTTAACGTCATGGCAGGCAGTGTGGTATAGCGGACACCATTTCAGAGTCCAGTGGACCAGGTTTGAAGCCTGTCCCACACTTACTGGCTACAAGTTAACTTCAGTAATTTACTTAATGATTCTGAGCGTTGCATGTTCTCCTCTGTGAGATCAAGATGATGGTCTGGCCTCCAGGGCTGCTGTAGGATCAAATGAGATCATGTACATTACACGCACTTGGCATGTAGTAAGTGCTAAATAAAGGAGAGCTCCTTTTTGCTTTTCCAAGCAAACAACATATCTGCCGCCACCTGTACCAGCAGCTTAGATAATGAATAGCAATTTAGGGTCATGATAAACAGAATAAAAGACGTTTCATTTACATAACTATGAGCCTTGCTGTGCTATAATTTCTGAGCTGCAAGACAAAAGATGTCTATCTGGCAGACACCTTTCCTGAAGAAAGGTTAGTCTACAATCTAAAGTTCCACTGTCTGGAAATCAAGGACTCTCAAACAGAATTCAAAATCCACAGTTACCTCCTAATTAAAGATGACAATCACATTTCATCCCCACTATGAGTTAGGTGTTCTTATTTGGGGGATCATCCTCAGAACCACATCCAATTATTTCAGCACTGATTTCCATTGCTTATTCCTGTAGAACTTGTGAAACACAAAGTAACACCGAAGACAACCTTCTTAGACGGTTTGGAAAATATTGGGACAAATACCCTGGTCTTTGGCTGAATCTTCTTTTTTGCTGTATGTGCACACTTTCTAGATTGAATCTGTAAGTATCTTGTTCTACCCTCTAAACATTTATTTTTGAAAAGGTAAGAAAACTGGATTTTTAGTATTTGGGCTGGCCAAAAAGTTCATTAGGGTTTTTATGGCCAAACCCAAACGAACTTTTTGGTCAACCTATATTTTAGAAGCACAGTTTTCCTTTACGGACTTATTGAGAAGGTAGAATTATATCCAACACAAAACTAGCAAATTCCCTGCACTGAGGTTAACCTACCTGCACTTCTCATATGATAAACCGTCCTGGTTTGAACAAGGCCAAGGCAGGTTTGAGGAGTCAGTTCATTACAGTTATAGGCAAAAGTGATGTATCAACAATTCTCTCTCACACACATAATGATGCCCTTATTTAATTTAAAAACTAGATCAGTAATAATTCCTTGTGCTAAACACATACCCCCTGTACACATCTTGAGAAATAACATTCTGTCCTTGTTTTCTATCATTAGCACTGACACTGTTATTAATGTCGCTGGTATTATCCAAAATAACATTGGCTGCATACCAGCCAAGATCAACAAATCTCTGAATTGAATTCAAGCAATTAATTACCAATGTGGAAATCACTGACAAGGCACAGACTCTCGTCAAACACACATCTGCCTGTCATCCGCATACTCCCACAATACTAGGAAGAGATTTGAGGCCTATTATGTTTCTAGTATAAAATATATCATGAACCCTTTAAATTAAAAAAAAAATTATACGTAAAAATATGGCTTTTACTTTCAAGTAAAGGAATTGAACAGCTTTATGGTATAGTGGTAATTACCTCGTACTGTTGAGAGAATTAAAGTTAAATGAGATGATGTAAGGGAAAACACCTGGTATATAATAGGTGCTTATTAAATAGCAGTTGGCAGTAAAAGCTGTTTAGTTCTCAAACTGAAACACATTAGCCATAGCAACGTATCATATTTATAATAATTTCCTTGTTTAGTATCTCCAACTAGATAAGAATTGCTTTCATAGATTGCTAGGTGGTTAAACTACAAAATACAAGAATATGTTATTATTCCCTCCTGTTAGCTATATCAGTAACCTTTCTAAAAACAGTTTAATAGATTTTTCAATAACATAGGATCAATACTTCAAATTTAAAACATTAGAGCTCTGAAATAAGATTATTTACTTTTACTGTGTTTTCTCTAAAATTTTTATCTTTTAAAAATATTCATGTGTTAAACAGATTTGTAATGATAGGTAATGAATTATAACACTTAAGAAAACAGAGTTGGGGCAAAAATTCTAATGCTCAATTTTTAAAATACTCCAAATGTTTACCATCCTCGAATAGGAATATCCCACAAAAGGACAAATCTCGTGTGATCCCACTTACATGAGGTATTTAGCACAGTCAAATTCATAGAGACAGAGAATAGAATGGTAGTGGCCAGGGATAGGGGGCTGGGAGGAGAGGTGGCAATGAGGAGTCATTGTTTAATGTGTGCAGTTTTATTTGGGGAAGATGGGAAAAGTTCTGGAGATGATGGTGGTGATGAATGTGCATTGAACTGTACACTGGTTAAAATGGTAAACTTTACGTTATGTACATTTGACCACAATAAAAACAACAGCAACATCTACTAAAATGTAATAGCTAACGTTTCAACAATATAAAACATTACTTACAGTGAGGAACTGTCATTTTTATAATTATTCAGTTTTACAACGGGCCACATGTGAACATACCCACAATCAAGGTGACGCCCATGCTGAGGGAGCTGACCCACGCCGTCAGGCCACGGCTCTGATGGAATTCTTCAAGCCACTCCACGTTGAGGACTCCCAGGGCCATCTGGGAGCCCATGATGAGGATGTGCACAAAGAAAGAGGAAAGGACCATCATCCAAGCCCATCCGCCATCAATGTCTGGGTGGGGTTTAAGTGTCTTCTTATCCTTGGGGTCATCTTCAAAATCATACCCAATGTCTTCATGACTTGTATACATTTTCCAAGATGTTCTGAAATACATATGACAAATAATTTCATTGAACAACAAAACAAAAGAACCTCCATCTTTCTGGAAAGCTCTACCTACCCATCAGAAGCAAAGTGGCCCCACCACCATATTAGACCTTTAACCTTTAGATTAATCTTGTCCTTATGCAGATTTGGGGCCACGCCTCACTTTTTCATGGGACCAAATGCTTTTATGAAACCTGTTTCATCTTTACAGTCATCCTATATGTAAGTATTATTATGGCTATTTTAAAGAAATGGAAATAGACTCAGGGAAGTGAAGTACCTTTCCCAAGTTCTCATGGCCAGGAGGTAGTATATATAATAGCTAGACAGGAAGCCAGGAATTGAACCCAGCTCTTCCTGACTCCAAAGCCCATGCCTTGTGTCCCTTATTGAGATGGAAACTGACAAGATGTTAGAGAAGGAAGATGCCTGGCCTTAGACAGGGTAGCTTGGCCTTGGGGGCGGGTGAGTGGGCGCCTGGCAGAGGCTATGGTTCTCAGTTTTGTGGGTCCAAGTGTTCAATTTATTCAATAGAGCTACAGTGGGTCAGCCTCAGGGGGACTGACTCATACGAACCCAACTCAGGAGAGATTGGTAAAGGAGAAGGCCAATTTATGATCTTACAATGGGAGATAGAGTCTTCTAAAAATGGTGATATTTATGTCTGATATACAAGACATACTTTCACCCCCTCCATCCACCCCCATTCCCAGCATTTACCTGGGAAGCTAGAAAATTGCTTAGAAAATTGGAAATCAGATTACAGAAATTTGGGTACCACAACGGCATACAGGTTACCAGGGAGCCAGGGGCTAGATCTTGAAGAGCCTTATGTGCCAGATAAGGGTTTTGGAGTTTAACCTGTACATAATGAATAGCTGGTGGCTGCATTTGCACAAGGAAGAGATAAGATGGGACCTGTGCTTTGCGTAGATCTATCTCTCAAGTTGTTCAAACAAGAGGAGGGGGTTGGATGGAGCTAGAGGTGAGACGATGCCAGGTCAGGGGAAGTCTCTGGTTTTGTTTTATTTTTTAGGATGAGAATGGAGTGTATGCATAAAAACTGAGGATAAGGAGAGAGAGAATGACTAATCCCAGAGGTGGTGGGAAGGGTTGGTCTTGATCAGGAAGACTGACCCATCCTCTGAGACTAGAGGAAGCAGGGGGTAGATGGAGAAAAGATGGTAAGTAGTGGGATTTTTGATGATGGCCATTCTGATCAGTGTGAGGTGAGATACTTCATTGTAGTTTTGATTCTCATTTCTCTAATTATCAGCGACGTTGAACATCTTTTCATGTGCCTTTTGGCAATCTGAATGCACATATCTGTTTTGAGAGTAAGTTCCGAAGAGTTCAGAACTGCTGGTCCACACCTTGGCTCAGTTTGGGTCTGCAGTGCCTGCGGTGTCACACATCACTGCCTTTAGCAGGACATTCAAGATGGACCGTGACAGCACAGTGATGGTGGAGACGAAGACCAGGATGCCAGCTACTTGACTTTTGTCACTCTATGTGCCCACCTGCAGACTTTAGTTTTGTTTAAAATTTAAAAGAGCAAAACAGAGTGCCAAAACTGCAAGGTGAAAAACTTTGGTTTGGAAAGTGAAATTTGTAGTCGATACATGAATTTGAATAATGACTTTAAAATGGAAATCTATTCTTTGTTTCAAGTAATTTTAAAACAGAGGAGCAAATCAGAAAATAATGATTATTACTGACCATGACATGTGATTATTACTGAAAATCATTTGAGGAAAGTGGTGTAAAAAACGGTCCCAAATACACTCGGAACACCTCCAACCATGCGGCTTTTCTCCGCAGTGTTGTGATGTGGACAAAATGACAGAGGAGCAAATTGTGGCCCAAGTGCCCAGCTCTCAGCCTCTTTTAGGGAAGCACACTGTGCCATCTGCACAGACTCTTTCTGTACACCCCTGAGCTAAGAATTTTTTTTTACCTTTTCAAAGGTTATGTGACCTGCAGAACTTCGTATACTTAGTCTCTGACCCTTTATAAGAAAAGTTGGCGAATCCCCAGATTAAGAGTTTGTTGGGAAGAAATGGGTGCGAAGGAACCGAGGATGCCAGTGGAAGAGCAATTTAATGGATCTGTCCTGGGGCTCATCTTGACTTTTCATTTCTCTCATACCCGTTATTTTCATCTTTTAAATTATTCTGTCTCTTAAACAGATATCCAGTGCTCAGCCACCACACTTCCTGCCCATGTTGCTGCTCTCTGCTGGGTTCTTCCCTTCACCTCTCCATTACCGAGGATGCTGGGAATGGGAAAATGCTATCGTACCATGTAACTTCCCCACCCGGTCGAGTTATCTTTAGGATTAAGTCCAAACTGCTCTGTCTGCTTCCAGGCTCTCCCCTCGCGTTATCTGCCACTCTGCCAGGTCCCTTCTCCTGTTCCTCAGCTTTGCACTCTGCTCTCCAGCCCCATGGAAGCACCTGCAGCTCCCTGAACCTGGCACAGTCTCTCAAGCTTTTGTGCATGACCTTCTCTTCTTTCGGGAACATACTTTTCTCCTTCTAATCTCCTGGTCCTCTTCTGCTCATCCTTCAAGATTCAACTAAATTCTAATAGAGAAACCTTGAAATAATGAGGAAAAAAAAAAAACCCCTGCAAACATCTCTAATATCCAACATTAGAGTACATGTTAAATCAGTCAATCATGGTATAGCCATGCAATGCAAGTGCACCATCAAAGATAAAACTGTACGGGCTCTTTGAAGACAGAGAAAGAAGGTCACGCTAAGGTTGAATTATACTAGGTGGTCACAAAATGGGGCACATGAAATAATTCCTTTTTGGTTGTTGTTGTTGTTAAAAATATGTATCTGTAGGAAAAAAAGACTGGAGTGAAACTAAAATGTTGATGGAGATTATTCTTGGGACGATTGTCTTCCAAGTAATTTCCTCTTCTTTATCTCTTTGGTAAAAAATTCTAAATAAACGTATATTAACTTTATTATAAGAAAGTCAAGGCCCCTCTCTCTACCTCTTAAACATCATCTGGTTCAGCTACTTGCCTACAGTAGATTAGTGGCAATTCAGAGCCACTTCCCTTGGGAAGTCTAGTCTACATTGGGCTGTAGGCTTGTGTGTGTGTTTCCCACCACCCTCCTCTCCCCCCATGAGAGGACAGTCTGCCTGGCGATAGAAAGGGATGGGATAGCCCTTGCTCTCTAAAGCTCACAGCCCATAACCGAGCTACCCTGTCAAAAGTTCCAGGAGGATGAAGCTAGATAGGGTTCCGAAGTGGAGTCTGATGGTTGTCTTCCCTTCGCCCCTGGTAGTGGTACACAGAATCCCAAGGAGCCAGAAAGAGGAGAACCAGGCAGCTTGATAAGGGGTGTGACTGGCTTAGATGAATAATAATAACATTGTTTTACAATCTGTGTTTAATGAGATAAAACACACAACTTGGCATTTTCCTAAAGCCCACCTACATGTAAGAAAGACTTTGAAATAATAATAATACAAAAGTCATATTTTTTTCAACTTATGAGTTGAAATAGCAAGCACTTTTCTAAGCAATGTTAAGAACTTTATATTTTCACTGAATTATTTATCTTATGGGTTAAGAGACGCAGTTGCCATTGAGTTGCTCTTGACATTTCCAGTTTATCTGTTCATAAAGAAAGGACGTTAAATGGCGTTTAATGGAAAAGTTTTCTTCAAGAGGCACAACTGTAAAAAACAAAGAAACAAACAAAAAAAAGAGGCACAACTGTGCCTGTAGAAAATAGTATCAGATGGAGCCTATGGGTGGGTAAAGCAAAATTCCATCAGATCCGCAGGAGGTCCCTGAAGATCTTCCCGGCAATGGGGTTGTCTGCATTTCACACCCAAATCTCTCTAAAAGTCATTCCTGCTTTGACTAATCAGAGTTATCTGACTGTACAGCCAGATTAACTAAAACAAACAAAAGGCAACGGAAGAATAAACGTCTGTTCCCTCACCCCCAAGTCTGCTTTAGCATTTCAGCATTTATGTAATAAGATACAAAATAATCATTTGAGCATTAGGACCCTCCTCTGCACCTGGAGAGAGAGGGAGAATCAGGAAGGGTTTCTGGGCCACTTCTCGCCAGGCTCCAAGTCTTTCTCCACCATACGGTCTTCAAGCTCCCCCATCTTTTCCACACACTGACACACATGCAAAATGACAACACGTGTGGGACACTGGGGGAAGTGGAGCAGTGAGCGTGGGGTTTCTGCTAAGGACTGACGTGTGAAATGTAACCCATTCTGGGCTCACCTAGAATGGAAGCTCTGCACATAACGTTAGGGCCTTGCACTGAAGAAGCTGAAGGAAGGAAATGGGAAGATTATGGAAGATTATGGGATCAACAGTCAACTCCCCATTCTTCCCTAAAGTGAGTTTACTACCGGTGACAGAGAAACCATTCATGGGGGAAATGAAGTAACACACGCAGGCTATGACATGGACGTCAGCTACGTATTTAGCTGGTAACTGGCAGAAGTGAAAATACTATATAGCCTGTTCGAGTGTTTCAGAGATTAAAACGAAATTAAATTTGCCACAACTCTGTTAGGGGAGCAAATTTTATAAGCAAGTCATTGATTTTTTTTTTTTTTGCGGTACGCGGGCCTCTCACTGTTGTGGCCTCTCCCGTTGCTGAGCACAGGCTCCGGACGCGCAGGCTCTGCGGCCATGGCTCACGGGCCCAGCCACTCCGCGGCATGTGGGATCTTCCCGGACCGGGGCACGAACCCATGTCCCCTGCACCGACAGGTGGACTCTCAACCACTGCGCCACCAGGGAAGCCCAATTCATTGCTTTTTAATTTGGCTACTGTTGATTATGTTACAATGTGGTGAGCTCACTGTAAATAAGCGGTAAAGGGGAAAGCGCCCAATTAAAATTAAAAATACAATCTTCCCCAAAGGTGACAGAGTATGTTGGTAGCAGGTTCTTCATTAGACGTGGGCGTGGGGCGGGCACATCTGTAATTTGGCTCTGTCGATATCTGCCCTCTAGACCGGCTGCGCACTGGACATCTTGAGCCTTTAGAGGGCGCACTTGAGGCCAACAGGCTGAAGAGGCTGGAGCAGCCAAGGCTGGGGAGCTGAGCTGTGCAGAGACAACAGAGCAAGAGAAACGGGGAACCCTATCTAGGTTCACGCTGTATCAGGGGGAACTAAAAATATAAATGCCTTCTATGGGTCAGGAACTGTGCTTAACGGCTTCTCCACAACGATTCTGTCCAGTTGTATTAATGCCCCATTTTACAGATGAGGAAATTGAGGCTATTTGTAGAATGGGGGCAATGCAGGTTAGAGAGGTTAAACTACCCGGTGGTGGAGGCCAAATTTGAACTCGGGCCTGAGGGATTCCAAAGCCTATTTTATCTCTCTCTCCCTCTCTCTCTCTCTCTCTCTCTCTCTCTCTCTCTCACACACACACACACACTCACACACACACACACACACACACACGCCAGGCAAGGCGAAAAGGAATTTTTCTAATGCCCAATAATAACCCTTACTCATCCTTGCTAATGAGAGCCTGGATCAACTTTTCCACAGAAGGAAAACGGCTTAATTAATTGGTAAGCAGAATTGAGCTCCTAAAACACCGTCAGTGGCCTTGGCGGCGTCTAGCCCCGAAATGGCCGCCCCGGGTCCCTAGCCCCATTTCAGTCTCTCCTTTCCTCCCCAAGGGGCCTTGATCAGAACCGCTCTGGGGTACAAGCGTCCGCACGCCCTGGGCTGGCCCACGGCGATCCGGCCTCCGCGCCAACCCTCATCTCTCGAGCGCCGCCTCCGCCGCCCCGGAGCCCCCTCCCGGGCGCTGTGTGCTCCCCCTTCCCCGGCACCCCGAGACCCCTGGCCCCCATCCCGGGCATCCCGCGCGCCCGGAACTCGCCAGCTCCGCGGGGAAGCGAGGCCGATCGCAGTCCCGGCGGCCTGCGCGGGGAGGCATCCCGCACCCCCAGAAGTCCCGCAGCCGCCCCGCCCCCGCCCGGGTCTCCCCCTCTCCGCCCCAGCACTGCTAGTTCGAGTGGCTAACGCGGGCCGGGAGAGGAGGCGGGAGTAAGGCTGGACGCGGGAACCAGCGCGCCTCTGGGGTCGGGCGGGGATTCCGAGGGGCGCCGTGCGCCCTGGACGACGCGCGCGGGGCCCTGGCCGCAGTGGGAGCGCGGCGCGTGCCCACGTTCCGCCCCGGCGCGCCCGCCCGCCCGCCCCGAGGTGGCCTCGCCAGCGGTTCCGTAGCACCCCGGCGGGCGGCCTGGGCGGGACCACCGCGCCTCTGCTCAGCCCTGCCCTCGACCCTCTGGACGCCTTCCCCTACCAGGCCCCGGGCCCGCACCACCGCTTCCCGGGCGGCTAGGGCGCAGCGGCCACCGCAGCCCAAGATGCCCCCGGCGCAGCTCCATCCCCGGGCCCGCGATGCAGCGCGGCCCGGGATACTCACTGTCCGCAGCCCTCGGGGCGGCGGCCTCACTGGGCTCCCCGCCCCGATCCCCGAACTTGCTGTTTCCCTCGGAGCCCCCTGAGCGGCTGGGCGGAGAGATTTGTGGCAACGTCGCCTATCATTCTGGAGGTGCCGGTGCCCGCGGCTCTGCGCTCCGCCCGGTTCGGCGCGCTGTGCGGGCTCCCGGCGCCTCTGCCGCTCGCTGCCGGGCCAGCTCCGTTTTGTGGAGCTTGGAGCTCAAGGCCTCAGTCCGTGTGGTTTTAAAAAGGGTGCGTTTGGAGGTGCCCGAACCTAACCTGAGCTTCCTTCCAATCCGTGCAATTTCAAATCTCCATGCTCGTTCATTCCTATACCGGCTAATTCTGGTTTGGCAGGAAAAAAAAAAAAAAATTGCAGTCACCTCACGTGCACACTCTCGTGGCCGGCTGTAGTTTCCAGCTTTGGCTGAGGTTCGCTAATGCTCTCGGCACGTTTATAGCTGGAGGAAAGGACCCGAAACCTAAGATGCAGGTGGGAATGGAAGTGTCTTCCATTTCTCTGAGATAGGGGAGAAGTGATGAAAAAAGCCCTCACCCAAGGCTGGACCGCAAAATATGACAGTTTGTGAGGGAAGAGTCGGGCGGGCCCTGCAAGTGTTCTCAGCTAAAGGGGACCGAAAATCCCTTATTCTTTGTCCCATCTTGGGTGGTACCTCTCCCTGCGCTTTCCCCGGTATCTAACTGTTGCCTGGCTCTTGCGTTCGTGGGTACCAGGTACAGGTTTCATTTCCACGTATACCTACTCTGTTCCCAACACAATGCTTTGCCCAGGGAAAGTTTTGAATATTTGTTAAATGACTGTGTGAATAACTGAAGCCAGTGCTATTTTTACCTCACTTGAAGGATTCTGTAGTAGTTCTCTATTGCTATCGTAATGTAGTACCACAAACTTAGTGACTGAAAACGACACAGGTTTATTATCTCATAGTTCTGGGGGCCAAAAGTCCGAAATGGATTTTACTGGGTTAAAATCAAGGAGTTGGCAGGGTTGTGTTCCTTCTGGCAGCTCTAGGGGACGCTCATGCTTCTAGAGGGTGCCCACATCCCCCGGCTCCCGGCCACGTCCTCTGTCTTCAAAGCCAGCAATTCTGTGCACCATTCTGTGCCTTTCTGTATACTCACATCTGTCTCCTGCTTCCACTGTTGTTGTTTTTTTTTTTAATAAATTTATTTATTTGGCTGCGTTGGGTCTTTGTTGCTGTGCACGGGCCTTCTCTAGTTGCGGCGAGCGGGGGCTACTCTTTGTTGCGGTGCTTGGGCTTCTCATTGCGGTGGCTTCTCTTGTTGCGGAACACGGGCTCTAGGTGCGCACGCTTCAGTAGTTGTGGCACGTGGGCTCAATACTTGTGGCTCGCAGACTCTAGAGCACAGGCTCAGTAGTGTGGTGCACCGGCACAGTTGCTCTGTGGCATGTGGGATCTTCCCGGACTAGGGCCCGAACTTGTGTCCCCTGCTTTGGCGGATTCTTAACCACTGCACCACCAGGGAAGTCCCGCCTGCTTCCACTTTTAAGGGCTCTTGGGATGACATTTGGCCTAGCAGTGGTAATTGGATTGTTGGATAATCCAAATAATCTGCCTGTTTTAAGGTCAGCTGATCAACAATCTTAATGCCATCTGCAACCTTAATTCCCCTTTGCCATGTAAGGTAACATATTCACAGGGTCCAGAGATTAGGATGTGGGCATCTTTGAAGGACCATTATTCTAGCTATCATAAATTTCCTTCTTTCTTCCTTTTCCCCTTCCTTTCTTGTTTCTGTTTTATTTTTTTGCAAAAAAATAATATTCACATTATCAAATTTTGACTAAAAATAATTGAGAACATTATGAGAAAGTGAGGACATTTCGATGAAGCACCAGGCTTATGTGGTCCAAACGTTTTACTTTTGCTGATTGGAACATGAGCAAATGGATGGTTAGTATTCCCTTGGCCTGACCTTCTCAGATATCACCCATTTCAACCAGGCTTTTGACAGTAAGTCAAGATGGGGTTCCTGGCAAATACCTTAAGTGCAGATGATAAGAGGTCTGTAAGATTTTTAAGTCTTTTTTCCCCCTCTGAAATCTTTTAGATTTATTGAGGTTTGATTGATGAAGTATGGACTGTATATATTTAAATGTACAACTTGATGAGTTTCAGATAAGTCTGTGGAACCATCACCTCCATCAAATAACTCCAGAATTTTCCTGCGCCCTTTGTTTTATTTTTGGTTTTTTTTTTGCTGTACGCAGGCCTCTCACTGTTGTGGCCTCTCCCATTGCGGAGCACAGGCTCCGGACGCGCAGGCTCAGTGGCCATGGCTCACGAGCACAGCCGCACCGCGGCATGTGGGATCTTCCTGGACCGGGGCACGAACCCGCGTCCCCTGCATCGGCAGGCGGACCCTCAACCACTGCGCCACCAGGGAAGCCCTTTCCTGCGCCCTTTGAAAGCCAGTCCTCACCCCACTGCACACCACCCCAGGCCACCTCTCATCTGCTCTCTGTGAAGCTTCTCCTCTGGACCATGGGTACTTCACAACTAGAATGCCCACAAAAAGGCTTTTCTTTTTTTCCCTTCCAGCTTTACTGAGGTATAATCGACAAATAAAATTGTATATATCTAAAGTGTGCTATGTGATGATACACAGGTACATTGTGAAATGACTATCACATCACAATCAAGTTAATGAACACATCACTTCATGTAGTTACCTTTTCTTTTTTCTTTTTTTTTTTTTTTTTGGTGGTGAGAACACTTAAGATCTACTGTCTCAGCAGATTTCAAGTATACCTTACAGTACTGTTAACTGTAGTCACCATGCTGCTGTACATTAGGTCTCCAGAACTTACTCATCTCATAACTGAAAGTTTGTACCCTTTGACCAACATCTCCCCATTTCTCCCACCCCCTAGACCCTGACAACCACCATTCTACTCTGTTTCAATGAGTTCAACTTTTTTTTTTTTTTTTTTAGATTCTACATATGAGTGAGATCATACAGTATTTGTCTTTCTCTGCCTGGCTTCCTTCACTTACCATAATGTCCTCCACGTTCATCTGCGTCGTCACAAGTGGCAGAATTTCTTTCTTTTTTTATAGCTGAATAATGTTCCATTGTGTATATATCACACTTTCTTCATCCATTCATCCATCAGTGGACACTTAGGCTGTTTTCCTATTTTGGCTTTTGTAAATAATGCTGCAATGAACACGGGAGTGCAGATGTCTCTTCAAGACACTGATTTCATTTCCCATAGAAGGCTTTTCTAAGAGATCATTTTGTCTTCACAAGTTTCATTGCTCTTAACTGCCTGGCAGTCTCTTGTTGACACAGGTAGGTTGAGAGCAGACCTGGAGCAAAGGAGCCTCCTATCTGTGAGTCACCGGTTGGTGTGCCTGGGTTAAATGAACAGAAAGCCATTGTACATTAAAATGTAAAAGACAAGCACTGAACATTTTTCAGGTATCTGAGGTACAAGACCCTGACATCACCTCTTGATTTCTAGGCAAATTACATATTGTTCCACAATAGTAATCTCACTTTTAACTTAATTGTATCAGGTAATAACCTTGTCCCTTAAGAAGATAAAATGATTCAAGTGATGCTTCTAAAATCCTTTCCTCTTAGTTTTTTTTATCATGCATTCAACTGATTTCATAACGCCATGTTGGAGTTGGGGTGCCACTAAGGATGTGGACAAACTTTGCCTTAAATTTGTTGCCTTAATGGTGTGGATTAAGCAGAGAGTGGGAGAAAATCAGCTTTTGAGGAAGTTCTAGCACAGAATATTGAAGGTGTTAGAGTAATACCCTAAAGTGCCACCTTGACTGTCCCATTTTTATAGCCAATTCAGATACGAACATGACCTAGAACCACGTGGTTACCCCAGACCATCATTCCACCCATCTCTCAGTATAGAAGGCAGCCGACCCACACCCCTGCAAGCTTAATGCAGTAGACTGTGATGGTTAATTTCATGTGTCAACTTGACCAATATGTGCTGGTGAGGATGCGGGGAAACTGGAACCCTCATATACTTTGCTTTGGAAAACAGTTTGGCAATTCCTCAAAAGTTTAAACATAGAATTACCATATGGCACAGCGTTTCCATTCCAAGGTAAATGCCCAAGAGTAATGAAAACATACGTCCACTCAAAATCTTGTACATGAATGTTCACAGCAGCATTCTTCATAATAGTCAAAAAATGGAAACAATCCAAATGTCTGGCAACTAATGAATGGATAAATAAAAGGAGATATATCCGGCTTCCCTGGTGGCACAGTGGTTGAGAGTCCACCTGCCGATGCAGGGGACACGGGTTCGTGCCCCGGTCCGGGAAGATCCCACATTCCGCGGAGTGGCTGGGCCCGTGAGCCATGGCCGCTGAGCCTGCGCGTCCGGAGCCTGTGCTCCGCAACGGGAGAGGCCACAACAATGACAGGCCCGCGTACCGCAAAAAAAAAAAAAAAAGAGAGATATAATAGAACTTTATTCAGCAATAAAAATAAATGCAGTACTGATACATGCTACAACACGGATGAGTCTTGAAAACATTATGCTAAGTAAACAAGGTGAGTCACAAAATACCACATACTGTATGATTCAGTTATACAAAATGTCCAGAATAGGTACAAACAGACAGAAAGTGGGTTACTGGTACCTAGGTTGGGGATGTAGGGGAGGAAATAGGCAGTGACTGCTAATGGGTACAGGGCTTGTTTGGGGTGATGGAATGTTCTAGAAGTGATTTTGGTGATGGTTGTGCAAATCTATGAAAAATCATTGAATTGCAAAAAATAAAAAATGAAAAGTCCCCCTACCCAACCTTTACCAAAATTACTGGAGTGGACTATATATGAACCAGTACTGAGAATGGGTTATAATCTAAGCATAACGAATCCACTTCTATGTACCTGAAGTCCAAGATACAATGAATTAATTAACTCTGTTCTTTAAGCACCTTCTACTTAATTAAACTTAAAAGCTTTTGCACAGCAAAGGAAACCATGGACAAAATGAAAAGACAACCTACTGAATGGGAGAAAATATTTGCAAATGATATGACTGATAAGGGATTAATATCAGTATATTAACAGCTAATATCAGTATATTAATATATAAACAGCTCATACAACTCAATAACAAAAAACGAACAACTCAAAAAATGGGCCGAAGACATGAATAGGTATATTTCCAAAGAAGACATATGGATGGCCAACAGACACATGAAAAGATGCTCAACATCATTAATCATCAGAGAAATGCAAATCAAAACCCAATGAGATGCCACTTCACACCTGTCAGAATGGCTATCGTCAAAAAGACCACAAACAACAGATGTTGGCAAAGATGTGGAGAAAGGGGAATCCTTGTACACTGTTGGGGAGAATGCAAATTGGGGAAGCCACTGTGAAAAACAGCATGAAGGCTCCTCAAAAAACTAAGAATAGAATTACCATATGATCCAGCAATTCCACTCCCAGTTATATATCCAAAGAAAATGAAAACCCCAATTCTAAAAGATACATGCACCCCAATGTTCATAGCAGCGTTATTTAAAAAAGCCAAGATATGGAAACAACCTAAGTGTCTATCAACAGATGAATGGATAAAGAAGATGTGGTATATATATATACAGTGGAATACTATTCAGGCATAAAAATGAATGAGATTTTGCCATTTGCAACAAAATGGTTGAATCTGGATAGTATTATGCTTAGTAAAATAAGTCAGACAGAGAAAGACAAATACTGTATGTTATCACTTATATGTGAAATCTAAAAAATAAAACAAATGCACGTAGCAAAAGAGAAACAGACTCATAGATATAGAGAACAAACTAGTGATTACTAGTGGGGGGTGGAGGGGCAAAACGGGCAGGGGATTAAGAAGTATAAACTACTATGTATAAAATAAGCTACAAAGATATATTGTACAGCACAGGGAATATAGCCAATATTTTATAATAAATAAATAAATACCTTCCTCATCTTAAGCAATATTGTCCATAAAATCGTGGTTGTGATGTTCCAGTTATACATTTGTCTAATGCATATCAATAGAAAAGCGTATTAGTTTTATGTTCATCAGCCTATGTTCTGCTTCGGGTTCCTGCAGCCTCACCCTTGGTCTCCATGCCCGCACATACCTGTCTGATGGACAAGCTGCAACAGAGCCCTTGTGGTTCCTGCAGGTCTAGTTCATGAGATTACGTGAGGAGCCCATTTGCTTTTCTAAAGGGGTGTTTATGACAAGCAGGATGTAAGAGAAATCTCAGGCACCTCAGGATTTTCTTCCTGGTCTAGGACTTCCCCAGACTTCATCCCAAAGCACCTACAAAACTTCTCCTGCCTGCAGGGGTGGTTACAAGCTTACATTTACCTTGGCTTCAAATTCAAAGAGCCCATCAAGGGTGAAGCGATACACAGCAAGATTAGCAACACGTTCCTGTCCTTACATTAGTCTTCCACGTTTGTTACATTTTTCTTTCTGATAAAAATAACCAATATCCTCATGTAGTAGCATATGCTTTCATAAAAGTACAAGGTCTAAAACTCCGGTTCTGCCTCTAACTTGGAAATTAAACATTTTCTCACACGTGTCCTAAAAGAAGTAATGCTTGGTTCATGGGGGTTGTATTGTAGTTTTGTTGGCTAATATTATAAATTATTTTTAAATTTTTTTATGAAATCAGTGATACTAGCAAATGATTATGGCTTTTTCTTGAACCTATAGGTTTTTCTTCTTTTATTTAATACCCATTTTCCTGAAAAGTGTCATGTAGATCAGATCTAATTTTAAATGCTGTCAGAGTATTCACTAATGGAAAGGCAGTGAATCCTTCTGAGGCTAGAAGAATCCTCGTCTACTGAAATGTTTATATATCAGTATATAAACAGGAGTTGAATTTTATTTCCCATGAAACAGAGCACACTTGCAACTTATACTATTTTAAAAATATTTTGAGTGTTCAAAAATAGATCATTGGCATTAAACAAGCATATGCTTAACATTCAGAAGTCAACTCCACATCATAATCTTTGAGAAGGTCATCAATAAATAGGACTGAGTCTGGATGAGAAACACCAAACATTTTTTCTTGTCAGTCACGACCTCACTGTACCTTTATTTGCAGGAGCAAATGGTTGTGATGGAAGCAGTTGAAGACATGAGATGTGAATGCCTTAAATTTAAGAGGAAAGGAGTTTGGGAGAAGTACTTGAACCACGTCTCATTTGTGAGACAAACGTGTTATCTAGTAAAATTAGTACAAGCTATTGAAGAACAATGTATGGATAGTTTAAGGGACAATCAGCAAAGCAGGTTCTTCTATTTTACATGGGAGGAAGGTGGTTCTCTTTTCTATGATCATTTTTGGTGGATTTCTTATACGTCTACCCTGTACCTTTAAGCTCGACAGATACACCTAGGAAACCTATTAGCCAGAGATGAATCAGAATGGGCTGCAGCTATTGTAGCAATGTTCTTGGACCTCTTTGCTCTGTCTTGTCCTTGACTTGGGCTTTCCTCCTGACTCTTGCTCGTGTTGACCTTGCCTTGTGTCTCAAGTCTCCAGTTTTCTCTTCACCTTGAGAACAAATTGAACTTCCGGGGCTCTTTCGGAGACACTGGTGGATCTTCCAGCCCCAGACCAGTCCCCCAGCCAGACCTACCCTGGCTCCTCTGCCAGAGAAGATCAGATGATTTCACTGTATTGTGAAGACCGAAGGCCAGCGTTAGGAAACTCTTAGGACTGTGTAACCAGTGGTTATGAAAACCCAGGAGCTGTCCTCTTCCTGGTTGCAAAGCAGCAGAGCATGCGTGGCAGAATCTAAGAGCATCCAGAGCTTGGCCATCCAGGTGGTGAGGTCAGACCCGAGCTGGAAGCCCCGCTTCTCCCCTCTGTTCTGTGGAGCCTGTGCATTCACCCTCGAGTGGGTGTGCTGGCAGAACTACATCAAAGGGATACTGAAAGCATTAAATAAGACGATACGTGTAAAGCACCGTGTTGGCACAGTGCTTGGCATATAATTAGGAGACTTGTTTCTAACGTTGTGTTAATGGTGTCATTGAAACCCATGCCCCCTCTGAGAGAAAACTCAGCAGAGGCCTTTGGAGAGGCAGCATAAATCAGTGGTTCAGAGCATACACCCTGGAGCCTCATTGCCTGGATTCAAATCCCAACTTGCATCACTTATTTCACCTTTAATGAGGTTACTTAGCATCTCTACATCTCAGTGTGATCGTCTGTAAAATGGGAACAAGAAGAAAAAGAGGAGGAGGAGATTAACCCTTTGGATTGGTGAGGTATTAAATGACTTAGACTATATGACGTCAATCACCATGCCTCCCAGTGTGAGGCACTAAGCACACAGCATCCCTTCTGTGAGACTCTTGACAAAAAAAATACATAACCTACATCTGATTGTGAGGATGCATCAGACAAACCTGAATTAAGGGATCTTCTAAAACATAACAGGGCCTGTACTCTTCAAGAAGGTCAGCGTCATGAAAGATAAATGAAGATTCAGGAACGGTCCAGGGTAGAAGAGACGAGAGAGACCATGACAACTTAACGCAGCGTGTGATTGCTTTTACCAATTGGAGTGGGACAGCGGGCCAAATTTGATTCAGGGCCAGAGATTAGGTAACCGTATTATAACTTTGTTAGACTTTTTATTTTGAAAAATTTACTGTGGTAATGTAAGAGAATGTCCTTGTTTTTAGGAAATGCTCCCTGAAGTATTTAGGAGTAAAGAAGAATTTAGAAAGTATGTAAAGTCCTTAGAACAATGCCTGGCACGTAGCATGTTATTTTCTAACTGAATTTTTTTGGTGCTGAATTCCATGTAGTATCAAACAGTGCTCTTGTGACCTTCATTAACAGTATTGCAGGAAACTGTGGCTAACCTCACCGCTTTTTCTTTTCCTGTTTCCCAGCCTTTGGTTTCAGATCTTAGGCAGTCCTGGAAAATACAGGAAAGCTACAAGGAGTTTCCTTTGTTCAGATGTAATATCTCTCAGTTCCGCTGGGTTCCTCTTGCCCTGTCTACCTCTCTCATGCCTCTTTTACGAGCCTCATTGTGCATTCAGATTGTGGAAGGTGAGCCCACCTGTGCCCCTGGAGCAGGATGGGGTGAATCAGAGCAGGAGAGCAACCTGCTCAGCGAAGAGGAGTGAACATTTGCAGAAAAGAGCGTCCCTTGGAATTGTTCTTTAAGTACTTTACTGTGGTCCCCTCTCCCCTTGTGGGGTGAGATAATCAGGTGGAATATGGGAGAGGGTGTTTAAATAAAGATGTCGACCTAAGCCATGTGCTTGTTTCCAATTCGTTGTGTGAATAGCTCCACGGGGACGAAGATGGCCAGACGAGGGAGCTGTCTTTCAAAAATCTTGTCATGAATGGTTGGTTCAATCCCGAGCCCAGCTCTCAATGGCTTTTGCCTTGTTGTGAGTGGACTGAATGATGGGGGTTACCTTGGTTACTTAGCTGCTCTTACACGAAACATGGTTAGCTGGGTTTCACTGTAGTTGAGGTCAGCATCGTATTGGATGTGTAACTAGCCTGGGGTTGTACTCACTTGAATGACAGTGGGGTCTTTAGGATACATGGGGTTAAAAAAAAAAAAGGAAAAAAAAAACCCTACACCATCAAATGCGCTTCATGTGGTTTCAAATCTCCACGTGTTACCAAAAGTGGGGTCCGGCTGCTTACCATTCAAAAGCCAATACTCTGGAGAAGAGGTTGGTGGAAAGGAAAGTTTGCTTCATTTCGGAGGCCGACAACTGGGGGAGTCGGCCTTTGGACATGAGTCGGCCCTCTCCCCTAGTTGCCAGACTCTGAAATAAAGCAAACTTTCCTTTCCACCAGCCTTGCCTCGCGAGTATTGGCTTTTGAGTGGTGAGGAGCCAGACCCCATTTTCGGTAACACATGGAGAGAGGTTTGTCAACGTGAAGGATGAAACAATGGTCTGGCCCACCTCAATTTGGATATACCTGAGAGGAGTGAGGGGGACATTATTCCTAGAGGTTGTGTTGGCTGCAAAAATAGGAGGATGTGCTTCCTGGGTATCAGGACTGTCTGTCAGGATGACTTGAGGCAATACCTTCCAGAGATTGAGATGGGAAGGCTGGTGATTTTCAGCTGTGCAGTGACTAGCAATGGCTAACACTGCGTCTCTTTCATGCATTACAAAATATTATTGAGCTCCTATAAGGTGCCTGACACTGTTTCTAGGTGCTGACAAATCAGTAATAAACACATGCATGTCCAATTCTTATTTAGTCCTTTGAATAGTCAAGGAGAAAGTCTCAGTTAGGAGTAGAAAGGTCTTTAACACCTCTGTCTAATTTATTAAGGGCGAGAGCAGGCTGCAGGCTTAGTAGTCATCCTGCAGTAGCTCTATCTAGCTGGAATTAATAACCTTGTTTGTTTTCATTTATTTATTTATGGCTTCCTTTATTTATGTCCTTATTTAACAAGAGTTACCGAGAGCTTCCACTGTGCCAGTTTAGTTTCAGGTGATGCAGAATGCTACCCTGGGCAAAGCCAACAGGAGCCTCTGTGCTCACGGAGCCTATATTCTAGGGGAGAATAAAATATGCAATATTTCAGGTGGTGACAAGTGTTATAAGGTAAAACAAAGGAGGCTGAGGGAAGCGAGGAGAGGGTTGCATTGTTCTTTTATACGTTTAGGTTGGTCTTGGCAAGGGGTAGACTAGTTTTCCATTTACACTAATGATACGACACTTCCTTTGAAAATAAAATTTAAGTTAAAAGACAAATTCATTTAAAGAAAATTGTAAGTAGATCATCGTTCAGCAAGATGGTGGGCAAATAACTGACATTTGGGACGTGTTACTTTAAGGCAGTGGTTTCAAGCATTGACTGAATGTTAGAATCACCTGGGAGTTTTAAAAAATTCCAGATGGTCAAACCACACTCCAGACTAATTGGATCAGACAATTAGCCAGGGAACTGCCCATCTCCCAACCCACAGTGAGGTTATTTTCTGGAGAAATTGAACTAGATGTGCGCGCAGGCAGGACAGAAAGTGGGGCTGTGGCAGAGAGCGGGAAGGGGTGCATTCTGCTCACCGAACGGTGAGATCCCCCAGCACCTTTCACCTGCTCTGCCCCCCAGACACCAGCGGTCTGGAGCATATTTCTCAAACAGGAGACAGGACGAAACTTCCTTTGGAGACACTGAATGGGCCCAAGAAGAATAATTTGCAAATAATGATGTTTTGGGGGTACCCGATGAAGAAGTTGGCTCTCCACCCAATCATGACGGGTAAAACACACCCTTTGGCACATCCTTTCCTGCCCATGACCGCAGAGCTTCTAATCAGCTTTCCGACAAAGGGCTATAGGAAGGAAGCGAAATCTACGCACACTGAGTTAACTGAGTTTGAAGAAGTTGGTTACAGCAGTGGAACTGGAGGGATGGTCCCGTCATGAATCAGGTAGTTCACACAGCAGTGTGGCTGGTAGGTGGTACCACTCAACTGGTCGACCACTGGTGTGTGCTGGCTAGTAAGAGTAATCACCGCGCCACGTCCTCTGTTGCTCAATCCTCACGACACCTCCGTAGTCGAGATGCTTTCATTCCCCCAATTATGGGTGAGTAAACAGGGGCACGAACAAGTTAAGGAACTTGCCAGGTACACACAGCTTGGGATTTGGATCAAGGGAGTTTGGCTCCGGAGTCCCTGCACTTCACCACTACATCGCGCAGCCTCCAGTTGGGTATATATTTCTAGACAAAAACAAAACGAAACAAAACTCAGGGACGCACCCCCTGGTCCCCGCAGGCTACAGCTGCCGTGAAGAACAGGCATCCCAACTCCCTAACTGGCTGTTTAAAGAGCTCGATCTGAGCCCAGCTCCCTTTTCTGGTGTCATCTCCCACTACATCTCTGTGCCACCAGTGGTCCAGGCAAAGTGGATTCTCCTCAGTTCATGCCTCCGTGTTTCCATGTGCTTTTTCCTTCCTTAGACTGGAATCGCGGGCCTCTCACTGTTGTGGCCTCTCCCGCTGCGGAGCACAGGCTCCGGACGCGCAGGCTCAGCGGCCATGGCTCACGGGCCCAGCCGCTCTGCGGCATGTGGGATCTTCCCAGACCAGGGCATGAACCCGTGTCCCCTGCAACGGCAGGCGGACTCTCAACCACTGCGCCACCAGGGAAACCCTAATTCTTTACTCTTTTTCCTGACTCCACTCAACCTAGTTCCTTCAGATCCAAATGACCAGGACCTGTTCTGTGTGCCCACAGGTTTGTACACCTCTGGTCCTCTGGAGGGCACCTCTGCCGTTGCCACCTGCCCAGCGTCTGTTCTTCCTTCTCCTGCCATCAGCAGCCTGGTGTTCCCTTGGGGAGCTGTTGCTGGTGAGAGTTCTGCTGCACTTCCAGGATCCAGGCCCAGCCTATTGGGGCATTCTTGCTCTCTGACCATAGGAATTGGTTTAGGAATGAACTTGTGACCCAAACCAAGCCAATCACCCCCAATCCCAGCACTTAGTTTAGAAAGAGGTGGTCTCTGCTGGACTTGCGGAGCTGGTAGGACCCAAGCCTCACACTACTCGGGGAAACTCTTCCTACCTCGTGGAATTATTGGGGAATGCGTGTGTATACGATTTAAGGTTAAAGTCCGCACAAAGAGAACAGAGTCAAGAGTTGAGAAACAAAGAAAAGATGCCCTCATTTGAGCAGCTGGGCCCAGCCATGCTTTCCAGAATCGTCTGTGCTTTTCTATTACGTGAACCACTTGTACTCTTGAGCCAGTTTGAGCTGAGATCCATCCCTTGCTAGTTCGAAGATCCTGACTCACACGTGGCCTGTGCACCTTGCTGCGACTGATTCCGTGGCTCTCCTGTGTGGTGGATTCCAGGCGGCCCCAGGCACAGAGCGGGCCTTTCTAAGGCACGAGGAAAGCTTGGATGAGTCAGAAGTCCTCCTCTCTTTGCAGATCTTGTCCTGCTCCTTCTGTGGAAGTCAAACTTTCTCTAATTGCCGACAGCAAAACAGTTGCTGTGGGAAAACATTTTTTACTTGTTCAGTCCAGAATCATGGCTTCTCTGCTCCCCTTTTCTTTGAAAAACTCTGTCTTGGGGATTAGAAGGGTGTACGCCTGTCAGGAAGTTTGCCTCAGGGCATTTTAAACAGATCAGCAAAAGGTCCTCTCTATGTTCTGTTTAAATTTAACAGAGAACCCAAAGGTGTGAGAAGCGTGGAGGGGATGAGACTTGCAGGGAAAGTTTCTTGAACTGCGGAGAAGAAGAAAGGAAAGGAAGTCCCAGCACCAAGACCTGAGGTTCAGAATTTAAATGACACCTGTAAACAGGGACCGTCCAGGGCAAAGTTACCAAGCAAATGTCTTTGGAGCCCACCAGGGGCCCAGCTTTCCCTTCCCACTCTTCCCCTCCAGAGCAGAGAACTGAGGGGATGAGGCCCAGGGCAGGTGTTTTGATATCAGATGAGTGTAGCAAGAGCATGGAATGCTGCTGGGAGCCATGGAGGACCCACAGCTAGGGAAGCCGCAAGGCCAGGAAAGCATGAGCTGCAGGGAGTGGGTGAGATAAAGGGGCTGCCGAGCCGGGAACACTCAGCCTGAGGTTCCTGCGATCAGAAGCTCCAGAGTGAGCCAGGTCCTGAGACTGAGAACTTGGTACCGTTTGCCCTTCTGAAGCAGTTCTTCAGATAATACTAAATTATGAGTCTCAAGGGCACATCTGTCCCAGACTGCCTTTAGTTCATTTTGGGGACCGCAAGGCTATAGTATTCAGCTAATAATCCCACTATGGCCATATAGGGAATTAAAATGCTGGCATATTCCTATCATGGTTGACAAATAGGAAAACAGCTGCCTCCTGGCCCTTCACTACAACATTCCTCCCCCCAACCCCCCTCAAGGCGGGTAACCTTGTCTTATCAGATATGACATATCTTGAAAGCCCTCCTGGGATACCTAAGCTTGCTACACAAATTAGCTATTATCCATTAGCCTGCATTTAGACATTTAAAAGTACTGAGTTAAGCCATTTGCTACAAATCCACAAGTTTTGAGCATCTGCTGTGTGTTAAGGTCCTGGTGAGACCTGCACGCTGGACTAGACAAGGCAGGAGAGGCCCATGTATGCTCACATGGACACACTGCACCCCACAAAAGCCCGGCTGCTTGCATGCCTCAGTCTTCCGCATCCCACAGTGAGGACAAACAAGAAAGGGGAAGGCAAAAAAGTGAATGTGATGATAACCAAGCCCAGACAAGCTCTCTTCTGCGCCCCTTCCTCTCGGGGACCCAGGCAGGGCCCTGGTCTCGCAGGGCCACGAGGCAGGGAGCTGGGGGGCAGATGCTGGGCAGTTCCCCTGTGTGGAGATCTGGAGGTCCGGAGCCACTGCAGTGGAAGAATAAAACCATCAAAGGCGGGAACCCACGGGAGAGGGCACTGGGACTGATTTCTCGGGGTCTGAGTGATGACGGAGCCTCTGGTGGGCGGGTGGCTGTGTGGCCAAGCCTTTGCGATGCGTGTTAGCATCTTCAGGTGGTGCCTGAAGCGGCAGCAGAAAAAGGGCCAACACGACTCAGGAGGAGCCTGCCGACACCTGGGCATCCGGGAACAGGGTTTTGCCTCTAATTTCTAACAGGTGAATAATACCCTTGTAGTTATCCTGAACGCTCTGTCTTTCTTAAAAGGCACAAGTTCTCCTTGGATAATTTCAGTTCAGAATGGTGTAAAATGAAGGCAGTAGATGGAAAGAATAAAAAAAGCAAAGGAAAACATTCTGCAAGTCTCTTCATGTTTTTCCTTGTTGTTAAGGCTTTGGGGGCTTGTTTTACTCTTCCATCTCGGTTCCTCTTAGAGAGCAGGTTCTCTTGGTTGAATGGAGGCCCAACTCTAGGGACTGGGTTTTGGCTTTCAACCTGGCTCCCCACCGGAGTGATGAAATTGGCCTTTTTTCCACTCCGGCTATGAGCATGCATCAATGTCATCCATTTCAACATGTGAGTGATTAAAGCAAGTAGCCCCCTCCTTGTCCCTGATCTCCGTCTGCTGGCGCGGGTGAGGTTGTGGGCAGACGGGCTCCCACAGAAGCTGGCCATGTAGGGACCCTCTCTGATTTTACGTCATCTGTACTCTGAAGGTCAAGCAGGACCAGAGTTTTCTTTGCCCTTTCCCCTCCTCTGCATGCTGACCTCTCCCGGACCATCCCTGGGGCCCACCTGTGTCCATTCTCATGGGCCTAGATCGAGAACTAATTCCAGGGCCAAGTTCAGACTGTTTAGAGACCACTACTGGGGGTGTTGGCATTTTGAAAGTTAATGTATCAGAGACTCTCAGGGTTGAAAAAGATGTTGGAGATTAATCTAAGCCAGGGGTCAGGACTTCCCTGGCAATGGTTATGACTCCACGCTTCCAATGCAGGGGGTGTGGGTTCAGTCCCTGGTCAGGGAACATGCTGTGTGGCGTGGCCCAAAAATGAAAAAAACCCCAGGGGTCAGCAAACAGGGCAAAATCCAGCTTGACGCCCACTTTTGGGAAATCGAGTTTTGTTAGACTACGACACCCATTCGTTTGTACATTGTGTGCGTGCGTGCGTGTGCGTGCTCCACAAGCAAGAACGGCAGAGCTGACCAGTTGTGACAGAGACCATATGACCCACAAGACCAAAAATATTTACTATTTACTCCTTTACAGATGAAGCTTGCCAATTCCTGATCCAACCTAACCGTGTTTATGTCCCCTGTAGGTGACCAGTTCTTGAGCATTTTGTATGACAGAGAGCTCACTTCCTAATACTCACCTGCTCTTTAATTCTAGAATGTTCCTTTTTATGTTAAGCTGCATTCGCTTTCTTGGTTTTCTTTTTTCTACCACTTTATCAGAAAACTAAAAATTCAGGTAACCCCAAGGACCTAATTTCTGATGGCAGAATCCCACACACTTTTATAGGTTGGTGGAAGAGATAGTTGGTGTGAAGGTAAAGGGTTTTAGAGGTAATTACCTTTCAAACCACATGACCTGGGTACTTGCCTCTCTTCTGCTCACTTACGAGGTCCACCCTCGAAAATCAGGGCATTCAGTCTCGCTGCAGGCTGAGCCAATTCAGCCTTTGGAGGTGGAGTTCCCGCCCAGGTTCCCTTTTCAGCCTCCTGAGGGCGGTTAGCTCATGACATCGTGGTCTGTCATCCACACACACAGCGTATGAAATAGCAGAAGAGAAATAATTATGCCAAGGATGAAAAGTCTGAGACTGTGCAACTTGAGGATTTCACTTGCATACATGTATATTCTCTTTACTATCGCTGTGTAATAATCACCCCTAAACTTAGCCGCTTAAAATAGTCCTTTAATTTTGCCCACGATTTAGTGGATCAGGAACTCGGAAAGGGCTCAGTTGAGCAGTTCTGGTTTGAGGCTTCTCATGTGGACACAGTCAGATGTCGGCCGGGCTGGACGTGCCCTGTGGCTCAGTCCCACTGCTGACACCTGAGCTGTCACGGTGCTGACAGCTGGCGCTCAGCTGGGACGTGGACTGGAGGGTCTGCGTGTGGCTTCTCCAGCATGGCAGCCTTGGCTTAATTGGACGATGTACGTGGTGGCTCAGGGCTCCGAGTACCAGTGTTCCAGAACACTCAGAAGTTTATTTCTCGGTTGACACAGTCACAAGCCCACCCTGATTTGGGGGTGGGGGAGGGGACAGGGACCCCGCCTCTCAAGGGCAGAAGTGGCAAAGTTACATTGTAGAGGAGCAGGGCGGGTGGAAGATATTGCCATAACTATCCTTGGAAAATGTGATCTGCCAGGGATATTGTCCTGAACTTGTGTCCCCTGCTTTTCCAGGAGCCACATCCAAAAGATGCCCCATGTGGGAGGAGCTTTCAGAAGAGGTTTTCTCCACTTTTGACTCCGTAGCTCCGCCCCTCTCAGTCGCTTCCTGGCCTCTGCACAGCAATGGTGCAGGTGAACTCTCTGGCACACCCTGGATTGATTTCAGTTTGGACATGGATGGCCGTGTCATTTGGTTCCTCTGTGCTTTGACACTAAATTTATGGCTCTGCGCAGTCATGTTCTCTATCGTATGGTGCTTAACAGCTTTGCTTTCCTGATACTGAATCAGGGTTGGATGACAATAGAGGATATTTGATCTTTTCTGGAAGGTCTTTTGGAAAATTTCCAGCAGGGTGAGAGGATCCATTTTCCACCTCTGTCCTCACTACCCTTCTGTAGGAGCTTGTCCATCTGCTTCAGGAAGGCCGTCTGACCCTGGGAATCAGGAGAGCACAGCCATGGCCTCTTGCTCTGCATGGCCCCTGATACGGGCCATGAACCCTACACCTGCCTTTCCACCTCTCTCTTGCTTTTCCCTGACCAATAAATATCCTATTGGCTCTGAGAGTTGTTGAGTATTTGCTTTGGGAATAAAAAACTTATTACGTGAAATATATAAACATGGGAACCATCACTTTTAAATATTCCTAACTAGTACCAGCAGTTTGAGTGCTCGGCAAGCTGTTTAGGAGAAGAAGGTAAGAACTCGTGGGAGAAAAAGTGGATTATTTACTAAGTGTCTTATTTATCATTTGTATATGACTGAACCATTTTATAACTTGACATAATTCAAGTCTGTATCAAAGGGAGAACTTAGCAAAGAGAAATAAAATTCGCAGTATTGGGACTTCCTGGTGGTCCAGTGGTTAAGACTCCACGCTTCCACTGCAGGGGGCACGGGTTCGATCCCTGGTCGGGGAACTGTGATCCTGCATGCCACGCCGCATGGCCAAAAAAAAAATTTGCTGTATTTAACAAAGGTATTAGTCAAGTGTGTGTGTGTGTGTGTGTGTGTGTGTGTGTGTGACTGACACTGAACGGTTTCCATCCCCCTTGCTGTCGGGAACTCATTGTGAGTTATCATGTGTGTTGCTATGTCACTGAGTCCACCTCTATTTGGTTTTCATATGGTGGGACCAGTTCCTTCGCAGTTGTGTGCTAGTCCTGGTCGGTCCTTATTCTTCAAACAATCTGGGCAGCAGGTGGAAGATGTAACTGGGGACCTGTCATGCCCAGTATCTAATTTTTCCATCCTAGAGTTGGGGCCATTTTCTTATGCTACAAAGGCACCCAACCTTTATTTGCATTAAAATCACTGCAGGTGTTAAAACACAGCTTCCCCAGCCTCGCCCCTGAAGAGTCTGGTCTGGCAGGTCTGTGGTGGGGCAGGGATCACTCACCATCAACTGCAAACCCCACTTTCCAAGCATTTTGCCCATTTCAGCTTCTGTACCTTCTGCTACAGTGACCCTCAAGTGAGCTTCTACTTTCTGCTGGGTTATGTCCCGAAAGTTTTAAAGAAAGCTTGAGGGAACTTCCCTTGTGGTCCAGGAACTTCCCTGGTGGTCCTCTTCCAATGCAGGGGGTGTGGGTTCGATCCCTGGTTGGGGAGCTAAGATCCCACATGCTTCGTGGCCAAAAAACCAAAACATGAAACAGAAGCAATATTGTAACAAATTCAGTAAAAGACTTTGTAAATGGTCCACATCAAAAAAAAACTTTAAAAAAAATTAAAAAGAAAGCTTGAGGGAGACAGAGAGACAGAAACACCTGAGGGGCAAAGATATAAACCCTTCTGCCTTCATGTAGTTGAGCATAAACCTGACTTCTTAGCCTGAAGGGCATCTGGCCAAGGCTGCAAACAGGTTCAAATAAGCACATATTAGCACTCAGTGAATATTTGTTGAATGAAATGAAGGGGAGAAATAAGTGTTCTAGCAGTAGTTTGGAGGAGTGTCAGGGGAGCACAGAAGAGAGGACTTTTTTTAGCCTCATAACCTTGACACCTTATCATTGCTTCGTGGAGCTGTCGTATGGACTAGATTGATGAATAGCTCTATGTACTCTGTGACGTGGTCTAACAAAGTAATCTCCTGACAGAGCCGAAAGGCACACCAGTCTGCCCGCCAGCAACTGTCCGTTGCTAGTTGCCACCAGAATCCTTCTTAAAATTTTTGAAATGGTCTGCAATCCACCTTGGCTCCCTGCTGTCAGACACAGCCTCACCGGTGTGTGCATGGCCCCAGCTCCCCTTGCCCTCAGCTCAAAGACATCTTGCAGATCATTGCCTATCAGTAGTTGCAGGGAGGAGGCAGGAATTTCGTAAGCTTTTCCGCCCACGAATATACCTTCGTCTCAAGAACCTCACTCAATTCCTAAATCCTGGGGTGCTTTGGAAACTTCTGGAGATGATTCTCCTATAGCCTGCCTGTGGAACCACATGTTATCTATCTCATCCACATTTTGTCCCTGGGTATTTATTTACTCTTACTCAAGTAGACCAAGTCGTCAAGACACCTGTCATCTTCGGCTAGATCCTGTAGGGAGCTCTGAAAAGAGACCCTTGCTGCCTAAAGTGGGAGCCATTGGAGGGCAGCCTTGGCATCACCCGGGAGCTTATGAGAACTGGAGACTCAAAGACCTCCTGCATCAGAATCTGCACGTGATTCAATCCCCAGCCAATTCAGCTGAGCCTAAAAGTGTGAGAAGAACTGGTATAAAATGTACATTGGCGTTGTCCTCACCAGGTGCAAAGGAGTTCCTGTAATCTGACAGTCAAGGAGAGTGAATTCTTTCCAGGGGCATCTGGTTTACAAAGTGCAGCAGGCAGGTGGACTTGGGCAGCCTGAGGGTGGTCCTCCAACAAAGAGGCAGATGCTGGCTGCTGGGAAGGAAAGCATATAACCAGGGGAAATAAAAAAAAGGATCTAAGAGAGTGTGGGCAGAGCATGGATTTTGTTTGCCACACCTCTCATAGGAGCAGATTGGATCCAATTTTATCTCTCCTGACTTTATCCACTATTGCCCACAGTTACCTCCTCTGAGAGGAAGTGAAAACACTTGAAAGAAAACATCCTCCCAACTAACAGCCAGGCTTCCAGCCTTAAAACAACTGTGACAAGTTTGGAGGAACAGGGAGAGGCAGTCTTAGCAAAGCTCATTTCTTTCTCAAAAAAGTAAGTTGTCTACTGCTAAAAATTTTAACAAAGCTAGTGATGTGTGAGCGATCACTGGTGCTTAACTGTGTCTTAGAAAATGAAGAATGTAAGCTTTTGAGAAAGTAAAACTACCTGACATTCCTTCTTATTCATGGGACTCTCCCTACGTTAAAAAAAAATAAATTTCAATATAGTTTTTTTAGGCAGAGGAGGTGGATTAAGATGATATACTTAGTTTTTTTAAAAAAATGGATTTATTGAGGTATAATTTACATTCAGTAAAAAAAATCACCATCTGAAACACACAGTTCTCTGAATTTTAACAAATGTTTATAATTTTATAATCACCAGCACAAAGAATAGTACAATTTCATCAAAACCAAAAAGTTCTCTTCTGTCCCTTTGTAGCCGTCCTTTTCTTCACCCCTAACTCTTGGCAACTGCTGATCTGATTTCTGTCTCTACAGTTTTGGCTTCTCCAGAATATCACAGAAATGGAATTATGCACTCGGTAGCTTTTTTTTTTTTTTTTCCGGTACGCGGGCCTCTCACTGTTGTGGCCTCTCCCATTGCAGAGCACAGGCTCCGGACGCGCAGGCTCAGCAGCCACAGCTCACGGGCCCAGCCGCTCTGCGGCATGTGGGATCTTCCCGGACTGGGGCTCGAACCCGTGTCCCCTGCATTGGCAGGCGGACTCTCAACTACTGCGCCACCAGGGAAGCGCCCTCAGTAGCTTTTTGTGTCTTGTTTCTTTCACTTGGCATAATGCTTTTGAGATTTGCCCACATAGTGTGTGTCAGGGTGTATATAACTTAACTATTCCTTTTCATTGCTGAGTTGTATTTTTGGTATGAATGTACCAAGGCTTGTTTATCCATTCACCAGTCAATGGACATCTGTATTGTTTCCATTTTTTGGCTATTAGGCAAATTCTATGAACACTTGTGTATAGGTTTTTGTGTGAACACATGTTTTCATTTCTCATGGGTAAATATCTAGGAGTAAAAAGGCTGGGCTGTATGGTAACTGCATGAACTTTTAAAGAAGCGAAGAAACTGCCCAACTGTTTTCCAGACTGATTGTCCTACATCACATTGCCACCAGCAGAGGGTGAAAGTTTCAGGTGATTCACACACTTTCTAGTTTTGGGTATTGTCAGTTTCCCGCTGCAACTTTAGACATTCTAATAGGTGTGTAGAGGTCTCTCATCGTAGTTTTATTTATGGTTTCCTAATGACTAATGGTGTTGGGCATCTTTTCATATGCTTATTGGCCTTTCCTCTATCTTTTTGGTAAAGTATTCAAATGATTTTTAAAATAGAGTACTGGGACTTCCCTGGTGGTGCAGTGGTTAAGAATCCGCCTGCCAATGTGGGGGACACGGTGTCGATCCCTCGTCTGGCAAGATTCCACATGCCGCAGAACAACTAAGCCCAGGTGCCACAACTACTGAGCCTGTGCTCTGGAGCCCGCAAGCCACAACTACTGAGCCCGCGTGCCACAATTACTGAAGCTCCCACACCTAGAGCCCATGCTTCGCAACAAGAGAAACCACCACAATGAGAAACCCGTGCACCACAACGAAGAGTAGCCCCAGCTCACTGCAGCTAGAGAAAGCCCGCGTGCAGCAACGAAGACCTAATGCAGCCAAAAATAAATAAATAAATAAAATTTTAAAAAATAAAATAAAGATGGAATTGTTTGTTTTCTTATTATATTCTGAACTCTGAGAGATCTTTTATATTCTGGTTACTTTTCTTTTATCAGATCTATGTTTTTAAATTTTTATTGGAATACAGTTGATTTACAAATATAAGATCTATGTTTTGAAAGTATTTTCTCCCAGTCTCTGGATTGTCTTTCCATTTTCTTAATTGTCTTTCTTTGAAAGAGCAGAACATTTTTTCTTTAATCTGTTTCTTTTTTTAAAAACTGGAGCTTTAGTTGCTATAGTTCACATACTACAAAATTCTCCTTTTTAAAGTATACCATTCAGTTGTTTTCAGTATGTAAACAAAATCATGCAACCACCACCACTATCTAACCAGGACATTTTCATCCAAAAAGAAACCTCACACCCACTAGCAGTCACTCTTCATGCCCTCCTCCCCCTAGATCCTGGCAATCACTAATCTACTTTCTGTCTCTATAGATTTGCCTATTCCGGTTCTTTCATGTAAACGGAATCACACTATATGTGGCCTTTGGTTTCTGGCTTCTTTTACTTAGCATAATGTGCTCAAGATTCATACATGTTGTAGCATGTATCATTCCTTTTACAGCTGAATAATACTGTGTTTTATGGTTATACCCCACTTTGTTTATTTGTTCATCAGTTGATGGACACTTGCGTTGTTTTCACTTTTTGGCCATTATGCGTGATGCTGCTGTGAACATCTGTGTCCAGGTTTTTGCGTGGGCATATGTTTTCATTTCTCTTGGGTTATACCTTTGAAAGAAATTGCTAGGTCATATGGTAACTCTATGTTTAACCTTTTGAGGAACTGCCACACTGTCTTCTAAAGCAGCTGCATCATTTTACACCAACATTTGCACCAACGTTGTGAGGGTTCCGATTTCGTCACATCATCTCAACACTAGTTATTGTCTGCCTTTTGACTCTAGCTCTTCTAGTGGGTATGAAGTGGTATTTGATTGTGGTTTTAATTTATGTTTCCCTAATGACTAGTGACAATGAGCATCTTTTCATGTCTTCTTGGCCATGTGTATGTCTTCTTTGGAGAAATGTCTATTCAAATCCTGTGCCCTTAAAAAAACTTGTCTTGGGCTTCCCTGGTGGCGCAGTGGTTAAGAATCCGCCTGCCAATGCAGGGGACAAGGGTTCAAGCCCTGGTCCGGGAAGATCCCACATGCCACGGAGCAATGAAGCCCGTGCGCCACAACTACTGAAGCCTGCACACCTAGAGCCTGTGCTCCACAACAGGAGAAGCCACCGCAACGAGACGCTCTTGCACCACAACAAAGAGTAGCCCCCGCTCGCTGCAACTAGAGAAAGCCTGTGCACAGCAACGAAGACCCAATGCAGCCAAAAATAAATAAACAAAAATATAAATAAATTTATTTTAAAAAACTTGTCTTTTTATTTTTAAGTTGTGAGAATTCAAAGAGCAGAAGTTTTCGATATTGAAAAAAATTATGCACTTTTTATTTTATGGCTTAAGTTTTTGTGTTCTATATAAGCAATAATTGCCTAACCTAAGGTTGCAAAGATTTTTTTCTCCTATGTTTTTTTCTAGAAGTTGTAAAGTTGTTGCTTTTACATTCAGGTTTATGATCCGTTCAAGTTGAATGTTGTTTACAATTAAGGGTACAGGTCAAGTTTCATTATTTTTATAAATAAAATAAATAAGTAAATAAATATTACAGCACTATTGAAAATACTCTCCATTTACTTTTTTTTTTTTTTTTTTTTGCGGTACGCGGGTCTCTCACTGTTGTGGCCTCTCCCGTTGCTGAGCACAGGCTCCGGACGCGCAGGCTCAGCGGCCATGGCTCACAGGCCCAGCCGCTCCGCGGCATGTGGGATCTTCCCGGACCAGGGCACGAGCCTGTGTCCCCTGCATCGACAGGTGGACTCTCAACCACTGCGCCACCAGGGAAGCCCTCTGCATTTACTTTTGATTTGCCTTGACATCTTTGTCCATAATCAATTGCCAATATATGTATGAGTCTTTTTCTGAGCTCTGCTCTGCTCCATTGATGTATAGGTCTATTTGCGCACCAATATCACACTGTCTTAATTATTGTAGCTCTTTTAGTAAATCTTAAAATTCAGTAGTGTTATTCCTCCAACTTTGTTCTCTTTTTCCAAAGTTCTGTGTATTCTAGGTCCTTTGTTTTTCCATATAAACTTTAGAATCAGCTTGTGAATTTCTATGTTTAAAAAGCCTGCTAAGGTTTTTTTTGGAATTGCATTGAATATATGGATCAATTGGAGGAGAATTTAACAATATTGAGTTTTCTGATCTATGAACAGATTTTTTTCTTTTTTTGGCCATGCCACGTGGCTTGCGGGAATGAATAGACAATTCTTAGGAAGACTCGTTGCTTTACCTGGTTCCTGTGTGTTTATCACTTATGGTTGACGATCAGTCAGTCAAAGTGGCAGTTCCCCTCCTCTTGCAAAGGTGGGTTCAGAAAAGGGCTTGTGACTCAGTTCTGGCCAGTGAGGCTGGAGGGAACTTGGCTCTGGGAGTTCTGGAAACAGTGTCTCTGTCCTAAGAAGACACGGGTAGAGAGGCCCCTTTCTTTCTCCGGATGTTGTAATGTCTAGATGTGATGCCAGGAATTGCTGTGGTCATCTTGTGAGGGGAATCAGAATGAGGGCAAGCAGCCAACGTGCGGAGGATGATGAAGCAAAAAGACAGACAGAGCCTGGATCCTGACCACCATGCTGAGCCAGGCTCCAACCAACCTTGGATCTGACACATCGCTTCCTTGTTAGATGAAAAAAAGATCTTCAGGACTCTCAGGTCTATTTGCATTGGAGTTTTCTGTTATATGCAGTGGAAATCATCTAATCTAATAGCTTATCAACAGCCAAAACACATTCCTGGAAAATCATAAGGTATAGATTTTTCATTTAAAGAATATTTTTTTGTTTATTTTTCCTACTCTTTAAAACTTTGTGTTGTTTTCCAAATTTATGAACTCAATAGATGAATTCAGCCTCACTGTAAAAGTACAAACATTACAAACCTAATTAATACAAAAAGTCAGGGAACCCTCCTACACTGTTGGTAGGCATGCAAATTGGTGCAGTCACTGTGGAAAACAGTATGGAAGTTCCTTAAAAACTAAAAATAGATCTACCATATAAACCATCAATTCCACTCCTGGGTATATATCTGGAAAAGAAAACTCTAATTCTAAAAGATACATGCACCCCAATGTTCACAGCAGTACCACTTACACCAGCCAAGACATAGAAGCAACCTAAGTGTCCACTGACAGATGAATGGGTAAAGAAGGTGTGATATACACACACACACACACACACACACACACACACACACAATGGAATATTACTCAGCCATAAAAGAGTGAAATAATGCCATTTGCAGCAACATGGATGGGCCTAGAGATTATCATACTAGGTGAAGTAAGTCAGACAGAGAAAGACAAATATCATATGAGGTTGCTTATGTGTGGAATATGAAAAAATGATACAAATGAACTTATTTTCAAATAGAAACAGACCCATAGACATAGAAAACCAATTTATGGTTACCAAAGGGGGAAGGGGTGGGATAAATTAGGAGTTTGGGATTAATACATACTACTATATATAAAATAGATGAACAAAAATGTCCTACTGTATAGCACAGGGAACTGTTTTCAATATCTTCTAACAACCTATAATGGAAAAGAATCTGAAAAAGAATAAATAAATAAATAAATAAATATATGTAGAACTGAATCACTTTGCTGTACACCAGAAACTAACACAACATTGTAAATCAACTATACCTCAATAAAAAAAAAATGTTGAAATATCTTCTAGGTTTCCCTCCCCCCAGAGCTAACCTGATACCCTTCCTAGAGAATAACCATTATTATCAATTTGCTGTGCATCCTTCTAGATCTTTTTCTATGAATGAAAGTGACAAATATACATATATTTTAAAAACATAGCTAATTTAAATATTTATAGGCACAGATGAATGAAAAATTAGAATTTACAAGGAATTTTTAAAAATATAAGCGCTTTTGTCATATGAGTATTGACATGATTTAAAATATTTTTCCTTTTACAGGAAAAACATTATGTATTGAGATACATATTATATGCTATATCTCAGAATCCAGTGGAAAGTGCTGGTAACCTTTAAAAAAGATAAAAATGTATACCTAAAAAGAAATATAATGATGTCATTGAATATTGGTACAGGGTAGTTATAGAACACACATTCCCAGTTCTGTTAGAACTAGATTATTCCACCTGTCATATTTTTGTACCTTTCCTCAATTACACATTTCTTCTAGCCCATAGTGTCTGGGGCTGTGAATTTACATGAAAAGGGGCTGTTAAAAGAAAGTGCTTGGGGACTTCCCTGGTGGCACAGTGGTTAAGAATCTGCCTGCCAATGCAGGGGACACGGGTTTGAGCCTGGTCTTGTAAGATCCCACAAGCCACGGAGCAATGAAGCCCATGCGCCACAACTACTGAGTCTGCGTGCCACAACTACTGAAGCCCGTGTGCCTAGAGCCCGTGCTTCACAACAATAGAAGCCACCGCAATGAGAAGCCCGTGCACCGCAACGAGGAGTATCCCCTGCTCCCTGCAACTAGAGAAAGCCCGCGAGCAGCAACAAAGACCCAATGTAGCTAAAAATAAATAAATAAATTTTAAAAAAAGAAGAAAAGAAAGTGTTTAATGACCTCGGGTAATGTAAGTTATTGAGTCAAAGCAACCTGGATTAAAAAAAAACTTTTTAATCAATATTAAAAGAAAAATTCATTTCTCCCCAAATTCCTACAATCCCATTCCCTGAATTAACGTTAACAATTTGGTATGTAATTTTCTTTATATTTTCTTATGCTGGGTTGTGTGTGTATGTAAAATGGGGTCATGTATTATCATTTAACTTAGGATATGGGTTTGACTGTAATAAAGACCCCAAATAACAGTGGCTCACACACGAGAGAAGTTCACTTCTCGTTTGCAAAACAGTCCAGTTTTAAGTAGTCTTGGAGATATGGACATTCCACAGTGTCAGGGACCCCAGAGCCTTCTAGCTTGTGCTGTCTGTCCTCCCTAGGTATCGTTCTCATCTGTAAGATTACCACCACTTCTTCACTCCAACCCAAGGAAAGAGTGAAAATCTAAGGGGAAGGAATTTCCCCTTCTAAAGAGAACAACCTGGAAGTTGCATCACACCTGCTCTTATCCTGTGGGCCATAATTTAATCACAGACCACACCTCACTCCGAGGGAGGCAGGGAAAAGCAGTCAGGGTTGGAGGGTTCAGACAGCTCCTGGGCTGCCTCCCAAGTGGTCAGAATCTCAGGCACCCCGAACATCAGTGTTTTCATGCCATATCATTTGTATGAGCAGAGGCTGAATCCTGATGACTGCAAATTCTCTGATTAGAGAATGACACAGAAGGGCAGAAACAATAAAGGGGAGGATTGATGAGCTAAAATTTAAAACTTCAGAACTGTCAAAAATACCATATTCAAGTTAAAAGGCACGTGGTGTACAGTGAAAACTATTTGTAACATATATAATAGGAAAATGCTTAATAATCTCAATATATTAATGGCTCTTACACATCTGTAAGAAATAAACAAATGCTCCAATTGAAAATGGGCAAAGAATGTCAGTGGCAACTCAGAAAAGGAGAAATATAATAAGCAAATAAATACATGGAAAAACCTCCAAACACTGTATATCGTTTTTAAAAATGCAAATTAAATCAGCAATGGGTTACCATTTATGAAATAGAGACTTTGTGTTGAAACTTTATATATGTTGAGGGTTCTGGACTGGGAGGAATGAGGGAGTTTTCTGGCATTCTCATGCTCTGTTGGTTGAAATATAATTGAAATAACCTTTTGGGAGAGCCATCTGGCAATATGAATCAAAAATCTCTTAAAAAGGACATACTCCGACTCAGAAATTCTACATTAGAAATGTGTTTGAAGGAAGTAAGTGTGTTCTCTGATATGTAGGGGACTCAGCCCAGAATTGTTTATATTGATACGGTATGGAAAAACCTGGAAATGATGTGAACGCCTCACAATAGGGGATTAGATGTATAACTTAAAATCTACTCATAACAATATGTTACTCTGAAGCGATTCATAATTTTGTAAAAGTATATTTATCTTGAAAAGGAATGATAATTATGATGTATTTTTAAACAGGAAGTTATAAACAGTATGCTCAATATGGCCCCATTTTAATAAAAATATCGAGATGAGTTGTTTAGGATACACTCAGTTACAAGTCACAGACATTCAATTTAAACTGATTTCAACAGGCAAATGTATTGGCTCATCTAACTAGCAACTCCAGAAGTAAGTCAGATTTTGGTGTTAGCTTAATTTAGCATCTCAGAAAACCCTTTGAAAACCTGATTTCTTTTCCTATCTCTTTTTTGCCTCTGAAGTGTCTGCTTCACCTGAGAGATGGTTTGTCTTGTGGAGGCAAATGGCGGCCAATAGCTCCCAGGTCTCTGAGTCCAAACCCAGAGAAGGAGTGAGTGAGTGAGTGTTTGAGTGTCGTCCTCCACCCCACCCCTTGGCAGGAGTCCTAGGCTTTCCTCTGACTGGATCATCTTGATCACATGACTTTCCTGGTGGCCAGGGAAGTGCTTTGCATTGGTTGGCTTAGGTCTGGATTAGGTGCTGGTCCCTAAAACACTGTGGCAAGAGCATGAGTTTATTTTAATTTAGTTTAGCCAAATCAGGATCTACACAGGGGCTCAGCGTGGGTAAATACCAACAAAACTGCGTGGATTTTCCATAATGGTGTGGGATGGAATGGCTGTTGAGAAGCTCATCCTAAGATCCACCTAAACACAGAAAAAAGGCTGGAAGGATGTACACCAAAGTGCCAACAGTGGTTATCTTCAAGTGGTGGAAATATGGGGAATTGAAAATTTTCCTTATGTTTGCCTGCACTTTTCATTTTTGACAACAAACATGTACGACTTGAACAACTTTTTAAAATGAAAGCTATAAATATGAGGAAAAGCTGGTGTGTAACGCTTGCGATGTAATTAACTGCCTGAGAGATTTAAAGCAGACATGTTGGCAAACAGGAAATATGAGTTTTCAGAGTGGTACCACCTGTGCTTTGCAGAAGTTTCTAACTGCCTTTCTTTTGCCTCTGTTATGAAATTGTGATCATTTCTAAAGATGTAATTGGAGATCTTTGAAGGCTAGTCTGATTTAAAACCAGTGGTTCCAGTGGCTAGAGTTTTCCCCAAATGTTAGTGTGGGAAAGAAACATTTTAGCTTTCTCTAAGATGTTTTTTCTTGTCACCTTTAAACACCATGAAGTGGGCCCCAAATCCCACAAGAGGTGCAGAGAGCATGCGTCTCTTTGCAGAAGAAGGACCTCTGTGTGCAGAAGGGGAGGCGCCGGCCCCCCGTTGTCCCACTTCCTTCTTGGACAGATAGCCCTGAGTGCTCTTTCAGGAAGTGGTCACCCCAGAGAGTCCCTGGCTCTCTCTGCACTGTGAGTCACGGTGCAACAAGGGCTGCAGGCATCACGGAAAGGGCCCCAGGTCTGAAGACTCAGGGTCCTGGGAGAAATTGAAGTCCCTGGGTTCACTCCTGTTAGATGCTGGGTGTTGGGAATTCTTCCTACAATTCATGAAGAAGCTCCGGCTGCTCTTCTGCATACTTTTTCCTGGAAAAGAGAACTTGTTGTTCTACTGGCAGAAAAGACCTCCACTGGTAAAGGAAGGTAAGGAGTTCTCATGGCAGAGTCTGGGCGTCCCGCGTCTCACTTTTATTTCTGCTTGAAATTGATGCTTAGCTCTGCATTTTCAGGAACCTGATTTTATCTGATCCTGCAGTTCTGAAATTATCCCATTATGATGGTAAGCAATGAACTGGCAATTCTGTTTCACAATGAGAGCTGTACTTACGAAAAGATCAAACTGCTCCCATTTGAGAGCTCGAGGCACTCTGCTCTCAGGAAAATACACGTGGGAGAGGAAATGAGGCCAGAGGGTGGATACTGGATGGTCTGAAGGAACCATTCTGAGTTTCTCCCGGTAATGTCATCCACTTCCCCCATCAGAATGTAAACGTCACGTAGGGAGGGACTTCGTCTTGTTCAATGTTGTATGCACAGCATCTAGAACAATCGGAGGTACTCAACACATAAGTGATGAATGAATGAATGGAAGGCCGGCTAGCTGGAGGGATGAACCCTTGTTAATTTCTAGGGACACCGCCCATGAGAAGTTTTCCCTGACCCTTCTGGGAAGATTAGACTCCCTCCTCTGGGTTTCCATGATACTTGGAATTAAAGCACTTAACTCATAGTATTGAAACTATTTGCTTACATATCTGTCTTCCCTAAAAGACTGTCAGCTCTGCAAATGTAGGAATTCTGCCTTATTTTTCCATTTAACTAACTACAGACACTTTTCACAGTACTCTGGCACATGGTAGATACTCACTGAATACAAAAATACTGTGGCAGCCTCGTGAATATCTCTCAGCTTGTGGGAGGTACCTGTTAAGTGGATCAGGACATTACATTAATCAAGGCCCCTTTGCTTCCTGGGTGTTGGTCTTTGCTTTTCATTGCTTCCCAGGGAATAAGCATCCTTCTATTTTCAACTGTTATTACAATATCCTCTCTGTTGAACCTACAAATACACTGAATGGATTACATTTCCAGGATCAAATTAGTCACCTCCTGGTGTTATACAAAGAGGCACCTTAATCTTATCAGCAAACCATCTGCACGTCTTGGGATAGGAGGTATTATTTCTGGGAGGACCATCTGGAGACAGTGTACCCCTCCTGGGTTATGTGGATTCTTAGAGCTCTGGTCACACAAACTGAAGCCTCCAGTCTCGTCCCCACTCATTTTTGGCTCATCTCTTTTATCACCTATGACCCTCTGGTCTGGAGACCGCACTTCCTCTAATTAGTATACTCGCCTTCTGACCAGGTCACATTTCCTTGGGGTCCAGGTGGGGATTTGCATGACGCCCCTCTGACGACTCTGAAGAGAGCAAATGGACGCATGCGGCCCCCAGTCCTGGATCATCCAGAAATAATATTCAGTGTTTTGAGACCAGGAATTTAGAAAGTCAAGACCTAAACGAAGTGGCAAACACACATTTGAGATCAGGGCAGGCTGACAGTTGGAAACGAGGTAGATACTCAAGTTAGGTACAATTGGCAATAACCAGGGAATGGTGAGGTGAACCTGATTCTAGAGTTTGCTACAGCTAAGGAACCCATAGATAGATCTGTGGAGCCCATGGATGTGGACGGTTTAGAGTTCTCTTGGATGGTTCTTTGACTGCTGGTGCAAGCCTCACTCGACCAGAGTGGCACAGCTGTGCTTGTGCTGGGAACCACCACTGGGATTTATTCATCTCAGCCGTTGTTTCCTTATCTAAGGCCCACCCTCACCCCCCAGGAGGCCTTGCATCCTGCACTTGGATTCATCCAGGTGTGTTGTACACGGAGAATCCCTGTGATGACGGCTCCTTTGCTCTTTGATGAGGTAGCTACTCCGCGTCAGCATCCTGATGGCTTTGAAAGACTCTTAGGCATTTGAGCCAAACCCCAAAGTTGGCCAGTATCTGGATCTAGCTAACTGTACCCTTCAAACACTTGTTTCCTTAAATTAGATAATTTCTTGACTGCTTCTCCTGCTATAGGCATCATCTATAAATTTGTCTTGATCAGATTTGCCCTCAGCTCCTCTCCACAGGGCCAGCCTTTTTTGCGCAGTTGTGGTTCCTAGAGGGCTTCTTTACCACCTTCTGTCTTTCTCAGACAGCCTTATTAAGGTTTTTGATGGCCTTACTTCTTCTAGGAGGCTTCTCCTGCTAGCCCCATGTCTGTACTGCCCTGATCACAACATCTCCTGCCCTGATTTTTTTATTTTATTTTATTTATTTATGGCTGTGTTGGTTTTCGTTTCTGTGCGAGGGCTTTCTCTAGTTGTGGCAAGCGGGGGCCACTCTTCATCGCGGTGCGCGGGCCTCTCACTGTAGCAGCCTCTCTTGTTGCAGAGCACAGGCTCCAGACGCGCAGGCTCAGTAATTGTGGCTCACGGGCCCAGTTGCTCTGCGGCATGTGGGATCCTCCCAGACCAGGGCAGGCATTGGCAGGCAGATTCTCAACCACTGTGCCACCAGGGAAGCCCTGCCCTGAATTTTCATGTAAGAGAAGGAAGAATGCCTTCCCCAGATCCTCTTCTTGGGAGAAGGAGAAAGGAACTTACCTTTCTTTATTCTAAAGCTTTGTGACTTTCATATATATTCTCCAATTTAAAATATTTGAAACTCCTCTCTCTTTTTGCCGTCTCTCTCATAAATGATACCAGTGTATGAACAGTCATACCTGCTCCCACTTGCAAATCAACAAAGTAAATTTCTTGATGACAGAGGCCGTATCTCACTCACCTTTGCATACTCACCCATGTGGTAGGTACCCGATTCATGTTTATTGAATGAACGCATGAGTAAATGTGTAAATGGAGAAACTGGGATATCAGTATGAATTTTAAAATTCTGACTGTAAATTTTTTGATCGGGGATTTCAAAGTCAATATTTTCTTTGTCACCAATACTTAGAATGTAAATTCTTTTGAAAAATACAAAATACAGTTACAAATAATGTTTGCAAAGGTAACATTAATGACAATAATATATTTTCTGCTTGGGAATAAGTCCCTTAAATAAAAAGATAAATATATGGTCATATTTTAAGATAATTACAAGGATAAATATTGAAATAGCCATTTGCTCTATAAATGTGATTCAAAATTCTATGCCAATTCTAAGAGGCAAATATAAATGCTAATGAAAATAACCATGAATTTAATAACTTAGTATAAGTGCACTTTGCTATGGACAAATGCAAGTCCATTCAGATGGTAATAGAAACTTTGCTGTGATAGATGGGCTTATATCCCTGCAAAAGGGACTTTATAAATATATAGGTTCTGACAACTTAGAGAAATCAATTATACAATAATTGAGTAAAAATTCAAGTTAATAATCAATGATGTGCTATGTACAAGTTCTCAGAGCAGTCAAAAGGTTAAGGTGTTCCATGAATTTTCACTTTCACTTATAAGATTTGTTTAAAATCATAGTTTTTAGGCCTAGAGAGTTGATTTTGTGTGACATGTATAATATGAATGGTGCAGATACCTAATAAAGGTAGGGATACTTAACCAAGCAATGTATATTATATGTAGATTTCAAAACTTGGGGAGTTCTTTTTCATCAATAAAACCAGTCACATCATATTAAAAAGGTTAGTAAAAATAGCTATAATTAAATTGTACTTTAATTTGGGGAAGTGAAATTCAACCTGATAGAAAGTTTATGGTAATCCTAATGCTGAGTCAGAGAGAAAACCAAAGCGCTTCATGGAATCTGCTGATTTCAACTTTGCCAAGATTGTGCTGATAAAGCATCCAGTGTACTGCTAAAGCCAGGCGTGGTCGACTGAGACAGAAAGGGTGTGTCTTGCCCCTTAGGATAGGATGGGGCAACTATTTTAACTGTGCATGAAAGGAAACCACTGACTATGGAGTAGAGGATTGCATAGTAGCAAAGCACAAAACTCACCATCTTGACTGTTTTGTGTTATTTTATAAGCTTTAATAATGCTAAAATCATATACAGGTAAATTAACTTTCAGCTAGCTTAATAATTGCAACAACGTAATATTAAAATAGCTTTAGCATATTTCAAAAGTAAATGCTATGGGCTTCCCTGGTGGCGCAGTGGTTGAGAGTCCACCTGCTGATGCAGGGGACACGGGTTCGTGTCCCGGTCCGGGAAGATCCCACATGCCGTGGAGCAGCTGGGCCCATGAGCCATGGCCGGAGCCTGTGCTCCACAACGGGAGAGGCCACAACAGTGAGAGGCCCACGTACCGCAAAAAAAAAAAAAAAAAAAGTAAATGCTACAAAGTGAATTTTTGTTAGAAACTAATAGACCAAAGACAAAATCCTCTCAGATTCTGAGAAATAATATTGAGAATCATTTTCTCAGCAACATATAGATTGCCGTTTGCTTTTTGTGGTTTATAGACATCATACTGATCTTTGGCATCTGGAGAAATAGGGCAGGAAGGGAGAAAGGCCATCTGTTTACTACCTGCCAGGTAAATGTCAGAAGATTCAGGACTGTGTAAGCTCTTTTTTTTTTTCCTGCGGTACGCGGGCCTCTCAATGCTGTGGCCTCTCCCTGCTGTGGCCTCTCCTGTTGCGGAGCACAGGCTTCGGATGTGCAGGTTCAGCGGCCATGGCTCACGGGCCCAGCCGCTCCGTGGCATGTGAGATCTTCCCGGACCGGGGCATGAACCCGCGTCCCCTGCATCGGCAGGCGGACTCTCAACCACTGCGCCACCAGGGAAGCCCGATTGTGTAAGCTCTTTGACACCAGAGCCTTGGCCTGTGTTGGTTAATGAGTATCCCCAGCTCATGGATTTAAGAGCTTGGTAACCATAAGTTTGGTTTCTACATCTTTTGCAAGTATTTTCTCCCATTTTGAGAGTTGTCTTTTTGTTCTGTTGATGGTTTCTTTTGCTGTACAAAAGCTTATAAGTTTGCTTAGGTCCCATTTATTTAATTTTGCTTTTATTTCTTTTGCCTTGGGAGACTGACCTAAGACAGTATTGCTATGATTTCTGTCAGAGATTGTTTGCCTATGTTCTCTTCTAGGAGTTTTATGGTGTCATGACTTATATTTAAGTCTTTAAGCCATTTGAGTTTATTTTTGTGTATGGTGTGAGGGAGTGCTCTAACTTCACTGATTTACATGCAGCTGTCCAGCTTTCCAAACGCTACTTGCTGAAGAGACTGTCTTTTCTCCATCGTATGTTCTTTCCTCTTTGTCGAAGATTAATTAACCGTAGGTGTGTGGTGCACATTGTTTCTTAAGAAGTGTTTCTGAGCGTTAAGAAAGGGCCATGTTTCATTAAAGCAAGGTAGTGTGTCTTTAGATTAAGGAATCCTAAGAGTGCTTAGAAGAATGTCTGTAGATCAAAGTTTTGATCAGAAAAAAATTGGGGAAGGAAGCTTGACGATTTCCCCTTTTTATAAAAAAGAGCAGGTTAACTGCCTGGGAAAGCACTCACTAGCAAAATATGTAATTTTTCTGTCTTCAGAAGTCACAGGATATACCTTCAGAGGATTTTACCCGGTTCTCCGCATCACCCCTGGGAGCTCTTTCCAGATGGTTAACACTCACAGCTAATATTTAGTAAGTGCTTATTCTTGATGTCAAGTGCCTGGCGTTCAGTAAACACCAGTTCCCTCCCTTCCTTCCTGCCCACTTGGAGGAGAATAACAGAGGTGATCACAGAAGCTTCACAGACTGGAGTGATTTTTAAAGTGCTAAAGAAGTAAGGCCACAATTAGACATGTTTAAAGAGAAGGTGGCATGTTTATTGTGAGAGAGGAGAGGGTCTGATCATTTGGGAAGGGTTTTAGGGGCCATTCTGGAAGTATCCACTTTTCTCACTGGCCTTCTGCCAGCAACCACTTGGCAGATGGTAGGCCTCTTGCTGCTTCTTTACTTGGCCTTTCCTCTGAACGTACACACATCTAGGGTCTCTCTCTCTCTGTGTGTCCTAATCTCCTCTGTTACAAGGACACAGGGCACCAGTCAGATTGGATAAGGGCCTCCCTAATGTTCTCATTTTAACTTAATTGCCTCTTTCAAGACCCTGTCTCCAAATACAGTCACATTTTGAGGTTCTGGGGGTTAAGGCTTCAACATCTGAATTTGGTGGTGGAGGGGACACAATGCAGACCCTAACACCCGCTCAGCCTTTAAAATAGTTTTTCCTTTTTTTAAAAAAAGAATTCAATTTGGGGCTTCTCTGGTGGCACAGTGGTTGAGAGTCCGCCTGCCGATGAAGGGGACACAGGTTCGTGCCCCGGTCCGGGAAGATCCCACATGCTGCAGAGCAGCTGGGCCCATGAGCCATGGCCGCTGAGCCTGCGCGTCCGGAGCTGTGCTCCGCAATGGGAGAGGCCACAACAGTGAGAGGCCCGTGTACTGCAAAAAAAAAAAAAAAAAAAAAGAATTCAATTCATATGCATCAATATGGTACTCTAATACGGCTACAACATAATCGAGTTTTTTCCTAACTCAACAAATAACAATAACAAAATGTTATCTCAGAAATCATAACAACTGAGTTATGATTCAGACTTCACCGTTAACCAGCAACTCCCTGAGAAGAAGTGTGAGGACCCCTTTACAACCTTTAAATATCAACCTTCACTGACTGAGGGCCCTGGCCCAGTGGTTTAGGGAGTGAGCCCTGGAGTTGGACTGCGTTGTCCAAATTCCAGCATCACTATCATGGGCTAATTAACCCCGAGAGTTACTTCCTTCCTCTACCCCTCAGTTTTCTTTACTGAAAAGTGGAAATAATGATAGTGTCTACTTAATAGGCTCGTTGTGCCGATGAAAGCAGTCGGCCTCATTCACAGTGAACCATCAACACATGTTATCTGTCGTAACAAAATATCATTTTCTAATGCTCCCTTCCAGGCCCGTCACTCACATTGTACACATCCAGTGCTCCTTTGATTTTCTCCTCAAGTGTGGTGTCCGTTCAGGAATGGTTACCTTGGGGACCCTCAGAGGTGAGAGAAGGGAGAAATACCCCCAGCTCAGTGACCCAGAGCTCACAATGAGGCCAAGGCAGCAGCTGCCCCTCCATGAAGGGAATCTGTCTCACTTGGCCCAAGCTGCCCACCGTGCCCCTGCTGCTGACCGGAAGGGGCAGGGGAGAGAGAGGAAGCATGGGCTGCCCCAAGTTTATTAGCTTCCTGGAGAAACGTCTCCAAGTGCATGTCCTGTTTCAGGGCCACTAGGACTATCTTTTCAGACCCATGTGGAGATAAACAAAGACCAACCACAGGAGAAAAGCAAAGGCCATCTATTCAGAACTTGCTAGAACAAGGGAGTCAGCCGACATCACTTGCAGTTTGGAGGAAACTCACTGGCAGGGGAGCAGGAAAGCTTTCTGATGGAAAAAAGGGAGGGTTTCAGGTAAGCTTAGATGGGGGACTGTGGGCCTGGGGAAGCTGGAGGTGGCCAATAGGAAGTGGGGTGTCCTATGATGGGTTAGGGGTGCATATTTGATTCTTCTGGTTGGTCCTAAGTTGGAAGCAGGGGCAAAAATTGGGGAAGTTGTCAGCTATCCATCATGTCCTGGCTGTTTTGATTGTTACAGGTGTTGTTTGCCTTCCTGCATTTCAGTAGAGACAGCAATCCGACTTCCCCCAGGTCTGACGTAGCGCAGGCTGCCTTCCTGGGCTGGTTACCGCAGCTAAGGGCTTGGTTTCCTGGGCACGTTGCTGCAGGTTGCAGGTGAGAGCTCTATTTTTATATATGGTCTGGCCAAATCCTTTTGTAGCTTCAGTCTCTCACTGTGGGCAGCCTGCTGGTTGGTCCCCAGCAGGGCACTTAGGACGACACCCAGGTGCTTCGCTGTCTTGTATGTACACATTCCAGCCTCCCACACCTCTGCTTCTTACAAGATTTGTGTAGGGAGTGGCTGATTCTGATTTTTTTTTTCAGGGAAATTGTCGCTATAATGTAATTCTTTGCATAAATCTCTAAAGCTTCAAGATTTTACTTTGAAACTGAAGCCAGGGCTTCCCTGGTGGCGCAGTTGTTGAGAGTCCGCCTGCCGATGCAGGGGACACGGGTTCGTGCCCCGGTCCACATGCCGCGGAGCGTCGGGGCCCGTGAGCCATGGCTGCTGAGCCTGCCGCTGAGAGGCCACAACAGTGAGAGGCCCGTGTACCAGAAAAAAAAAAAAAAAAATATCCTGAAGCCAAGGTAACATTTTGGGCTAGAAGGAAACATTATTCCCCATTTTAGAATTCCAGAAGGAAAAGACTCTAAGTGGAGGTAATATGTATAGATGAGGGCTTATTATACGGGTTTGGTTGCCATGAGCTCTTGATATGCAAATATGTGTCCACAAAGGAATATGAATTTGGAGACTGGGATGTTCTTTCTGGCTGCATGATCCAGAATAAATGACTGATTTTCTTGAGGTCTCATAAATTAATGAAAGGCAACACTACTTGCCCTCATTGATTTTGCAGCGTTGCAACCCTCCTGGAGATTTCAGATGTACAGAAAGTGTTCTAAGTATTTGCTATGGTTGCAATGTCTTCATTGTGCAAATTTCTCCTTTGTGGGCTGCCGGCTCTGCAGAGTTCCTATCAAATACTGCTACGCAAGGCAGGCCCTGTCCTGGAGAGCCAGGAGTTCTATTCACGTTAGTCAGACGGGGAATAGATGAGAACGTTCTGGGGCAGGAGTGGGGTAATCTTGTTCTCAAGAATCAGGTAGAAGCCCAGATATTCCAGGCCTGAGTTAAAGGAGGGATAGAGTTTGGCAAGGCTGCATGGGCGTGACGTAAGGAAACAAGGAGCAGAGAAGCAAAGTGATTTAAGTACCCGAAGTCATATTCCTCTTTGGCAGCAAATCTAGGCTTAGAGCCCAGTTCATGTGATTCTCCAGCCCAGAGGCAGAGTGTTTGTTCCCGCTTATCAGGGTCTTCATGCAGTCCCTATGGGAGCCCTCCATTTCTAGGGTGGCGCCCTGAGGGCAGTTACAGCCGTGTGCTCTGGGAGCAACAGGTTAAGGAGGAGGCATGTAATGCCGGCAGATGTGCCTTTTCCTGTTTATTACTGAGGGGTTCTAGTGTAAGAGTCTGACTGAAAAATCTGCAGCTAAAAGAAAGCCTGACAATGACAGTGACCATTACAATTTCTATTCCTCTCTGAAGAGCTGGAGAGTAGAGAGAATAAAAGCCTGGAGTTCAACAGCGTGACCATGCGCAAAAATCCATCAGGACAGGGAAAATTCTCCACAAAGGGTGACAACACAATATGTAGGAAAAAAATTGGGCCTTCAGGAAGGGATTTCATAAGGACCTTCGGCATTTTCAGTTCTCAGGGCGTGGCATCGTCGTACCTCCATTGTGGTTTGCCCTTTAGGAAAGCAGTAGCACTTAGTGTGCTTCTTCAGGGTCCATTTTATATACTTTCATCTCTAGGAGCCAGAATAAACGAATAGAAACCTATTGAAGCTAGCTCAAATAGTAGAGGAGGGTGTGATATTTTTAGAACCCAAGGACAGAAAAAACAGGGCATCTTGGTGGAATCAGAAATCCAGGAACCCAGGTTGCTCTCTGTCTTGCAAGGGCTTCCATGGTCCCTGCTTCTCTTTGCTCCTCTCCAGCCACTCTCTGTCTCTTTCTTCCTCTCATGTACACTCCGACGTGGCTGACAGGTCGATTACATGCCATCACGCTGGGAATACGTTCTCTGAGAATCCCATGGTTGGATTTTTTAAGAGACACACACTGATGGACGCAGCACAGCCTGCAGAACGATTTTCCATGAGGCAGACTTCTCCCAGCCCAGGCAACTTTGATGGAGGAGGAGGTCGTAAGGAAGCAAGGAAGCGAGGCGATGGTGGGGTCCACCCCTGGAGAGCACTGCAGGCGGGGAGGCAACAGTCGGTACCTCTACAGTAGACTGGCCCAGAGACAGCAATGACGGTGTAATCAGCGGCTCCCCAGGCTGCCACACAGTGTGCCATTCCCCGTGCACGTCTTACCATTTCAGTGGACCCCATCCCTCAGCAATCCCGAGATCCCAGCAACTTCCTGGGCTGTCCGTCTTCCAGCTCCTTACCCACAGAAACAATTTTCCTACCAATGGGGTCCAGTTGGTCGGACAAACGATACTGGTTAAAGAAGAGCTGGGAGAACGCATCCATTTGGGCTTGCATTTCCTCCTCGTAGTTGTTGAGAGAGCGGGCTCTGGCGCTGTTCGCCTAAATCCAAATCCTGGTCCCACCGGGCAATGATCGTATGGCCTTGAGTGGGCTGTGACTTATCCTCTCTAAGTCTCGGGTTCCCCATTTGTGAAAAGTGCGCAACAAACCCCGTGGTGGAAAACAAAACATACTCCAGGCTTAGTGAGGAGTATGCTCTGAGCACAGTTTTTGATCCCTGGGAAGTACTTGGTAAATGTCAACGTCGATTGCCGTCGTTATTGTTAGTCTCCCTTTCATGTCTTAGGGACCCAGATGAATTCAAGTCTTTGCATCAACGAGTTCCCCCCACTCCTCACAGCTTTGGCCCTAACTTCTCCCTCAGAGCTCTGCGTTGACGCAGTTGACGGCTAATCAACTGACTTTTACCATGCTGTGCTTTGTGCTCCGAATTGAGCAGAAGTTCTCACAATCAAAGACAGAAAAGGATGCCTAAGGAGTAAAACTTTGACCTGCTTTTGAGCAATTTGCTGAGTACTGAGAGTATATCTTTCAAACCCTCCTTTTAAACGATCTGAGCATATGTCTAAAGTTCTGATTCCAATTCTGGCGGGGGGGAGTCTGCCCACCACAACCAAAGCAATGCTCCAACACCAGCTGGGTGTCCTACAATTCAACTCGGTTCTGATACTATATGTCTAGAGATAGTGTCAAATCCCACAGGTTAAGGGCTCAGTCCTACAAGACTATCCCCCTGCCACCATGCCAGACCCCAACTGCAAGTACATGTGGTCATCTGTGTTTCTGACCTGCACCCTCTTTGGGTTTGAGTAATTTGCTAGAGGGGCTCACAGAATTCATAGAAACATTTTACTTACTAAGCTCCCAGTTTATTATAAAAGGATATAACTCAGAAATGCATAGGGCAGGCTTCCCTGGTGGTGCAGCGGTTGAGAGTCCACCTGTCGATGCAGGGGACACGGCTTCGTGCCCTGGTCCGGGAAGATCCCACATGCTGCCGAGTGGCTGGGCCCGTGAGCCATGGCCGCTGAGCCTGCGCGTCCGGAACCTGTGCTCCGCAACGGGAGAGGCCACAGCAGTGAGAGGCCTGCGTACTGCAAAAAAAAAAAAAAAAAAAGGAAGAAATGCATAGGGCAGGGTACGGGGAGGGGCCACGAAGCTTCCATGCCCTCTCCAGGCGAGCCACTACCCCTAAATCTCCATGTGTTCACCAACCTGGACGCTCTCCCAACCTTGTCCTTTGGGTTTTTATGGAGGCTTCATCACACAGCCATGGCTGATGAAATCATTAGCCATTAATGACTGGTTCAACCTCCAGCCCCTCTTCCCTCCCTGGAGGCTCAAGGAGGCTGGGGGTGGGACTGAAAGTTCCAACCATCTAATCACAAGGCTGGGGCCCCTGACAACCAGTCCCCATCCTTAGGTGACCGAGGGGCTTTCCAAAAGTCACCTCATTAACATAACAAAAGACGGTTGTCACTCTCCTCACTTAGGAAGTTCCAAGAGTTTTAGCTTTGTGCCAGAAATGGAGCAAAGACCATATATATATCTCTTATTATAAATCTTAATATCACAATGTCCCTCCCCTGAAGTGAAGAGAGAACTCCAGATGATTCCTCCAGTTTCCCTGATCCACGTCAACACTCTCTAAAGGTGTCATCGTCTATACCGAAAAACGTGCAATCTGTTCCTTGAGACTGTACACGAGGTCAGAGGGTCAGAAAGCCACACAAGAAGCTTTCACAGAGATTCATCCTTTCTCATTCTTTCCTCCTGCAGGATCCAAGTTTCCCCAAAGATCATGAACTTGTCTTCCGAGCACTGCAGCACATCTGATTGGCTGAGGCTGGAAGCAACAGTGAAGGCTTCTGTATATGTGATGGCTTTCTCCTTTGTTACATGTCATCATCATCACAATCGTGTCACAGAATTCAAAACTGAGGAAAGAGGTCCGATACATCCTCCTTTGCCACCATCTGCTGTGCGTGTCATCCTGTGGTCTGGGGGTGGTTTTCCAAGGGATGTGGGCCCTCCTGGCCAACAGCCCCGTGCTGGGTGGTGTTTGGGGCACAGCGAAGTGTTGGAGGAGGGATTCTCTTCGCTCTGGGCTTGGTGGCTGTCAACACCTACCTAGCAATTTGCTGGCCCTTGATATCTCTGTCTTTTGTAGATTCAGTTAAGTATAGGATTCTGCCTGGGACTTGGATAACTATTATAGTGAAGAATGCTTGCTTATTGCTCATAGAGGGCACTAGCTCTACTCAGGGGGCTGTTTTAAAATCTGAACCCCTTTGCCCAGTGGTCTTGAATGGCATTCCTGCCAGAGCCACTGGCATGGTTTTCCTTTTCTTTCTTCTGTCTATCATTCTAAGTTACTCTCTGATATACAAAGAAGGGAAACTGGCTGGCCATTTTAATAGGTCAAATATCAAAGCAAGGAAAACAGTCCTTATTCATTTAGTGCAGTTTGGCTTACATGTGATATCAACCTTGTTATTCGTAGGTTTGGGAAAGATGTGTGGAGTGTTTTTCTTTGCTTTAAATCTGGTGCTTTTTGGAGTCTTTGCATTTGCCCAGTGTTTTAACCCTCTGATCTATGGGCTCTGGAATAGAGAGTTGCAAAGCAGATTATACCATTGGATGTGCTGTCAACTGTGGTGTGGTCACACAGTGACCAGCAGAGGGCCAGTTTAAACAAAAACTCAGCCATTTTGAATCAATAACGCTAGTCCTAATGGACCATCAGCTAGGGATGGGCATTTGCTGTTTACTCAAGCTAATATTGATGTCTTGATTTGATTTTGAAAATAATATGAGTAAATCAAAGTTATCCATCTGGCTTACAAACTTTGCTACTGTGTACACTGAATTCGCCTCAGTGAAATCATTTTATGTCTTTAATTCTAAACCCAGATTAGCATTTTGGGCAGCATGCCTTACTGTGCTTCAGGAGTTGGGCAGCTTTTGAGAATGCACTTGTTTTTAGAAGCTGAGAAATAGTCCATGGCTGATAGAAAAAGAAGTTTGGCTGTTCCCCTTTATTAATTAGGGGTAGGTTTGTCTAATGTAATAACAACTCAGCAAATAACAGTGACTTTAAAAAGGTAGAGATTTTTCTTTTTGTTATGTAAAAAAATCTGGAGGTACACAATCCAGGCCTATGTGGCAACTCTGTAGGCCACAGGCTCATTTTCTTCTACTCTGCCATGAGTACTGTACTACCTCATGACCCAAGATGGCTGTTAGTGCTCCTGTCATCACATTCACACTCCAGCCAACAGGAGGAAGAGAGGGGGAAAGAAGCCTCTGCACCATCCTTCTAAAGACACTTTCTAGAAGTTACAAAACACTTTTTCTTATATCTAACTGGCCAAAATTTGGTCGTGTAGCTATGACCTAGCTTTAAGGGAGAGTAGCAGGGTAGCAATGTCTCAGTTAAAAATTGGGGTTCTTAACACTAAGAAAGTAAAGAAGACTGGATATTGGGAGACAAAATTATTTCAGGAACTGATTTCCTCTCAACCAAATAAAATACAAAGAAACACAATGGATGGGTTATGGTCATCACAAAAATATAGTCTACCTTTTAATTTGATATATAAATACAGAGTTATCTGTTCTGGATCCCAGAAAACTTTAATTGTCTTATGTCAAAGAGAATGGCATCAATAAAGAGATCACTGAACTGCTTTAAACATAGGAACTATGGATTTAAAAAATAATTATTAAATAGCAGCCTGAATGGACTAAGACAACGTGCTTTGCTTTGAATATGAAGACTCTCTACTCATGTTCTCTTTTTATCTCCAAACCTACCACCTCAGATCTCCCAGATAAAGGCAAATAACTACAACACAGGCAGAAATAAGAGAGCATGTGACTGAAAACACAGTGATATGCCATTTCCATTAATTCCAAGATGCTTATTCTTTTGCGCTTTAATATTTCTGAAATCTGGACGTTTTTCAGCAATGGCATTTAAAAATTTCTAATGTGTTATGCTGCACATCTATGAACTTGGATATTATTCCTGGTGGTACCTTGGGACGGGAGCAATCCCTTGATTTTTCAGATGACAACTATCTATGAATCATCAAAGGAAGGAGTGTGAGTCCTGGTTTTTGTCTGAAAACTGCTCATTGATAAGTTCTTCCAGTAAGATCAGGATACTTGCCTATAACTAGCTTCTCCCATCTCTAGGCCAGTGGGACCCTTAAATTTCCCCGTCCTCTTGAGATTAGGCGAAGCCACGTGTATTAGAGTTCTAATGCTGCATAACAAACCACCCCCAAAACTTAGAGGCTTAAAACAACAATAATCATTTATCATCTCACAGTTTCTGTGGATCAGGAATTCAGACAGGACATGGGAGTGAGGGAGGAGTTAGACAGGACACAGTCCTACGATCGATGTCTGGAGCCTCAGCTGGAATACTTGCAGGTTTGGGGGCTGGAATCACCTGAAGGCTTGATTGAGGCTGGAGGATCCACTCACATGGCCAGCAAGTTGGTGCTGGTGCATTGGTTCCTGTCCACATGGACTTGGCCACGTGTGGACCTCTCAAAGGGCTGATTGTGTGTCCTCATGACATGGTGGCTGGCCTTCACCAGACTGAGCTATCCAAGAGAGAAAGAGAGAGTGCACCAGGTGAAGATATCCTTTTTATGACCTAGTGCTATGGTCTGAATATTTGTGAGCCCCTACAATTCAAATGTTGAAATACTAATGCCTGCTGTGATAGTATTAGTGGGGGGAGCTTAAGCCATGGAATTAGTGCCTTATAAAAGAGACTCCAGCAAGGTCCCTAGGCCCATCCTCCATGTGAGGATATAACAAGAAATTTCAGAACAAACAGAACCATGACTTATGTTTCACAACTCTCATAGCTGATTTCATGGACAGTCCTATCATGTTTTTGGCATTTACAAACATTTTTTTTCTCTGGGAATTCTTAGGAGTGGGAGCATACGAAACCCCATTTCTCTCCTCACCTTCTATAAACACTCAGCATGTCCGATGGCTGTGGAATTCGTGGCTCGTGGGCTCGGGTGTCCTTGACAGTTCTGAACTTGAAGGAAGCTGTAAAAAGACCCCCCTGGTTCCTCCTTCTTGCTTCTTTGGGGTTCCTCCTTCTTGCTTCCTTGGGAACATTTAAGAAGAAGGCATATTAAGGAGGGGAAGTAATCCTTGGGCTGATGGGGTAAAGGTCAGAAATTGAAGGCAGGACTGGACATAGCAGGTCAATTCTAGACAGATGCGATGCAGGGGTAGAGGGTGTGGGGTTAGGGTCCAGACAGGACTGGGATCTGACTGGTAGACAGGAAAGGAATAAGCTAAAACCGTGGGACCTCAGGCAGCTCACAGCACGTGCCACTTAACCTAGGAATCTGCCTATTTGTAGCCCATGCCCCCCATGTGGCTCTCTCAGTGGGGCCGTTATCAGAAGAGACCCGTTAAGAAGTGGGACCTAATGTGAAAATATCCAGCTTGGCTCATAGACCAGCCCCGTCTTTGGAATGAATCAGAGGGCAGAGACAGATCAACAGATGAGATGGAGTCTTGAATTCTTAATCCATTTCTTTCCTAAATAAAAATGAGAGTTGCAGCAGCTAAGCTTACTGAGTTTAAAGCCTCTTTTTATTATTATTATTTTACATCTTTATTAGAGTATAATTGCTTTACAGTGGTGTGTTAGTTTCTGCTTTATAACACAGGGAATCAGCTACACATATACATATATCCCCATATCTCCTCCCTCTTGCGTCTCCCTCCCTCCCACCCTCCCTATCCCACCCCTCTAGGTGGTCACAAAGCACCGAGCTGATCTCCCTGTGCTATGTGGCTGCTTCCCACTAGCTATTTATTTTACATTTGGTAGTGCATAGATGTCCATGCCACTCTCTCACTTCTTCCCAGCTTACCCTTCTCCCTCCCCGTGTCCTCAAGTCCATTCTCTAGTAGGTCTGTGTCTTTATTCCTGTCTTACCCCTAGGTTCTACATGACATTTTTTTTCTTAGATTCCATATATATGTGTTAGCATACGGTATTTGTCTTTCTCTTTCTGACTTACTTCACTCTGTATGACAGACTCTAGGTCTATCCACCTCATTACAAATAGCTCAATTTCGTTTCTTTTTATGGCTGAGTAATATTCCATTGTATATATGTGCCACATCTTTATCCATTCATCCGATGATGGACACTTAGGTTGTTTCCATCTCCGGGCTAAAAGCCTCTTGTTCCTTCCTCACAATCTGTGGGCAAAACAGCCTGAGGTAATTGTCTCCAAGCCGGGATCAGAACTGAAGGTGGCCACAGGGGCTGGGGACCTGAGGTGGCCCCTGGGATTTCAGCTGGGGCCACGAAGAACTGGCAAGTCTCCCAGTGATTGAATGTTTCCCGAGGCACCTGGGCTTGCCCTGGGCTGGCATTCTGGCTCCCCAGCAGTCGGGCTCTGCTCTGTCCCACCCCGTCACTCACAGCGTTATGTGGAGGCTGTGGGGAGTGGACAGCTAGGGCTGGGTGGAAGCAAGGTCCTCACGCCTGCAGGCCGTTCTTGCCGTGTCTTGACTGGTCTGGGCTGTTAAAGGCAGGGCAGTAGGCGTGGACCAGGCCCTGCAGCCGGATCACGTAACGTAGGTGTGAGCGGTGCCAGCAGAGGGTTCTGCTCCCCGAGGTGGGGATGAAGCCCCTCCCATTGGCCAAACCACAGTCAGGCTCCTCTAAGCCTTCTTCTCAACTAGGCTTTGACCTTGGACTTCAGTATCCATCCTTGGTGGGCCTGTGTTGCTCAGTTTCAGCGGGAATCCTGCTAAGTCAACTTAGAGAGAACCCCCCATCATTGGTCCCTGACCACCCTTGATATGCGATCACCTCGACAGCTGGCCACATCCTTCATCCCCCATTTTTAGTATCTGATCACCCTGCTTGCCTTCAGCAAGAATCCTGTTCTGCTTAACCAGAACCCACTCTCCACCCCGTGACCATTGTTGTTTCCTGTTAGTAATTTTCCATCCACGGAACCCCCGACCTGCTCCTCCGCTATAAATCCCCACTTGCTCTTTTTTTTTATTCATTCATTTATTATTTATTTTGGCCGCGCTGGGTCTTAGTTGCAGCATGCGGGATCTTTTTTTTTCCTTCTTGTTTTTTTAGTTGTGGCAATGCGGACTTCTTAGTTGCGGCATGCAGGCTTCTTGGTTGTGGCATGCATGTGGGATCTAGTTCCCCGAGCAGGGATCGAACCTGGGCCCCTGCACCGGGAGTGTGGAGTCTTACCCTCTGGCCACCAGGGAAGGTTCCCCACCCCACCCCCCATTCTGCAACTTGTTCTTGTTAGATTCAGACCTGAGCTCCGCTCTATACTGAGGTCTCTTTCCCCCTAATGCAATAATTTCTGAATAAATTCTGTTTTCCCTTCACTAGCCACTGCTAGCCTCTGGTTTGCTCTAATATTGGGAATACCTCTCAGCCGGAGCTCAGTTATCAGGGAGGACAGGGAGAAGTAGCACAGGCTCTCATAGTCGCCTAGAGCCCAGCGGGAACCCATGGCAGGACAGGGGGAGATGGATCCATCGAGTGAAGCAAGGCTCTGGGCGGGGAGGGAACTGGGCCCAGACAAGACGGGTATGGGCAGAAGGGGGTCTAGGGCAGAACCGGTGGAGAAGCCCAGCTTACGACATGAGGGTTTGGCCTGGGTGCTGGGGAGTGAGACAGTCACTAATTAATGGTGGGGAGCACAGGAATGCAGGATGCTGCTCAGAGAAGCTGTGGACCCCACAGCCCAGCTGGCTCAGACTAACTGGGAGGACAGAGGCATCCATTCAACAAATATTTATGAAACGCCTAAGAGCTCGAGAGGGATATACTGGCAAACAAAATAGACAGAATACTGTCCTCGAGGAACTTACATTATAGTGGCAAGAGGCAGACACCGAACACAATAAACAGACAACATGGAGTGCTGGAACACGATCAAAGGGGCCCAATGGAAAGCAAGCCACAGGTGAGAGGGAGTGGTAGAGAGATGAGAGGCTTGCAAGCTTGGCCTCCCCAAAAGGTGACATTTGAGCGAAAACCTTAAGGATGGGAGAGTGAACCACGGACAATTCCAGGAGGAGGAACCTTCTAGACACAGGGACGTGCTGGTGCAAAGGCCTTGAGCAGGGGCTGAGGGGGTTGGAGGAAGATTGAGAACGGGAAAGCCCACCAGGGGTAGAAGACGAGAGGCGCCCCCCCCCTCCCCCCCGCCCCCGTGAGGACCCTGGGGCTTTCACCCTGCGGGCGGAGTAGATAAGAGCAGACTGGCTGCTGCCTGGGAAAAGGTTCTGGGATTGGGGTCGGGCAGTGTAGGAGCAGGGAGACAAGGAAGGCTGCTGCACACACAGGCGATGGTGGCTTCCAGCGAGGTGGGGACATGCGGGCCGCAATCCGTGAGTGTCACCTAAAGGCAGAGCCAGCAATTCAGGGGCCAGCCCTTTGGGGGCTGTGGCTGTCGGCTGTCTTCCGGCTTCTGGTCTGGAATGTCACCGGGCCTGGACCTCGGGATAGATCAGGAATTTCCACCCCCGGGGGTTGGGGGAGGGATGGGGTCGGAAGCCAGCAGGGATGATGCCTGGCTGTGAATGTCTCTGAGAAAAACTTCCCCTTTCGCCCCTTTAAAAAAAGGTTTAAAGGAAAACGAAGAACAAGAGACAGCCAATCTCAGGAATTCCACCCTTGCAGCTTCCCTCAGTCCCTAGTCCCCTGGGCTGGGGTCCCTGTTCTCTTTGGAGGTGCCCCTGCCTGAGCTCAGCAGGGGTTGTGGATTCTGGCCAGCATGACAGAAGCTGGTCACTCGTGCTGTGCCTGGGCCAAAGCGTGCTGGGACCTCAGCTCCATGGGCCACTGATGGGCAGGGTGGTGGGGGAGGCCCTGGGACACACAGGTCAAGGGCAAGGAGCTCCGGCGGATCTCCAGGATGGCAATGACTTGGCTGTAGAGAGCTGCCACTGCGTGCCAGGCACTTGGCGTACAGGGTTGGATTGGATGATGTTTCTTCCCTTCTGAGAAACTGGGATGATTAATTTGGGGCTGGGCAGCCTCCATTATCTGTCAGTGAAGGAAAACTTGACATACTCCAGCGCTGGAGGCAGTGCTGTTCTTAGCAGAATAAAGCCCAAGCCAGGCTTACTAGTTCTCAAGAAATGACTTCCGTAAAGAGAAGAAACTTAAGTAGAAGGACTCTGCCAGTTCGATAGAACTATGAATCTTGCCTGGGGGTCAGGAGTGGGGGTCAGAAGGAAATGAGTTCTTCAGGGTAAGGTGTGCTTTGATTTTAGGACAGGAGCTGAAGCCTAGAGTAGCCCCCCCCCATACATCACCTCCCACTCCCCTCTCACGCTACAGTATTCCTTCTCTCCCATCCCCACTTCACCCCCTGAAAAGCCCAGACAGTGGAGCTTGATCCTCTGAAGCACTGAAGAGGTGGTTATACTAGTGCAACCCCCAGCTCCTGTCTTCCCTCCTCACCTGGTCCTTAGAGGGTGGGTGTCACCAGCGCTTCTGTCAAGACGTCGCTGCTTCAGTGCCTCCTTGGGGCCTCTGGTCCTTGGCTCTCGGCCCCTCCTGTCTTTACTTCTTCCTTCCCTGTGCAGTCACTGCAGTAAAACATTTCTACCCCGGGACCTGTCAATATTCTGAATTCCTTGTTTTTCATAACTGCCTGTAGCCCACAGATAACGGGGGTGCCTGGCAGCCACCTCAGGGTGATTTCACATGCAAGTATGATACCAGCCCAACATCCAAAAAAAGCCTCAGAATGAATGTAAACATCTCAAGTCTCTTGAGATTGACCCACAGTAAAACATCGTAAAGATCCGTCTTTCTGAAGCCCTGTTGACAGCTGCTCACGAATGATCTGTTTTTCCTCTCTCGTGTGCTTCTGCCCCTCCCCCCTCCCCCAGTCTGGCCCACTGGGCTGCCTTTTCTTCTAGTTCTCCCTTCCCCCTTACTCTCAGCTGCTTTCTCTTCCCGGCTTAGTTTTTTCTTCTGCAAATGGCTTCATTCTTCTCTTCTTACTAATTCTGAAAACCAATTATACTGAAATAAATACTTAAGTAAACTACAAAACATTAAAGTTAGACGAAATAACCACAAAACCAACCAAACCACAAACAGAGGGCTGAGCCAGCTCTCGCTATGAAGTTGCAGGTTCCACCGCTACTGTGGCACCATGGATACGTGGGTTAGATTTGTTTCTTTGTCAAAAGATAAAGACCAGTCTTACCTTAGGAAAATGGACGCCAAACTCAATTGGGGCGGAAAAGGGTCACTTAGAAAACTTGCTGAAAACACTACTTCCTGGTGCTCAATCGTAGACATTCTCCTCCAGGACCAGGGACCTCGGAATCTGCATCCTCAGGAGCTCCTTGGTGATTCCGAAGCGGTGGTCCATGGACCCTTTCCACGGGAAACAGTCAGATGGGCAGCCATCTCAGGGGACCCCTCTTCAAACACCATCTGGTCAAATTCACTTTATTGGGACCCAAGACCGCTTTATCGGTGCAGGTTCCTCATCAGATCCCCACAATTCAGCCTCCTGGAGAGCAGGTCTCATGGGACATTCTTAAAAATGAGAGCTTCTAGGATCCAAGTCTGAGGATGCCACTGGCCGTCTTCAGGGTGGGCCTACCACCAGACCCCAACCCGTTTACATGAAAAAGTAGACTGCACGGCCGTCTCTCCAGCCACGTTGCTTATCACACCTCCGTTGTTACATTTTGCTAGCTGTGAGGTTGGAAGCTTGTGGTAAAGGACAGAAGGGCCCTCCTGTCACCGTCAGGAAATCCCCACTGAAATGTCAGAGGCCCAAGCGTGTGCCTAACCGTGACAGCCGGCATTCTTAGCTCACCTAATCTGAGGACGACCTGGCACACGTCCTTGGTTGGCTTTCCTGCTACTAGATGCTCAATGACAGAGCCTCTCAGAGCACCTCTGCCCCCTTAAAAGCCCTCACTACTTCTTCTAGTTCCTAGTTCCTGCGGGAGCTTTACTACCTAGTGCCCCTGGAGAGGGTTCAGACTGCCCTCTGGTGGTCGGGCAGCCTTGTACCATCGCCCGCAGAAGTCCAGAGAGCCTGCTGGGTTCTGAGAGGGAGTAGGAAAACCTCTCTGCGTTCTGCTCTGTCCGAGTTCTCCACAGAGCTCAGAACCAGGGCTAGAGGGTCCAGGGAAAACTGCTTTGAGCAACTGGAAACTGAGATGGCGTTGATATCAGGCACTGGCTACGCAAAAAAAAACAGGGTCACGGTGCAGATACAGAAATAGCCAGATCTGCCCTTTGGCTGCGTCCGGGAAAATTTAGGCTGCATTGGCCCCTGCAGGTGCCGAGGGGCGGCCCGCCTGCTTCATGTGAGGACCAATCCTCTACCTCACTTTTTAAGAGGATGTGCTTCTCACACTGGAATACTCCTACCCTCAGGATGCGCCGGAGCATCTCTGGCATCTCTTACTTCCGGTAAGTACTAACATGTGCCCATGAACCTGAAGGCCCTTTCACTGGCCGCCAGAGCCCACCTGCTTGAGGGCAGAGAGACTGGGCTCCCCTGCTCCCCAGGGCACTTTCATGGGCCCATGAATCAGTCCAGAACCTATTCATAGGGCCAGCTGAGGCAGCCCCTCCAACCGCACCTCGACAGCTGGGCACAGTTGCAGCCCTGGATCTGAACAATGCAACCGCAGTGCCTGACTGCTCTGCCTCTGCCCCAGGGCTGTGGAGCCCGGAGAACCTCACTGTTGCCCTTGTGAAATAAGGATGTTTCTGCCTCATCCCACCCCCTAGATGCTACAGCATTTGGCGTGTCAAACAGTCACTCCGCATTAAACGGACACTGTCCCAGGGCGGCGGGACAGATGAGTTCTGTTATCAGCTGACATTCTGGACGTGCAGCCACTCCTTCCTGCTGATCCTCAAGCCCTGTGTCCAGGTCTGGGTCGCTGTCCTCGCCACTGAGTTCTTGCTTGAGGCCCCGTGCTGTCTTCTGGAAAATTGGCCTCCGTGTGACATCCGGGTGATGGAGGAGAGAGTTCCTGTGGCGTCTCTGCTCAACCTCTCTGTACATAATCAGATGCCAGTGGCTGCTCGTGGGGCTAGGTGTCTCCAGTGCCAATGTGTCCTAGCTCTAGTTTTATCTAGCTAGGATGGCCGTTGGCACGTGGCCCGAGGAGTCCAGTCTGGGAGGGCCTCACTGAGTGGTACTCCCTTTTCTAGATGGCTCCTGAGATGCAACAGACCACTGAACCAGGGAAAAGTGTGTAAGACAATGGCTTCCTTGGATTTCATTATCTCAAGTGTCACTCCACAGTGGCAAAGTGAATAGTGTTTGTGCTTTTCTTTTTTTCTTTTTTTTAGAACAAGAGCAAGGGAGTTCAATTTTTATTTAATTAATTAATTAATTTATTAAAATTTTTGGCTGCGTTGGGTCTTCATTGCTGTGCCCGGGCTTTCTCTATTTGTGGAGAGCAGGGGCTACTCTTCATTGCGGCGTGCAGGCTACCCTTCATTGTGGTGTGCGGGCTTCTCACAGTGGTGGCTTCTCTTCTTGCCGACCACAGGCTCTAGGTTCTCAGGCTTCAGTAGTTGCAGCACGTGGACGCAGTAGTTGAAGTACGCAGGCCCTAGAGCACACGGGCTTAAGTAGTTGTGGTGCATGGGCTGAGTTGCTCCACGTCATGTGGGATTTTCCTGGACCAGGGCTCGAACCCGTGCCCCCTGCATTGGCAGGCAGATTCTTAACCACTGCACCACCAGGGAAACCCGCAATTAGCACTGTTAAAATGCTAAAAGATTGTTAGGTTTAAAATATTGACCATAGAATTGCAATTGTTTTAATTTAGTATATTTAAGTCTCATACTAATGGCCTAAGAGGAAGAGTGCTTTCTGAAATACCTTCTCCTTTTTAAAATGATAAATAGGGAGGACAGAGCATGGATAAAGATATTCTTGAAAGTAAGCCCAGAACAAATGGATCAGAAAGATTTAATGGAGCTGAAAACAGAACCAGATATGTATACTGAAAAGGCTCAGTGTGCCAGGCAATATCAGTGGTAAGAATATTACACTGAATCCTATTCTGTCAAAAATAACTAAACACATAATTACAAAGATAAAGGGGGAATTTCATACGTTTTCACACACTAGCAAAGAAACAGAATTCTGACTTAACTCAGACATTAGAGTTGTAGAACAAAATGCTCAAAGACAGTGGAACAAAGTCTAAATCAATTTTGAAGATGAGAAGTTGTGATAAAATATATATTGTAGTGCACTATGTTGTTAGTTAATGAAAACAACAGAAGACATTCTGAGATACGCAAAGACTCAGAAAACACACCAACCATGTACTCTTCTTTTAAAATGACTTAAAGATATACTTCAGTCAACAGAAAGATGGATCAAAAAAGGAAGTATGGAGATATCATGGCAAGAAAAGACCAGCGGGGAAACTTAAATAGTAAGAACAGAAAACATTAATATTGTTCTCATGAATATGGATTATCATAACACAAATTTTTAATTTTTGCTTTTGAATTATGTTATATGATATTTGACATGATTATAATTTATATATAATATAAAAATAGCAAAACAATGACATATAAATAATTGAATAAAATTAAAATAATTAATATAGAGTAAAAGACAGAAAAATTAATAATGAATATCCATATTATTATACAGTGGATAGACCGGAATTAGGGAGCTGGTGGGTATAAAAGTGACACACCTTGGCTTAAATATGTGACACATTAAAATATTTTATTTTTGGCTATGACATTTGAAGAATAAATTAAAAATACATTTGGAAAACTTGCAGGTAAATAGAAGAATTACTGTTACAATGCTTTCCAGAAAAGAAGATGAAAACAAAGAAAATGTAGACAAAAAATACAAACATATTCAAAAGAGAAAGAATAAAATGATAGAAATAAGACCAACTATAAACAATAAATGCAGTAGATGACTTTTAGAAAAATATAAAAGTGGAACTGATTCAAAAAGCAGTAGAGTGTTTTTCCTATGTTTTCCTCTAAGAGTTTTATAGTGTCTGGTCTTACATTTAGATCTTTAATCCATTTGGCTTTTATTTTTGTGTATGGTGTTAGGGATACATTTCATTCTTTTACATGCAGCTGTCCAGTTTTCCCAGCACCACTTATTGAAGAGGCTGTCTTTTCTCCATTGTATGTTCTTGCCTCCTTTGTCGTAAATTAGGTGACCATACGTGTGTGGGTTTATCTCTGGGCATTCTATCGTGTACCATTGATCTATATTTCTGTTTTTGTGCCAGTACCATACTGTCTTGATTACTGTAGCTTTGTGGTATAGTTTGAAGTCGGGGAGCCTGATTCCTCCAACTCCATTTTTCTTTCTCAAGATTGCTTTGGCTATTTGGGGTCTTTTGTGTTTCCATACAAATTGTAAAATTTTTTGTTCTAATTCTGTGAAGAATGCCATTGGTAGTTTGATAGGGATTGCATTGTATCTGTAGATTGCTTTGGGTAGTATAGTCATTTTTACAATATTGATTCTTCCAATCCAAGAACGTGGTATATTTCTCCATCTGTTTATGTCATCTTTGATTTCTTTCATCAGTGTTTTATAGTTTTCTGAGTATGAGTCTCTAGTCCCCTTAGGCAGGTTTATTCCTAGGTATTTTATTCTTTTTTTTGCGATGGTAAATGGATTGTTTTCTTAATTTCTGTTCTGAATTTTCGTTGCTGGTGTATAGTAATGCCAGAGATTTCTGTGCATTAATTTTGTATCCTGCAACCTTACCAAATTCATTGATTAGTTCTAGTAGTTTTCTGGTGGCATCTTTAGGATTTTCTATGTATTGTATCATGTCATCTGCAAAGAGTGACAGTTTTACTTCTTCGTTTCCAATTTGTATGCCTTTTATTTCTTTTTCTTCTCTGATTGCCATGGCTAGGACTTCCAAAACTATGTTGAATAAGAGTGGCGAGAGTGGACATCCTTGTCTTGTTCCTGATCTTAGTGGAAATGCTTTCAGTTTTTCACCATTGAGTATGATGCTTGCTAACACTCTTTGACATAAACCACAGCAAGATCTTTTTTGACCCACCTCCTAGAGTGACAGAAATAAAAACAAAAATAAATAAATGGGACTTAATTAAACTTAAAAGTTCTTGCACAGCAAAGGAAACCATAAATAAGACAAAAAGACAACCCTCAGAATGGGGGAAAATACTTGCAAATGAAACAACAGACAAAGGATTAATCTCCAAAGTATACTAACAGTTCATGGAGCTCAATATCAAAAAAACAAACAATCTAATTAAAAAATGGGCAGAAGACCTAAATAGACATTTCACCAAGGAAGACATACAGATGGCCAAGAGGCACATGAAAAGATGCTCAACATCACTAATTATTAGAGAAATGCAAATCAAAACTGCAATGAGGTATCACCTCATACTGGTCAGAATGGCCATAATCAAAAAATCTACAAACAATAAATGCTGGAGAGGGTGTGGTGAAAAGGGGACCCTCCTGCACTGTTGGTGGGAATGTAAATTGATACAACCACTATGGAAAACAGTATGGAGATTCCTTAAAAAACTGTAAATAGAACTACCATATGACCCAGCAATCCCACTGCTGAGCATATACCCTGAGAAAACCGTAATTCAAAAAGAGAGATGTACCACAATGTTCATTGCAGCAGTATTTACAATAGCCAGGACATGGAACCAACCTAAATGTCCATCGACAGATGAATGGATAAAGAAGATGTGGTACATATATATAATGGAATATTACTCAGCCATAAAAGAAATGTAATTGAGTTATTTGTAGTGAGGTGGATGGACCTAGAGTCTGTCATACAGAGTGAAGTATGTCAGAAAGAGAAAAACAAATACCATATGCTAACACATATATATGGAATCTAAAAACAAAAAATGGTACTGATGAACCTAGTTGCAGGGCAGGAATAAAGATGTAGACATAGAGAATGGACTTGAGGGCATGAGGTGGGAGGGGGAAGCTGGGGCAAAGTGAGAGAAGCATCAACATATATACACTACCAAATGTAAAATAGTTAGCTAGTGGGAAGCAGCAGCATAGCACAGGGAGATCAGCTTGGTGCTTTGCAATGACCTAGACGGGTGGGATAGGGAGGGTGGGCAGGAGACGCAAGAGGGAGGGGATGTGGGGACATATGTATGCATATGGCTGATTCACTTTGGTGTACAACAGAAACTAACACAGTATTGTGAAGCAATTATACTCCAATAAAGGTCTATTTTTTAAAAAAGAGCAGTAGAATATCTTAATAGTCTAATCACCATGGGAAGACAGAGAATGTGGTCAATATTATCTCCCCAAAGTACTCTAGTCTATATCATTTTAAGAGTTGGTTAATTTAAAATACTGTAAACTATTTCAGAACATATAAAAAGGTATAAAGTTTCATGAGTTATTTTACCAAGCTAGGCTAACTCTAAATCTGACTATGGCAATATATGAAAACTTACAGAACTATTTCATTTATAAATACAAATGCAAAATCCTGAAAAAATACTCTCTGCAATAGTATATTGAATATATAACAGAAACAAAAATAAATTCCACTCACATTTAGAATTCAGCTTAGTTTTGTTTTCATAGTGGTATGAGTATAGAAATTCTGAAACTATTATTGTTGTAGTTTAGATTTGGGCAAATGAGTAAACATACTACTAGAGAAGAGAGACACAGATATTGCCTGGAGGAAAATATGGAAGAAGCCTGTGGTGTTGGATGGGAATTAGAGGGATATAATATTTATAACTCATGGGATTATCAAGGAATGTTCTCTGTCCTGGGATTGGGGGACCTGGCAACATGCACCTCACTTGACTTCTGAATTGCTGTGGACCAGTGACTGCTATGTGCTACCCATTTCCCACTGTTTGAATGCAAGTGTCTGCAGTGGTTATTCTATATCATCATTATATTTGGAAAGTGGGGGAGACTAACTTGTCCGTCAGTTCACAGGTCTTTGGTTCCAGAGGAGGTGCACCTGAGGGGACACATCCAATGAACCACATCTAAGGAAACTTATCTCATCTGAACCTGATTTAGATGCTGAGGTCCTGGACTTTGATCCAGTGCTGCAATGAGTGAGACTTCTTGGGGTGGGAGGTGGGCAGTGAGTGTCCTTTGCATGTGGGAAGGATGTGAATGGCTGTGGTCAGAGGGTGGGCTATGGTAGGGTGTTTATGAAGACGGTGGCAACATTTCTTCCCAAGCAACATTCCCTTTGTAATGTGACTTTGACATTCATCTCATCAAGAGGTACAGCCTATTTCCCCTCCTTTCGAATTTGGCCCAGTGATCTGCTTAGACCGATGGGATGTGGCAGAGGTGATACTGTGCAAGCATGAAAGGGCTTAATCAATAAGATGTGGAGCAAAGATAAGGCATCCACATGGAGGACTGCCTGAATTGCTGACCCACAGAATAGTGAGCCATAAAATGATTGTTCCTTGAAGCCACTAAACTTTGGGGTCATTTGTTACACAGAAATAGGTAGCTAATACACTATATCAAAGAGTGCTGGGGTCATTTCAAAACAACTCAGGAACCAACTTGAAGAGATTCTCACTCCCTGAAGATAAGCAATTTGAGCAGCAATAAAGACGTTAACTGCAATGGTCTAGAGCATATTAAATATATTTAAATCCAAGAGCTCAAGATACGTTAAAGGAAAAAACCTCCTTGCCTATCTTTAGAGGCTATTAGGAAAACAGTTCATTAATCTGAACACTTTAAATAAAGATCCATCATTTATCTCGCATTTCCTATACAAACTGTATTTCAAGCTAACCAAATATTATCGAAGGGAAGCTCTTTGCAGAAGAATTCTGACTAATAAATATAGAATGAATAACAGAATCTAAATATCATCATTTTGGGGACTTCCCTGGTGGTGCAGTGGTTGAGAATCCACCTGCCAATGCAGGGGACATGGGTTCGATCCCTGGTCCAGGAAGATCCCACATGCCGCGGAACAACTAAGTCCGTGTGCCACAACTACTGAGCCTGCGACCTAGAGCCTGCGAGCCACAGCTACTGAGCCCATGAGCCACAACTACCGAAACCCACGCACTCTAGTGGCTGCGTGCCGCAACTACTGAGCCCGCACACCTAGATCCCATGCTCTGCAACAAGAGAAGCGACCGCAATGAGAAGCCCGCACACCGCAACGAAGAGTAACCCCCGCTTGCAGCAACTAGAGAAAACCCGCGCACGGCAACAAAGACCCAACGCGGCCAAAAAAAAATAATCATTTTGCAAACCCTAGTGAAATGTGTTTAGGCAATGAGCATCAGTGGCTACTAAAATCATTAGGGGAAAGGGTGATGTATAACAGATGGGTCAGGCTGGTAACACCTGAACCTGCTGGACGATCTTAACATTACAAATGAATACACAGCTCCCCTTGCGAAGTCTCTTACTAAAAAGCCAAATCGAAGTACCCCTCCATCCCCCGCCCACCCAAACCTGAATCTAAGCAAGACTCTAGATCTAACTTCTACTTTACAGAAAACGCCAGGGAGAAAAAAACATGCCACTAAGGGGATGTAGAAAAATCCAGAATATGAAAAATGTTATTGGACAAAGACCCCAGGTTATCCAAAGAGTAGACAGCAAGGAAAAAAGGCAGTGGGGAATTTACAGATGAAAAGAGCCTTAAGAGATAGATTAGCCAAATTCAGTGTGTGGAAGCTGTTTGGATCCCAATTCAAACAACAGTTGTAAAAAGATTTATGAGACAATGGGGAGACTATGAACTGTGATGGGGTATTTAATAGTATTAAGCCAATATTTAATTTTTTTGAGGTGCGAAATATAAAAAGAAACAATAAAAGGCGGTGGAGGGTGTGACAGTGCTCTGAAGGGTCTGGATTTGAGTCAAGAGGCAGCCAATAGCATTCCAGACTCGTTGGCAATCTAAGGAGGGCCAGGGCCACATCATCTGGATCCTGAAGTTGGGATGCCTTAGTTCGTCCAGAACAGGATCAAGGAGGAACCTGGAAGCTGTTCTCACTGGCTTCATGAAAAAGAAGCACTTCTTTGAGGTCCTTTTCAAATTCTGCCTCTAAATCCAGTCCTACCTGAGCAAAGTCGGAGGCCTGAAAGAGAAAAAAAGCAAACACACAGAGGTCTAAGGACGAAGGATTAGGGCCAGCAAATCACTCGTGCTTTTTTGGAGCCCTGTCCTCCCTTTCCCGAACGCTGTGTTTCCCCCGCCGTCAGGCAGAATAGGTGGGAAGACGCTGCCTGCCGCTCAAATGTTCAAATGCATGAGACCCTGCCTGGTTGTTAACTTAGACCTGACAGGCGATCTTGACCGATGAGCTGATTTTGACCCCTGCAAAGCCTGAGTTTGGTGCAAAACAGAGAAAGATAAAGCTTTTCTTGAAAGCCCACTCTTTGAAGAAAGGTTGACCCTTCTGTCCTCCAAGGCTAAGACTGTGCCAGGCATCAAGGGGCTCCCTGGGTTGACTCTTTCCCCTCCAGCCCCGTGGATGGACACCAGCTTACAGTGAACATGCCAACTTGTGGCACACAGGAGAGGAAGGAGGCTGGGTGGAGATGAGAATCTACCCTAGATGTGTCCCGAGAAACACCTGTATAAGTGAGAGTAAAAATCAGGGAAAACTCAATAAACTAAAGCTAAGAATGCCTTGGATCGCAAGGTAGCTCAACTCGTTGACTCTCCCTACTAACGAAGGATGGAGGCAACACCAGCTGGAGGCAAATCCGGATGTTCGAGTCCACTGGGAAGTTCAAGAGTAAAAATCCAAGCATGAGCATCCTGAATGTTTTATTTATTTCATTTAAGTTAATTAATTCCTTTATTTCTGTGTTTCTGAGGCAGGAAGGACCATGGAAGCATGAACTGCCTTCCCCCTAGTTTGAACAGGGAGGCAGGATGAAATTGACTCCTCGGTGGGAGGAGCGTATCTTTCTGAAACTGAGGATGGATTTTTTTCCAGGCACCGTTTACAAGGATCCTTCCCTGTCCTGCTTGCTGTTCTTCCGGACATCCTCCTCTCCGCCCCTGGGGTTAGGAGGCAGTTTCCTTCTACAGTCCTTGTCTTTTTGAGCTCTCCCCGGGACAAGACTGGGTAAGCTTCTTGCAAGGCTCTGCTGCGCCAGAAATGCGGGGAAAGTAGAAAGCATGCGAAACGGAGGCAGGAAATGCCCTTTACCTTGTAAAATGTTTTATGGTTGCGAAATATCAGGCGTATGTCCCGTAGAAACCAGGCCACTGTGTACACTTTCTCAGCCAGCCTTTCCTTAACCAGGTCCAACCACATGGCTTCCCTAAAGGGCTCACCATAATCTCGAATCTAGCGGCAAAGCCATCAGAGAGGTGATGTTAGCATAGCCGTCATCGCTGAAATGGATCCAACACAAGCCTTTATTTCCAGGGTAATACTGATAATAACGTCCGACATCTATGTGCCAGCCATTGTTCTAAGCTTTGCCACTATATTAACAAAGGATCTCCACAACAACCCTAAGAGATTGGTACTATAATGACCCCTGTTGTATTGATGAGAAACCAAGGGATGGAGAAGTTAAGTGACCTACCCAAGATTTCACAGCTAAAAACTGGCAGAGCTACACTGAACCCACAGTTCAAGTCTCCTGAGTCTGTACCCTCAACGCTATGCTCTCTCTAAGAAAGACATTCCCACAGAAGAGAAGGAGAAACTGAGATACGGGGCAGGAGAAGCAACTCGTCTGTGTCCCAGAGCTGGGATGCGATGGGATGGAGTTTGAACCCCATTCAACTGTGGCAGTGCCACTCCAGAGTCTGCAGCGAAACCTTCTGTTCTCTGCAAATAGAGGTACCTGCAGGACGCATGCTCCACGTTTCCAGAATGAGTTTAACGTCAGAGAGATGCCCAGAGGATGAGAAACATCTAAGAGGACTTACATTACATGGGGCCTCCGTTAAGAAAGAGCTTTGTGGATGACAGTAGGCTTTCAAGAGGAGAAACTCACATTTCTGTAAAGTGCGAAGAGGGATTTAAAGGGAAATGTTATTTGGAGAAAGTGAAGCCAAGCTTTTGCCCAGGTACCACAAACAGGGGCAGCCAAGCACAGCGGACTTCCGACCCCGTTTACCAATATGCACCATGATGGGGGCGGGGGGTTGAATTCTGTTTGTCCTCCATGTTTGGGCGCTGAAGCTCCATCTTCTGAAGTGAGACACTGAAGGCTTCCTTTGGGTGCCCTTTCCTGGACCCTTTGCCTCTTTGAGGGGAAAGGGGTAGGCTTGGGGTTCCCATCCGACTCACCAACTGCTCCTCGGGCTGCATCTGCCTTGCCAGGACCCCAGATTCCCCGAGACACTGCTGGCTTCCAGAAGACTCCTTCATCCTGCAGAAGGTGCAACTCCACGTGCTCCTGAGGGGCCGGACATAAGTGAGCAAGGGCAAGGTCCCTGGAAACAGGCACCGTTTTCCTTTCGGGAATGGCTGATGGGCGCGGCCGGGGATGAAGGGGACACCTCCTAAGGGGGGGCCTCCCATCAAGGCAGCGACAAAGGGGTCAGTGTGGTGTCAGGGTAAGTGGTGGGCTCTCCTTCCCCCCTCAGAGCTGCTGGGAGAACAGGGAGCCCTGCCCACCAGTCCCAAGTATTGGAAACTGGGTCTTAAGCCCCTGGGGGACCCAGGCTCCATCAGCCTGTCGAGACCCTGGGGAAATGGGAGAAGCAGGCCACGTTTCCTGCCTTTTCTGAATACTCACGGAACACAGACAACTGGTGTTTTTCGTCCCTTACCCTCCTTGGACAGGAGTCTGGGTTACGAAACTAGGAAAGGCCATCTCCCGGAGGCAGTGGCAGTCAGGGTGGCTCAGCCACGGACTCAGACACTGATACCAGAGGGAACACAGGCTGCGGCCCCGCTGGGCTGCGCTGGGCCACCCGAGCCCAGGATGCTCTTCCACGTGGAGAGGAGCGACCAGAGGCGGAGCCTGGGCGAAGTGTACGCGCACGAGGCGGACTGCGTCTCACTAACCTCTCGGCCTCCGCAGGTGGGATGTGACAGTCCTCATGAAAGGCCCTTGGACAAGTGTCACAGCAGAGCAGCGGCCCCCCTCTACAGCATACCTCACATTCCCTGGAGTTTTCTTGCTAGAAAGGGAGATAATGCGGGCACCGCTGGGGTCAGAAGGAACCGTGGACACTGACACTGCGGGAATCTGGAACACGGCGTTCGGGTCCCACTAGACGCTTCGGCCTGACCCAGCGGGGCACGCACTGGGAACGCCCGCAGACCAAGGACCAGCCCGGCCTTGCAATCGCGGAAGAGCAGGTGGCAAGAACTGCCGCATTGCCGCATGAACCACAGATTGTCAGAGCTGGAAGGGGTTGGAAGGTCGTTTAAGTCCTTACTGCACCAAGTGTGGTCTAAGGACCAGCGGCATCAGCGTTATTTGGGAGCTGGTTAGAATCGCAGACCTACTGAATCGAAATTTGCCTTTAACAGGATCCCGGGGAGGGTTTGTAAGTACACGAAATTGGAGAAAACACAGCTTTGGGCAACTGTCTCATCTGACAAGCCTTGGAAAGGAGGAATGCTTTTTCTCTGCAGTCAAAGTAAATTAGTACCTGAGTCAGGTTGGCCCCAAGGCTGCCCGTGCCTGGGTCAGAGCTGTCCTCATCCGCTGTGCGCCGTGCCAGGCAAACGTGTTGGCAGCTCAGAGGACAGTCTCTGACGTTATGCTGACACACAGAAAGAAAGATATACAAAGACAGAGAGTTTCTGTGTAAATGTGTTGTTTGGGGGGCCTGAGGAACCATAGGGGTCTTTCTCATGGCCTTAAAATGTAGTAAATTCTACAAGTGATTTATGTGAGGAACACGGTCTTTACGGCTGGATATTCACAGGCAGGAACCCCGGTTCCGCTCCCAGCCCCACAAGACAGACAGTGCTGGGCTCCACGCGCCCAAGGGAACATTTTCTCTGCACTAAAGCTGGGAGTCAGGAAGAGGGGTCCTTCTGCCTTTGCCCGACTGTGATACTGTCCCCACCAGAAGGATGGAAGGTGGTCAGGAAGTAGACCATCAAGAGCTGGAGCAAAGCCTCAAAGCGCCTGGGAATCAGTTACACCCAAGGAGAGAAACCCTGCCACTTCCCTCAACCGTCCATAATACAAATAATGAGGACCTGGGCAAGGGCATAAGGGATGGACATGTTTTGTCCATTCGCAAAACTAGTCACTCAGCCAGAGTGAAAAATCTTCTTGATCTGGGACTCTGTTCACCTCTCTTAACTGGGGGGGCTTCCTGCTCACCCTCTCCACTTACTAGGCCCCAGGGCCTCATAAGGAGGACTCCCTGATCCTGAATGTCAGGGAATCTTTCTGGCCTTCCCGTCCTGAACTTGTCAGTCTGCCTTTCTCTGTTCTTGGGGTTGACACTCTATGGCCATTCTTGCCTCTGACTGGACACGTGGCCTGCCCTGGTCCAGAGTACAGATGCCAGTTCCCAGATAGCCCAGACCGGCCCAATCCTCCTGGCTGAGACCCCGGTTGGGTCCAGAGCCTTGAGCACCATTGCTCAAGGAGTGAAAGTTTCCAGCACACATGATATGATAAAGAAATGGTAGAGAAAGGACATACAACCCCACAATCACATTCTGTAATAAAGAGTTTGACTCCGGTTTTCATGTTTGACTGTTGATGGCTTCAAGCCCAACTTCCCCTCTTGGCACATCTGGGCAAGGTGATGGGAAAGCACATGCCCTCCCTCCCTCGACCACAGTGAGAAGTTCAAGCCAGACACACCCGCCCCAGCAAGGGAGTCCTCACCTTGCCCCACCGGAATAAAACGTCGGGCTTCACCCTCTCTTAGCTCAAGCCATTTTCAGATCAGCTTGGGTGGCCTACCTTGCCTCTTCCCAGAAAGACTCTGTATGTGGGTAATAAATCTTTCATTCTCTCTTAGTACATGTGTTGCATCATTGGTTTCACTATCTGAACCCACTTGGGTTAGCAAGCAGGAGTCTGGGTGACCACGCCCCCTGCCCAGTGGCCTTTCTTCTTTTGCTGTGGATTGCTAACTGGCTCTGCTCCCTCCTGGCTTACGCTTTGAGCTGTGTGGCTGGCTGCTGGGCCATGGCACTGAGGTTGCGGGCATCCACCATGAGGCACCATTCCCTCTTTCCAAGTTTAAGAACAGGCCAAATTGGGCAGTTAAATGGAGAAAAAGTAGAGATCATCACTCTTGCTCTAAATATATAGATCTTGTATTATAAGTTTCTATCCTCGAAGGCCTTGTTTTAATTTATACTGAGTTCTATTAACTATTTTAACAGAGAGGAAGGTCCATTTTATAAAGCTGATTGTGTCAAAGATTTAATTTTATTTTACTTTATTATTTGTTGGATCACAGCATCAATGCCCACTATAGGATATTTTAGGGCAATGAATGTTATGACCTCGGGGCATTTAGGTAAGGCAACAGTTTTGATGGTTAAGGTAAGGTATACCAGTTTGTCCTCTGTTACATGTTTGGTAAATACCCTAAGAGGATAGCGGGTACCTTGTTTAAATTTAGTGGCATACCGTTACTCACAAAGGAGCCCCACCCATTAAAGTCCCTATACCCAATATTATTGCAATTACTGATGCCATCCACTTAGCGAGTGGTAAATGCTTTACTGTCACAGATTTGGCTAATATGTTCTGTTCAGTGCTTATTTCAATAGCATCTCAGCTGCAGCTGGCCTCCACCTTTGCAGGGATACAACACGCCTTTACCTGGCTACCATGGGGTACCTCTACAGTTTTGCCATCACACACAGTCTCTGCAGGCAAAATTGTGACTGCATCCGACTTCCCCCGGGAGCACAGGTACGACACCACACTGATGACATCCTTCTCCTCTGACATACTCATTCAGAATATACAACTACTCAGAAAGGAACTCAGGGAAAGGGAAGGGTCATCACCCCACACGCAGTACAAGGCCCTACCAGCTCAGCAAATCTCTGGGCTTTGTTTGGTCAGCTCAGGGCTGCTCTATTCCTGACACTGTCAAGAAACGATAACTGACCCTCTGAATACTCAATCCCACAACAACTGCCCAACATTTTTACCCCTTTTGAGCTCTGAGAGTAACATAGTCCTCATTCACAGGTTTTACTTGTACCCATTTAAGCTGTTATTTGCACCTCAGCCCACTTTGAATGGGGACTCCTCAACAAAAGGCTCTAGAATTTGTCCAAAAAAACCCCCCAAAAAACAAAAGCAAAAACTATCAGTCCCCCACTACATGCCATTAGGGTAGCAACTTTTGGCTGCATACTCGGCCCTTCTGGAAGTAGAGGCTCTCACAGGCCCTGAGCTGCCCATTTTGCCTTGGGTCCAGGGAGCAGCGCCTGCAGGGCAGCCACAAAACACGTGCTTATAGTATTAGCATCAGATCTCTTGCTGGTACACATAAACAGAGCTAGACACCAGTGGAGACTGGGTATACTGCAGAGTGACAGTGACATGCTGAAAAATGTTGCTGGGGGAAAGGCCTGCACTGGTCCATTCATGATCAGAACTAAACTTTGTTTTCTTTATCTCAACGTGGCTCCTGATGGAGGGACTGAATGGTCAGGTCAAGTGTGCCCCTGGCTGTCATTTGCTGACTGGTAGCATTATGAGTAAGAAGGAACTACAATATTGGGGCCATTAAGGATCTGGATTTTAAATATCTTTATTTTGTTTCTGGTTACAAAAGTAATTAATGATCATTATAAAAATTCCACCTGTACAGAAATATATCATATGGAAGTCAAATGTACCCTGTAATCCCATCCCAGAATAACTGATTCTTTCAGATAGTTTTTTAGGCATAGCCTTACATATTCACGTAAGCAATGTCTTTCCATCCACGTTCTTTCCAGTTTAAGCTTCCTGAAGCTTTCTTGACCCTAAAACCCTTGGGTGGTTTTCCACTGACTGAAGGATGGGTCTATACCTGCAAACCATCCATTTTTAAAAAGTATTATTCTGTTGATGTATCAGTTCATTTTACAACACTGATGGACATCCGTATTCTTCCCTATTTTTTGCCATTACCAGGAGCCTCCCTAAACATACCAAGATATTTCAAATCAGCATGGAAAAGATGGTTTGTACAATAAATAGCTTTGGGGGATCATTGCCTTATAAACTTTGAATGAATCCAGCCAAGTGTCAGGCTAACCTCCAGGGCAAGATGGGAGAGGCACCACTGCCTCTGCTGGAGGTTCATATCTAACGGGACTGGAAGTTGTATTTACGGAAGTAAAGACAGGTGGGGAGGGGCAGCGGGTAGAGCCAATGGATGACTGCCATTTTCACCTGGAGGCAGGCTGTGCAGAGACAAAGCTCAGTTCAAACACATTATTCCATTCTGGTGCTACCAGTAATGAGCATGTTGAACTGAGGAATACTTGGAGTTCAATCAGCGATGATCTTCTTATTCTTTCTTATACTGTTCTTGTCTATTTCAATACCGTATCTACTTTTCAAACTAGGGCACTCTATTTCTGACGTCTTTTGTTGGTAATCATCCAAATATACAGATCTTTTCCTAAAACACACACTTTTGTCCTAATCTTTAAAGAGTTATTTGCTTCCCCTTCTTAAAATTAACTTTGAAAATAATGGTGGCATGTACATGTACCAGTGTGCTGAAGCAGTTGTCATGAAGATGCAGTGCTGAAACGGGAAGGTGACTTGAGGCTGGGAAAGTCGAGAACTCCCAGGCAAGCCTTGGGACACAGAAAGTCGGCAACATGATGACTGAGAATGTGGTAGAAGTTCACTTGCTATTTACCTCTCTCTTGAGACTTTTTCTCGGAGGACAGAGCAGAAGTCCTTTCTGAAAGAGAGGGTGGGTCAATGAATGGGGTTGTTCTCGAGGTTCTTCTTTGGTAAATATCCAAGTTTCCACTTCCTAATGAAACAAGACAGGTGTCTCTGTCTCCATCTAGTTTCCTTCCAGCCCACCCCCTCTGATACCACCAGGCTAAGCTTCTTGAATCCCTCCTTGCATTTAAAGTTCCCCACCATTAGCACCAATTTATGTTCCTAAATTTCTCACCCACAATGTTTTTCTATGATCGTTTAGCTTTTTCTCAGTCATGCTGTGGAAGCCTAATGGGAATTTCTTCACCCTTCTGATATTGAAATTCCACTCATCCTTCAAGGAATTAAACTCATCACCTATGTGTCCCTTGTTATTCCAATACCTCCAGCAGCTGTTCTAGGGTCTTTCCTCTACAAAGCACACTCCGCTTCCAGTTCTTTGATTGTTTCCGTTTTCCTTCAATTTCAAATTCTCTTGGTGTGAACCAAAGTCCCTTCTTGTTCTGAATACACTTCTCTGAGGAGCCTGTAAGGTAAAGACAGCCCATTCCTGGATCCACTTCCGTCCTCTTTGAATTCACCCTAAACCTCCAACCCCCTACTTGTGATGCTCTACCTTTCTGGGTCCAGAGACTCCCTGTGAGGTGGAAGCAGTAGCAGGGGAGTCTGATTCCTCCTCTCTCAGATTGAAGGAAACCCTAAAACCTGCCCTACTGGTGAAGGATTGGGACAGAATTTGCCTTTTATGTGGCTAGGACATGTGTCACAGGGTCCATGGATGACTTCCATGTGGGAGGGGAGTGGCCTGGTCGTCAGATGTACCATGACATTGAAAAGGTTGAAAATTCCTTTTTAAAAAGCATTGCTTTTTCTGCAGCCTAGCCTGCAGGGTCCATGTCCTGAACAATGACACACGTGGATATTTCCTTCCCTTCTAGTGATTCCTTCATCTAGGGTTTCCAAAGAGCAGAAGATCGAGGAACTCACCTTGTTTCATTTTCTCCTTATATAAAATCCCCTTTGCCTTACCACAGGTCACAGGAAGTTTAGGAGAGTGAAAATCCAGAGTTTCATCTTCAGGTTTTTCTGAAAGTAGAAAAGAACAGATTAGCGTTCCTCAGTCTTCATTCTGTCTCCCTCATGAATTTTTCATGAATTCTAATAATAATAGTAATGATATATTACTATTATTACTAATAATAGTAATAATAATAACATGAGTGGCAGTAGGGAGCGTCCTCTGGTTAATTCACAGGAAGTCTTCCATTTTGAGTAGCAGATGAGATATGTGAACAGAGGGGTCTCTAATAAACAAAACTACCCCTGCCAACACTACATCAAATAAAATAATTTAATAAAACATACTGTGCTTCTTCAGCGAATGTGTTTAAATTCACAAATTCATTGACTATCACCTGAAGTTCCTTATTCCATAAGCATCCTGTTTATCCCTCTGTGCTGATGGGAGTTGCCTACCCAAAATATTTCTTTGCATTCACGTAGCTGGAGAAAATTTCTCTGTCTATGATTTTATTGCCTGATTCAAACCAAGATGGGGGTGAGTGAGGCAGTTATCACTGAAGGGATAGTGTAAGTCTTCATCGTTTGATCGTTCCCCTGCTTCTTCCTCTATGAGTAAAAGAAAACCCTGGAGAGCTCTAGACTACTTTGCACATTGCCTATGGGGGATTTGGCAACTCACAGCCCCTGAGTAAGGATCTGGGGTTCTGATTCAGGAGAAGGAATTGTAAAAGGGTTAACACAAACATCAGTAATCCCTGCTTCCCCTCCCCGCAGCCTCATTGTGGGTGAATTCATTAGAGACAGACCACAGGAGCTGCTTCTTTTTTTTTTGGGTTTTTTTTTTAAACATCTTTATTGGAGGATAATTGCTTTACAATGGTGTGTTAGTTTCTGCTTTATAACAAAGTGAATCAGTTATACATATACATATGTCCCCATATCTCTTCCCTCTTGCGTCTCCCTCCCACCCTCCCTATCCCACCCCTCTAGGTGGTCACAATGCACCGAGCTGATCTCCCTGTGCTATGCAGCTGCTTCCCACTAGCTATCTATTTTATGTTTGGTAGTTTATATATGTCCATGCCACTCTCTCACTTTGTCCCAGCTTACCCTTTCCCCTCCCCATATCCCCAAGTCCATTCTCTAGTAGGTCTGCATCTTTATCCCCGTCTTGCTCATAGGTTCTTCATGACCATTTTTTTTTCTTAGATTCCATATACATGTGTTAGCATATGGTATTTGTTTTTCTCTTCTGACTTACTTCACTCTGTATGACAGACTCTAGGTCCATCCACCTCACTACAAATAGCTCAATTTTGTTTCTTTTTATGGCTAATATTCCATTTATATATGTGCCACATCTCCTTTATCCATTCATCTGATGATGGACACTTAGGTTGTTTCCATGTCCTGGCTATTGTAAATAGAGCTGCAATGAACATTGTGGTACATGACTCTTTTTGAATGATGGTTTTCTCAGGGTATATGGCCAGTAGTGGGATTGCTGGGTTGTATGGTAGTTCTACTGTTAGGTTTTTTTGTTTGTTTGTTTTGTTTTTTCTGCGGTTTCGGGCCTCTCACTGTTGTGGCCTCTCCCGTTGCAGAGCACAGACTCCGGACGTGCAGGCTCTGCGGCCATGGATCACGGGGCCAGCCGCTCTGTGGCATGTGGGATCTTCCTGGACCGGGGCACGAACCCGTGTCCCCTGCATTGGCAGGCGGACTCTCAACCACTGCACCACCAGGGAAGCCCCTACTCTTAGTTTCTTAAGGAACCTCCATACTGTTCTCCATAGTGGCTGTATCAATCTACATTCCCACCAAAAGTGCAAAAGGGTTCCCTTTTCTCCACATTTATTGTTTGTAGATTTTTTGATGATGGCCATTCTGACTGGTGTGAGATGATATCTCATTGTAGTTTTGATTTGCATTTCTCTAATGATTAGTGATGTTGAGCATCCTTTCATGTGTTTGTTGGCAATCTGTATATCTTCTTTGGAGAAATGTCTATTTAGGTCTTCAGCCCATTATTGGATTGTGTTGTTTATTTTTTTGATATTGAGCTGCATGAGCTGCTTGTAAATTTTGGAGATGAATCCTTTGTCATTTGTTTCATTTGCAAACATTTTCTCCCATTCTGAGGGTTGTCTTTTCATCTTGTTTATGGTTTCCTTTGCTGGGCAAAAGCTTTTAAGTTTCATTAGGTCCCATTTGTTTATTTTTGTTTTTATGTCCATTTCTCTAGGAGGTGGGTCAAAAAGGATCTTGCTGTGATTTATGTCATGGAGTGTTCTGCCTATGTTTCCTCTAAGAGTTTGATGGTGTCTGGCCTTACATTTAGGTCTTTAATCCATTTTGAGTTTATTTTTGTGTATGGTGTTAGGGAGTGTTCTAGTTTCATTCTTTTACAGGTAGCTGTCCAGTTTTCTTAGCACCACTTATTGAAGAGGCTGTCTTTTCTCCACTGTATATTCTTGCCTCCTTTATCAAAGATAAGGTGACCATATGTGTGTGGGTTTATCTCTGGGCTTTCTATCCTGTACCATTGATCTATATTTCTGTTTTTGTGCCAGTACCATACTGTCTTGATTACTGTAGCTTTGTAGTATAGTCTGAAGTCAGGGAGTCTGATTCCTCCAGCTCCGTTTTTATTTCTCAAGATTGTTTTGGCTATTCAGGGTCTTTTGTGTTTCCATACAAAGTGTGAGATTTTTTGTTCTAGTTCTGTGAAAAATGCCAGTGGTAGTTTGATAGGGATTGCAGTGAATCTGTAGATTGCTTTGGGTAGTAGAGTCATTTTCACAATGTTGATTCTTCCAATCCAAGAACATGGTATATCTCTCCATCTATTTGTATCATCTTTAATTTCTTTCATCAGTGTCTTGTCATTTTCTGCATATGGGTCTTTTGTCTCCCTAGGTAGGTTTATTCCTACGTATTTTCTTCTTTTTGTTGCAGTGGTAAACGGGAGTGTTTTCTTAATTTCACTTTCAGATTTTTCATCATTAGTGTATAGGAATGCCAGAGATTTCTGTTCACCAGTTTTGTATCCTGCTACTTTACCAAATTAATTGATTAGATCTAGTAGTTTTCTGGTAGCATCTTTAGGATTCTCTATGTATAGTAACATGTCATCTGCAAACAGTGACAGCTTTACTTCTTCTTTTCCGAGTTGGATTCCTTTATTTCTTTCTCTTCTCTTATTGCTGTGGCTAAAACTTCCAAAACTATGTTGAATAATAGTGGTGAGAGTGGGCAACCTTGTCTTGTTCCTGATCTTAGTGGAAATGGTTTCAGTTTTTCACCATTGTGGATGATGTTGGCTGAGGGTTTGTCATAAATGGCCTTTATTATGTTGAGGCAAGTTCCCTCTATGCCTACTTTCTGGAGGGTTTTTATCCTAAATGGGTGTTGAATTTTTTTGAAAGCTTTCTCTGCATCTATTTAGATGATCATATGGTGTTTCTCCTTCAATTTGTTAATATGGTGTGTATCACATTGATTGATTTGCATATATTGAAGAATCCTTGCATTCCTGGGATAAACCCCACTTGATCATGGTGTATGATCCCTTTAATGTGCTGTTGGATTCTGTTTGCTAGTATTTTTGTTGAGGATTTTTGCATCTATGTTCATCAGTGATATTGGCAAAAACCCCTGAAAGTTAGCAGAAGGAAAGAAATCATAAAGATCAGATCAGAAATAAATGAAAAAGAAATGAAGCAAATAAGAGCAAAGGTCAATAAAACTAAAAGCTGGTTCTTTGAGAAGATAAACAAAATTGATAAACCATTAGCCAGACTTATCAAGAACAAAAGGGAGAAGACTGAAATCAATAGAATTAGAAATGAAAAAGGAGAAGTAACAACTGACACTGCAGAAATACAAAGGGTCATGAGAGATTACTACAAGCAACTATATGCCAGTAAAATGGACAACCTGGAAGAAATGGACAAATTCTTAGAAAAGCACAACCTTCTGAGACTGAACAAGGAAGAAATAGAAAATATAAACAGACCAATCACAAGCACTGAAATTGAAACTGTGATTAAAAATCTTCCAACACACAAAAGCCCAGGACCAGATGGCTTCACAGGCGAATTCTATCAAACATTTAGAGAAGAGCTAACACCTACCTTTCTCAAACTCTTCCAAAATATAGCAGAGGGAGGAACACTCCCAAACTCATTGTACGAGGCCACCATCACCCTGATACCAAAAGCAGACAAAGATGTCGCAAAGGAAGGGAGACAGCCTTCCGATGTGGTCCTGATGATCCTGCATTTGGCTCCATCTCAACCCTCATCTCAGTAAACAAGCCTCTAAGGATGGAAGCCTGAGGGCGAGGCCTCTGTGGAGCTCTCCCGCATCTATTAGGTCACTTCTAGTAAATGTGAGCAAACGTGGCAAGTCTGCTAGAAGTCAGCAATTAAAGAACAAAGGGAGGGACTTCCCTGGCGGTCCAGTGGTTAAGGCTTGGAGCTTCCGATGCATGGGGCCCAGGTGCGATCCCTGGGGGGAGGAACTAAGATCCCACATGCTACACGGCGGGGGCGGGGGAAGAACAAAGGGAGTTCATAGAGATGAAAAGCCTGGTGGAGGAAATGAAAAGAACAAGGAAAAGCAGAATGGAAAAAAACCTAGTGTGACTGGGAAGACTAAGTACAGGGGTTCTTACAGAACATAGAGAAAAGGCACAGGGTGAAACTATGCCTGCAAAGACATGGCCTGGGGAGAAGGCCGGAGCTCTATGACTTGTACACAAGGGGCCTGGCGGGGGATGCAGTGGCTGGAGGAGAAGCGCTAGTTACGGGAATAGTGAAAGCAGCACACACATTCTATTGTTTATTTTCACTACAACCTGTAACAAAAGAAAGGCAACGGCAATGATCCTCATGTTATAGATGGGGGACTCAGGCGCAGATTTGGAGAGAGAATTGCTGGCGGTCACCACACTGTGTGAGACGGAGGTAGCACTGGAATCCGGACGTGCCGGCCCCTAGTCTCATGCTCTTTCCATGGCATCAGAAACACCGCAACAAGACTCCACATCATATGATGGATAACAGCACAGAGACATGACGTTAAATCAGAAGTCACAGCCAGGGTGGAGGTGCTAAGGAGACAGGAAAAGCTGATGCGGATGGAGAGCTCTCAGCCTTTGCCTGGACTCTTTGCTTCCTACTTGTGTTTCCTAAAAACACTAGGAGTTTTTTTTTTTTTTTTTTTTTTTTTAGTGTAAAGGACAAAGGACTTGGGATTAAAACACCTAGGTTGATTTTAGCTCATGCAAGTCTTTTATGCTCTAATTGAATCTGGAAAATGGACCGAAAAATACCTCTTTGAGGATTAAATGGCAAAATGTGGAACAAAGTGCTTTGCCAACTGTAAAGTGCTGTACACACTTATATATTGTTGGCAGGGCCTCTGCATATGGTAGTGTGGGATGTGCACTGAATAAGGATTTCCCCTTTACAGTGGGAGGGTGGGGAGCTCCTAGTCACATCAAAGCTGTAATCTATTTGCACACTTCCACGTTCTTCCAGCAGAGGGCAGCAAAGGGCCTGGTCGCAAGAATCAGCTCTGACAGACGTAGGTCAAGTGTATGGTGGAAGGGGCACTTTTTCAATTTCATGAAGTTCACTGTACGCGTCACTGGAGGCCCTGATATTGGTATTCATACTTGATGAGGAAGAATGAATAATGTATTGATTTGACAGTTATTTAAGCACAAACCGCAAGGCACAGAGGAGACATCGAGCAATGAGCAAGATGGACCCATGTTCTGACCTCATTTGAGTTTCACTCAGTGAACAGGATGTACACAGACAGTTAATTACACTTGTGATAAAACAGAAACAGACTCACAGTCTTAGAGAACGAACTTATGGTTACCAGGGGGGAAGGGTCCGGGGGAGGGATAGTTTGGGAGTTTGGGATTGACATTAACACGCTGCTATATTTAAAATGGATAACCTAGAGACTGTCATACAGAGTGAAGTAAGTCAGAAAGAGAAAAACAAATACCGTATGCTAACACATATATATGGAATCTAAAAAAAAAGGTTCTGAGGAACCTAGGGGCAGGACAGGAATAAAGACGCAGACTTAGAGAATGGACCTGAGGACGGGGGGTGGGAAAGGGTAAGCTGGGACGAAGTGAGAGAGTGGCGTGGACATATATGTGCACTACCAAATGTAAAATAGCTAGCTAGTGGGAAGCAGCCGCATAGCACAGGGAGAGCAGCTTGGTGCTTTGTGACCACTTAGGGGGGTGGGATGGGGGGGTGGGAGGGAGACACAAAAAGGAGGACATATGGGGATACATGTATATGTATAGCTGATTCACTTTGTTATAAAGCAGAAACTAACACACCATTGTAAAGCAATTATACTCCAATAAAGATGTTAAAATAAGTAAATAGAAAAACATAAAATGGATAACCAACAAGAACCTACTGTCTAGAACAGGGAACTCTGCTCAATATTATCTAACAACCTAAATGAGAAAAAAATTTGAAAAAGAACAGATACATGTACATGTATACCTAACTGAATCACTCTGCTGTACAGCAGAAATTAACACAACAATGTAAGCCAACTCTACTTTAATAAAATAAATTTTTTAAAAAAGAGATCTGATACTATCAGAAACAAATGATACCTGTGACAAGAGCAACCAAGAGAAAATACCCTCTGCCTGCTGGGTCAGAGAAGGCTTTGTTCAAGGTGACCCGGAGGCTGTGTAACAAAGGAGGAAGGAGGGCGAGGGGGTTGGCTTTGGGGACGCAGCGTGTGAAGGAGGGAGGAGACATACTGAGCAGGCCCTGAGAAGGATGGAGGGTGAAGCGTTCATGTCAAAGTGACGATGCTCAGAGAAATCAGGCTGCTGGCGACCCTTGGGGCTCTGGGTAGGGATTGGAATATGGGTGTGGATTATGTTCTATTTCTTGACCTGGGTGCTGGGTACGTGTGGCCTTTCCCTTTGTATTCATTCCTGAAGCTGTACAGTAGGTACCTGCATTTTTCCACAAGCACGGTGCATCAGTGCTCCTCAAGATGCCGGCCTGCGATGAGACAGGAATCTGACCAGAATAGAAATCAACGCACTGCTGTTTCCACTGGGGTCTTGCTAGGAAACCAGTGTGCTCAGAGTCACAGCTGATTTACAAGCTCCTGATTTTTGCGGACCTGCGGCGAGCAGGCTTGTAGATGTCACCAGTCTGTGGACCCCAGATTGGGTAGCACCTGTTATACTTCAGTAATAAGTTAACGGAGAAAAAAGGCCAGTGTGGCTGGCGTCTAAAGAGGGAAGGGAGAGTGACCAGAGATAATGCCCAAGAAGTGTGTTATAAAAGCAGAGGGAGGGACGTCCCCGTTGGCACAGTGGATAAGACTCCACGCTCCCAATGCAGGGGGCCTGCGTTCGATCCCTGATCAGGGAACTAGATCCCACTTTCATGCCGCAACTAGTAGTTCTCGTGCCACAACTAAGGAGCCCGCAAGCTGCAACTAAGGAACCTGCCTGCCGTAACTAACACCCAGCGCAACCAAATAAATGAATAAATAAATATTTAAAAAATATGGCAATGCTTTAAGAAAAAAAACGAGAGGGAAAATGAATTCAAGGGGCGGAGGAAGAGGGGAAGGAGAAGGAGGGAGAGGAGGACTGTGTCCCCAAGAGACACACCAGAGCGCAGGGGGGCAGAAGCAACGGGGTGCTCACCCCCAGAGACCAGGCGTGCAGCCCTGACCAGCACAGCAGGCCAGGGCCCTGGGGAGCCTGAGGGCGAGGCCCTGCCTCTCACTTACTTACCCTTTATGGGAATATTTCTGTGACAACTTGTTGTTGCACTTGAACAGACATCTTTTATCCTTCCCTTTTCTAAAAAGAAAACAATTAATAGTCATTTATAACTGGAAACATAGATTTACGTGCTTTATGTGTCACTATCTCAAAGTAATTTTTTCTGTCTTTCTACCAGTTTGGAGAGCAAGAGAGACAGGAGTCCTTATGAAAGAAAAATTATAGCATTGACCAAAAAAAAATATAGCAAGCTCCAGGTAATAGATGGGAAGGTTAAACGTATTACAGAAGGCAAATTTTCACAAATTAATATATATTAATATATAACAATATTACATATATATATATACTTAATACAAATACTAGAAGTAAATAAAGGATGTAGCCTTATAAATATTACATAGAAAGGGCTTTTTAAGGCAGAAGTACAGGGCATAAAGCAGTGATCCTCAATGATGGGTGATTTTGCCCGCAGAGGATATCTGGAAATGTTAGGAAATCTTTTTGCCAGACTGGGAGGCGGGCGCTACTGCCGTCTGATGGGTGGACGCCAGGGATGCTGCTGACGTGTCACAACGCATAGCACAGCCTCTGCAACCAGAATTAACTGGCCCCAAATAACAACAGAGCAAAAGCTGAGAAACTCTGACATAAACCATACTGGAAAAAACAAACTGATGTGCCTAAGACTCTTGGGAATTCCCTGGCGGTCCAGTGGTTAGGACTCCGCGCTTTCACTGCCATGGGCCCAGGTTCAATCCCTGGTCCGGCAACTAAGATCCCACAAGCCGCACAGCATGGCCAAAAACACCCAAAAACCAAACCAAACCAAAAAATCGAAACCCTCCACAGCCAAAAACTTCTCAAGTAAAAGACAAAAACAAAATAAGAAAATCGCAGCAACAAGGGGTTAATCTCCCAAATTGATGAAACAACAAAAAAAGAAGAGTCATATATAAAAATAGGCAAATAGGAATAGGGGACCTTCAAAAGAAAACATTCTGAAGAAAAATGTGTTTAAAAAACAGGCATCTTAGTAAACACAGGCTAGATAACGCTGTAGTCACCTATGATTCTCCTAAATCCCAGTGGTTTATTACAGGTGTCGGCAAACTACGGCCCAAGGGCCAAGTCAGCCCAATGCCTGTCTTTTTCTTTTTTAATAAATTTATTTATTATTTATTTTTGGCTGCTTTGGGTCTTCGTTGCTGTGCGCGGGCTTCCTCTGGTGGCGGTGAGCAGGGGCTACTCTTTGTTGCGGTGCGCGGGCTTCTCATTGTGGTGGCTTCTCTTGCTGTGGAGCACGGGCTCTAGGCATGCAGGCTTCAGTAGTTGCGGCACGTGAGCTCAGTAGTTGTGGCTCGCGGGCTCTAGAACGCAGGCTCAGTAGTTGGGGTGCACGGACTTAGCTGCTCTGCGGCATGTGGGATCTTCCCAGGCCAGGGCTCGAACCCGTGTCCCCTGCATTGGCAGGCAGATTCTTAACCACTGTGCCACCAGGGGGGCCCCCAATGCCTGTTTTGGTATTAATGTTTTATTAGAGCGCAGCCAGCCCCACTTGTTTATATTTTTGTCTCTGCTGCTTTCACGCTACAATGGCAGCATTGAATAGCTGCAGTAGAGACTTTATGGCCAGCAAAGCCTAAATTATTCACCCTCTGGCCCTTTTTAGAAAAAGTTCTTCAAGCTTTGGCTTGAAAGTAGCCCTCTCACTTCCACCCACATTTCTTTGGCCAAGTCACGAGGCCATTCCTGAGTCCACAGGGCAGAGGTGTGTGACCTTCTGAGATGCTGGTGAGCAGTACTGTGACCTTCCAAAGCATATTTAACCACTCACAGAGCACAAAGAAATTCCAAGGAAAACACTGGTGGACTATCATTCTTGGCCTTTACGTTCGACAAACAGAAAAGTCTTGTTATTTCTGGTGTTCGTGAAGATGTAGGGAAGAGGGTGTCCACACCGCATTCATGGGAGTCTAAACTGGCAACAATTTGATCATCAGTATGGGATTAGTTTAGTTTATTATTTTAGTTTAGTTTAGTTTAGTTTTTGGCCTTGACGCTTGTGGGATTTTATTTCCCCAACCAGGGACTGAACCCAGGCCCTCTGGAGTGAGAGCACAGAGTCGGACCACCAGGGAATTCCCAGTATGGGATAATTTTAAATATGCAGACCCACTGACCAATCTACTTCACTTCCAGAAATAAACCATTAAGAAATAAAACAGAGAATGTGTCCACTTCGAAGTCTGATGCCACTCCCGTCACTGGATCCGCCCGAATCAGAGAGGAGCCCCCAGACTCTGTGGAGCAGAGGTGGCTCTGCTGATAGAAATGTAAACAGTAGACCCAGGGGAGTGGGGATGGGGTTCTGCAGGGCACAGCTGAGGTGACCTGCACCCTGAGAACACGGTTACCTCTCCCAACAGCCACCCCCAGACCAAGAGACTCTTGCTCTGTCTTCACGCCCATTCATCTGCCCCCTCCTTCCTTCTGTTAGTAACTTCATGCATCTGCGTCACCCTGTGCCTGCTCCACGGGAGCCCCAGCCACACGGAGCATCCAGGTGACAAATTCCATCGCCAGCCTTACCCTCTGGTGCAGGCTTTGGGGCACGTTCAGCCCTTGCTTTCTGGGCCCGTGTCATGACCTTCGAACTCCTGGTTAAGTCGTCCTTCCTTTCAGTCACCTGCTCCACCACTTGGAGCACCTCTTGGGTTCTGCGTCCAGGTGAGGCTGAGCCTGGGCCAAAGAGCGATTTGTGAAGAGTTTTCATTGGGGTCCCAGTGGCCCTCCCCCTCCCCGAAGCTTCTCGCACTCCCAGTTCCCTCACTTTGAGATCTCTGTACCCACTGCCTCACTTTTATCGTGCTATTTCTCCATAATTACTCCTCTCTTCTCTTGTGGGTATCTTTCTGTCTCCCCCAAACTCCTGTTTCTCTTTTCCCCCTTCAACTTCTCTTTCCGACTATTAATTACATGTGCATCAACGAGAATCTAAGCTCCATGAGGGCAGGGAGTTTTCTGTTTTGCTCACTGCTGAGTCCTCAGAACCTAGGACATGTGCCAGCACACCCCTCAACTCAATTCATCTCTGCGGAATGAATGTGTAACAGGCAGCATGTTTTAGAAAATATTCAAATTATGTATTTTTCACCCTTATACATTGTCATGTCCAGGGTTCCCTAATTATTAAATCAATAAATTTCAGGGAAGGGGCAGATGCTGGCTAGATCTGAGAAGAAACTGCTCAGCTGAGGCCGTTTCGGAGATGCTACACTAAATCTTGAAACACAAATTTTCTGAGAGTGAAAGAGATTTCTTTGTTTCAAAAATTACCTTTATATACCCACAGGAGAAGCTTAGAGGTCTGAGTGTCAAGTTTTCCTAGAAGTCGTTGGTGGAGAGAACTCAGCATATGACAAGGAGAGAGTGGCGGTGCTGGGGACTGAGAGAAAGTGACAAGAGGAGGAGAAGGGCGAGCAAGGAGGTCCTAGCCCCCACCCAGGTCAAACCCCAAGATTAAGGGGTGTTGGAAACAAAGAGAAAAATTCGGAGAATGTCCAAAGCAGTGGAACACATGTCATGATTCATGTTTGGGGGCTGACAGGAGATTCCCTCTCAGGGTGCTGCATTCAAGGTCTGGAAATCCAAGGGGATCCCCACCAACCGGCACACCTTGAACTAAAGCAAAAAGAAGGAGAAAGGAGAGGGGAAGGGGAAGAGGAAGAGAATGCAGAGGAGAAGGAGAAAAGGTGATGAGCACAAAAAGGAATAAAGCAAGGATCCAGAAAAATGCAGAGCTACATACATTTCTGTTTCTTATACTGCAAATCACATGATTGTCATGCATGGAGTCAATGCAAGCTAAGCATCGCTTCAGGTGGTTCTGAACACTCAGTGACAACAAATCTACCTCCAGTTTGGGATTGGGAGTCTGAATCCTGCCCGCACGTTCAGGTTTGCTTTGTCTATTCTTCCTGGCTCTGAACTTGCACTGGACACAGTCCTAATCTCAAAATTGACTGAGGCGTTCTGCCCACCTCCACCCCATTCCTTCCCAGTGATAAGAGAAAAGAAACCTGTTGGAATCAACATGGTTCTCCTTTTGTGAGGAGGGGCCTTTGATGGGATGACCTAGGGGTCGAGATGGGGTTGGCCGTGCTCTAGTGACACCCGGGTGGGTGGCCGTGTGGCTGGAGAGAAGAACCCTGATGAACATTAAGGGAATGACGACTTCACCCTTCTTGCTTACCTCTTGGGAGACTTTTTTTCTGTCTTTTTTTTGAACTTGACCAGCTATGTATTTTTCTCTTCCTTCCTAAAACAGAAAAGAAAATCATCTCTTATAGCTATATATATTGATCTACAAGCTTGAAATGTCAATACGTTTTAAGTAAAATTTTTTTCTATCTTCCCATCACTTTGGGGAGGCAAGAAAACCAGGAGACCTATGCGAAGAAAGTACTCGGAAATGAAAAGGGATTGAATAAAGAAGTAATAGAGATATACTAAATTATTAACATTAAAATATATCATTTTCTAATTAATAACCAGTTTTTTCAAGACTAGAAGAAAATATAGAGAGAGATTGTTATAAGCCATAGATATAAAAGATCTTCTTAGCCAAAGAAGGAAGGTCCTTAGCCAAGGACCCAAATTGTAAAGGCAAAAGATGAACAAATTTGACGGCTTAAAAATTTTAAATGCCCATACTTCAAAAAGCATCCACACAGTGTTAAAACGAAAAAGGGGAAAATCGCAATATATGTAACGTTAGGGGGTTACTGTCCTTAATAGATAAAGCAAAAGATGAATAGTATGCTGGGAAAGTGGGCAAAAAGCATAAATTGGAAGTGCTAAAAGAGGAAATACAAATGACACATTTATTTTAAAAGTGTCTTTTTTTTAAAGTTTTTTTTTTGATGTGGACCATTTTTTTAACATCTTTGTTCAATATGTTACAATATTGCTTCTGTTTTATGTTTTAGGGTTTTTTTGGCTCCGAGGCATGTGGGATCTTAGCTCCCCGACAAGGGATCGAACCTGCACCCCCTGCACTGGAAAGCGAAGTCTTAACCACTGGACTGCCAGGGACGTCCCTAAAAAGCATCTTTAGATCACCAATAATCCCCTGAAAATGCATTGTTTAGTTTTAATTATACCCAAACTTTTAAAAAGTTTTATCATGTCTGGGTTGATGAGGATGTAGTTAATGAACACTTGTGTGTTATTAAAGGAAATGTAAACAAATACATTTTCTGGAGAACAGTTTGGTAACAAATATGAAATTTAAGATACATAGACTCTAACCAAGTAATCTCGCATTTAGAAATTAATCCTGAGGAAATTATTGGACAAGTGTGCAAAGATACCAACACACAATATGATTTCTATTTTCAGATAACAATTGGATATAGCCTAACTTACTACCAATAGATTATTATTGAAACAAATTGTTAATCACGCAACAACGAAAAAGGTGTTTTAAAGTGTTTATAGGATGGACTAGGTAGTATGAGCATGTATATATATACATAAAGAATGTATACATTCTTTATAGCCACTATTTTGGAGGGGATGATGTGGTTTTCTGTCACACACAGCAAGCTAATTTCAAAGGCTACAGCATATTGCTTTTATAGTATGAAAACATTTCTATGTTGAGAAAAGCACACATCTGTAAAACAGCACACATCTTTTTCTGGCTTACATGTCTTTTGTAGCCCGAAGGGCATAAAAACCAGTAAAAATAATATCAAACCCACCCTAATAGAGACCAAATAAGTTCTTTACACTTACGTTTTCCCCCAGGAGATTCTCCCAAAGGCAGTTTGCTTCCCTTATCCATGGGATCTAGAAGGTATGAGAAAGAAAGTGATTTTTAAATAAGCAATCTTTATGTTTTGTGACCACATTCATTTCAGACAATACTGAGTTGGTAAAGCTTTGACAGTATTATTTCTATCCCTTTCATTATAAAGGAGGATGATGGTTCCTGAAGAGGGTTCTGGGGACCAAGATGCTAGTCCTGTGCCAGCCAGCCTTTATCCACAGGCTCTTGGGAAAACCCATTAATCCTTTACATCTCAAATTTGAATAAATCGTTCAACTTTCTCCAAAGGTGGTTGTGAAAATAAAATATATTATTCAGGATAAAATTAGAAATATACATTGTATGAGTCAGTGTAATGCAGGAAAAACTTGCTAAAAATGATAGTTTGTATTTTAATACGGTCAAATATAATTCATTCTTTCTGACAATAACTAGATATTTGTCATTTGATAGTCACATTTGTTGTGTGGGAGTTCTGTGAAGATGTGACACAGTGACTGAATTACCAGCAAACAGAAGAATGCTCTGCTTTTTTTTCCCCTCCAAGGATAACAGTAACAATGTGAGTAACAGTGGCCACGGTGAGGAGTGAATTAACGTGCACCATTTTTCCAGCGTATGTCCACAACAATGTCAGACGCTCGTGCTCCGTCATAGTATTACATTTGTGTTTATGATGAGCTGTTCTCATCTCAATTTTCACAGAAAGGTCATGTGAGAAACATGGAGATTGGGATCTTAGGAAAAACCTGGATGGCTTGGCACTGCAATAAAGTACCATGAATATACTTAGAGCATGAATACTTGGCAGTGGTAAGTTGCCCCAAAATTGGTTCTTGGGGGTGAAAAAAACTCTTTTTATGTATAAAGCACAAATAAATATATCCAGTACAGAAATGGATATATAATATACTTGTAGTATTGAAATATCCTGGGGGGTAGGGTTCATGATTAGAAAAAATATCTAAATGGGCAGTGATAATGAAAAAATGGCTGAGAAACTCTGACTCAGAGTAAAACAGCTCTAAGTTTGGGCTCCTGATGACCATACTGAGAGACTTGCAATCCCTCACCTTTACCGTGGGTGAGTCTTGGTGGTGTGCTGGGTAGCTCCTGGGGTCTCTTTCTTTCATCCATCTCTGAAGTGTCATCACTGACCTCTGAAAAAAGAAACAACATTCATCTTATATCTCAGTAAATGCCCTCTAGAAAGTCCACGCGGAATCTCCCAGAGACCCAGGAAGGACCTTGCACACTCTGGAGCTGAAGGCTGGAGGTTCCAGTCCTGATGAGACCCTGCGACTACCTCCTGAGAATAATTCTACCGCTGGTCCTGTCTGCCACTCAGGGGAGGAGCAGAGCAAGGCTGGTCAGCAGTGGTTCCTCCACTAATGGAATGTCCAGTGGGGGGCAGTCATCTGAGCCCCTGGACCAGAGGTTTCGGGGAGCCCCGGCAATACTTTCAGGAGACCTTCAAGGTCAGAATTGTTTTTATAATTAGATGTTCTTTGCCTGTTTTTGCTATGTTGACTTTTGCACAGATGAAGCAACAGTCAAGGCAGGTGACAATTCTGGTGCCTCAGTACAAATCAGAGCGATGTCCCCAAACCTTAGAAGGTAGCATTGCCTTCTTCACTACCACTTACTCAACATGGAAAAAAAAGGCCAGTTTCATTTAAGAATGTTCTTGATGAAACAGTTAAAATTATTAATTTAATTAAATTTCTACCCTTAAGGACACACCTTTTTAATAGCATATGTAAAAAACTGGGTAGGACATGTAAAGCAGTTTGCTGCATCTGGAAGTACCATGTTGTCTCAAGACTAATACTCAAGTGATTGTTTGAGTTGCAAGCTCACTGTAAAATTAAGTGAACCAAAATTTTCTACTTGTTTATGATATTATAAAATCATGAGTAGAAGATCCACTCAAAACACAAGACAGCATAAGACATTTTATTACAACAGAGTATATGGTCTCAGACTCTATGTTACAACTAACCTTCAAGAAACTATCCCTTGTTGAGTTTTGGTGTCGTATCAAAAGTGAATATCCACAGATATCTCAAAAGACTGTTAAAATACTCCACCTTCTTCAGCTACGGATCTGTGTGAGGCTGGATTTTCTTCCTACACTTCAGCCAAAGCAACAAATCACAATTGACTGAATACAGAATCAGGGGTCAGAGCCCAGCTGTCCTTGATGGTGGAGGTGGGGGAGCAGGGAATAGGTAAAGGAGATTAAGAGGTATTGGGCTGGCCAAAAAGTTTGTTTGGGTTTCCTGTAAGATGTTAAGGAAATACCTGAACAAACTTTTTGGCCAACCCCGAACAAACATCCAATTATAAAATAAATAAGCTATGGGGATATAATATCCAGCATAAGAAATAAGGTCAATAATATTGTAATAACTGTGTACGGGGACAGATTCTTACTACACTTATTATGATGATCATTTCACAGTGTATGAAATGTCAAACCACTATATAGTGTACCTGAAATTAACATAATACTGTACATCAAACATATTTCAATTAAGAAAAAAGAAAAAAAATTCGAAAGAACCTTTAAAAATAGAAAGCAATTGTTAACAAGATATAGATTGATGCTATTAAAAATGTTCCCTCTCAGCTTTCAATATAATACAATGAAGATATATACAAAAATATTAAGAAAGCACATGGAAAAGATAGTGAAAAAATGTTTTTCTTTTTTAAGAATCCAGCCATCTTTGATAAAGGTAGACATTAAAGAGATTTGCAAAAATGTACAATGATACCACTCACCTAATTTTTTTGTTTGAAAAATATATTTATTTTTCCTAAAAATATGTTATTTATGGTAATAGGTAATTGGTTTCTTGTGGGCTGCAGGAGAGACCCTCCCACGCTGAGCATTCAGATGACAAATTCCATCACCAGCCTTACCCTCCGGTGCAGGCGTTTGGCCACATTCTGTCCTTCTCTTTCTTGCTCTTGTCATGACCTTTGTGTTCCTGGTTGAGTCGTCCTCCCTGTGAGTCACCTGCTCCGCCACGTGGAGCATCGTTTGGATTCCATGCCCAGGTAAGGCTGCCCCTGGCCAAACAGTGATTTGTGAATAGTTTTTACTGGGGTCCCAGTGGCGCTCCTCCTCCCCCTGACAGTGACCTCCTTCTCACACTCCCAGTCCCCTCACTTTAAGATCTCTACACCCCTGTGCCTCACTTTTCTCCTGCTATTTCTCCGTAATTATATATTTTTTCTTGTGTACACCTTTCTTTCCCCCTCCCCCGCCCCCAAACTCACCATCTGCTCTCACTCTCTGTGCAACCTTTTGAAATCAATCAGATAAATCTGGGGGAATCCCCGAGCACTGGGGCTGATTTCCTGTTTCCTGGCTTGAGACCCCTGCTGCCAGAAAGTGCCACATCCTAGTAAACATGGCCGGATGCTCTGTTTTAGCAGAGGAGGAGTCTTGTGAAGCACTTTTCCAGGTTCCCTAGGGCCAGTGTGTGATACAGGAGACAGGAGGGATCCAGGGGTCCCTGGGTGCCTCCAGTAGGGAAAGTGAAAGGTATCAAAGAATTGAGAGGCAGGGGCCCTGCCATGGGGAATGAGGCTGGGACCTAGAGGATTTGCAATGCCAGGTGAGGGGTGGTGGTGTTAGCGTTAGGGTTCTCTTCTCCCTTTATTTTGCCAATGAATTTTGTATCTGTATCTTTGGACCAGGTTTTTTATCGAGTGTGCCAAATTGGCACACTGTGGGGAAATTAAGTTTCCTTGATTGCTCAGTGCTTCTGTAAAAAGCCCGAGCCTCCTGAGACACAAAAGTGTATACAGTATAAAGATAGGGGAAAGCAGCAAAAAAAATGTTTTCTCTTTTCAGGAGGAGAGGATGGCTGTCCTAGTCCTGTATATAAACAGGGCAGAAAATCCATCATTCTTTCTCCTGTGTCTGTAGGGTATAACCTGCCACTCACACAGAAAGATTTCATCAGCTCTCTTCTCAGGCCTGTGGGTCTGCGTGTAGGGGAAAAATGCTGCTGTGTTGAGCTGCTCGTGAACAACAATAAAGAATTCTTTTCCCCGATCCAGGGGCTTTGTGTTTCTGCAATATTCATATATATAAAGAACATCACTCTGCAGGAGGGGTTAATATCTCAGAGCCTCACAGTACTTGACGAAGCACATACCTGGCACACGTGCATAGAAGGTTAGCACAAATCTAGAAACGAGCAGGTCAAAAATTGAATTCTAAAAATTTCCTCCCAATATATTTGCATCCTTTCTCAGCAACGGCATCACCACTCACCTAGCCATTTAAGCCAGAACTTGAAGAGCAAGCCTTGATTTCTCTCTCTCATCCCCAGCTTCCAATTTACCAAGGCTTATCAACTCTACCTTCAACTAATCTCGAATAGACCCTCTTCTTCTATCTCCACTGAATCCAGGCTACTATCAACTCCCACGGCACCTGCCCTCACAAGGGGTTGCCCTCTTTCCATTCTTTTCTATTTCCAATTCATTCTCTATGTAACACCAATATTGGTCTCGTCGTTTAAAATTGGATCATGTCACTTCACTGATTAGATCTCTTCAATGGCTCCCCATTGCATTTAGAATAAAATCCCACCTCCCACATCATGGCCGACAAGGATGAGCTGCCTCTAGCCTCCAGCCCCCTCTTGTGCTCTCATCTTACCTCTCGGGAGGCTTTTTTTCTGGTGTCTCTTCCTTGAAGTTAACCAGATACTTCTTTTTCTCTTCTTTCCTAAAAAGAAAAGACACAGATCATCTTTTATAGCTACAAACATTGATCTACTAACCTCATATGTCAACAATTTTTAGCTTTTATTTTGGGTCCTCAAACCACAGTGGCCAGGAGGTCATTGGTGACCTTAGGTGATGCTGAAATTCTAAAGTGGCAGAGGAGAGAGAGAAGTGAAGAAATGGAGACAATAAGTTTAGGTAACTCATTTCTAGAAGTTTGGTTGTGAAACGGAGGGGAGAGCTATGGAGGCTGCTGAAGTGAGATGAAGATCAAGAGAAAGTTCCTTTTATGAACTGTGATAGGCTTGGGCATTGGTTGAATGAATGTCCTTGTGAGAGGGAGATGCTGAATTCTCAGGGAAGAGAAGGGACCATGGATACTGTCAGAAGAGGTGGAAGGATTGCCTTGGAGAAAAAGAAGGAGCTGGAAAGAAGAAAGAAGCAGTTGGGGTTTGCAGGGTGGGAGCAGGAAGTGACGGAATTCCCATCTGATTTTTTCTATGAAACAGGAGGAAAGGTCATCTGTCATGCAAAAAAGGAGGCAGTGAGGCATCAGAGGTTTGGAAAAAATTGCTCAAGGTTTGAAAGGATTGTCACAGGAAGTGGAGCTGTGACACAGTGTAGAGGGATCATTTGTGCTGGAATTATGAAGACACAGTGGGTACGCACTGCTCAGCTGTGTGTCTGTCCCCAGCAGTGCCTGATTTCAAATGCAGTGTGCAGGAAGAAGACAACAGTTTCCTCGAACATCTGCCAGAGAGTTCTAGGAAAAGACAGAGAGGCAAGGCAGGTGAAGATAGCAGAAGGTTACTGAAACGATGGATCTTCAACTCTGAACTGGTAAGAAGGGTCATGAAAGAAATGCAGATGATGGCTTGGAGAAGCAAAAGGCCAGTGGACTGGTCACCCAAATGAGATTGAAGGACAGCTGCAGAGGAAACAAACTGTAAGGAAGAAATCAGGGGGGGATTTTTCAAATTCATTTTTATAGATTGGGCTGAGAAGGAGAGATCAGAAGTTGAGCAATAGTTATAGAAGGAGCAAATTTCAAGCATTAAATGTCAAAAAAAAAAAAAAGGAAATCTCAGATTAACTATTGGGAAGTTGAGCCAGGTTTAAATGATGAAAAGGCCTGTGGATCACCTTTGGGTTCGGGAGGGCAAGAATGGGTGGGGAGAAAAGGTCACTGGCAAGAAGTAGAGGAAGGATTTGAGAGGTCAGGATATTGGATGGGTCTGTTATCCACATGTACCTTGAAGATGTCCAGGATGATGGCAGGACTTGAAGTGACAGAAAGACTCTAAGTCAGCCTTGAGTTCTTCCAGGGAGCAGTGGGAAAGTCAAGAGATGACAGTGATGAAAAGGGAGTGAGCATTTCACTTGAATGGCTAAGCCTCAAAGGAGGGGACGGGGAGCAAGGGGCCGGGTGGGGCAGCGTGTAGCAAGGGGTGGCATCCAACCTGCCTTCAGCCATGGGGTGAGTGGTAGTAGAAAATATGCAGCCTTGTCTTAAGAGGAAGCAGAGTCCTCTTGGGGAACAAACTTTCAGTTAAAGAGGGAAGTGAGACTAACCCTATAAGAAGCCGTGTGTGTAGGAGACCTTGATGATTTCAGAACAAACAATTCCGATGGGTGCATATTTCAATGGCCATAAATGCCTTCTCGTTTCCCTATAATATTCATGAAGGCCTCAGAGGAAGACGCAGTGAATGGGAAACAAACTGTATTGGGCACGATGACTATAACCACCTAGTGGGCGCTTATGATAAGATGCAGCTCCAAATTCACCCTCCTGAGATCTTCAAGAGAAAGGCAATCCTTACCTCTCTTGCTGGGAGGTGCCCTGGATGCCTCTTGGAGCTCCTTTGGGTCACTTTGTTCAGAAGCATCATCTCTTATCACTGACAACAAATATATAATTCACTTTAGAACTGAGAACAGGCTGATGAGAAAGTGCTGAGGGAGATTGGTGGGAGAACCAGAGGGTGGAGAGCACCTGCAGCACAGGTCTGGCGACTCGCCAGGGTTCCCTGGCTCTGCCTTGGTTTGATCAACTTGTGATTACTGCTACCTGTGTGATTATCACAGTGAACCAGGGAACAACTGCTCCGCAGAGGAGGGCTCAGTTTGAGCCCTTTAGAAAGGTTTCCCTTTCTAAGACTCTCAGCAGCTAGTGTGCGTGGTGATCTTGAATTCTGACGGCCACAATGCGGATGAATGCTTTTGCCACATGAAAAGTACATGCTATTGCTCAGACGTCTGTGATGTGATCTTTCTAAACCGCTGTATCTGTGATTATTTCATCTTGAGAAATAGTGAAGGAGGTTAAGTGCCTTATGTATTTCCACCTATTTGCTGTCGAAGGAAGCAGGGGTCAGCTTGTACTTGCCAGCGCTTGTTAGCAGCAAGAACATACGAAGTTCCTCTAGCTTTTGCTGCACGAAGAAAGACAGAAGGACTTGAAGCCATGACAGATAAAGACCCATCTCACAAAAGGCGGTCACTTCCTTGTTCACACAAGGCTGTGAGATGTGTCTCAAATTCCATCTTACACAGGAATAGCTAACTGAGGCAGCTAGCAAGCAGTCGTTAGACTTTAAAAATGATTTGTTTCATTTCAAATTATTTAAATACCTTAAAAATCCAAATGATGGACAAATGACGAGGATTGAATGTGAAAGTTCCCCCAGTCGGGACGAGGGCTGGGAGTGAGGACCGTCCACGTCTGGGCACCAGTCCAGTGTCTCTGTTTGCTTTGCATTTTGATGCAGCAGTTTGGACATTTGCCTCTTGAAGTGGCCTCAGAGAGTGGCTGAGTCAAATAGTCCTGCCATGACTCAGCCCCTTGTCCTTTCCCCAGGGTTCCCCCCACATTGCCTCCCGGCAGATGAATGTTCTCCCTCTGTAGACCCCTTAGTGGTGTTTGGAGTCCAGGTCATGATACTGAGCAGGACACTGTGGGGCTCGTGGGCACAAAAGCCTTTCTGCGTCCCCCCATTTCTCATTTCTTGAGTATAGGAAATAGGCTTCATTCAGCCTCCATGACCTTCCCTGAGTTCCAAGCAGCAGGTTCAAACAGATGCTAATTAGGGAAGGGAGGGAATGTGGAGACAAGGGAGGACCCGGTGAAAGAAACAATAGTGCAGCCTTGGGGCAGGGTCCTGGTTCCCCCTCAAGGGATACGCATAAGGGCAGCTTTGAGCTGTTTTGCAGATACTGAAACCCCCACCAGGTGGAAGAAGTTAACAGGATGCTGCCCACAACCACGTAGACCCCAGACTGGTTGAAGCCAGAAGGTTGATGATGCTGACTCCCACTTACCACCAACCAATCAGAAGAATGTCCACGAGCTGATCACGCCCCCTTTGAACTATAACTATGAAACTTCTCACTACCCCCTCCAAGTTGGGACACACAGTTTTGAGGGCACTAACGTGCTGTGGCCCCCTTTGCCTGGCAAAGCAATAAAACTATTCTTTTCTGCTTCACCCCAAACTCTGTCTCTGAGATATAATTCGATGTCTGGGTATAGAGGCTGGATTTGGCTTCACTTGGGCAAGTACTAATGGGGCTCCTGTCCCTCGCCCTCAGTGCCGCCTCCCAGTCCACCTTTCCCAGACCTGTCTCCCTCACCCTTCCCAGGGACTCTCTCTCCCTTTCCAAGCTCCTGAGGATGGGGTGAGCAGCATGAGCTGGGCCAAGATGGTGATGGAGAGCGGAGAGGAGAGCCCCGTGCGCGGATGACCCAAATGGCTTCTCTTCGTGGTAGATGTGAAAGCTAACATGAGCCTAAGTTGTCCAAATCAAGATTACCTGGCACGGGGCCTGATGGAGCGCAGGACATCTCTTGAGTGTCTTCTTTATCTTTTATTTGGGGGATCAGGTTGTCACTGGACACTGAGCAGAGGAAGAAAAGGAATTTCAGATCCGAGGACCCAAGAGCAGGAACCAGAAGTGGGAGGAACAAGAACAATCTATTCCAGCAGGTAACAATGATGGGCCAACCAAACACCAAGGTCCCTTGAGGGTGGGGTAGAGGGGACAGGGAACAATTATTTCCTTTCTTTCTTTCTTTCTTTTTCTTTTTTTCTTTTTTGGCTGTGTTGTGTGGCTTGCGGAATCTTAGTTACCCCAAAAGGGATCGAACCTGGGCCCATTGCAGTGAAAGTGCCAAGTCTTAACCACTGGACTGCCAGGGAATTCCCCAATCATTTCCTTTCAATCAGTCACTTACTAATTTAATAACACAGGCACTTTTTTTTTTCCTTTGAAAATCTAGAGGATGGACTCTTTCATTGTTACTGGCTTCTGGTTATGCTAACCTTATTTGGATGGTACTTTTTAGATGGGTGGAGAAAACATCCGGACCAAACAGGGCCCTTTATTCTCGGTATTGGAGAGCTCAGAACCCATGATACCATTTTTGACAGCGGCCAATAATATTCCACATTTACATTTAATGTAATCAAAGTCCTTTATCCTGATGGTTGGGGGAGATAAATGATACAATTTTAGAAGCTAATCAGGTCCAGCAACCTTTAAACATTTTATCATCTTTTCTAATAATTTTGATAACCTCCAAACCATATAAAAACGAATATGGTTGAAACTGAAAGGTCCCTGTAATCAGAGGGTGAGCAGTCGGTCAGCACCGAGGGTGGGTGTGTTGCACAAGTTACTTTCCAGTTCAGAACAGTGTGTTTTGAGTGTTGGTTTGACAGGGCTCTTGGACGTGGTAGCATCAAAGTGGCTGTGATGGCATCCCTGACAAGAGGTCCTGAGCCGTGCGTCGGCCCCCGTCTCGTTTTTTTCCTTGTCACTCCCAGTTCTTTTTCCTGGGGCTCCTGCCACAGCCCTCTTGGCTTGTAGGTGTGTGTCCTCCCTTCACAGCCACCTTGAGCTGGGCAAGTCGGCCCCAGGCAACACTGCCTGAACAGGAATGGGGTAGCTTGGGCGTCTCTTGTGAATTTTCATCACTTATTTGGGATATCAAGTTGTCATTGGTCATTGAAGACAAGAAGAAAAATCACAGGTTACAGGGACAGGGTGTCAGGGAGGAGAGTGGAAAAAATGTCAGGGGCAGGCAGAGTACCAAGGGCCAAAGGGCAGAGGGTTGGGCTGTTCAAGGGGTGAGAAGCAGGTGTTCTGGGTTCTGGGGCTTACCCAGGCCCCTGGCAGTGCCCACATCCTTCTTGGAAAGAGCTGTGTATGGTGGTGCGTGCATGGGAAGGAGTAGATCAAAAAGACAGGACCCTGAGGTTCTAGGGCCACAGGCACCCCAGGCTGGGGCTGCACAGGTGTTGGACAGGGTCTGTTTCTCACCTGGAGTGAGGCTTCCTTCCTGGATGATTCCGGGGAGAGCCATGGTGAGGTCAGCAGGGCTGGGATGCTCGTGCAGGATCTCAGCGCTGGGCTGGGCAGGTGCTCCGGGCTCGCTGACACTGGGTGAGCAGGGTGGGCGGCTCGATGGGGGGTGTTGGCAGGTGGGCGGCAGCAGCAGTGCCCTGACGGAGCTCCTTCCTGCTGGGTTGGCTGCGGCTTCGAGAGGAATCGTTGTGATTCTGCCCCACCCTCCGTTGGAAGTGACAACTGGGATTGGTGAAGGATCACACATTAGTACCTCGGAATTATTTGGAGAAGGGGATATCTTTATACTTGACATTCAATAGGACAAGGGCGTGGAGTCTTTCACTCTCTCACAGGTGCGCAGAACTGAGTCATCATCATCATCGACCATTTGTGGTCCCTTTAGATTTTCTTTCTTCAATTTGAACATTTAGTGCTATAACACCTGCTTCTAACCTCTGATCTCATACCAAAGTGGTTTCACACATGAAGTTGAGATTGACTTTGTACCCAGGGATTTATTTTCTTTAGTTTTGGCTTCAGAATTTAGACAATTACGTACAATGCTATAATGTTAAATGTCATCCTTGTTTTAAGAAATAAATATCTCACACCTCCCTGGAGCAAATAAGAGACAATATAAATTCCTTCGCACAGTGTTTTAGGACCTCTATATTCTGGTTTCTGCTCATTTCTGCAGACTCAGTTTCCATGTCTTCTCACCTTGCACCCTGTGATCTGGCCACACCAAACTTCTCTCCCATCCCCAATACCCCAGGCCCTGGGCTTTCTGCATGCCATTCCCCTGCAAGGCCAGGGTCGGGTTTCTTTTATGATTCTACTCTATTTATTTCAGAAGTAAAGTTGTCTCAACCAGTGAACAAAAAGAGGAAAGTAAGGCCAGATTTTGGAGAGGGTCCCAGAGCAAAATCGCAGAATTGGATCCAGAAAGATGCTTGAGCTCAGCCAGGCCAGGGCTGTGGGGTGGGTTGGAGGTACATATCAGTGTGTGGGTCCCTCTGACTCTTAGATTTACTTAGCCTGGCCTTTGAGCACATATTTCTCCCAGCACTGCCCTGATCCTGCCAAGAGCTCAGGCCCACGTGCAGCTGTGCCTGCCTGGGGGAGGACTCTTCTCTTTTGCTGCTCCTTTAGCTCAAGGAATCATTTCTCCCTTTGAGGAGGAGCCTCTTAATGGGAAAATATCAAAGACCAGATGAAGAGCCGTCAACAGTGGTGACTCCACTAATAAGAATGTCACAATTCAGTGTGATCTCCTGGTCCTTCCCTTGTTGTTCTCAGATAAATGAACCACGTACTTTGACTCAACTAAGTGATTTTACTGCCTGCTCCTCTTACTCTTGCTACTTTCTTCCCAGCAATGTCACTGCTCTTTTTATACTCCTTTACTTATTCAGCTCTTTCTCTTTCCTCAAGGAACTTCATTCTCTACTTCTTTCTCATACTCTCTCTTTCTATCTCTGTGTCCACAGTTCCCCTTCCTTCCTCTTTAGCTACGTTTCTTCCCTCCTCTAGCTTTACAATCTGTCCTCCAGCTGTCCTAGTTTAAAATAGTGGCCATAATCTTGGAACCTGGTATTAGGAGACCCAAGCAGGACTCTTGGCTCTGCACTTAACAGACAAGTAACTTTGGGAAAGTTCTTCTGAGCCTTAATTTCCTTATGTGTCGTATGGGGATAATAATGACTTCATAGGATTGTTCTAAAGATGACATAAGATAATCATATAAAGTGCCTGGGATAATGCCTGGCACATAGTAAGCCCTCAGAAAACAAACAAAACCCAAACCAAACCAAAACAAAACAAACCAACAAGGACCTACTGTGTAGCACAGGGAACTATACTCAATATCTTACAACAATCTATAATGGAAAAGAATCTGAAAAAGAATATATATCTATATATATATATATCTGAGTCACTTTGCTGTACACCTGAGGCTAACACAACATTGTATATCAACCATACTTCAAAAAAAAAGATACTTATTATTATCCATCCCCATCCATTTCTCTTCCTCTCTAGCTCTCCTTGTCCTTCTGCCAGACTTGGTCCCTGTCACTTTATGCATTCCCTTCCCTAGAGACTGTCCAGTATGCTAAATTGTACAATTTCCCCCCAGCTCATAGAACAGGTAAGACAGAAATGTTTGTGTCCTCTAGAAATTCATCTTAAAGAACCAGGGCCAGGGGCTGCTTTTCCTGTCCCACTCGTGAGAGAGAACGGTCCATCTCTTCCCAAAGAGAAAGTGGGCAGTTCAAGTGCACGTTCCACAAGGCAGAAAACCAGCCCAAACTTTTAGCGTAGCAACTTCTATCATGTTTCTATAGCCCCAAAGTTATTCCAGAAGCCTCATACCCCTTTTGAAGCTCTTGAGGGTCGTCATCAAGTTGGGGTATTCACTCAGGTTTATTTGGCTGAACAACGTCTCCAGAAATGACAGACTAAACGTATTCTCCAGTTGAGTGAGGATGTTGTACACGACCCTGGATAAAGGGACCATATTTCTACAGGCTTCCAGAGATTCCTTTAAAAGCGAAGTAAAGGATTATTATAAATGGTTATAACATGGAATGGAGATTTAGTACACACTTGTGGTTTTCTAAGCTGTAAGAAAGCGATTCTGCTCTCTTAAGAAGGAATTTAGTGCAAAATGTCAATAGTAAAATTCTCTGACATAGAGAAATCACAGTTCCACAGGTTTACTTTTGGAGCTTCATATATATATGGATGGTCACAGGAATTCAGCATTCTTGAAAATAAGGCTCTTGTGAACCTTATTTTAGGTATATTTGAGGGAAGAGAGAAATGTTAAGGAAGGAAAGTGGAGTCAAAGGCTGCTACTGTGTAATTCTCCAAGGCTTTGGGCAGGACTCTTCAGCAATGGACCTAAGAGTTGGTCACAGGTGGCAATTCTGTGGATTGCTTGTTAGCCTCTGCTCTCTCTTTCCTTCTCTCTTGGACTTGAAATGGCCTAAATGGGAAATCAGAGAAGTCCTCCTGATGAGAGGTTGGCCAAAAGGAGAAACATGGCAGGAGAGAATCAACTACAAAATACTTACTGAGAAATGACTAGGCTCCGTGAGCTCATCCTAGGGTACCTAGCAACAGATAAGACCAGCATGGTGCTACCCATGTTGGGGGAGAGGCACTGTCAGGTGGAGAAGATGGGCATTAAATAATAAACACAAATTTAAAAAATACTCAATTCCTATTGATAGCAGTGTTATGAAGGGAAAGCATGGATTGTTATGGGGAAGAATAATGAGGGGGTCTTAATTAGATGAGTGGGCCAAGGACCCTCTCTGAGGAGTGACATCTGAGTTATGATATGAAAAAGGGTTGGATCCAAACAGGCCAAGACTGGGGGAAGATTGTTCTACCAGTGCTAGCACTTTTCTGGGCTTGGGGCTCAGGAAACGCTTTAAACAACCAAAATTATATGAAAAGAGTGCCATTTTTGTCCACATAGCCATATCTCCCACTGCCTGTCTTGCTTCCCATCAGAATGGACTGTGGGTCACAAGCTCTTAAGCGTTGAGATGGTACCCTTAGTGGGTTGAATGGTGCCTCCTCATATCCAAAGATATGTCCGCTTGAAACCTGTGAAAGTGACCTTATTTGGAAAAAGGGTCTTTGCAGATGTAATTAAGGATCTTGAGATGAGACCATTCTGGATTACGGTGGGCCCTAAATCACAGTGACGAGTGTCCTTGTAAGGGAAGAGAAAGGGAGAAGACACAGAGAGGAGAAGGCAGTGTAGAGATGGAAACAGCGAGTTAAGTGACGTTTCTGTGAGCCAGGTTTACCACGGATTGCTGGTACCACCAGAACACAGGAGAAAGTCTCGAGAAGGAATCAACCCAGTCAACACCTTGAGTTTGGACTTCTAGCCTCCAGAACTGTGAGAGAACACATTTCCTTGTTTTAAGCCATCTGGTGTGAGGTCACCTACCCTGGACACCTTCTTTCCCTGGTAATGACCATTTTTGTCTGGAACTTCCAAATTCTAAAAGCCCCGGGGTCTTGTGGTTTGAGACCTCAATGATCCGGCATTCTTGGTGGGGGCTGGGTTGCCATGGCAAAGCGGTCAATGTGACTTACCTGGTACAGTCTCTCGGTGATGAAGAAGTTGTCTCGGAGACCTTCGAAGAAGGGAAATGGCTTGTTTATGGCATAAGCAATCTCCAGCTTCTGATGTATAAAGTGCTGTAGAAGAACCTCCTTCAAGGTCCTGGTCATGGTGAATCTCCTACGGAAGAGGCACAAGAGGAAAAGAGAAGCAAAGACTGAGGAGTTAGGGGAGCCGCTCTCCGTGTTGTACAGCATCTCGAGACAGGCATCCTGGTCCCAACGGCATCCCTTAGCTGTCTGAAAAGCCACATCTGCCAAAAAGACTCATGGGTATAGGAAGCAGTGACAATGCCCAGCAACAATAGAAGCTGAAAGTGACCCACAATGTGACATTGAAATCCCAAAGGGGTTGCTGGTACTAAATAGAGCTACTATGTACCGTGAGCTTCCTGCATGCCAGACTGTGTACTAAGGGTTTCACATGCAGTAACTTATTTGATCTTCACAAAACCCTTTCAGTCTGGATTGCACCTATTTATATTGTCAAGGACGCTGAGACAGAGAGAGGTTTAATAACTCGCCCTAAGTTGCAAAACTTGGAAGTGGTAGAGAGGGACGAATTCCAATTTTCTGGCTCCAGGTGTGTAGTCTTAAATACTATGGTGTGTGGCTACACTGAGCTGAGTTAACCAAGATTGCCGGGACTCAGTTTAAGTATACACTAGCAATGCTCACACAAAAGGGAAAGCTCAAAGACGAGTAGGAAGATGGAAACCTGGTAATATTTAGAAACTTTATTAAACCACCTACAATCTCTGACACGCAAACAGGCCTGACATAAATAAGAACACGAAGGATGTGAAAGGCATGATTAGCAAAGGTGACTTCACTGATTTATTTTATGTGTCAATTTCACATCTCAGAACAGACATGTCTTTTCCCGTGCCCATGCGACATTACAATATTTGACCATTGGTAGGCCATGAGAAAATATTGGTAAGTTATAACAGGAAGAAAATGTACCTATGATATTCTTGACAAATTGTCAAGAAAAGGGAGTCACTGACAAAAACTTCGATCACCTAGAGATTTCTTTAAAAACAAAACAAACATGGATTCCATTTTTCCAACTTCACCTTGTGTCAAAGAAAAAGTTGAACTGTTAATTAATGACTATTTCTAGGGATTTAATCCCAGTGGCAGATTGAGCGACCCTGTCTCTTTCTCCTCATTCCCAAATAGTTAAGGTTAACAGGAAAAAATATACATTGTATAAAACAATCATTCCACAACAGTACTAGAAAACAAGAGACGATGCCACAGGGGATCTAGAATTGTGATGAAATCCTAGAAGATAGAGAACAGATGGGAAAGAAATCTACCGTTCACCATCTGCATAGGGGAAGGATATTGCAAAGATCAGCACAGAGCCAGAAAACACCAGAATGATCACATGCTAAGAAGAGGAAGGGGCCCTGGATGACTATACTACAGCATTCAGAATAGAACATCCTCCATAACCCTCATTCTTCATCTGTTATGATTGCCAAGGATGAACATGAAGCACAGAGAGGTTAGGCAACTAGCCCAAGGTATTTGGTGGCAAGGCAGAGCTCACCTGACCAAAGTCCCATTTCTCACTAGTGCATTTTACCGTGTCTCATATATGAGCATTCAGGTTTGTATTATGTAAAGGGGTCTGAAAAATGAATAGGCAAAGACAAACATTCAGTGCAAAAGACATAAACAGGCAACTGAGTCAAATGCACAATTAATATGTAAAAAACATGGTAACTCACTAGTAGTCGGAACAGTGCAAACAAAAATAATTTAATAACGTTTGCCTATCAAATTAGTCAGGATAAAAATAATAGCAATAATCATAGACAGTCCTGGTGAAGATGTAAATAGGTCCAAACTTTCTGGAGGTTAACTTAGTAATCGGTACCAAATACCCTAAAATATGTATTCCCTTGAGTTCTAAATTCCACTTCTGGGAATTTATTTCAAGAAAATTATCATGAATGTGCTTAAAGAAAAGATATTAAAAAGTTAATACACTCTAGAGGAAATTAAATGTACTCTCCTTATTTTCTCTGTTCCACTAGCTTCCCAACTACCTCTAGTCACTTGTACAATGAATAACGGATGAGTTGCCCTTTGGGGGCAGAGTGCAGGATCACTCTGCATGGACAAGGAAGGTACAGAGCAAATCTCAAGTTCCATCCACAATAACAGGCTAGAGTTTAGGGAAAAAAGAACCGAACTGTGTGTTTGCTCCCCCGCTTCATCCGTCTTCTTTTTAAGTCTCCTATTAAATCCCATATCCCCTCTCTACCTCTTTGGAAACCATTATTTTACAAAGAAAGAGCCTCACAGTTTAAACTGTTGAGTTTCACCCTGCAGCTGCTGCCAGGGTCTTAACTGTAAAAGCCAGTCACCAAAAGTGAATAAAGCAGCCGAGACGAAAACCCACCTGGACGCTGAGATTGCTCCCTGTTCCTGCCCCCTGCTGGGTCCAGGGGCTGGCCGGGGATGGCTCCTGGGAGACTGAGAGAAGCGCAGGGAGATACCAGTGGACGAAACAGGAAGTCTGTGCTTTTCCACACACGGTGAGGGCCGGGCTTCCGACGAAAGGAAAGTGAAAGTAATTGGGCGGAGCGAGCAGAGCTAAAGACAAGGCCGCCCGCAGTGCCGGCAGCCTCCCTCCACCTCCGGAAACTCGTGAGATTCCCAGGGCATTTGGGGGTCGGGGGCGGGGGTTGCTGCCTATCGGGCCCATCCTGGGGAGGTGGGTACAAAGGGGAGGAGGCATAGGGTCCAGCCCCAGGGTCCCCGGGAACTGGGAATCCACCATCTATTGGCCTCCTTACCCACTTTTATTTCCCCAGGACGCGTCCTCCTTCTATACTTTTTGGGGTGATGAAAATGAACCTAAACTGAATTGTGGTGATGGTGATTGTTACACAACTGAATAAATTTACTAGAAATCATCAAACTTAAAAAAACAAACAAAAAGACAAAGGGGAGGTTTGGTGACTCAGAAATGCCTGTACTTTGTCAGGATAAAATGATTACCAAAGAAAACTGAAATCAAAGGAAACCTGAATATAAACTGATATCATGCAGTGGTAGGCAGCAGAACTCCAGGCAGGAAGGTGTGTCGGAGCCAGGCTGGCAGTTGGGAGCTGGAAGTGTGTGGAAACTGGATCTAGGGCAGAACCAGGGCCAGGAGAAGACCCTAGGGCAGCCACTCCAGGGAAGCAGGGCATGCCCCCTCTATACATCCGATTAAAGATTTCTAATGTGTGTTGGCATGTAGGGTCTGTGAGAAACCCTTTAATGTAGAAATCTGTTTAACTTTATTTAAATCAATGACTCTCAAATGTATTCGATCCATGGGTTCCCCCTCCAGGACACCTGTAAGGTATCCTATCCCTCAGAAAAAAAGATGGGAAACAACAGTTCTAGGGTCCAAGAATCCTTGAAACTAAGGCTAACCTACATCGGGCAAGAGCTCAATTTTATTGAAGTATAACATGCGTTCAACTTAAGTGTGCATGTTGATGAATTTTAACAAACGTATTGGGTTGTCCAAAGTGTTCATTCAGGTTTTTTCATAAAATCTTAAGGAAAAAGCCAAACGAAGTTTTCGGCTAACCTGATAATTACAACCACAATTAAGATATAGACCATTTCCATCACCCCAGAAAGTTCCCTTGTGCCCTTTGCAGGTAGCTTCCTCCCCAAGCCAGCGTCGGGCACTCACTGATCTATGATGTCTATGACTGTCGCTCTTCTATGACTACAGATTTGTTTTGCCTGTATTCAAGTTTTACATAAATGAAAACACACGGCATGCACTTTCTGATGTATGGCTTCTTTTGCTCATCATAATGTCTGATCACCAGGATGTCACCGACATAACCGATCCATGTGATGTTCTTTGAGAGGTCCAGGTGATACAGATCTCTTGGGACTAGGGTACCACAAAGGGTGGGCGAGTTCATATAACCGCAAGACAAAACTGTAAATGAATAATCTTATCTGTCAAGCGAGAAGGAAAATGGTTTCTGATCCTCCTTTTTAATCAGAATGGAAAAGAACACATTTGTCAAATCGATGGCCACATACCATGACCTGGGCTGAGGACCTTTCTGCCTGGACTGCCTATTTTCTGATCTCAGTCCTCCAGCCTTCTTATAAATTCTTTGAGCTACCCAATATACTTCTAAGAAATTGATTTTCTGTCTGAGTTAGTCTGAGTCAGTTTTGGTTACGTGTACCTCCAAATCCCAACTGATTAAAAAGTTGGTAGCAGAGAGTGAATTGTGGGCAACAGATCTTCACAGAAATGTGATCCATCTGGGATGGGTTATCTGACCTGGTAGTGAGCATCCCACTAGCACTCAAAGATGGGAGTTTGGTAGACTATGGCGAGTTAATAGCAAATTAACTCATAGCACTGGACTGTGATCAGGACTCTGCAATTCACACCTATATTCCAAGTGTCAGATCTCAGCACACTTAACGAAGTGGAAAGAAATTTTTCAGGTGGAAAGAAAGCACTGACTCGCCTTCAGAGATTATCACCTACTTGACCTAAATCTGGGTGGGAGAACAGAGCAAGGAGGCAGGTCAGAATCTTCTCATCCCTCAGGTCTTCCGGAACAAAAAGGAGACAACTCCCCCCCTCCATTAGGAGCCAGGGATCAACTGATGGTTCATCAGTGGGCTTGGTCCAGGCATCCCTGATCTTATCCCAGAGAGAATGATTCTCTAGTGAACACAGAGAAAAAAAGACAGTGGAAAACAGAAGCTACAGTTCCTATCGTTATCTGGGCTAATGCAGGATATTGCCAAGTAAGATTTTCTTGTAAATTTGACAGGAATACCCTGTAAGTCCTAGTCTTACCACCATCAGCTGAGGAACACCAAAGGCCTTGTGCTCATAAGCAAAGAAGCTGGCATATTTATGTCAGCTGGTCTAGTCTGTGTCAGGCCTTGTCGGGGACATTGTGCCCAACGGAGGCCCAAAGCTGGGAACAGTGGTGTCCAACGGAGACATAGCTTACTAGCCTCTTTGCCACCAAAGTGAGGGAGAGAGAGAGGCAGGCAGTCCCACATGTGTGTAGCAGCTGGTAGGCACACGAACACTGCCCACTGGCCTCATCATGTGCTGGAATTTGGAATCTGTCCCAGCCAGATGTGTGTTCACTTTTTGGGAGGAAAGAGAACAGACACGGGCAGAAGGGTAGAAATCTTTTGTCCCCTCCACTTGGCAAACATATTTATGCAAATTTTCCCGCGCATCTATAATGAGCCAGAAGAAGACAGATTCAGTGGAACATACTTCCGAAACATACTACTTTGAGGCTTCCCAGCTCTCACCTACTTTGGCCCACGGCCCTGACCAAGACCTTGGTTTCTACAGATACCTTGACTCCCGTTCATCTCTGATTTGACCCATTGTCCTGCCTGGATTTCTAGTCTTCTGGTTTTGTTTATTTATTTTATTTGTGCTTTGCTCCTATTTCTTTATCTTTCAACTTGATGCTGATGTAGTGTGTTTTTCTCAGTTGCTTCAAATCCTTTACAAAATGAGGGTTGGGTGTAAGTGAAAAAGTTATGTACAAACATAAATGTAACACACTTGTTAGCTAGCATCATCACATGGTTCTTTAAGGTGTAGGTAGTCTCAGTTCCAAACTTTTCCCCATCTAATGAGAAGCCCGTCACTTTCTTTGAGATTTCTGTGACTCTTTGGAGCTCGGTTTTTCCCAAGCACTCCTGGCTACATTTGTAAAATGCCCACATATTCAAGAAAACTTAGACTCGCACATCAGGCTTCTCTGCCCAAACTTAGCACTTCCTTCTGGTTGTAGGAATTGGGAGGGTTCTTTCTGGCCTCTGGTTGCTTTCCAGAAATTTGAAGAATATTTTCCCCAGCATTTCGGCTCTCTCCAGTCCTGTGTCTGAACACTGGGTCTAACTCGTCCAGTCCAGGCTCACTACTGTGCTTGGCCAGCCCATGGGCCTAAGAGAAGATCTGAAATGTCTGCCTTTTTCTTTTTTCGTCTCACAGTCACCTTGGCAAGACGCAGGAGCAAACGTGGCATTTTCTTCCTCCCCGTCGCCACTATGCCATGTCACCTCAAAGCAAATTTGATCTGTTTGAGTTCAAGAGACTTTCCTGCCCCCTTTCCTTTGCGGGAACAAGTGGTCCCCTCTCTTCCGTGGATGCCAGGAAATGGCCCTGCTCCTCCCCCCACCCCACCCCCCGGGGCTGAGAGTGGGCGGAGAGAAGACCAGCGTGTTGGTGCAGGCACATCACACAGTTCAGCTATTTCACTTTCCTTTTACCCTTTAGGAGCCGCACCCGAAGGATCCATCAATGGGCAAACCTTCTTGTCAGAGCTCCTGGAAAGGACAGAGGCAGTGAAAATCTAATCAAGAGTGATCTTAGGCCAGCTCTGTGGCCTAAGGAGAAGATGGCAAGTACAGGTACCCCCATCAGCGGCAGGTTAGTCCTGGCCTCCTGTGTCCAGCATCTCTCCTAAGGCTGGCATCTACACTCATTATTTCTGTCTTCCCAGCCTCATTCTATAGATATAAACAGAATGGATGACAAATCAATAAACAGTGAGGAAGTAAGATTTCAAAAATTGCAGTGGATTAGCCAGCCGTTGCAGTGGAAACTTAAGGACACCCTGACTCACATCACCTTCTTTTCTTGTAACTGCCATGCAGCTGGGTGGGCACTGCTGGAATTCCCTGGTCCCTCTGGGGCTTGCTACAAGGCTGGATGATTCCTTGTGGCCTCTGAGCCCTCTCATTTCCCCCATAACCTCCTTGATCCCTACCTCCAAAGACAGGTCTGTAGGTAAGAGTCTTTTCAGAAAAATTTACATCCAAATCGAACTCCCAACTGTTGTAAAACCTTTTTCTAGTTTCTGGGTAGTGGGGGGACCAGTTTTGTCAGAGCCCATCTGTGTGGCCCTGAGTCTGAGAGTCAACTCAGGACCTCTGAACACCCAATAGGAGGAACTGAAAGTAGATGGGGCTCAACATGCATGAATGCAAACAGGCAGGGAGGGAGAAGGTGCTTTTTTCTATTCTGGGATGTATTACACATCTGGTTAGAGAAGGAGGGAAATTTGACTTTTAAAAAGAGAAGATGTTATTGTCAATCATCAATCATTACTGTTGGTAACAATTAAAACAATATTAAAATGTGTGAAAACTCCTCTAAGCTGGGGCTATTTCTGGTGCTGGCTGGGCCCCAAGAAGGCAGTGGCATTGCTACTGGCAGCGGTGCAGCCTTGCAGGTCCTTAGCGCCCAGCACCCTTTCTGTTGGAGGCTGACAGTGCATCCCGCCTCTGCTACCCACCTGTACCTGAGAGATGGGAAGATGAGCCAGTGGAGCTCAAAGTCCAGCCAACCTTTGGCCTCCAGGCAGGAAAAGAAAGGCACTGAGAGGTGAGGGTGGGGTGATGCTGACCTCATAGAATGACTTAGGAGGTGTTACTTCTGCTTATATTTTCTGGAAGAGATTATAGTTGAAATGGTTTGGTAGAATTCACTTGTGATACCATCTGGGCCTGGTACTTTCGTTTTTGGAGAGCTGTTAAGTTTTGATTCAATTCCTTTAATAGATATAGGCCTATTCAGATCATCTATCTCTCTGATCTATCTCTCTGTGTGAGTTTCGGCAGTTTGTTTCTTTTAAGGAATTTTATCAAATTTTATCTTTTATCAAATTTGTAGGGATAGAGTAGTCCATAGTATTATTTCTTTATTATTTTTTAATGTTCGTGGGACTAATAGTGATTGAATATTCTTGGGACCAATAGGGACTCAATTGGCGATTTCTGTCTTCTCTTTGTTTCTTTGTTAGCCTGGCTAGAAGTTTATCAATTTTATTGATTAAAAAAAATCAGCTTTGGGTTTCATTAATTTTTTTCCTAATGTTTTCCTGTTTTCAATTTTATTGATTATTACTCTAATTTTTATTATTTCCTTTCTTCTGCTTGAATTAGGCTTAAACTTCTCCTTCTTCTCTAGTTTCTTCAGAGGGAAGCTTAAATTATTGATTTAGATCTTTCTTCTGGTACATACATTTGAATGCTGCACGTTTCTCTCTAAGCACTTTTGTGCTGCATTCCATAAATTTTGTTAAGCTGTGTTTTCATTTTAATTTAGTCCAAGTTATTTTTAGATTTCTCTTGAGACTTCTTCTCAAGTATGCTTGAGAAGAAGTATGCTGTTTAGTCTCTAAGTATTTTGGAATTTTCCAACTCTATTTGTTATTTCTACTTTAATTCCATTGTGGTCTGAGAACATAGTTTTTCTGATTTCTTTTCTTTTTAATTTGTTAAGATGAGTTTTACAGCTGAGAATGTGGTATATTTTGGTAAATATTCCACATGAACTTGAGTGGTGTGTATATTTTGTCATTGTTGAATAGAATAATCTATAAGTGTCAGTTAAATCAGATTAATTGATGGTGCTGTTCAGGTCACTGTGTTCTTACTGACTTTCTGCCTGCTTGTTCTACCAATTACTAAAAAAGGCGTATTGAATTCTCCAACAACAAGAATGGATTTGTCTGTTTCGTCTTGTAGTTCTATCAATTCTTATCTCATGTACTTTGATGCTATTTCGTTAGTTGCCTACACTTTGAGGATTGCTGAATCTTCTTGGAGAAATTGACCCTTTATTTTTATACAATGCCCCTCTTTGTCTCTGACAATTTTCCTTGCTCTGAAGTCTTTCTCTGAAATTAATATAGCTACCACAACTTTCTTTTGATGAACGTTGTCATGGCATATCTTCAGCCCTTCACTTTTAACCTATCTGTGTTTTATATTTACAGTGGCTTTCTTAAAGACAACATATAGTTGGGTGTTATTTTTTTTCACTCTGTCAATTTCTGTCTTTTAATTGGTGTATTTAGACCATTCACATTTAAAGTGATTATTCATATGGTGAATTAAAATCTACCATATTTGTAACTGTTTTTTGTATTTTATAACTGTTTGTAACTGTTTTTTTATTTGTAACTGTTTTTTATTCATTGTACTTGCTTCTATTTTTTCTTCCTTTCTTCTCCTGCCTTTTGGTTTTAATTGAGCATTTTGTGACTCCATTTTCTCATCTCTCTTAGTATATTGATTATACTTCTTTTAAAGCATTTTATTGGTTTCCCCAGAGCTGGCAATATATATTTACAACTAGCCGTGTCCACTCTAAATTACAATATACTGCTTCGTGGTCAGTGCATGCATCTTACAACAAAATGTCACCAGTTCCTTCCTCCTGTCCTTTTTAACACTGCTGTCTATCATTTCACTTATCCATTTACTATCAATCACATAGTTGTTCTTATCACTTTGAACAAACAGCTATTTCTTAGATCAACTTAGAATAGGAAAAAATTTTTTAAATTATTTATTCCTATTCCTTTATTCCATTTATTCCTTCTCAGATGCTCTTCCTTTCTTCATGTAGATATGAGTTTCTGGCCCATATCATTTTTCTTCTGCCTGAAGAACTTCTTTTAACATTTCTTTCGTGGTAAATCTTCTGGCAATAAATTACCTCAGTTTTTGTTTGTCTGAGAAAACAGTGAACATGGTTAACCAGGTGCTGGCTCTGAATTCTTAATTTCAAAGGATATAAGAGTCCAGATTGGAGGGTTTTTTTTATTTTATCACTTCAAATTTTTATCTACATTTTCTCTTGCATGGTTTCTGATGAGAAATCTGATGTAATTGTTATCCTTGTTTCTCCAAGGGTAAGGCTCCCTGACCCCTCTCCCCCTCTCTTCCTTGGGGGAGACATTTTCTCTTTGACTTTGGTTTTCTTCAGTTTGAATAGGAAATGACTCATAGATACTTGGTATTTATCTAGTTTGGTGTTTGCTGAGGTTTTTCAATCTGTAGTTTGTTGTCTGTTATTAATTTTGGAAAATTTTTGGCCATTACTACTTCCAATATTTCCTCTGTTCTCTTTTCTCTTTCTTCTCCTTCTGGTATTCCACTTATGTATATCTGTTCTTTTTGGTGTTCTTGGATATTGTGTTCTGTTGTGTTTTTTTCTCCTTATACTTTTTCTCTTCGTATTTTAAGTAATTTCTATTGACATATCTTCAACTCATTGATTCTTCCTTCAGCCATGTCTAATCTACTGATAAGCCCATCAAAGGCATTCTCCATTTCTGTTGTAGTGTTTTTGATTTCTAGCATTTCCCTTTTCATTATTTCTTTGAGTTTCCATCTTTTTCCTTACTTAGCCGTATGTTCTTGCATGTTCTGCTTTTGCCATTAGAGCCCTTAACATATTAATTAATCATAGTTATTCTAAATTCCTGTCTGATAATTTGAAAACCTGTCATATCTGAGTCTGGTTTTGATGACTGCTTTGTCTCTCAGACTGTTTTTTGTCTTTTGGTATGCCTTGTAATTTTTTTGAAAGCCAGATGTGATGTATCAGATAATAGAAACTGAGGCAAATGAATGTTTACTGTGAAGTTTTATGTTAACCTGGCTAGGAGATGGGCCATGTTTAATGTTTTTTCTGGCTTTAGGTGACAGAGGCTTCAAATTCCTCTAGTGTTCTCATTTTGTGTCCCCTATTTTCTTTGGATTTCCCTAAGAGCTCATTAAATAGAGCCTTGCAGCTCTTTCAGCTGTAATCCTCAATTATTATACTGGAGCCCTATTGATGTAGTGGTAGGGTACTAGGGAGAGAAAGCATGCTTTAATCTTATGATTAAATCTCAATCTTGTAGTGGAACTGTGTTCCTGGACTGTAAATTTTAGAATGATTTCTTAGCTATTTCCCCTTCCCTCACCCCATTAAATGAGACAGAGCCTAGAAGGAGCTGGATTTTGGTAACTGACCTTCCCCTAGTTCAGATAAGGCTTGGGCAAAGTGCTTTCCTCTAGAGAGTAGACCGTTGTTATGGAGAATGCTCTGGGCTGTTTAAAAAAGTTTCCTTTTCCCCTCTCCCTCTGCCAGAGCAGAGGATTTTTCTTGGCTCTTCACCATGAGTACCTGGTGGGGTTCCTGGAAGTAAAACCCACAAAAGATTGGGGGCTCTCCTAAGCCAGTGGTCCCTAGGAGTTTCTCATTCCCATGTAAGTCTACACTCAGCCTCCAGCAAGTCATCAAACTTACCATTTAAGGGTTCCTTTGGTCTATGGCTCTAGTGGCTTCCATTCCAGGTAGCTGATCTCATCTGTGATTCTCCGGACTTGTCTATCAATCCAGTTTTTAGGGTGACAGTTTGACTTATGGCCTCCATTTTCCTGTACATGCCTGAAATTCATTGATTTTCAGTTTTTTCAGCTTTTTTATTTTTGTAAGGATAGGAGTGATGACTTCCAAGGTCTTTGCAATGTTAGAGCTGAAGCCAAAAATGAACTTTTTAAACCACTGCAAGTTAGATTTGTTTCTTAAAACAAAATTTTTGTTGTAAAATTTTGATTTATAGTAATATCGTCTTATAGCTAGAACATGTACCTATTCAATTTTTCCTTATTATTTAGATCAATTCAGGGTATGTTCTTGTGTTTAAGACCGAGTTATTAATACATATTTTTGCAATTTTTAAAACTTATATCCCATATATCTTTTTAAATATACTTGAGGAGTTAAAAATTGAAAGTGAAATTTTGTAACGACCATGAAAGATTTGTCTATTAGCAGTCTTAAATGTTGTTATTAAAATACATATATTGTGAATTTTGCTTTCTATCTTGTTTGCCTCTGTCTAACGTCACTTGCCCATTTTTTGACTTTTAACATTTTTAATGTCACTTTGTTTTTTGTGTGTCTTTGGTAGTTAGACTCTATTTGTACTTTATTTCATTCATACTCTAAGATAGTAATTTAATCTGTTTTTTTTTTTTTGCGGTACGCGGGCCTCCCACTGTTGTGGCCTCTCCCGTTGCGGAGCACAGGCTCCGGACGTGCAGGCTCAGCGGCCGTGGCTCATGGGCCCAGCCGCTCTGCGGCACGTGGGATCCTCCCGGACCGAGGCACGAACCCGCGCCCCCTGCATCGGCAGGCGGACACCCAACCACTGCACCACCAGGGAAGCGTTAATCTGTTTTAAATGACATATATCTTTTGCTTATAAATTTTGGGGGCACTTTTAATATCTAATGTCTCTTTGTTTTCTCTGTTTAAGAAAAACAGTATGTTTTCTTTACTTTTATTCTTTTGTAAGATTTATAGTCTCATTTTGACTCTATTTGTTACCCTTATGATTTCTAATTAATTCTCAAATATATATTGGGTTGGCCAAAAATTTCATTTGGGTTTTTCCATGAGATGTTATAGAAAAACCCGAATGAACTTTTTGGCCAACCCAATATTTCTCTGATTGATAGCATCAAATGTGAAACCATGCCATTTGAGTTTAGCATCTTTGAAATAAATCATTTAACTCAGTTTTTTAACTTGCCCAGATTGTTAAGATTTTTAATATACTCTGAAGTTTTAGATTAAGATTACTATACTTTTACTACTGCATACAGTATATATCCTCTTTCTAGAACAAGGCTTCTCAAATTTTTGATTATAGGACCCCTCTACATTTTTGAATATTATTGAGAATCCAAAGAGCTAGTTTTTGTTAATGTAGGTTATACCTATTACTATCTACCATATTAGAAAGTTGAACTTTGAACACTTAAATATATTTATTTAATCATTTTAAAATAATACTAATAATGAACTCACTACCTGCTAACATAAATGACCTATTTTATGAAAAATAACTGTCTTCTAAAATAAACTAAATTAGTGAGATTAGCCACCCTTCATATTTTTGCAAATCTCTTTAATAGCTAGTTCTGTAGAAGACAGCTGGTTTCTCCTATCTGCTTCTGCATTCAATCTACTGTGATACCACAGGCCGTGTATTCTCTGGAAAAATCCACTATACATTTGTAAGAGTATGAGAGAGAAAAAGGGTAAATAACATCTTAGTATTATATGAAAACAGTTTTGACTTTGAGGACACCTGAAAGGGTCTTGCACAAAATCCCAGGGTCCCCAGACCATACTTTGAGAATCACTGTTCTAAAATAATTTTTGAGATGTACTTTTTTTTCTCAAATGAAATTTACAATTTTTAGATGTCAATATTTTTTTCATAGACCTTTATTGGAGTGTAATTGCTTTACAATACTGTGTTAGCTTCTGTTGTACAACAAAGTGAATCAGCCATATGCATACACATATCCCCATATCCCCTCCCTCTTGAGCCTCCCTTCCACCCTCCCTATCCCACCCCTCTAGGTCATCGCAAAGCACCGAGCTGATCTCCCTGCTATGCTGCTGCTTCCCACTAGCACTCTATTTTACATTCAGTAGTGTTTATATGTCGATGCTACTGTCACTTCCCCCCAGCTTCCCCCTCCGCCCCCACCCCCCGTGTCCTCAAGTCCATTCTCTATGTCTAAGACGTCAGTATGTTAACTGGGTTTAGTGGTGCCTTCCACTTCTTTCATTGATATAACAGAACTTTGCTGGTATTGATTTCCTGATTCTCTTATTATAGGGTATCAGCAAATAATTTGTTCCAGACAGTGTGTCAGTAAGAATGGGGTAGATTATTCTATTGGAACAAACATTTCTAAAATCTCAGTGGGTCACCGGCTGCTTAAGGGAACCCTCATCTTGGACTATCTCTAGCTGATGAACAGCCGCCATCTGAAATGACAGCCACTGTAGCAGAGAAACAGTGGGCATGGCTCACAGGTGCTGGCTCCAAATTCTTCTGCCAAAGCTACACCCATCAGCCCAAGGAGGCAGGAAGGTGCAACCCTACCTTTGTCCAGAAGTAAAGAAAATAGAGCATTGAAAACCGTGTGACCAACACAGAGGGTGCATGAGTAAAATGTTTTCTGAGCCTCTGCACAGCTATTTTGCCTTCACACATGAATGATTGAACAGGGGGTGTATTTGTTAGGCATTTCCTTTTACTTCTGAATCTACATACACACTTGAATGACTGCTTTAGACATTTAGATGTTTCAAATTTACTTTTCATTTTTCCTTTGGATTTTTTCTTTTTTTCCAGCTATGTGCCGGGGAAATTCCCTTGTCTTTATCTTATGACCATTTTAGTTAAACTTTTGTTTGTTTGTTTGTTTTGTTTTGTTTTTTTGTGGTACGCAGGCCTCTCACTGTTGTGGCCTCTCCCGTTGCGGAGCACAGGCTCCGGATGCTCAGGCTCAGCGGCCATGGCTCACGGGCCCAGCCGCTACGCGGCATGTGGGATCCTCCCGGACCAGGGCACGAACCCGTGTCCCCTGCATCGGCAGGCGGACTCTCAACCACTGCACCACCAGGGAAGCCCTGGTTAAACTTAAAAAAAAAAATTTTCAGCAATCACTTTAAATTTCCAGGCCCATTATCTTATTTTCCTGTTTTTTCTTCATGGCATCCTGGACATAATATCTTCTCCACTGTGTATGAAAATTGTTTTCTAGAAACTCTCTTCTGTTCCCCGTAGTATTTCTATTTGTTCTGGAGTCATTTTTGCTCTCTGCTCATCTTGGTTCTGCCCCTTTGTGCTGTTAGTTTCCACAGATATCTGTGGCCTGTTATTGTTTGTTCATTCTTAAGGGTGAGGCACTGATAAGCTAGCTTGGAACTGCATTTAATGAGATGGGCTTGAAAACCTGTAGCTTTGCTGGGTAAATCCCAAATGCCCAAAGGTGAAGACCTTTCTTCTGTGTCGTTTACATTTTTCTTAAGAGGAAACCTCTAGTTTCTTGCCTGGATGCAGGAGTTCTGTATGGTGGGGTCAGGAAAGAGTTGGGGAGCACATTGTTTTGTATTTTCTCCTTTCAAACAATCCCTCTCTTTTCATTCTTGCATCTTCTTCCCCACCTCCACTACCTCCCCAGGGGCCTGTAAGACACCCTGGGCCCCTCTGTGACCTCTAGGAGCATCCTCCACCAGCAGTAATGATGAATGCTCTGACCACTTTTTCTTTTTCAGACTTTGGTTTAAGTTTTTCATCCAATCCCCTTGTCTTTGTCATTGTGACTCTAATTTCTTTACTGTCATTTTAGAGCACTCTCCAGTGAGAGAGGGGGAAAGCACTTGTTTTCAATCAGCTATCTTTAAGCAAAAACTTTTTTTTTTTTTCACACATTACACTTCCCCCTCACCACATCCTCAAGTCCATTCTCTAGTAGGTCTGTGTCTTTATTCCTGTCTTACCCCTAGGTTCTTCATGACATTTTTTTTTCTTAGATTCCACATATATGTGTTAGCATACAGTATTTGTCTTTCTCTTTCTGACCCACTTCACTCTGCACGACAGACTCTAGGTCCATCCACCTCACTACAAATAACCCAACTTCGCTTCTTTTTATGGCTGAGTAATATTCCACCGTATACATTCACCACATCTTCCCCACCCATTCATCTGACGATGGACACCCGGGTTGCCCCCATCTCCTGGCCACTGTAAATAGAGCTGCAATGAACATTTTGGTACATGACTTTTTCCGAACTATGGCCTTCCCAGGGCACATGCCCAGTAGTGGGCAAAAACATTTTTTTAAGGAATTCAGTGAAGGAATGGATTTTATTCTATCCTGATGCATATTTGGAGAATGGGAAGTTCCAATGACCCTTTTATGGTGGGATAAAAAAATCCTGAGTCTTTACAACTTTTAGAAATACAGAGAAGTTTATTAAGACATTATCAGAAGGGGGAACAATTTATCAAGTAAGAATCAGAATTATAAAGCTTTTTGAGTCTCTAAATTACTTCTCACAGGTGTGGTTATGTTTGAAATCCAGAGGTCTTCTATTTCTTCATGTATATAACACTTCCACAGGCAGGTTTAGATATAGAGCAACCTGTCCTAGTTTTGAATATTCACACAAGTCTCTATATTAGACCAAAGAAAAAGACATATTCTCAATATTAATTGAAACTTTATCAGAGGAGTGTCTTTGACCTAATTTTATGATGTGGAATGCCATTCCTGCCCCTGCAGTTACAGATGGGAGAGGTCTAGCTCCTTTACACCTTCCTGAGATTTATTCTACTTGTTATTAACTAAGAAGACTTGCAGTTCAGTGGTAGGTTCTGTAGTATTGTCTCAGTTTGTTTTTTTATTTCTTTGTCTGTAACTTATTTTTTTGTAATATGTATTCATCAGGGTTCTTCAGAGAAACAGAACCAATAGGCTGTGTGTGTGTGTGTGTGTGTGTGTGTGTGTGTGTGCATATATAGAGAGAGAAAGAGATATTTATTGTAAGGAATTGGCTCACACATTAAGGGAGGCCAGCAGGTCCAAAGTCTGCTATGCACCAGCAGGCTAGAGACCCAGCAGAGTCTCTGAAAGCACTCAGCTGTAGAATTCCTTTCTACTCAGGGAGGCTGGTCTTTTTGTTTTATTCAGGCCTTCAGCTGATTGGATGAGACCCACCTACATTATGGAAGGCAAACTGCTTACTCAAAGTTCACCAATTTAAAATAAAATGTTAGTCTTATCCCCCAAACCCTCCATGTTGAGACATAAAATTAACCATCTGAGTATCATATAAATTCCTGTAAAGCTTTTACAATTTTAAAATTCAATGTTTTCCAAAGAGAGTTTGGGTGAAAGTCTTTTTACAGTAGTTTTGATTAGCACAGGGTAAACTCTTTCACTTCTATGTACAAACCTTCCTTAAGCCCAGTGTATTCTTCTATTGCACCCTTGATTATTCTCTAAGTAAATAAATTCCATCTATTCTGGTCCTTGCACAAGAACATCATTTTACACATGTTGGCCCTCCATTGAGTGCCTATCATCGAAAAGAATGCAAATAACAAATGTTGGCTAGGATGTGGAGAAACGGGAACCCTCCTGCACAGTTGATGGGAATGTAATTGGTGCAACCACAGTGGAAAACAGCATGGAGGTTTCTCAAGAAACTAAAAATAGAACTACCATATGACCTTGCAATTCTACTCTTGGGTATATATCTGAAAAAAACAAAAACACCAATTCAAAAAGATACATGCACCCCAATGTTCCTAGAAGTATTATTTACAATTGCCAATACAAGGAAGCAACCTAAGTGTCCATCAACAGATGAACAGATAAAGAAGATATAGTGTATATGTATACAATGGAATACTACTCAGCCATAAAAAATGAATGAAATTTTGCCAGTTGCCACAACACGGATGGACTTGGAGGGCGCTATACTAAGTGAAATAAGTCAGATAGAGAAAGACAAACACTGGATGATATCACTTATATGTGGAATGTAAAAAAATACAACCAACTAATGAATGTAACAAAAAAGAGGCAGACTCACAGATATAGAGAACAAACTAGTGGTTACCAGTGGGGAGAGAGGGGGAAGGGGGAATTTAGGGGTGACCGACTGGGAGATATAAACTATTGGGTGTAACATAGGCTACAGGGATATATTGTATAACACGGGGAATTATAGACAATATTTTGTCATAACTGTAAATGGAGTATAACCTTTAAAAATTGTATAAAAATATATGTAGTAAATATTCATGTAGAAAAAAGAATAGTCATTATAATATATAATTTTGTATATAAAAACATTCAGAAGCTGTAAAAAATAAATAAATAAAATAAAATCTTTTGACCTCCATGGGCCTCTCAGAAACTCAACGTCTACTTTCATATTGTGTCTTTGTTTCTCAGAATGATGACAGGGGACCAGAACCCAGAGGAGCAGAACCCAGAGGAGCAGTTTTTCTATGAGTTCATACTCAGGCTTTTCAAAGAAAATAAGGTGGAGATTGCAACTGCAATAACAAAGCCGTTTCCTTTCTTCATGGGCCTCCGAGATCGGGGCTTCATCCCTGAGCAGATGTATGAGGTAAGTGAGGAGAATTCCCTCATGATAACCTGCCAAATTTAGGATGCAATGAGCAGGCTAAAGATCCTCCTATGAACAGGGACGTTCGCCATCCTATAAGTTAGGAGGTGAGAGGAGAAGCAGCATCACAGACAACATCCCTTCTTCTGTAGTAAACAGGGGAGGCGCATGGCGATGGAGATGTGGCAACATTGGAATGGCGAGTAGGTAGGGAGCATCTTAGATATTTTGATACAATATGATAACAATAACAAAATTAAAGCAAATAAGTGAGTTGGGCAACATTTCATTACAAAGCCCTCTTATTTTACGCACTCGAACCTGAAGTGATTGAACTCATAGGGAAGTCGTGTCACGGTAGGATAAATTTGGAAGCAGACGCTTGCTGCTCACTCTCCAAATCGTTTCTTGCACTTTAGACATTTCCAGATACAGAATACAGGTAAAGGTTAACAATGGACCTTCCTGGGGATACTGAGGACAAGTCTTCTTTTTGTCTTTGTGAATTTTATTTGCCCTTTGGCAACGTTCACAGAAGGGGAGAGTGGTTACATGGTTTCCTGGAGGGAAGGGCAGTGGTTATTGTCTGGTCAACTAAATGGCCTCTCAGTACCAGTAAGGGCCACTCCTGAAGCATCCTGTCCAGGCTCTTAAAGCCCTCACACAACATTCTACTTTGAACCGACTTTTATTCTTCAAAATTGCTCTCTTAAGTGACCATCAATGTCAGAGAGGCAGGTTAACAAAATAAGAGTCTATTTTTATGATGGAGAATATTTTAGAAGTCATCCAAATATGTGTAACATTCTAATATTTCACCAGAGAACAATTAGTCTATTTATAATCCGAGTCTCCTATAACCCATACACTCAAAGCTACATAATTCACCATTCAATATTTTTAAGCATTTTCAAGAAGCTTGTACAAATCTGGTCCCAGTGGATAGAGTGGTGTATGATGCTCTCAGTGAACTGGAGAAGAAATTTGACAAGACAATTCTGGATGCCCTGTTCAGCAGAGCTAACCTGAAGGCCTATCCTGATTTACTTCATGTTTGCAGAAACTTCCAAAATGGTAATTACAACTTTCAACAACTTTTGGGGGTTCAAGTCCACTTCATTCACTGATTCATTCATTCACTCTTCATTATATTTGACAGTTATTATATTGAGTGACTACTACATGACAGGCAGAGAGAAAATACAATAGAGAAGAAAACACACATGACTTGTGTCCTCATGGAGCTTACGCATAGTGGGGGTGACACCTTAGCCAAGTAATCCCACAAATGATTGCTCAGCCAGGACCTGAATTTGGTGCTGAGAAACATAGGATTTGAGTCTCTACTTTTCTGGAGGAAGGCATGAATTATGCCTTTTGTAGGAAAGGAGGTAGCCCTATCCAATACTTGCAGACATGTTCAAAGATGGAAAGATTTTCTTCGTATGAAAAGATTTGTCATTCAATGCAGTCCTGTGCCCGAACAAAGAATGGAGAATTCACAAGGGAAGGCCAGCACATACCCATGCATTGGGGAGGGGGCAGAATGTGAACGCTACAAAGTAGGAAAGGAACAGTGGACCTGCAGAACCATGTGGTTGAAAAACGGAGCATGGGTGGGAGGGCTTGGAAGCTCGTTCTGGAAAGGGGAGTTGGAGGTGATTTTCGAGGGTCTAACACCCTATGCCAAGGAATTTGAAGTTTATTATTTGGGAAATAAAGATGTAATAAAGGATTTTTAAACAGAGAAAAAGTAAAAGAAGTCAGTATAAAGAATGAGATGTGTTTATTTGTGAAAATTATATCTTGTAAAATAAGAGCTATCTCATTTCTCCAGTGTGATATCTAAGTCAGAAAAAGGAATAAAGGAAATGAAATACCTAGCCACAAATTTCGAGTCAATATTATATTTGTAGCCAGAACATCCCCAGGCCATGGATAGGAAGGGAATGGCAGTTACCTTTACTGCCCACATCTCAGGGGCTCTGATCCTCTCCCTGTACTGTAGGGATCCCCCTCCCTGGACCCCAGGACCCACATCACATGTGTTAGTTTCCGGGGCTTCCTGTGCTGAGATCTCCTACACGTGAGGCTTGCTGCTGCCCTCAAGCTGCACTGCCCACTGCCTGGCTCAGCACAGCTGCCCACCTGCCCCCAGGGGAGGCTGCCGCTGGTGCCTCCCAGACCCTTTTGTCAGTGGCCCAGAGCCAAGATGCTGGTAAGAGGGGTCAGAGAAGCCTCCTGTCCCCCATCATTGAAATGCCTGCAACTGTAACGCAAATGTACCTCCTGGAGGCAATACCCACTGAGGGGTCAGGGCAGTAGGGAGATGCTTTTTCCATCCCCAGGACATGTTGACTTCATGCCTAGGCCTCCTTATGTTCTCTAAACCTCTCACCCACATAACATTTACCCCCATGTCCTCTTCCAAAGTTGGCCTGGGCATGAAGTCAACATGTCTTGGGGACAGAAAAAGCATCTCCCTACTGCCCTGACCCCTCAGTGAGTATTGCCCCCAGGAGGTACAGTTGTGTTAGTATTCACTTCCCATCTGTGCCTTTCAGAAAATTTTCATTTCCTGTCTGTGTCTTTCACAACGTGTCTTTCCTTGTTTTCTGGATTTCTCCCCACCCATCCTACCCCAGGGAAGTACTAGTTCCTCTTCACTGTATGTCTCTTTATAACAGGTCTTCTTCCCTGACCCAAGGTCTTTTCTCCTTCCTTCTTTCCTCCCTCCCTTCCTTCCTTCCTTCCTTCCTTCCTTCCTTCCTTCCTTCCTTCCTTCCTTCCTTCCTTCTTCTCTCTCTCCTTTCCTTCCTTCCTTCTAAATCTCCATCTTCGAAAGATGTTAGGGCTTTTCTTCTATAATGTAGGTGTATTTCTCTAGAAACATTAGCTTTCTCCTGAAGAAATCCCTCTGCTTCTTCCCTGGTCTTAGTTGCACATAGAATTTACAAAACACATTCCACGTGTATTATTTATTTTAAATTGGCTTTCACTGTTTTCTGATCATTTTGAAGGGGGTTGGCCACTACTTACAACTTTTCCACTGTCCATTCTTTTTTGTTTTTTAACATCTTTGTTAGAGTATAATTGCTTTACAATGGTGTGTTAGTTTCTGCTTTATAACAAAGTGAATCAGTTATGCATATACAGATGTCCCCATATCTCTTCCCTCTTGCATCTCCCTCCCTCACACCCTCCCTATCCCACCCCTCTAGGTGGTCACAAAGCACCAAGCTGATCTCCATGTGCTATGCGGCTGCTTCCCACTAGCTATCTACCTTACGTTTGGTAGTGTATATATGTCCATGCCACTCTCTCACTTTGTCACAGCTTACCCTTCCCCCTCCCCATATCCGCAAGTCCATTCTTTAGTAGGTCTGCATCTTTACTCCCATCTTGCCCCTGGGTTCTTCTGACCATTTTTTTTTCTTTTTTTAGATTCCATATATATGTGTTAGCATACGGTATTTGTTTTTCTCTTTCTGACTTACTTCACTCTGTATGACAGTCTCTAGGTCCATCCACCTCACTACAAATAACTCAGTTTCGTTCCTTTTTATGGCTGAGTAATATTCCATTGTATATATGTGCCACATCTTCTTTATCCATTCATCTGTTGATGGACACTTAGGTTGCTTCCATGTCCTGGCTATTGTAAATAGAGCTGCAATGAACATTTTGGTACATGACTCTTTTTGAATGATGGTTTTCTCAGGTTATATGCCCAGTAGTGGGATTGCTGGGTCATATAGTAGTTCTATTGTTAGTTTTTTAAGGAACCTCCATAGTGGCTGTATCAATTTACATTTCCACCAACAGTGCAAGAGGGTTCCCTTTTCTCCACACCCTCTCCAGCATTTATTCTTTGTAGATTTTTTGATGATGGCCATTCTGACTGGTGTGAGATTATATCTCATTGTAGTTTTGATTTGCATTTCTCTAATGATTAATGATGTTGAGCATCCTTTCATGTGTTTGTTGGCAATCTGTATATCTTCTTTGAAGCAATGTCTATTTAGGTCTTCTGCCCATTTTTGGATTGAGTTGTTTGTTTTTTTAATATTGAGCTGCATGAATTGCTTGTATGTTTTGGAGATTAATCCTTTGTCAGTTGCTTCATTTGCAAATATTTTCTCCCATTCTGAGGGTTGTCTTTTCATCTTGTTTATGATTTCCTTTGCTGGGCAAAAGCTTTTAAGTTTCATTAGGTCCATTTGTTTATTTTTGTTTTATTTCCATTTCTCTAGGAGGCAGATCAAAAAAGATCTTGCTGTGATTTATGTCATAGAGTGTTCTGCCTATGTTTTCCTCTAAGAGTTTGATGGTGTCTGGCCTTACATTTAGGTCTTTAATCCATTTTGAGCTTATTTTTGTGTATGGTGTTAGGGAGTGTTCTAATTTCATTCTTTTACATGTAGCTGTCCAGTTTTCCCAGCACCACTTACTGAAGAGGCTGTCTTTTCTCCATTATATATTCTTGCCTCCTTTATCAAAGATAAGGTGACCATATGTGCGTGGGTTTTTCTCTGGGCTTTCTATCCTGTTCCATTGATCTATACTTCTGTTTTTGTGCCAGTACCATACTGTCTTGATTACTGTAGCTTTGTAGTATAGTCTGAAGTCAGGGAGCCTGATTCTTCCAGCTCCGTTTTCCTTTCTCAAGATTGCTTTGGCTATTCGGGGTCTTTTGTGTTTCCATACAAATTGTGAGATTTTCTGTTCTAGTTCTGTGTAAAATGCCAGTGGTAGTTTGATAGGGATTGCATTGAATCTGTAGATTGCTTTGGGTAGTAGAGTCATTTTCACAATGTTGATTCTTCCAATCCAAGGACATGGTATATCTCTCCATCTATTTGTATCATCTTTAATTTCTTTCATCAGTGTCTTATAAATTTCTGCATATGGGTCTTTTGTCTCCTTAGGTAGGTTTATTCCTAGATATTTTATTCTTTTTGTTGCAGTGGTAAATGGGAGTGTTTTCTTAATTTCACTTTCAGATTTTTCATCATTAGTGTATAGGAATGCAAGAGATTTCTGTTCATCAGTTTTGTATCCTGCTATTTTACCAAATTCATTGATTAGCTCTAGTAATTTTCTGATAGCATCTTTAGGATTCTCTATGTATAGTATCATGTCATCTGCAAACAGTGACCGCTTTACTTCTTCTTTTCCAATTTGGATTCCTTTATTTCTTTTTCTTCTCTGATTACTGTGGCTAAAACTTCCAAAACTATGATGAATAATAGTGGTGAGAGTGGGCAGTCTTGTCTTGTTCCTGATCTTAGTGGAAATGGTTTCAGTTTTTCACCGTTGAGGACAATGTTGGCTGTGGGTTTGTCATATATGGCCTTTATTATGTTGAGGTAAGTTCCCTCTATGCCTACTTTCTGGAGGGTTTTTATCCTAAATGGGTGTTGAATTTTGTCGAATGCTTTCTCTACTATTGCGATGATCATATGGTTTTCCTCCTTCATATGTCCATTCTTTTTTAAAACTTGAGAAGTATATTCAATGTGGAACAGCTGTTAGATTCCAGGAGCAATGTCAAGCCACAGGTCACATGAGACCCACTGAAGTCCAGGGTTCCCTGAGGGCTGGATGGTTCCAGCCTTCCTGGATGTGTAACTATGAGATGCAACTCTTGGTCACTGTCTGGGATCTCTAATTGCCTTTCCTTTCTCTTCTCAGTGATTCGTGAAAACTTCCATTACCAAACTGTTGGTGAAGGAGAGACAAAGGAGACACTCAACTTACAATTAAACCATGAACAAGGTAATTCTGACTTGATAGAAGCTTGCTGTCTCATCTACTAAGAGGAAAGGAGATCATGGATCAGAGGACTGAGCTCCTGGGTGGAGAGTGCACCCTGGAGAAGGAATGCAGCAGGAGATGGGGAAGCCAGAGCAGTGGTGTGTTGTTTGGGCTCCCAATTAACCAGCCAGATCTGGAATTCAAGAATATTGCTAGGCAGATGTGATAACTAATAAGATGGAACATGAACCCAAGAGAGAAGATCTCACCGCAACCATGAGGCAGAATTAAGGGGGAGGACTCACAGCAGTAATTGTGAGCCAGGAATTCAGTAGATCTGGGAAGGAGTAAGGGTTTGTGACAAGTCCAAAGAGGAAGCCTTTGATGTGTCAAAGGGAGGAACAGTTGTAAACAGTACTCATAATAAAAGAAAAGAGAGGAAGAGAGTAAGCAGTAATTGTGTGGAGGGTGTGGAAGAGATGGTGTTCTGTAGAAAAGAAGGAAAGGAGAAGGGAAGGAGTAAAAGAAAGAAAGGAGAAGCGAAGGAGTAAAAAGGGGTGAAGAGAACAAAGGGCAGTAATAACTCTGACTATGACAATAGTCACAATGCATAACATTCACAGACCACTAGGCGTAAGGTCAGTGCTTCCAGTGCATCAACATGTTTAATGCTCACATATGCCTCATTTACTTTTGTAACCAGGATGCACTGTTTCTAGCTTTTAATCATCTTTTCATTCATATTATTACTAATAATTAATCATTAAATTCTAACACATAAGACATTAATTGAAAATTATGATTTCTTGCTAAGTTACTGTACCCAGGTATCACTTTACCAGTAGCATCTCATTTAATTCTCATAACAATCCTGTCATAAGGGTTTTGTTATTCCCATTTTTCAGGAGAAAAAACTGAGGTGTGAAGATAGTTAGTGATTCAGTGAGTGAAACAGCCTTCAAGCCCAAGAAAATGTCTCCATCCTTAAGCCAAATGGTCTACAATAAATTTAGTTATTTGTTAACTGTTGATTTTTTTTCTTGGAAATGACAAATGTAAGAAAAAGCCATAAGAATGGCCTTGCAGAATGTCATTAATATGTATCCTTAATTTGGATTTATACGTCAGATATTATATATTTTAGAGATGTATTAATACATTTATGTAACATTCAGATGTATTTTAATAATAATACTTATTCTTCTTAATAAAGACAAAGAGCTAAAAGTATAAAATGTATATTAGAAAGTACAAAGTGTATCAAAAATATATTTAGAGATTCATCTACCACTGAGAATAGTGGGAATGAGAATGAGGTGGTGGAAGGATTCGTAATAGTTATTTGTAAAGAATAGAGGTTCATTATGAAAGGAAGGGGAAACAAATCCTTCAACATTCCTAATGTGATCTAGGTGACACCCTACCTAGAGCATATCAGTGATGGATGCAGATGAGTATAAGGGAAGAAGATTTATCTCGTGACCCAAATGGTACAATAAAAATCCAGGAAATGATGAATGAATGTGCCCGAGAATCTGAACAAGCAGTAAGGTTGACTGACAGTCCAATATTTGCCTGGATGACTGACTCTGAGTATGGTAGCACATACAGGGAAGGAGGAAGGGGGATGTGATGTGTTCATAATTCAGAAAGGAGGCCCCAGGGAGCTCCAAGGAACCCTGCTCCTCTCCCCAAGGGGCAGAGGAGTAGATCAGAGTTTAGGGTGAGGAGTCATTTACTTACCAAGAAAGCATATCTGGTTTTTGTGGTAAATGGGAGAGGTAAAAAAACCACAAAGAGACAGAGAGGGTAGGACACTGGAATAGCATAGGTATAAAGGGTATAAAGAGTTGGAAGAGAAAAACTAGAGAGACAAAGGGGGAAGAGCCAGAAGCCTCACTGGGGAAGAGAGAGGCAGAAATACAAGGTGACAGGAGTGGCCAAGGAGAGAGACGCCATCAGAAACAAGAATGCACAATCCTTCATCGGGGATACACAGCGTTGGGAAGAGGACTGTAAGTACAAATGTGAGAAATGAAGAGAAGTAGAATGGATTGTAAAAAGATGGAAAATAAGGCAGAGCAAACATAGAAAAAATTAACCTCCCCTCCTGCTTCACACTATCCACAAAATATAATTCAAGTTGGATCACAAATCTAAAAGTTAAGGCTAAAATGATAAAGCTTCTAAAAGAAAACACAGGAGCGTATCCTTGCAAATTTAGGGTTGACAAAAATTTGTTACATAGGACAGGAAAAGCATAGACCATAAAAGAAAAACTTGGTAAATTGCACTTCATCAAAATTAAAAACTACTAATCCAAAGACACCATTAAGAAAAGGAAAAGGCGAGTCATAGACTGGGAGAAAATATTTGCAATACATATATCTGACAAAGGATTGTACCTGTAATATATTAAGAACTCCTACAAAAGAATAATAAAAATACACACCACTAATTTAAAAAATGGACAAAAGACTTGAACAGACACTTCACTCAGAAGATATAAAATGACCAATAAGAACATAAACAAAGTATATATCATCATTAGTGATTGGGGAAATGCAAATTTCATTAGTCATTGGGGAAAAGCCACAATGAGCTAACATTTGGTTACTAGAATTGCTAAAATTAAAAATACTGACAACACCAAATGCTGATGAGACTATGGAACAATTAGAACTCCTTTATATACATTGCTAGTTGGACTATAAAGTGATAGATATAACCACTTTGGAAAACTAGCAGTTTCCTATAAAGTTAAATATAACCCACGACCCAGCAGTCCTACTCCTAAGTATCTTCTCATAAGGAATGAAAACATATGTTCACACAAATATTTGTATAACAATGTTTATAGTAGCTTTATTCCAAATAGCTGAAATCTGGAACCAATTCAAATTCTCATCAATAAGAGAAAATAAACGGTGATATATTCATAGAATGGAATACTATTCAGCAATATAACGAATGAACTACTAGTATATGTAACCACATGGATGAATCTCAGAAACATTATGTTGAGAAAAAGAAGCCAGTCACAGGAGTATGTACTATGTGATCCTATTGATGTGAGCATCAGTACAGACAAGTATAGTACCAGAAAGGAAGGACTTGTTAATGGTGATAGAAATCAAAACAGTGGTTGCTTATAGTGGTTGGAAACTGAATGGCATGGTGGAAATGTTCCAAATCTTGACTGTGATGTTGGTCACAGAGCTGTTTTACACTTAAGATATGTGCATCTCAATGAAAAAGAGGCAAGCAAGGCTCTGCTGGGCCTCAGATAGGGTCCTTGGAACTTGAACATCATCAGAGTTCATCTTGAGCACACAGAGGTCTCTTCTCTGGATACTGTCTGAGTTCTGTCTTTTTCTTATTGCTCTCTTTAGTGTCCTTGGAACAGTCACCTCTCCAAATGAACAATGTAATAAGATTAGAAGATGTACCCAGCTTACTGCCATATAACAAACAAGGTAACAATCATTTAATTTATCAATTCCATATTAAACCTTTGTTTTCTTGTCTTCATGGAAGCAAAGCCTACCTTTGGTCTCCTATGCTAGGCCTCTGCTAGCCCCCACTTCTCCTACCTGCCCCCTTCTTCTCCTACCTGCTCACATATGCAACAGAGACAGTGAGAAAAGGAATCTGAACTCCTGAGTAGATGGAGCATCCATTGATGGGGAATATAAAAAGAGAAAATTGAAAAGGTAGATAGGGTGTAATATGTGACAAATTACATGAATGGATCCAGTTTTCTAAAATCCCCCTCTTCCAGGTTGAGATAGGGGATAATTTTCAATTAATTTCACAGAACAACTAAGAGGAACTTGGAAACATCATGGCATATCAGGTTCACGCGGGAGAACTGGCCAGTTGGAGGTCCCTGGTACTGTAGTCAGAGTCCAAGAGGAGAGTTTTGGAGATGATGAGAGGGGAGAACCTGGAGGATGAAATCACACAGAGAGACAAAAGTTGAATAGCTTTGGGAGACAGAGGTCAAAATAAAGTGGGAGAAACAGATGGAATGGGAGCAAGTGTAAGACACCGCAGAGAATAGATAAACTGAAAAAGTTCTCAGAAACAGAGATAAAAGTTGAGAGCGAAAAGTATGGAAAGGGCAAGACCGAGAGGAAAATAAATACTAAGAATTGGGAAAAGTCAGGGAGACGTACAAAGGCAACTATGAGGAGAAAGAGTTGAAGGAGAATGGATGGAAAACAGGTTGAGAGTGAAAAGACAATAAAAGAGAGAGGAGCAGATCGGGACATTGTAGGCTTGAGGTAAGAGCACTGTATATAAGCAACTTTGGGCACAAGTGTTGGCAACATTAGCTGTGAGTTTTCAGATTAAACTGTCCTTAACCATCAAAGTGGCACTTGTAAAATACTCACATTGCAATAGTCCTCTCCCTGAATATTCCAGAGACTGCTATGACCAAATCACCACCCTAGATTGCCTTCAGAGTACCTTTATCCGTGGACTCAAAGACCATGGTCTGCTAGATATCTACACGTGAATTCTTTTAAGAACTTTTAACTTGGCATTTCAGAACTAAAAGTAGCGTCTTCATCACTCAAGCTAGATCTAAACTCCTCTTCAGCATTCATGTTTCAGTGATGGATCCTTATTATCTCATAGGTTTTCAAGTTGGAAGTCTAGGCGTCACCGTGACTGCTCTTGCCCTCAAATAAATGCCTGTTACTCATCCAGTATAGTCATTTCTCTTCCAGAATATCTCCAAGCTGTCCATCTGTCACACCCTGAAGTCTTCAGACCTCTGCCATGGTTCTCAAAGCAACAGTCTTCTGTTCATGACCTTCCTCTAATCTTGCTTCCAACAAATGTGTTATTTGCACTTCAACTACATGGGACATTTGAAAATGAAAATTAGATTGTGTTATGTTCCAACATACTTTCTTAATACACTAAGGATTAAATAAATGTTTCTCTGAGTGGCATCCAAGATTACCCATGATAAGCCCCGTATTGATTTTCCCAGCCTCCTCACCTGCCTCCTGCACTATTAATTCAATATAGTATAAACTTTTTTCCCCCAATAATTTTATTTTTAAAATTTGTATTTTATTTTATTTTTTAAAATTTTACTGTAATATAATTGATTTACAAGGTTGTGTTAGTTTCAAGTGTACAGCAAAGTGATTCAGTTATACATATATGTTCATATATATGTATATATATTCTTTTTTTACATTCTCTTCCATTATACATTATTACAAGATATTACATATAGTTCCCTGTACTATACAGTAGGTCCTTGTTGGTTATCTTTTTTTATATATAGTAGTGTGTATATGTTAATCCTAAACTCCTAATTTATCCCTCCCCCACCTCTCCTTTGGTAACCATGTTTGTTTTCTATGTCTGTGAGTCTGTTTCTGTTTTTTAAGTAAGTTCATTTGTATCATTTTTTAAAATTCCACATACATATAAGCAATATCATATGATATTTGTTTTTCTCTGTCTCATTTACTCCCCCAATAATTTTAGTTGTTAAATCTTTCATATTTGAGCATTTTCATACATTTTCTGCCTTATTCAACACTGTTTTCACATTCTACTACTCTCCACTTAACCTCCTCACTCTGGTAAATCCTATTTAAAACATACTATTGCAGGGAGGCCTTTCTTTAGAGAAAGCTAGAAAGAAACAGTTGAAAGACAAAGGATAGGAGAGAAGGAGCAACATAAGAGAAACAAGACAAAAGTTGCAGAAACAGAGAAAGAGACAGTCCAGGAGACACCAGCAGAAAGAAACAGAGGCAGAGATGGATAAAATGTAAAGATTCAAACGGAAAGGGAAGAAGTAGAAAGAGAATGTGTATAAAAAAAGGAAACCACTAAGATCAGAAACTACCACTAAGATCAGGAACAAGACAAGGTTGCCCACTTTCACCACTATTATTCAACCTAGTTGGCCACAGTAATCAGAGAAGAAAAAGAGATAAAAGGAATCCAGATTGGAAAAGAAGAAGTAAAGCTGTCACTGTTTTCAGATGACATGATACTATACATAGAGAATCCTAAAGATGCTACCAGAAAACAACTAGAGCTAATCAATGAATTTGGTAAAATAGCAGGATACAAAACTGATGAACAGAAATCTCTTGCATTCCTATACACTAATGATGAAAAATCTGAAAGTGAAATTAAGAAAACACTCCCATTTACCACTGCAACAAAAAGAATAAAATATCTAGGAATAAACCTACCTAAGGAGACAAAAGACCCATATGCAGAAATTTATAAGACACTGATGAAAGAAATTAAAGATGATACAAATAGATGGAGAGATATACCATGTCCTTGGATTGGAAGAATCAACATTGTGAAAATGACTCTACTACCCAAAGCAATCTACAGATTCAATGCAATCCCTATCAAACTACCACTGGCATTTTACACAGAACTAGAACAAAAAATCTCACAATTTGTATGGAAACACAAAAGACCCCGAATAGCCAAAGCAATCTTGAGAAAGAAAAACAGAGCTGGAGGAATCAGGCTCCCTGACTTCAGACTATACTACAAAGCTACAGTAATCAAGACAGTATGGTACTGGCACAAAAACAGAAAGATAGATCAATGGAACAGGATAGAAAGCCCAGAGATAAACCCATGCACATATGGTCACCTTATCTTTGATAAAGAAGGCAAGAATATACAGTGGAGAAAAGACAGCCTCTTCAATAAGTGGTGCTAGGAAAACTGGACAGCTACATGTAAAAGAATGAAATTAGAACACTCCCTAACACCATGCACAAAAATAAACTCAAAATGGATTAAAGACCTAAATGTAAGGCCAGACACCATCAAACTCTTAGAGGAAAACATAGGCAGAACACTCTATGACATAAATCACAGCAAGATCTTTTTTGATCTGCCTCCTAGAGAAATGGAAATAAAACAAAAATAAACAAATGGACCTAATGAAACTTAAAAGCTTTTGCCCAGCAAAGGAAATCATAAACAAGATGAAAAGACAACCCTCAGAATGGGAGAAAATATTTGCAAATGAAGCAACTGACAAAGGATTAATCTCCAAAACATACAAGCAATTCATGCAGCTCAATATTAAAAAAACAAGCAACCCAATCCAAAAATGGGCAGAAGACCTAAATAGACATTTCTCCAAAGAAGATATACAGATTGCCAACAAACACATGAAAGGATGGTCAACATCATTAATCATTAGAGAAATGCAAATCAAAACTACAATGAGATATAATCTCACACCTGTCAGAATGGCCATCATCAAAAAATCTACAAACAGGGATTCCCTGGTGGCACAGTGGTCGAGAGTCCGCCGGCCGACGCAGGGGACACGGGTTCGTGCCCCGGTCTGGGAAGATCCCACATGCCGCAGAGCGGCTGGGCCCGTGAGCCATGGCCACTGACCCTGAACGTCCGGAGCCTGTGCTCCGCAACGGGAGAGGCCACAATAGTGAGAGGCCCACGTAGTGCAAAAAAAAAAAAAAATCTGCAAACAATAAATGCTGGAGAGGGTGTGGAGAAAAGGGAACCCTCTTACACTGTTGGTGGGAATGTAAATTGATACAGCCACTATGGAGAACAGTATGGAGGTTCCTTAAAAAACTAACAATAGAACTACCATATGACCCAGCAATCCCACTACTGGGCATATACCCTGAGAAAAGCATCATTCAAGAAGAGTCATGTACCAAAATGTTCATTTCAGCTCTATTTACAATAGCCAGGACATGTAAGCATCCTAAGTGTCCATCAACAGATGAATGGATAAAGAAGATGTGGCACATATATACAATGGAATATTACTCAGCCATAAAATGGAATAAAACTGAGTTATTTGTAGTGAGGTGGATGGACCTAGAGACTGTCATACAGAGTGAAGTAAGTCAGAAAGAGAAAAACAAACCATATGCTAACACATATATATGGAATCTAAAAAAAAAAAAGAAAAAAAAGTTGGTCAGAAGAACCTAGGGACAAGATGTGAATAAAGATGCAGACCTACTAGGGAATGGACTTGAGGATACGGGGAGGAGGAAGGGTAAGCTTGGACAAAGTGAGAGAGTGACATGGATATATATACACTACCAAATGTAAAATAGAAAGCTAGTGGGAAGCAGCCGCATAGCGCAGGGAGATCAGCTCGGTGCTTTGTGACGACTTAGAGGGGTGGGATAGGGAGGGTGTGAGGGTGGAAGATGCAAGAGTGAAGAGATATGGGGACATATGTATATGTATAACTGAATCACTTTGTTATAAAGCAGAAACTAACACACCATTGTAAAGCAATTATACTCCAATAAAGATGTTAAAAAAAAAAAAAAAAACGGAAAGGGAGATTTTTCCACAATGGATGAATTCCTCAGCCCCTAGTGAAAGCTGCTGGTGCAAAGTTAACCTTCAGGTCAGGTTATTTTGGGGAGTGGGTCCTTCCAGTTTCTCAGGATTTCTTGATTTTCTAGTTATTTTCTTGCTGTGATTCCTCCTTGGTCATAAATTGAGATGTCTGTGGGATTTCATTCTTTACTGCAGGGAACAACAATGCCTGTTGGGAGGCCTGTGATGGAGAAGAGCCCCAGGGAGCCTGGAACTTCCCACCAAGATGTGAGCTGGGTAAGGATGGGGAGGGATTGCCAGCCGAGGGTGTCAAGTGGCTGAATTCAGAGCTGGTGTTTATTGATGCTTTTTACCCTGAGCACACTCCACAGTCAAAAGATCTAGTGTGTCTTGGAATCCCATGAGTCCATAATAACATAAGTAACATAACAAATAACATAAATATTCCTAAGTGCATTCTAGTAGCAATATGCTGGAGAAAAGTGTTGTCTCTCATAGCTATTAATAGTAAAGACTTGAATTTATACCGACCTGCCCTTTATCTTCTCTAAAGAATAAAAACTAAGTATTATTCTATTTGGCTATAATGCTATTATTTTGTGCCTAACCTTGGAAAACCCCCAAAAGAAACATGGTCCTTCAGATCAATTGCTCCCAAATCTAAAGTACAATTTTTGTCAACTATTATTTATTATGTGACTGATTTTTCAAAGAATTTTGGCAAACAAGATGTCATTCTTCTCTCCACAAAGTTATGGATGTAACAGATAAAATGTTACTTATTCCTGTTTTATAGGTAAAGAAATAGAATCACTGAAGTGTGTAAGGGTCTTTTAGCAGTCAAAGCAGTTAAACAAGCGAGGGTACCAGCATCCTCGATGACTTACTATGGTGACTATTGTGTGGGGCTGCAGAGGGTCAGGGCAGCCAAGACTTAGGTACATATATATGATGGAATATTACTCAGCCATAAAAAGGAACGAAATTGGGTCATTTGTAGAGATGCGGTTGGACCTAGAGTTTGTCATACAGAGTGAAGTAAGTCAGAAAGAGAAAAACAAATATCGTATATTAACGCATATATGTGGAATCTAGAAAAATACAGGTGAACCTATTTGCAGGACAGGAATAGAGATGCAGACGTAGAGAATGGACATGTGGACACAGGGGAGAGGAGAGGTGGGATGAATTGGGAGATTAGGATTGACATATATACACTACCATGTGTAAAATAGATAGCTAATATGAAGCTGCCGTATTGCACAGGGAGCTCAGCTTGGTGCTCTATTATGACCTACATGGGTGGGATGGGGTGGGAGGGAGGGAGGTCCAAGAGGGAGGGGATATATATCAGTATACATATACATGTATATCACTATACATATAGCTGATTCACTTTGTTGTACAGCAGAAACTAACACAACAGTGTAAAGTAACTATACCCCAATTAAAAAAAAAAAAAGAAAACTGACTCGTGAGTAGGAAAACTGTCAAAGAACACTAAAGAGCAAAGAAGAAGAAGACGACTGGGAGGGAAGCTCAGAGTAAAGGAGGTGTGTGATCCTTCATGGCACAAAAACAACCATGTGTGGGGACAGAAAAATGAGGAGAAAGGTGACTGAGGGATAACGGGAAGGAAAAAAGGCAGAGCAAGGCTCTGGTGGGTCTAAAGTGAGGTGTGTGGAGCAACAGTATCTTTTTCCCAAGGAGAAGTTCACCTGACCATTGAACACCAGAATTCAGCATGAGCACCCTGAGGTCTGTACCTCATCACCATGTCTGGTTGGTCTTTTCTGTTTTTCTTTAGTTTCCTGTGAGCCCAAAGCTCTTCAAGGGACAAACGAAGGCAATTCTGAAGAGATTCCCACACTGCAAGCAGGTAACGGGGGAGCTAATATTGATTTAAGTGACCAATTATCTCATTAATTTGTTTGCATGTCTGTATGCAAGGGACATTTCCCTTCATTCCCCCAAACACAAACACACACTTTTCCTTAGGCTCTGGTTGCTTTCTTCAGGTATATGGGAGGCAAGGGGGAAAGAGGGGCTAAGGACCTTAATGGAGGAGCTTCTGGGTAGAGAATTTAAGGGCACAGAATTAAAAAAATGTAGATTGGGGCCAGCACATGCAGTTGCCTAAGTAGTTTCAATTTTATTTAAAAGTATATGGAATCCATATACAACCAGATTGGGGTTTGGAGGAGAGAGATCATTTTAAACTTATGTCCCAGGGTTGCATAGGTTTAATGAAATACTATGTATAGGAGAGAAAAACAGGAAGTGAGTTAAAAGAAAAAATAAGGATGTATTAAAGACCTAATGTAAGGCCAGATACTGTAAAACTCTTAGAGTAAAACTTAGGCAGAACACTCTATGACATACATCACAGCAAGATCCTTTTTTACCCACCTTCTAGAGAAATGAAAATAAAAACAAAAATAAACAAATGGGACCTAATTAAACTTAAAAGCTTTTGCACAGCAAAGGAAACCATAAAACAAAAAGTCAGTCCTCAGAATGGGAGAAAATATTTGCAACCAAGTAACTGACAAGGGATTAATCTCCAAAATATACAAACAGCTCATGCAGCTCAATATCAAAAAAACAAACAACCCAATCAAAAAGATCTAAATAGACATTTCTCCAAGATCTAAAGAAGACATACAGATGACCAAAAAGCACATGAAGCATTGTTCAACATCACTCATTATTAGAGAAATGCAAATCAAAACTACAATGAGGTATCACCCCACACCGGTTAGAATGGCCATCATCAAAAAGCCTACAAACAATAAATACTGGAGAGGGTGTGGAGAGAAGGGGACCCTCCTACACTGTTGGTGGGAATGTAAATTGGTACAGCCACTTTGGAGAACAGTATGGAGTTTCCTTAAAAGAACTAAAAATAGAGCTACCATATGATCCAGCAATCCCACTCCTGGGCATATATCTGGAGAAAACTATAATTCGAAGAGATACATGAACTACAGTGTTCATTGCAGCACTGTTTACAATAGCCAGGACATGGAAGCAACCTAAATGTCCATTGATAGATGAATGGATAAAGAAGATGGTACATATATACAATGGAATATTACTCAACCATAAAAAGAACGAAATAATGCCATTTGCAGCAACATAGATGGACCTAGAGATTGTCATACTGAGTGAAGTAAGTCCGACAGAGAAAGACAAATATCATATGATATCATTTATATGTGGGATCCAAAAAAATGGTACAAATGAACTTATTTATAAAACAGAGTCACAGATGTAGAAAACAAACTGATGGTTACCAAGGGGGAAAGTGGGGGTAAGGATAATTTGGGACAGGAGTCCCCAACCCCTGGGATGCAGACCAGTACCGGTCCATGGCCTGTTAGGAACTGGGTCGCACAGCAGGAGGTGAGCAGTGGGCGAGCCAGTGAAGCTTCATCTGCCGCTCCCCATCACTTGTATCACCGCCTAAACCATCCCCCACCCCCCACACCACGTCCGTGGAAAAATTGTCTTCCACAAAACTGATCCCTGGTGCCAAAAAGGTTGGGAACTGCTGATTTAGGAGATTGGGATTGACATATACTCACTACTATATATTAAATAAATAACTAATAAGAACCTACTGTGTAGCACAGGGAACCCTACTCAGCACTCTGTAATGACCTATATGGAAAAAGAGTCTAAAAAAGAGTGGAGATATATATATATATAACTGATTCACTTTGCTGTACAGCAGAAACTAACACAACATTATACCTCAACTATACTCCAATAAAAATTAATTTAAAGGGGTGAGATAGGGAGGGTGGGTGGAAGACACAAGAGGGAGGAGATATGGGGATATATGTATATGTATAGCTGATTCACTTTGTTATACAGCAGAAACTAACACACCATTGTCAAGTAATTATACTCCAATAAAGATATTAAAAATTAATTTAAAAAATTAAAAATATAATAAAATAGAGAACTAACGATGACCTACTGTGTAGCACAGGGAACTCTACTTAATACTCTGTAATGACCTATATGGGAAAAGAATCTAAAAGAGTGGATGTATGTATATGTATAACTGATTCACTGTGCTGTACAGCAGAAACTAATACAACATTGTAAATCAACTATACTCTAATAAAAATTTAAAAAAATAAATAGACGTGGAATCGAAATAGAACCAGGTTAGAATGTGGTGTCAGGGAGGGGAGATAATTTTCAACCTGCTTTCCTCGAGGTTGTGTCAGGAACATGGGCATAGTGGGTATAATCGCAAAATAGAAAACTCATGTCAAAGACATTTGAAATGAGCCTGCCAAGGGGAAGGAAGGATCCCTACTCGTTTGTCAGTGGCAAAAGATGAGAACTTTGATGATTTGCGGAAGGAATATGTGAGATGGAAAAAATATACAGAAAGGCTGAAATTTTAATTTTTAGATTTAAATTTTAAGTTGAAACATTACAAACAGGAAGTTAAGAACTAAAGAGAACAGATAGAAGCAGGGAAATGAGCACCATAGAAGAAAGGAGCTCAACTCAATAATCAAACAAGGTACAGAGTTTAAAAGGTAGAGAATGTGACATTAGAGAAAGACCCAGAAAGGGAAAGTGCTAAGAAATAGAAAGACTGGAGGAAAGTATAACAGTTATACATAGAGAAAAAGATAAAGGAGAAGAGTAAAACATCTGTAGAGAGGGAACACCATGTACAAGGATGGAGAAGATGGTTTGGGACATTGTAGGGACTGAAAGAAGAGTTGCTGCATGGAAGCAACTTCTAACACTAGGAGTTGAACATGTTAGCCATGAGTTTTCAGATTATGGTTCCTCCAATTAGCAAAGTGGCACCTGTAATACACTCAGAGGCAATGGGCCTCCCCTCAGCCATTCTTGTATACTCTATCTATAACTTAATGATCCCCAAATTCCTAACTCTGGCCCCAACTTGCCTTGTAAGCTCATTCATCTAAGTGCCTGACTATATTTGTACAGGGATCTGAGAGACATCTCCATTTGGATGGTTTTCGGGAACTTCAATACAAGTCACTTCCATAGTTGCATGTACCATCTTTCTTGATGCCAGATCTGCCTCCTTTCCTCGTGTTCCCTATCTCAGTATGGAACGCTATTGTTACATTCTTTAGGTAGACACCTAGGGGTCACCAATGACTCTTTTCCCTCCCTCAACTCACACACCCCATCAATCACCCAGTTTACTTAACTATACCTTTAACTTGTCTCTTACTAATCCATTTGTTGCCACACCTGACACGGAAGCCCTAGTCAGATGTCTCTTCTCTCTGGAACTAGAGCCAGGGCAACAGACTCTATATGGTCTCATACCTTCCCCCAGTCATCCTCCCACCATATCCATTCTCTCCAACTCAACTAGATGACCCTTTGAAAATGCAGGTTGGCTTATCTCACTTTCCTACCTTAAATCGATAACTTTTTGTTGTCAAAAGGTTGAAATCCTTCCCTATTTTCCTTCCCATGGCTCCAGCCTCATGTCTGCCTCTCCTGCAACGACTTCTAAAGTTTGTTTAAAACTTTGCAGTAATTTTAATTTTGATTACTTTTTCTCATCTGAGCCTTTGCACACACTTAGCCCTGTGCTTGGAACAATTTTCTTGGTCCACTCCACTCTCCATTCTGCTCACTAATCTGATGAAATCACATGGAAGTTATAGACCACCTCAGAGATACCTTTTCTAATTCCTAGTTCTAGAAAAAAACAACATGAGAGACGGGGAGAAGACAGAAAGCTCAGCATCAGAAAAGGAAGAGGGAGAAAAGGCAGGTGGGAACAGACATGGGAAAAGAAACAAATCAGGACAAAGAGAAGTACCAAGAGATTCCAATAGCAAGATACCGAGGTAGAAATAGAAGAAGCAGAGATGTGTGGAAAGGGTGAGAATGAGAAAGAGAACTGGGTTGGGAGACAATGTGTACAGTCTCCATCAGATTATTGGATTGTGCAAGCCCCCTCTTACCTTCATGAAACCCTAAGACACAGGTATGCAAACTGTTGTAACTTCTATTTTATGGTTGGGGAAATGAAACAGAAGGGCATGGAGGTTATTTTTGCAAGGGCAAGGTAGAAAAGGAAGAGTGGGCACCAGCATCCTGGGTGTGTCACTGAGGGTGACAGTTGTGTGAAGCCAGCTGACAGTCAGCGTGGGGTCATGTGGTCAGAAAAGGAAGAGGAAACCCAAGGAGTTCTGCAGGTTCCCAGGGGAGAGAACCAGGGTCCAAGAGAAGATTTAGTTAAGGAAAAATTAATGTTGGTGGGGAGGGAAAGGAAACCACTGAGAGACAGGAAGTATAGAAGTGGACCCAACCACTTAGGCTTGAAGAGATCTAGAATAAGAAAGCTAGAAAGGATAACAGGAGAAAAGGGATACACTATGACTGAAAAACAAACAAACCCCAAGACCTGAAGACAAGAGATGAGGAGAGAAACACAGACAATCAAAGAGATGCACAGCTAGGAAACAGAGCTGTGTGGAGGTGAACTGTGGGTAGGAAGCTGAGAAGGAGAGAGAAGAGGTGCAGATGGCAAAGAAGCAGAAGGAGATGGTGTGGCTCTCAGAAGCAGTGCTTGGAGCAGACATATGGTTTTTCCATCATGTTTGGCATGAGCCAATCGAGATCTGTTTCTGATCGCCCTCCATGGTCCATCATGTCCTTGTCTGCAGTGACCTGTTATCCCAAAACTCCCCAAATGACTCACGAAGGAGAACCCAAGGAAGTGCTCTGCCTACTACCAGTAGAGGGAGAAGGTAATTATGATTTAAACTCCTCAATAAATAGGAAAAAAAATCCCCCCTTCTCTCATCTTGCCATTCTCTTCTTCATATTCACATACATACACATGCAATTGTGTCGATTTTCTGTTTTGTTTTTTCCAAAACTGTGAGAGAGACTAAGGAGAAAGGTGAGCTGAGCTGAGTGGGGAGAGCACCCCTGCATGGAGAACATAGGGAAACAGGATGTGCCAAAGGTAGGCTGGGGTCCCAAAGCAGAAGTACCTGGGTGACTTTATTAAATGCATATAAAATCCAAATGTCAACAGGTTATGGCAGTTGAGGCAAGGAGATCATTTTCAGCTTACTTCGGAAGTACAAGGAACAAGGAAGTACGTTTTGTGAATGACTGATAAGCTTGCAATTTAGAAAGGTCATGTGGGAGACTTAGAATAGAGCTAATAAGGGAAGGCTCTCCAGCACTGTGGTCCATGTGAAAATGGAAGGACTTTTGTCAGTTTGAGAGAAGGGATCTGTGAGCATGAGGAAAATATATAAAATAAGGAAATTTTACAGGCATCTAGAAAGAGAAGACCCAGAGAAAAAGAGAAAAGGAGAAAATGGAAGACAAGGTAGAAAGGAAATTACCTCAATAAGAAATGAAATACAAAGATAAAAATTAGAGAAACTATATAGAGAGGCAAATAAATACCAAAAAAAATGTGCAAGGAAGTGCAGAGAAACTATGTCGAGAAAGAGTTTTATCAGATCAATAAAGAGTGAAAACAGCTGTACAGGGAAGAGAGGAGAGAAGTTAGGATCCTGGAATGCTGAAGTATGCATATCAGACAGGAGCATCTTCCATCCCAGTAGTGAGTTTCCAAGTTAGGTTTGCCCCATTGAGAGAGTGGTGTCCATAACATAGAGTAATAATTCCCTCCCTGGCAGCCTCAGCTACTCTCAGGTAACAGAATGTGTCTCAAGCACATGCCTGCTAGGCAAACCCATCTTCCAAGGTCATCCATCTATGTATTTACCTGAAGACATTTATCCCAGGGCCCTCTCCATTTGGATGTCTTTCAGGAACTGACACTTCCAAAATTGAAACCAACATCTTCTTCCATGAAACTGGAATGTCCTTTTCTTACAGGGTTTGCTCTCTCAGTAAATGGAACTTGAATGTCCCATTTTCTCTTGCTCCCATCTTGCCCATTTTCTCCACTTTAGCACAATTTTTATTTGCAAGATGGAAATCAGATCATATTACTTTCCCACTTAAACCTGGTGACCTTTGTTGTCCAAAGATTAGATCAGTTATCCTTCCTGTCTTTCTGTGCCTTCCATTCATCATGCGACCCTTGCCAATTTCTTCTTCCTCGTCTCACTTGTGGTCTGAGCATCCTGGCTCAGCTCATTTTCTTGTTTCTCTTTAGTGTCCTGTGATCCTGAAGCTTCCCAAATGACCAACAAAGAAGAACCAGAGAAGCTGCCTAGTCAACCACTATGTGATGGAGAAGGTAATTGTGATTTCAACTCCCAAATTGAATCTTTGTTTTTCTGTCTGCAGAGAGGAAAATCTCCATCTTTCTTCTCTCTTCCTACCCTGCTCCCCTTCACATACCCATACAGAAGAAATATGTAGAGCCAACTGGAAAGGATGAAAAAGACAGAGAAAATTAGTGTATAAGAAGGGAGTGAGATGGGTAGACTGTTTTCAGCCTCTGATGATAATGACGGGAGCCATGTTAACCTCTAGGTCAGGTGAGCTCAAAGGCAGGAGGGTCTAAGGACAAGGACATTCCCATCTTGGAGATACTTGAGCCGCTCTGGTCTTCCTGGTTGTCTCTGGGAGGGTTTTCCTACTATGGTTTCCATTGGTCATACACTGGGGTTCCAAGAGATTTCATTCTATTTATCAGAAGGAAGCAGTACCTGTTCAGAAGTGTGTGATGAAGAAAAACCCCAGGAATCCTTGAGCTCACTACCAAAAAGTGGAGCAGGTGAGAGAGATAAGGACTGTCTGGGCTGCAGGGTGTCAGGAGGATGGTGTTTCCTGATGGATTTTACTCTAGGAATACTCCACAATGAAAGCTCCAGTTAATTCTCAAATATCATTCTTCACATTTACCTTGGCTCTTTGGCCCTTGTACCTTGCAAGGGACAAGAAACCTTAAGCAACTCCATAATTAGGAGATCATGTTGTTTGATTGTAGGTATCCATATATTCAGTTGTAGTAGATAGAATTCCACATAGGAGAAAGAACACAGAAGTTGTACAAAAATTTGATTAACTTTAGTGGAACTGTTAGTACATTATTCTCTAGCTATTTATTATCTCCCAAGACTATTTATATTCACCTCTTCCAGCACAGAAACATAATCTTTCATTTGTGTATTATCTACAGAGAGTTGATTTATTGGTTAAGTTGGTGTAATATACTTTAAATCATCATAAACTGTTTCTTTGCCCAAATGTTTGAACTTTTGATCTTATTATAGGAATAACTCATGACTTCAAATGTTTGAGGTTCTTTGGGGGTTTTAGTTGTTTCTTATTCCATGGACAACACTCAAAGATGAAGTACAGTTGGGTTTAAGCTGATTTTGATGATTAGGTGGAGTCATGGTCTTTATATAAATAGTTTGTAGCATCCTTGCCCTGAATGCCCATCAGTAGCTGTCAGCCTGATATTTCTTAATGCAATTTATCCTCAATTAAAATTTATTTTAGAAGCATAATTACAAGTAAAGCCATTATTTTTTTCCAGGAGTTGGCTTGGGACGATGACATATACAAAAATTCTTCAAATTGGCTCTACTAGAAATATTTTAGAAGAACTGAATTATAAAGTTAGGGTGGTGATCGTCCTAAGTGAAGTCAGTCTTGGAATGTTATTATTAGTAGTAACATTATAGGGAAGTCAGAGGCTTCAGACACTAAACCAGTAAATAGAAAAACTAAAGTTGTAAGGATAAAGGATAAAAATATGAAGGAGAATGTGACAATCAGTGTGACAATCTAGGCATCCAGGAAAACTTTATTCTGATTGATCTTGAGTGGAAGCAGTTCTACTTCATGGAATTATCTGCATGTTCTGGGGATCTTTGGGTAGTAAAAAGACATTAAATAATCCACTTGATATTTGTTTTTATATGGGCACCTGAAGAGATTGAAAATCTGTTTGTTTCCACAGCATTCAGAAGTTATGATCTGCTCCAAATGCATAATGGCTTTCAGTTTAACAATTTGACATGTCCTAGAGAAGGCTCTATGTTCAGTTACTTGAGACAATTTTGCTTTCTGTAAGGGAATGAACTCTACAAGGGAGTCTGGAACAGTCATTGCATAACCAGCCTGGTATTTCATTTTACTTTATTTTCTTTTGTCTCATTTAATTTTATTTTTATTTTAGAGATAAAACTTATCACCAAACAATATTAAGTCAGGATTTAGTAAGGAAGTATCTAAACTATCTCTTCTGGAAGTGGACATTAGAAACTAAATCCTAGGATTCTCCTTCCTTGAGTAAGAATATTACTCTATAACACACACACACACACACACACACACACAGACGACATTTTCTTTATCTATTTATCTATTGATGAACACTTAGGTTGTTCCCATGTCTTTGGCTATTGTTTAAATAATGCTGCAGTGAACATTAGGGTGCAGATTTTGTTTCCTTTGGATTATATATCCAGGAGTGGAATTGCTGGAACATAAGGTAGTTCTATTTTTAGTTTTTTGAGGAAACTCCATGCTGTTTTCCACAGTGGCTGCACCAATTTACATCCCACCAACAGTGCTCAAGGGTTCCCTTTGCTCCGCATTCTCACCAACATTTGTTATTGCTTGTGTTGACAATCTCCTTTTCTTAAACATCAACTCTGCCATACAACGTAACCTAAAAATGGGGGTAATGTCTTATGATATTCACGGTCCCTGGGGTTTAGGAACAAATCTTGGGAGGTCATTTTAGAATTCTACCTATGACAATGAAGCTTGAGTAAATCTCCAGAAAATAACTATCCAGATGAGACATTGATTTTCCCAAGCAAATAATATAGGCTACCAAACAAATTACAACACCAAAGAAAGCTGAGCGTAAGTGTGTTAAAGAAAAGAATTTGACTTTAGAAAAGACTATAGTAATTGGCTTAGGCACTACAGGGAAGTGAGGTATACCTATTTTGTTTATTTCCTGCATATCTTGAATATGCATAGTATAGGCATACTGATGTTCAGATTAACTATAAAGTGATCATGTGTAGGAGAATTTTCCAGGAATTCTAAGGTTAGCCCTTCTTAGTACACTTAATATGTAGTTTCATTTGCAGAATAGAGCCTTACCTATTAAATTTTTAGGAGTTTCTTGGAGAAAAGAAAGGACAGTTTGTTACATAATGGTCTGAATATAGCAGTTATTGGTTGGCACAGGGAACTACTCTTGGTCATTTTTTTCAGTCCTTTTAGAGAAATATTATCAAATGAGTCATTTACTTTTGACATGGCAAAAGTTCCCCACTGAAATCTAAAGACATCTTTTGTGAAAATTTACCATTTATTAAATGAAAGTTAGAATCACACTGAGAGTACAGAGAGGAAGTGAAAGTTCTGCCAGTGGGAGATTGTGACTTTGGCAAAGACAAGCCCATGACATAGAGTTCTAAGTATGAATGGTGTCCTGAAAATGGAGTATTGTGCTCATCAATCAAGCAGAAACTAAAAAGAAGACATATGATCAATTACATGATAACAGTTATGTACTGAACAAAAGGATTTTCTTTCAAAAATTAATATGATGTCAAGTATCCTCATGAAAGTTTTGGTGAGGGACCCAAGACAAAATGTGACAAACTATATTTGCACAAATTATCGACTTTCTAATGGACCCCCATCCATTAATTAGTCTTTGGGGCTAGCTTGGATTGGGGATTTATCAAATCTATGCCTCTATCTATTTGGATCACCATCTTCTAATAATGAAGAAGCACAGGAAAATCAGGAACAGACAAACACACGAGACAAGACTTTTAAAAAAATAGACAAAAGAAAAGTGAGAATAAATGGAGTAGTGGAAGAATAAGCACATTAATAGAACATTTGCTAAATGCTGTCCCGCCAAACCAAAATGTCTGCCTACTTTGTATGTAATTGCATACACATCTTTAAATAATAAAATAAATTCAGAAATAAAACTTCAATGAAACAAGTCAGAGCTCAAGTTGTTCTTGAGATGGATTCACTTGGCAGTGGATCAGGAAGACAATCTGAGTTGTGCACAAGAAGCTGGGGTTTTGGACCAACATCTGTTGGTCCAAGGGTCCCACAAGACACCCCTAAGCAAGAGTCCTCAAGACGATCTTGGTGGGAACACCATTTGTGAAGGAAGAGTGGCCACCGTGCAATATTTGAAGCTAAAGCTGGATTTGTAGCTTGCTAAGCAAGACACATGGTGGGAGGAAGCACTGTACACAGTTTTTTTTAATAAAGGAAACTGCTGATTTTACTTATTTTTAATTAATTTTTATTGGAGTATAGTTGATTTACAATGTTGTGTTTTTACTTACACTTTTGGGACGCATGTAGTTCAGGGACTGCAGACTTTCAGAAACAGGAGTGTTTATAAATCGGTTAGCATTTAGCCATACACATAGGCTTTCTGAAGTGTATCTGGCTGATTTTCATAAGTGTAAGGCTGCAACTGATTAGCTGACTTTAGATGTGGTTAGTGATGCAAGCAGTCATTGGCCAATTGGGATGAATTTAAAACTGGTTCTGTCAATTACATTTTGCAACTTTCAAAGGACAGTCAGTTTTTCCTAGAAGGATAAGATCTTTTTATTTTATTCTTAGGGATAAAAGTAGAAAAATGAAAGTAGAGAAAGCAGAATGAGGTTCAAAAGATGGGAAAAACATGGCTCTGTCGGATCTCAGGTGTGATTATTGGAGCAGATATTCTTTTTCCCAGAAGGCAGTTCATTGTTTTTTTTCTTTTTGGTTTTTCTTTTCTTTTCTTTTCTTTTTTACATCTTTATTGGAGTATAATTGCTTTACAATGTTGTGTTAGTTTCTGCTGTATAACAAAGTGAATCAGCTATATGTATACATATATCCCCATATACCATCCCTCTTGCATCTCTCTCCCACCCTCCCTATCCCACTCCTCTAGGTGGTCAAAGAGCACCGAGCTGATCTCCCTATGCTATGTGGCTGCTTCCCACTACCTATCTATTTTACATTTGGTAGTGTATATATGTCAATGAAACTCTATCACTTTGTCTTATATTACCTGTCCTCCTCCCTGTGTCCTCAAGTCCATTCTCTGCGTCTGCATCTTTATTACTGTCCTGCCGCTAGGTTCATCAGAACCATTTTTTTTTTTTTTTTTAGATTCCATATATATGTGTTAGCATACGGTATTTGTTTTTCTCTTTCTTACTTACTTCATTCTGTGTGACAGTCTCTAGGTCCATCCACCTCACTACAAATAACTCAATTTTGTTTCTTTTTATAGCTAATATTCCACTGTATATATGTGCCACAACTTCTTTATCCATTCATCTGTCAGTGGACACTTATGTTGCTTCCATGTCCTGGCTATTGTAAATAGTGCTGAAATGAACATTGTGGTGCATGTCTCTTTTTGAATTATGGTTTTCTCAGGGTATATGCCCAGTAGTAGAATTTCTGGGTCGTATGGTAGTTCTATTTTTAGTTTTGTTAGGAACCTCCATAGTAGCTGTATCAATTTACATTCCCACCAACAGTGCAAGAGGGTTCCCTTTTCTCCACACTCTCTCCAGTGTTTATTGTTTGTAGATTTTTAAAATTATGGCCATTCTCACCAGTGTGAGGTGATACCTCATTGTGGTTTTGATTTGCATTTCTCTAATGATTAGTGATGTTGAGCATCCTTTCATGTGTTTGTTGGCAATCCGTATATCTTCTTTGGAGAAATGTCTATTTAGTTCTTCTGCCCATTTTTGGATTGGGTTGTTTGTTTTTTTAATACTGAGCTGCATGAACTGCTTGTATACTTTGGAGATAAATCCTTTGTCATTTGCTTCATTTGCAAATAATTTCTCTTATTCTGAGGGCTGTCTTTCTTCTTATTTGTAGTTTCCTTGTAAGTTTCATTAGGTCCCATGTATTTATTTTTGTCTTTATTTCCATTTCTCTAGGAGGTGGGTCAAAAAGGATCACCCTGTGATTTATGTCAAAGAGTGTTCTTCCTATGTTTTCCTCTAAGGGTTTTATAGTGTCTGGCCTTACATTTAGGTCTTTAATCCATTTTGAGTTTATTTTTGTACATGGTATTAGGAAGTGTTCTAATTTCATTCTTTTACATGTAGCTGTACAGTTTTCCCAGCACCACTTATTGAAGAGGCTGTCTTCTCTCCATTGTATATTCTTGCCTCCTTTATCAAAAATAAGGTGACCATATGTGCATGGGTTTATCTCTGGGCTTTCTATCCTGTTCCATTGATCTGGATTTCTGTTTTTGTGCCAGTACCATACTGTCTTGATTATTGTGGCTTTGTAGTATAGTCTGAAGTCAGGGAGCCTGATTCCTCCAGCTCTGTTTTTCTTTCTCAAGATTGCCTATTCGAGGTCTTTTGTGTTTCCATACAAATTGTGAAATTTTTTGTTCTAGTTCTGTGAAAAATGCCATTGGTAGTTTGATAGGGATTGCATTGAATCTGTAGATTGCTTTGGGTTGTATTGTCATTTTCACAATATTGATTCTTTCAATCCAAGAACGTGGTATACCTCTCTATCTATTTGTATCATCTTTAATTTCTTTCATCAGTGTCTTATAGTTTTCTGCATACAGGTCTTTCGTCTCCTTAGGTAGGTAGATTTATTCCTATGTATTTTCTTCTTTTTGTCACAGTGGTAAATGGGAGTGTTTCCTCAATTTCTCTTTCAGGTTTTTCATCATTAGCGTATAGGAATGCAAGAGATTTCTGTGCATTAATTTTGTATCCTGCAACTTTACCAAATACGTTGATTAGCTCTAGTAGTTTTCTGATAGCATCTTTAGGATTCTCTATGTATAGTATCATGTCATCTGCAAACAGTGAGAGTTTTACTTCTTCTTTTCCGATTTGGATTCCTTTTATTTCTTTTTCTTCTGTGATTACTGTGGCTAAAACTTCCAAAACTATGTTGAATAGTAATGGTGATAGTGGGCACCCTTGTCTTGTTCCTGATCTTAGAGGAGATGGCTTCAGTTTTTCACCATTGAGAACGATGTTGGCTGTGGGTTTGTCATATATGGCCTTTATTATGTTGAGGTAAGTTCCCTCTATGCCTACTTTCTGGTCGGTTTTTTATCATAAATGGGTGTTGAATTTTTTCAAAAGCTTTTTCTGTATCTATTAAGATTATCATGTGGTTTTTATCCTTCAATTTGTTAATATGGTGTATCACATTGATTGATTTGCATATATTGAAGAATCCTTGCATTCCTGGGATAAACCCCACTTGATCATGATGTATGATCCTTTTAATGTGCTGTTGGATTCTGTTTGCTAGTATTTTGTTGAGGATTTTTGCATCTATGTTCATCAGTAATATTGGCCTCTAGTTTTCTATCCTTGTGACATCTTTGTCTGGTTTTGGTATCAGGGTGGTGGTGGCCTTGTGCAATGAGTTTGGGAGTATTCCTCCCTCTGCTATATTTTGGGAGAGTTTGAGAAGGATGGGTGTTAGCCCTTCTATAAATGTTTGATAGAACTTGCCTGTGAAGCCATCTGGTCCTGGGCTTTTGTTTGTTGGAAGATTTTTAATCACAATTTCAATTTCAGTATTTGTGATTCGTCTGTTTATATTTTCTATTTCTTCCTGGTTCAGTCTCAGAAGGTAGTGCTTTTCTAAAAATTTGTCCATTTCTTCCAGGTTTTCCATTTTATTGGCATATAGTTGCTTGCAGTAATCTCTCATGACCTTTGTATTTCTGCAGTGTCAGTTGTTACTTCTCCTTTTTCATTTCTAATTCTGTTGATTTGAGTCTTCTCCCTTTTTTTCTAGATGAGTCTGGCTAATGGTTTATCAATTGTGTTTATTTTCTCAAAGAGCCATCTTTTAGTTTTATTGATCTTTGCTATTGTTTCCTTCATTTCTTTTTCATTTATTTCTGATCTGATTTTTATGATTTCTTTCCTTCTGCTAACTTTGGGTGTTTTTTTGTTCTTCTTTCTCTAATTGCTTTAGGTGTATGGTTAGGTTGTTTATTTGAGATTTTCCTTATTTCTTGGGGTAGGATAGTACTGCTATAAACTTCCCTCTTAGAAGTGCTTTTGCTGCATCCCATAGGTTTTGGATCATCGTGTTTTCATTGTCATTTGTTTCTAGGTATTTTTTGATTTCCTCTTTGATTTCTTCAGTGATCTCTTGGTTAGTTAGTAGTATATTGTTTAGCCTCCATGTGTCTGGTTTTTTTACAGTTTTTTTCCTGTAGTTGATATCTAGTCTCATAGCGCTGTGGTCATAAAAGATACTTGATACGATTTCAATTTTCTAAAATTTACCAAGGCTTGACTTGTGTCCCAGGATATGATGTATCCTGGAGAATGTCCCACGAGCACTTGAGAAGTAAGTGTATTCTGTTGTTTTTGGATGAAATTTCCTATAAATATCAGTTAAGTCCATCTTGTTTAATGTGTCATGTAAAACTTGTGTTTCCTTATTTATTTTCACTTTGGATGATCTGTCCATTGGTGAAAGTGCGCTGTTAAAGTCCCCTGCTATTATTGTGTTACTGTTGATTTCCCCTTTTATGGCTGTTAGCATTTTCCTTATCTATTGCAGTGCTCCTATGTTGGGTGTGTAAATATTTACAATTGTTATATCTTCTTCTTGGATTGATCCCTTGATCATTATATAGTGTCCTTCTTTGTCTCTTGTAATAGTCTTTATCTTAAAGTCTATTTTGTCTGATATGAGAATTGCTACACCAGCTTTCTTTTGATTTCCATTTGCATGGAATATCTTTTTCCATCTCCTCACTTTCAGTCTGTATGTGTCCCTAGGTCTGAAGTGGGCCTCTTGTAGACAGCATATATATGGGTCTTGTTTTTGTATCCATTCAGCCAGTCTATGTCTTTTGGTTGGAGCATTTAATCCATTTACATTTAAGGTAATTATCGATATGTATGTTCCTATTACCATTTTCTTAATTGTTTTGGGTTTGTTTTTGTAGGTCTTTTCCTTCTCTTGTGTTTCCTGCCTAGAGAAGTTCCTTTAGCATTTGTTGTAAAGCTGGTTTGGTGGTGCTGAATTCTCTTAGCTTTTGCTTGTCTGTAAAGGTTTTAATTTCTCCATTGAATCTGAATGAGACCCTTGCTGAGTAGAGTAATCTTGGTTGTAGGTTTTTCTCCTTCATCACTTTAAATATGTCCTGCCAGTCCCTTCTGGCTTGCAGAGTTTCTGCTGAAAGATCAGCTGTCAACCTTATGGGTATTCCCTTGTATGTTATTTGTTGTTTTTCCCTTTCTGCTTTTAATATTTTTTCTTTGTATTTAATTTTTGATTGTTTGATTAATATGTGTCTTGGCATGTTTCTCCTTGGATTTATGCTGTATGGGACTCTCTGTGCTTCCTGGACTTGATTGACTCTTTCCTTTCCCATGTTAGGGAAGTTTTCAACTATAATCTCTTCAAATACTTTCTCAGTCCCTTTCTTTTTCTCTTCTTCTTCTGAGACCCCTATAATTCGAATGTTGGCATGTTTAACATTGTCCCAGAGGTCTCTGAGACTGTCCTCAGTTCTTTTCATTCTTTTGTCTTTATTCTGCTCTGTGGTAGTTATTTCCACTGTTTTATCTTCCAGGTCACTTATCCATTCTTCTGCCTCAGTTATTCTATTGATTGCTTCTAGAGAATTTTAAATTTCATTTATTTTGTTGTTCATCATTGTTTGTTTGCTCTTTAGTTCTTCTTGGTCCTTGTTAAGTGTATCTTGTATTTCCTCCATTCTATTTCCAAGGTTTTGGATCATCTTTTCCAAGATTTTGGATCATCTTTAGTTCCAAGATTTTGGATCATTCATTACTATGAATTCTTTTTCAGGTAGATTGCCTATTTCCTCTTCATTTTTTTGGTCTGGTGGGTTTTTACCTTGCTCCTTCATCTGCTGTGTGTTTCTCTGTCTTCTCATTTTGTTTAACTTACTGTGCTTGGGGTCTCCTTTTCGCAGGCTGCAGGTTCGTAGTTCCCATTGTTTTTGGTGTCCGTCCCCAGTGGGTAAGGTTGGTTCAGGGGTCTGTGTAGGCTTCCTGGTGGAGGGGACTTGTGCCTGTGTTCTAGTGGGTGGGGCTGCATCTTGTCTTTCTGGTGGGCAGAGCCGTGTCTGGTGGTGTGTTTTGGGATGTCTGTGAACTTAGTAAGATTTTAGGCAGCCCCTCTGCTAGTCAGTGGGGTTGTGTTCCTGTCTTGCTAGTTGTTTGGCATGGGGTTTCCAGCACTGGAGCTAAAAAGCAGTTCATTATAGTTCAGAATATTAGTGTGCATTATGAGAGCCCCAGGAACTCTTCCCTAATCACTGTCTCAGGATCTGTGGATGGTAATTTTCCTGTGTCTCTTTAGTATCTGGCAAACTAGAAGCTCTTCAGATGAATACAGAAGGAGATTCTGAGGAGCTAACTTCTAGCCCACCATCTTATAATGGACAAGGTAACTATGCATTAAGAAAAAAAGCAGAAACTAAGTTCTGGTAAAGAGAAAAGGATGAGAAAGGGGAAAATGGAGACTTAAAGGAAGAGTCAGGTGTAGGGAGGATAAATGAAAGATTTCAGAGCAAGAGGTAGAAAAAGTGGGATCAACAAGGGTTCAGAAAAGAGGATCACTAGGGAAATGAAAAGTCTTCATAATTCACAATTTTGCCCCAGGAGCAGAGCCACCAACATTTGGAAATGAGAAGTGTTCCTGTGTTATATGTTTCTCAAAAGATGTGCCAGGAGGTCCAGAAGGAAGTACTGAAAGTAAAGAAGCTAGTGACATGATGGGTAAGGATACCTGAGTGTGGTGAGATGGGGGTGGCTCCACTGGTAACACAGACGCAGGTTGGGTGGTGGCAGGTGATCCAATCCATCCCAGTATCCTGATCTCTGCATTTGCTTGACCTGATCCTTTTGGGAATAGTAGGGAAGCAAGAGATCATTATAAAATTGTGTCTAAGGGATGGCCCATGTTGATTATATATGGATGATGTAGTAGAAATACACTTTTAAAAATGGCAGTATATTTTCTATTACATCAGTATATTACTAATAAAGCCTTGTGATTTACAATGTTTTCTATCCCTGTCACCCAAGAAAGTCAAGTGTATGTCCACTAGTAGATAATAGTGTCATTTTGTCACAACCTTAGAAAGTTCTCAAAAGATAACTAGTCCTGTCACTTAATTGTCAGGAGAAGAGACTTCAGATCAACTATTCTTAACCCAGCACATATTTTTGATAGATGTTCTCCAGCATGTCACTTGTTTATATAGTGATCCTATTAAGTCTTAAGAACTAGACAGATATCCCTGAGTAAACTGAAGTACATAAGTATTGAAGAACGTTTTTCAAAGTCCCATTAAGAAATAAAGGAAGACCCAGGACTCATCCTGGACTCTCACTTCTCAATTCAGTAGGTTTAGTTCCTTTAGAAGGAAGAGACAGATGATAACCCAAACATCTTTATAAATTCAAGCCTTTTGCAGTATGAATCATCCTAAGATTTATAACTTTTATTTATTCATTTTTGTTTCCTCACCACCTGTTTTTTCTAGATACTGTGGATCTTGGAAACAACTCTACTTTGGGAAAACCCAAGAGGAAAAGAAGTAAGAGTGTATACAATTTTACTTGCTTTTGATATTAAAATGAGTTTTTAAGGCCAGTTTCATTATTATAATTTATAATAATAAATATTAATAATATGACAGCCCCATAAAGATGTCTATATCCTAATCTCTGGAACCTGTAATCTGTTCTCTTACATGGCAAAAGGGATTTTACAGATATAATTAAGATAGGGACCTTGAAAGGGGCGATTATCCTGGATTATTGTGGTGCATCCAATATCATCAAATGGGCCTTAAAAAATGAAGAAGTGTGTCTGGCTGCGAAGAGAGGGAGAAGCGATTATGGAAGATAGTCACAGAGAGATGCAATATTGCTGGCTTTGCAGATGAAGGGGAGGAAAAACGAATATGGGTGGCTCCTAGAAGCTGGGAAAGTAAAAGAAATAGATTTTCCTCTATAGCCTCCAGACAGGAATGAAGGCCTACTGAAACCTTGATTTTAGCCCAGAGAGACCCTTGTCAGACTTCTAACCGACACAAGTGTAAGACAATAAAGTGTTTTAAGTCACTAAATTTGAGGTCATTTGTTATGGCAGCAATAAAAGAGTAATACAGAATTTTTGGTCATTGGAAGTGGGGTGCAGCTATAATGCATTCCTGAAAATGTGGAAGTGGCTTTGGAATTGGGCAATGGCCAGAGGGAAATTGGGTTATAAGAAGAACTTTAAGTAGAATGATAGAGAATGTCTAGATTGCCTTGAGCAGCTTGTTAGTAGAAAGGTGGTGCTGAAGACTCTGCTTGTGAGGACTTGGAAGTGAAGAACATGGTAGAGAAAACCTATATCATATTAGAGAATGTGTAAATTGTCATGAAACCACTGTTAGTTTAAAGGTGTCACTGAAGGAAATAAGGAACATGTGTTTGGAAATTAAAGGAAAGGGGATCCTTATTATATAGTGGCAGAAAGCTCAGTGAAATTCTATCCTGCAGTTATGCAGAAAGCAGAATTTTCTGGATATATAGCTAAGGAGATTTCTAAGTACTATGATAAAGGTGCAGCTGGTTTCATGTTGCTGCTTAGAGTAAACTGTGAGATGAAAGAGATAAGTCAAGGGAAGAACTGCTAAACAAAAGGAATAAGAACTTGATGATTTGGAAAATTCTTAGCCTATTCAGATTGCAAAAGATGCTCATATTAGGAGCGTCATTGTCAGGAAAATGTGCTCTGCAGTGACAACCCAGAGTGTGGCTGTATAACTTTTTGCTAATGCCCCAGAAGTAGTGAAAATTCAGGGTATTCAGTCATATAAAATGTTCTTTGAAGAGGTTAAGTTTGTGACCCATAGATACCTTCAACCATCTCAGCAGAAGTGAAAAATAGATATGTGAGTATACAGGAAAGATCTGTAGAAGAGACTGTTGTCTAATGGAGGAGATCCCCATGACATACATCAGAGATTGATAAGATTGTTGAAAACTTTATACCAACAGAAACAGAGATGTCCTTTTTCTAGTCCCTGGAACCTGTAATCTGTTACTTCACCTGGCAAAAGAGACTTTGATGGTGTGATTAAGTTAAGGGTTTTGAGATGTGCAGGTTTTTCTAGATTATCTGGGTGGCCCCCATCAAATCACAGGGGTCCTTAAAATCAGAAAACCTTTCCTTCTATGGAGAGAGGGATATGTGACTATAGAATAATGATCAGAGAGATACAATGTGGCTGGCTTTGAAGATGAAGGCAGGGAGCAATGAGCCAAGAAATGTGGGCAGCCTTCAGAAGCTGGAAAAGGTAAAGAAATGAATTATCCCCTACGGCTTCCAGAAAGGAACAGAGCTCTCTGGATTCTTTGATTTTAGCTCAGTGAGACTTATATTTTTTCAAAAATTTTGTTGTTTTTAAAATTTTAAAATATATGCTCTTTGTAAATTTTGATTGATGTATATCTTTCTAGATTTTTCTATGCATGTATTAACACATGTATATCATATACTAACACATTATATCATAAATCTATTCTTACTGTTACATTTCCCTTAGTTTAAAGCAGTATATCATGCACAGACATTATAAACATTTAACATTTTGCCAAACTTAATTGTAAAAAGTTTCATTTCATTCTGCTTTAATTTGCATTGCTCTCATTTTTGTTGTGGTCAAGCACTTTTCATTTGTTATTGGTTGTTTGTGTTCCTTTTTCTAAAAATGACTGATGAAAATAAATAAATAAAAAAAAATGGCTGGCGTGTAAGCCTTGCCCAGTATTGCTATCTTTTTTTTTTTTAACCATGCTGAAGAAGCATCAGAATATATATATATATATATATATATATATATATATATATATATATATATATATATAAAATTTTGCCTATGTATGTGGTTACTATTTTGTCTCATTTGATGTTATTCTCTTAGGCTTGTTTATAGCATATTTTGTTCTAGAGAAATTTGAAAATTTTATGTAGTAAGATCTATCAAGGTTTTCCTTTATGGCTTCTAGGTTTTGTTTATAATGTACAAAGATATTTTCCATCTCAAGATTTTTAAAATATTTATATTTGCTTCTAGAATATTTGAAGTACTTAGTGCTTTTAAATGCTTAAAGCTATTATTCACATAGGATTCACTTCTTTGTGTATGATGTGAGATAGTAATTACAAGGAATAACACCAACACTTTTTTTTAAATTGAAGTATAGTTGATGTACAATATTATATGTTACAGGTGTACAATATAGTGATTCAGTTTTTAAAGGTTATATTCCATTCATAGTTATTATAAAATATTTGCTATATTCCCCATGATGTACAATATATTCTTGTAGCTTGTTTTATACCTAATAGTTTGTACCTCTTAATTCCCATCCCTATATTTCCCCTCCCCTCTTCCTTCTCCCCACTAGTAACCACTAGTTTGTTCTCTATATCTGTGTCTGCTTCTTTTTGTTATATTCAACTACTTTGTTGTGTTTTTTTAGGTTCCAAATATAAGTTATATAATACAGTATTTGCCTTTCTCTGTCTGACTTATTTCACTTAGCATAATTCCCTCCAAATCCATCCATATTGCTGCAAATTCATTCTTTTTATGGCTGAGTAGTATTCCATAGTATATATATACACCACATCTTCTTTTTCCATTCATCTGTTGATGGACACTTAGGTTGCTTCCATATCTTGGCAGCGTAAATAATGCTGCTGTGAATATTGGGATACATGTATCTTTTCAAATTAGTGTTTTTGTGTTCTATGGCTATATGCCCAGGAGTGGGATTGCTGGGCCATATGATAATTCTATTTTTAGTTTTTTTAGAAACCCCCAAACTTTTTTCCACAGTGGCTGCATCAACTTACATTCCCACCAACAGGGTAGGAGGGTTCCCTTTTCTCTACGTTCTTTCCAATTTTGCTGTTTGTATTCTTTTTGATGATAGTCATTCTGACAGATGTGAGGTGATATCTCATTGTGGTTTTGATTTTCATTTCCCTGATGATTAGCGATGTTGAACATCTTTTCATGTGCCTATGAACACCAACATTTTTTTCTTCATGATTTTAATGCCCTCTTGTGCCTTTTCCTGTATTCACAGATCTGTGTCTGACTCTACTCTGAAATGCTGGTCAGTTTATTTTATTTTTTTAAATAGATCTTTATTGGAATATAATTGCTTCACAATACCGTGTTATCAAGTCGGTTTAACTACAGTGCTTTAAAGTAAAATTTTCTATTCCTACTTGTTATACTTTTTTTTTAACAAAGAAAAAAAGTAAAAAAATATAATGAGAAGCAAGAGAAAAGGAGGTTTCAGAATTTCAGTAATTCTGGCTCCCTCACTGTGCATGAATTTTAGAATCAATCAAGATTTCCTCTTAATAGCTCCCCAACTGCACTGGAACTTTGAAAATACATTCAATTTGGAGATAAATTTGGGTAGAAATGAGGGTTTTACATGGAGAATGAAGTACTCATTTATTCAGATCACATTTTACGTTCTTCAACAAAGTTTTAGTTTTTTAAATAGATCTTGCACATTTTTACTTTCCTTGTCAGCTTTATTGAGCTATAATTTTCTATAATAGCACTCATCACTGTTAAGGTATGATTGGATGAGTTTTAACAAACTGACCTCGTCAATTCTTTAAAATTTGTTGAAAGTTCCTTTGCATCCTAATTTACGTCAATATTTGTGAATGTTCTGTGCCACTTAAAAATAGTGTGCATTGAACTATTTCTTGGGATCTGGACTCTCCCCATAAACAGTCTTTATCAAGCACAACTTTGTTGTTTGGTTCTTCTAAATCTTCTAAGGTAGCTTATATTCTTTCTATCAGGTTTCTATTTAGATGAGGTAAGTTCTCCCACATGGTTGTGTATTTGCCTCCTCACTACTCTGTTGTTTTACTTTAAATACTTTGAGGCTATTCATGACTGTATAACTTAGTGGATTTTTTCCTTTTATTATTATACAGTGTTCCTCTTTATCCCTATTAATGCTTTTGATCTTAGATCTCTTTTTCAGGGTGCTGATAGTGTTCCATGAACTTTTATGTTTTTGAGGGTTTTGACTCCCTTTGCATTAAGCCCTTTTTTGCAGCTTTGTTTTAGGCCTCATGTAACAACACTTAGCTTTTTCTAAACTTCTCTGATAATCCTCATCTTTTAATAGTTAAATTTTATTTGTTTACATTTATTCTGATTCCTAATATATGTGGACTTATAGATTCTATATCACTGTTCATCTTTATTTTTCTGTGTTTTTGTGTCCTTTCCTACTTTCAAATGGGCTGAGATAGAATTCTGTATTCTACCTTTTTTCCCTGCTGGTTTGGCGATTAGAGATAAATTTCTGTAATCTTTTGAACCATGCCCCAATCCCCAAAGATGATAAGGATCTTAGCATGGATTCACTACAGGTTGACCATCCATCTCTACCATTTAGCTATTGTTTAACATTTTATTTTCTTTTAATTACAATTTTGAAACTATTAATATTATGATTTTTGCAGTTGATATTTACTTAAATTAAAATTTTTAAAAATCATTTTATGTACTCATCATTGTTTCTTTTCTTTGATTTTGCTTTTTGTCTAGCTGAATTAAATCCTTTGGTTCTTTTATTGAGTGGTCTCTAAGTGGTAAATTTTTCAAGTGTTGTATGTGCAAATTTGTCTTTTTTTTGATAGACCCAAGGTTAAAATTTCTAGGTTGACTTTTTTTTTTTTTAAACATCTTTATTGGAGCATAATTGCTTTACAATGGTATGTTAGTTTCAGCTTCACAACAAAATGAATCAGTTATATATATACATATGTTCCCATATCTCTTCCCGCTTGCGTGACCCTCCCTCCCACCCTCCCTATCCCACCCCTCCAGGCGGTCACACAGCACCGAGCTGATCTCCCTGTGCTATGCGGCTGCTTCCCACTAGCTATCTACCTTACGTTTGGTAGTGTATACATGTCCATGCCTCTTTATTGCTTTGTCACCGTTTACCCTTCCCCCTCCCCATAGCCTCAAGTCCATTCTCTAGTAAGTCTGTGTCTTTATTCCTGTTTCACCCCTAGGTTTTTCATGACATTTTTTTTTCTTAAATTCCATATATATGTGTTAGCATACGGTATTTGTCTCTCTCTTTCTGACTTACTTCACTCTGTATGACAGACTCTAGGTCTATCCACATCATTACAAATAGCTCAATTTCGTCTCTTTTTATGGCTGAGTAATATTCCATTGTATATATGTGCCACATCTTCTTTATCCATTCATCCGATGATGGACACTTAGGTTGTTTCCATCTCTGGGCTATTGTAAATAGAGCTGCAATGAACATTTTGGTACATGACTCTTTTTGAATTATGGTTTTCTCAGGGTATATGCCCAGTAGTGGGATTGCTGGGTCATATGGTAGTTCTATTTGTAGCTTTTTAAGGAACCTCCATACTGTTCTCCACAGTGGCTGTATCAATTTACATTCCCACCAACAGTGTAAGAGGGTTCCCTTTTCTCCACACCCTCTCCAGCATTTATTGTTTCTAGATTTTTTGATGATGGCCATTCTGACTGGTGTGAGATGGTATCTCATTGTAGTTTTGATTTGCATTTCTCTAATGATTAGTGATGTTGAGCATTCTTTCATGTGTTTGTTGGCACTCTGTATATCTTCTTTGGAGAAATGTCTATTTAGGTCTTCTGCCCATTTTTGGATTGGGTTGTTTGTTCTTTTGTTATTAAGCTGCATGAGCTGCTTATAAATTTTGGAGATTAATCCTTTGTCAGTTGCTTCATTTGCAAATATTTTCTCCCATTCTGAGGGTTGTCTTTTGGTCTTCTTTATGGTTTCCTTTGCTGGGCAAAAGCTTTTAAGTTTCATTAGGTCCCATTTGTTTACTTTTGTTTTTATTTCCATTTCTCTAGGAGGTGGGTCAAAAAGGATCTTGCTGTGATTTATGTCATAGAGTGTTCTGCCTATGTTTTCCTCTAAGAGTTTGATAGTTTCTGGCCTTACATTTAGGTCTTTAATCCATTTTGAGCTTATTTTTGTGTATGGTGTTAGGGAGTGATCTAATCTCATACTTTTACATGTAGCTGTCCAGTTTTCCCAGCACCACTTATTGAATAGGCTGTCCTTTCTCCACTGTACATTTCTGCCTCCTTTGTCAAAGATAAGGTAACCATATGTGCGTGGGTTTATCTCTGGGCTTTCTATCCTGTTCCATTGATCTATATTTCTGTTTTTGTGCCAGTACCATACTGTCTTGATTACTGTAGCTTTGTATTATAGTCTGAAGTCAGGAAGCCTGATTCCTCCAGCTCCATTTTTCGTTCTCAAAATTGCTTTGGCTATTCGGGGTCTTTTGTGTTTCCATACAAATTGTGAGATTTTTTGTTCTAGTTCTGTGAAAAATGCCAGTGGTAGTTTCATAGGGATTGCATTGAATCTGTAGATTGCTTTGGGTAGTAGAGTCATTTTCACAATGTTGATTCTTCCAATCCAAGAACATGGTATATCTCTCCATCTATTTGTATCATTTTTAATTTCTTTCATCAGTGTCTTATTATTTTCTGCATACAGGTCTTTTGTCTCCTTAGGTAGGTTTATTCCTAGGTATTTTATTCTTTTTGTTGCAATGGTAAATGGGAGTGTTTTCTTGATTTCACTTTCAGATTTTTCATCCTTAGTGTATAGGATCTAGGTTGACTTTTATTTTTCATTAATAAAGTGTTTACTACATTGTCTTCTAGAATCTGTTTTGTGACTGACTGATGCAAATTCCTCTTTTATTGTGATTGTCATTTCTTGGTAAATAATCTGTCCTTTCTCTCTAAAAGCTCTTTCTCCAACACTGAATCACGGAAAATTTAAATTTAGAGAAAACTGGGGAGAATTTTACAGTAAACACCAGAATACTTTAACATAGTTTCACAATTAACATTGTACTATTCTTGCTTTATCAGATTTCTTTCCATCTATCCATTTCTCTATATATCCACTAACCCATCTTCAAGTTTGAAACATTTCAAAGTTGCAGACATCAGTATACTTCTCCCCAAATACTTCAGCATGTACATCATTAACTAGAGTTCAATACTTGTTTGCAAGATAAAGTTTGTAATGAAATGTACAAATACTAAGTGTACCATTGATGAGTTTTAATAAATGTATTCTCCCATGTAATCCAAATCCTTATCAGGATACAGAACATGACCATCATCGTGGAAGCACTTATGCCCTTTCTGGTATATCCTTATCCCTCACTCATCAGTGGCAACCACTATTCTTATTTTTTTTCATGATAACTTAATTTGGCTTGGTATAAAACTTTATATATGATTTTAGAGCATGTTCTCTTTTGGTGTAAGGTTTATTCCACTCAGCATAATGTTTTTGAGATTTATCCATATTGTTGAATATATCAGTAGTTTGTACCATTTTGTTACAAAATAGGTTACATTGTATGGACTATACCATATTTTGTGTATACTTTCTTCTATTTATTGACACCGCAAGTGTTTCCAGTTTTGGGCTAATATGAAAAAGCTGCAATGAACATTCTTGTAGAAACTTTTCTGTGGCTCTATGCCTTTATACCTCTTGTATAAATTCCTATAAATGAAATTGCTGAGATATAGGCTAGGTGCATCAGTTTTTTTGTCTCCTTAAACCCACATAGGGGTTAGTAATATGGCACACACAAGCTGCCCAAGTTGAGGAACACCCCCAGTCTTAGAAGGGGGTTACTAGCAAACCTGCACAAAACTTATCCATGAGGGAGGCATTAGCTGGAATTTAAGAAAATTTTACTATTCTGGAATATTTCTAAGGACGGAGACATTCTCTATTTTATATTGGTCATGAAACAAATCTGCCCTCTGACCTGGAAGGCGACACGATCTCTAGCTTCCAAAGCTGTTAGCTTTTCAAACATCCTTGAAAAGATACCCTCAGCCATGTGGAAATGCCACAGAACCACCCTCCTCCCCCCAACAAATTCACATCACACATCAGATTCTGGCAAATTTCCAATGTAGGCTAGGGCAAAGTCCATTCAATTTATTTCCTGCTGCATTTAACGAATTTCATAAACCATAAATGCCTTAGGTCTCTAATGACCACCCCTAAGGTGTAATTCTCCACGTTTGCATGAGAGAGGCAGGTGAATGCCCGGCTTTCACACAAGAAGTACAATCCCAAGGGCACACATGGTGCCCCTGGAAGGGAAACATTTACAGTGGTTGAGGTACCCTAATGGGACGTACATCGGCCAGGGGGAAGGTGGACAGTATCTCCAGGGTGGGCCCCTGGCCAACTGTAAGCCTTAAAGTTCCCAGTTCTGTTCATTGCGTCTAGTCCTTGATTTGGAGGGCAGACCCTTCCTGAGGACAGTCCATCTGATCTGTCCTCTTTGTCCATGACACCAACCAGATGGTGTTCATTCTTCACCCCCCACCATAGAATGGCTGAGCATGGGGGTGGGGGTGATGTCTGGAGGGACTCTGCATGGGATATGCAGACGCTGGGACCAGCTCCTTTTCTTGTATCTGGTGAATAGTAGATTCCGCATCTTTGTAGTGGGAGAGCTGTACCAAGCATTTTCCTTCTGGAAGAAGGATTCAGAGAAGTTCTGAAAGATGGATATTATTAATGTACCTCCATCCCCTGTACCCTCTAGAGCTTATGGGATTCCCTCCTCAGATGCCTGGAGTTTTCTTCTTCCTTCACTGCTGCAAAATATGTGTATAACATTCCAGTGGCTGGGACTTCATATTTCTTTCCCAATCATTTCTTATTCCCACTCAGACCTTTCATTCAGAATAGTCAGATACAAGTGGGGCAAAGGCACTTTCATAAAATAACCAGAATTAAATCTGAATCCCTTAGGCCCTCCAAGGCTGTGCCTTCCAGGCTGGTTGGGGAAAGAATGAGGCATCATTCCCAGGAATGTTCAAACAGAATCCTGGATTTTCAGAATTGGCCTATGTAATACTATTAACCCCTCACTGCTTTTGTCCTGATCATTATCCAGGAAGGAGCTGATCCCCTTCTGGAGACAGCTGCCTTCAGTAACCAAAGGTGCCTTACAGAGGTGTATGGACAGGAGATGAGGGTTGTGGGCCAGATAGTCAGGGCATTGTGAAGAGCTCTTTTGTTAAAGGGCACATCACTGTCAGACTGTAGTGGTCCGGGCAGCCAGGCTCAAGATACCCGTGACTTTCTAGGGTCACAATGGTACGGCCAGAGTCAGCTGGTCTGTAAGCAGAAGTATAGACCATGTTGCGGCACCGCCCAGAACCCCAAGAGCATCTTGAAGCCTGGTCAGGCAGGAGCAGGTAGAGGCAAAGCCCCTTGCAGTGTGGCTCCGCCCACGTGGGACAAATGGGCCAGCTTCTAGCAGGAGTCATGAGCCTGGTGATCAGCCATAACCCCTGCGTCAGAATCGTGATGTCAGCCTCCGTCAGTAAAGACCAGGCACCTGGGCATTCCCATGAGGGGCCCAGACTGGTCAATCAGCACCACGGTTCATTTCCACAATCACTGCCCCATAGATCAGTGTCCCTACTCTGCCAGTCTGTAGTTTTCCACATGAACGACCAAGCATGTAGCTTATGTGCAAAAGCCCAGTCATCTGACTTCCGCCAACCAGAGGAGTGACCACATCGGCTTTGGTTCTGCCAAGCTGGCTCTGAGGCCAAACAGCCACAGTGGCCCAGTGGACTTTGGCTGTCAGCTTAGCCAAGCATCAGTGCACCAGGCCCAGGCCTCTGGGGAATCTTGGTGAATTGAAGACCTCAGTGAGGCTGAGATTTGCTTCGGGCTGTGAAGTAGAATAGAAAGCCAAGGTGCCACTGGGGCAGTCACTGCATTCTCTTTTTTTCTTTTCAAATTGAATTAATTGATTTACAATATAGTATTAGTTTCAGGTGTACAGCAAAGTGATTCAGTTATATATATATTTTTTTCAGATTCTTTTCTATTATAGGTTATTACAAGATATTGAGTATAGTTCCCTGTGCTATACAGTGAATATAGCTTGTTGTTTATCTATTTTGTATATAGTAGTAACTGTTAATCCCATACTCCTAGTTTGTCCCTCCGTACTCCTTTTCCCTCTGGTAACCATAAGTTTGTTTTCTATGTCTGTGAGTCTAGTTCTGTGTTGTAAATAAGTTCATTTGTATCATTTTTTTAGATTCCACATATAAGTGATATCACATGATATCTGTGTTTCTCTGACTTACTTCACTTAATATGATAATCTCTAGGTCCATCCATGTTGCTGCCAAATGTCATTTTGTTCTTTTTCATGTATGAGTAATATTCCATTGTATAGATATACCACATCTTTATCTAGATGCACACTTAGGTTGCTTTCATGTCTTGACTACTGTAAATAGTGCTGCTATGAACACTGGGGTGCATGTATCTTTTTGAATTAGAGTCTTCATCTTTTCCGGGTATATGCCCAGGAGTGGGGTTGCTGGATCATATGGTAGATCCAGCATTCTTGAATATAGCATTTCCATTGAAGAGCACGGCTTTTTGGCCCCTCCTGCCTTGTAAGTCAGCACTGAGCTACTTGCCCAGCACCAGTGGTCTTCGCACATTCACACATTTTCATATCACACACAAGAAAGCAAAACACAACACAAAATCCACTGTTTCCTTAAGTCCTCTGGGAATTTCAGGCACTATATTAAACATAAGTGAGAAGATTTGTGTTACAACTGCAAGAATACAGAGATTATTTAATGGCAGTTCTCCATATTAAAGTTGAGAATGCCTCCCAACTTCAGAGCATTTGAATTTACATAAGAACACTTGAAAAGGGAACAAATTGATATTTGTTCAAGAGAAAGTCATCTCCTATAGTCTCCAAGTCTACGCAGGGTAAAATATAGCTCAAAATCAACCTCACTGCTACACTGGTAGTTAAGAAATTTGCCCCAACTTGTGAACTAAGGTCTGAAAAAAATACTTGAAAACTACTGATATATAAGGCTTTGAGAATTGTATTTACAGCTCTAAGTAATTCACTTTATTATGTTTTTTTTTTAAGAAAAAAAGAAAGGGCATTCCTGGTCAAGAGTAAAAATGAAACATCAGAGAAAAATACCTCAAAAAGGTAAGCAGCAAAGTGAAGTAGTCACACCTGTTCAGTTTATAAGGCACTGCTTATTGTCTTCTTGCAGCCTGCAGTCTCTTGAGGACAATAATAGTTTCCTAGCTACTAGGTCAGTCAGGATATAGGCCAAGACACTTTAATAAAGAAGCCCAAAAATACAGTGGCTTCAACAAAATGGTTTATATCTCACGTGTGTAATAGTCCAGAGCTAAATGCTAACAAGACACTGCCATCCTCAATATGTGGCTTCTTTCCTAGGTCAAGAAACATTAATTTGGAGAGATGTTCTAAAGGCTAAATGAATAAAGCAGACTGTATTTGTATGTGTGCGTGTATGTGTGTGTTAAAGAAAATATATATATAAGCATTATTTGTTTTTATATCTCTATAAATCCTTATTTATACATATTTATCAATCTATATATAGAGGGAAACATAGATATAGATATATAGGAAAATCAATGTCAGTACATCCATAAAAATATATGCAGTAGTTGAATTTGGTCATTGGAATATAGGTGATGTTTACATTTTTATTTGTGTTTTTTAAAGGTATGTGTATATACTCAAAATATTAAACATGTTCAACTGTTGTAATGGAAAAGTGTCATTTAAACAGTAAAATATGCAAAAGAAAAGTCTGACAAGTTAATTGTGGCTATCTCCAGATGGTGATGTTTCATGCAATTTTTATTTTCTGAGTTTCCAATAACGTGTATATATTACTTCTAATCAGACCCCTGAAATCTTGTTCATTTTAGTAGTGGTTTAAGACAATGAGGGCTAGACTTCGTTTTCCACATGATTTCCGATTTTGAATCACTAGATCTATACAAGATTTTAGAGTCCAATTAAAATTTATTAATTTTCACTAATCTATATATCTTACATTCTTGCCAATTTACATGGCTGCGCTATTAGTGAATGTGTATAATATTGTTCAGGAAGAAAGAAAAAAGTGGTTGCATCCATTTTAAGAATGCTTATTTTCAAAACACTAAATATTTGTATTTAATCATTATGACATTTTCATTTAGGTCTGTGTGTCCATACATAAATTCTAAACTACTTTTTTCCAAAGTATAATGAAATTTTGTATGTACTTTAAAAGTGGTCCCTCGTAAGTAGAGAATGCTCTGGACACCTGCTTGAGATCTCTTGCCATAACTTTCTTTCTTGTCTAAGTGTATAGTGCAGGGGGGTTCAGAATTCAAACCCATATTCCCTCACTTGCTTTTTTTTTTTTTTTTGATACTTCTGAATTGAACTCTTTTCAACACATGTTCAGAGGTAGATTGATACATTTCTTATGTATTTTTACAATTAGACAGCCATAAATTATGGTATTGTACTTTGTAATACACAGCTTATAAAGCACTTTCAAAAAACTTTAACACTTGATGTTCTGTTATAATATAGAACAACAATAGTAGGTCTATGTTATGGAGGAAGAGACAGGGACAGAGGTTTGAGTGGATTTTCCTGGGTTTCTGGCTCGTAGTTGATGTTTTATTTCCACTATATTATACTCTCTCATAAAATTCCTCGCTTGCTTTTCGTTTCACATGTCAGCTGCTGTTTGCATAACTCTATCTTTTCCCCTGCCTACCCCTAGACAACAGCAATGCTGCTGGCCAACTGGCCTCGAGTGGAAAGAAGGTGAAAAGGCATCTGCAGGACCCTGCCAAAATCAGGAGTAAGATTGTTTGTGCCACTTCTATTTTGCCCTGGGGGTCAATAGAAATTTTGCTAAAGTTTTGAGGAACACAGATCTTCGTTAATTTTTTACTAGTCAAGCTTACCAGTCAAGTTGAGAGCCATGAAATCTTTAGAAAGCAACCCATTTGGAGCCAGGATTGTAAATTGTTTGCATTTATATCATAGCTCTTAACTGCCCAGGACCTAATTTTTTTTTCCTCTGAGTTTTATGTTTTTCATGAAAATTCCTTTACCTTATATTATTGGTTTATTAAAATGGCTAGTTTTTATAAATTGTAAACAGAAAGTAAGTTCATTCTCTCATTCCCCTTTCAAATCTACCTTCTAGGTGAGTTTTTCCTATCTTGGGCAGGTCATAGCATTTTTCTGTTCCCTTTTCACAGGAACAAGAGTCTTTTTCCAGTTATTGGGGTCCTTTCAGGCCTGGTATTAAAACTTAAGTATTTTCTCCAATTCAAAGCACCTCCCTGCCTTCCGCCTGAGCAAGCTTGGTCTGGAACACCTGCAGTGGAGAGGTGGCATAATCTTCTCTCATTCTCTTGTCTCTACTCCCACTCAAGAGCCGCTGGCTTGAGCCCATTCAGGATTGGGGAAGTGGATGAGAGAGGAGAGATAAGAGTGTGGAAGTGTCTTACTTGACAGGGACAGCTGTGAGATGACACTGGATAAGGAAAGTGCACAAACACTAGCTCTTTCCTCCACGAGATGCTTTCATTAACTCCGCAGTGAGGGAAGAGGCACCAACTTGACTTTTTTGGAAAGAAATGTAGCCTGGATATGAGTGAAGAGCTAGGGCCGCCATGACCTGTTCCACTAATACTTTGGACGGTCGCATAGGTGGTTCGGTGCACTGCCTTTGGACGTAGGCTGTGAAGTAAGGTGACCAACTCGACCCGGTTTGCCCAGGACTTTCCAAGTTCTGCCACTGAAAGTCCTGCATCCTGGATACCCCTTAGTCCTGAACAGACTGGGGCAGTTGGTCACCCTTTTTGGCACTTAGTGAATTGTTCTCAACGGCTGGGACTTAGTTCTACTAAGATTTTGAGAAAACAGTATTAAATTTTAAATTGTCATATTTACTTCTAGAGGTTAATACCAAACATAAAAATTTTTTTTAAAATAACCTTACATTGTAATCTGACTGCCATAGTATTTATTAGGGTTTGTTATGGGGTTTCAGTGTTATTAAATGGGCACTAGAGCCTGGGGACACAGAAATAGTTAAATCCTGCCTTGCTCAGCCAATCTGTTTTGAAAGTAAAATACAATAGCGCTATATTATGAATTAGTGGGTTTTAAGCACCAAACCTCCTTTTACTAGAAGCTCCAAAGACTAGAATGGACTTCAATGTATTTCCTTTTTCTCCCTACAAATATTAGGCCTAACAGATTTGATGAAAGGTAAATCCAACATACCTACCACCCGGGAAAGATATAACCAGAAGCAACAGATAGAGACAGAGAGCAAGAAAGAACTCTGCATTTGCTGGCCTGTCCAAGGTTGTAATCAGAGCTTTAGTGCCAAGCCAAACTGGAATATGGGAGAGGCAAGGAAGAGATGTCTGGATCTCTTCTCACTGGGCTGTGAGCATGGACCTTTAGAAGAGGAGAGAGGAATGAGAAAGAGAACCAGAAATATCCTGGTCTTCTAGAGTATTCCACCACTTTGGCATCTTGGGTGAGAGAGGAGGTGCGGAGAGCCTCAGAAAGCCATACCTGGCTGGGTGACCTGCTATTGCCTAGTGAACCCACCTTACAGAGGGAGAAAGTGAGAGGGAGTCAAAAGATTAACCTGCCTCTTTAAGAACTGCAATTCTGTCTTGTCAGTGGTTCTCCTTAGCCCACGGCTATACTATCCAAGTCTTCTACTTTCTTACGTTTAGACATTTCTTTAAGTTTTAAGATTTCTTAAACTTAAGATTTCTTAAGTTTAGAAATCTCTGTAGGCCTCTTGTCTGAGATTCTGTTATCTTGTTAAATAACAACAGGGTGACAACTTGCAAAGTTGTGACTTGTTTGATCTTCTGATAAGGTCTAGTCATCAACATTTGTCCCATGAGGCCATTTTGGTCTTGAGGAAATGAAAACCCTCTCAGTAACTGCTTAGTCTAAAGACCAGAAGGTGGGACTATTTTTCCAACCAATGTGTCCGTTTTGGGTTTGACTGAAGGAAAGAGCCTTTTTACTTTGCTGGTCTGATATATGCTCATAATCTGCTTGGAGTTTGCAGCAGTTAGGAAGGAGTAGTCTGGAAAATATTTCTTCCTGGGGTCTGTATTACCCCACTCAGCACCATCAGATGGTGGCCATTTGATGGTAGGCATTGAACACAGAAAACAGGAAATGAATTTATCTTCCTACCTTAGAAAATAAAACACATGTGAATGATAGCAAACATACTGAGATGCATATCCACCGTCAATTAACTTGTAAATGGCAGAACAGCCTCTGCTGCAACATCTACTGAGTCAGTCCTTAATTACTATTTGAAATCAAGGTTTTGGAGGACTCAGTCCTACCCATTCTCTTGATTAGACTTCTTGTTAGTTTCTTCGATTCTAATATCTTTGTCTAAACCCAGGTGGACAAAACTCTTGGCCACATTACTAAAACTGTCAACACAAATGTACAAATAACTTCATTCTAGGTGATGTGCAGGACATGTGTCTCACCTGTGAAGCGCACCATAGGGTTTCCCTTAACTCACTTCCTTTAATTGTACATTAGTAGATGTACAATTGCCATCTATTAAGCACTCAACACATGGCTGCTTGAGACATAAATAAAATGCTGATTTCTATTATTTGTTTGTTTTACTAATGCTTGACAATGAAAAGTAAAATATAAGATGAGTCTAAGATTTGCCATCTAATTCTTCGTGCTTAAGGACTAGGCATTATATATTTTTCTTTGTGCATTAGACAGGCTTATGGAAAGTTACATTTCAATGGAAATTCTGTAAAGCACTAATATACACAGTGCAACTGCATGTCTGTGACTGTGATTCTATTTTTCTATTTTCTCAGGGAGAAGGAGAGGCAGAGGGAGACTCCACTTAACTCATAGTGACAGAGCCCCACAGAAAAAAGTTAAGTCAAGAGGTAAAGAAGAAAAGGGGAATACACTCTCAATAATTAAGCAGCTAATTTCCTATGCTTTACTCTGTGTTTTTACTGATAAATCCATTTCCCTAATTGCTTTATGTAGCTTTACTAACTGTTGGAAAACGTCTATGATTTGGTCCATTTTCCAAATGTGTATGAAAGAAAAAGAAGATAATTCCACAAACAAGTAACTTGGTGACAGATCTAAACCAGACCCAATGGGTCCAGGGGCTGCCACAGTGATGCTGTCTTCACTGAACTGAAATAGTCTGGAAATAGTCTGCTTTCATATAAAGGGCACATATGCAACCCACATATTATTTAGCAGACCCTTTTCCTGCTGCACAGAGAGTCAGAGATTGCACACCGTGGGTGGCCTGGAGTGGTAGTCAGAAGTCTGTCATTCTCTTCTTCTGACTGCGTGGGCTTGGACCTGTCACTTGACAGCTTTTGCTTCAATTTCTTCATCTGTAAAGCAAGAGAGTGAATTAGGCCCACACCATCCTTCTCAGTTCATCCCAGTTCTACTAGCCTACTACCTCAAAACTGGACCACGGACAGCTCCCCCTCTTCCCATCATAGCTCTAAAACGTTGGCTGGAGAGTCAGCATCAGTTACACATCCTCCTTGAGCTAGTTTGAAGACCTTTCACCCCTGCTGCTGTGGAATCAGGTCTCTAGCAGCCCTCCCCACCATGCAACTTGCAGATTATCCTAGAGCTTCCTGAACTCCTCTTTCAGCTAAGGAGAAAGCCGATGTGAGGGAGAAGTGAAGCAAAGCAGAGAACACAAAGAGAAGACAGACGTCACCTCCATGAGGTTCCCCCATCATTACTCTCTCTCTCTGCTCACTAACCAGCGCTCAAATAGAGAGATGCAAGTACAGTCTCTCGCTTTGTTCCAGCTACCTAACTGCAGTGAAATAGTATAACTGGAGGTTCCCTTCAGAACATGATGCAGCTGTATGTTTCATTGTCACGTAAGAATCAGTGGGGCTGACTGGACTGGGAGCTAAGACAGTTTTACTGAAGCCCCATTTCTCTGTTAACACATTCTGTTTTGTGTGAGATTTGAGGGATGAGGTAGAGGTAGACATTCTGTAGTTATGTATCAAAAATGCCACTTGGAAGAAAGACTTTGACCCTAGAGATTTATGGAATAAAGCTTTCCAAGTTCCTCCATACCTTTATAGGAACAAACTCAGCATGGGAGAGGCAGTACGTGCGCAATTGAAAATGAGACAATGAAGGAATCTTCTCTTTCAGGGCAAAGAAAACGCAGATATGAAAAAGTGGATTTTCACTCTCAGATACTTCCTGTGACCTGTGGTAAGGTGAAGGGGATGTTACATAAGAAGAAATTGAAAGAAGGTGGGTTTTATGGTCTATTTGCAATTCCTATCTGAAGGGATCACGAGAAGTAATGGAATTATCCATGTGAATTACACATAGTTGAAGGAATTGGGACAATGGTTTGGCTTGAGAGGAGGAAGGGATCCCTAAGTTGCTATTTTCACACTTTAAGAAATCATACATTTTAGGTGCTTACTCCCACGTGAAAGTGTCCATGGGGAGGCCAAAGAGAAATGAAGCAGAAATAAAAGGGAAGAGGCCCTCAGCCTCCAACTTCATATCCTCTCTCCCTCTGGATGATTTTCACCAGGGCAGGTGCTTGATGTAGTAAGGATAGAACAGAATTCAGAATCAGACAACCTGAGTCCCAGCCTCAGCTATGCCGAGAGGGACTGATTCAGCCGAGTAGAGAATGGGACCTTTCTGACCCTGAAATTCTTTATCTAAAAAAGAAATCATTAAAAACCTGCTTCATGGTGTAGCTGCGAGGAATTAATGTACGTAATTGAGGTAAAGTATTTAAACAGCTTAACCGAGATACAATTCACCACTGAGAGTGTACAACTCAATGTTGAGTTTTATTTGTATATTCACAAGATGGTACAGCCGTCACCACAATCTAATTTTAGAATATTTTTGTCAGAATATTTTTTCGCTAAAGGAAACTCCATGTCTATTAGCAATCAATGCCCATTCCCACCTAACCCCACTCCACCACCCAGCCCTAAACTGGGCTATTTTCTCTCCACTAATCTATTTTCTGCTCCATAAATTGGCCTATTCTAGGTATTTCATTTAAATGGAATCATATAATATGTGCCCTCTTGGGACTGGCTGTCTCACTTAAGATTATGTTTTCAAGATTCATCCATATAATAGTATGTATTAGTACTTCATTCCTTCTTATTGCCCAATAATATAATATTCCATGGTATGTATATACCATATTTTGTTTATCTTTTCATCAGTTTGGATTGTTTCCACTCTTTCACTATTATGAATAATGCTGTTTTGAACATTCATGTACAAGTTTTTGTGTGAACATATGTTTTTAATTCTTTTGGGTATATACCTAGGAGTGCAATTGCTGGTTCATATGATGATTCCATGTTTAACCTACTGAGGAAACACCAAAATGTTTTCCACAGTGGCTGTACTGTTTTATATTCCCACCAACAGTGTATGGGGGCTCCCATTTCTCTACTTCCTTGCCAACACTTGTTATTGTCTGACTTTTCTATGATGGCCATCTTAGTGGGTGTGAAATGGTATCTCATTGTGGGTTTGACTTGCATTTCTCTAATGACTAGTGATGTTAAGCATATGATTATCTTTTATACATAACTTAAATTTTCCATTGGATAACATTTCACAATTATTTTTAATATCAGCTATCCATGATTTCAGGGATGGGAAAATCTCTGCTCAATAATGCCATTAAACTGGATGAAAAGTGTAATAAAGGGCACAGATGCTGCTGTGGTGCCGTTCTGAGCCGCAGAGCCCCCATTGGAGATCTTAGTCCCAACCCGAGGTTCCCCAAAGTCCATAGGAGATTCTGACTTGTTCTCTATCCCTAGCAAATTGAAATGGTCTCACTCTTCAAAATCACTTCCTTTTCCTTCATAGGTGATTTTGACATACTTTTAAAAGGTTGATTTTGATGGTAATTATCATTTTGTTGTTGTTGTTGCACATTGGTTAAAGAAATGTTGCCACAAAGCAGTAAATATCCTTTGAGGGGACTTAAAGGCTAGGTTTGGGGATTCTGAAGCCTGAAAGGGGAGGCTAGACTCTCCTGTTTTAGATCTTGAGACCAAATTGGGTAGGTCCATATCCAGTGTGTTGGGAGCCCACCATCTGAAAACAAAGAGGGCTAAAGATTAACTTACCCTGGTCTTACAGGAGTTTGGGTGAAGTGTATACAGAGTGAGGATGGAGACTGGTTCACCCCCAGGGAATTTGAAATCAGAGGAGGCCACGAAAGATCCAAGAACTGGAAGATAAGTGTTCGCTGCGGTGGGAAGCCCCTACGTTGGCTGATCGAGGTATGCCAGTGACAGGGATGGGAGACGTGACTTTCCTTGCTGTGCCCCAAGAATAAGGTCACTATTTGCTCACCAAATATTTGTTATGGCTAAAGCCCAGATGAGTTATAGCTAAAGCCCAGATGCCTCTGAGTTTATCCTCTCACCTGGGGAGAGGTGTTCCACATTCCTAACCTCAGTACAATGCAGCGCATCACTGTTGTAAAAGGGGCTCCATCAGGATGGATGCAGGAGCTTGGAGGAAGGAAAGGTCATTCTGACTCAGGTGCATGCAGACAGCTTTATGCACTGAAAGAAGAAGACAGTTTACAATCAACCAAGTAGGAAGAAGTTACTCCAGACAAAGAATGGCACGAAAACCAGAACCATGGTTGAGGTAGACATATTGTATGTGATAAGGCATAACCCATCAACTGGAGCTGTTTGTGGAGGGATTTAATGCCAGGCTAATATGTTTAAACTCACAATATAGATACTGCAAAATCAGTGAAGTCTTCTGAGGTGTGAAATGACATATTTAAAATAGTGTTTTAGGTGGCCATGGGGACTTGAAATGACTTCAGTGTCTTTCAGCCGAAGAAACCTACACTCAACATGCAATGCTCAGCTCCAATGCCATTTTCCCCTGACTATTCCCTGCCTGACCTGACCCTGACCATCCCTTCCCTAGGCTTCTTGAGCCCATTACTAAGGCCTTTCTTATACTGTTTTATTCTCATCCTTCCATGCATCCCCTTTTTCTCTCTAGACCCCTCTTGGGTTTGTCCATCTTTGTGTGCCCAAGATTGGCCAGAATGTCTGGCACCAAATAGGCATGGGATAAGTGTGTGTTGATTGACTAGCCCTGGTAGAGGGACCAAGTTTGAGTGACACTGGTGGAAATGGAGAGGAGGTGAGAGGTGTCAAAGAGATTATGAAGGAAAACCTCTTAAAGTTAGGAAAAAAGCACAGGAGGAAAAAAAAGTTCTAAAGATGATTTTTAAGCAACCACTGATTGTATTCTAGAAGAAGTACAAGTGAGGAGAGCGAGATGATTTCTCATTTAGACACCTTGGCTTTGGGCTGACAGTGGGACATCCCAGGAGAAATATTTGGGAGGAGGTTCGAAATGCGAGACTCACAGGCCAACCATATACTTAGATCCTTTTATCTTTCAGAAAAGATGTCTCCATAACCCTCCAAGGAAATATGGCAGGATGAGAAAGGTGATTATTGCATAACTTTCTACAAGTTCTCATTACATAACTGATTTTTCATGCACTGTGTATTATTCTGTGGTTTCTCAACTGGGTGATTATTATTAAACTTCCTCCAACACCCCACTCCCACCTTGTAAAAACTTGCGGTATGCACCTTCAATGTTGCTACTTTGAACACTATGTTGTATATTTGGCAAGATCTTCTTTGAATGGTAAACCATTTGAAATGGAGGTGATAAGGAACCATCAAAATAGACCTCATGGATGTGCTTTAGCTATAGATGCAGATGTAAGGGTGTCAAAGTTGTAAAAGGAGACATGATGCTGGAATACATAAAAATATATCATAATAAGGTGATAGTGTCATCTTCAACTCAAACCCAGATTTTTAAAATCATGTTACTATTTCCTAACTTTAATGAAATCTGATGGAGCAAAAGTTTATTCACAGTCTAAGTATAGGAGGGGCTGACCTGGAAAATTGTTTACTCTGATGCCACTCTTTCAGCTCCTCAAGGGGGTGCTGTGCAGACCTCCCTTCTATCTATGAAAGTGATTCCTTCCTCTCCGGAGGCAACAAACAAATATGTATGGTGCAGTGTAGATTCAGGACATGGTGATGGTTTTTCCAGGGCTGGGTATGAATGAGAACTTGAGAAGAAGGAGGAGGTGAGAGGTGCCATTCTTATACACTTCATGTAGAAACGGCCATTCAAGACATTCACAGATTTCTAAGACAGGTCAGACGTAGCTGGCCAATGGGACTTCATGTTCCACTGGGAATGTGAGGTCCAGGCCTTTACATTATCTGATGTTCTGGACAGTTTGAACTCTAAGTCCTTGGGACATTTCACCCACTGGATTTCCTAAAGGGAAACTATCATATTATTTGCACTACTTAGTGAGTATATTAAAGACCGGCATCTGTACCATTCCCCAGGTGCCAAGAGTTACTCAGTTAGATTACCCACACAAGCTGACAATGTCCTACCAACAGATTCTACCCTTATTTGTGGGTGCAGCACTTTTTAGCAACAACCTGCAGTTACCTCTATATTTTGCATCTCCCTGTGAGCGAGAACAGAAGCTCCCCAAGTGGCGGATCTCAGGACCCATTACTACCTCCATGGGTCCTCTGTGCCTCTCAGAACCTCTCTTGCCCCTTGGCTTCTGGAATCTTCAGTGTCACTCTCAGCACCACATGACAGCTTCCTGGCTCCTCACAAAGGTCACTAACACCTTTTGATGACAGCTGCTGTGTTGTAAAATAATCTGATATATACCTTTAGAACAATATTTTTATTGTAGGCTAATATTTGCTTAGGAGATAGCAAGTAATCTGTTCCTAAGTGAAATGATACTCGTTTATTCACTTATCCAACATACAATGATTGAGTGCACACTAAATGCCCAATGGTCATTAGAAGATTGAAACAATATCTCTGACCTCAAGGATTGTTTCAACTTCATTGTCTAACATGGAAGAATAACTAATGGGGATGGGTGGTGAACTTCAGGCCACACAGAAACGTGGGCAGTGACATGGACACCTCTCAGATCACTGTCCCATGGATCACACTTTTCCATGACCACTCTGCCCTGGGCTGCAGATAAAAGCTGAGGCTGCCTGTGTCCTAGAGGGAAGGAGGTCAGGTCATTCTACTGAATATTGGAACGCAATGTAAAGTTAGTGGGTGGTAGTCAGTTACCTCTGAAGAGTCAGCTAGCTGACTTTTTGGGATTCAGAGGGAGGGAAGAGGAGGGTGACCTTCTGGAAGAAGAGTTGCAACCCTGGGAAACTTGGGCACATTTTATCTTTGGGGCTGTGCCCTGGGAGACCTGTGATAGGTGGTGACATTCTTCTCTGGGACACTTGCATGGATGCCAGGCCTCTGGGCCCTGTGGTCACTGGAGCTGTTGACGATGAGTCCTCGGCCTGATACTCTCCCTGCAGCTCCTCCAGTTGGGATGACATTTTCTAATATAGAGAAAAATGCCTAAGGGCCTCTCAAAGCAAGAAAACCAGCAGAGTTTCTCCCACTCCATCTGTGGGAACCAGGGCCAGACTCCCTGCATGGCTTCACAAAACCCCACTTTGCATCTGAGAGCCAGGGAATAGAACTTGCATTGGGCCAAACAGTGGTACTTTGGTACTTTTTATTTTCCAAGTAGATATGTGTATCCATAAAAACAGGTATGAAGTAATGGGTAAACCGTGTCTTGAATCCCTCAACAGATTGCTGTTTAAATAAGTGACGGATGCATACATCACATTCAATATTGTCCTTTAATCTTTCTCTCTTTTATGCAGAAAAGAGTACCGAAGTCTCATGACAATACTTTAGATGACCTTTGTGTAAGTACTAACGCCCGCCTGTGACCCCAGGATAACGCGGGCCTTTTCCCTCGGCACATTCTCTGAGTCATCACTGCATTTCCCTGAAGCACACTCACACTCAGGTGCAGCATGTTGCTATGTGTGATGAGCAGGGAACAGCAGATGCGTCACCCACATCAGGTACATGGTTCTGGCGTTGGGTGTCTCAGCCTGAAAGCATCCTGCCATTTGTTCAGTGGAAACCTTCCCATTTCCTCATTTCCCCCGAAAGTGAGTCTGGGAGGCAGAGCTTGAGACCACCGGGGTCTCTAGAGCCTGGGCTTGAAGTAGTAATGGGTGCGGCTGGCCTGCAGATGAAGGATAAGGAGGAAATTTGAGGGGAAAACAGCAATTTAAAGAAAGCAATAAGGAAGGAAAGGAAAATCCCAAACATCTATTCCAAGGTACAGGTAGAGCTAGATGGTTTTAAGCGTCAATCAGAAGGAACAGGCCAGGCCAACCTGGCAAGTTAAGGTGTGAACCCTGTTGTGAGTCCCGCAGAGAAATGCACTCAGGGCTAGTGGGTTCTTCACGGAAGCCCCGTATCCGATCTCGAGGGAGCCATCATGGTGCTGAGCTGGTCACCACATAGCAAATCACAGGGCATTTTTACTCAAACTGGTACCATACGGCTGGATGCTTTAAGGTCTGCTAAAATTATGGATGACTCCACTCTCTAAGTTGAATCATATTTTGATTCCCTTCATTGCAACAAGATGGACATTTTAAGCAGAGTCACCTTTGCATAACTCCAGGGGGAAGCACTCACATGGGTTAGTATGCAGTAATACTGATACACAACGTCCAAAAGAGGAGGGATAGTCAAGTAGTTTTACTTATAGTTTACCTCCAAAGCAATCCCCCCAACAATATTTAGATCTTATCCACACTCTTTCTGACCCTTGGACAAATGAAGGATTCTTTAGTCATCTAAACCGTGCTGGAGTCCAGTGTTTGTGTGGCTTGTTTGGGATGGATATAGACACAGAGGGTCAGGTCTCACAGCCCACGGCCAAGAGTCCATGGGGAGGAGATGGCAGCTGTTCCAGCAAGAGTGCCCTCATTGCTGTTAATGATCTTTCCTGGGACTGGTATTGCAGAGCAATTCAGGCCTATAATATCCCCTTTGCTCAGGGTAAGTCTCAACTTAGGCTGAAACTAAGACCTTTGGAAAATAGTATTGCCCGGATCCCACCCTAGAGGAAATTCTGTTCATCAGTCTAGGCTATGACTTGGACATTGGGATTGTATAAAACTCCCCAGATGATTCTGATACACAAAATTACCCATTCCATGAATTAAAGAAGAACGCCGATGGATCTGCCCTACCCAGACAAATTGATTCAGAATTTCTGGCGTAGGGACCAGGGCATTAGTATTTTATATACTCTGCCCTGAAAGTTCTAATGTGCAGCTGGACTAAGAAACAAAGAGCTAGATAAATCTGCTAAAAAATACACAAATGTGAGGTTCTTAGACATTGGTTATATTTGTTATTCCTTGTTCTTCTGGGAAGAGGGGTCATCACTTTCTAGAGAACGATGATGGTAATCTGTCAGTTCCTACACGGATGAGAAAAAACATGGCCCCATGACTCCATATCAGAGCAGTCTCAGTCTCCAATTGGGGGGTGTCCTTGAGGATCCCCAGAACATTGAATGGGAGCTTTTTGGCAAAATGGTCCTTGGAGCTAGCACTTCCTCATATATGACCATTTCAAAAGCAAAAGAAATGGGGGCTTCCCTGGTGGCGCAGTGGTTGAGAGTCCACCTGCCGATGCAGGGGACACGGGTTCTTGACCCGGTCCGAGAAGATCCCACATGCCACGGAGCGGCTGGGCCCGTGAGCCATGGCCGCAGAGCCTGCATGTCCGGAGCCTGTGCTCCGCAACGGGAGAGGCCACAACAGTGAGAGGCCCACGTACCGCAAAAAAAAGAAAAAGAAATGGCCAGAATCCCAATTCACCCAACGCAAGTAGTTTCACGCAAAAGCCCAGAACAAGACTCAAAATAATTGTTAAAATAATCTTGTATTACTTTCCACACTAAGTTTAATCCACCTTATTAAACTCTAAATATATCGCCCTTCAAGGGGTCAGTTTAGTTATTGTGGTGTAGACAAATGCATTTAACACTTTATCTCAGGAGCTTATTTTATCTGCAAGGTAATAAAGTTACTCAGATTCCTAAAAAATTGTTTTGTTGCTAGCCTTTCAGTGTTAGAGTCTCTGTTTTTTTTTTTTTCTTAATTAATTAATTTATTTTTGGCTGTGTTGGGTCTTCGTTTCTGTGCGAGGGCTTTCTCTAGTTGCGGGGAGCGGGGGCCACTCTTCATCGCGGTGCGCAGGCCTCTCACTGTCGCGGCCTCTCTTGTTGCGGATCCCAGGCTCCAGACGCGCAGGCTCAGTAGTTGTGGCTCACGGGCCTAGTTGCTCCGCGGCATGTGGGATCTTCCCAGACCAGGGCTCGAACCCATGTCCCCTGCACTGGCAGGCAGATCCTCAACCACTGTGCCACCAGGGAAGCCCGAGTCTCTGGCTTATAGGGAAGACTTTTCTGGTCTGACACACAGGGCCTTCCTCCTGAATTTCATTGCAGACCACAATTTCTGCTTCTGAAATCGCCACGCTATGCTGTTCTTTAATATCTCAGGGAGAAGCATATAAGTGTCCATTCAGATTCACACAAAGGCAATGAGTTCTAGATTCCCCTAGTTCTGGCCTTCTGGGGTCTCACCGGGGATATAGATGTTGTTTTACCTTCTAGCTGGGAAACTCAGATGTGTGTGAGACGTGCAGGGATGGAGGAAAGCTGTTTTGCTGTGATACTTGTTCGAGATCTTTTCATGAGGACTGTCACATCCCACCTGTGGAAACTGAGAGGTTCGTGAGATGCAGCCCCTCCCTTCTTATTAGGGACCCTTCCTCCTGCCGTACACACTCTCCCTACAGAGTTCTTACTATGTCTAGATGGGGAAACAGCAGGGCCATAAGTACAGGGTCCAGCAGTATGATCCAGAGAGCTGTTTCAAGATGCTGGCAGTGGCAGGTTAATGCGTTTTGCTCTCCTCTAAGTCAGTAGCCAGGTCCTTTGCCCACATACTGCTACTGTCCTTTCCTAGAAGTTTTCCAGCATGGACTCCTGTTCATGGGGGTGGAAATGCCACTCGTTTGTGTTCTGCACTTATTCAGAAAAGGCAGGAAACATGGGCTGGTTCCCTCATTTTGCCACGTTCTTAATGGGCTGAGGAAAGCCTGAGGTCCCCCAGGGGTTAAGACCCAGTTTGGACACTCAGGCCTGGTGGGTAGGATTCCTTGTGCTCCCAGAAACAGACAGAGAAAGAAGAGCCCACTACTCATCCTGACACCACCTCCATGCCCTGACCCCTTGTTGCTCCTTCGATGGGATGAGGGTCATTGGCTCAGACCCCACGTGGGGTTCTTGGAGACTCTGGAGGTGCCCCTTTCCTCTTCCAGCTGTGTCCATCAACATTCCTGAAAGGAAGACAGTATCAGACATAGGAGTGATGACTGTTTCCAGGGACCTTGCCCTCACTTACTTATGTCTGGTCCCTTAGGGACCTGTGGAGTTGCACCTTCTGCAGGGCAAAGGAGTTTTCAGGAAGCCAGCGATGTCTCGGGGAATCTGAGGTCCTGGCAAGGCAGATGCAGCCCGAGGAGCAGTTGGTGAGTCGGGTGGGAACCCCAATTCTTCCCCCTTCCCCTCACATGTGAGAAGTCAGATAGGCAGGGTCAGGAGAAAGGCAACCAAAGGGTGAGCCATGACTCAGTCACACTGAAATCACACCAGAACTTGTTTGCAGCCATTGCATGTCTGTCTCCAAGAGCCATCCATGTTTGGGGAAACTTCCAGATACTGGTGTGAGTCATGCCTCTGCCTGGGCATGTATATGGGCTCATTGTCTCCAAGCTGCTTTTCACTCACAGCCACCTTCTTTTGCAGAAATGTGAGTTCCTCCTCTTGAAGGTCTATTGTCATTCAGAGAGCACCTTTTTTGCGAAGATTCCATACTACTATTATGTAAGTAACAATAACAAACTGTGATTACAGGCTGCCATGATGTTACCCCGCCTTGAAACAGGTACCCATGGGATTTGAGATCAGAATCCCCTGGGAGTGAGAGCATGAGCTGCTGTTACCTTTTTGTATTTCTACTGGATTTGATGGGAAGCCACAGGAGGCACACACTGAACTCTGCCAGTAATTCTCCCACTGATTTTTGTTTTTCACTAGATTAAAGAGGCTTCTAAAAACCTAAAGGAATCCATGTGGTTGGACAAGATCAAGAAGAAGCTGAACGAGCAGGGTTACTCCCATGTGGAGGGGTTCGTGCAGGACATGCGCCTCATCTTTCAGAACCACAGGGCATCTTACAAGGTAAGTGGTTCGCCCCGCTTCCATTTCATTTTCTGTCCATTGAGCCACTCTGCCCTCATTTTCTGGTGCCTGGGAAATTTTACTTTCCCTCATCCTATGAAACCTGCAAAGCAAGAGTTCCGGAAGTCAGTGACTTTTCCGTTCAAGACTGGAGCTCAGCAAGGCGTAGTAACAGCGAATCAGAAGGTGGCCCTGCAACCAGAACCCCAGGCCTCCAAGAGCTCAGACCCTCCTACAGCTGCCGTTGAGAACAGCAGAGTCCTGCCTGCTCCAAACCCAGGGAGAAGAGACTTGCATCTTAAAGTCACACTGTGCTTCTTATCTCTCCCCCAAAACACGCAATCTGACCTCTTCCGAAACCCCAATCTCCAGATTCCACTCCGTGTGAATGGATCATATAGTTTAACAGGAGTCACCAGAGGGGAACAGAAGTGTCAGTGAAAAAGGAAGGTCATTGATCTAACTTAAAAGCAATCTGTACTATTTGCACTGTTACAAAGAGCATAGATTACTTTTCTAACTCTCACTGAAATCAATAACCCAACCAAATAAGTACGAGTCCCCAGGTGTGGTTATGAGTTCCCATTTCTATCTTGTTGCTCGTCGCTGCGTGAGTTTTTTAGCATAACCTGGTTCATATAACTTAGGGTGTCTAAGACCAGAGTCCTGATCATTCTCAGTTACAAGGTGGCAATGACACTGACAATGAGCATCATGATTTTTGTGTTCATTTTATTTTATTTTTTTCCAGTTCAATGACTTTGGCCTAATGGGACTTAGACTGGAGGCCGAATTTGAGAAGAATTTCAAGGAAGTGTTCACTATTCGGGAGACAAACGAGGACAGCTCACTGGAATAGTGGATGCTGTTAGTGTCCTGGAAAACCCCTTCTGGAGCAGACTTGTCATCCCCCAGCCGCATGGAAGGCTGGCTGCTCGCGCCGCCCCTCCCCAGAGCATTGCCTTCAGCCAAATGGAACCAGCTTCACCTAGAGGGTTACCCTTCCTTGGCCTGGGGGCCGGCCTCCAGTGCCAAGGTGGACTCAACCTTGTGTTATGATTCATGCTCCTGTGTTCCCCATGAGATCCGGCTGGAGCTAGTCTGTGGCTGTGATCACATCCTTGCTTAGCTTTTCCTATAATCCTGCTTCCCTCCCTCGTTTCTCCCAAAGAAACTCACAATAAATCACTTACTTAAGAGACTTTATCTCAGGCTCTGCTTCTAGGGAACCCAACTTAAGGTAACGATCCCAGCAAGCAGGCTGTAAGGGTGGGTTCTGGATTCGGATCCCAGTCTGGGGAGATGGTGATGGGTGGTATATTGATGGTCCCTGGTGTGCTTTAATAGTGCTGTTGCCAAACTTTCACCTTTGGGAAACTCGATGAGATAAAGAGGATTTCACTAGCTTTTGGAATTGGCATTCACAAAGGGAGAAATGGTAAATGGAATTGTAGATTTTGGTGGCTATTGCTAAGTGCCACTGATATATTGAAAAGAATAAATGACAGCCTTAAATCTATTAGTCAAAGCAAAGACACCCTTACAACTGCAGCTGGAAGGCAGACAAAAGGAAGGCCTGACCCAGGTCCCAGGTTTAAGAATGGCAGAACACAGGAGAAGACTGCAGTCTAAACTGGGATGGTCTCCTGTGCCAAGAAGGAGTGGTAAAGAAGGAGTGCAGTCCTGAATCAGAATCGGCCTTTCTAGGTAGATGCAAGTGAGAACCTTGAACTCCAGGTCTCCTTCAACACACAGGGCCTGCAAAAGAATTCCCTAGCCTTTGTTGGAAGACAGACCCCTCCCCTACCCCATCCTAATCTTGCTTGAATGAAGACTGCAGAGTCCTCCCAGCATGACCCCACTGAGAAAGTCCTGGGTTGTCCTGCCAGCTGAAGAGAGCATTTACCCCAGTGGAGCTGCAGGACTGGCCAACATGTACCAGCAGGTACCAGGAGATTGTGTCTGGGGGTGGGTCCTGGACAAAGAAGGGGAATGTGAAATTGTCAACACAGAAGCACTCTCCTGTGTCAAGAAGTTTAATTAGCCTGGCGAGGGCCAAAGGGGATGAATCCAGTATGCTCCTGGCTGGCTCTTAAATGCTTATATATATATATATTTTTCTATTCCTTTAATTTTGGAATAAAAATGGCTGGTCACTAAACTTATTGTGGTAATCATTTCATGATGTATATAAGTCAAGTCATTATATATGCCTTAAACTTATACAGTGCTGTATGTCACTTATACTGCAATAAAACTGGAAGAAAAACATTTAATTAAAAAATTTAATTTAAAAAAAGCTTGGTATAAACTGTGGTACATACTAGATGAAGTGGAAGCAGAGATGCCAGGGCAGACTGTGGAAAAGAAGATCCAAAAGCCTCAGGATGGGGCTTCCCTGGTGGCGCAGTGGTTGAGAGTCCGCCTGCCGATGCAGGGGACACGGGTTCGTGCCCTGGTCCGGGAAGATCCCACATGCCGCGGAGCAGCTAGGCCCGTGAGCCATGGCCGCTGAGCCTGCACGTCCAGAGCCTGTGCTCCGCAACGGGAGAGGCCACAAGAGTGAGAGGCCCGCGTACTGCAAAAAAAAAAAAAAAGCCTCAGGATGTTGGCATGGCTCCACTCTCTGCAACTGGAAAACCCATCCACCGGGTTACTGTGCTCTTCAGGAGGCCTCAGAGACATTAACTTAACAAGGTGATAAGGAACACACAGCTGAGGGGCACCAGCATGCTTGAGATACTCAGTGGGGGCTGTCCTCTGTAGGTTGGCATAATGGAGGAATGTTTTACAGAACTGGATTCCCTAGTGACAATGGAAATGATAGGATTCTAGAATAATGGAAGCCAGGTGGCAGCATTTAACTGTCAGAGCAAGATGAAATAAGTTTTGTAATGTGCAGCAAGGTTAGAATGACGGCTGGAGCCCTGGCCCAAAGCAGTCTATGGAGATAGCTAATCGGACACGGTCACTAAACCTGTTGTAATATTTTAGGATGTACATAAGACAAATCATTATGCTGTACACCTTAAACTTATAGAGAGATGGGCAGCCAACAAGGATATTGCTTCATATATATCATCAAAAAAGATTAAAAATAGATGAACGGATGGCTGAGACCAGCTACCCCAATAAAAAGTCAAGATCCCTTGCCTAGTTTCCAGACCTGAGCCAAAGCTAGGACCTGCTCATGGAAATGAGGGCAGGTCTCATAAGCAAGTGTAAAAGTAGTGATTCCCTGAGTTCTTCACCAAAAGGACCTAAGGTCATTTATTCAAGTAACCATATGCCAGACAAAGGAAAATACACACATCTTTTAACAGTTGTTGATACAGGATCTGAATTGATGCTAATACCTGGGGTCCCAAAACACCATCATGGTCCCTGCTAGAGTGGAGTGTATGGATGTCAGGTAGTGTCCATCTAACAGTGAGTCCACTCAATCCATGGGATCACCCAGCAGCCATTACCCCAGTTCCTGAAAGTAAGGATAATGAGAACATACATAGCAGTTGACTGACCTGCATCTTTAACCTGTGAAATAACAATGACTGTCTTAGGAAAGGCCAAGCAGAAGGGCTTGAAACTGAACTTTCCCTTGGTGAAAATGGTAAGTTGAAAGAAAATCACAGTCCTGGAGAATGAGGAAATGACAGAGATTAGTGCCACATGCAAAGATTTAAGGATGCAAGAGTTGTAATCCTCATTACATCTTTGTTTGAACAGCAGTCTGGCTTCTGCAAAAGCTAAGTGGTTCATGGCTGCCAGATGACTACTAGAAACTTAACCAACAGTAGCCCCAGTTGCAGCTGTTGTTGCTTGGTGTGGTATCTCCATTAGAGCAGGTTAGCACGGCCTATGGTATATGTCATGCAACTATTAATATGGAGAAATGTACTTTTAAAACATTCAGTAGGGGCTTCCCTGGTGGCGCAGTGGTTGAGAGTCCGCCTGCCAATGCAGGGGACACGGGTTCGTGCCCCGGTCCGGGAAGATCCCACATGCTGCGGAGCGGCTGCGCCCGTGAGCCATGGCCGCTGAGCCTGCGCGTCCGGAGCCTGTGCTCTGCAACGGGAGAGACCACAACGGTGAGAGGCCCGCGTACCGCAAAAAAAAAAAAAAAAAAATTCAGTAGGAAGTAGGATAAGAATCAATTCATGTTCACATGGACTGGACAACAGTACATGTTTACAGTCTTGCCCCAGGGCTATGTGAATTCTCCTGCTCTCTGTCACAATATAGCCTGAAGGGACAAAGATTGTCTGGCCACCCTGCAGTACATTACATTTGTCCACTATATTGATGACTGTATTAATCAGGGCTCTCTGGAGAAACAGAACTCTGTCTCTCTCTCTCTCTCTCAACCCCAAATTCTGATGGACTTCATTGATGGGATGCACAGTGGCTCACGAAAAGGCAGGAGGCTGGGCTCAGAGCCTGCAAATGGCCCCAGAACCAGGCAGGAAGCAGAGCTGCTCCAGGAACTGAACACCAGGAACATCTCCTCCACCTTGTTACGGAGCTGCCACTGAACAAGTGTTATCCAACTGTGTTTTAACTCCTTAACAAACTTCACGTGAGAGTCCAACTCCCCGAAGAGAGTCTGGCTGGCCTGGCTTGCTCATGGGCCAGTGTCTCGGTTAACATTCCTTCTACTCCTGCACGCAAAGGGGAGAAGTCTTCACCCAAAGGAATCCAGGTCTCTTAGGAAAGGGGTGGAGGAGGCTGGACAGCCAAGGAAAATGAAACTGACTGGCAGAACCCACCCGGGGACCATCAGTGAGCTCTGATGTCTAAGGGGAGGAATGGGGTGGTCCCAGGCCAGTCAGTCTGAGAGGCCACAGAGCCTGGGGGGCACATTCCTGAATCGAATGGAACCGGTTGACTGTGGTTCCATTGCCTGTGCTTTGGAGATTAAGGCTGAGTCTGTCATCATGTTAGAAGGGAGAGCGTCCACTCCACCACCTTGGACAGCCAAGGGCAAGGACGGCCACTAAGCCCATCGCCCCTGTCGGTTCCATTTACCTGGACGCATATGTGGGCTGTTGGCTGTAAAGGAGCCTGGCTGTGGTCTTCCCTGGGGAGAGTGTGCCTGTGTCCCTGGGAACTGCAGTAGGACTGATGCTCCTGAGGTCCTGGGCTCCACCCTTCAGCCTGAACCTCCCAGTGAGGGTTCCAGGGCATCAGCACACACCCTGCTATCTGGCTGGAGAGGACCGGGCCTTCTGTCTGGAGGAGAGAACGGGGTTCTCCAGCTCTCCCTGAGTAAACTGGGTGGAAGACGTCCCTATGAGGACAATATGCAAAGAACAGTTGCCTACGGCTTCTAGAAAGTGAACAAAAGCAGGCTGATGGTAGAGGGAAGTCAAAACTCAAGGGAAGCAGCCAGACAAACTGTTTCCTGTTTATTATTACCCTACTTGACAGCAGCCGCAGCCTTACGTGGGGTGGCCAAAACCTTGGTAGGAAGCCCACCTTCTTTCTGGTCAGCAGAGCCAGGAAGAAGCCCAGGGCAACCAGGCTTTCTGGGGAGAGAGAGGAAAATTCCAGGAAGGTGAAAGTCACAGAGGAGAACCCCAAATTCTGTGTATAAACCCTCCCCACTTGAATTCAAAACCAACTGACAGGCAAAACGGTGAGACAGATGGGGATCAAAATACTAGTTTTCTTCATGATAAAAGCTGGATGGGGCTTAGTGATGTGACTTACCATGTAGCAAAAAAGAGATCCCTAAAACAGACCCTCAGAATTGAGCTTATCCACACAGTCTTACACAGCTCCCATCAGTCACACCCCACCCCCCAGGCCCCTGTCTCTGTGCACTTGACCTTGGAAGGGCTGACAGAGCCCTGGCCCTGCAGGAAGGACAAGCCCAGGGAGACCCGACAAGGAACAAGCAGACTCACCCCTTGTACCCAGAGAGTCTCCCAGGAGGAGAGAGGAGCAGGGGGTCCAGGCCAGTCCCACTGACTAATGTGCTGCCCCTGGAAGGGGACAATGGAGCAGGGCCTGAGTGTAACCACTTGGGTCCCAGCATCCACTCCGCTCCACTTCTACACCCACGGAGGAGCGGAGGGTCTTGATCCTCTGGCCTCAGTGGCCACTCTGGCAGCTGACGCTGCTTCCTTCTGCCCTTTAAGCTCAGATCCCAGGTCCTACTGTCTGGTCTCAAGGACAAGCCTCTGGTCCCCACTGGGGTCTCCCAGCTTAGAGACTCAGCCCCACTGCTGAAGTCTGAGGGGAAGCCGTTCCTGGTGAAGCTCGTGAAGCCCGTCGCCTTAGGGGTCCTCTGCCCCAGGTCCCTCCTCCCCCACGACCTCCCCTGCCCTCTGGGTTTCCGGGCCCAGTAGCTGGGATCCTCCCGGGACAGCAGAGATGCTCCCCATTGCCAGCGGTCCTCACAGCCATGGAAAATGCCCCAGGTGCCCCCTTATTTCCTTCAATCTCTGCAGCAGGGTTTGTAGGAGGAGTTCAACCTCTTCTTTTTTTTTTTTAATTGAAGTATGGTTGATTTACAATGTTGTGTTAATTTCTGCTGAACAGCAAAGTGATGCAGTTATACACAGATATATATTCTCTTTTATATATACATATTTTTTTTCATTATGGTTTATCCTAGGATCAACCTGCTTCTTAATTTGGTCCTGTCCTTTTCCAAACCTGAGTTCCTGGCTTAAAGACACTGCATTCTCCACAGAGGCCTGGGGATGCTCCAGAAACTCCCATGGCTCTCACAGAGTGTGGCACAGGCCCGGCTTTCTCAGACCCACAGGAAGGTCTCTGCCAGGGGCCAGGAGCAGCCCCCATGCGGGAGTGTCCACCCTGTGGATTGCTCGTCCAGCCGCTGCTAGGTGGCCTCTAATTCCAGGTGCTCAATGTGAAGGTCCTAAACAGACAACAGAAAAGTGGGCACATTTATGTCAACAGCCAGCATGGCAGTGGCCTGGGCCACCAGCTGCCCAGGGGCAGAGAGAAGAGGGAGAGGGGACACTAGAAACGGCAGGTGTGGTCTGTGCCAGCCTTGTCTGGACCCCATGCCTCATGGAGTCAGGAGCAGAGGACGGTTGTGCCCAACAGAGGCTCGGCTTACTAGTCCTCTACACCCCCAAAGTGAGGGAGGGAGAGAGGGATCCACACGTGTGCAGGACCTGGTACCACTGAGACCCTGCCCGCTGGAAGAGATGCCCTCATCAGTGTCCTGGGATCTGTCTTAACCACTGAGATATGACGCTCACTTCTTTGGGGGAAAGAAAGAAGTGGAGGGAAGGTAGAAACCTTCCCCCTCATTTTCAAATATGCTTCGCTTTTGTGCTCACTCAAGTGAGTCTTCTGATCACTTCTCATTCTTCGTGGAATGATGGCTCAGTATCTGAGTGAAAAACCTGTGCACAGACACAACTTCAGGGCCAAGGGTCACCCTCTCAGCTGGGGTCACCTGCCTTTTCATTTCTAGGTTATCTGGGTTCCAACCTCCATCTCCATCCAAAGGGAAGCCTTTGCCCCTCAGCATTCCCATGACCGCTTCCCAGGTTTCTCCTCTTCACGCCTGGCTGCAGTTGTGAAGCAACCCCATAGTCGGGGCACCTTGGACCCTGGCACCTAAGATGTAACACTTGTCACCAACTTGGCTCCAGCCTCTGGCCCCGGGGCCTTGGAGATTTTTCTCCAGCCTCTGGCTGATTTCCAGGAATACTAAGAACATTCTCTCCACTTTATAAAGCTGAGCATTTGGGCTCTCTCCTGGTCCGTGTCCATACGCTACGACCTAAATGCATCGGTCCAGGCTCTCCCACAGCCCGGAGAAAAGATTTGAAGTCTCTGTCTTTCCCTCTCCCCACCATGGTCATCTCGGAAAGGGGAAGGGGCACGGATGGAGTTTACCCCGACCATGTACTAAGCTCTGAACTGCTCTGAGAAGGCAGGAGACTGGCGACAGTTGGGGTCATGCAGCAGTTGTTGCTGTCTTTGCACAAACAGGTGGACCCCTGAGGGCTGGCCCTGCTCCTCCCTTGGCCCTCCAGGCCCCGACTGTCATTCCTTGTCTTTCATCCCTGGGATCACATGTCAGGATGGCTGGAAGCACAGTGGAGTTACGAGAAGAGGGAGGGCATCTGCACAGCACAGCTCACTGATAAATACTTTCACTTCCCTTTTGCCTACTTGGGCGGAGTCATCTCTGGGTGAGTCCCAAGAGCAGACTTCCTGCTCAGGGCTCAGGGCTCAGGGCTCCAGCAGCCTCCCGGGACCGGACCGAGGCTGGGGAGCCTGGAGGGGTCGGAGGCCAAGCTCAGGCCCAGGCCAGTCTGGGCGGGAAGATGGCTTCTGGGGGCAGCGAGCTCAGCAGCAGGTCAGTCTTTCTCCCCCTTCCTCCCACCTTTCGCTCTGGCCTCGCTGCTGCTTCAGTGCTGTCCTTTGGACTCTGCACTAAACCTCTGCTTTACGCCTGGTGTAGGGGAACAGTCACCTGCAGTGTAATGAAGGGCAGGAATGTATAATGAGGAAGGGATTTTAAACTGCCGCAGGGCGCCTGCTGGTTGAGTCCTGCAGCCACAACACAGGTGACTACTTGTTTTGCAGCTACTGCTCAGCCGGCAGGCCTGTCTGAAGGCAGCAGTCCTTCCTGAGGCTTTGCAGCGAGGATTTATTTCCTTGTGGCCCCAGGTCACTCTCGTTCCCCTCAGGTCAGTTCTACCTTCACACAGGTCATTTCGAAGAAGGTAGTTTCGAAAATAAAAAATTCAGGAGAAACCCCTGATTTATTCTCAAACCCTGGGTGGTGACGTCGGTCTCGTATCTGTCCTGTGGACGGGACCACTATTCCCAGTTCTAGCTGGGGGCCTGGGTTCTTCCTCCAGAGATCCCGAGCAAAGAAATTAAAGGGAAGAGAAATACCCCAAACTGCAAAGAGCTAGCACAGGCTGAGTAATTTTATGTTTGGTTTCGTTTTCTGTTCTGGAATAGGTTACACCTCTACAAAAAAAAGAGTAGAAATCCTATCTTTTTCTCTAGTAATGGGTCAGAAATACCACTACTTAATATTTTAAATTTTTTGATTTTTTTAATACAAAAGAAATACATTATGCATTCTTGCTTATAAAATTTCAAACGATACAGAAGTATATAGAGGGAAAAAGTCCTGTTCACCACTCACCCACTTGCAGCTTCCAATACCAGTCCTGTTAGAGTCGCAGGCATAACCTTCCAGATCCTTTTCTTTGCATTTACATATATAACTCATTTTCTTAAATACAAAATTTGAATCCTGTTTTTTTAAAAAATGGATTCATATTGTGAATGCCATTTTGCATTTTCACTTACCTTAATAGCCATAGGCTCTTCTCATTCTTTTTAACAGCTATATATTGGGTTGGCCAAAAAGTTCCGAAAGAGGTTACAGAAAAATCCGAACGAACTTGTTGGCCAACCCAATACTATCCCGTAGAATGGATACACCATCGTTTTTATTGTTTGTTTATTTAATTGAAATATAGTTGATTTGCAATATGGTGTTAGTTTCAGGTGTAGAGCAAAGTGATTCAGTTTTATATATATATATATATACACATACACACACATATATACATATAAAAATATATATTCTTTTTCAGATTCTTTTCCCATATAGGTTTTACAAAATATTGAGTATAGTTCCCTGTGCTATACAGTAGTTCCTTGTTGTTTGTCTACTTTATATACTAGTGTGTATATGTTACTCCAAAATTCCTAATTTATCCCTCCCACCACGTTTCCCCTTTGGTAACCATAAGTTTGTTTCCTATGTCTGTGAGTCTGTTTCTGTTTTGTAAATAAGTTCATTTGTATCATATTTAGATTCCACAAATAAGTGATATCATATGAGATTTGTCTTTCTCTGTCTGACTTACTTCACCTCTAGGTCCCTCCATGTTGCTGCAAATGGCATTATTTCGTTCTTTTTTTATGGCTGAGTAATATTCCATTGTATAAATATACCAATCTTCTTTCTCTGTTCATCTGTTGATGGACATTTAGGTTGCTTCCACATCTTGGCTATTGTAAATAGTGCTGCTATGAACATTGGGGTGCGTGTATCTTTTCCAAGTATGGTTTTCTCCAGATATATGCCCAGGAGGGATTGCTGGATCATATGGTAGCTCTATTTTTAGTTTTTTAAGGAATCTCCGTACTATTCTCCATAGTAGCTGTACCAATTTACATTCCCACCAGCAGTGTAGGAGGGTTCTCTTTTCTCCACACTGTCTCCAGCATTTATTATTTATAGACTTTTTGATGATGGCCATTCTGACTTACACCATCGTTTTTTTTTTGTTTGTTTTGTTTTTTTATTTTTGGCTGCATTGGGTCTTTGTTGTGGAGTGCAGGCTTATTGCAGTGGCTTCTCTTGTTGCGGAGCATGGGCTCTAGGCGTGTGGGCTTCAGTAGTTGCAGCATGTAGGCTTCAGTAGTTGTGACTCATGGGATCTAGAGCGCAGGCTCACTAGCTGTGGCACACAGGCTTAGTTGCTCCGCAGCATGTGGGATCTTCCCAGACCAGGGCTTAAACCCACATCCCTTGCATTGGTAGGCGGGTTCCTAACCACTGCGCCACCAGGGAAGCCCCCTACACCATGGTTTTTAAAGCATCCCTCCTCCCCACCCTATTGACAGACATTTAGATCATTTTCAATTGTTCACTTTTACGAAGAAGCAGTGATAACAATGATGATGTATTTCTTTATATTTTTGTACATATAAAAGTGTTTGTCTTGTGTCAATAACCAAAAAAGTGGAATTGCTGAGGCAAAGGGTACTAATGTTTAATTGTTTATGGATTCTGCAAACGGCCTTTCTAAGTAGCTGAACCAATGTATTCACCTACAAGATTTAGGTGAGCCATCTCCCCACACCCAAACTTTGCAGAGGTGGTGGATCAAGAGTTGCATCTTGTTAACTTTACCCTCCTGATTACATGAGAGGTTGAACAGTTTTTTTGTCTATTGGCCTCTTCTATGAAGTGCTGGTTGATTTATTGCCAGTGTTAGTGAGTTGAGGTGATTGTTCTTTCTTTAACTGTAAGGGAGAATTTGCTAAAATTCTGAAACTTATAAATATACTTTCCTTGCCCTTTCACTTTGTTGTGGTGACTTTATCTTATTAAAGCTTAAACTTTAAAGTATAGCCTTATTATTGTATTGATTTTATAAAATAGATGTACCCTTGTTATTATGAATAAATAAAGTGATGCAGAGTGTTATTGATAAATTCTGTGTGCACAGTCTTTAAATATAGCCCTTGTGTTTTTAAGGTGATAGATTCAATTCTACCTTTACTTCAGGGTAAGTTTCTCCTCTAGTATCACCAAAACGATTTTCTATTTCAATTTTGGGGCAAAATTATTCTTCCACTGGAGCAACTTCAGCCTTCACAGCTTTTATCTGTCCCTAATCTTTCATCTCTTTAGCTTTTTACTTTCTGCTTGTGATGGTTGTCTCAAACTTTTCTTCATGACAATTATTTAATTTTTAGTAGTTTTTGGTTTCTTGGGGTTTTTTTTAAGTTGATTTGTTTATTTGGGGGGATCTTAATTTGTTTCTACAGCTCTTCCAACTCCACTTGAAGTCACATATTGTTATTTTATCACCCTATCTTCATGTTCTTGCTTTATTATTTAGGTTTTTGTGTGATGTTCAGTGCTTTGGGGATGTTTTCTTCATCCTCTGGGTTATCCTTCCAGATTGATTCTATTTGCAGTTTGGTTTCAAGTGTTGCTTTACTTTCTTGTTCATATGCCTGCCCTGGTTTTACAGCCCATTTCGTTCCAGCATGACCTGGGCAGCTCTCCCACCACCCACAGCCTTACGCTGAGTGAATGTTTTTGTGTTTTTCCCCCCACATTTCCTGTCTTATCTGAGACCATATTACTTCCTGTCTGATCTACGGTTAAAGCTTCTACTTTAATTCTTATGAATTTTTGTCTGAGAATCCTTTAATCTGTTAAACCATCCCTTTCCCCACTGATCTGTAGTGCTCCCTTTCCCATTAGCCAAGGGGCCATATGTGCAGGGTCTGTTTCTGTGCACTCTCTTCTCTGCCATTGACCTATGACAGCCTCTCCTTATGTGTTTCCACACCGTCATGGCAACAACAACTTCACGTGAACTCTTGAAGAGTAAATCTTCCCATGTTCTTTTCTTCTTCCAAAGTGTCTTGGCCCTTTGCATCTCCAAATCAGCTTGTCAAAATCTTGTCGAGATTTTGGTTAGGATTGCGTTGACTCTATAGGTCAATCTGAAGAGAATTGACATCTTTACAATCTTGTCTTCCATCTCATTAATATGGTATATATATATTAATTTAAAAATATTTTCTAATAAAATTTAAACTTTTCTGTCTAGAAGTCTTATACTTCTGCTAGATTTATTCATAGATACTTGAGATCTTTGTGCTATGATATCTATATAATTTAAAAATCAACTTTCTAGCTGCTTGTTACTAAGATATAAAAATAAATTGAAACTGCCAAACTTTAAAAAATTCTAATAAATTGTATGGAGATATATATTTTGTATAGAGATATAAATTTATATAATGTATACATAATGACTATTTTGTTACTTTCAATCTAATTCTTATACTTCCTACTTCTTTTTCTTGCCTTACTGTGTGGGCTAGGACCTTGTACATGGCGAGTATAAGTAGTGATAGTAATCATCTCTATCTTGATTCCAGTCCCAAAGGGAAGTCCTTTACCATTATACAATTATGAATGATGTTTGCTATAGACTTTCTTTCTTAATAAAAAGACTTACACAGATTAAAGAAGTTTTGTATTTGGCATCTGATACTTTCAATATATGAGGTGTTTGTGACCCTGTTTTCTGTTGTTTCTGCCAGTTCTCACTCACAGATTTCTTTTTTTAAATAAACTTTTTATTTTGGAATAAGGTTATATTTACAGAAAAGTTGCAAAGATAGTACAGCAGTCTCTAATACTGTACACCTAGTTTCATTTCCTGTGTTGTTATCCTCTTACATTATTGTGGTACATTTGTTGAAACTAATAAAACCCAATATTAGTAGGTTACTGCTAACTAAAGCCCAGACTTTTTTCAGTTTCCCCAGTTTTTCCACCAATGTCCGTTTTCTTTTGTAGGATTGAATCCAGTATACCACATTGCATTGAGCCATCCCATCAGCTCTTCTCTTCTGGTCTGTGACAGTTTCTCAGTCTTTCCTTGTCTTTCACAACCTTGACAGTTTGAAGAGTACTGATCAGGCATTTTGTAGAATCTTTCAATTTTGGTTTGTCTTGATGTCCTTCTCATGATTATAATGGGGTTATAGGTTTTATGAAAGAAAACCACAGAGGTGAAATGCCCTTCTCATCACCTCGTATCAGGGGATATGTCAACCTGACTTATCTCCAGGAATGCTGGCCTTGATCATTTGGTTTAGGTAGTGTTTGCCAGGCTTTTCCACTATAAAGTTACTATTTTTTTCCTTTCCACACTCTATTCACAAAGATTATTTTGCTTATATGGCTGGTTATCTTTGACTATGTACTAGCATCATATTTAGAAAAATTATTTATGGGTAAAATCTGGGACCACAGTGAAGGTACTAGGCTTTGGAAAGGATTTCTGTTTGCTACAACCAGGTGCCTCGGGACGCACCAATTTGGGAACTGTTTAGCACATGTTCAGGGGCTGAGAGAACCTGGGGGAACCCAGGTGATTTAACTGGGAATACAATTCAGTAAATTCAGAGATGTCCCTCCACTTATTCTCACCATGAATATGTCAAGGTCAGGGTCTGGACTCCCATTGGACTCTCCACCCTGTGTGGACTCTAGACTTTATTTCTGTCTCTCTCACTCCTTAAGGCTGTCAAACCTGAGGTCCTGATTCTCTGGGGTCAGCAGATGCCCTCAAATCAAAAGTGTCTCTGTGCTTTGCTTACCTCTCTGGTTTCTCCTTCCCCTTTACTTTTGCCTGGCAAATCCTTATGGTGGTTTCATCTCTTCTATGATTAATAACATGTTTAAATGCTTTTTCCAACTCAAGTTTTTTTCAACAGAACTCTGTACTGCTTGTGGGAGTTGGGAGAGATTGAGATGTTTTGAATCCTGACCTACCACACCGGAAACTTATGGTCATTGACTAAGTGATTGATTGATTGATTAACTGCCATTTTTCAAAGTTTATGGCTTGAGGTTTGATTGTGGCTCTTGAAGTTTTCTCTGACTGCTTCTAGGATTTTCTCTTAGCATTTAAACTGTAGTGAGTCTAGATTTGTTTGTTTTTTTATTGTTTTTGTTTTGCATTTAACCTGTTGGTGTTTTCACAGTTGCTTGAATTTGTGAGTTGATGCCTTTTATCTGTTTTGGAAAATCCTTAGCCGTTAACTCTTCAAATATTTCTTCTGCCCTCCCCCCAGCTTCCTCCTCTCTCTAGGGCTCAAAAGCAGATTATACTAGACCTTTTGACTGTCTCTCACATATTCCTTTCATGCTTTTCTGCATTTTTCCATTTTTTAAATGTCTGTACTTTAGTTGGTTGTCTTTTATTGAGGTATCTATCTTCTAGTTGGCCAATCGACAAGTGTTGTCTTTTTAATCCAATCTTCTGCTAAATACTACCAACAAGTTTCATTTTTAAAATTGTATTTTTAGATCTAAATATTCCATTTCATTATTTTTTGTAGATTCCAATTCTCTGGTAGAATTATCTGACTTTCTATTTTCTCCATCATTTCATCCATTTTCTTGACCATGTTAATCACAGATTTTATGTGCTAAGTCCAATCTCTGGATCATCTGTGCACTTGCTTCCATCATCTTTTTTTTTCTTGGTTTGGTCTTATAGTCCTATCTTTTGACATGCCTATTAATTTTTGATTGAATGCCAGACATTGTGTATGCAAGACATGGAGCCCCCAAATATTCTCTTCCACATAAGAGTGATTCCCCTTTCCTCTGCTAAGCAAGTAAAACAATGAGGCAGACTACATTACACATTCAGGGCATGAAATGACTCAAGATTAGTATGCATTTTTTGATAAGATTTAATATACCTCTGGTTTGCCCTGATCACAGATGAGGACATCCAGGGCTTTCAACTGAGAGAGAGCAATCAAGTTTTCTCTGCTTTTCAAAGCTTTTGTCATATTTTCACCCTCTTTCTTCATGCAGCTTTAGAAATGAAAAAAGTTCTTGAGAAAACCAACCAAGTTTTTAATTTCCTTGAAGTCTCTAACTTTGCACTCCAACTCCAAATGACCATCAGAAGTTCTGCTAGTTTCTTTGTCCTCCAGTTACAGCCCTTTGCCTGTGCCAAGTCCAGATTCTTAGCTTCTAGCTATGTTCAGAATTTACAAGTGCTCTCATGGGACAAAAAGGCTACAGATTCCAAAGCCACATCATCACTCCCTTCGGAGCTTTCAACTCTCTCCCTTTATGTTCTCTGGACCTCATCATGATTGTCTTTGCCTTTTCTGCATGGTGAGCCTTCAGGTAATTCTGCTTTGCTTTTCAGAGACTTTTTACATTTTTATTCCAGCCTCCTGGCCTTAAAAACTTTACCAAATATCTTGGGAAGAAGAATGGGTTGTGTGTTGAGGCCCCTCAAGTCTCCAGCCCTGTGTGACTGTCACAAGCTCTCTGTGTTCCCTGCTAAGAGTAACACTCTTTGGTCTTGGCCAAGCCCAAATTCTCAGCCTCTGTTACCAGAATCAGCAAATACCAGCCACCACCCTGAAAAATAACAATTATAGCTTCTCAGCTCCCAAAGGTCTCCAGTCTCTAGAACCTTAGTCTCTGCAGACTCTGTTGCTTCTGTAGCTCTCTAGTCCCTTTAAAATCATTTTCTGGTATTCTACCCAGCTCTTCTAATTGTTCTATACTGGACTTCTGGCCTGCCTCAAACTGTTCGATCCTACCCTCTGATGAATTTTTGTTTACATTATTTTATGTGGATACTAACCAAGGGTTAACCTATAGTCTAGTTTCATTTTCCCATTTTATTCAAAAATCACATACAATTTTAAAAATTTTTTTATTATTTTTAATTGAAGTAGAGTTGATTTACAATATTACATGAGTTTTAGGTGTACAACACAGGGATTCGATTTTTTATAGATTGTACTCCATTTAAAGTTATTACAAAATAATGGATATATTTCCATGTGCTATACAATATATGTCTGTTGCTTATTTATTTTATACATAGTAGTTTGTGTCTCTTAATCTCATATGCCTATCTTGCCCCTCCCCACTTCCCTCTCCTCACTGGTAACCACCACTAGCTTGTTCTCTGTATCTGTAAATCTGTTGCTGTTTTGTTATATACATTCATTTGTTTTATATTTTAGATTCCATATATAAGTGATAACACAGAGTATTTGTCTTTTTCTATCTGACTTGTCTCACTAAGCACAATACTCTAGGTCCATTCACATTATTGCAAATAGCAAAATTTTATTTTTTTAATGGCTGAGTAACATTCCAGTGTGTGTGTGTGTGTGTGTGTGTGTGTGTGTGTGTGTGCATCATGCCTTATTTATACATTCGTTTGTTGATGGGCACTTAAGTTGCTTCCATATCTTGGCGATTTAAATAATGCTGCGATTAACATTGGGGTACATGTATCCATATCCGTTTTTATACTCAAGTTCACCAATGTTATCCTCCTTATGCTTTTTTTAAAATGCCTTTTATATACTCAGAATTCTACCCATATTCTCCTATATATTATACGAATACTTTATTCATTCATTCACAAATATTTCCCGATACCATGTTTTCAGAACTTAATGAGATGCTGGAATATCATGGTGAGCAAAGCAGACCAAGTCCCCGCCCTAATGGAAATGACATTCCAGTGAGAGACAAATAGTAAACAAATGAACAAATAAATGTATAATTTAATGACAGAAAGTGGTAAGAGTATAAAGAAAAAAGCATATGGGGTACATGGATAGAGTGTAATGGGAGTGCAATTTTAGACAGGATGTCCTGGGAGGGCTTTCTGAGAGGTTAGTATTTGATGAGAGTCATGAATGTATTGAGGAAAAGCACCATGCCAATTCCTGAAGAAATGTTCTAAGTAGAGGAAACAGCCAATGAAAAGTCAGGCATAGAAACATGCTTGGAATGTCTGAAGAAGGCTTGGAGGTTAAGGTGCCAAAGGGCAGTGATCTAGAAGAGGAGTAGTAGAAAATGAGGTTGGAAGGTCATGTTTCTCATGGGTCATGGTCAAGACTTTATATTTTATTCAAAATAGAGTGGGGAGTCATTGGAGGGTTTTCAATAGAGTGAAGTAATCTGATTCCAGTTTTTAAAAGATCTCTTTTGCTTATGTTTGATGTTTGGAGAACAGCTGCAATATGACATGAGTGGAAACAAGAAGACTAGTTGGTAGCTATGACAGTAGCCAGGCAAGAGATGATGGTGGTTGGGACCAGGTTGGTGCAATGAATATAAAGAAAAAGGGTGGGATACTGGATATATTTCTATGGTAAAGCCAAGAACAGTCAAAGATGGATCAGACATTAAGTATGAGAGGAAGAGAAGTGTCGTAGAAGACTGGAAATGTTTTAGCCAAAGAAATTAAAGGAGAGCGTTGTCATTTGCCTAGATGGCAACATTGTGTAGTGATTAAAGGGCCTGGACTCTGGTCCAAAGCCTCACTCTGTTCTTCAATAATTATGTGGCCTTGGGGATATTGCTTAACATCTCTGTACCTCTGTTTCTTCATCCGTAAAATGGGATAATAAGAGCATATACCTCATAGGTGCTGTTATATGTATTTACTAAATCCTATATATGGAAAAATTAGAAAATAAGCAGGTTTCAAGAGGTGACTCAGAAGATCAGTGATCAGTTGCTGCCTGCTAATTGTAAAAAGCCTACCTGTGTCATCAAAGTGAAGATGGTTGAATATAAATCTGGAGTCCAGGGGAGAGATATGAGGTAGAGATGCACATTTGGGAATTGTCCATGTGTGGCTGGTATCCAGAGCCATGGGAATAGATATGATTACACAGGGAAGGAGTGCAGATAGAAAAGAGGTAAGAGAACTGTCCTTGAGTAGTTGAATACATGCAAAAGAGTAGGAATAGCCAAGGAGATAGTTGGAAAGCCATAAAGGCATGGCTCTCAGGAGCCAAATGAAGAAAGCATTTCCAGAAGGGAGAAGTTTATCAATGTCCATGAGGTTGAGGGATAAAGTAAGAGGAGGACTGAGAATTGGCCTTTGGGTTTGGCAGTGTGGAGGTCAGGGAAAACATAAACCCAAAATATTATGTATAGGGTATTGGTAGGGGTAAAACTTGAATGTGTGCAAGAGAGACTGAGGTGGAAAAGTGGAGACAGTTAATATGGACAATTTCAAACAAGAAACACAACAGGAGAGGTAATCTGAGTGTAGGGATATTTTTAAATGGGTAATATTGAAGCATGCTGTATGTTGATAGTAATAGTCCAATAGAGAAGGAAAAGTTGTTGAGGCAGAAGTGAGAAAGAATGATTCTGTATTGATTGTGCCTGAGTCAGGGAGAGGTAATGGAAAACAGTGCCCAAGTGGGGGGATTGTCCTTAGGCTGAAGAGAGGCAGTCTGTGCACTGTAACAGGAGGGAAGGCCAATGGGTGCCCATGTAGGTAGGCTGATGTATTCCATGGTGAGAGGATGCAGTTACATTCTTCTGTTTTGCATCTACATTCTCAGTTGAGAGGGAGAGAAAGGGTTGGAAGAGTTTGAGGATAGAAAACCTGTAAAACAGTCATTCAGGGAAGGAAAAAGTGAAATGAGTAGCATGATGTACGATTACTCAACAGCACCGAGAATCCATTTCAGCTTAATGATTATAAACTTAAAGGGAGAGCACTTAGCATGCTTGTTTTTTATTTCTCCAGATAGCTTGGGTGCTGATGAGTGGAAGAGGGGCTAATCTGATTTTATCCAGGGTTATCGCTATATTAGATAAATTCACTGGAGGGAGATGTGAACGAGGAAGTTAAAGGTGAATTTAAGAGGCAGATTTTAATAGCAGTCCTAGAACTTGACTGCATGATGGGGAGCTTTGAACTTACTGATCCCCTTCCCAGTTGTATTTGGGTATTAGAATGTTTTAAAACTCCTTAGTAGATTCTAATGTATAGCCAAGGTTAAGAACACTGGAATATAACAGTATATCATGAATTTAGGTGGGTAAGAAAAGTGAAGACATAGAAGCAATTTTGAAAAATGTTTTAAAAATGTAGCAGAATTGGGAACCTGAGAGTAGGGGATCACAGATTCATTGGAGTGCGGGTGTTAGAAGACATGACCTGCAATAGATGAGGCAGTGGTCATATTTGAGTCTGAGATTTTGGAGCATGCATAAATGGGAGAAATGATGAAGTCTAAAGTATGGCCATGGAAGAAAGTTGCAGAAATCAAGTGGAAGACAAGATTATTAGAGATAGGAAGGTCAGCAAGTTGAAAGATCAGGATATTTAATGGAATCTCTGTGAAAATGGAAATAATCATGAATTTTGTAAGGACTCCTGGTAAGGTATTTGCAAAAATTTTCTTCGAATAAGGGACAGTGGCCAATAGAATGGCAGATAGAAAGGAAAGAAAAAAGGAAAGATAAAATGTTTTATAGTTTGCTTAGTTGTTTTTTTCGTTGGTTTATATTTCTTTCTTAATTCCACGGGAGATTTGTTTTTGCAAATGGAATGAGCTACAGAACTACCATTTTTTTCCTTCAAAAAAGGACCATTTATGCAATAACATTAACTTAGTAGTTTAACTACTGATTTGAAAGAACATTTTAAACATATACTAGATTACCTTTTATATATAGGTGATCCTTGTTCTGATCCATGATTCTATTTTTTTATTCCTCTTTCAACACTGAAATATTTTAGTTACTATGGCTTTATAGGTAAAACTCTTTATCATTCCTATTTTCAAAGTATTCATAGATATTCTTGAGTTCTTTCTCTTCTAGATAAATGTTGGGACCAATTGTTAATGTTCTGTAGTATAACCCATCTTTCTGGGATTCAGTCAATAGACATTGAATGAATATATAGATTTAAATTAAATTTTAAATTAAAATTTAAAAATTAAATTAAAATTTAAAAAATTCTGAATGGTCCCAACTAGAAAGATGGCATGTCTCTTTATTTATTCAAGTACATATTCAAGTTCTACAGTAAAGTTATTGTTTTTTAACGATCCCTATGGTAAGCTCATTGGGTAAATTTAGTGCTAGGCATTTTACAATTATATTTATAAATGGGAACTCATTTTTCTTTTACATTTTCTAAATTTTTATTGCTGGCATAGGGGAAAACTATTGGTTTGAGTTTGTTGATCTTATGGATATAAATCTTACTAAGTGGACTTCTCCTAATATTGTCTTGTATTTTTCCGCAGAAATCTTTGATTTCCTTTATCAATGTTTTATAGTCTCAGCATATAAGTCTTTCACTTCCTTGGTCAGGTTTATTCCTAAGTTTTGGGGGGGTTTTGATGCAATTTTAAAAGTGACTGCTTTTTTTTTTAACTTTCCCTTTCTGATATTTCATTGTCAGTGTAAAGAAATGCAACAGATTTATTGCCTTTAGCTCAGTTTTCATCTCAGCAATTGAGTTGTCTAAATTTGATTGGCTCCTCTTTATAATTTCTAGTTCTGTATTACAGTGATCTGCAATTTCTATCAATAGTGTTTCTTAATTCCTTCAGCAATTTTATTACCTCCTTTTTCAATTCAGGGTCTGACAGACTGGAGAGATCTGTTTCATTGTTTGTTCTTTCAGGAGATTTCTCTTGTTCTTTTAATTGCCTTAGTGTGAGGGTTGGTTTTATTCATTGTTCTGGGTACTCCAGGGCCCTTTCAAATGGAAACCTACTTATTTTAAGTCACACAATTTTGCTTGTAATAGTTCTTCAGTTATTTCCTCCCTCTGCTTTCTCCTATCTTTTGGAATTCATGTTAGTTGGATATTAGGTCTCCTAGGTTTATCCTCTACAAGCTTCCTGCTTTTCAGGGTCTTGGGGCAGTTCTTTATATTTTTTTTCTTTTGAATCTACCATCTGTAAAATGTTCTCAGCTCATTCATTCATTCTAGTGATTTTTAAATCTCTGCCATCATATTTTTAATTTCCAAAACCTCTTTTTAAAACTTTCTTTTTTTATACATCTTTTTTGAAAAATGAATCCGATACTGTTTTTCTACTACTGAAGACAATAGTTTTTTTTTTTAATTCCATTTATTACAAGGTTTTTTTGAGAGTTAGTTACTTTCCATCTCTTTCCCTACTATTTGTTTCTTCTCAAGGATTCCATCAGGTGTCCATTTACATTTAAGAATGAGAGATGAAAACTTGATTAGGGCTCTGTGTAAAGGATGCCTCTAGTTGACTGGTGAGTTTCACTGTGCCAGTTTTGACTTTCACCACTCAATCTGTCTTCTGAAGTAATGGTGCCTCTGATTCCTGACCCCATTCACAATTCAGAAGCCTAAATTGGCTTTCCTCTTTCCAGTTTCCCCTTGTGTGAGTAACTATATTTTTTAAAGATTTATTGAAGTATAATTGATATACAAAAAATTGCACATATCTAATGTATAAAATTTGATGAGTTTGGACATGATACCATCACCACAACCAAGGTACTAAACATATTTATCACCTCCAAACCCCTTTTTGTATTTGTTAACTATAGGTACTGTGTTTTATAGTAGATCTCTAGAACTTATTCATCTTGCATAACTGAAACTTTATACCCATTGAAAAACAATTACCCATTTCCCACCCCCAGCACTGGTAACCACCATTCAATTCTCTACTTCTATGAGTTTGACTATTTTAGATACCTTATGTAAGTGGAATCATGCAGTATTTATCCTTCTGTGACTGCTTTATTTAACTTAGCATAATGAACCTCTAGGTTCATCCATGTTGTCCTAAATGGCAGGATTTCTTTCTTTTTTAAAGAAACAATCCTACTTACCATCGCATCAAAAAGAATAAAATACCTAGGAATAAATCTACCAAGGAGACAAAAGACTTGTACTCTGAAAGCTATGAGAAGCTGATGAAAGAAATCAAAGATGACACAAACTGGAAAGATATACCACGTTATTGGACTGCAAGAATCAATATTGTCAAAATGACTGTACTACCCAAGGTAGTCTATAGAGTCAATGCAATCCTTATCAAATTACCAATGGAATTTTTCACGGACCTAGAATAAAAATTTTTAAATTTGTATGGAGACACAAAAGACCTTGAATAGAAAGCAATCTTGAGAAAGAAAAATAGAGCTGGAGGAATCAGGCTCCCTGACTTCAGACTATACTACAAAGCTACAGTCATCAAAACAGTATGGTACTGGCACAAAAACAGAAATATAGATCAATGGAACAGGATAGAAAGCCCATAAACCTATGCACCCATGGTCACCTAATCTATGACAAAGGAGGCAAGAATACACAATGGAGAAAAGACAGCCTCTTCAATAAGTGGTTCTGGGAAAACTGGACAGCTACATGTAAAAGAATGAAATTAGAACACTCCCTAACACCATACACAAAAATTAACTCAAAATGGATTAAAGACCTAAATGTGAGGTAGGATACTATAAAACTCTTAGAGGAAAACAGGCTGAACACTCTTTGACATAAATCACAGCAACATCTTTTCTGACCCGCCTCCTAGAGTAATGAAAATTAAAACAAAAATAAACAAATGGGACCTAATTAAACTTCAAAGCTTTTGCACAGCAAAAGAAACCATAAACAAGATGAAAAGACAACCCGTAGAATGGGAGAAAATTTTTGCAAATGAAGCAACTGACAAAGAATTTATCTCCAAAATATACAAACAATTCATACAACTCAATATCAAAACATAAACAACCCAATCAAAAAATGGGTGGAAGATCTAAACAGACATTTCTCCAAAGAAGATATACATATGGCCAAAAAGCACATAAATAGATGCTCAACATCAAAATTATTAGAGAAATGCAAATCAAAACTACAATGAGATATCACCTCACACCAGTCAGAAGGGCCACCATCAAAAACTCTACAAGCAATAAATGCTGGAGAAGGTGTGGAGAAAAGGGAACTCTCTTGCACTGTTGGCAGGAATGTAAATTGGTACAGCCACTAGGGAGAACAGTACAGAGGTTCCTTTAAAAACTAAAAATAGGGCTTCCCTGGTGGCGCAGTGGTTGAGAATCTGCCTACCAATGCAGGGGACACGGGTTCGAGCCCTGGTCTGGGAAAATCCCACATGCCACGGAGCAACTGGGCCCGTGAGCCACAATTACTGAGCCTGCGCATCTGGAGCCTGTGCTCCGCAACAAGAGAGGCCACAATAGTGAGAGGCCCGCGCACAGCGATGAAGAGTGGCCCCCACTTGCCACAACTAGAGAAAGCCCTCGCACAGAAACGAAGACCCAACACAACCATAAATAAATAAAATTAAAAAAAAAAACAAAACTAAAAATAGAACTACCATATGACCCAGCAATCCCACTCCTGGGCCTATATCTGGAGAAAACAATACTCTGTAATGACCTATATGGGAAAAGAATCTTAAAAAGAGTGGATATATGTATATGTATAACTGATTCACTTTGCTGCACAGCAGAAACTAACAACATTGTAAATCAATTATACTCCAATAAAAATTAGTTAAAAAAAAGAAAGTAGGGCTTCCCTGGTGGCGCAGCGGTTGAGAGTCTGCCTGCCGATGCAGGGGACACGGGTTTGTGTCCCGGTCTGGGAAGATCCCACATGCCGCGGAGCGGCTGGGCCCGTGAGCCATGGTGGCTGAGCCTGTGCGTCCGGAGCCTGTGCTCCGCAACAGGAGAGGCCACAACAGTCAGAAGCACGCGTACTGCAAAAAAAAAAAAAAAAAAGAAAGTAGGTAGAGGAAGATTTAATAGAATTAATGTAAAAAAAAATACAGACATTAAAAAACAATGTAGAAAAATTTTTCAACACATATAACAAAGGCTTAATATATCTGATACACACAGACCGCAGTCCACTGATAAAATATGACAAATAACTCCAAAGAAAATAGACTTGAACAGAAAGCTTAGAGAAGAGAAAATAAAAATGTGCAATAAACATATGAATACATACAAATTAAATGGTAGTGAGAAACCATTTCTCACCCCTTAGATTGGCAAACATAACTTTGTAAATGACACTGCAGTGTGGGAGAAGATTCAGAGAAACAGACATTTATTGCTGGGTTGAGCATGAATTGCTAGAGCCTTTTCAGGAAAGATCTGGCAATATCTACTAAATTTTAAGATACACTACAGCTTAACCCAGCAGTCAGTCCTACTTTTGGAACCTATCCTGTGAAAATAAAAACACCAATATGCATATACAAAAGCTCCAGAACTTTCAGTGACTCCCTATTTCCCCCAAAGTAAAAGCCAAGTCCTTAAGAGTGTTCAGAGGACCTGAAACGATCCAGCCCTTCTCTCCTCTCCTCTACCTCACTTCTCTCTGGCCACACTACTCTTTGCTGTTTCTTGACTACACTAGGCATACTACAGCTCTAGGAACATGGTGCTGGCTCTCACTTCTGTGTGATATATTCTTTGTCCAGATACCTATTACTGAACTAACTTTCCATCTTCTTAAAATCCTTGCTCCAGGTCACCTTCTCAATGAGGACTGTTTTGACCAACCTACTCAAAATCACAGCCACAGCCCCCCACCCAACCTGCATACTCCCAACCTCCTAATCTGGCTCTATTTTTATTGTCTATGTCCTTATCACTCCCTAACATACTAAATTAATTACTTATTTATTTTATTTAGTGTTTATTGTCTTAATCATTGACTGTCTTCTCCCAAAATGCATATGCCATAGCATAGGAAATTTGTCTATTTTGTCCCTTGATTTTTCTTGAGTACTTGATGCACACAAAGCACGAATAAATTGGTTAGATGCCCGTAAGTACAAATGTCTTTATTGAAGCGTTGTTTTTTAATAGCAAAATAGAGCAATGACTACATAACACTGACCTCTAAATCTGAAAAAAATCTGATTGTCCATTGAGCTGAATGGTTGAGTAAATTATGGTAAATACATATTGCTAGAGTATTACATACCTATTTATTTCTAATAATTTGGATAGAAGGGCATAGTTTTATTAATGAATAAAAACAAGTTCAGATTAATATATCATGACCCAGGACTTCCCTGGTGGCACAGTGGTTAAGAATCCACCTGCCAATGCAGAGGACACGGGTTCGATCCCTGGTCTGGGAAGATCCCACATGCCGGGGAGAAGCTAAGCCCGTGTGCCACTACTATCGAGCCTGTACTCTAGAGCACACGAGCCACAACTACTGAGCCCACATGCTGCAACTACTGAGCCCATGTGCTGCTACTACTGAAGCCTGTGCACCTAGAGCCTGTGCTCCACAGCAAGAGAAGCCACCACAATGAGAAGCCTGCACACCACAATGAAGAATAGCCCCCACTCGCCACAACTAGAGAAAGCCTGCGCGCAGCAATGAAGACCCAATGTAGCCAAAAAAAAAAAAAATATATATATATATATATAATGCCCCTATTTTTATATAAGTCAAAGTAATAAAAATATTTTACTTGTGGTAAAGTTTGGAACAAGTGATGGGAAAGGCATGGAATGCTATGCCCCAGGCTGTTAACAATGACTTAGTGAAGAGTGTCCGGGTTACACCAGGTCCCTTCAGATCCTTCTTTTATCATTTCTTGGTAACATCAGAGGAAATAGAAATAATAGAGCCAACTGAACAAGACTTCAAGACTATATATATAAGTATATTCAATGCTCCCACAGCTTATGAGATAATACTGCTTCTATAAAACAATTAACTATGAAACTTAGAAATTTAAAAGTTGTTTTACAGAAATAAAAGTAAGCAAAATAATAAAATATTTAGGAATAAACGTAACAAATGTAACATAAGACTTATATGCCCAAACTGCAAAACATTGTAAGAAAAATTAAATATCGAAATAAATAGAAAATTACAGTTCATGGATTGGAGGACTCGGTATTTTTAAGATGGCAATTCTTCCCAAATTGATCTGCAGATTCAATGCAAAATCAAAATCCCAGCAGGCCTTTTCGCAGAAATTGAGAAGTTGATCTTAAAATTTGTGTGGAAATGCAAAAGACCCAGAATAGTGAAAATGATCTTAAAAAAGAAAAAGTTGTAAGACTTACAGTTCCTGATTTTAATACTTTTATAAAGCTACATTAATAAAGACAATTAAAGCACTGGCATAAAGATAGATCTAGAATCAATGGAACAGAATTGAGAGTGCAGAAATGAACACTGATGTTTTGGGTCAATTTATTTTCAACAGAAGTGCCAAGGCAACTCAAGGAGGAAAAGATCATCTCTTCAACAAATGGTGCTAGAACATTTGGATATCCACATGCAAAAAGATTAATTTATACCCTTACCTCACACCATTTGCAAAAATCAACTCAAAATGGATCAAAGACAAAATGTAAGAGCAGGGCCAGATTCAGGGCCATGCATCTTATTCAGATGCACAAGGCCTTGCACTTGGTTTACTGCTCTGCTTTCACTGTCCTGAAATTCTTAATGGTTTGTAAACAAGGGTCCCCCTAATTTCTTTTTCCCTGGGTCCCACAAATTGTGTAGCTGGGTGTGTGTGAGAGTGAAAATGATAAAACTTGTTTTTAATTTTCATTTTTTTATTGAAGTATAGTTGATTTATAATGGTTCAGATGTACAGCAAAGTGATTCAGTTATATATATATATATACATATACATATATATTCTTTTTCAGATTCTTTTCCATTATAGGTTATTACAAGATATTGAATATAGTTCCCTTTGCTATACAGTAGGTCCTTTTTGTTTATCTACTTTATATATAGTAATGTATATCTGTTAATCCCAAACTCCAAATTTAGAAAATGATAAAACTTTTAGAAGAAAATATGGAAGAAAAATCTTTGTGACTTTGGGTTAGACAAAAAGGTAGTGGGAACACAAAAAGCATGATTCATAAAATAATATGTTGATAAATCAGAGCTCACAAAACTTAAATCTTTTGTGCTTCAAAAGACATCATTAAGAAAATAAAAGACTAATCCCAGTCTGGAAGAAAATATTAACCAATCATATTTGTAATGAACAACTGCACCTGGATATGTAAAGAATTCTTACAACTCAATAATTAGACAAACAGTCCAATTAAAAGATGGGCCAATGGTTTGAATAGATATTTCTCCATGGAGCCATATGGAAGGTAATAAACATGTGAAATGCTCAACATCATTAGCCATTAGGGAGAAAAGCAAATTAAAATCAAAACAAAATGCCAATGTATACCCACTGGATTGGCTATAATCAAAGACATAAAGGGTTAGCAAGATAGTGGAAAAACTAGAGCCCTTACATTCCTAGGGGTAGGAATGTAAAATGGTTCTTTGGAAGCACTGTAAAACAGTTTCTTAAAAAGCTAAAATAATGTTATCATATGACCCAATAATTCCACTCCTAGGTAGCTATGTAGAAATAAAAACATATGTCCACAAAAAGACTTGTGTGCAAATATTCATGGCAGCATTTTCCATAATAGCCAAAAGTGGAAACAATCCAAATGTCCATTACTAGTGAATGGATAAATAAAATGTGATAATTCTATTCAGCAATAAAAAGGAATGAAATACTAATACATGAGGCAACATGGATGAAACCTGAAGACATTATGCTCAGTGAAAAAAGTTAGTTGCAAAAGACCATATAATCTTTGCTTTCATCTATATGAAAGGTCCAGAAAAAGGAAATATACAGAGACAGGTAGTAGAGTAGTGGTTGCCTGGAGCTGGGGAATAGGAATCAACAGCAAATAGCCATGAGCAAACTTTCTGGGGTAATAAAAATGTTCTAAGTTTGGATTGTGTTCATGATTGCAGAACTCTGTACATTAACTAAAAATCATTGAATTGTAAACTTAAAACAGCCAAATTTTATGGTATATAAATTATAACTCATTAAAAAAATTTTTTTATAAAAACAAAGGTAAGTGTGTTAGCTGAATAGACTCAGTTGAAGTAAGGTTAGTTAGAAGAACTGGAAAATGTGAAAAAAATTAAGATATACTGCATAATCTGATGTTTCAACATTCTGCCAATGGAATTTCAGAAGAAGAGAAAGAATGAGAATGAGGACATGAAATAAAAAGAGGGAAAAACAATTCTCAGAATGGAAGCTAGAACTTTAGACTTAAAAGTCCCATCATTACAGAGAATGAATTTTTAAATCCCATACCTAGGATTTCACCATTCTAGTGAAAATCTAGAATATCGCAGATAACAAACAAATCATAAAGTTTCCAGAAAGTAAAAGCAATGGACATACAGGAATGAAAACCTGATGGAAGCTGCAATTTTCATATGTGACACTGAACGCAGGAAGACAATGAAGGAAAATGTCCTAATTTTTAAGTGAAAAATAATTTTGAACCTTAATTCTAAACATACACAAGTACTCATGCATGTATGAAAGTAAAATGAAGATATTTTCAGACCACAAAGACTCAGAAAGTTTATGATGGGAATAGGAAGAGAGAGGAGAGAAATAATATCAAGTTTCAGTTTTTAGCTTGAGAAAAGATACCAAATAACTCCTGACATTGAGAGAATAATATACACCTGTTTGTTTATTAAAAATTCAACTGGGGCTTCCCTGGTGGTGCAGTGGTTGAGAGTCCGCCTGCCAATGCAGGGGACACGGGTTCGTGCCCCGGTACGGGAAGATCCCACATGCCGCGGAGTGGCTGGGCCCGTGAGCCATGGCCACTGAGCCTGCGCGTCCGGAGTCTGTGCTCTGCAACGGGAGAGGCCACAACAGTGAGAGGCCCGCGTACCGCAAAAAAAAAAAAAAAAAAAGAATATGTGGAATACACTTATAATGGAATATTATTCAGACTTTTTTTGCTTGTCATTTTATTTTTTTTTAATTTTTATTTTATATTGGAGTATAGTTGATTTACAATGTTGTGTTAGTTTTAGGTATACAGCAATGTGATTCAGTTATACATACACATGTATCTATTCTTCTTCAAATTCTTTTCCCATTTAGCTTATTATAGAATATTTAGCAGAATTCCCTGTGCTATACAGTAGATCCTTGTTGGTTATCTATTTTAAATACCGGAGTGTGTATATGTCAATCCCAAACTCCCAGTTTATCCCTCCCCCCACCTTGCCCCTTTGGTAACCATAAGTTTGTTTTCTAAGTCTGTGAGTGTGCTTCTGTTTTGTTAATAAGTTCATTTGTATCACATTTTTTAGATTCTGCATAAAGCAATATCATATTTGTTTTTCTCTGTCTGATTTATTTCACTTAGTATGATAATCTCCAGGTCCATCCATGTTGCTGCAAATGGCATTATTTCATTCTTATTAATGGCTGAGTAATATTCCATTGTATATACGTACCACATCTTCTTAATCTATTTTTCTGTTGATGGACATTTAGGTTGCTTCCCTGTCCTGGTTATTGTAAATAGTGCTGCAGTGAACGTTGGGGTGCGTGTATCTTTTTGAATTATGGTTTTCGCAGGATAAATGCCCAGGAGTGGGATTGCTGGGTCATATGGTAGTTCTATTTTTAGTTTTTTAAGGAACCTCCATACTGTTCTCCATAGTGGCTGTATCAATATACATTCCCACCAACAGTGCAAGAGGGTTCCCTTTTCTCCACACCCTCTCCATCATTTATTGTTTGTAGAGTTTTTGATGATGGTCATTCTGACTGTCGTGAGGTGATACCTCATTGTAGTTTTGATTTGCATCTCTCTAATAATTACTAATGTTGAACAGATTTTCATCTTCTTGGCCATCTGTATGTTTTCTTTGGAGAAATGTCTACTTAGGTCTTCTGCCCATTTGTGGATTGGGTTGTTAGTTTTTGTAATATTCAGCTGCATGAGTTGTTTGTATATTTTGGAGATTAATTCTTTGTCCATTGATTCTTTTGCAAATACTTTTTCCCACTCTGAGGGTTGTCTTTTCATCTTGTTTGTAGTTTTCTTTGCTTTGCAAAAGCTTTTACGTTTCATTAGGTCATATTTGTTTATTTTTGTTTTTATTTCCATTAATCTAGAGGTGGATCAAAAAAGATCTTGCTGTGATTTATGTCAAAGAATGTTCTTCCTATGTTTTCTTCTAAAAGTTTTATAGTGTCCAGTCTTACATTAAGTTCTCTAATCCATTTTGAGTTTATTTTTGTTTATGGTGTTAGGGAGTATTCTAATTTCATTCTTTTATATGTAGCTGTCCAGTTTTCCCAGCATCACTTATTGAAGAGACTGTCTTTTCTCCATAGTATATCCTTGCCTCCTTTGTCATAGGTTAGTTGACCACAGGTGTGTGGGTTTATCTCTGGGCTTTCTATCCTGTTCTATATTTCTGTTTTTGTGCCAGTACCATACTGTCTTGATTACTGTAGCTTTGTAGTATAGTCTGAAGTCAGGGAGTCTGATTCCTCCAGCTCCGTTTTTTTCCCTTCAAGTCTGCTTTGGCTATTCAGCATCTTTTGTGTCTCCATACAAATTTTAAAATTTTTTGTTCAGTTCTGAAAAAAATGCCATTCATAATTTGATAGGGATTTCATGAAAGTGTAGATTGCTTTGGGTAGTATACTCATTTTCACAATATTGATTCTTTCAATCCAATAGCATGGTATATCTCTCCATCTGTTTGTATCATCTTTAATTTCTTTCATCATTGTCTTATAGTTTTCTGCATACAGGTCTTTTGTCTCCCTAGGTAGGTTTATTCCTAGGTATTTTATTCTTTTTCGTGCAACAGTAAATGGGAGTGTTTCCTTAATTTCTCTTTCAGATTTTTCATCATTAGTGCATAGGAATGCAGGAGATTTCTGTGCATTAATTTTGTATCCTGCAACTTTACCAAATTCATTGATTAGCTCTAGTAATTTTCTGGTGCCATCTTTAGGATTCTCTATGTATAGTATCATGTCATCTAAAAACAGTGACAGTTTTACTTCTTCTTTTCCAATTTGGATTCCTTTTATTTCTTTTTCTTCTCTGATTGCTGTGGCTAGGACTTCCAAAACTATGTTGAATAATAGTGGTGAGAGTGGACATCCTTATCTTCTTCCTGATCTTAGAGGAAATGCTTTCAGTTTTTCACCATTGAGAATGATGTTTGCTGTAGGTTTGTCGTATATGGCCTTTATCATGTTGAGGTAGGTTCCCTCTATGCCCACTTTCTGGAGAGTTTTTATCATAAATGGGTGTTGAATTTTGTCAAGATGCTACCAGAAAACTACTAGAGTTAATCAATGAATTTGGTAAAGTAGCAGGATACAAAATTAATGCACAGAAATCTCTGCATTCCTATATACTAATGATGAAAAATCTGAAAGTGAAATCAAGAAAACACTCCCATTTACCATTGCAACAAAAAGAATAAAATATCTAGGAATAAACCTACCTAGGAGACAAAAGACCTGTATGCAGAAAATTATAAGACACTGATGAAAGAAATTAAAGATGATACAAATAGATGGAGAGATATACCATGTTCTTGGATTGGAAGAATCAACATTGTGAGAATGACTCTACTACCCAAAGCAATCTATAGATTCAATGCAATCCCTATCAAACTACCACTGGCATTTTTCACAGAACTAGAACAAAAAATTTCGCAATTTGTATGGAAACACAAAAGACCCCAAATAGCCAAAGCAATCTTGAGAACGAAAAAAGGAGCTGGAGGAATCAGGCTCCCTGACTTCAGACTATACTACAAAGCTACAGTAATCAAGACAGTATGGTACTGGCACAAAAACAGAAAGATAGACCAATGGAACAGGATAGAAAGCCCAGAGATAAACCCACGCACATATGGACACCTTATGTTTGATAAAGGTGGCAGGAATGTACAGTGGAGAAAGGACAGCCTCTTCAATAAGTGGTGCTGGGAAAACTGGACAGGTACATGTAAAAGTATGAAATTAGATCACTCCCTAACACCATACACAAAAATAAGCTCAAAATGGATTAAAGACCTAAATGTAAGACCAGAAACTATCAAACTCTTAGAGGAAAACATAGACAGAACACTCTATGACATAAATCACAGCAAGATCCTTTCTGACCCACCTCCTAGAGTAATGGAAATAAAAACAAAAATAAACAAGTGGGACCTAATGAAACTTCAAAGCTTTTGCCCAGCAAAGGAAACCATAAACAAGACCAAAAGACAACCCTCAGAATGGGAGAAAATATTTGCAAATGAAGCAACTGACAAAGGATTAATCTCCAAAATTTACAAGAAGCTCATGCAGCTCAATAACAAAAAAAACAAACAACTCAATCCAAAAATGGGCAGAAGACCTAAATAGACATTTCTCCAAAGAAGATATACAGACTGCCAACAAACACATGAAAGAATGCTCAACATCATTAATCATTAGAGAAACGCAAATCAAAACTACAATGAGATATCATCTCACACCAGTCAGAATGGCCATCATCAAAAAATCTAGAAACAATAAATGCTGGCGAGGGTGTGGAGAAAAGGAACACTCTTGCACTGCTGGTGGGAATGTGAATTGGTTCAGCCACTATGGAGAACAGTATGGAGGTTCCTTAAAAAACTACAAATAGAACTACCATATGACCCAGCAATCCCACTACTGGGCATATACCCTGAGAAAACCAAAATTCAAAAAGAGTCATGTACCAAAATGTTCATTGCAGCTCTATTTACAATAGCCCGGAGATGGAAACAACCTAAGTGTCCATCATCGGATGAATGGATAAAGAAGATGTGGCACATATATACAATGGAATATTACTCAGCCATAAAAAAGAATGAAACTGAGTTATTTGTAGTGAGGTGGATAGACCTAGAGACTGTCATACAGAGTGAAGTAAGTCAGAAAGAAAAAGACAAATACCGTATGCTAACACATATATATATGGAATTTAAGAAAAAAAATGTCATGAAGAACCTAGGGGTAAGACAGCAATAAAGACACAGACCTACCGGAGAACGGACTTGAGGATATGGGGAGGGGGAAGGGTGAGCTGTGACAGGGCGAGAGAGAGTCATGGACATATACACACTAACAAACATAAGGTAGATAGCTAGTGGGAAGCAGCCGCATGGCACAGGGATATTGGCTCGGTGCTTTGTGACAGCCTGGAGGGGTGGGATAGGGAGGGTGGGAGGGAGGGAGATGCAAGAGGGAAGACATATGGGAACATATGTATATTTATAACTGATTCACTTTGTTATAAAGCAGAAACTAACACACTATTGTAAAGCAAGTATACCCCAATAAAGATGTTAAAAAAAAAAAAGGGTTTTCTGCATCTATTGAGATGATCATATGGTTTTTATTCTTCAATTTGTTATTATGGTGTATCACATTGATTGATTTGCGTATACTGAAGAATCCTTGCATCCCTCAGATAAATTCCACTTGATCATGGTGTATGATGCTTTTAATGTGTTGCTGGATTCTGTTTGCTAGTATTTTGTTGAGTATTTGTGCATCCATATTCATCAGTGATATTGGTCTGTAATTTTCTTTTTTTGTAGTATCTTTGTCTGGTTTTGGTATCAGGGTGATGGTGGCCTCATAGAATGAGTTTGGGAGTATTCCTTCCTCTGCAATTTTTTGGAGGAGTTTGAGAAGGATGGGTGTTAGCTGTTCTCTAAATGTTTGATAGAATTCACCTGTGAACCCATCTGCTCCTGGGGTTTTTTTGTTGGAAGATTTTTAATCACTGTTTCAATTTCATTAGTTGTGATTGGTCTGTTCATATTTTCTATTTCTTTGTGGTTCCGTCTTGGAAGGTTATACTTTTCTAAAATTTGTCCATTTCTTCCAGGTTGTCCATTTTATTGGCATAGAGTTCCTTGTAGTAGTCTCTTAGGATGCTTTCTATTTCTGTGGTGTCTGTTGTAACTTCTCCTTTTTCATTTCTAATTTAGTGTTTTGAGTCTTCTCCCTCTTCTTCTTGATGAGTCTGGCTAATGGTTTATCAATTTTGTTTATCTTCTCAAAGAACCAGCTTTTAGTTTTATTGTGATCTTTGCTATTGTTTTCTTTGTTTCTATTTCATTTATTTCTGCTCTGATCTTTATGATTTCTTTCCTTCGGCTAACTTTGGGGGGTTTTTTTTGTTCTTTTTTCTCTAGTTCCTTTAGGTGTAAAGTTAGATTGCTTGAGATTTTTCTTGTTTCTTGAGGTAGGGTTGTATTGCTATAAACTTCCCTCTTAGAACTGCTTTTGCTGCATCCCATAGGTTTTGGGTCATCGTGTTTCATTGTCATTTGTCTCTAGGCATTTTTGACTTCTTCAGTGATCTCTTGGTTATTTAGTAACATATTGTTTAGCCTCCATGTGTTTGTGTTTTTTTACATTTTCCCCCTGTAATTGATTTTTAATCTCATAGCATTGTGGTCAGAAAAGATGCTTGATATGATTTCAATTTTCTTAAATTTACTGAGGCTTGATGTGACCCAAGATGTGATTTATCCTGGAGAATGCTCCATATGCACTTGAGAAGAAAGTGTAATCTGCTGTTTTTGGATGGAATGTCCTATGAATATCAACTAAATCTATCTGGTCTATTGTGTCATTTAAAGGTTGTGTTGCATTATTAATTTTGTTTGGATGATGTGTCTATTGGTGTAAATGAGGTGTTAAAGTCCCCCACTATTATTGTGTTACTGATGACTTCCTCTTTTATGGGAGTTAGCAGTTGCCTTATGTATTGTGGTGCTCCTATGTTGGGTGCATATATATTTATAGTTGTTATATCTTCTTGAATTGATCCCTTGATCATTATGTAGTGTCCTTCCTTGTCTCTTGTAACATTCTTTTTTTAAGTCTATTTTATCTAATATGAGTATTGCTACTCCAGTTTTCTTTTGATTTCCATTTGCATGGAATATCTTTTTCCATCCACTCACTTTCAGTCTGAATGTGTCCCTAGGTCTGAAGTGGGTTTCTTGTAGACAGCATGTAGATGGGTCTTGTTTTTGTATCCATCCAACGAGCCTGTGTCTTTTGGTTGGAGCATTTAATCCATTCACGTTTAAGGTAATTATTGATATGTATGTTCCTATTACCATTTTCTTTATTGTTTTGGGTTTGTTTTTATAGGTCCTTCTCTTCTCTTGTTTCCCACTAAGAGAATTTCCTTTAGCATTTGCTATAGAGCTGGTTTGGTGCTGCTGAATTCTTTTAGCTTCTGCTTGTCTTTAAACTGTTGATTTCTCCATTGAATCTGAATGAGATCCTTGCTGGGTAAAGTAATCTTGGTTGTAGGTTCTTCCCTTTCATCACTTGAAATATATCATGCCACTCCCTTCTGGCCTGTAGAGTTTCTGCTGAGAAATCAGCTGTTAGCCTTATGGGAGTTCCCTTATACCTTTTTTGTCATTTTTCCCTTGCTAATTTCGATAATTTTTTGTGGTCTTTTTTTTTTGCCAATTTGATTACTATGTGTCTCAGCGTGTTTCTCCTAGGGTTTATCCTGTTAGGGACTCTCTGCACTTCCTGGACTTGGGTGGCTATTTCCTTTCCCATGTTAGGGAAGTTTTCAACTATAATCTCTTCAAATATTTTCTCTGGTCCTTTCTCTCTCTCTTCTCCTTCTGGGACCCCTATAATGCGAATGTTGTTGCATTTAATGTTGTCCCAGAGGTCTCTTAGGTGGTCTTCATTTCTTTTCATTCTTTTTTCTTTATTCTGTTCTGCAGCAGTGAATTCCACCATTCTATCTTCCAGGTTACTTATCTGTTCTTCTGCCTCAGTTATTTTGCTATGGATTCCTTCTAGTGTATTTTTCATTTCAGTTATTGTATTGTTCATCTCTGTTTGTTCTTTAATTCTTCTAGGTCTTTGTTAAACATTTCTTGCATCTTCTCGACTTTTGCCTCCATTCTTTTTCCTATGTCCTGGATCATCTTCACTATCATTACTCTGAATTGTTTTTCTGGAAGGTTGCCTATCTCCACTTCATTTAGTTGTTTTTCTGGGGTTTTATCTTGTTCCTTCATCTGGTACATAGTCCTCTGCCTTTTCATCTTGTCTATCTTTCTGTGAATGTGGTTTTTGTTCCACAGGCTGCAGGGTTGTTTTTTTTGCTTCTGCTGTCTGCCCTCTGGTGGATAGGCTGTGTAAGAGGCTTGTGCAAGTTTCCTGATGGAAGGCACTGGTGGTGGATAGAGCTAGCTGTTGCTCTGCTGGACAGAGCTCAGTAAAACTTTAATCCGCTTGTATGCTGATTGGTAGGGCTGGGTTCCCTCCCTGTTGGTTGTTTGGTCTGAGGCAACCAAACACTGGAGCCTACAGGGGCTCTTTGGTGGGGCTAATGGCAGACTCTGGGAGGGCTCACACCAAGGAGTACTTCCCAGAACTTTTCCTGCCAGTGTACTTGTCCTCGTGGTGAGCCACAGCCACCCCCCGCCTCTGCAGGAGAACCTGCAACACTAGCAGGTAGGTCTGATTCAGTCTCCTATGGGGTCACTGCTCCTTCCCCTGTGTCCTGATGCATACACTACCTTGTGTATGCCCTCCAAGTGTGGAGTCTGTCTTCCCCCCAGTCCTGTCAAAGTCCTGTAATCAAATCCTGCTAGCCTTCAAAGTCTGATTCTCTAGGGAATTCTTCCTCCCATTGCCAGACCCCCAGGTTGGGAAGCCTGACGTGGGGCTCAGAACCTTCAGTCCAGTGGGTGGACTTCTTTGGTATAAATGTTCTCTAGTCTGTGAGTCACTCACCCAGCAGTAATGGGGTTTGATTTTACTGTTTTTGCACCCCTCCTACCGTCTCATTGTGGCTTCTCCTTTGTCTTTGGATGTGGAGTATCTTTTTTGGTGAGTTCCAGTATCTTCCTGTTCATGATTGTCCAGCAGGTAGTTGTGATTCTGGTGCTCTCACCACTTACTGACCCTTGAGGTTTGTGGTTTTTTTCTTAGTCCTTCTTTTGTTTTATAAAACTCTGTGTGGTTTATTTTCTTTAACATGCAGCCTATTTAGCATCTACTGATTATAACTTATTGAGACTTCATTTATGGTCAAGATTATATCTGTATTGTATGCATTTAAAGGACATTGAGAGAAAATTTTCTCTCTTTTTAGGTCACAAGATTAAATAATAAATCTTTCTTGCTAATTTTTCCAGAGCCTGTATATTTTGATCATTTTTTGAATATGTGAAGAGTCAAACACTAGAGGTGAATTGTTTCTCAATATTCATAAAACATTTGCCCCATTATTTCTTTTAATTTTGCTTTGAGATGAGTAATAAATACCCTTATTTTTTATTTTGTTTATATCTGAATACCATAACTTGCCTATCTTTGATTTTAACAAATTTTTTGTCACTTTGTCTTTCTTGTGTCTCTTATTGGATTCTATTTTTAATCCTGTGCTTTTTGAGACCATTATTTTTTCACTTTACATTTAGTGTTTTTAATAATGTATTTTTCATACATTTTTTTCTGTTATTAAATTCCTATTAGTTTCCTTGATTTTTTACTCTCTAAAGATGCAAGCTCTATTTCCTTTTTATATTATTTTTTAGTGTTTCATAAGGTTTTATTAGAGTCTGATTTCACTCAACCAGTGGTTATTTTCAAAATAATTTTTAATCTATGTTTCTGTATTTTTTAGTGGTGAATTTGAAATCATATTGTTCGAATTTCATGTTTATAAGAAATAATTTAATAAGAATTTTCCTTTACCACTAAGCTCAACACTGTTTATATAATTTGAAATTTTATATCAAAGTAGTTACTATTATATTATTTTGCAAAATAAAATTCTTCTCTTTCTAGAGTAATTTTCTGCATATACATTCTGTATATATTTTGTTAGATTCATACCTAAGTATTTAATATTTTTGGTGCTATTGTAAATGTTATTGTCTTAATGCATTTCAAATTCCGAGTTTTCAGTGCTGGTATATACAAAAGCAATTGATCTTTGTATGTTAGCCTAGTGTCCAGCAACTTCTCTATACTTAACTATTAGTTCCAGATTTTGTGTGCATGTGAATTTTTGGGATTTTCTACATAAAGAGTCATGTTATCTGCAAACAAAGATAGTTTTATTCCTTCCCAAACTCTGTACATTAAATTTCCTTTTCTCCTTTTTTTGCACTAGCTGTGCCTTCTAGTACAGTGTTGAGTAGGAATAGTGAAAGAGGACATCTTTGCCTTGTTTCTGATCCTAGGAGGAAAGTGTGCAGGTTTTCAACAGTAAGTATGATACTAGCTATAGATGTTTTAATAGATATTCTTTCTCATTTTGAAGATGTTCCTCTCTATTTCTAGTTTTCTAGGGGTTTTTACATGAAAAAGTGATGGAATTTGTTAAATGACTTTTCCACATCAGTTGATATGATCATCCAAACTTTTTTCTTTTACATGTTGATATGGTGGATTACACTGATTGATTTCAAATATTGAACCAGGCTTGCATATCTGGAATAAGTTACACTTGGTCATGCTCTATATTTTTTTACACTTTTGGATGCAATTTACTAATATTTTCTTGAAGATTTTTACATCTATATTCATGAGAGATATTGATCTGTAGTTTGTCTTTACCTGCTTTGGGTATTGCAGTAGTACTGGGCTCATAGAAGGAATTAAGAAGTGTTCTCTCTGCTTCTATTTTCTGGGCAAGAATGTGGAGAATGGGTATCATTTCTTCCTTAAATGTTTGGTAGGATTAACCAGTGGAATCCCCTGGGCCTCGTGCTTATTTTTTTCAAAGTTATTAATTACTAATTCAATTTTGTAATGAATATAGGCCTATTCAAACTATCCGTTTCTCCTTGTGTGAGTTTTGATAGTTTGTATCTCTCTAGGATTTGGTCAATTTTATTTAAGTTATCAAATTTTGGGGAACAGATTTGTTCAGAGTATTCCTTTGTTATCCTTTTAATATTCACAAAATCAGTTGTGATGATCCTACTTTCACTTCTGATATTGGTAATTTGTGACTTCTTTCTCTTTTTTTCTTTAGTTAGCCTGGGTAGAACTTTATCAATTTTATTGATCTTTTCCAAGAACAAGTTTTAGGTTTTGTGGAATTTTCTCTTTCATTGCTTTTTTTTTTTTTTTTTTTTTTTGTGGTACACGGGCCTCTCACTGTTGTGGTCTCTCCCGTTGCGGAGCACAGGCTCCGGACGCGCAGGCTCAGCGGCCATGGCTCATGGGCCCAGCCACTCTGCAGCACGTTGGATCTTCCCGGACCAGGGCACGAACCCGTGTCCCCTGCATTGGCAGGCAGACTCCCAACCACTGCACCACCAGGAAAGCCCTCTTTCATTGCTTTTTGCTCTTTTATTTCATTTCTTCTACTGCTTTAAGCTTAAGTTGCTCTTTTTTTTCCACTTTCCAATGGGAGAAACTTATATTATTGATTTTACATCTTTCTTCTTTTCTAATATATACATTCAGTGGAATTCATTTCTTTGTAGTCACTACTTTTTCAGGATCCCACAAATTTCAATAAGTTGTAGTTTAGTTTATTTTCGTTCAGTTCAAAATATTTAAAAATTTCTCTTAAGACTTTTTCTTCACCCATGTGTTATTTAAGAGTGTATTTTTAAATCTCCGTGTATTGGGGGGAATTTCCCACCCCTTTCTGTTATTTATTTGTAGTTTAATTCCTTTTTTCTGAGAACACACTTTTTATGATTTCTATTCTTTTAAATTTAAGATGTGTTTTATGGCCCAGAGTGTATTCTATCTTGGTAAGGGTGATTATTCCATGTGTTCTTGAGGAGTATGTGTATTCTGCTGTGGTCGGATGGAGTATTCTAAAAATGTCAAACAGATCAAGTTGATTGGTAGTGATGTTCAGGTCAACTATATTCTTATGGTTTCTCTACCTGCTTGATCTATAAATGACTAAAAGAGGGCTGTTCATGTATCCAACTGGAATAGTGGATTTGTCTATTTCTATTACTGTTCTATCAATTTTTCCCTTACACAATTTGATGCTGTGTGTTTATCATGTGTAAATACCTCATTAAGGGTTGTTATGTCTTCTTGGAGAAGTGACCCCTTTATCACATGTAATGCTCTCTTTCTCTTAATTAATATTTTTTCTTGTCCTGCGTCTTTTTTTCTCTGGAAATAATATAGCTACTCTATTTTTCTTTTGATTAGTGTTGACATGGTATCTCCTTCTCCATTCTTAACCCATGTCTTCATATTTGTTTTTTTCTTATTGACAATATAAGGTTGGTTCTTGTTTTCTCAGTCACTTTGACAATCTCTGTTTTTAATTGGAGTATTCAGGCCATTCACACTGAAAGTAATTATTGATATACTGGATTATATTACCATGTTTGTAACTGTTCTTTATTCATTGTATTTGTTCTTTGTCTCTTTTTTCCCCCTCTTTTTCTGCCTTCTCTAGCTTTAATTTAGCATTTTATATGAGCCCATCTTAGTCTTCTATTAATATATCAATTATACTTCTTTTTAAATGTTTTTGGTGGTTGTCTAGAGATTGCAATACATATTTTATACCACTTCCCCTGTAGCACAGGTACCCTATAGCAGACTATTCCCAATTCCCTTCTCCCTTCCCTTATGACATTTTTGTCATTCATTGCACTTATTTATATGCTTTAATCATCACCTGTTCCATCTGAGGTGTTCATGTTCTCCATCTGTTACTGGACTGCCAACTTGCATCCATTACTGAACCCACTGGTTTCTAATTTTCACATCTTCCTCATTACTGGATTACTTCTCTGTTTTTCCGAAATCCATCATATTGTATTTTCCTAAGAGTGGGTGTGTGCTGTTCAATATTATACATTGACAAAATAAATAAATAAACAAGCTAGAACCACACTAGATGACTTAGAGAATATTTTGCAAGGTATTAATGTGAAGACAAATTTGATGCAGAAGGCAATTTGTAATTCAAAGAAAATTATATAATATTATAATATAATATGATGAATAAACCCCCACAAGTTATGGGTAGGTTATAGAAATAGGTAGATGGATTTATATGCTTATGGAGAATTTAGGAAAGAATACATGCAAGGTGCTTAAAATGGATTATGCAGGAGTGGGCACAGTGATGTGGATGGAAAGGAAAATAATGGTTGCATAAAAATTTTAGAGTATGTATAAACTGTATTTTTAAACCTTAAATATACGTATTGACATATGCATAAAGGAAATAAAGAAAATTTTAGGAAAACACTCAAAATGGATGTTTGTAAAGTAAAATTTCTCAGCCCTACATGTCTGAAGTTGTCCTGATTCACTCTGTATTTTGAAGGGCTAGATCTGTTACTGATGAGATGTCTCAAGCTATTCTTGCCATCATTCCTCCACAAATGACCAGTTTCTTAATTCTTTCTGAAATATTTTAAGCTCTTCTCTGTTTTTTAGATGTTGGCATTTCATAGTGATATGCCTTGGTTTGGTTCTTTTAAAATTCATTTCTCTAAGTCCTTTTAACAAAATCCATGTCCTTCTACTCCCTGGTACATATCCCCTTAAATAATTCTCTTGATGTGGTCCTCCTCTGCATTTCCTTGCGCATCTTTCTTGACTCTAATTAGGTTGCTATTAGACCCCTAAATTAATCTTACTCTCCTATGTTGTCTTTCAAATTTATTCTTTTTTGTTCTTTTAATCTCTTCATTTAATTTTGTGGGAAATTTCCCCAACTTTATTTTACAACCATTTTAGTAAATTTCCAAAAATCAATTTAAAAATATATCTAATGCCACTATCTCTTTCTCTGATAGTTCTTTTTTCTTTGTAACCAGGGGTGCAATATGTATTCTCAAATCTCTCTAAAAATATTAGAGGTTTTGGAAGTTTCTCCTGTTTCTTACAATATCTCTGTTTCTCCTGGGGCAACTTTTTCTCTTTTTTAATGTTGTTCTTTCTTTCTGATATTGGAGACTTTCTTCAAATGTCTGCTGACCTGTGGTTATCTGCTTCTACTTAAGAGGAAGCTCTGGAAATCAATCAACGTGACTCACTAAATTAAAGAATAAAGAAGGAAAACGATATGAATAGCTCAATAGATGTATTTGATAATATTTAACGTCTGTCCATGATAAAACTCTCAGCAAACTAGCAATAAACAGAAACTTCCTCAGTTGTGTGTGTGTGTGTGTGTGTGTGTGTGTATGACATCATACTTGATGGAGATACTAAATGCATTTTCTCTAACGTTGGAAACAAGGCAAGGGATTCCATTCTCACCATTTCTCCTCAACATTGTATTTAAACTCTTAACCAGTGCAACAAGAAAGAAAAAAGAGGGCTTCTCTGGTGGTGCAGTGGTTGAGAGTCCGCCTGCCGGTGTAGGGGACATGGGTTCGTGCCCCGGTCCGGGAAGATCCTACATGCCGCGGAGCGGCTGGGCCCGTGAGCCATGGCCGCTGGGCCTGCGCGTCTGGACCCCGTGCTCCGCAACGGGAGAGGCCACAACGGTGAGAGGCCCGTGTATCGCAAAAAAAAGAGTTTTATTTGCTGATGACATGATTGTTTTTTTCTATAAAATCCAAAGGAAATCTACAAATATATTACTAGAATACATGAATTTAGGAAGGTCATGAATACATGGTTAATGTTTCTGAAAATCAATTCTATGTTCATACAATTGTTAGAAATAATTTAAAAAGCAATATCATTTAAAGTAGCCCCCTCAAACAATAAAATAACTAAGAATAATTTTAATGAAAGAAGTGTATGACTTCTATACTGAAAGCTGTAAACACTTCTGGCAAGATTAAGGAAAAATAAATAAATGGATTAGAGCTCAATATTGTTAAGATGTCACTTTTCACCAAATTTATCAACAAATTCAATGCAAACCTTATAAAACTCTAAAATGCTTCTCTTGTAGAAATCGACAAATCCAATTTAAAAAATATGTGGAAAAACAAAAGACCTAGAAAACCCAAGACAATATTTTCCTAATTGACTTCAAAACTTACTATAAGTTGTAGTATTCAAATCAATATACTATTGGCACAAGGATAGACAAACAGATAAATAGTACAGCATAGAAAATCCAGAAATAGATCCATGCTTATACTGTAAATTACTTTTTGAATATTTTCATTAACTTGGGGAAGGCAAAGATTTCTTAAATAGTACACTGAAGTTATTAGCCACAGAAGAAAAAAATGATAGCTTAACCATGTCAAAAGACATGGTCAAGAAAATGAAAGGCAAACCACAGAATGGGAAAAAATATTCATAATGCATATATTAAACAAAAGACTTGTTTCCATAATATATACAAACTCCTACACATCAGTAAATAATAAATGACAATCTAATAATATAAATGGGCCAAAGACTTGAAAAGACACTTCACAAAAGGAGATTATGAATTGCCAATAAGCATACAGAAGTGTGCTCAATATTATCAGTCATTAAAGAAATACGAATTAAAACTATATGGGGATATCACATTATACATTATAGACTAAAATGGGTCAAACATAGACTTTGAAATACAGTTTGACAGGTTCTAAAATGATTAAACATATTCCTACACAATGACCCAACAATTCCACTCCTAGTTATTTACACAAGAGAAATTAAAACATCTTGCCACTAAAAAACTTGTACAAGAAGAACAGCTTTATTCAAACTAGTCCCAAACTAGAATCCACCCAAGTGTCCATAAACAGGAAAATGAATAAACAGATTATGGTAGGTCCACACAATGGAATACCTTCAACAATAAAAAAGAACAAATTTCTGTTCATCCAACAACATGGATGATGAGCAAAAGAAGTCAGACACAAAGCACATGTGTTGTATTATTTTCATGTATATGGAATCCAGGAACAGGCAAAATTAACATATGGTGACAGAAAGGACAGCAATGTTTCCCTCTGAGAGGCTGCCTGGGCACAAGTGGTCAGGAGGCAAGTTGAGGGGTGAAGGGTGTGTTGTTCTGTTCTTCATTTGTCAAATAACACAACAGTTTTCAGCACCATGTCTCCCTTGTGATCTCCACTGCTTCTCCAGGTGCTGCAGGGTACACTGGTTGCTTCTCTGACCTCTGGGAGCATCCTCCACCTACAACAGTAATTAGTGATCCTCTGACCAGTTTTTGTCTTATAGATTTCGGTAGCAATCTCTCATCTGCTCATTGCCCCCTGACAATCTCCTTGTCATTGTGAATCCAATCCCTTCATTAGCATTTTAGTGGGGGGGGGGGGGAGAGATAATAAAAGAAAAGACAAATGATCCTCTTCAATCTGCAGTCTTTAATCAGAAACTTCTTTATGCAGAATTCAACAAAATAATGTGTCATTTCTTTGATGGTTTTGGGTACTGGTAAGTGACAATAATTTTCTTCTGGTTTGACAAAGAATCCTAATGCCTTCATAACTCTTATGAATACAAAATATTGATTAAAACATTATCAGAGCAATAAAATAATCACCTAAGAACCAGAATTAAAGGCTGAGGTTTAAAATTACTATCACAGAAAATAGCAGCAATTTCTGAAATTCAGATGTCTAGAAAGATTCACTATATAAAACAATAACACAGAAAGATTTATATTAACACAAAGTAGAAGTCCCGGAAGAAATGACTGATAGTCTTGTGAATTTCTCAGTTTATCCGTATCATATTCTTAACCACATCTTATCATTTATGAACTAGTTTTATAATACAAGATGGTATTTCTCTTAACAGTTATAGATCAGAGGAGGGGACATCTTGTTTTATTTTCTCTTAGTTATTAATTAAGAAACATTTTTCAAGGTTAGATTTTTTATTCCATTGTTTTCATTCCTCTGTTTATTCCACCTTGATTTTGTACAAATTTAAAATTTTTTTAATTAAAAAATATACCAGATAAGGGGAGATATCTTTACAATGGTTTTAATTGGGACAGACTGGAATGGACTTTTTCAGTCCTGTGCTTCAGTCTTTCTTAACCTCCTCACTTTCTTCAATTATATCATTGTTTGTTGTTTCAATTCCATTTATTCTGGTCTCTACTGAAACCACTTATTTTATATATGTTGGTTCTTTACAACCTATCCTTTATATATAAAATGTTACAGCCTCCACAAGCATCTTGGAATATTGATGACCGTTTTCACATGGTATTCTTCCTCCCTAGGATATCCATAGGAAATCAGAACACAGACGACAGGCTTATCTTTGAGACTGTACTCGGGCAATTCAAAAGACATAAAGTGGAGATTTCAACTGCAATAAAAAAGACATTTCCTTTCTTTGAGGGTCTTCGTGACCGTGAGCTCATCACCAATAAAATGTATGAAGTAAGTGAGGTTTATTATATCACAATCTGGTAAACTAGCCCCATACTAAGTTATGCTTTGATAACCTGAACGCAGAAGTAAGGGCACAAGTAGCTAACTGAGGAGTGTCCTATGAGAAGAAGACCTTTTCAAGTATTTTTGCAATTGTTCAAGTATTGTGGTAAGGTAAAAAAGGAGAGGGAGAGTAGAAACAGGCATTACTGGAGACAGTCCTGCTTCTAACTGAAGGGATGGTGCTCATAGTGACCACTGGCATCAAGGTGAGTAGCACTGGAGACAGGCTGCATCGGAAGCAGGTGTGCTCCACAGATGTTTAATTCCTTGTAGGAATGCACACAGTAGAGCATAAACTAAGAATTAAAAGAATTTTAATGAATTGATGAATAATTTAAATGAGATGATTTAATGAAATAATAATTGACACAGCATTTCTTTTCAATGAACTTCAATTTAAATAGTTAGATCTGAGAACATTAAAACCCACAGGGAATTGATGTCCTGTTAGGACAAATTGGGGGGTATATGCTTGCTATTCTTTCTCCAATGGTTTTTTTGGGGGGGGGAATCTTTTTTTTTCCATTTATTTACTTATTTTATTTATGCTATTTCTCGACTCTTGGAATTTGGGTTAATTTTAGCAATAGGTGTTGCTGGAGCTACAGAGATGCAAGTCTTCTCCTTGCCCTACAAATATGCTTTCCCTGTGGTCAAGTTCACAAAAGGGGAAACTGTCACCTGCCTTCCTTGAGCCCTTCCAGGCCAAGTCAGTCTTGGTGAAGGGGCAGGAGTTGTCCAGTCAACAGAATAGCTGCTCATCACCTGCCAAGTCTCTTCCTAAAACATTTGACGAAGCTCTTAGAAGCCTACATATCCATTAACTTTGAACCCAAATTTATTCTTCAGAATTGCTCCTTCTTACATCTAATATAAATGAGGGTGGGGAGATCAGATTCACAAATGGGGATTTCTAAGGAGAAAGGATTTACTGTTCCACTTAGTAGCCATACAAATACACAGAAATTCTAAACCTTTATGTGAAAAGATACATATGTATGGAAATTGGAATACATTAACCATAAAATCTCTTTCTAGGGCTCTTCTGTAACGTGGAAGTCTGTATTTATATTTTCTCCATTCGATATTTTTTAGGACTGTCAAGATTCTTGTAAAAACCTGGTCCCTGTATCGAGAGTGGTTTACAATGTTCTCAGTCAGCTGGAGAAGACATTTGACTTGCCGCTTCTGGAAGCTGTGTTCAGTGAGGTCAACCGGCAGGAATATCCTGATTTAAATCACATTTATGAAAGCTTTGTAAAAGGTAATTAGCTTATTATCTACCTTTTGATGTTCAAGGCCAATTTTGTTCAACAAGTATATATTGAGCTTATACCACGAGCCATACATGGTGCTGGGTAGTGGGGATATAACAGTTAACAAAACACACACCATGAGCCTAATTGAAGCTCATGTTATAATGGCTACAGTACAACACCAACCTGGAGCTCTGCTTAACTAGGCATTTAGACTCACAGGACAACTCACAGGACAACCAGAGCCACAGTGGCATCCAATTTAGATAGAAGGACAAATGACAGGGCAGCGGTGGTCTACACAGCAGTCCACTGAGTTCACTACTACCCATCTCAAGCTTAGCTGTGGGTGCAGGATCTATCCTGGCTTGGCAACACCAGATCAATGGGAGTCAGTATCCCCAAAACTCCAGAATCATAACTTTTAGGGACCCCTAGAGGGACAAGCTGAGTTACAAGAATCAGCGCATTGAAGGAAGACCCGAGAATAGTCCATAGATCCCAATCCACATGTAATTTACCAGTCACAGGTCATTTTAAGCCCTAAACCCAGGGTTGGCTTAGTAACACAGAAGAAAGGCCACTTTCACCAGATTTCCAGAGTAATGAGCAAGAAAGCTGACTCAATATCAAATCTGCCCTTGAAGGAAAAATGGTTTTTCACTTTTTCTCCTCAAATAATCACAAAAGCTCTTCTCTTCCAGGAACTATTTTTGGTACTATACAAAACTAAATCTTGACTTTTTCCTGAGAAGGCATAATTTATGCTTTTTAAATGCTGGGGTGACTCGCACCTACACTGGCTGCCATCCACCTGCCCCTAGAGGAGGTTGCTGCCGCCGCCTCCTGGACTCTGCTGTCCCTGAGAGCTCGGGTCAGTGGCCAAAGCTAGAGGCTGGGGACTGTGACCAGGGCGTGACATCTCTCCTATTGCCAGGTCCCCACCTCCATCTCATGTGCTGAAGCCCCCAAGGCCTGCCCACAGCCCTCCTTCAACTCTTCTGGACTTTGGGCCATTGTTCTCCTCGCATCTTCCGCCTGGTTTTGCTGAGGCTTGAAGCCCGTGTCCTGGGGAAGACAAAGCAGCCATGGCTCTCACAGTCCTGTCCATCTCACTCCCTCGAAGGCACTGTCCCAGGAGGTGCTCCTGCCATCAGCTCTGGGGCAGCCCGGGCTCCACTGCCTCCCCTGGTGTCTCCTCCCCGGACTCCTGGCAGGGACCCACCCCCTAGGCTCCCTGGTTTATTTCCTTCCTCCTATGCTTGCTGGGTCACCTAGCTGCAGGGGCCCTGGGCTGGTGTCCTGGCCTCTCCTCGTTGGGGCAGCCTCCTGGGTCCCTGGTCCTGGAGTCGTGGGGACGTCCTGCAGTGCTGCCACAGGCACTCCCTGCTTGCGGCTTCAGAGTGTCCTTTGTGGGATCTGGACCACTATGGGAACCCTGTCTAGTAACCCCACCACACGTGTCAGCCCCTCTGCTTGGTCTCTTTTGGAACCGCTCATCCTCCCCAGCACAATTAAGCCCAACCCTCGTCTTATCTAGTCCCATCTTTATTTTTATTTCTTTTTAATATTTATTTATTTATTTGGCTGCACCAGATCTTAGTTGCGGCACGCTGGATCTTTGAGGCAGCACGCGGGCTCTTTTAGTTGCAGAATGCAGACTCTTAGTTGTGGCATGCGGATCTAGTTCCCTGACCGGGGATGGGAACCTGGGCCCCCTGCATTGGGAGCTCAAAGTCTTAACCACTGGACCACCAGGGAAGTCCCTAGTCCCATCTTTATAGCTCTTGGGCTTTCCCTTTTATACACACAGATCTCTCTAGGATCCTACCCCTTCTCCAGAGGAAGTCTCTGTTTCTTCCTTACAGTTTGAACAGTTCAGTAAACACATTTCACTTTCCTTATTTATCTTGACATGTGCTTTCCCCACGATGTGAGGTTTATTTTACATAACTGACAGGATCAGGATGTTTCCACGACTCCTTTATCCTTACATACAAGTGGCTCAGTTCTGGGTGTGGAACATAGCAGTTCCCTTGCTGGGGCTTCTATTCTGTCCAAGGATGATGGGGGAACTTTACCATGAAGATTGGGACCCGCTGAGCTCTGAGTGACCCGAGGGCTAGGAATTTCTAAATTTGTAATTTTGAGATGGTGTTCCTGGTCTCTGGTGGAGATCTCTAATTGTCTTCTTCTCTGTCCCTCTCTTCAGCAATCCAGAAGAAAATTAATCATGAAGAAAGCAATGAAGAAGAGAGGGAGGAGATGCCTACTCTCCCACTAAGCCTTGAGCAAGGTAATTGAGACAAATACAAAAGCGATTCTCATCTGCTAAGAGGAAAAGGAGAAGGGGAGGTGGGAGTCCGAGTCCTGAGCAAACACTGAGAATCAGGGAAGAAATATTGAAGGACCATGGAGAAGGTGGCGAGGGGTGTCTATATGAGCATCGAACGAGAGGCTGAGTCCTGGAGAAGTAGCTGTGACAAGAGATTGTTGGCCCAAATACCAAGACAAAGGAAGAGGAACCCAGGGTGTCAGTAACCAGATTTAAAGAGAATGACTACCTGGAAGTGATTGTGATTTAGAAAGACTCCTGTAGGAGAAGATCAGTGTAAAGGTGTGAAGGACTAAGGACTATGGGCCCAAGGTCAACGTCAAAGAGGAGACCCTTGATGATAGCAGAAGAAGGGACCGATTTAAACGTGGGGGATATTGTTCAAGAGCAGGAATGTTTAAGGAGAAAGGCAGTCATACAGAGACAGAAGCGAGGAAGTGGTAGAGACGTGGAGGAGAGGATGTGGGTATTTGAGAGACAGAGAGGAAGAAAAAGAAGAAATGAAAGGAGAAAGGGGTCAGAGACACAACAAAAACAACCAAGTTATTAACAGCTCACTTGATTGAACATTTATTCTGGCAGTTGTGGGATTAGTGCCATTGGATGATGTTATCACTTATGTGCCCATTTTGCAGATAAGGAAGCTGAAATCTAGATAGACCATGTAAATAGTCGTCCTGGGGTCAATGAGCAAGGATGGACCCAGGCATTCTGAACCCAGAGCCTGTGTTTGCAACCCTGGATACTACCTGGTAACCTAATGGAAAAGACAGAACCATGAAAAAAAAAAAATAGGGAAACATATAAAGAGGGAAAGATACTGAAAAAGAATCCCAAGGGCTGGAGAAAGTGGAGAATCAGACACTGAATCCTCATGGAAAGGCCAACAAGACCTGCACAGGGAGGGAGTGGAGTAAGAGGGAGTGGGGAAGAGGCAGCAGGACTTTGCAGGAAGTAAGGGAAGGCCACCAGTCAGGGGCAGCTCTGGGGACACAGGCAAGTTCACTATGACCGTGGGAGTCAAGATAAGCCATCACTAGTTACTGAATGGCTGGTGGAGGTCACCCAGGGAGATGGCCTGGCCGAGGCACTCTCAGCCAGGGTGCCGCTGACCTGTCTTCCAGTCTATGGACTGGAGTTTGACTACAAGAGTTGGATGAGATCCACCAGGTCCAGATGGTCTCTGTATTGATATCTGCAGGGGCTCTTAAACTTCTTACCTATAAAAAAGGGATTAGGGGAGGTTGGCACAGCCCATACTTCAATATCTGAGATAAACTTTTAATTTTCCCCCCCTACGGACTTGGGAAAACTCCTGTCAAGGCCGGACTTGGTGTTGCAGAGAGTCCTCATCTTATGATGGTCTGTTCTTGACTCTGTTCTATGATCCTTTGCTGCTTGTGTCCCATTCTGGACTGTTTTGGGGGTGGAGTGGCTGCTGCTTTGTAACAAAAAATTGTCAGTCTTTGCATCTGCAATTTCTCCGAGGATTTAGATAACAGAGTCTTCGTACTCTGGGTTGCCTGGGAGGGTGGCTCCTTCCACGCTCCTTAAACGCACTTGCTGCCAGTCCCTGAAGGCTCTGGGCCTGGACCTTTTGCCCAGGTGCCTGGCTTCACAGTTTTCTGCTCTGTCCTGCTTGATCAGGCAGCGACCTCAGTGCTTTGATGTCATGTGCAGCAGTGGTCAGTGCTGCAGCCACAGTGGCGGGGGAGCAGGTGATGAGCGTTCCTCAGGGGACAGGGTACCTCCCCTGCCGGGTCCCTCACCCAGGGCCATGGACACCAATTGCCTCCCGTGCAAACCCTCTCCCTCCATCCCTGGAGCAGAGGCCAGGAGCTGCCCTCCAAACACCAGGCAGGCATCCGAAAGAAACCTTTGGTACTTTAGCAACTAATAACCACTGCTTACAGCGCTTGACCTCCATTAGCCCATAACACTCTTAATAGTGTTATTATTTAAAATATTATTATTTCCCTGAGTCTCAGTGTTCTCATTTGTAATGTAGGGATCATCATACCTATCTGTCATGAGGCTATGAAATGGAACAATGATGCAAATGCATTACCCAGAATGACTGATACTAGGTATTCAGCATGTGTTTGATCCTGAGTAAAAAATACTGGTACAAAAAAATATATTGTTAATCTAAAACATTAATCATAATGATTTGATTTTTCCGATCACAATATACTGTATATTGATGCAGCTAATAGTTTATTTAATCTTCCCTCAAACCTGAAAATGAGGTATATATTACCCTTGTTTTTCAGAGGAAAAAGTATCAGCTTAGAGAGTTTGGTTATTTGCACAAGTTCACCCAACTGAGAATTGGGATTGAACTCTGCTGTGAATAGTGTCACAGCAGGAATTCAGGTGCCCATGCCCTAGCTTCAAATTCTACCTCGCGATCTCAGGGAAGTGACTACCTCTTTTTGTCCCTCAGTTTCAACATCTTTAAAAAGGACATGATAATAGTACCTACTTCAGAGGGTGCTGGATTTTAAACAAGTCATATCATGTAAAGCACTTACAATCATGCCTGGGGGTTCATCAGTGTTCTGTGCATTTGTTATTATTACTACATTTAATTATCATCATTATTTGTATCTGGTGCCAGAGTCTAAGCTTTTAACCATTATAGTAAACTTTGGGATTTTCTTCTCTCACAGATGTCCGTTGGATTTACTGATTCCCCAGGCTGGAAAAGCAGTGATAAAAGCAATACCAACTTCTGGCCCAGGAAGATAAATTGAGGGTCATAGTTTCCCCATGCTTAGAGCACACTAGTCTATAATAAATTATAAATCTTTATTCCATGACTCTCCTTAGGAATTAAGGAACATAGAAGAGGCTCAGGGAACTTCCCACAATATGAAAGGCTCTTATTATGTAGCTTCCAGTCGGGATGTGTTATTTAAGAAAGAATGTTCTAAATTAGTAATACATTTTTAGAAAAGAAAAAACTTTCAGAGTGATTTCTGAAAACACAGTTATACTTTTACCAAATCACACTTATTCAGAAAGTTAACATTTTAAAATACCCCAAAATGTATGAACACATATTAGCCATTCATCTATTCGTACAGCTGGTGGGAACAGGAAGGGGTGAGTGGATGGCACTGCGACGAGTAAGGAGCAGAGAGAAGGGATTCTACATGTGTGTGTGTGGCGGGGGGTGGGGGGGAGTGGAGGGAGGAGGCAATGAAATTCTTTAAAACTCACAGTGTGGTCTGGGGGCAACCCTGCCAGGAAGTGGAATCCCAGAGCATCTCAGTGATGGCGAGCAATGAAGAGAGAAACTTCAACCTAGGACCCAAATGATACACGACAGGCCACCGATAAGTGTGTCCAAGAGTGTGACCCAACAAGTACGGCGGGCTGTGACATGCACAGGGACAGGAAGGGCTGTGTCTCATGCCCACCAGGATGTGGCACAAAGCATGCACCAGGACCCACTTTCTGTATTAAAACCTTGGGAAATAATTTTAAATCATGCTTTACGTAAATTACTTTGTTTAGAAAAGCACTAAATGAGAAAAATCCACACTGCACTGAAAAATATGTCTATGTATTCATACATTATTGAGGCCGGTGGGAACAGAGTGGGATGGGTAGATGGAATCAATAATGAGCAGAGAAGGTTTGCCATGGGGGAAGGGCGTGTGTGCCGGTCCTGGGTGGTTTACCCAGGGCCTCATTCCTTACCCTCCCCTGCTCTGCCCTTGCTCTCTGGCCACTGGCCCCTGCGGACTTGCTTGCCAGCTCCCCTTGCTTCTGGCTCCCCGCTGGGCTCCTAACGTGGGAGACACTAGTAAGAGAGTGGGAATAAGGGAGAAGCCAGGTGTTGCCCCACCACTATCTCCAGTGGCAATTCTAGGAGTGGCTGCATCACAGCCTTGACTCCACCTTCCACCAGGCAGGCCAGCCACGGTCCAGCTTCTGCCTACCCAGTGACCTCAGCCCATGAGCCCACCTCCGTCCCTCCCATAGCTTTCTGTTGACTGTGCTTCAGGTTGCTGCATTCTTCCACTTGATCTTCTCTGCTCTTCCATTCACCAAGTAACCAATCCCTGGATTAAATTTCCTCTGCTTTAAAAGCTTAAAAATGTTTGTATTTTCCTGTTGGACGCTGACTGATGCCAGAGGAAAACAAAGTATGATGAATCAAAACATGATTTAGGTATGACCTCACCTGAAAATGCACTCTCGGATCACCTCAGTGAAACAGAACAGATAAATGCAACGAGGCAAGATACAACCAGTGACCCAATCGATGCACTAGAAAGCCAACAAGCAAATGAACAATGTGCCCAAGAGTGTGAACCAGCAGGTAAGACTGGCTGGGTTTGCGTGAGTGTGGAATGGCCAAGAGGTCCTGACTAGTGGCAGAGAAGGAAGTAATGCACCACTCAAGGAGACATCTATTAACAAAGAAGGGGAAAATCACACAGATACACAGAGGGCAGGAATGGGGCCTGATATATTGATGGGAGAGACGTGGAGGAAGAAAGTGAGAAAGGAAAAACTAAGAGACAGAAGGCGAAGAGTTGCAGAGCCCCACCGGGGAAGAGAGACAGAAACAAAAGTCGAACAAGTCAGGGAGAGATCGGCTCCAGAATCAATGAAACATGGTACTTTCACGGGGTGAAGGTGGCAATATACGCAGACAGGCTATAAGTAGAAACATAAGAAGGAAAGAGAAGTCGGATGAAATGCAAGAAAATGGAAACAGGGCAAAGCAAGTCTCTGTGGTCTTTTTTATCTTCAGAGTCCTGCGAACAAGTACCTATCCAATCAAATAATGGTGATGCAAGAAAAGAGACACCCAGCCCATTGCCTTATGAGGAAGAAAGTAATTACTTACCAATTTTCTAATTACATCTTTGTTTTTCTATGAGAGTAAAAGCTCTCCTTTGTTCTCCCATACCAATACACCCCTTCCCAATCCTAACACTGTCCAAGACACACAGCCTTCTCCACAACCTCTGGCTGATTTTAGCAGGTGTAAGTTGCGAGGGAGAAGGAGAGCTGAGCTCTTTAGTGGATGGGGTGTCCCTGGGAAGAGAATGCAAAGAGGAAGAATAGGAAAAGGTGGACTGTGGAGCACCAAATAACAAAGTACAAGAGTGAGATAGATTTTAGATAAATTGACATGGAATCAAAATAATGCCATGTTGTGGAGGTGATGAAAAGAAATAAGTTGCAACTTCCTTTTCAGAGGTTATAACAGAAACATGTAAATCATGTAAGATGTTGCAGGTCAGATTTGCAAGTAAGGAAGCCCAGGTGAAGGGCCTTTTAGAAGGAAGTGGCAGGTAGAGGGATGTGGTTTGTTGGACAGTGGCACACAGGGAGAACTTTGGTGATGATTTGAATGCTTAAATGAGGAAAATATATAGAAAGACAAAATTGATATAGAGGAGACATACGCAGGTCATAATAATAATTAAGAAACAGGGATAGAGTAGGAGAAAGTAGGAAACGTAACGGAGAATGGATACATTGAAAAAGCAGGTACGGGACAGCAGGCTCAGGTCTAGGGTGAGACCCTGGGTGAGAATGGATACATTGAGAAAGCAGGTACGGGACAGCAGGCTCAGGTCTAGGGTGAGACCCTGGGGCACATATAAGGATTATCTTACCCTTGGCACATTTGTGTGCCCCAGGCACCTCCTTTGCCTGGTCCTAGACCCTGCTGGACCCTGGGGACAGTGATTACAAATGTAGAGGAAAAGAGATGAATAGAGAAAGATACAGATGAAAAAGAATACCAATAAATAGAAAAATGGGGGTAGGAGAGGCACAAAGAGAATAACTTAAAGGACAATTAATTAAAAATTGGTAGAGAGTGGGCCAAACAGAGAGAGGAGACAAATCAAGACATTGCCCCATTTGAGGAGACAGTCATCAAAAAAGAAGACACAAGGGACTGTTCCTAATACCATTGAGAAGGGTAAGGTATCTGCAATGATCAAAATAGCCCTGTAACCCCCTCAGATAAAAATAGTCCTCTCCTCAGGCATCTCACCCTCCCCATGGTTTCAGTACCATCAATCATCTATTGATTCCTAGATGTACATCTCCAGCCAGACCTATCTCTAGACTCATTCCTCCAAGTGCTTGAAGATCTGTATTCAAAGATCTGATGGACATCTCTATTTGGAAGCTGTATCAGTTATCTATTGCTGTATAAAAAAATAGTCCCAAAACTTAGTGGATTAAGCCAACCATGGTTTTGTCACTTCTGTCAATCCTAACTTTACACATAGCCTATGACTCAGCAATTACATTCCTCAACAGATCAACAGAAATGCATATTATCTTCATCAAAGCACATACAAAAGAATGTTCATCATAGCATTATTCATAGTATTCTAGAGCTTGAGCCAGCAAAAATGGATATTTTATGGTTTTATTTTTTAATGGATAATTTCTATAAAGGAATATTATATAGTGGTGAAGATAAATATATGAAATGGATACAGATGACTATCACACACATGTTGACTAAAGAAGCCAAATCCACCCCTGCCCCTGAAAAGCCAGAGGGACACAGAGAGAGAGCAAGAGTGAATGATTCCACTTATATAAATTTGTATAAATTTTGAACTAGTAAAATCAATCATCTATGGTATTAAAAGTGTCAAAGTGGTGGTTAACTTGAGCAAGATACATCTGGACAGTTAGTGGGGCATCTCTAAGAGGTTTCTGGAGTGTTAGTAATCTCCTATTACTTGACCAAAGTGATGGTTACCCAGATATGCTTGTTCTGTGATAATTCAAAATTTATGATTTATGCATTTTTATCTATGGGTTATACTGCAATTGTGATTTTTATTTTTGAAAAGCGAAAAATCATCAAAAGATGAGAAAAGTAAGTGAAAAGAAAGTAAAAACAAACCTGAGAATTGAGAGAGACACAAAGAAAGGGACAGAGTTGAACAGCAGCAAGGAGAAGGGTCGGGGTGAAGCCTCCCTCCTGCAGTGGAATTACAAGGAGAAGGCTGTTAATGCTAATGAACAGTGCTTACTACCTTTTGGAGTGCCAAATTAAAATTCTTCATTCATTACAATTTGATCCAGAAGCAACGCTACCCAACCATGGATTTCAAATCAATTACTGTTCTGTCCTTCTGGAGGATATAAAGAAGGAAAAGCCATTTTTTAACCCCGAAGTTGAATGGCAAACCCAAGCAAGGACTGACTGTAACCAGGCACCTGATGTAATAGGTAAGGCTGATACAGTGTGGAGCAGGAATCACAGGAACAGGGCAAGAGGCTGGGGCAGGTCAGAGGCTGGTGGCCACGGACAGAGGCAGGAAGGGGAGGGAACCAGTGCCCTGTGCAGTGAGTTTAGCAGAAGAGATTCCCCAGGAACTGGAAAAATAGCAAAAGACAAAAGGGGTAAATAATAAGTATTGATGTCCAAGAGACAATTTCTAAGGCAAGAGAGGAAAGTATGGGGGTACAAGATAAAGAAAAGGGAAAAAATCAGAGACCCAAGGTATTCAAGAGAGGAGATGGAAAAGAAACACATGAAGACAAAGCGAGGTATAAAGAGATACCATCCCCAGAAAGAGAGGCATAAGTAGGGAAAATTGGCCAAGCCAAGAGGAAGGTAAAGAAATAAAATAAGAATGAAAGAAAGAGGTAGAATGAAGTAGAGGGTCAGAGGTAGATTGAGGGTGGTGGTAAGAGGTAGAATGAGGGTGAGGGAAGAAGAGTGTTGGCAGAATGGGCAAAGCTGCCCTCTGTGAATATCATCACGTTTTGTGCAGGACCTGGAGAAACCTGCAGGTCACACACATTCAAGCACAGGTCACGGTGCCTTGAGTTAACCTAGCTTCTAGATCTTCCTAGTGCTCTCATTCTGAGGTTTCCTGCTGTGTGGGCTCCACCCTGAGATCCTAAGTGGTTTTGTTCCTCTGTGCAGTGATCAGCAGTGAGGACTCCGCAGAATCCAGTGATGGAGACATGTCCCCAGAACCCTCCACATCAGCACTGAGAAAGGCGTCTGGTAAGGAAGTGGGAGAGCCAGGCCTAGGCTGCAGGAACCTGAACTAGAGTCACTGTTTCCTGAGCATCTTATTCTGAGCCCCTTCTGTAGCATGGTTCCAGTTTACTCTGGAATCCTATTCTCTGTCTTTATTTTACTGGACTTTTATGGGAAATGCAGAGAGATATGAAATCTATATCTGAGGATGAGGCCTATTAACTATTGGGTCCCATTAATAAATATACATACCCTGTATTGATTATATAGTAGAAATAGGCCAGCAAAGTAATGAGTGTGTTTAAAACTACTAGCTGTGGGCTTCCCTGGTGGCACAGTGGTTAAGAATCCGCCTGCCAATTCAGGGGACACGGGTTTGAGCCCTGGTCTGGGAAGATCCCACATGCCACAGAGTAACTAAGCCCGTGCGCCACAGCTGCTGAGCCTGCGCTCTAGAGCCCGCATGCCACAACTACTGAGCCCACGTGCCACAACTACTGAGCCCGTGTGCCTAGATCCCGTGCTCCACAGCAAGAGAAGCCACCGCGATGAGAGGCCCGTGCAACGCAACAAAGAGTGGCCCCCACTCGTCGCAACTAGAGAAAGCCTGCGCGCAGCCAAAAAAAAAAAAACCTACTAGTTGCTATGCCTATGAAGTGGTGGATTTATGCAGTGATTTCTACAAAGAACAGAAAGCTAAATACGGTTGGCAATGCGCGGGTTAAGGGCACCAACCTCCAGTGCAGTCAAACATCTGCCTATAACTTAAGAGTCAGCCCCCATACACGCAGGTGGCATCCATGAATTCCACCAACTGTGGATCGTTTAGTGCTATAGTATTTAATTTCTTTTTCTTTTTTTTTTTTTTTTGGCTGTGTTGGGTCTTCGTTGCTGAGCAGGGGCTTTCTCTAGTTGTGGAGCACGGGCTCTAGGTGCGTGGGCTTCACTAGTTGTGGTGCGGAAGGCTCAGTAGTTGTGGCACACGGGCTTAGTTTCTCTGCAGCATGTGGGATCTTCCCAGACCAGGGATCGGACCCTTGTCCCCTGCATTGGCAGGCAGATTCTCCACCACCGCGCCACCAGGGAAGTCCTGCTGTAGTATTTAGTATGGAAAAAATCTGAGTTTAAGTGGACCTGTGCAGTTCAAACCCATATTGTTCAAGGGTGGGCTGTATTCCTTTACTGGAAGGTCATATTATCATCTGATCACAAACTTGAATCATGTCATAACTTGTCCAGCTACCTAGTGTTAGCAGAAATAAAGACTTCATATAAGGCATTCTGAAACCCAAAGGATTGTTTTTGACAGAATTCTTCAACAAGTCATGGCATATACAGTGATTTTTCAAAGGACCTTTGCAAAAAATATCTTACGACAACCTTAAGGGCTAAGCAGGATGGACATTGTAACCCTTGCTTTTAGATGAGGAAACACAATCACATAAATGTTTCAAGTTCTCTACAAAGTCTCATGGGAGACTGAAGGGAATAACAAGGCTAGCGTCCTGGATTCTGCATTATTTTCTTGTAAAATTGAAGCTCGAAATGATTATCAAAATGTTATTTCCTCAATCCTATGGGTAGCCTGAGTTGCATAAGATCTGTGTCTCTGTAGTGTACAGTTGGTGAATTTTTGTCCCTTTCTACTTTTCAGACCTAGACAATATCAGAAACATACCTATTTATGGAAACACACTAGGAACAGTCCTAAGAAGAAATAGAATGTTACCTGATCTTGGTGCTACAAAAGAGCAATATTTTAAATAATACACTCAATCTAATTGCTCACTAGATCTATCAAAGTAAAATGTAGATTTGTTGCAGTTTTTAGGGAACACTTTTGTCTTAGTACTGGTAGGAAGACTGCTCTAGAAGATAGTCCTAAAACACATCTACGGCTCAGACACATGAGAAAATTATTTCCCAGGCTTGCAAATAGTTCAGGAGGGCACCAGGTTGGCAGGGGGTGGGAGGAGGTGAGGAGAGTAGGCTCACACAAGGTCCTGAACACAAGGTCTCCAAGGTACCCTACATGAGAAACAGCAGATGAAGGAAGCTTGAAAAGACAACAGAAGGGGTCAGAAGTAGAAGAGAGAGAAGGGAAGGAGGGTAAGGTTCAAGCAGAGCAAAGTTGCCCCTTGCATTTGAATTGTCTCTGCTCTGGGAACAGGGAATGGAACATCACTAACCTACATAGCAGATGACTTAGAAAGGCAGCCCAGAGTGGCCTGGGTGCAGGCCATGCCTCGCATGGCTTTTCAAGACTTCTGCAAGTTTTCTCACGAGGGAAATTCCTGCTGAATGGGTTCCTTGGTCACACGCCCAAACCCCTCGAGAATCCTGTTCCTTTGTGCAGTGACCAATAACCTTGACTTTTTAGAACCAAGTGAGGGAGGAGGGGCCAGAGAAGCCACCTGCTCATGATCCCAGATGGCTCATGTAGGAAGATAAGGATTGCAGCCATGGACAGCAAATATCCCGAGTGTAAACTCAGAGCTCTGTTTTCCTGGTCAATCTTATTCTGAGCATTCTCCACATGCCTTGATTTGATTCATTCTAGGATATCATTTTCCACATTTAACTTTTCTGGCCCTGTTGGGAAGTGGAAGGAGGCAAGAAGGCATTGTATAGAAACTGTTGTTTAACTGGATGAGCCCAGTCAATTGATATATTGAAGATGTAGCAAAAATATGCTAGTAAAATTATACCTTTTACTACACACTATCGTATCTATTAATGCTAAAGAGTGGAAATAGTGTACTTCTTCCTCAGCATGCTTTCATTCTATGGAGCATACTAAGCACAGCATTCCTCTATATGTTGTTAATATTGTCATTAGTCCCCAACTTAGAAAGACTTCACAGAATAATTTGTGCTTCTATTAAATTATTGATGGAAAAATAGCTTAAGACCAAATACTCTCAAACCCCAATTATAACTAAATCATTGGCTTACATGGTGATTCCTCATAGGGTTTTTATAAATAAAGCTTCCCTTTGTTTTTACAAAAACCTTAACAGGGAGTTAGGGTAACCAGGTTATCCCAGGTTTATAGATGAGGAAACTGGAGTTAGTAATGTTTGAGGGTCTTTTATGAACTCACATGGAGAGTGAAAGGCAGAGCCAGGTAGGAACCCAGCATTACCTGCAACATGACATTGGCGTGTATAGTGATATTTGAAAACATCTTCACAAATAAGGTATCATTTTATGTTTACAACAACCTAAAAGGTAGGTCAGAAAACTGTTGTTCCCTCATTTCACAGAGGAGGAAACTCCAGCACATAAACATTTAAGGATCTTTACACATCACATATGGACAATTATTGGAAGAGTCAGAACTAACAACCTGGACTCTTAGCAAAAATTCATGATCGTTTATTCAAAATCTTTAAAGCCAGATGTAAGATATAATGTTTTATTATTTTAGAAAGACAGTGTGGTGTATATCCTATTTGTTATAAAACACTCCAGTAGGGTCTGGGACAGAATCTCATTCTCAAATATACTGTATTAGTGTTCCTGCAGCAAATTGTGCGAATTCACAACAACTGTGATAAATATTTTATTGGACTCATGGCAGCTGAAGTCCAGATTCATTGCCAAACTAGTTAGTACAAACCTGTGAAAAAATATTGGCTTTCAAAACTTCTTTGACTTTGTAATTAGGGCTAAAGGACTGGGGGGGCCTTTGCTCCATTTGGTAGAGCTCACTTCCTTTAGACAGGAAGAGACAGAAATGATCATCATTGTGTCTTTATAGTCCAAATCCTGTCTACAGTGTGAGTAGTCGTTAAGATTTACTACCTTTTAGATATAGATTACTGGTTGTATTTTCCTTTCCTTCCTAGATCCTTGGGATATTGAAAACACATCAGTTTGCTGCATAAGCAACTGGAAAAGACGTAAGAACAATCAAAACTCTTGCTGTAACAAATATCTTTCTTTGCTACAAAAGCTTCATTCAAATTTTTGGTAATATCCTTTAAAATCAAATGATAAACTTGTTGGCATTTTAGATGATTCACATTATACATGTTGAATTAGGTGAGCTGGGCTAATTGATGTTACTTGTAGGCCTCAAGAAGTTCAGTGTCACAAGTGCAGTACAGGTTTATTCTTCACTCACATAAAAGGATAAAGTGGTTCCCAGGGTGGAGGGGTGCTCACTGAGGGCCCAGCTGATGGAGGCTCTGACATCTTGAAAATGTTGCTTCCACGGTCCCCCTGGATAAGAAACAAAGTGGAAGCAGAAGTATGTGCAGACAAGAGGAAAGGGTAAAGAAGTGACCAAAGCGAGTGCCTTCCATGGCAAAGTTGTGTCCAGTCCCGGCCTTGGGGGTGGTCCCTGGAGCAACCTTGACCAGGAGGTCAGATGGAGCCGTAGGGGGCCTGGTGGTAGGAATATTCCTACCTCTTCTACATAAGCTTCCCCTTTCCAGATTTCCTTTTAAAGAACTCCATGCTGTATAGGTCCTAGGACACAGGCTGAGACTGTAAAGGAATTTTACTTCTTTCTGCAGGGATCAGCACTGGTGACACTTCAGAATTGAGTAACGAAGATGAGCCTCAGGAAACGTCTAACTCAGTCCTGAGAAATGGGTCAGGTAAAGAAGATTAGGGTGCCAAGCCTTGGCCTGCAGAATGTCAGGAATGAAAAGACACTGTTTCCTGGTGCATTTTATTCTGAGACCTTGACTACCTTGTATCCAGTTAATCCTGGGAACTACTTTTCGGATTTTAGAAAATGGAAAAAGGCAGGAAATTATTATAAAGTCATGTTTAATAGAATGACTCACATTCACTAAATGTATGTAATTTTATATTCCTATAGCAGAAATAATCACCAAAATGATGGTCTCTTTTTAAACACTTACTGTCATGCCTGCTAACACTAAGATCCTAGATTTCTATAGTGATATACTGGTTGACATTAATGTCATTTGTAATCGTAAAAGCCTCAAAAGACAACTGGTCCTTCTGTGTAATTATAGACAGAAATAAAAGCTTCAGATCCACCATTCTCAAACTTTAGTATAGTCTGTGACAGATATTCATCACATTGTAATTGGATTGTACCATGATATTTTAAATTCCTTTGGCAAATGAGATCTTACTCGGTTACCACAAAATCTCTAAGTCTTAGGAAGGCTAACTCTTGCTTCCTCATTTTAGGATGAGGAAATAGATGTACAAATGTCTCAGGGTAAGAAAGGGTGACTATTTTATGTAACCGGCAGGAAGATAAGAACTGTGTCACATGATCAGAGTCGAAAGAGGGGATATGAGGGACCTGGCATATTCACAGGGGAATGTATCAGTGCCTGATGCAAGAAGACTTATTTAGCAACGATAATAAATACATATGTATATATATGTGTGTGTGTGTGTGTGTGTGTGTATACATACACACACATATATACATATATATGTATATATATTGGTGGGTATATAATCACCAGTATTGGTGTGGATTTTGAAATATATATTCAGATTGAGAGGGAAAAAGCAAAAACCATAAAGAAACAGAGAAGGTAGGAATGGAACAAGTTGTATGATATACAGAACACCTAGAAGGATAATGCCAAAAAGGATGAACAGAGAAATAAAAAGAACAGATATTAAGAGTATAACTGATGAAATGAGAGAAATCAACACAGAAGTTAAGAGAAATCAGGGACAGAGAAGTTCACAGATGGGCAGAAAATTGAAGAAAAGGAGGAGGAGAAGGTGTGGCTAGATTGAAAGAGACAGAGAAAATCTCTGTTGGATATGAGGTGTAGTCATTGGACAGGTGTATTTTTCTTCAGCCCATCTGAGCTTCGAACATTGATCAGCATGACCACATCAAAGTCTGTCTCCTGGTTGCCATCTACAGTCTGCTGTTTCCTTATTTCCCTTCAATGTCCTGTGGATTCAAAGCTCTAAAAATAAATAGAGGAAGAGACTCAGAAGAGATGCCAATCTATTAGCATGTGATAGAAAAGCCAATTGTGATACTAGTTCTCAGTTATCTTTGTTTTACTGTCTGCATAGAGGAAAAGCTCTTCCTTCTTTACCTATCTCTCCCCCAAAACATTGCCATACATGCACACACCAATACACATACTCATATACAGACAGGCCTGTGCACAGATTTGGACTGTTTTCAACAGGTTTGAAGGAGCCAAAAGAGAAAGAAGAGCTCAGCTTCTGGGTGGAGGGAGGTGATGCTAAGTGGATAATGCAAGGAGAAATAATTGAAAAATTAGGCTGAAAAGATATCTGAGTAAATTTCTTCAAATTAAAAGATATCTGAGTAAGTGTCAAGTTTTTCTAAGTGGACATGAGATCCAAATATCACGAGATTGGGAAGTTTTGTAGAGGAAGATGGATAATTTTCAAGATACCTCTAGGAAGTTCACCAGAAACATGATAATAAAGTCTGTGACTGATGGACAGTCCTGTGATGTAGAAAGCTCATAGAGAACTGGCAGAAGTAATAATAGTCAACAGTGTGGTCAGTGTCAAAAAAGCAGGCAGATGGTGACAATGAAAGTGGTAAACTGTGAGATGAAGCCAAATGTGGTTGAAGAAAATATAGATAAACACAAAGATTGTAAGTTTTTTAAGCCAAAAGATCAAGATAAGATTAAGAGAAACAAACTGAAGCAAAGAGGAAACAGAAAGTGATGTGACAATATGAAGAGGAGTCTTCAACGGTAAAACTAGATCCAGAGACAGAAGCATAAAAAACTAGACAAAATGAGATACATACAGGAAGCAATCAATGGAGAGGAATAAAGATGAGACACAGAGATAACTGCATAGATAAAGGGTTAAAAGATGAGAGAAAAGTGGTAGAGAGAGAAAAGGGCAGTGTAAAAGAAAGAAAGGAGAGAGATGGAGAAATTGTGGGATCTGAGATGACCATGAGACAAAAGCAACATTGGCACAAGGGGTGGTTCACACTAGCAGTGAGTTTTCAGGGTAAGGTGTCCCCAGGTATCAAAGTGGCTCCTGTAACTCACCCAGATTACAAGGTACCTCACCAAAGGGGTTTCATGTACTCTTAGGGTTTCAATCACCATCTACAATCTAATGGTTCCTAAACACACATTTCCAGCCCAGCTCTGCCTTCTAAGCTTCCAAACTCAATTATCCAAGTGTCAGAAAGGCCTCTGGCTAAGGTCCTGAAGGTTCTAGACTTCTCCACTTAGATGTCTCTCAGACTCAACACTTTTAAAACTGAGCACATCATCTTGCCCCCTAAAGAAAGCATCTACTCCTCCAGTGTTTGCTATCTCTAAACCACTTATTAACTGACTCATTCTTTCAAGTTGAAATTCTCAGAGTCATCCATGACACAGCCATCTCCTCAATTGATGTACCCTATCTGTCACCTAACTCTATCAATTATTCCTTTTATATGTCTCCACCCTGTCCATTTATTTCCATCTCCATGCCAGCACTCTCGTCCATATCTATATCACTTCTCACTTGAACTAGGTCTACAGGCTCCTTATTTGTCCTCCTTCTCATACTGTTCCCACCAAACACATTCTAAGTGATTTAGCTAAATTGTTCTTTCAAAAATGCAATTATGTTCATGCTGATTTCCTACATAATAGCCAAATATCACTTAATTTTCTTTAGGAATAATTTAATTCTTCTTCATGTGATCTCCAAAGCTCCACACCTGAGGCTCCTGCTTCTTTCTCCATTCCCACCATTCCCTCTCATTCTCTCACTCTATGTTCAGACATACTAAACTCCTTTTGGTTACTTGTATTTGCTGAATCCAGACCTTTGCACGTGCTTCTCCATCCATGTGGGACTATCATCTTAGTCACCTTTCTTCCTAATCTGGTTAACTACTGCTTCCATGATACCTCCTCCAGAAGAGGTCCCTCAGCTCAAACTCTGCGAGTTCCTCCTGCCTTCTGCATCCCCAGAGTATCCTGTACAATCTGTGTCCTAACATTCTCCATGTTTCAATGTACTCACTCATCAAGTGTCAGTCCCCTGGTTGCTCATAAGATTGACAAGCATTCACTCTTCATGCATCATCATCACTCACCTCAGCACCTGGTACATGAAAGATGCTCAGCACACTTGTTGAGTGAATAGAAAAAAAGTCCACTTTCTGTCTTCCAACATTTGGAATTTGTCTGGTAAAAATTAGTTTCTTATAGTATTTATATGAGAATATCTATAAAAATTATTTTAATAATTGAATTATGTATATACATATAAATGTAATAAATAATATTTCTGGGAAAGAATAGTGTCACATAAAAGTAAGTACAAATGTATATAAAAACGTCATTAATGGATGGATGGGAAAAGCATATAAAGAAAAAATAGTAAAACAAAGATACATATTTTGGGCAAAGAGGAAAAGAGAAAAGGCAGATTAAAAGGAAGGGACAAGGACAGTGAGAAGCAACAAAAGAGAAAGCGACCTCAGAGGTAGAGTCACCCTGTGATGTAGGAGTCCGTGAAAGGTGGCTGGTCAGAAGTGAGGGGCGGGGTGCAAATCAAAATTCTTTACAAATCGTAACTTAGGAACAGAGCTCCAAGGACTTGAGAAATGTTCCCGTGTCATGTGTTTTTCAAAAAGTGTGTCTAGAAGCCAAGAAGCAAGGACTGAAAGTAGCCAAGCATTGACATGATGGGTAAGGACACCCAAGGTCAGGGTAGAGGTGGTTCAGCAGACACCACAGACCCTGGGGGAGCTGTGGTAAGTGATCGGTGTTCAAGGAGAACTCCTACCAGCTCACAAAAGGGGGCGGGCCAGTTATGGAAGGTGAAGGTCACAGGGCCTGTGCTGCAGCATTTCAGGAGTCTGAAATCAGAGCTCCAGTTCCTGATGCACTTGACTCTAAACATACTTTGACAAGGAGTACATCCAGTCTATGTCAGAATCCCATTCCCCTCTTCATTTGCTTGAACTGACCCATTGGGGAGCTGCAGGGAGAAAAGAATTCTGTTTAACAGAATGGGTCCTGTTGATTATACATGGATGAGGTCGTTGAAATACACTGGTAAAAATGGCAGTACCGTAGAGCAAAGAAATAAAAGTGCTCTTCTGCTGGTAGATAATAGTGTCACTTTGTTAAAACCTTGGAAAGGCCTCAAAAGACAAATAAACGGTCCTTTGCCCTGACAGGAATAAAAGACCTCAGACAACTATTGATGAACTCACCATATAGTTTTGAAGGATGCTCTCTGGCATGTTACTGATTTATACAGTGATTTCTCATTAGCTTTTGCAACTAAGATCTCATTTAATCTTCATAAGAAATTTAAAACCTGAACAGCATAACTGTTGTTATCCCTGTTTCATAAATGAGGAAACTGATGCACATAAGTAGTGAAGAGAGTTTTCAAAGTTTTACAGTTTTTTACAGTTTCAAAATTTTTAGTTTCTGACCACCACCTGTTACTTTCTAGATACCACGGATATTGGAAGCAATTCTACTTTGGGAAAACACAGTGAGAAAAGAAGTAAGAGTGCATAAGAATTTACTCGATTTTCATGTTACAAACCAACTATTTTTTAATGCTAAAGTTTATTATTATTTTCTATACCTTTAATAAGACAAAAAATTAGTGCCTTTTAAAGTAACTATTTTTTCAAAATGCTCATATCTTCACATTGCTTTTTATGCTGATTTTAAAATGTTTCTTATAAACACTGCTATATATCTTTCCAGAATTTTTCTATGCATGTGTTAACACATTTTGCAATGTAGTTTTATTTATCTAAATAGGATAATTCTATGCATACTTTCCCTCTTAAAATTATTATATCATACCTAGAAAATTAAAATATTTAACATTTTAAATTGAACTACAAATTCTTTTTAAGGGATGCTTTAACATGCACTATTTTCATTTTTAGTGTGGTTGAGTATTTTCCATTTGTTATTGGTCATTGGTTTTTCTTCTTCATAGAACTCTGTCATAGAATGCTCAGTCATGTTGTGGTATTTGTATTTTTCTTACCAAGCTGAATGAATATAGAAATCTTTATATGATATACATGTACATTAAATCTTGATTCTATATGTTCCTAACATTTTGTCCCATTTGTTGCTTTTCTTTTAGGTTTGTTAATAGAATATTTTGTCGTAGAGAAGTTATACATTTTTAGGAATCAAATTTGTTAGCTTTTTTCTCTCTAGTTCTTTGGTTTCCTATCATATTTACAACAGCTTCTAGCTGAAGATTTTAAAAATATTGCTCTATATTTGATTCTAGAATATTTGAAGTACCTTATCATTTTTAATATTTACATCCAAAACCCTGTGAGTTTTGCCTATTTGTGTGTATGTGAGGTGAGAATTTTAAAAATATTCCTTACACTATTACATTATGATTTCAATCACCACTTTGATCACACAGTGTCTTCGCTTGTCTATATATTAGTTTTTCTTTTACAAGAAAATTGCAAAAGATAAAGGAGAGCTCAGAAATAGCACCAGACTGATGATTCACTGGGGGTGAATTTTAAAATTAACTCAAGAAGATTCCTCCACTCCCTTCCCAAGTTCATTGGAAGTTCTAATTAGAAATATGTTGAAGTTGCAGATTAATTTGGGGAGAACAAAGACTTATACCCATTTATTCACATCTTATTTAATGTTCTTCTACTAAGAATTTTCATACACCTTAAAAAAATTTATATGCCGAAGCCATTTGTTTCTCTCTATGAATATCTTTTTTTCCCATTACAAAATAGCTGGAATAAATTTAAGTGAGACAAGACTCTCAAAATCTTTATTTAAATAGGAAATCTATGGTCATTTTATTATCCATTTGCATATGAGGAAATCAGAATGCCAAGGATCTTCTTCTGATTCAATATAAAATCTTACAAGCATCTGTATAGTTTAAGGATCCGAATGTCACTTAAAATATTATGGCCAGGCCCCCAAATGATCAAGACAATCAATCAGAATTAAGTTTCTGAAGAAATTGTCTCCATAAAAAGTGGCAATAATTTCAAATGAGGGGGTTATCACAAGACCCCTTCAAATAACTCTTTCAAGGACAAGTTTATATTACAGAGAACAGAACAAATTGGTAATGGTTACAAACAGACACATCTCCATATTTTACAAGACTTATCTTCTTATGAAATTTCTCAATTTAATACTGTCAAATCAATTCTTTATGTTAGTTTTGTGGTACAGACTGCTCTCTCTCCTTCTACAGCTATGGTTTGAGGGGACTTTCCCTCCTTTTTCTGTAATTCTGTTAGTTATGAAGACTTACATTTTAAAAATCTGGTCTCTGGAATTTGATTAGTTAGCCTTGTAAGAAACGCAGGCCCATAGAGTTGGATTGTGTTGGCAGAAATAGAGAAAAAAGGACCTGGAAAGTATTTTAAAAATAGTAAAATAAGATGTATATAAATTTTTCTACTTCAGCCTCCCATCTTGTTGCTAAATCTGAATCAGCTTGTGATCTTTATCATTTCTTTTCAAATTTCCTTTCTCGCCTTCACCTAAATACATAATGTGAATGATTTGTTCAGCATTTACGTGAGGATGTTTACAATATTTTTTTAAAACTATATCTTATATTTAATAAGCATTACTACTTATAGGCTAAATATTATTACCAGTATCATTAAAATACTTTATACAGTTTTTCTTTGATCTCCAAATACTGAGGACTCTTCTTTATACGCGTTCTATTTACCAGACCTCATCCTATGGGCCTCATCCCACTTCAATTTTCACGGCTCGATTTACCCATTTCACACTCTCAAACTTCTACAACTTCTCTTTCCTGGAAAATCAGACCACATCTATACTAATGACTGCTAAAACCCAGTCTTCCTTCATGGTACCCATTTTGGGTGAAGATATACAAACAGACTTCAAAACTGAGCATCATTACTGGTGTAGCATGGGAATTTGGCATAATGGAAGGAAAAACCAGATTTGGGATATCCCACAAAACAGAGGTATAGAAGGCTTTAGCAGAGAGGCCAAGATTTTGAAAGACTTTGGCCAAGGTTGTGCTCATGCTAAAGACTGGATAGAATTCTGTTGGCTGCATATGAAGTTCCCATAGCTCGTCCTATAATGTGGCAGGATAATTCACAGTGACCCCTGCTTCCAGAGAAGAAAGAAGTGAACCCAGAGCTTCCCTTTCTTAAAAACTCTGAGTTTCACCCAGAGGCAAAGGGTCTCATTTGCAACATAGCCCAGGGTCCGGTCACAACAATGGTTCCCAGTGACACATATACTTGTTGACACAGCCCCACAATCTAGCAACCTTACATGCTAAATGCAACGTGGGAACCTCCGTATTTTTCCACCATGATGAAACAGAAAAGTACTAATTCCACAAGGTTAGACCAGTGTCATACCCCAAACACTTGGAATGATTTCCTCCTCCGTCTGTCCTTGCCCCAGGTTAAAGTTCCTAGCATCAAAGGAATTCCTTCCTCCTGCTGTGTGGCAGGTAAGAAGAGAGTCTGCATTAGAAATAGTTAAGCTTCTGCATATTGATGCATCCAAGAATGTGTTGGATAGTAATTTAAATGAATATCAGTTTGTGAAACGTTTAATCCAAATATATGATGGTATACTTAAAGCCAAAAAAAGACATTAAAATAAAGGGAGGGATAAAGAAGTGTCAGCAAACTACAATTAGAAGGTTGGTAATTTTTCGTAGTTAGTTCTTTGTCATGGATAGTGATGTAGTAATCGATGTTGTTGGCTAATGAGGATTCTCTGTAGATCTCATTGTGAGGGTGAGGCTGCCTCTACACCACAGGCTCCCAAGAGGGCTATACAGATTGACCATAGATGAGCTGCTCTGCTGACCTCATGGGTGAGGCAGGCGTAGGCAGCAGGTGTGGAGAGCAGTGTGCATGGGGAGGCAAACATCTTCTCAGGAGCCTGGGCATTAGACCTGAAGGGATCTGTCCCTAACAGGCTGGTTTCTCCAGTCAAGAGGATGGAGCTGGTGCAGCTTATCGGAGGGTGGCCTGATCCTGGTCTTTCTGACTGGGAGGTCATTGGTTGCCTCTTGCTTCATAGCACCTGGCAAGCCTTGGCATCACTGTGCTCAGGTGAGTAAGCTGGGAGAACCTGATGCACTCTCTTGTCTTCTGGAGCATCACGGTCTCCTACTTGCTGATAGCTCCTTCCTGGTCATTTGTTGGTGATGTTGATGATAGTTTCGATAGTAGTGGTTCTATTGGTGGTGATGGTCCCTTCATGGCTTCCTGATATCTACATGTTGGCATGTACCAGAGATTTCATCCCTAGGGACTACATCCAGTCTGGTAGCTATAAATTCCATCAATATGTTAATGACTGCCAATTATACTTCACCTCCTTTGATGCCTCTATTGAACTTCCAAGTCATAAGTTCAACTTCTTACTCCAAACTTCCACTTGGAGTCTCAAATTTGACACATGAAACAGATTCCTTTATTTCACTTCCAAACCTGTCATCCACCACCGCTCACCCTTATCTCAGTAAATGGCACTAATTCTACTCAGTTGCTTGAGCCGAAAGTATAGAAAATGTGTTTGATTCCTCCCTTTTTCCTAACCCCCACCCCACATTCATTCATCAAGTTTCAAAACTATATATATATATATTTTAAAAAGAACCAAATAGAAATTCTGAGATTGAAAAGTATAATAAATGAAATAAAAAACAAGGAAAAAAGTGGGTGAACTCTGAAAATAATTGTGTGCATGTGTATACATATACAGCCGGTTCTCATTTTTCATGGTATATAGGTTTCATGAATCACCCCAAACACAAAAATAGCTAATCGTGTACCTTTGCTCCCAGGAGAAATACAGGGTTTGGTACCTGTGAGCCTCTGGTCACATTTTTGTAAACCAATAAATATATATCTTTGTTTTCTGAGTGTTTCTGTTTAAAGACACCTAATTTAATATATACGTTGATTCATCAATGTTGAACTCACAGCCGACAGCACTATAACTCATGCCTGATCGGAGCTTATCTAACACACAGATTTTCTCCATAAGTCACATCACTGTCTTAGGAACACTAGACAGCACTTCAGCACTAGGTTTGGGGGCCATTTTAAGCAGCAAAATCACCAACAGAAAACACAAAAGTGAGAAAAACATGGAACTAAATAGTCGGCAAAAGGAAACTTGTTTACAGAATAAGCTGAAACAAGGAGACAGAGCATTGCCTTGTTCAACCTCATCTGGGAACAGGTGCGGCCAGCAACTCAGATTTTTCACTGCTCTGTGCATCACCATGAATGACCATGAAAGTGCCCTGAGTACTGATTTGGGGGGTGCAAATAAACTTTAGGGAGTGGGTGACTTCACAAATATGGAATCTGTGAATAATGAAAATTGGCTGTATGTATACATATTTTCATTCTTTCTAGAATTATTTTAAATTAAATAATACATCTGTTCTCATAGGCAACATTTTATTATTGTTGTTTGCCAGATAGCCTGCAATTTGGATTTATATTTACTTTTTGACCCAAGAGTTACTTAAGAGAGGGTGGGAGAAAATGTACATTCTCTACTTCTATTTTCTGGGTATGGAGTTGAATATGTATCAATAATATCAACCCTGTTAAAACATATTATTTGAGTCTTTCATAGCCTCCTCATTTTGTCCACTTGATCACCTGTGGACTGAGGGACATAACAATAAAATTATCTTCTAGTAGAGTGTTTTTACCTCTCATGGCATTTCCTGTATTTTCTACTTGCTTAAAACTTTTTGGCCTGAATCACACTTTCTTTGAAATTCAGATCATGACTTCCTGGTTTCTTTTTGTTGATGTATGCTGAATATACCTTTGTCTATACATTTATTTTCAACATTTAAAAATATGTTTTTACTTGAGTGTTTTGTATATGGTTAAAAGTTGGGGTTTACTTTGTAATTTAATCTCAAAATATTTTATTTAAATAAGTGAATTAAGTCCATCTATTTTTATTTTTAGGACCAAAGTGTTTGAAAGTCATATTAATTTATATTGTTGATTCATCTTGTTCTAGTGTCTTAGATATTAAAAATGCCAACACTCTGCATTCTGTCTTCAATGCATTTATGTGCATGTATGTACTTGTGATACTTAGGAAGGTTTGCATTTTTGTGGTAGTGGTTACAGCTGGGCATATGACTGCTTAGCTGAGACTAACCCTTCCAGCTTTCCCTGCCCTGCCAAGCGACTATGGCATCTGAGTAGAAAAAATGTGAGCCTCTTTTGGGTCTTTCCCTTAAAAGAAATGAATGGTTGAGCCCCTGCTCATTTCCCATATTTCCATTGGTTAGGAGTATATACTTCTGATACTTACAAAGGTTTGTACTTTTGTTATAGTGATTACTCTTAGAATTACCTTTATGTGATACCTTTGGTCCTCTCTTTAGACAGAACCCATTAATTTCCCACCCAGGAGATTTATAAAATTAGTGTATATCCTATTTCTCTTTCCCCTCTCACCCAATTTAGGCCATGATGTTCCCTTTATTTTTACCTCTTAGCTATTAAATGTGCTTTATATTTATCCTTTATTTATCCAAATAATACCCTTTGACTCCTAGCTGTAGAACAAACTATGACCTTGCCCTACCACCCATATTTGTCCCTTCCTCCCAATTTTTTTTTTATATTATATCATTTCTATATTGTAAGGGCATATACATTTATGCCCTGGCCTGTCACCTCATCTCCATTTTTATTTTAATCCTTTTGCCAAAATTTTTCCAGTCCTGTCTTGGTTTGCTGAAGTGGATCCTCTAGTAGTCTTCTCAAAGGAACAAGTTCTCATAGGAACAGTATTTCCAGAATTTCCCTATTCAAAAGTATTTGTTTTTATTATTTATACCTGAAAATAATTTGCTCACTCTTTACTTCTAGAAGTATTTTGTACTGCTTGTACTTTTTTTCTGTGGCATTAAATGTTGCTATGGAAAATTCTATAGCCAACGAGATCCCTCTCCCTTGAAAATGACTTGTTTTGCCCAGGCTGCCCATTCAATTCTTTAAAGTATGGTAAGTTTGCTGGAATATATTTCAGGGTTGACTGGAGCCAATTTTCTCTGCTACAGAGTGAAAATACATGTATTTATGATATGTATATTCATTTTTTTAAATAATTTCAGAAAACTTTTTCTTGAACTTATCTTCAATTATTTCTTCTGTTATTTTGGTTTTCTTCTTCAAGAATTCAAATGATTTGTTTACTGCCTTTTCTTGACAGGGATATCACCCATTTATTTCTTTTAAAGGAAAGGCCCAGAGTCTTCTGCTCACATCCTATTGGAGAACCCTTAGTCACATGGCCAGAGCTAGCTGGGAGGTAAGGCTAAGAAATATAATCTCTAGACAGGCAGCCAAGGGTCTGGTTGTAACTCTATCCCTATGGAAGAAAAGAAAGGATGATTATGGGTGACAAATAGCAATCTGCTTACTTGTTCTCCATGTTTTCATCCAAAGTCACTGATTTCCTCAAATTAAGAGGGAAATTCAGACTCTCCATTGGTTCAAACCCACCCTTGTTGTCGCTTGAGGCCCTTTGGCAATAAAAGGAGCTGGAACTTGGATGCAACACAGAGCTTTGTGGCCAGAGACAAGCCATCCCTGAGTGAGAAATAAGAGAGAAAGCGTTAGAAAAGTTTGTTGTAACTGACGAACGCAGCTCTCAACCAAATGAGGAGAAACAGACAAGAGAGAACTTAATCAATTAAGCAGAAGCCAGACTCCTGGTATCACATCAGATCTAAACACAGTTATTTAAACCAAACTAATAGCACATACCACACCATGTTGGTGCAGTAGAGATACGTGACCCTCCATTCTCTGAATTAAGTTCTGTAATTTTCATTTCTATCTCATTCTTTGTTTTCTTCCTCTTCTTCACCTCTCTTCTTTTTCCCACCCCTCTCCCATTCTACTAATGTTTTTCTTGTATACTTTATTTCTTTTGTTCATTCTTTTACATCACATCATAAAAAATACTGCTGTTGGGTTTATACAGCACTGTAGAGGTGGCAAGATTTTCCTTCTGGAGTTGAAACATATTCAGATATATTTTGTTTCCATTTCTGCTGATTATTTCTAACACCATATATATATTTAAATATATTATTATTATATGTTATATATATTTTAGAATATAAATAAGTGTAAATAAATATATACTTATATTTTTAGCATCTCTATCATTTTTTTCTCCATACTTATCTTTATCACCTTGTTTATTTCACAGGTTATATTTACCCAAGTCTAAGACTTTTGTTCTCTGAGAGTTTGTGAAATCTCACTGCCATACTTGATTTATTATAACAGTTGGCATGGGTAGTCTAAGCACAGTTGGTTCTTTCTCCTACTTACTTCTTTGTTAAACCTGTTCTCTCAAATAGTTCTTACTGTGCCCCAGGATGAAGTCTTAGATAAGCCCCAGAGTTGTGCTAATCCTTTTCAGCAGCAGTGATATTCTCATTCAGTATTTAAAAGACTGAGCTGATATAATATTAAAACTGTCAACTTTGTAGTGAGCAAGTTGGATAAGGCCAGCCTCTTCTTTCATCCACACTTCCTCTCTAACACCATTCAGTATGTGCTGCTTTTAGCTAATTCAAATTGAGGAGGAAGGAAAGAAGGAAGTGGTAAGGAGCAGGAATGGCCCTCTTACAATAGATCCTTCATGTCTCCCAGAAATGGCAGATTCATGAGCCATATTTGTGGGTTCTTCAGATATTCACTGTCTTTATAGAGACTTTCTCAACTGAAGGTCCCCTGATGCAGGAAATCTAACTGATGGCTTACCACTTCCTTCTTAGTCTCCCAGCTTCTAGGAGGTCCACACCTCTCCTGGGGTCACCTCTTTCATCCAAATGATCCTCCTGGATACAGTATCTCTCAGGAACTAACTGAGCCCCTCCCTTCCCCAGGGAGGCTCGTGAGAACCATGCCTCTTCATGGTCCTATGACCACTGGATGTGGGGTTGGCTCCCAATGCAGTCACCCTCTCTAGACTTTCCAGGTTTGAGTCTTTAAACATCTCTGCCTCCTTCAAGCTCTTAGAGACACAGATTAATCACCTTGAGACTGAAGCCTTCTCACTTGCCTTGAGGGGAGGGGAACACTTAACTTCTATAGCAAGCCTCTGGTGTCAATAAATAGTATTTGGATAGGAAATCCAAGAACAGCCACTCTACTTCCTGTGGGGTATTTGAGTAAGAAAATTCACAAAGAACAATAATTAGCAGGTCTTAAACCCCAAATCTACCAATAAGGAGAACTCTGGTAAGCTGAACTAGACTACTTTTGTATCTTTAATTTATTTGGCCTCAACAGGTTTGATGAAAGGTGAATCAAACAGTGCCAGAGAAAGATAGAGAGGGAAAGAAAATATTTTTTTTTTTGTCTAAGATGTCTATGGTTGATATCTATGAACAGGCCCAAATTGTAGTCCAGGCATTGAAAGAAAAGAAAGAAAGAAAGAGAGAGAGAGAGAGACAGAGAGAGAGAGAGAGAGAGGAAGGAAGGAAGGAAGGAAGGATGGAAGGAAGAAAGAAAGAAAGAAAGGAAGAGAGAGAGAGAAAGAAAGAAAGAAGAAAGAAAGAAAGAGGGCTTCCCTGGTGGTGCAGTGGTTGAGAGTCCGCCTGCCGATGCAAGGGACACGGGTTCATGCCCCAGTCCGGGAAGATCCCACATGCCACGGAGTGGCTAGGCCCGTGAGCCATGGCTGCTGAGCCTGCCCGTCCAGAGCCTGTGCTCCACAGCAGGAGAGGCCACAACAGTGAGAGGCCCACGTACTGCAAAATAAAAAAGAAACAAAGAAAGAAAGAAAGAAAGAAAGGAAAGAAAGAAGAAAGGAAGAAAGGGAGAAAAGGGGGAGGAGGGAAGGAAAGAAAGAAAAACAAAGAAGAGGAGAAGAGAGGAAAGGAAAGGAAAGGGGAAAGGAAATGTGTGCACTTTATGGCCCTGGTTTGGAGATCAACACGTTTGAACATGGCACTCAGGAGATTCACCTGCACAAACCCCACCATCTTTCCACCCACACCTCCTAAATCTGAGAGCATATTCCCCTGACATAGCGTTTCAATCAACACTTTTTTGATATCTATAACCCTAAGGTTTTCTAGGACTTGAAGTTCTATTTCTACAAATTCCCCTTGGGCAACATTTTCTTGGTTAGTTCTTTAAATCCTATTTTTTTGTCCAAACCCATGTGAACAAGGTCTTTGGTCACTTTCATGATATTTTCAGCCTAAAAGCCTTCATTTAGGGCTAAGATGATGGCCTATGTTTTATCTGTGTAGCTCAACATCACATCTCCCTAGACAATCCAAAGTCTTGTGTTACTGCCATTGATTCTGCCTCTCAACCAAAGGAAATCTGCATTGCTTCACTTAATTTTTAATTTCAGGATGCTTCAGTTTCTTCATTGGTAGTGGGGATAGTAAAAATCCCTAAAATAAAGTAGTAGAAGTAAGGGTCTTGTGTTCATGTCTAGCATATAATAAGCAATTAACAACTGTTAGCTCTCATTATTATTATTCTCACAGTGTTCCTTGAGATATAAGGAATAAAACTCTGTCTTAAATTCTTTTTTATTAATGTGGATATAAATGAATTTTTCTTAATGTGAGGGCAAATAAAATGAAATCTAGGATGAACCCAGGTTAACCATCAAAGGCTTAGTAGGTGCAAGACTATGGGTTAATATTTTTTCTTTATGCAGTAAACTTTTGAAAATTTAAAGTAAAATGGAATTTTTGAAAAGCACTATTATATACCATGCAACTTTTCAGCAGTATCTGTTTTATATTTTTCTCAGAAAGAGGGGTAGACATAGAATCGAAATTCTGAGTAACAGAGCCCCAAAGAAAAGAGGCAAACCAAGAAGAAATAAATACACAAATAAAATTTACTAACTGAACATCTAAATTCTCATGCTTTATTCTATGCTTTTGTTAATAGACCTGTTTCTCTAATTACTTTCTGTAGCTACTAACTGTTGAGAAATATATCAGATTTAGTCAGCTTCTAAAACATGACAGGGAGAGAAATATGATATCTCAAACAAGCAACATGACGATGAATCCACAGCCAAAACCCAGGACCCAAGGGCCACTGAAGTGCTGCCTCTGCTGAACTGGTAACTTTTGAGGCTGGAAATAGTAGTAGCCATAAAACACTGTGTAACTCACAAGTGATAAAGATGTCCTGCCTCATGTCCCACCACCCTGAGGTAGTCCTGTAAACTTGGGTCTGTCACTTTGCCTCTTCTGCCTCAGTTTACTCCTCTGTAAAGTGAAATGATAATAAAGAGACTGACTGCCCATCAAGGCCCATCCCAGCTTCATATACAGCTTCACATTCTGTAGATCTACCACTGGACTTGGTAAGGACCATGGACAGCTCTCTCATCGGCATCAAGAACAGGGAGCCCAAGGAGTGTCTTTAATGGATTCCCCAAATCTTTAATGGATTCCTAACATCACTGGCTGGAAGGGCAGGAACAGCAGCTAATCATTCTCAAGTTCATCTTAAGACTCCTTTCTGTGGAGTCAGACTCTGAGTTCCCCGCCCCCCCCCACACCCTCTCATGTAGAGGTAGACCCTCCTTCCGCCCTGAGCAATTTTCAGAAGACAGTAGAACTCCCCTGAGCTTCCCTTCCAGCCAGGAGAAAGCTGCTGTGAAGGAGAAGTGAGGCAAATAAATAAGACAGACCCCATCTCCTGCTAGGCTGCCCCATTGTGATCCTGTTCACGGCTCAGCTAGTCCTTGAATCATACCTACAAATTTGTCAAATTATAGACAAATTACAATCTAAAACTTTTTGTCTGGAAAAACAAATTTGGCTAGAAATTTCCCACTAGAAGAGCAGAAGCAATATATTTTACCACCTGTCAGTAGTGAGTGGTGGCCAACTTGCTTGGGAATGAAGACATTGGATGGTCCTTCTGGAAGGTTAGCACCCTTGCAGCAGCTACCTCGTTGCCCTATGTGGTTCTTTTGGGAAGAGTATCTCTCAAAAATACCCAGTTCAACTCCCATCCACAGGGCCCCCCCACCAGGCCAAGGGAATCATGCTTCTTCATTGATTCCCTTGCTGACTCCTGGCTCAGCCCTTCTCCCACCACAGAACACACTAGCCATGATGTTCACCTTTATATTGGCAAGGATGAGTCTGATAATCTCTCCTTCCCTGATGTCCCAAGGACTGAGGTCCATCTCCTGTGTGGATCCTTTAACATATTTTGTCTTGGCTTGAGGGGAGGTGTCTGACAATTCTCTTGAAAGAAATGTAGCCTCTTTCACAAGACCTGGAGGTGGGGAAGGCCTGTTCCGGCAGAACCAGCCTCACTATCGCTTACCATGGTCTGTGCAACAGGGCTAGACTAACACTTGCTTTAGGATCTAGGCATACTGGGCTCCTATATTCTATTGTTCTTACACACTGCAGACTCTCTGATACTCTGAGGCAACCAAAAGATCACCTAAACATCCTGATATACTATTTTGCCCATAAAGATTAGTTCCAACTATTAAGAAAATTATTTTTAAATGACTTTGAATTTTTCTGACCACATTATTATTTGTAAGAGTTAATGTAGGGTTTTAGTATAGCATTAGTAGTTGTTTATTAAGATGGTAGACCCAAGAATAATTAAATCCTACTTTGTCCAGGCATTTTACTTTCTGGATCTAAGATAATAAAGTGCTGGAGCTCGCTAACACACAAATAACCCCTGTAAAGTTTAGCAGCACTTTGTTCATATGATCTGGTCTCCAGACCAAATTTCTGAGAACTGAGCTGGTGTACAACGAGTTTCTGTTTGTTTGCCATGAAGCTGTTTGTCCTCAACAGGCTTTGATGAAATAGTAGTCTAACTCACCAACTAGTCCCAGAAATATTTAAGCAGAGAGAAACTGAGAGCAAGAGAATGCACATTTGCCAATTAGGGCTACTGTTGGACAGACTCAAGTTATAATTAGAGCTGGGATTTCAATTTCATCACTGCATAGGAAAGGAGAGCAAGGAGAAAGCCAAGAGAACACAAGTGTCTTCTTGTGGGACAGTGGGGCTTGATTCTTGCAGGAAAAGAGAGAGAGAGAATCAGAACTGGCCTTTTCCCACTTCAGCATCAGTGCTGAAGAGGACCGGAGAGGACTGTTTCACCAAGACCCACACCTGTGTGGATAACCTTTTATACCTGGCAACTACTAACTACCATATTTGGTACTGTAATGTTCTTTGAAACCAGTCCATCTAGAGCAATTTTTAAAGAAAGCTTCATCTACTTTCAGGTCTACATTGTTCCCCATTCACTTGTTCCTCTTAGGCCTTCAAGATCATAGCCATGCTTATGATTCTCTTATACAGGTTTAGTAATCTCTCCTCAGTGTACCTCCCTAATACTTTGAATAACTTCCTAAGGATAACATTTTGTAAGGTAGAACATGTTGATCTTGGGGTGTGATTTCTCTTGGGATGAAAATAATTAATAAATGTCTCATGGGGCCATTTTTATTTTGGTGAGATTTTTTTTTTAAACTTGAGTAATTGTTATGGCAAAGTCCCAGAATATGAGATAACATCATCAACCTGAAGGCTTTTTGTGTTTGGTTGAAGGAAATATTCCTTTCCAGCCGCATCTGGTCATAATCTGCTTAAAGGAAAGATTAGTCATGATTGACTTTCTGGAGGGGATTTTCTCCTGGGACCTGCATTACCCAAATTAACACCCCAGGATTCCAGCCATGGGAACAGAATGATGGGCACAGACCTTTAGCAAGAAAGCATCCCTGACTTCCAACATTCAGACACATTTGAATGATGGCAGACCTGAACATGAACATGGACATGATTAACCTTTTTGGACAAAATCAACAATTAAATCAGAAACTACATTTTTCTGAAACATCTCTTAAGTCAACCTTTTGTGCCATCTCTAACCCTACAACTTTTGGAACTTGGTCATCAATTTTATAAGCTCCCCTTCATTGAGCCATTGGGCTAGTTTTTAAGTCCTTGCTCATTTTTGAGACCATTTTTGATACAAAAATCTTTCAAGTTTAGGTTTACAGCAGCTATCTGACCTATAGAGTTGAGCATGAAGCCCCCCTTGAGACCTAACATTACTGCCTTTTGTCTCTGCCTCTTTATCAAAGTAAATCTTCGATGCTTTTAGTTAATTTGCATTTATATCTGTGCATATCAATTTCCTCATCTGTAAGATAAGGATAGTATTAGTCCCTATTTGACTAAGTCCCTAATTTGACTAAATTTGCTCTAAGGATAAAGTAAATTAATAGAGGCAAGGTCTAAGGATAGTTCCTGGCACACAACAAGGACTCAAAAGATGTACAACTTCATTACTCTTCTCACCTTGCTGCTCTGTTGCTTGGGAAACACATAAAACACGGTTTCAGTTTTATTTGGAACGACTTGGAGTAAAAGAAATATAGGATATATCTCAGTTAAACATCATCTTTGTAACTAACCAAGTCTAGACCAGAGTTCCGCAAACTATGGCCCACAGGGCAAATTCAACCCATGAATTGTTTTTTTTTTGCGGTACGCGGGCCTCTCACTGTTGTGGCCTCTCCCGTTGCGGAGCACAGGCTCCGGACGCGCAGGCTCAGCGGCCATGGCTCACGGGCCCAGCCACTCCGCGGCACGTGGGATCTTCCCGGACCGGGGCACGAACCCGTGTCCCCTGCATCAGCAGGCGGACTCTCAGCCACTGCGCCACCAGGGAAGCCCCATGAATTGTTTTGTAAATAATTTTTTATCAGAACGTAGCCACAGTCACATCTTTCCATTTATGAATTGTCTATGGATGCTTTTACAATAAAACAGTAGAGTTGAGTAGTCACAAAGGAGATTGTGGTCCACAATACCTTAAATATTTACTATCTGGCCCTTTACAGAGAAAGTTCCTAACTCCTGATCTAAGCATTTGATATTTTTCTTGAAGTACTAGGTAAACTCCTAAAAAGTGACATTTGAATGGTATTTTTGCAAAACACTACTATTTGCAATGCAATGTTATAAAAAGAGACATTTATGTTACTTTTCTACTTCCTCGGGGAGAAAAACAATCAACACTGGGCCTTTGAAAAGAGGCAGAAAAAGAGGTAAAAATAAGTGATTAATGCAATTTTAATAATTAAACATCTAAATTTTTATCTTATAATCCATATTTTTAGTGATCAATACATTTTCTTAATTGGCTTACAGAGCCGATAGCAAACGTTAGGATAAGTCCTTGGTCTTGGTCAATTTCGACCACATGACAGGATGGTGATAACACGCACTCCATTGATTAGTCAGAAGATCTGCGAGAGACCCCCAGGCCTCCTTGGGCCTCAGCAGGGCTCCTCTCACTGCACTGATAACTTTTGAGGAGGGAAATACAAAGAAAAATATATAAAAGGTATGACTCGCATGATATTTCTCTCGCCCTTGTCTTGCCCATGTAGAGAGCCATAGGCTCCCCACCAAGGGGGACTCTGGGTGGTAACACAAGACCTATGTCCTAATTCCTAAAATTCCTTTGACTGTGTAACTTTGGTTTGTCCACTGTTCTTTCTTGCTTCAATTTCCTCCTCTGTAAATTGGTGGCTGGCAGGTGAATTAGACTGAATGGTCCCCTACACCCACCCCAGCTCTAATAGAACTGACGCTGGAAGGGCTCTTGACAGCCTACCCTCCCCATCCAGAGAGAAGCCCCCAGACCTGTCTAAAGGATCCTCCTCAATGTTGGTCAGAAGGGCTAGAGAAGGTGCTCCTGCTACTGACATTCTTTCTAAGACTTTCAACACCTGCTTCAGAGGAATCAGATGCCAGCACCCTCACCCAAGGATGTACAGAAACCCTCTCCCTGAGCAATGTGCAGTTTCTTCTAGAGCAAACTACCTTCTAGCCACAGAGAAAGCTCACATGAGAGAGAAGTGAAACAGAGAGCAAGGTGGGAAGACAGACACTGCCCCTGCTGGGGGTCCCATTGCAATCTTCCTTTTTTCCCCAGGTGAGCCCTCAAATGGGGAGAAAAAATTAAAAGTTGAGGGTTTTTTCTCCATCTGCATAACTTCAAAGCAATAATATGACTATAAATCTTCCTTCAAATCAGCAGGAGGAAAATTATCATGCAATAGGTAGTTGGGGCCAGCAAGCTTGGGAATCAGATCCTTCCACAAGAGGTTTGTATGTAGGATTTTAGAAGATGGTGGTGGAGGGTGACGTTATCTTTATGTACCTAATCTGCCTAGAAATGTACCTAATTCATGGGGGAAATCCTTCCATTACATTTTAAGTTATAAAGAAGGATCTCAAGATGGGTGAGGAGAGACGGTACACAGTTTTAGAGCAAGGTGGAATGAAGAAACCAATGCTTCCTTGCAGGTCCAAGAATTCCCAAAGAAACAAATATGGATTTTCAGCTTCCTGAACTTCCTGTGACTTGTGGTGAGGCGAAGGGGATTTTATACAAGGAGAAAATGAAAGAAGGTGGGCTTCGTGGTCTTCTAAACTTTTCAACTGGAAAGCTCCCATGTGTATAATATATTATACAGGGGGTAGACACCTGTATTGGGGGTCTCTAGGTTTGGTGCCTCACTAGGAGGACTGAAAGGACTCAGCATACAGTTGAACTCATGGCTGTGATTTATTAAATTGAAAGGATACAAAGCAAAATCAGCAAAGGGAAAAGGCCCATGGTACAGGTGTCAGTTTCCAAGAGTCTTCTCCCAGTCGGGTCACCAGGACACACTTAATTCACCAGCAGTGAATTGTAACAACACATGTGAAATGTTGTCTGCCAGGGAAGCTGCCCTGAGCCTGAGAGTCCAGGGTTTTTATCAGGGGTTAGTTACATAAGTACCCCCTGCCTAGCACATGCCAGAATTCCAAACTCCCAGACGGAAGGCAGGTGTTCACATAAACCATACTGTTTGTATAAACAGTTAAGGCACAGTGAGCTACTCTTCAGTTCTGGGAGTGGTGAGACCCCTCCCCAAATCCAAGTTCCCAGATACCAGCCAGGCGCCAACCTTGCAAGCAGACGTTCTCAAGAAAGCAGCCTCAGTTCTGTTCTGTTAGCTCTTTTCCACACAGCATCCCAGATAGGCTGGAGGAAAGATGGCATTCCCACTCTTTTAAAATTAATAAACATTAGCCTACCAGGCCATCTCCACTTTCCCCCAAGGAAAAGGTCCACAGGTGCCCATCCAGCCCCCAATACAGGGGCAAGTGCTTCAATAACAGAATGGAAGATGTACACATTTGAGAAATGCAACAGCAACCTTCACAGCCACATTCCCTATAACATCTGTATGGCCTTGTGCTAACTGGGAGAAGCACAAGATTTAGACCCAGAAGACTGGGATTCGAGTTTCAGCTGTACCAAGAGTGTCTATTTTGTATGGGCCAAGTTACTAAGTCTCTCTCATCCTGAACTGTCCTCTACAAAATGGAAATAATAATAAAACTTTCCTCACCATATTATTATGAGAAAAAAACAAGATAACAGAAAAGTTTGCAAATTACAACTGTTAAAGTACAGTACAAATGTTCATCTACCATAATTGATTCCCTCCTCCCAAAATATGGTGCTTTAGGTACCGAGAAGTATAAATGTTTTCCCCATGATTGTATAGCATATATATAATTTAACTTTTCCCACTTGATAACATTTCTACAATTGCTTTTAACAAAAAATAGCTATGAGCCCAAAATATTATTGCAATAATTGATTGCCATTCACTGGCTGATCAACTTTTGTACAGGACAAGGCAGACATGGCTGTGGTGACAGTTGCCACACTGCCCCATGTGTGACCTCATCTGCTGCCTCAGAAACTCAGCCTGGCTCTATCCCGGGTCTCAGAGAAGGGAAGGGAAAGAATCTTGCCTATTCTTCAGAGTCCTCCATTTTTTTCTCTTTTGAATATAGTGAAATATTTTTTTAAAGTAAATGTTGGTAGTAATCACTGTCCTTCTCATTGCATGAGGGTCAGAGTATGCACACAGGGCAGGAAGTCTGCTCCTGCCCTCCCCTTTCGGACGGCTGTAGAGCCCCAGAGAGGGGACTCAGCTATCCTGCTGTAGATTATGAACCCAAAACGAGTAGCCCAGATTCACGTGGCGGGAGGTCAGGTTCTGGGGTATTCACAGTTGGGGGCACACCCTGGCCACAAAGGGAGCTCAGCTTGTCTTGGTCTCACAGGCACCTCGGAGAAGTGTATAAAGGATGCACATGAAAATTGGTTCACCCTCAGGGAATTTGAAATTGAAGGAAACCACGAAGCGTCCAAGAACTGGAAGCTGAGTGTGCGCTGCGGGGGATGGCCCCTGAAAACCTTGATTCAGGTATTCTAGTGACAAAGTGCTACAATAAAGGATTTAGTGCCACAAGTCATCAACTTCCAGCTTTAGCAGAATTTCCAGAAAACCATCATGACGCCCCTTGCCTGGGTCACATGCGCATATTATCACTAACATTCCATGTGGCTGTTATATTTGCTGGCTTACATTACAGCTTAATCCTCTAAGTGCATAAACTCTTACACTTAAAAAATTTTTTTTAATTTTTATACAATTTTTAAAGGCTACTTTCCACTTACAGTTAACAGTTATTACAAAATATTGGCTGTATGTTGTACAATACATCCTTGAGCCTATCCTACACCCAATAGTTTATACCTCCACTCCCCCACCTCTATGTTGCCTCTCCCCCCCTCCACACTGGTAACCACTAGTTTGTTCTCTATGAGTCAGCTTCTTTTATGTTATATTCACTAGTTTGTTATATTTTTTACATTCCACATGTAAGTGATATCGTACAATATTTGTCTTTCTCCATCTGACATATTTCACTTAATGTAATGCCCTCCAAGTCCATCCATGTTGCTGCAAATGACAACATTTTGTTCTTTTTTATGGCTGAATAGTATTCAAACTCTTACATTGTTGAAGGTAGGACAGTAAATTATGGCCTTGGCACTGCCACTAATAATTGCCACTGGGTAATTTGGTCACAGGAAAGTAAACTAAATTTGGCGTGGGAGGGTCTTAGACTTTTGGAGGGGGCCAATGTTGAAAGTAACAATAATAGAACTATGTGTCTGAAAATAATATATCAGAATGAGTGTTTTCTGGATAGCCACCTGAAATTCATTCTTGAAAAATAATATTTTTAAATGAATTTAAAAATATCTCTTTGGGGCTTCCCTGGTGGCGCAGTGGTTGAGAGTCTGCCTGCCGATGCAGGGGCGCGGGTTCGTGCCCCGGTCCGGGAAGATCCCACATGCCGCGGAACGGCTGGGCCCATGAGCCATGGCCGCTGAGCCTGCGCGTCCGGAGCCTGTGCTCCGCAACGGGAGAGGCCACAACAGTGAGAGGCCCGCGTACCGCAAAAAAAAAAAATATCCCTTTGGTTCTCATCTCGGCCCCTGATGTGGACAAAACGGGCCGGGTCTCTGTCACAGATGAACCCATGCCTTCTGACTCTGTCATGTGCCCCAGATGGTCCTTCCTTGTGCCACTCTAATGATGAGCAAATATTTATTGAATACATCTAAAGCCACAGGGACTGTAAGGTGTGGCCCCCAGCCCCTAACCAGGAGGAAGGCTGCACGTTTATAAGCATAGGATTGCACAGCTCATAGATGCCATAATGAGATTCTCTGGCAGGAAGAGATGCAGAAGCTTAGGGGAGGGAAGTTCATTTCTGTCTTTGAGGTTGAGGACAGTTTCATGGAACAGTTTGCACTGAGCTGGGTCTTAAAAGAAGAATAGTTCTGACAAGCAAAAATGTCATAATAAGGAATTCTATATAGAAAGGATGGCATGAAAATCCTCCCCAGGAGTGTCAAGAAGTTGTGGGTTATAAGACTCAATACATGAGCTGGGCTGATTGTGGAGGTCCTGCGGCCCCAGAAAGGAGGCTGAACCCTTCATTTAATCATGGAGGAATTGTTGGAGGTTTGGGTTAGGGACTGACAAAGTTGAAAGAGTGTTTTAGAGGTATGAATCTGATCAAGGAATGCAAGATGGATAAGAGGGTAGAGTGCTTTAACCCATGGAGACCTCAAATGACCTTCACCACCTTTCTGCCTGATCCACCCCATTCGACCTGCAAGGCCCAGCTCAAACAGCACACTCTGTGCTGAAGTCCTTTAAAATTCACTGAATTTGTTTCCTATTGCTGCTATAAAAAATTCCCACAAACTCAGTGCCTTGAAACCATGTAAATCTATTATCTTACAGTCCTAGAGACCAGAAGTATGAAATCAGTTTCACTGGACTCAAGTCAAGGCGTCGGCAGGGGTGGTTCCTTCTGGAGCCTTCCAGGGAGAATGTGTTCCTCCCCTTTTTCAGCTTCTGGAAGCAGCCTTCATTTCCTGGCTCGTGGCCCCTTCCTCACATCACTCCAACCTCTTCTTCTGTCAACATATCTCCTACTACTCACTCTGACCCTCCTACCCACTCTTGTATGGACCCTTGCGATTACATTGGCCCTACCCAGATAATCAGAATCATCTTCCATTTCAAGCTCCTTCATTTAATTACATTAGTAAAGTTCCTTTTACCATGTAAGTTGACATATTCATGGGTCGGGGGATTAGAACAAATTCATGGGTCGGGGGAGCATTATTTAGCCTACTATACTCACCCATCTCTGGATCCCAAAATACTCCATGAGAGCACAGTTTACACTTTATCATCCTTACCCCACTATATGACAGGTTTTTCCACTTGTCTCCCCGAAGGCCTGGATACCTTTGTGTGTCCAAGGCCACTGATGGGGTCTGCCAGCTGTCAATCACTCACCAGGTGTGTGCCAATGGAGCTATAGCACGCAAGGTATAAAGATAAAAGCTAGAGGGGTACTGGGAGAATGGAAAGGAAGTGGTGGGTGTAGACACGGTTGTAAAGGAAAATCTGGCAAAACTTTCTAAGGAGAGCAAGAGAGAGGATGCAGTTTTTAAAGCTGGCTTTAAAGCTGAGTCTGGATAACAGAGAGCACCATGTTACAGACTTGGAGAGGAAGGTTATTTTCCATGAAGGCCCCTTGAGTTTATGTTGATAATGGGACATGAGGGGAAGGTAGTGGAATTACCGATCTCACAAAGTAGAAACAAGGACCCATCACAGCATGAATCTCATTTTTCTTTCAGGAAGGATTTCTACGAGACCCATCAAGAAAAAGAAAAAAGGTAATTATCACAGGACCTTCTGGCCATGTCTCATCTACCACATTGTTGACTTTCTATCTCTCTGGCTTTATTTTATGGTTTCTAAATTAACCAATTATGTTGAAACTTGATTTTATAATATGGTGTTTTTTACACTTGTTACTTCCAAACATTTCAGCGTGTGCGGCCAGGACTTCTTTGAGCATTAAAACATTTGAGATAGAGGTGCAGGGGTAATCCTTAAAAATATATAATGAGGCAGAACTGACCTTGTACATTTGTTTTAGAAAAATATGTGAATGGCATACGGTAAGTCCCCAACATACGAACCTTCAAGTTGCGAGCTTTCAAAAATGCGAACGTGCGTTCGCACGTCCAATCACTTAAGTTAGTTCCCATGTCTGGTGTACATTGTAACGTGCACGCATCCTCTACAAGTGGTTGTGCTTTTGTGTACTTTACTGTACAGGACTGTAGAGAGTACAGTAGTACAGTGTCTTTATTTCAAGCTCAGGTTGTCCGAAAGCAAGTGTAAAAGCAGTGGTGATGTAGCTGGTACTGCTAGGAAGACCCAGGAATTGAAGGCCCAGAGGAAGGACAGAGAGAGGCAAGAGGAAGAAGTAACTGAAGAACCGAAGAGATTCACAACGTAGGAAATGGCAAGGGGATTTTCTTCATTTGAAGAGGCGCTGTTAGTTTTTGAGGTGCAGGCCCGAATGTAGAACGTTACGTGAGCCTGTGCTCCGCAACGGGAGAGGCCACAACAGTGAGAGGCCCGCGTACCGCAAAAAAAAAAAAAAAAAAAAAAAAAAAAGTTTTCTTTACTTTTTGTGTTTGTTTTTTATGTATTATTTGTGTGAAAAGTATTATAAACCTATTACAGTACAGTACTGTATAGCCGATTGTGTTAGTTGGGTACCTAGGCTAACTTTGCTGGAATTACAAAGGCACTCTCGGAATGGAACTCTTACTATACTGTCTTTTTTTTTTTTTTTTTTTTTTTTTTGGAGTATAGTTGATTTACAATGTTGTGTTAGTTTCAGGTGTACAGCAAAGTTAATCAGTTATACACATGCATATATCCACTCTTTTTTTTAAGATTCTTTTCCCATATAGGCCATTACAGAGGGCATACTATCTTAAAATTAGACATAAAAGATGGAGTTGGAGCTGGAAAAGTATGATTTTGAAAGGCACAAAAAAGTACATTTAATGACTATTGCTTTTGCAACACTGATTTTATTTTCATTGGTTTTTCTGGGTTCTAGCTTTAATGAAATAAGAATTGAGCAAAATGGAAACATCTCATGGTCACTCTAGCTAACCTATTATAGACCTAATGTAGAATCCCCCTTTGGAACGGATATATAGCCATATGTCACCTGGTAAAGCAAAAAAACAAAACCTCTCCTTCACATGCACACACACACTTATGCTAAGTCCTTTTTCAAGGGAAACTTTATTTCCTTTATGGAGATGACCCTTTAGAGAATAGAGTGATTGGGAAGCAGGTGTGCCCTGTGGGAGAGGCTGCTGACCTGGAAAGCTCTTTCCTTTGTGTAGAGGCCCTTTGGCCCCAACAGAGGGGCTTTGCAGACTGCAGTTCCATCTATGAAGGCAAATTCTCTCTCCTTCAAAGTAGTGAAGTTCATGGACCAGTGGTTTCTATGCTGTGTGGATTTCAGGGAAGGCAGTCAGATAGTTGATGTCTTCCTCTCCAAGACAGGGTGTGAGAGAGAACATGTGAAGTGAAAAAAGGAAATAGAAAAACTTCCATTTTCCTGACTTCCAACAGCAGTGACCTTGGTCATCTCAGTCAAACCAGGAAGTCGAGGTCTTCACAAAGCTGGTTTCTGGGGCTACCAGCTCAACTGACTTTATGCTAAAGACTCAGTAACTAAGCTCTGCATCCACTGGGTTTTCTGAAGAAAGAGATGCTATTAAGGCCAAATGTTTCTGCCCAGTCCTAGGGAGTCAAGGGTAATTCAGTCTGGGTTAATCAATTGAGTTGACCGTCTCCCACCCTTTATCACAGGCGCCCTCTCTCTGTTCCCTCTGCGCTTACAGCTATTAAGGTGTGACCACCTCAGTTCTCAGAGGGTCTCTCCAGAGCATCTCTTCCTTTCCCAGCCTCTTGGCTTCTGCCATTTGTGTCCTCTCAGGACCAAATGGCATAAGAAACTCTGAGCCAGTAGCCTAAAAATAGTGGTCAGCATCCATTAGGATGAGAAAAAGGAAAAGCGGTTACATGGCCCCATGCCAGGGCCACTCAAGTCTATGTGGGGATGTCCCCAAGGATGTCCCTAACAGGCCATTCCTCGAGCTCTCCTACTGAAAGGGAGCACATGCACGAGATACAGCTTACGGCCTAGAATTTCCTCCCATGTGTGAGTTTTGTGTCTCTTCTTCTTATATTGAATTTATAGATGAAAAGAATTTACAAATTGAGGTGTGTTCCAATTCACCTCAGCTCACTGGGCTCAGGGATGATATTCTGTTATGATTTGGAAATAGCAGGACATCTTGCTTTGGCTCATAATATTGTATTATAAGTAGGGGCTCTGCATTCTTGTAAGCAATGGACCTCACAGAAGCACTAAGAATGAGATGAGATATTTAAAAATGACAGCAGGACTGGTGATGGGCTGGATGTCTGGGGTGAGGAAAGGGAGGAATCTGTGTTCACTTCCAGGCTCCTGGGTGGATGGTGGGGTGCTTAGTGAGATGAGGGGGGCACTGAAAGAGGAGCAGATTCAAGACAGGAAGTCAAGGACTGTGGTTTGGGGGCAATATGGGTTTTAGACATGATGATAGACATCTAATTGGAGATGATGGAAAGTAGAGTTTGGATGCTCAGGGACTCACAAAGAGACCAGAGACACAGATCTTAAAGCCTAGGGACAAATGTGGTAGGTGTGGTCACGGGAGTAGTCGTGGCCATCTAGGAGAGTAAAATGAGCAGGGAACATGGGGCAGAGCCCTACAGAATTCCAACTTTCCAAGTGAGGAAGCTTAAAAAAAGAAGCAAAGTGCTAGGAAAAAATCTAAGAGAATGGAGTGTCATGGAACGAAGCATAAAGAGTGTTTCTAGAAGGAAGAGGCGGAATGGCACTCCCTGCCACCTCCCCATTTCCTCACCACCCACCAAAATCCCAGCTACCCATCACTGGGTGGGCCAGTCCCCAAGTCTATGCATTGTTTTGTATGTAGATTGTCACACAAGGATGTGAATTCCTTCTTCCAGCCCATGGTGTAGAAAGGATAGCTTCATCTATGATGAAGAGCTGCTACCCATTGGATGAAATGTTTCCTCACCACATGGTTCTCTTTCCACTCAGGTGGCCCAGGAGAGGGGCCAGGTGCCCATCCTCTGGCCATTTCTCCAGCACAGACACACGACCCTCATACATAGAAATTGTAATATATAGGGATTCACATGTTATTGCCACATAGATTAACACCAAAAAGAAAAGGAAAAAATGTAATTCCCCTTGCCCACCAATGGGCTCATTCCTTGAACAATTCTTATTTTGGTCTATAAATTCTGTTGTTTTAACGTGTGTTTGTTACTCCACGATACTTAGATGCAAACACTGTCAAATTTTTAACTTCACAAATGAAATAAAATCTGGCTAAAGGTCCCACATATTGAGATTGATGAAAAATCCAGCACCAATTAATTTTGTGGCCCCATCCATCTTCCTTATACAGGACAAAGCACCAGGTTTCCACGGGCTCAGAAAATTAGGGTAAAGCCTTGGCCTTCAACTCCAGTGGTTGCCATTACCACACTCCCTACCCATTGAGACATGGCACCTCCACACCTTACTCGCCAAGTTAAGTCATAGGACAGCTTCCCCTAGGCTCCCAGAGTCAAAGAGCTCTGTCATCCCTGGCATCCACCGGGTTATCTGTGCCCATGGTCTTTCCAACCAGAGGCACTGTCACAGGCTCAGGGGCCCTCTAGGCACAAAATCCATAGACCAGAAACTCATCCCCAGGCCCTTCAACTCATGGAGAACTTATGGCCAAGAAAATGGGATGCAGGGATATCTCAGATGTTTATTCTGTCATATTAAATTGTCAGTAAATCACTCTTCAATGAGGCAATTTAGATGATGCATGGTAGACAACTAGATAAAACACTGTATTCCTGAGTTAGGTTTTGCCTGCAGAATAATAAATTTCTCAGGTTATCTTTAATTGATCCTATTTTGTTGCTGTTACAAGCCTTCCTGTGTCAGAATCTCTGTCTTTATAAAGAAAACTTTAAAGGTCTAACACACAGCCACTTCCTCCTGAGCTTCACTGCAAACCAGCATGTCTTCTTCTGAAATCTCCACTCAGTATTGTTCCTTACTATTTTGAGGAGAAAGGTTTACAAGTATCACCTTGGTACAAGTAAATGCTGTGTGTTCTAGAGTACCAATGTGTCGACTATCTAGGGTCTCACTGATCCCAGTGATGTCTATATTACCTCCCCTTCGAGCCAGAAAACTCAAATGAATGTGAGGTATGCCGTAGAAAGACCGCGCTGTTCTCCTGTAATACTTGTTCGAGGTTCTTTCATGAGAAATGCCACATCCCACCTAAAGATGCTGACAGGTTAGTGAGACTTGGCCCCCTCCTGCCCTTCCTTCCTGTGGTACAGCTCCTCCCACCATGCACACTCAGCCTGCAATTTTCTCTGGTTGTATGTGTCTTGATTCAGAAGAAGAGTCCTTAAGCATCAGGATCCAGAAATAAGAACAGTGCTGGCAGCAGTAGATTAATGAGAAGAAAACTCTTCAAGTGGTGATTAGGTATAATAGAGAAGTAACCCCCACGTCCCTCAGGTGGTTCCCACACCCATGCACTTTGATGGGGTTACGTTGCCATACATTAGCTGCTGGTTTAACACATATACCACCTGCTATGGGAACATCACATAGCTGACAAAGCTGGGACTGTGATGAGCCTTCAGAAGGTGATCACGGCAGTCTATCAAGTCATCTGACCCTGAATCACAGGGTACATGATAAGATCCCTGAATTCTGCGGGTATGAGTCCACTGCTGCATTTCCTTTGTTGTAAAGTGTATCCTCGGTCAGATGTGATGATATGTGAGCTAACACGTAGATTGATAAGGCATTCTAGAAGTGGTAGAATTGCTGTGGCCAAGGATGATCTCTACCAGGATTATGTCTGTTCCTATGAGGATAGAGCACTGTTCCTCCATAATGGGAGGAGTCTAGTGTAATTCATCTGCTCCTATGTAAGTCCCAGAGAATGTGTCACCGCAGGATTCAGCGTAAACCTCTGCAGTTGGGCAATCTGCAGAGGCAGAAAGCCCCACGTTTTTTTGAGCTCATGTAGAGTCCCCACCCCTGCACTGTGGACACTGTAATGCTTGCCCCTTGAGCAAGCACTGGGGTGGCCAAGAGAGAGGTTAAATGACATCTCTAGGATGGATCACTGTATCCAGGTCTCAGATTATTGAGAATTGAGAGCTCCCCAGCACAGAGAACCTGGTAGTGGAGATCTAGGGGCAAATGGAAGATACCTGTCACTCTATTGGTAGATTTCCTTTCCAAGAAGTTTCTGCATCACAGATGCTAGACACAGAGATGACAATGCCAGAAAAAACGATGCCTATGGCTTATGCTCTGTGCTTATTCAGCAAAGTTGAGAAGAAGGGCTGTTTTCCTGATTTTTACTGAGTTGATGTCTCATTGAGGCCCAAGACTCCAGTACTTAAGGTACCAATTTCCCCTTCTCGTTTCGGGCAGGCAGAATTCATTACCAAACTCACAGTGGCTCAGATGAGAACCTAAGTTTTGAAGTGAATGAGTGTCCTTACGCACCATGGCACCTTACTTAGCCTTCTACAGTTATTGATGGGAGGGCTGTCTTCGGCAGTTGAGCCCAAATGGGGCTCTAGTGCAGAGGGGTGTCAGAGAGAAGTTGAATACAGGTGGAAACTACCAGTCATTCCTGAACAGAGGACTTTAACAGCTATAGAAACAATGGTTGATTCACAGAGAAACTGCCTTTGCTGACCTTATATCCGACCTCTCAGGAACCCATGGAGCTGCACCTTCTGCAAGATAAAGGATCTTCAGGAAAGGTGCCCAGAAAGCCAACCATGTCATCAGCAATCTGAGGTCCTGAAGAAGCTGATGCTGAGTAAAGAGAAGTTAGTGAGTTGAAATGTAAACCTAAGCCTCCTCCTTTCTGTTTACACAAGAGAAGAAGCACCATCTTGCAGGGGGCAGGAGGAACGGTGCCCAAGGCAAACTGCTGTCGCTTGCTGTGCTCTGATCACGTTACCTGACACCAAAATTCCTATGCCACAGAAAATTCCCATTCTGTGTTTTTTTCAGGGGTCTGCAGGTTGGAGAGTTGTGCATTTATCTGAGCATATGTAAGAGCTCATTCTTTCCAAGCTGCTCTTCACTTAAAATCTCCTCTATCTTTTGCAGAAGTTGAGTTCCTCCTCTTAAAGGTCTATTGCTCTCCAAAAAGCTCTTTTTTTGCCTCAGAACCATATTATGTAAGTAACAGCAATAAAACCCCAACCTGACATTTGTTGAATTTGTGATATGAATCCAATGGGTACACATTGCCATTATCTTTGCCTTGTTGATAAATATCTTAGACAGCTCAATCAGCCCTTAGAAGCTTAGGCGGTTGTAACAAACTACCATAGACTGGGTGGCTTAAACAACAGGAATTTATTTCTCACAGTTCTGGAGGCTGGAAATCCGAGATCAGGGTGCCAACACAGTCAGGTCCTAATGAGGGCTTTCTTCCAGGTTGCAGTCAACCAACTTCTCTTTTTGTCCTCACATGGTGGAAAGGGAGGGAGAGAGGTCTCTGGCGTCCTTTTATTATAAGGGTGCTAATCCTATTCATGAGGGCTCCACCCTCATGACCTAATTATCTTCCAATTGTCCCACCTCCTAAGACCATCACAGTGGGGGTGAGGATTTTAGCATATGAATTTGGGGGACACAAGCACTCAGTCCATAACTGTGGGAATCTGTAGAAGGTAGACTTGGAACCATGCTAATGCCCTTTGGCACTTTTGTCAACATAATACAAAGACATCTCAAGGCCTGGAGAAGCCCATGTGGTTAAACAAAATCAAGAAAAATCTGACGATGAACATATATCACCGAGTACGGGAGTTTGTGCGGGACATGCGTCTCATCTTCCAGAACCACAGGGCGTTTTACAAGGTAAACAGTTCTCCCTGCTTCTATTTTTCTTTCAATTAAGTCATTTTGCCTTTCACCTTCTTGTATCAGGTCAATGTTACAATTTCCCTTATCATGTGGCAAGCCCAAACAGGTAAAAATTCTGGCAGTATTCTCCAAGCCCTGTGGACTATGGTGTGGAAGATAATAACAGACCAGAGGTATCATTGGAAACATTACCCTAGGACCTCAGAATTTACTCCTTCTAGATACTCAATTTGCCCATAGATAACAGTGGATTGCAGACCTAGTCCCTTCCACCGGAAATGGAAGTGCTTTTTATTTTTTTACTAGACCTGGCAGCACTGTGTGTGGCTCAGAAGTCCCTGCAATTGGCCCAGGCTCAGGTCCTTACTTGGCCCAGACTTGGGGACCATCCTAGGGAGACTGGATGCAGAGGCACAGAGTATGTCCATGTGCAGTTGGTTGCTGTGTAACTGCCCGCCGGCATCCGGGCCCTCAGGAAGGAGTGGACAGGGATCTCCCCACACCTGGGCATCTGCCTATTTCCAGCAGTTCCAGTACTGCACTCTGGACGCAGAGCATGGAAAGTTTCTTATAGGCAGAACCCTCATGGCCTTGATGCTCGTAGAGAAGTGAAGCCAATTCTCTCATCTGCTAGAAGCACATTTTAAAGGCTACTCGTGTTTCTCATCTCTAAAGGAAGATACCAAATCACATTTCTCAAATTTCAAAATTTTGGATTTCTTTACATTAGAATTTCCTAGTGTTGGATCAAAAAGTTAACAAGGATCACCTCAAGGGGTGGGGAATGAAGGATAAAGGAAGGCACCACGAACTTGCCTTAGACATTTCTGTACTATTATGGTGTCACAAGGGATATGGGCTGTGTTCAAAATCAAGTAACTAGAATTTTTTAAATTAATCAGTAAATTTCTGATGAAGAATTAGACTGCAGTATAGCGCCATTTTTGCTCCTCTGTCCTCCAGATAAAGAGAAATGATCCAGCTATCAGGAAACATAAACTATCCTCAACTGGATTAATTCTCACTTAACATTTGGGATGGTCTAAAATAAAACTCTGATTAACCAAAACATTGAGAGTCTAAGCTCATTAGCAATCTATGGCTATCATTGTTTTTGCCTTTGCTTTTTCAGAACAAGAAATTCATCAATCTGGGGCTTCAGCTAGAAGCCGAATTTGAGAGTGATTTCAAAAACGTTTTTGGCATCCAGGAAATAAGTACAAACAGCAGTCGGTTTGAGCCGATCTTTTATAATGTAGCCCGTTTCTAGTTCCCCCTTCAGAGTCTCCACTGCTACATGATATCGTGCCTGTGGCCCCACTGACCAACTTCCTGTTGCTGTGTGAATAACACACTTCTTTTTCAAACTTTTTTTTACTGACATTCCTGCTCGTTTACTTTTCTAAATAAAAATCTTAAACTTCAGAGCGGGGGTAGGGGTGGTGGTGTGATGAATTGGGCGATTGGGATTGACATGTATACGCTGATGTGTATAAAACTGATGACTAATTAGAACCTGCTGTATAAAAAAATTAATAAAATAAAATTCAAAAATTTTAAAAACAAAAAAGAAAAGCACTGTCAAATACTCAAAGTTTGGCAAAATGAAAATAGGAAAGAAACATGCTACTGTAAATAACAGCAAGTTCTTACTAGTCCCAGAAGAAATGCCTTCCATATAACGTTTCTGCAGAGGTTATATGGGGACTTGCCAGTATTCAGTGCTACTTACTTTTCATGAACATGCCATATCAGGGTGGCCTGCCCCTGGAAATGTAGCAGAAGTCGAATATAAATGCCCAGGGGCTGTTCCTGGTGCAAGAGCTTGTTTAGTTAATGCAACAATTTTTCCCATAAATATATTTATAACCCTGGTCTGTCAACATCAGTATAGTCTCAATGATATGTCAGTTTTTAGGGAAAATCAAAACATAACTAAAAATTTAAAAAATAAATAAATAAATAAATAAAATTAGAAGAATCAAAGAAAGTGAAAAGACAACCTACAGAATGGGGAAAAATATTTACAAACCATATATCTGTTAAGGGATTAATATTCAGAATGTGTAAAGACTTCCTGAAGGTCTGCAAACAACTCAATTCAAAAATGGGCCAAGTATCAACAGACGATTGGTTTAAGAAGACGTGGTACATATAGACAGTGGAATATTACTCAGCCATAGAAAAGAATGCAGCAACATGGATGGACTTAGAGACTGTCATACTAAGTGAAGTAAGTCAGATAGAGAAAGACAAATATTATATAACTTATATATGGAATCCAAAAAGTAATACAAATGAATCTATATACAAAACAAAAACAGACTCACAGACATAGGAAACAAACTTATGGTTACCAAAGGGGAATGGGAAGACCGGGGTGGGATGAATTAGGAGTTTGGGATTAACAGATACAAACTACTGTACATAAAACAGATAAGCAACAAGGATTTACTGTATAACACAGGGAACTATATTCAATACCTTATAATAACCTATAATGGAAAATAATCTGAAAAAATATATATATATAATATAACTGAATCACTTTGCTGTACACAATATTGTAAATCACTTCACTGTAACACAATATTGTAAATCAGCTATACTTCCATTTTTAAAAAATGGGCAAAAGAATTGAGTAGACATTCTCCAAACAAAGAAGATACACAAAAGGCCAATAAGCAAATGAAAAGATGTTCAGCATCATGTCATTATGGAAATGTAAGTCAAAACCACAGTGAGATATCACTTCATATTTACTAGAATGGCTATAATAAAAATAATAATTTAGGGCTTCCCTGGTGGCGCAGTGGTTGAGAGTCCACCTGCCGATGCAGGGGACACGGGTTCGTGCCCCGGTGCGGGAAGATCCCACATGCCGCAGAGCAGCTGGGCCCGTGAGCCATGGCCGCTGAGCCTGCGCGTCCTGGGCCTGTGCTCCGCAACGGGAGAGGCCACAACAGTGAGAGGCCCACGCACCGCAAAATAATAATAATAATTTAAACACACACACAGGAAATAACATTAGTTAGGATGTGGAGAAATTGGAACCATCATGCTTTGCTGGTACGGCCGCTGGGGAAAACAACTGGGCAGCTCCTCAAAAAATTAAACATGCAACTTCCATACAACCTAGCAATTCCACTCCTAGGTATATATCCATAAGAAAGCAGGAAATCAAACAGATATTTGTACACCAATGTTTATAGCAGCATTATTCACAATAGCCAAAAAGTGGAAACAACCCATGTCCACCAACAGGTGAGTGGATAAATAAATGTGGTGTATACATACAATGGAACATTATTCAGCCATAAAAAAAGGATAACAATTTTAGCATACGCCACTACATGGATGGACCTTGAAAACATTACGCTAATAAGCCAGACACAGGACAAATGCATGATTCTAATTATAGGAGAAACTGAGAATAGGCAAATTCATAGAAACAAAAAGTAGAATACAGGGTACAGGACCGCGTAAGGGGGTGTATGTGCAGGGAATGAGGAAGTTATTTTTTAATGCCTACAAAGTTTACGTTGGGGACGACAAAAAAGTTTTGGAAATACATAGTGGTGATGGTTACACAACATTGTGAATGTATTTTATATCACTAAATTATCCACTTACAAATGATTAAAATGATAAATATTGTTATATACACTTTACCACAATTTTAAAACTACTAACTGGAGGGGGCGCATATTATTTGAATCAGGAGCTTTGTGTTAATTATTCCAACTAAGTTGTCACCTGGTGCTCTCTGGAGAGCCAGGACACTGGAGCTGAGCATATTTGGGGACAGAAAAGTAAATGGCGTGGAGGGGAGGCAAATTCTCAGCCTAGTGGAGAATGAGATCTTACAGGTCACTCAGGTCCTGACCAATACCAGAAACTTCTCAGAGCCACATCTGAGCTTCTTATTCTGTTGGTTTCGACTATCTACAAACAAGCAGTGGCAGAAAGCACTGGGTGCCAGCTTTTAAGCAAGCCTTCCAGGAGGTCTACTCCTCTTCTCCCTAAATTCCACGACACCCTGCGGTGAACTAGGTGACCAGGTAACCTTAATGATTTAACAGAAAACAAAAGTGAAGAAATTCAGAATGAGGAAGAATTCCTACCTCTTGCACCTCGTTCTTCCCTAAAGGAAGGAACCCTGTTCGGACCCAGTCCCTTCCTGCGTCACAGGACGAGCCACGGAAGCAGAGCTTGGGTAATAAAAGGTCAGGCAGGAGTGGTTTTCTTCCAGCAAACACCGGATACGGAAAACGGGGCGGGGACTCCCCCGCCAGCCCTGGATTCGCTCTCCTTCTTGCACAAGCTCCCTTACTGGAAGTCAGCTGCTGGGAGCGCAAGTTCAGCCCGGCTGGGAGCCACCCACTCACTTTCCCGAAGCACCCTCCCCCAACCGTCTTCTCCCTAACCCCCGACCCAAGACCTCCGCAATCAGCGACCTGATGTCCTGGGGTCCTCCAGGAATCGGCTGCAGCCTTCGGCCGGTGTCAGTTTTCATCCGGAGCACACAGAGCAGAATGAAAGGAAAGACTCTACTACCGGGTGTTTTTTGTTTGTTTGTTTTTAATTCTAACTTTACCAGACGAAACTTAACTTTAAATTTGCGTTTTACCGTCCTTTCTCTCGGTACCCCTTTCCTCTCTCCAGACCCTCCAGAACGTCTACACTGCCCTCTGGTGGCTGAGTATTGCTATTGCACAGTCCCCTTTAGAAATGTCTTGAACCTTTTCCTCTCCTAATTCATCCTGTTGTCTCTCCTGAAAAAGTAGAATTCACTTCTTAACCCTCTAAGAAAAGAGCTCAAAATCAAGGTTAGAAGTGGTATTATTTCCTTCTAAATAAAAGGGAGTGAAATAATGGTTTTCTTGTTTGGCAGTTCATAGGCCCATAAGTGATTTATGACCTAGACAGAGAAGTCTTAGTTCAAATAGTGAGGATGCCCTATGTCTTTGACTCTTTTCCACCCCCTTTCTGAGCTGTCCATTTTCCTAGGTCCCTGAGGCCTTCATTGGGCTTAGGAGTCCTCAAGGACAGGGATGCCTTCCCCTTGGGCTGGGAACACTCTGAAGTGAGCACCCCTCAGAGGACTCACACAGTGAACCAGCAGGTATCTGAAGTCCCAGAGCAGTGAAATGGTGCCTGGATATTCATCAGGACCGCCTCCACCTCGGCACAGAGCCTGCCGACTTCCATTGGCTTGCCCTATGGATTTTCTACTCTGTGAATGCTTCCTGCAAGAGAAATCTCAATGGTGGTGTTCTCCTTGAACAGAGAAGAAAAATCTGGGTATTAAGGTGAGCATAACCACAGCTGACAGTTGTCTTTTCAGGGGAGACGAGAAGTGGATTGTTGTAAGTGGACACCGTCTTGGGGAGGGCTCCATCCCTGCAGCATCGTAAGTACTGTCTAACGCGAGTTAATGTGCAGCATGTGACCATTGTTCAGGAGGTGATGGGTGGTGGAGAAGCGGCTCTGTGCCAGAGGTGATGCTCCAGTGGAAACTCTTTCTGTGAAATGTGCGGTTGTCAGACAGAACGAAAATCTTTGTATGTTCATGAGGAGTCCTACGCAGAGAACAGAATGGGTCTTCTCAAACGGACAGCCATAACTAAGGTGGCATCGTGGCTCTGGCCCCAGGAAATTATATCCACATAGAACATCTGCCAGGGGACAAGCAAGCATCTGCAGCAGGAGCAACATGCCTGGAGTTAAGTGTTTCCCAGCCTTGTGAAGAGGAAAACAGCCTCCATAAGCAAAAGAACTTCACGTCACAAATCCTGGAAGTTAAAATCCCAAGTAACAAAGAAATCCTTAATGTGTTTCTCCCCAGCACAAATATTAAGAATGCTTTACAAATGCTCAATGTTTTAGTGGATAAATACTGTGACCTCTTTCAGATGTTTATCATTGCTCTTTCCTTATGACCTTTTTGAAGAGTGCTAATAGTGGTCCACAACGTTCCACTGCCCCATCCCTTGCTAAGTGTCACTAGCTCTCATCTTTCTTACCTGCATGTCATGAGGTTCTTCCTTCCCAGCTGACCCCAAAGCAACCCATGGAAGGGGGAATAGGTTGTATTCATGTTATAATTTTCAAAAGAATTTACAACTCTCATACATATATAAAACAAACACGTGTCAGTGGTTTTTTAAGTTCATTTCATGAATGAGAGAACCAGAAAAATATTTAAAACTAGTTCAAAAGAGATTTTGAAGAACTGAGATTTATGTCAAAGAAATGCTGAAATGAATTTGCTAATATATACAAAACTGGTTAATATCCTACTGGGACATAAACTCTCTGAGATCATCTTTTCTACCAGAGAGTCATCAATTGCATCTCTCCCAGACAAAATTCATTTGTATGACTATGGATAAGAATTATTTACAAAGCTTTCAGGTAAGAATCATTATTGTTATTATAGGTCTACCTCTTAGAGTTATAAAATATTCAAGGCCATAAAAGGTCAATCAAATTTGCATAGCCAGCACTGCATTAAAAGAATGCCCAGGTAATCTCTTCATTTTTCTTGACAATGTATGAAATAGAATGTGTAAGTCGATGTGTTAAGGAACTGGGGCATGATGGCCCCCCGTCTCTGGTTGTAAGCATTTTCCTCCTCCTTTGTTCAAATAAATGCCAAAGCCTGTTTATAAATTCCGAGCTAATAGGTTGTTTTTCCCCCATAACACTGTTTTTTCGCTCAGGTGTGTTTATGCTAGCTGTGGGACCACATGAAGTCCCCGCAGGCAGGCTGGCATCCTAGAGGGCTCAGCATAGTATAGCACAGAACAGCACCTGGATCTGGCCTTTCTGGAGACACATCAGGGTGGGCAAATGTTTTCTATACAGGACCAAAGAGTAAATATTTTAGGCTATGCCGGTCAGAAGGTCTCTGTAGCAACTACTCAGTTCTGACACAAAAACAGCCAGAGACAGCCATAATGAATGGCATGACTGTGTTCTAATAAAACCTTATTTATAAAAACAGGTGGTGTGCTGGATTTGGCACATGGGCCGTCGTTTGTCAACCCAACCTCTGCTGGGGCTGCCGTAACAGAACACCACCAACTAGATGGCTTAAATAACAGACATTTATTTTCTCACAGTCTCAGAGGCTGGAAGTCCATGAGCAAGATGTCAGCAAGTTTGGCTTCTGGTGAGAGCTCTCTTCCTGGCTTGTAGACGGCCACCTTCTCACTGTGTCTTCACATGATCTTCCCTCTGTATAAACGTGGAGAGAAAGCAAGAGAGCTCTCTGGTGTCTCTTCCTCTTCTTATAAGGCCACTAGTCCTGTCAGATTAAGGTCCCACTCTTATGACCTCATTTAACTTTTATTGCCTCCTATCAGCCCTATATCCAAATACAGCCACACTGGGGATTAGGGTTCTAATATTTCAGTTCAGTCCATAACCCCTGGTATAGAGAACATAAGAGTTTCCATTCATTCACTCAGTAAATATTAGTCATGATCCTAAGTGAGCCATCGCTAGACAGACCCAGTCCCTGGCCTCGCCAAGCACTGGTGTGGCAGAGAAGGCATAGTTTAAACAAAGGAATTCTAATAGAGTGCAATGGCAGAGATGGCAGGCCAAAAAAACCTAGTCCAATGAGAAAATGCCACTTAACTTGAAGCATAAATGTTTATTAAGATGTTGAGTTTGAGGTCCCAGTGACATATCCAAATAGAGACATCATGTGGACAGGTAGATATATTGAGCTGAGAGCTCAGAAAGCACATCTTGGTTGAAGATATTTGAAGCCATCAAAGCCTTGCGAGAGGTTGAAGTTGCCTAGGAGAGCAAGTGGGGCAAGATGCGTGTGAGTGTCTACACCAGTGGGCCTCAAACTTGAGGACCAGAGTCACCTGCAGGGCTTCTTAAAACACAGATTGCTGAGCCCCACATCCAGAGGTTCTGACTCAGGAGGTCTGGGGTGGAGGCCAAAGAATTTGCATTTCTACCAAGTTCCCAAAGAAGAAGCTACATCTGGAGTATAGTCCCATTTTACAAAAGGGGCTTTTTTTTTAAATTACAAGCTGAGTATAACCAGTAAAGATAACTCCTTGTACCTTCCAGAGGAAGGAAAACATACTCGAAAAAAAGGCCAAGAACTGACACTTTGGTTTTGGAGTCAAGAAATAAACCCAGACTAAAAAAGAAAATCACCATCATCATCACCTTCATCATCATGGATCCCAAGTACATTTCATTACATTAGTCATTGTGGACCATTTAATGCAGGGCAATAAGTACCGTCCATCTCACAGACATAGGAAGCAAACTTATGGTTACCAAAGGAGATAGCAGGGTGGGGAGTTAAATTAGGAGTTTGGGATTAACAGATACACACTACTATATATAAAATAAACAACAAGGACCTACTGCATAGCACAGGGAACTATATTCAATACCTTGTGATAACCTATATTGGAAAAAAATCTGAAAAAGAATATATATATATATATATATATATATCTGAATTACTTTGTTGTATACAATACAACACTGTAAATTAACTACACTTCAATTATAAAAATGATTTAAAATAAATAAATAAATACCTTCCATGATGCTGCTATGTCTTAGGCCTCCATGTAAGTAATTTTTAAAGAAGCAACCTCAGTGGCTGCTAATCAATGAAATAAAAGTTGTTACAGAACAAGAGATCTAAAGGTAGAAATTCTCTGTCCACTGGGCAATTTCAGTCCTTGACTGAATTTCTTTACCACTGAGGTGATCATGGCCTTTGTCATTGTCTCTCCAGCCCGGAAAATAATTTGGCTGCAATGGCCCTTGGAAGAGACAGATCTCAAAATTCAGTGAAAAGTGTAAAAAGCAAAGACTTAGGAGTCAGCCAGACCTGGGTTTGAGTTCTAGATCTGTAATTTACTTTCAGTGACCTAGGGCACATTACTTCCTATGTGTTTGGTTCTTTATATAAGAAGAAGAATTCTAGGGTGGTTCTAAGAATTAAATTTTTAAATATGTGAAAAGAGTAGACCTCCTGGTCTGTGGTATGTACTCAATACATAATTATTTTTGTCATTATTTCCATTTTCATTGTTTTTTAGAGAAGAAACAAAAAGTTGAAGAGTGTTTACTCAGCTCATAAAGTTGTCAAGGGGTTTTACTAGCTCACTCTAAAATGATAAAACACAAGTTCCCCTAAACTTAAGGGAGGAAGCTTAAGAGAGTTACACAGGAAGTTTAATGGCTTTATACTGCTGTGTAATGAACACCCGTTGCAAGAAAAGAACACACTTACAAATCCCTTGCCACGGCAACCCAGGCTCACAATTCACAAAACGGGGAAATGCAAAGGCAGCTAGCAGAGAATACTAAAGGCAGGCAGAGAACCATGCAAATAGGAAAAAAAAAAAAATTCCAGATCTATAAATAACTGGCAACAGGTCTTTCTGCAGAGAGCACTGGGGCAAAGCACTGTCCCTCACAGTTGAAAAAGAGTTTGATTTCATTTGGAGCAGCTGCAGGTACAGAGACTGAGATGCCCCTGCCATCGGGTAACAGAGTCCCCAGTACAAGGAAGCAGCTACACAGGGCAGAACAGGACAGGACAGTATTCGCATAGGACACACGGAGCAGAATTGAACTGGATCAGGACCAAAGAGAAATCCGGGTGGAACCAGAGAAGGGACAATTCCAGAGCCCTGCTCAGGAGAGTTTTCACTCAAGAAGAAGAATCAGGAGTTCATCTTAGGGCTGTCCATATCCGTTAATTCTTTGGTCATCTTTCTGAAGTCTTGAGTTAAGAGAACCCTCCAGGTAAGATCTCAGACAGCCATGTTGACCAGAGACCATCAGACATTTGCAGTGAAAACTGTAGAATCAATGTGATCCCCAGGGACTGCTTTTGCAATTGTCTTTCTCTATCCATTCACACTCTTTCTTCTTGTAAAAAAAAAAAAAAAGCCTTTTAAAGTGAAGAAAAAATAACTTCAAAGAAGCCATTTTTGCCTTCTCAGATGTGCCGGGTTGTTGGAGAGGAGTGCGGGGATGGAAATCAGCATAGCAACCCTGCCAACAATTTTAACCCTGCCCAGGATAAAAAGAAAAGTCACAGGGTTTCTTTTTGTGCACTGTGATCCTCAAAGATGCTAGAAGATACTGAGTAGAAAGATGTCCTTCAGGATGAGGGGACATATTCATGACGTTTTAACTATGGAAGGATGGGCTCTAAGCTTAGATTGGTGGGCCTGAAGAGAGGTGAAGTGGAGGAAAACATTAACTTTCTAAAGAGGCAGGTGATGGAGAAGAAAGGAACCCAACCTTAACCCTGGAGGCTGGAGCCCTGCACAGAGGGACACACAGGAAGATGCTCCCAGGGTCAGGACCTGACCAAACTCCTCTCTGCTGCTCAAACCTTCAGTAAATTTTGGTACAAGCAGCATCAGGGGAGGTTTTCAACAAGGCAGTGCAGGAGACATACAGGATGCCCAGGGAAGAGGGAAAAGAGCAAAGACGGAAGATTAAAAGGCAGCAGGAAAAATATAAACCTTCCAAGAATATCCAGAGACCTACCTTTTATGGAATAATTAGCCAATATTTATTGATCACCACCTATGTGCCAGTTGCAGTACAGCTGGCTTGTACCAGCTGGTGAAAGCCAATGTGCGCATCTCTTCCCAACTCCGCATCCCGTGATGTCATGTTGGTAGCTTGAAATTGGCCGTGGTGGGAATATTTGTACCATAGGCAAATGCTGCAAATCAGACTTTTGTTCGTTTTTGTTTTCTGGATTTTTGGGTTTTTTTCAGAGAGTTGGTTTACCAGTATACTATTGGCCAACCACTATTTTGTAGAATACGGCAATGAGCAAAACCGTCAAGGTCATAACCCTTGCAGAGCACATGTTCTAGGTGATGAAAATCAAAGAATTAATTAATCGATTAGCAAGCTATTTTCAGATGGTGAATGAGCACTATGAGGAAAATAAGGTAGAGCGATTTGATAGGCTGTGGGAGTTGAGAAAGCTTCCTTAGGAGGGAGCCCTTGAACTGTGACTTAAGTTTTCACGTGCAAAGTCATCCAGACACACTGGAGTCATCCATGGAGTGAACAGCTCTGATACACCTTTGGTTCCTTTTTGGCACATGTTATAGTGTCTACGTGGACTGTCATATGTAATACTCTATTATCTCGCCTAGAAAATTACCAAGGATGATTCACTTGTGCCCCGGCTAAGGCTACACCTCCCACTGGCACACTGGACCCCATTCCTTCTTACCTATTCAAGGGCATCTCTTCTGCAATTCTACCCTCCACCTGCTGTATCATCAGCTTTTCCACTATACTGGGTCTTTCCCAGCAGCAGAGAAACACACTATTATTTCTCTCATCCTAAAAAACAACTTTTCCTGTCCCATTAGCCTCTCCAGCCACTGCCCAATTTCTCTCTTTGCCCTTGCAACAAAATGATCCAAAGAGAGGTGTCTATTCACTTTCTCCAGTTCCTCTTCTCCCTTCTCTCTTGAACCAATGCAGTAGGGCTCTTACTCCCATCACTTGCCAACATGGCTCTTGTCAAGGTCATGAGCCAACTTTACGCTGCTGAATCCAACGGTCAACTTTCATCCCTAATCCTGAAGCGTTTGAAAAAACCAAAAAACCGGCCACTCCCTCCGTCTTACACTTGCTCTTGGCTTCTGGGACTTGACCCTCTCCTGGATTTCCTCCAGGACTGCTTTTTCCAAGGCTCTTGCTGGTTCCTCTCCATCTCCCTGGCCTCAGAAGGAGGACATACCCCAGGGCTCAATTCTTGGACTTGGTCTCTTTCCTAATTATTCCTCAGAGATCTCATCCAGCCTCACAGCTTTTGATACCATCTCTGAGCTAATGATTCTCAAACGTATCACCTAGCCAGATCTCTCACCTGAGCTTGTTTGAATATCCATTGCCTATTTAACATCTCCTCCTGGAGCTAGAATGATCCTTTAGAGGGTGAGTCAGATGTTGTCACCCCTTAGCTTAAAATCCTCCAGGCACTGCTACCTTGCTCAGGGTAAAAGCCACAGTCATCAAACCAGTCTACAGCGCCCCCTCCCTGTACTTCTGTGACTGCCCTAGATGCATTCTAAGACCTGCTTTCGTTGTAAGAGGTTTTGCAGTGAGTACGGGGACCCATGGTCCTGTACTAGTTCAGGTTACCCCAGAGACAGGTGAAGGAAACCAGACTGTGTCCCCCAAATATGCCTCTTTGCCATAAAAATTAGTTTGAGCTGAAGGCAAACCAACAATCAATTTTATAATCCACTACGTCACTCTTTACATGCATTCCTTTGGCAAGAATTAGGAAGGATGACAACAGCAGAGTTTGAGAAACAACTTGTAAAGTTGAATATTGGCATACCCTTGTTAGAATTCTATGCCTAGGTATATAGACAAAAGAACCTCTTGCACATGTGAAGAGTCAATATGTACAATACTATTTTTAGCAACATTGGTCTTAATAGCAAAAGCTATAAACAGCACAAATGTCCATGGTCAGAACAGATAAATAAATTAAGGTACACAATGAAATATTACACAGCTGTGAAAATAAATTTTTCATTTACTCATTTAACAAAAAAAAAAGAAGAAGAAGAAAAAGCAAACACAGAAAAAGCTCTCTCCACCCTCCGCTTTTCTGCCTGAAGATGGGATGTAAGTTCTCCCTGTGCTGGAGACACACTCTTACCAGCACCAGAGGAATCTGCAAACAAACCTTACACTCTCAGCTGCCTCCCATATGTTTACCTTTTCAGGTTGCCACCCTGGGAAGCCTGAAACTGCTTTCCTCTGTCCTGTCATTTCTCTGCAGGTTTTTGTTCTTTGTTGAAGATGCAAGTAAGCCAGCATTGTGAGCCTTCACTTTGAGTTCCTTTTCCTGGAGGTTTCTCCCACATATGAGCCACACGTGTTAATAAACCGTTTTTCTCTTGTTAATCTGTCTTTTTATTACAGCCCCCACTGAAAACTTAAGACGAGTAGAGGTAAGGTTTTGTGACCCCTACAAGGACCTGGGGCAGGTCATCTATTTGAGAAGCGGACTAGAACACACAGGTGATAGAGAGGATGAGATGGGGGAGGAAGAGACAGAACAAATGGCTTGTTTTTGAAAGTATGGACATCAGGGGCTCTGTCCCCCAGGAACTCTCTGAGAAACTGTGGCACACGATTCTGAACTGGCCCGTGAAGTGGGGAGGTGGCAGCACCCATGGGCTCATTCCTGTCCCCCACAGGCTGGGGCTGCCCCCGGGGGCAATAACTGCTCAGAATTTCCAAGTCCTGCTGCTTGCGGCCCAGCCTGCTCCCACGGTGCCCCAGAAATCCCTCAGGCAGAGAAGGGAGCAACCAGGCACATGGGGAGGAAGCTGTGAGATGCTGGAAAGTCTCCCACAGCCTCCGCTGGGGAGGGCGAGGGAGGTCTCAGGTCAGCTACGAGCCCCCTCCAGCCTCTGATGGTTGGGGGCTATGGATAGCAAACATCTGAAAACTTGACTTAAATGCTATTCATGCATATATACACTACCAAATGTAAAATAGATAGCTAGTGGGAAGCAGCCGCATAGCACAGGGAGATCAGCTCGGTGCTCTGTGACCGCCTGGAGGAGTGGGATAGGGAGGGTGGGAGGGAGGGAGACTCAAGAGGGAGGAGATATGGGAACATATGTATATGTATAACTGATTCACTTTGCTATAAAGCAGAAACTAACACACCATTGTAAAGCAATTATACTCCAATAAAGATGTAAAAAAAAAAGAGTTAAAGCAAATAAAGCTATTAGGACAGGTTTCTTGGGGAAAAAATGCTATTCATGGCAATTTCCTTTCAAATATTCCCTTGCCCCATATTTTCCCGACTTTATGTTTCTGTCCCCTAGTTCTTTTACCCTGGCCTTCGTCCCCTGGGTCCACCACTTTCTTCCAATCTTTCTCTCTTTCTCTGGGTGTCTCCTTCCCCCTCTGCTGTGTCTTTACTTCTTTATCCCACCTGAGCCTTCCTTCCCTCAAGCGGAAGACTGCTGAGTGTGTTAAGATCCTCTTCTTCTGCCTCCTTCAGGTTCACCTCCAAGTCAGACCTCCGCGTAGCTCCTCACTGAAGGTCCCTGCAGAGCTTCCTGGAGCCCACACCATTTCCAGTTCTTTGTCTGAGGTTTTATGTTTTTCTTATTTGAATTCGTGTTGTAATGTCTTGGCAGGTGGAGCTCAACCCCTTCCCAGTGGCCTCTCGTGTCCCCGTGCAATTGTTTTGTGTCTGCCCAGCCCTGCTCCCAGGATGGGAGCTTCCTGCTGAATTCTCAGCTGTACCCCCAAGCCTGGAGCTGTGCCTGGGAAATGGTGATACCCAATAAGTATTTGTTGAAAAAATGAGTTAGGTGCCTGTTAGGTAACACTGAGACTGACCCAAAATGTCTCTGGTTCTCTCCTCTTTTTTCTCAGAGACACACTTCAGGCACTCAGAGGCTCTGCCTGTGTGTCAGTGAGTGAGAGAGAGACAGAAAGGATGTAAGTCAGCCAATATGGTGGCCATAACACTTCCAGCCTTGCCTTCCCAGAAGGGCTCAGTAGGCTTTTCCATCCCCTTCTGTTGCTCCTTTGGGAAATCAGCTTCCTCTTCCCGCAGTCCAGTGGAGCTGTCAGTCATGGTGTCTCACTCTGTCCCCTGCAGGGCTGGGCACTTGACCTGAGCTGGACAGTCAGTCCTCCTCAAGGCTTTCCTGCTGCAGCCATCTCTCCTCCTTTTGAATCACCCAAGTGTCTTTTTTTTTTTTTTTTTTTTTTTTTTTTTGCGGTACAAGGGCCTCTCATTGCTGTGGCCTCTCCCGTTGCAGAGCACAGGCTCCGGACACACAGGCCCAGCGGCCATGGCTCACGGGCCCAGCCGCTCCACGGCATGCGGGATCCTCCCAGACCGGGGCATGAACCCGTGTCCCCTGCATCGGCAGGCAGACTCCCAACCACTGCGCCACCAGGGAAGCCCCAAGTGTCATTTTTAAATGGCCACTAGTGGCCACCCCTGTCTGTCGCAGAAGAAAATGAGACCAATTCCCAAGGAGAATTGGAGACAAACAGAGCCATGATAGAGACAAAGGGCCTGAGACAGAAAACAATGGCATCATCCAGGCCCCTGGGTCAGCCACAGCCGTAGCTTCTCACTGTGGGACCTTCTGGGCAGGCTTAAGGTACATATCTTTTCCCTAAGCTTTGAATTGGATTTCTATCACTTTCATGCAAAAGAATCCTAGCCAATATCCCCATGTCTTGCTGCCTCAGATCAGACCAAATTACCTGACTCCCTGCAGCCCCTTCCTTCAATGCAGCCAAAGAATGGTTACATGTGATTCCCCTTTTGGGGCACTGGGTGGTGGTCAGGGCCCTTGGTGAGGCAAAGGGCGGGGGGAGGGCAGTGGAGAAGGGAAGAGGTGGGGAACTGTGCTATGTCATCTTATTCTTCAATTTAAAGCCTGACAATTAATGAACAAGGATTTCTATGTGTGGTTCAGCCCGACCTCTCAGATTCTGCTTTGGGGATCGGGGTTTGAGTCCCATCAACAGTAAAGTGGGACTTGGTTTCCTCTCCCATCGTTCCTTGGGCATGGACCCCACGTGGGGATCTCATGAAGGATGAGAGTGTCAGTGGTCTGCGGGCAGGATTTACCTGCTTCTAGGTGCCCTGGGCAAAGACCAAGTTAACGCTATCTAGCAGCACACACCTTAACCACTAAGTGCCATGCAAGTGTTAGCTGGTCATTATTATTATCATGATCGTGAGCATCAAACTCTAATGTCTTAAATTAAGTGAATAACATCTTATGGAAAAATACAGTTTTCCATATTCCTAGTCACTGGGATGCAGCAGCAGACAAAAACAAACACTGTGATGAAAATCACAGAGCTTATATTCAAGTGGGAAGAGGCAGAAAATGAATAAAAACAATCAGCATGTCAAGTGGTGCTAAGTAGAGAGAAATAAAGGAAAGTAAGGGAAACAGGAAGCAGGAGGAGGTCGAGGAGCTGCGGCTGTTTTACAGAATGTACGGGCCAGCTTTCCTGTTAAGGTAACATCTGAGCGGAACCCAGAGTGAAGCGAGCAAATGAGTGGTGTGAACACGCAGGGCTTCGGTGTAAAGGCCCCGCGGTGAAGACTGATGTGTCTGCTGGGCAGCGGGAAGGGGAGCTGGTGAGATGGCCTCAGATAGGAGGCAGATAGACAGACGGCAGAGGGCCTGGGAGGCTATTTTAGGGCTTTGCTTTAGCATGAAATTGATGGAATTTGTTGGAGGGTTTTGTTTGTTTGTTTGTATGTTTGCGGTATGCGGGCCTCTCACTGTTGTGGCCTCTCCCGTTGTGGAGCACAGGCTCTGGACGCGCAGGCTCAGTGGCCATGGCTCACGGGCCCAGCCGCTCTGCGGCATGTGGGATCTTCCCGGACCGGGGCACGAACCCGCGTCTCCTGCATCGGCAGGTGGATTCTCAACCACTGCGCCACCAGGGAAGGCCTGTTGGAGGGGTTTAAGTTGAAAAGTTTCGTGTTCTGTATCATATTCATGTGAAGCAAATTTTCCTTTCACCTCCGGAAACTCTTCTACCTCCCCCTCTTGCATTTCTCATTTCCTCTTTCTCACCAGCTTTTTCTTGGCTTTTGCTCCTTCCCTCTGTCCGTCCTTCCCCGGGGGGTTCGCTCTTTCCCAGCTCCTCCATATACCTCCCTTCAACCTCAGCCTCTCTTGCTCACATCGAACTTTCTTCTGCTAAACACCCCATAAGCCCATCTGCAGGTCTCTACCATCGCCCTTATTGGCTTCTCTGGCTTCTCCCTTGGGCTGGATCTCTCCCAGTCATTCCTGCTCTTTTCCTCTGCCATTGTTTACCACGCAGAAGCTCCGAGCCACGTCCCTCATCGGCTTACACAGCAGTGAAATATGACTCTGTCTCTGACATTTTGGGCAAAAAGGTATCCTACCAGAAAAAAGAATGCCAGGTAGTGCTTCCTTGGTGGCGCAGTGGTTGGGAGTGTGCCTGCTGTTGCAGGGGACGCGGGTTTGCGCCCCGGTCCGGGAAGATCCCACATGCCGCGGAGCGGCTGGGCCCGTGAGCCATGGCCACTGAGCCTGCGCTCCGCAACGGGAGAGGCCACAACAGTGAGAGGGCTGCGTACAGAAAAAAGAAAAAAAAAAAAGAATGCCAGGTATAAACTCCTTATGCCAAATGCATTAAGTGTCTCACGCACTTTGCAAGTTCGAGCCATGTCGTTAGCATGATCTTAGGGATCACAACACAGGGAAAAGGCAATGGCACCTGCAAGGGGTCCAGGGGGCATGAGTTCTCTGATGTCATCACACCCAGCCTGTCCCAGGCCCTGCACCAGGAAGAAGCTCACTTCTTGCAGAAATTGCTACAAGCAGAGGAAGGACCACAGACTGCAGCCCTTGAGCCCTCCGAGCTGGGAAAATTGTGCATTGAAATTTATAAGCAGTTCTCTGTATCCCAGGAAGTGAGGTCTGAACACACTTTTGGACCAGGCCTGTCCTCTGGTCTGGGAAAACCATCTCCATTGTCACTGAAGTAGGCAGAATTTTGGCCCCCATGACCTTTACGCTCTAGTGTCACAACTGCAATTATTTTGCCTTACAAGGCAAAAGGGAATTTGTAGATGTAATTAAGGCTATTAATCAACTGACCTTAAAATAGGGAGATTATCCAGGTGGACCCAACGTGGTTACATGAGCCCTTGAAAGCGGAAGAGGAAGTCAGAGATATCTGGAACTTGAGAAGGACTCAACACACCACTGTTGGCTTTGAAGATAAAGAGAGCCACAAGGCGAGGAATGCAGTGGCTTCTGGAAGCTGAGAACCACCTCCAGCTCTACCAGGCAGTGAGGACATGGGGACCTCAGCCTTGCCACGACAACTTGGGCGGGGGTGGGGAGGGCGAGGTTGCACCTCCTCTCCCGTTCACCCATCTTTGTTTCTTCCCACCAAATCGATCCATTGATCAATCGATCTACCTATCAGTCTATCTATTGATCACTCTCTTGGGATGAGAACGTTCTCAGGAGATTGACCCTCTTGACACATTTCGAAGTGGACAGGACAGTGTGTGGTGAAAGATACCTACAAGGTTCTACTGCAGACCTCTAGGACTTAGTATTCATCTAAGTAGTCAATGAAACCTTACGCCCCTGGATTAGGAACTCCTGGTTGGCCCCTCTCCACAAGGAGCTGCATTCTGCCCACATCCTAAATGAGGCTGGAAGCAGATTCTTCCCAGAGCCACCCAGTAAGAATGCAGCTGGCCAATACCCTGATTTCAGTCTTATGAGACCCTAAGCAGAGGACCCTGCTGAGCCCAGCTGAGATTTCTGACCAACAGAACTGTGAGATAAAAACTAGTATTGTTTTAAGCCATTAAATATGTGGTGATTTGTTACAGGAGCGACAGGAGACTAACACAGCCCCTCTGATTAGACCACTGTAAACAGGAGATATTTGCCTCACCTCCGCAGTCATGTTCCTTCTAGAGAGGCCTTTCTTTGCTAACTATAGATTGGGTCGACTCTGCACCAAAGCTCAACAGGAAAATCCTCTCCCACCCTCTTTACTCTTGGAGAATTGACCAAGATATTCTTCTACTTCTCCCTTCCTTAAAATATTATATGTGGGGTGGGGGCAAGGTAATTTAAACTTTCCATCAGTTCTAGTGTTGTTGAGGCCAGAAGCCTGATGTCTTAGGGTTCTCCAGAGAAATAGAACTAACAGAATATGTGTGTGTGTGTGTGTGTGTGTGTGTGTGTGTGTTTGTGTGTACAGAGAGAGAGAGAGAGAGAGAGAGATTTATTTCAAGGAATTACTCATGCAGTTATGGAGCTGGCAAGTCCAAAATCTGGAGGTGGGCATGCAGCCTGGAGACTCAGGGAAGAGCCAATGTTGTAGTTCAAGTTCAAAGGCCGTCTTTTGGCAGAATTCCTTCTTCCTTGAGAGAGGTCAGTCTTTTGTGTTATTCAGGCCTTCAACTGATTGGATGAGGCCCACCCACATTATACGTAATACTACACAGCAGTATAAAGAATGGGATGCATCTATATGTGTGGATATGGAAATTGTCCTAAGATACATTATTATGCAATGAAAGCAGAGTACACAACAGTGTTATTGCACAATCCAATGTGTGGTGTTTAAAGAATTCACATGTACTAAATTGTACATAACCACTATGGAAGAACTTTTTTACTTTACACACTTTTGCAATTCTCATTTTTAACCACGTGAATGTAATACTTTTGTTTTTTAAAAGCTTATTTTTTAATGAGAAAAACGATGTGACAGATATAAAACCACTGACATGGAATAATATTACTAAGTGAAAAAAGATTACAAAACTATGTATATGATAATCACATTTCTTTCTTCACACACCTGTAATTATTTCCAAATGTATTTTTGTGCATTAAAAAAAAAATCTGGAAGAATTTGGCCAAAATGTTAATTGTAGAAATCCCCAGTGGAAATTATTTTTACATTTGTTTCTTCAAAGTTTCTATTTTTCTACAAAGGATGTCTTTACCTTAGCACCACTGACATTCGGGGCCAGACAATTCTTTATTGTGGAGGCTGTCCTGCATCTTATAGGATGTTTAGCAGCACCCCTGGCCTCTACCCACTAGATGCCCATAGCATCTCCCAATTGCGACAACCAAAATGTCTCCAGACGTTGCCAAAAGTCCCCTAGGGAGCAAAAGTACACCCTGACCCACCCACAGACCCTGTTCTACAGTAAACGTGATTTATTTATGTAATGAAAAAGTTAAATGGATTGGACAGAAACATTGATGATGGGTGGATGATAGATAGATAGATAGATGACAGGTAGATAGATAGATGATAGATAGATAGATAGATAGATAGATAGATAGATAGATAGATAGATGATAGATATGAGAGAGAAACAGTGGGACATATACAAGATATTCAGAGTAACCACTGGGAAGCAGATCAGTTAAGAAGCTCTTGGGATGTGAGCAGCTGAAGAGATCACTCCACTGAGATTTTCTTCTGACCTTTTTCTAGATTCATCTCAAAGACAAATAAAGACAGTGACTATTCCCCAAACTCACCAGGAGGTACTTATCAAAATGAATCAGGGGCCGCAGCACCATTCTTTGGGGGCTCTGCCCATATTCTAATGATATTGACAAGATAAAAATATTTTTGATACTCCTCTTTGGAATGTATCTTCAAGAATAGATAGCATGTGCTTTTGAATAACTTCAGAGAGGGTTAGTATTTCTTCTTTTTTCTTTTTTTAAGTGAAACTGCTTATAAGAAATAGACAAATTTAATTCTGGGTTCAAGTGTGATGAGTAAGTATGATCAAATTAAATAATTTTGTGTAAGAATAAGCTGTGAGAATAGTTTTAAGCAGATATTTGTTGTTATTATGAGTTGGATTGTGTCCCCAAAAAAGATATGTTGAAGCCCTAATCCCCAGTGTCTCAGAAGGTGACCTTACTTGGAAATAGGGTCATTGCAAATTAGTTAAAATGTCACACATTAGGGCTTCCCTGGTGGTGCAGTGGTTAAGAATCCACCTGCCAAGGCAGGGGACATGGGTTCGAGCCCTGGTCCGGGAAGATCCCACATGCCGTGGAGCAGCTAGGCCCATGCACGACAACTGCTGAGCCTACGGGCTCTAGAGCCCGCGAGCCACAACTACTGAGCCTGCACGCCTAGAGCCCATGTTCCACAACAAGAGAAGCCACAGCAGTGAGAAGCCCGCGCACCACAACAAAGAGTAGCCCCCGCTCGCCACAAGTAGAGGAAGCTCGCGTGCAGCAACAAAGACCCAACGCAGCCAAAAATAAACAAATAAATTAATTAATTTTAAAACAATGTCATACATTAGTAGGGTGGGCTTTTAATCCAATCTGACTGGTGTCTTTGTAAGAGAAGAGAACATCTTGTGGCCACAGAAACACACAGAGAGAAAAAAACATGAAGACACAAGGGGAGAAGACAGCCATGTGAGTACAAGCCAAAGAATGCCAAGGGTTGCCGGCAAACACCAAAAGCTAGAAGAGGCAAGGAAGGATCTCCCCTACAGCCGTTAGATAGCATGGCTCTGCCAATATCATTTTTTTTTTTTTGTAGTACGTGGGCCTCTCACTGTTGTGGCCTCTCCCGTTGCGGAGCACAGGCTCCGGACGCGCAGGCTCAGTGGCCATGGCTCACGGGCCCAGCCGCTCCGCGGCATGTGGGATCTTCCCGGACCGGGGCACGAACCCGTGTCCCCTGCATCGGCAGGCAGACTCTCAACCACTGCGCCACCAGGGAAGCCCTCTGACAACATCTTGATTTCAGACTTCTGGTTTCCAAAACTGTGAGACAATAAATTTCTGTTCTTTTAAGCCACCCAGTTTTGGGTACTTTGTTACAGTAGCCCTAGGAAACTAACACAGTTGTCTACTCAGCATCCATTCCCTTCTTTCTAACGATGCCCAGATTTTCATCTGTGTACTTACCCCTTCTGCACACCAGCCACGTACTACAGAGGAAGTGGTCTACCTCCAATACCAGGTTGGACCCTGATAAGCTCAGACAATCAGCATGTCCCATTCCCTCCCCCATACGTCACTGGTGCAGGGTTGGACATGTGAAACTGGGTCAATCAGAGTGACCCTAAGGACCCTCACTTAGAATGGTGGACAGAGGGATCTCTGGAGAAGGATGTAAACTGCTAGATGTGAAGCAGAAAACATGAAGCCTAAATTGCCTCTGGCAACAGCCATCTTCAGATGCAGCCCACAGGGTGAACAACAGAGCGGAGAACCCAAAGCCCCTGAGTCTTTGGAAATATCTTTAAACCACAAGTTCTGTCTGCGCTGAAACACTCCAATCTTATAATTTAGAAGCTTTATAGTTTAAGCCGGCGCGACTTGGATTTTGCATTCCTCGCAACCCGAAGCTTCTAGCTGACAAGCTGGCATCACAAGGCAGTATGTGCCACCTCAAGCCAGCAAGAGGGTCTTTAAAGAGAAACCTTTGGAAAGCTAGACATGAAAGACACAGGGCTGGAACCACATCCACAAAATCTAAAGATTGGAGGCTGTGGCTGAACTCCTCCTGTGAGTTGTAGGAAACTGGCAGCTTGTAGGAAGAGACCTGACTGTAGTGGGAATGGGAATGCTAATGGCTGCACTTTGAGAGCCTGACAGGACAAGGATGGATGTGCATCTCCCACCGGCCAGGGATGGACTTGCTGAAGGAAGCCGGACCAGGTCTTCTTGAGAGAGAGTCTGCCCGCAAGAACCACATGGGAGTACGGCAGGGGAATGAATCAGAAAGCAGAAGGGGGAGCCTTCCGCTGATAATCAGGTGGCCAGCAGGTGGAGCCATTGCCCACTTTAAGGGAACTGCAGGCGCAAGATACCCAGCAAAGGTAGAATCCCTGAAGAGCCCCCCAAAAAAACTTCCTGGGAAAATAATCCAGCAACTGGGCATCTACCCCACGCAGAGAACATCAGAGCCAAATTACAATGGAACTAGTCAAGCAAAGCCTTTCTTGCCCCTTGCCTCTCCTCCCCTATTCACTTCAGCCCTGCAGAAACCAAAAAGAGCAGGTAGTAAAGGAGGAAAAAGATTGAGTCAGAAAGAAAAACAATCATATCATTTTTCTGCTGGTGTCCAGACTACGGCAGCCCCCAGCTAACGTCAGGGCAAGGATTTAGGTACAATAAAGTATCGAATATTAGAGCAGATGAGACTTTAAGAGGAGTCTTTTCTTGTGATTAAAAACGCCTGGAAAAACTATGGGACCTCCTCGGATTTTAACCAGTTTTAGTGGACTCTGCCATGGCCACATCCCTTGGAATTAACCCCACGCAGGAAGGCTGTGTGTTGCCAATACCTGCTGCTCTGGCTGAGGGCTTTTATCTGACGGGGCAGACATCCGAGCCTTGAGCAAGGCGAACCAGAAGTGCTGCAGAACTCATCTACGGGGAAGCAGTCCGCAGTTAGGGAGGGACAGGAGGCTGCTGGTTAAGTACCACAGCTTCCTGGCACCACAGCTGGGATGGCTCAGTGATACCTGGCCTGAAAACTCACTCCTCATTGGCCCATTCCCTTTCTTATCTCACCTCCTACCTGTGTGTCCTAGGACATTTGATTGCACTCAAATTCTGTCTCAGAGTCTGTTTCTGGGGAGATGCAAACCAAGACACCAGGAAAAGATCAGATGATTTCAAAGAGGAGGTTTGAGTTGTCATGAGGGGACCAAATGGCACTTGCAGCTTATCCATTCAACACATCAGTCCCACTGGCGTTCTGGTTTTACTCATAACTCAGTTTCCTGTCTAAAACCTGGGGACAGGAGGCAGTGGGCGTCTTCCATTCTCTTCCGCATGCTCATCACATCTTGAAATGGAATCTGAATAGAGTCAGATACTCATCACACCACTCTTCCGACTTCTTCCTGCCTGCTGAAACTTCTGCTTCCTCTTATGATGACCTCAGAATGGGACGAACTGTGCATGGGGGGCAGGGCTCACAGGATGTGCAGTTCATCAAGTTGACTGATCTATGTCAGGGATGCTAGCTCTCGTCAGCCCAATAGCCTTACTTACTTAGCTTTTTCATTTTCTTATTAAAGTGTAATTTACTCACAGTAAAATGTAATCATTTTCATGTACAGTTTGGACACTTCTTTTTTGCTTTTTCAATAAATTTGATTGTCAACTATAATTCAATGATTAGAAGAGCATAAAACATACAGTTGCTTGAATTGTCCCAAAGTGAACAAACTTTCAACAAACTCGTACAATTGTATACCCCACCACCTAGGTCAACACAGGCCATCACACTTGTTTATTTTCAACTTTAACCTTTAGGACTATGATCCATCTCAAATTAATTAATTTATTGTGTGAGGTAAGGGTCAGGATTAATTTTCTCCATATGGATGTTCAATTGACCCACATCATTTATCGAAAAAAAATCTTTCTTTACTGATTTGCTGTGGAGCTTTTGCCATAAATCCAGGAACCATATATGTGAGGACAGTTTCTTGACTCTCTTTTCTATTCCATCAGTCTATTTTTCTATTCTTGTACAATCACAAGACGTCTTAATTAGTTTAGCTTTATAGTAAATCTTGAAATCAGATAGTATAAGTCTTCCAGCTTTGTTTTTATTCAGAACTGCTTTGGCTATTCTAAATTATTTGGATGTCCATATAAATTTTCAGAATCATCTCTCAATTACCACTAAGTGACCAGCTAGGATTTTTACTGAGATTGTCCTGAATCTATAGGTAGTTTTAGGAAGAACTGACATATTTAGTTTTGAACATTTAATCTTCTAATCCATAACCAAGGTATAGATCTTCACTTATTTTGTCCTTCTTTAAATTCTCTCAGTAATGTTCAGTGTATTTACTCTAGAAATCTTACATAACTTTCATTAGATTTTCTTCCTGGCTATTTGATATTTTCTGATACTTTCTTAAGGCCAGGACTAGAGTAAGGCAAGAGACGAGAGGAGAATGAATGCTTCCTTAAATTTTAAAAAAATTTTTATTTATTTATTTTATTGAAGAATAGCTGGTTTACAATGTTTCAGGTGTACAACAAAGTGATTTAGTTTTATATATACATATATATATATATTCTTTTTCAGATTATTTTCCATTATAGGTTATTACAAGATATTGAATATAGTTCTCTGTGCTATACAGTAGGTCCTTGTTTATCTATTTTATATATAATAGTGTGTGTATGTTAATCCCCCCCCGCCTCAATGCTTCCATAAATTTTGCACCCTAGATCCTGCTCTAACTTTACCATAGTCCCAGCCCTGGCTGTTCTACATGATACTTAATTAGAATTTTTATTTCTACTAAGTTGTTTCTAATATGTTAAAAATTCATTTGAATCTTGGATACAAGACTTTGTGTCCAGCAAGCTTTGTAGCCCCGACTCTTAACTCCCAGAGAGGAGAATAGGGCATCCATGGCTTAACTCGTGTCTATTAAAGCTCAGTGATATGCAGATTCAGAAGGGGCTGCCCCACAGACTGAAAGAGAATGGAGTGTCTGCCTTTTTAGGCATCTGTGGGCTGTCCTCCAAAGCTCTCTGTTGCATCCCTCCACTTCAGAGTCACGTACCAGGCTGCATCATGGGCAACTGGGGATCCAGGAAGTAGAACCGGAACTGAGAGCCAGGTAAACAGCTGTGGGAGGGCAAGCACCAGAAGAAGAAGCCCAGCTTCTGGAAGTCCACGAAAGCCAGGAGTCTGTCCCCCATCTCCCTATCAACCACCTCTTTATTTTTCCACGCCTAGTGCCCATTACAAATGGGATAAGGGGTGATTCACAAAACTGCCTACAATGTGGCCAGATGAAATTAACATTTAAGGACATTGAAAGGAAAATGGGGACATGGACATAAACTGAAATCAGGGAGGGATGAGCAAAACTGTAGGCAAAAAACCAGGTCACAATCAGGGAAAGTCAAAGGCAGTGCCAGGGCCAGAACCAGACAGAGACTTTAGAGCAGACCCAAGGCTCTGTCTTACAACTTAGAGAGTCAGAATTTATTTTGATGCCATCATCCCTTACCTGGATGACTACATTAGCCTCCTACCTGTTCTCCCAGCTTCTAACTCTGCCCTCTCCCCGCAACCTACTGTCAAAATAGTAACCACAGTGATCTTTTGAAAACACAAGTCAGCCCCATAATGGGGGGAGATATCTACAAGTCATATATGTGATAGGGTCTAGGATCCAGAATATTTAAGGAATTCTTACAACTTATCAATAAAAAGGACAAGTAACCCAATTTTTAAATGGGCAAAGGATTTAAATAGACTTTTCTCCAAAAAAAAAAATATGCAAATGGTCAATAAATGCATGAAACGTTGCTCAACATCATTAGCCATCAGGGAAATGCAAAGCAAAACCACAGTGGAACATCACTTCACGCCCATTAGGAGGACTGTAATCAAAAGACACACAATAAGAAGTATTGGTGTGGGTGTGAAGAAACTGGAACACTCATACTTTGCTGGTGGGAACTTAAATGGGTGCAATTGTTTGGGGAAATGGTTCAAAAGTTACCATAGTGCTTCCCTGGTGGCGCAGTGGTTGAGAGTCCACCTGTCGATGCAGGGGACACGGGTTCGTGCCCCGGTCTGGGAAGATCCCACATGCCGCAGAGCGGCTGGGCCCGTGAGCCGTGGTCGCTGAGCCTGCGCGTCCGGAGCCTGTGCTCCGCAACGCGAGAGGCCACGACAGTGAGAGGCCCGCGAACCACAAAAAAAAAAAAAAAAAAAAAAAAAAATTACCATAGAGTTATCACATGGCCCCCAAATCCTGTTCAGAGGTATATACTCAAGATCACTGGAATACTATGAGGCAGTTAAAGTGAAAAAAGTTACTGCTATGTGCAACAACGTGGATGAATCCCACCAATGTATCGCTGCATCAAAGAGACGAGGACAAATGGGTACAAATTGTATAATTCCGTTTATGCAAAGGTCAAAAACAGGCAAAACTAATTATTTTGGCTCATACCAAAGGTATTAGCCCTTGGGCCTTGGGAATGGCAAGAATCAGAGCCTCCGTCACCACCTGGGCTCTGGAGCTTTCTTTGTCTCTTGTCTCATCCTCTATTGGGGAGTCAGCTTCGGTCTCTCCAAATGTCTTTCTCTACAGTGCAGAAAACATGACCCCCGGTCAACTCTGGACACACGTATTTCCAACTCCCTTACCTGCAACAAGACCTCTCTTCCCTTACTTCCCATTCAAAAAATGCTAGGGAAGACTTCTAATTAGCCAGAGGTTATATTTGCTGACCCCTGGCTAGACCGGCAAACAATAGCATAGGCAGCTCCTACGAGAACCCAGTGGTTGGATTTGGGGAGTGGGAAGAGGTCTCTCTCGAAGGGATTGTGATAGACACACAATTTCATAAATGTCCATGCCATTCAGGCCTCACCTTACCTGGGATTCACTCAACTGATGACTCTGTCCTTTCCAGACCAATAGTTTATGCCTTGTCCTCTCCTGGATTAGTCCACACACACTAAAATGTCTCAAGTCTTGCAGGCAGCTGGGGAAACACTCCTGGGTGTACCCAAGGTGAACTGCCACTCCTTTCTGTTGCTGGCACTAAACCCTCTAGGTGCCCAGTGGCATTCTCTACCTTCAAGAAATCTACAAACCGAACCCTAGCCATGCTTGCCTAGTCAATTTGGCAATACCTACTAAATTTTAAATGTTTATATCTTTGATCTAGCATTTCTGTTTCTAGAAATATTACATCCTATACGCATAGAAAGCCTCTCACAGGTATACAAAAACATGTGCAAGGATATCCATTGCAGTATTGTTTATATAAAGGAAAAATTGTGTTGGAAAGGGTTGAATTCCAAATATCCATCAACAGGAAACTCATTAAATAAGTGATTATTCATAGCCATGATGGAACACTGTACAATTGTTTAAAAAATGAGATCCTAATACTGAAAGAAGTTCTATGTTACGTCAAAAAGCAAATTGCAAAACAATACCTATGGTACAATGATAAAAAAGAAAAAGAAAAAGGTAATAATAATACTATCTGTGTTAGTAGGTGCAGAGAAGAAAAATCTGGGCAATATACACCAAAGTATTAACAATAGTTTTCTGGCACTGAGGGGAGGGGGGAAGGGAGGTGAAGATTTATGAGGGACTTTCATCTTTCAAAGTATATATCTCGGTAGTAGCTGAATTTTTCAAAGAAACGTAAACATACAACAATGATTTGATTTTTAAGAAAGGGTCTTGGAAGTTGGGGAGAGCGTGACAGATGTTGTTTGACTGCCTTTCAGACAGATGTCTTGCGTTCACAAGGTTGTTTAAGAATTCAGACTTATCTCCTTGCTCACTGACCCATAACACAACAGACTAAATGTACGACATGGGAAAATTCTCTGGGACAAAAGACCTTATTCAAGCAGACCTAACAGCCATGAGCTATCTCATAATCGGCAGAGAGACAGACTTCGTTGTGCCTGTGCTGGGCGTGGGGAGAGGCCCGGGTGGGACTGCCACGGGCTGGGAAGGCGACTAACCCTTTTCTCCCAATAGCAGCTCCAGTGGCCTTGGCTTTGCTGTAAACAGTGCTGGGGGTGCCTGGTCTGGTCTGACTGTTGGGGAGACTGGACAGGAGGCCACAGGAGGAGGGTCAGGAAGCTGCTGCAGGGAGTAAGGAAGCCATGCACTTCAGAGGGCTTCAGAGCTGGAGCAATCCCAGAGAAAATGCAGAGGGGGCGATGCACCTTTGGACGACGGGGAAATTGCATATCATTGCAAAGCAGGTCTATGTTAGGGCCACCGGTGTAGAATCTGCATCCTGAGCTTTTCCGGCATGGACAGATCATCTCTGAATCAGATGAGAGTAATAAGAAATCCCTGATTTACAAGCCGTCTTCTGCTTTTCCAATTACGTTGCCATCTAATCCTTATCTCACTTGATCATCCCAGCGTTGGAGGGAGGGAGGCAAAACAACTCTCATCGGTGTGGACGAAGAAAGCAAGGCTCCCACTCATGGTGTCCAGCTCCCTCATCCCTCCCAGAACCCATCTGACTCTACAGATCCCCATAAGCCCCTTTCGGTCTGAGTCACGGTTTAGACTCAAGTGGACCCTCTACCACATATTTTATAGCTATTTTAGGGCATGATTTTTTGTTATCGCCTCTCTCTTTGTGGAAGTAGCTGGCAAAGAACTATTTCCGTATCTCCTTAGATACAGACAGGCATGGGCACTGCCCCTTCCTTCTGGGAGGCAGCTGGGTGGGCTGGCACTGGTTTCCCACCGGTTTTACTTCCATTAATGCTCATCAGAAATTTGCTTCTGCATTTCACCAGGAATGCTGATTTCTTTCCAGAAGGAAATTGCTAATGGAATCACACAAAAAAATTTCTGTCCCGGACCAGTTTGGGGACACTTTTTCTTTTACAGATTTTTGGCATCACCCCCAGGTGCTGATGAAAGAGGCAAATGTGTTCGCAGAGGAGGAAGGGGTGCTGACTCCTCCTAACCCCAGGTTTGTCCAAGTGACCCCACTCCTCAAAGGTGACTCCATCCCAGAACTGTCTGCCCAGGGAACACCACTGATCATTTTGCTGGGGTCACATCAGGATTGCAGGCTACGTCCCCCAGGGTCTTCCCAAGGGTGAAAGTGTGGGAGCTTGAACTTCAGTTCCCAGGGTGAGCACTCCAATGTGGGTGCAGTCTACTTGATTGAAAGTTTGCGGAGACAGACAGGGCCCACCCCATCACAGGGGCAAAGGTGTTCCTATTCTTACAAAGTCCCTTGGCCGCTCTGCCAGCAGTGGCTCTACCCTCCCCACTCACACCCTTGGCCAACCCCTGAACCCCACCCCTAACTCCAACTCCACAAATATTCCTCCCCTCTTTATTATGCTGAGCCATTCTACCACCAAGACCTCCTACCACCAACCTGGGCCCCACAGGGCTCTTTGCATATTCAGAGACTCATTACTGTGCCTTTCCAGATAATGGGGCACCTTCTCCAAGGCTCAGCCTCTCCCCACTTTTGAGGAAGGAGCTGGGAGGTGGGTGGAACTTTATTCACAACCACCCCTTCTACTCTAAGGCCCCTCGCAAGGTAGCATCTTGAGGTTTGGGATTTGTAAAGGGAAGGGGCTCTTTGATAGGAATGAGACCACCAGCCCACACTCAGTGGTTGCCCCCGTCTATCCTCTGCAACATGCTGAGAAGGCATCTCAGCAAAGGCTGGGGAACAGACGCCTACTGCGAGACAGATGCCAGCCAAGCTTCAGCATGGCCTCCAAGGACCCAGCTCTTCCCACCAGTGTCCAGACACTTCAGAGAGGCACCCTAACTTGGATCCTGTTACGGAAGTGAGGAGGAGAAAATAGAATAAAAAGCATAAATTGGACTAGAGGTGGTGTCACAGAAATGGTGGATTTCCTGGGATTGGCTGAAGTATCCACCATGAGGCAGAGGGCTCGAGCTAGCAACTGAGTTGCAGAATAATTAAACTCTTCTAAATTTTAATTTAAAACATTCAGACACTTGGATCTATAGCTTTGAAATAGAAGATGCATTAAAGATATTTTGATTCATATCTTTATTAAGCACCCAACATACTTCAGGAATTGCAGGATGCAGAGAATAAAACACTGAGAAACCAACAGGCATGAACAAGTACAGGTGTAACTACCTGTGTGCACATCAGAGGCACCAGGGAGCCCAGGTGGAAAGCACTCAGATGGGGAGAGAGGAAGGCATCCCAGTGCAGGGACCCTGACCAGAACGACCGTGCAAAATAGACAATGCAAAACATTGTCTATTTGTTTTGCCGGCAAAAACTATAGACATTTCCACTTAAAAAAAAAAAAAGAACTACAAGGAAGATAGTGACATAAACATTGAAAATGAAATTCAAGGTAACTTGGAGTTAGGGGAGAAAAAAGGTCTGGGGTGGGGAGGTGTTCCAGGCAGAGGGGCCAGGTTCAAATCTGTGCAGGTTGCAAGAAAGCAAGGTCCAGGGGTTTCAGGGGGAGACTTCAGTGGGCCTGGGCCCCCAGGTCTGAGAGGTGGATGGGTCAGAAGGGGAAGGAGAAGCCGACCACAGGAAGGAGGCCTCGTCTGCTAAGGAATTGGGGTTTTAGCTAGAAGGTAAGCGAAGACGACTAAGGGGAGCTCTGGCCGTGGGGGCTGCATTTCTAAAAGATTGTTCCTTAGCTCTTTGGAGACCGGCCCCGAAGGAGAGCTCCTGGAGGACAGCCAGGCATTGAAAGGCTAATGTAATAACAGGCAACAGGAGGGAGAAGATGAGGGCCTGGGGGAGAGGGGAGGGCGGGAGGAAGGGCAGGGAGAGTCTGGAAGGGTCGGATGAACCGTGGTCACTCGAATATGTGTGGGAGGGGAGTCCCAACGCAGGTGAGGAGATTAACATCTGGGTGGGCCACAGGGCTACATCTCTGGCTAGGGAGCAGATTTGGAGGCAGGGACTGTCATTTGAATGATTCCCTGGCTTCTCTGAGTTGGGATCAGGGTGGGGTTTCCTCATCTGGGTTCTGCAACACTCTCCAAAGTGCCTTGGAGTAACAGAAAGGACACCTGGTATCCCCCCAACTCCACTCTGGGCAGTGAAGGCATCTCTCCAGAGGCTGAAGCCCCAAGTTTCACAGGAGCTGGTCCTTGACCCTCTCCGGGAATCACCCCCAGTGAAAAGGGCCAGGCAAGGTGAAAAGACACCTTAATACTTTGTGGAATGGGCTCAACGTGGTGGTGTCTGGGGTGGGGGCCAGGACTCACAGGGCAATGGGGCTAACGCAGCTCGGAGAAGACTCACTATAGAGGGCTGGGTCCACCCGGGGTCCAGCCCTGCCCCTGGGGGCAATGAAGGGGTTGCAGGGCAGAAAATGTGCCAAAGGGCACCCGGGTTGGCTCCAAAATTGACTGACACTCAAAACTCAGGCCGCCTTTCACAATTTGCTGGGGGCCCCCTCCTGGTAGAGATAACAGCTGTCATTTGCCAGGCTTTGCCAGCTGCTCAAGTCTGTGCTGGGCCTGAAGCCAGCACTGCAGAGCCTCTTCCACACCCTTATCCGCTTGAGGTGCAAGTACGAACCCTCATTACTTTAGCTGATGTCATTTTAATTGTGATCCCTCAGGCCATTCTCACGCCACCCTTCCCTCTGTGATCCTTGTCCCCTGGACTCCCAGTCTGTGGCCCACACAGCCCTCAAGGCCTAGCTCAGGGCCACTTGCTCCACGGCCCCAGACCACCTGATGACCCCACTCTGGAGCCCGCAATTCCGAGTCTGCTTCTTGGGGCGCACAGGCCTTTCCGCCTCATGCTGGGGCTGAAAGCAGGGCTCTGCCGTGTTCACCTTCTCCCACGATGTCCTGCACACATCAGGGTCTTCATGGGCATCTGGAAGCAACTACTTCATGAAGGGAAGTGTCCCGCAAAAGGTAGCAGTGGGTGAGTGGTAACCTCTGCACCCCAGGCTGGGGCAGCTGACCATTGTGTCCAACCCACAGGCTTCTGCCACAGCCTGGCGGTGACCACATGGCAGATACCCTGCAAAGACCCTTTCCTGGACGTGCAGAGCATCCGTCCCCCGGCCACCAGCCCTGCTCTAGGGATAGCGCCCCATCACAGACTCACGGCCCCTGCAGCCACTATGCCTCCTTCAGGCTCTTCCAAAGGAAAGTTCCCCACCTGGCAGGTAGAGGCTCAGGCTCCCTGCTTCCTCCCAGGCCTCCAGTGACCGACCCCTCAACCGTCTAGACATGGAGCAAACAGCACCAGCACTGAGCAGGCCCTTCATAGGCCACACAGGTATGTCCTTGGGGCCCTTGGCCACAGCCCTGGTGACCACAAACCCTGGGACAGTCCCTGCCCCACACTCCAGCTCCCACTGAGAATGGCTCTGCCCTGCCTGCTGTGCCCTCAGCGCCTTTAGCCAGGCCTCTGCTGCCATCCCCAAACTCCCAGACCCCTCCCACTCCCCCCGGCACAGCCTGCCTGCCCAGCTTTCCCCAAGCATCCCCACTTGTCTCCGTGACCCCAACCTGCCTAGCCAGTCTAGTTCAAGCCCTGGATCCTCTCTTTCTACCCTTTTAGCCAGAGGTGCCCCGTGGAATCCTGAGGGATGTGTTGCCCGCTTCCCAGGGAAGACATAAAGCACCTTTACAGAACGCAGCAGGTTTTAATTTCTAGAACTGCAGAATCACCCTGAAAATGAGAAACAGGGTGTTGGGTGTCTGATAAGTGAAGATAGGGGTTTAGCGGATGACAGGTTCCGAAGGAAAGGCAGTTACACTACTTTGTCTAAAGAAGAGCCCAGGAGTCAGCCCGTCAGTAGGGTAAGCGTGGGTAGGAGAGCCCCACCGGGACGCACGGGGACGCCCTCGTTGTGACCCTCCGTCAGTCCGCGCCAAGTCCAGCCCTCGCCAAATGCATCTGCCCAGCGGGGTGGCTGGCGGGCACCTGTGGCCGGGGCCCTGCCACCTCCTCAGACTCAGGCAGGCGGGTGTGGCCTGGGGCAGCCTCGTCATGCCCTCTGGCTTCCCACCAAGGCCATCCAGGCCACCTGCCTCTGCATCCAGCCCCGTGATGCCACTGCCCTCTTCCTATGCCAGGCACCTTCCTGTTGGGGGCAGGGACTGTGCCAGGCAGTCTTGTCAACAGGAACAGGCCGTGCTCCCGGGCACATGGGCTCCATCCCTAGGCCCCCTGCACATGCAGAGGGCCCAGCAGACACAGAGGGTGTGCCACCCGCATCCGTCTGCCACACTCATACCGGGGAGAGGTGGCTGGCTCACAGGCAGCTGCCCTCTGGCTCTGGGGACAGGGTGGAGAAGGGCCTGCTCTGGTTCACCTTCACCCAGATGCTGACTGCAGAGTGTCCAGGGCTGTGAGGCCAGCAGGGGAGGACAGAGGTTCCCAGCCAGACTCCCGAAACCAAGCTTACAAAGTCAGTAGTCAGAAAGTCTCCGAAGGCCCCTCCTTGGTGCGAAGGGAACACCTGCACGAGGAAAGGGCAAGGGCTCTGGAGACCAGAGGGGAGGGCTCCCGAGGGCAGAGCCCAGGCGGGCCTCCACCCAGGCCCCACAGGCCTGGCTTCACACTGTCCCCAGACTGTGATCGTTCCTCCGGGATGCCTTGGACGATCCCCAGCCTCTGCTGTGGAGTAACCAGGCCATTCCACAACCAGCTACCGGTGACAGAGAGCTGGTGGCAGGGGCACTTCCACCTCCCCGTGACCCTGGCTGAGATGGGCATGGTGTGGTCTTGGAGGGGGAAGAGGAGACAATCTCAACTCCCAGGAAGAGGCGATCTGGGGGTGGGAGTGCAGAGGCAGGAGAGGTTACCGACCACATGTTCAGGAGTTCAGACCTTTGTCCCGCTAGCTGTCAGAGTTTCTGTCCTCTTTCCTAATTCTCTAGAGTGAGGAGTTTGGGGGACAGGCTTGACCAACTGCAGCCTAAGGCAGCACATGGCAAGGTGCACAGCCGGTGTCAGTCGACGGTGAAGGGACCTAACACTGAACTCAGACGGGGTCCCAGCCCAACCGATTATTAGTCACTTGAGCTCTCTAAGCTTCTGTGTCCCCACCTGTAAAATGGTGACAGTATCAGTGACCGTCTCGCAGGGCTGCTTAGAGGATTAAACGAGAAACTCGACATCATGCACTGAGGACAAAGCTTGGCACCTGCTGGACCTCCATAAACCCCAACCACGACTGTTGTCCTGACTAGAAGTGGCAGCTGAAGAACCAGTGGGCTGCTTACACCCTAATCTTGGGGGTTCTGCCCCACTGGGCGGGCCTGCAGGTAGTGCCTCAGGGCCAACTGCTTCCAGGGACACTGAGGAAATGTTTTCCCCCAAAGCCGTCTTCCTTCTCCTCCTTCCACTGGCTTCAGTGCCTGAAGTTGTACCGTAGAGACTTGTCTCTTTGGGTGGTACCAGCAACATCTCAGATCACGGGTTTGCTCAAAGCTGCTGAGAGAGCGGGTGAGAGGGCGAGGGGTCCAGCGTAGACCCATTTAGGAGTGGGGTTGGGAGCGGGGCAGATGGAGGACCGGCCTGACCTCCCGCAGAACTCCGGATAAGGAGGGGGCCCTGGTGAGTCAGCAGCTGGGGCCCCCCCCCCCAGCCCCAGGAGGCCTAACACACCAAGATGTAGCCTTTCCCTAGCGCCTGCCCCCAGCATCACTTCCTGGGCCTCAGTTTCCGCACCTGAGAAGTAAGTACTTATCTCTTAGGATTGTGGTTAAGATCAAATGAGACAAAGTGTACAAAGCCGTTCACACAGAGCTAAGCATGGGTGCTGTATTCGCTCACTAGGGCTACATAACAAAGGACCACAGACTGGGCGGCTTAAACTACAGAAGGTTATTTTCTTATGATTCTGGAAGCTAGAAATCCGCAGTCAAGTGTCAGCAGGATTGGTTTCTTCTGAAGCCTCTCTGCGTGGTTTGTAGGTGGCCTTCTTCTCTCTGTTGTCTTCACATGGTCTTCCTTCTCTATGTGTCTGTGTCCTAACCTCCCCTTATTATAAGGATAGCAGTCATGTCGGATTAGGGCTCACCCTAATGACCTCATTTTAACTTCATTACCTCTTCAAAGACCTGTCTCCACATATAACCACATTCTCAGGTACTGGGCGTTAGGACTTCAGCATATGAATTTTGGGGAGGACACAAGCCCCTAATAGGTGGTGCTCGGGAAACATTGCTATTTAATTCAGTTCAACAAGTACCTTTTTAGGCCAGCATTATTCTAGGCTCTTAGAATGTATTCATAAACAAAGCAAACCAAGACCCCTATTTGTGTGGGGCTTAAACCTGGAGTGGGGAGAGAGGGGACAGACATGTACAGCCAAAATAATAAAAATAAGTTAAATACTGTGCTAGAAAGTGATCTATTCTATTGAAAAAAAAATAGAGCAGGGTAATGGAATCAGGAAATAGGGGTTGAAATTTTAAATAGAGTAGTCAGGTTAGGTCTCCCTGAGGCAACATTTGCAAAGCCTTCAATGAGGCTTCGATCTATTTATGATGATGATGATGATTCCTAGGAAATCACAGCAGATTCGCTGGTCTGCAAACTCCCACATCCCTGCCCGACCTCACCCACCTTAGTATCGGAGAAGAAACAGTGCCTCTGAGACAGAAGAGCTTATCCTGACTCTTCTCTTACTAGCCATGTGATGCAGGAGAAGTTACTTAACCTCTCTGAGCCTGTGGCCCTACACCCCTGCACTCCTCTGGGCCACCGCCTCAGGGTGGTGGGGTCAGAGTAGAGGCACGGCCATCCTTGGGTGGGGCTGCTGGAGGGTTGGCTGGGGTAGGTGCTGAGATTTCAGAAGGAGCCACCAGATTTTGTGTAGGAAGGGCTGTGTGTCAGTTAGGACTAGGTTTACCTGCAAGTACCTGAAAACTAGAGTAATGGGCTTAAAAAAAGAAGAGACCTTTTTTAATCTCTTGCAAAAAATAAATTCAGAGTTGGCAGTCAAGGGCCGGTGCTACTACTTAGGGCTGTTAGTCAGATTCCTTCTTTATTTCTCCTCCACCACACTCAGCACCTGGCTTTTGTCCTCATGGTTGAAAGGTGGCTGCTGCACCTCCAGGCCTCCAAACTGTCTTCCAGGAAGGTAGAAAGGGGAAAGGGTGAAGTCAGCAATCAGAGGTAAAGAACTGACGAACATGTCTGCTGAGTCAGTTCCTTTTGCAATATCTACTAGCTGACTTCTCCTCTCATTCCATTGCGCAGAACTGGATCGACATGGCCACCGCTGGCTACGAAGGATCCTAGGAAGTATTTTAGCTGGGTACATTGCTACCCCTCTCCCCAACTCAGGGTCCTGCTAGTAGAAAGAAGGGGACAACAGACATTGGGTAGGTGCCTGGCACGCTGCTCTCAGCAGAGCTCAGTACAGTGAGGGTGAGTGATGCATTAGACCCCTGGTAAGGTCAGTGCTGTAGCCAAGAGCCTGGCCCAAGACCATTCCCACCAGCAACAATGGCCCCAAGACTGGCAGGAGAGTCCAGAACTGAGAGGGGCAGGGCCTAGGGCTGTGGATCTGGAGGGACTGCGTGGTATGGGCTGGCCAGTGGTGGGTAGACTTTTTGCTTCTCATTCACATACGTGCGGCCCCTATGCACCAGCATCCTGCAGCCTCCATTTTTGCCGCTTGCCCTGGGGTCTCCCGGACACTGTGAGCCTGGTGCCCATGGCAGCTGGGGGAGGGGGCCTGGGGGAGGAGGGGTTGGCCACTGCCCCTCATCACAGCTTCTTGGAGGTTTCCCCCTCCACTCTGCCAAAGAAGGGATGTGAAGCTGGGGTGTGGAGATTGTGTACCAGTTTTAATATTATTCCTAGGGAATCATAGCCCATTTGCCACCTGCTAAAGTCTAGGCTCCATTAATGTCCAAGGCTAGGACATACAAGCATTGTGCTGTGTTGGAAAGCGGGTGCAGGCAGGTGGAAGGAGGAGCCCCAAGTTAATATTTCAGTGAATTATGCTGCCAGGCACGTGGGATGCTTAGCAGGTGCAGGGGACATGGTAGGGCTCCGACAACTCTGTACTGACGGGCTCTCGTTGCCATCAGCTTAGGCTGAGAGACTTATGAGGGGGCTTGCGATCATCACACCTTCTGCGGACACCTTTCTGGGCCCTCCTGCCTGTTCTCAGTGCTGTTTAACTCTCCGGAATCTTCCAGCACAGCTGCAGATAAGAAGACCTCGGGACCAGAGGTGGCATTTGCAAATTAGAGCCATGTGAAAGCTGGGGTTGGTGACCCAGGAGAAAAGATGGGAAGAAGATGAATAGACAGAGGGCATCAGGCAGGACATTCTGGGGAGAGGGACTGAGGGCCTGTTAGACTGCCAGGGCCGCCATGACAAGCACCACAGACTGGGGGCGGGGGAGGGTACTTCCACGACCGAAATTTATTTTCATACGGTCCTGGAGGCAGACGTCCAAGATTGAGTTTGGAGGGCTGGTTCCTTCTGAGGCCTCTGTCCTTGGCTAGCAGATAGTGTCTTCTCCCTGTGTCCTCCCAGGGTCATACCTCTGTGTGTATCTGTGTCCTGATCACCTCTTCTTATAAGGATAGTGGTCATATTGGATTAGGGCCCACCCTCATTTTAACTTAATTACCTCTTTAAAGACCGTACCTCTCAAAGTTACATTCCGAGGTACTAGGGGAGAGGGCTTCCACAAATGAATGGGGGTGGGGCTGGAGACATAACGCAGCCCCTAAGAGCCATCACATTGCGGATGTCCGGTATGGGGATGGTCCTGCATGGGAAACGGGTGGGGAACACCAAGATGCTGTCCAGCTACCCAGCCCCACTCTGCTGCCACCACCACCAGGCTGAGCCATCTCCTTCTTACCTCCCCACCCCCCTACTTACTGCTCCCTACCACTCAGACCAGCTCCAGAGCCTTCTAAGACAAGATTAGCTTCTCAAACCACTTCTCAGGCTTGATGATAGCACCCGATGGTGAGTAACGGAGGGACTTTCAGGCAAGGTCAGAAAGGAGGCTGGCACAGAGTATGCGGGAAGGATGAGGTATTCTGGTTGCTCCTCCCCCAGCGCCCCAGGAAGTTGCCCGTCCAGGCCTCTGCCCTGCCCCGAACCCCGTTAGGCTCGCCCCATCCCAGGCTCTGGTTTGCTGGCCCAGGCAGTGCTCTGACCTGTCGCTGGCCACACTGCCAGTCCTGCAGGTCTGGAAGGAGGACAGGGAAGCAAAAGAGGAAACTGTGTCAAGAAGGAGAGGGGAAGGACAGGGGCTCCCCCTTCCGTCTTTTCAGGCCCTGGAGGACTAGGAGGCCCTGTGGGGACCGCATCCCTGCTGGGAGCTGCACCTCTGCCCAGCCTGGCCCCAGGTGCCCCGTCTGCCTGCTGTGACCTGGGCAAAGCCTGCTGCTCTGCACACACTCGTGCTTTCTGAAACTTGAGGAGGCCAGGGGGGTAAGGGGGTGTCCCGCACAGTCTGGGCCCAGCTGGTCAGGCTAATTTTAGGCTTTTCACAGCTTGACCAAGGCCCACTAATCTCCATTCACCCAGAGAATGTGCATTGATCAGATGGTGCCTTCACTCACTGTGACCCCCACCCTCTCTCTAATTTCAAGCCCTCTTTTACCTGCCCCGGGTCCCACCCCTCTGAGGAAACCCGCACTGACCCCTCCCTCCTCTCCCAGCCCCTGGGGCAACTGCAGTCCGAAGGCACAGTGGAGCCCTGTGTCCCCAGTGCTGGCACAGTATGGGGCCGAAAATAAGCACTCAGTCAGTATGGGTGGAAGGAATGAATGAGCACTTTATTACCCGAGGCCATCGCATGCTACATGGAGGTTAGGTCTAAAGTTAGCAAATAAGGTCAAAAGAGCTCAGAGTTTAAATCACCCTTGAGACTCCATCAGGAAGACATAAATCTCTCAGTAAGCCCAGTGCAATGATACTTCCTCCGCAAGATCTCCCTCCTCAGACCCCCGCCCCCAAAGCTAAGGGGAGGGTCTTGGTCCTCTCCCCAGCCCCAACCCCAGTCCTCTGCCCAAAACTTGAGGCTGACAGGTGCTTGCTCAGGGATTCTTGAGGTTCACACAATATGTCCCCAAAAGAACCCACATCTAGAATTCTCAGAAGTAAGAGGTTCTCCATCCCCTCTCAGCCTCTTCCGGGGCTGCTCCTCTGTTGCCATGGCAGCCAGGGTACAGTCTGGCAAATCCTCAGAAAGACCAGCAGGCTGAGGATGAAGCCAGTGAGAGACACAGAGGAGACCTCAAGGCAGAGAGCAGAAATCGGAGGCCTGTAGGAACGGCCCAAATTTTAAACAGCGCTGAAGTATGAGGGGGAATACCCTCCAGCTCCAGGCGTGAAAAGGGAAGTGCCCTAGGCTGGTAGATCCTAAAACTACCAGCCAAGAAAGGACAGCGATTCCTCTTACTCCATTTTTTCTCTATAGTTCGATGGGTTTTCTCTATCTTTTTATTTGCCCATTTCCAAACATAGAGAAAAATGGAAAGCATAGGACAAGAAACACTCGTGAACACTCCATCTAGATTCAACAATTGCTAATATTTTCTATCTATCAGGATTTGGGAGTGAATTTAGTCATGGGGACACATCAGCCCTAAATGCTTCAGCTGCATCTCCTAAGAATGGTCCATTCTCCAACATAACCACAAAACCAAGTGTAATGGGTATTTGAATTTTAAAAAAAGTAACAACTTGTAACTAATATTTTTTTCTAAATAAGGAAGCTTTGCATGACTGGAAAAATAAGGGGAGGCCGGGAATTACAGAGTAAAATCATACCAAGCCAAGCCTAGAATGAAAACCTTCTAAATTGGGCTCTCATCACAGAAAAACAAGTGAGCTTTTCAGCTCTGCCAAACATCTACCCAGGAAGCCTCTAGGTATATATTTAACAGCAAGTCTCCAAATCATGTATTTATATTTCCCAAAATAATGTTTTGTGAAACTAGAGATGTTCTGTAAATGTATGCTTATCACATAGTAGGTGCTTAATAAATTCGAGTGCAAACTGCCTTGGGGCAGCAGATGGTCTTCGGAGCCCACCAGGTGGGCTGCACGGGGCTGGCTCATCCTGAATCGGCCCTAACTCAGCTTCACAAGAATGGCCTTTACTTAACCAAAGATTCCTCTGGTCCCATCAGCCACCAGCTCTACACGCTCTGAGACCTCCTTAGGCACCCGGGTCCTCCCTTATCTTATATAAATCCTAATTTGTTTGTGGTCCATATCACCATTTAGCTCCTAATTTGTCCTCTATTTTCTCCCCGTGGGTTGGTCTTATTTCCCCAACCAGGGCTGCAGACCCTCCTCTTTCTGCCGCAGCTCAGAGCTCCCAGCCAGAGTTGGCTACAGACTCCAGGCAGGTGACGGATCACAGAATCCTTGGCTCCTGACAAGCCAGGTCCCTAGCTAAACCCCTTCCCAACACAATCTCATTTAATCTTCACAAAACCCTATGACGGGAGACCTAGTTTTTTTGATTTTTGGTTTTTTTTGTTTTGCGGTACGTGGGCCTCTCACTATTGTCACCTCTCCCGTTGCGGAGCACAGGCTCCGGACGCGCAGGCTCAGCGGCCATGGCTCACGGGCCCAGCCGCTCCGTGCCATGTGGGATCCTCCTGGACCGGGGCACGAACCCATGTGCCCTGCATCGGCAGGCAGACTCTCAACCACTGCGCCACCAGGGAAGCCCGGGAGACCTAGTGTGATCCCCAATTTATAGACGAGAAAATTGAGGCTCAGAGAGATTAACAGAAGTCACACAACTAGTTAAGTAGCAGAGGCAGGATCTGAACTGGTCACTCAGAAGCCAAGGCCCAGATTTTTAACCAATGGGTCTCAGAGATGGGATGAAAGGCGAAGGGTGCTGCGGCGGTTCCCATGCAGATTGGGATGGGAGTGGGTGAGGGAGGAGACGACTGAGGCTACACGCATGGAGTTGCTGTTCCAGCGCCGCAGTGATTCGGTTCCCAGTGCAAGGTTTGCATCCTCCTACAGAGGGAGGCCCACGGAGCTGGAGACACAATCGTCTCTTCCAGCCTAACCCTTGGATGTCACACAACAGGTGTTCCATAAATACTCAGTGATCACAGGCAGGTATGAAGAAATGTGACTTATTTCTCCTTCATCACCCCCCTGCTTCCCAAGCAAATGTCCAGACAGCAGAGTGCAGGGGAAGATGTGACCTCCATTTGTGTCCCCTTGACAACTGCAGGGCACAACTGGTCCAGTTGTGTCCTGACATCCTGCCATCGTCTCCTGGGGAACAGTTTCTCCACAGCAGACAACCAGAGGGAGAAACCCCACATTCTTCTGGAATATGTAGGACAGCTGTGGGGTTACAAGGGAGGCCAGAAATGGAGCAGGGATGGTGGGACTTGAGACACGAGAATAAAGGGCTGCTCCCAACAGACTCCTTCATGGTGTGACTCATTCATTATCCAGAAAATATGAAGCAGGAAACAAAGAGGAGATTTCAGTTCTTTTTCTCAAGCAGCCAAATAAAACTTTTAAATTATTATTATTATTATTATTTTTTGGAGCAAGAACTTTGTACATGATGAATGTATGAGTAGAAAAGTATGCGATGGGTTTGAAAAATATTAGTGAGACCTGGAACTTCCACCTTCGTCTGTGTGGTTTCTGCCTAGGGAAAATTTAGGATTTGTTACTAGAGTTAAATAAAGAAAAAAATCTATGTGCTATTCAACTTCCACAGGGAAAAAAAAAAAGTCTTGAAAGTCAGACTATCACCTTGAAAAAGAATTCTAAATTACTTAATCCAGCCCACCACCCCATGCCCCTAAGTTAGCTTTCAGCAGAATGTGCTTTCCCCATCCCGTGTGGAGACAAGGGAAGAGCCAGCCCAGGGAATAGTGAGTAGCTTAGCGGAGGGCAGAGAGAGGGGAGCGAGGGAGCAAAGCAACCCAGTGTGTGCCCCAATCTGGGGGAAGCAGACAGGATATAAAACAGAGCAAGGTGGGGGGAAGAGGGAAGCTACTGCTCCACCCCCCGGCCTCCCCGCCCCTACTCCTTATTCAGGCCTCTGCAGAGAGGCTGCCTCTACCTGCCTGGGAGGCAGCTGCATCCGTGCCAACCAGAGGGGGCATCTAGGTTAGCTGAGGCCCACCCCACATTTGAGCTTTGCCAGATCCGCCCTTGGATCCCGGGGCCACAGGGCAGACTTTGTAGGAGCTGCGGGTCTAGACAGGGTGCTTCCTGGAGGGGCCATCATAGCACAGGAGTTAGGGTGTAAGCGAACTGCCAACTCAGAACCAAGTGCAAGCCCCAGGCTGACCGCAGAGGGGCCTCCTGCCCCAGCAGGAGCTGGGTGGGCCACTCTGTGGTGTGCACGCCTGGGAGCACTGCAGGCCACAGCGTGGTCTCTGAGGATGCAGCAGCCACAGGGTTCAACATCACTGCCCTGTGCCCTTGCTCTGCAGAGCTGGCCTGGAGACAGTGGGCACATATGCACGGGGCCAAGAAGCCTCCCAGAACAAAAGCAACTCTGACCCTGGCCCCCTGGGCCTGTTGACCTTCAGCATGCCAAGGGCATCTCTGATGAACTGAGGCGGTCCCAAATGAGGGCTAGTGGCAGCAAAGGCCTGAGAGGGGAATTCACTATGAGGACAGGTGGTGACGTGATTCAGGACCCGGGTTCAACGGGAAGGCTTAGCCTGCGGGGCTCAGCCTGTGGACTGACCCGGCTTCTCCTGGGAGTAGCGTTCAGAGACAGAGGCTGAGAGCGAGCCTGTAAACGGAACATTCATACCTCAGTAGCTGAGGGTGGGGCTTTGCTGCCATCGGGCTAAAAGCGGAGCAAGGGCACCATCCCAAGTGAGAACAACGAAGCCTTCTTCTGCAGGGAACGCTTTCCCAGCAGCATCTCCCTGTGGCAGGGGCCGAGCCACCCCAGTCAAAACGAGGGATAGATTGAAGTCGCCGTCATTCACTGTCTCCCTGATTTGGAATCCTGTGCCAACCTGGGTGCCTGTCGCCAGGTCCTGGCCCCTTCTGTCCCTCTGCTGACCGAGATCCTAAGCCTCTCCTGTTACAGACTGAACTCCTGCTCTGTGTCTAGTGGGATTGACTGCAAGAGGGGCTTGGCTGTCCGGTTACTGGGAGAGGCCCCCACATGGCACACGCTCCTCCTGGGCCTATGCTGAGCTCCAACACAGGAGTGAGTGCCGGTGTGTCACCCAGCCTCACCCACCCCAAAGCTCGACTTTCACCCACTCAGTATTTGTATGCCTGGGTCCCTGTACGCTCAGCCGCTGCAGCTGCACCCACATCCAGAAGCCTTTCTTCACTGAGGGCAGCCAGTCCAAGCATACGTCAGGATATTCCCTCCTTCTGAGCCTTTGCCTGTGACACCCTCCTTCCTCCTCCTACCTGGATTCACCTGGCTAGTGCTGAGAGACACTGCTTAGGCACACTGGCTGCAGAAAGCCGTCTCAGAATCCCTAGGATGGACTAAACTTCTCCAGCACCTGGCACAGACCTTACTCCTAGTACTTCATTCCTTCAACAAATACTTAAGTATCTACTATGCACCTGCCCTCAGCCCTATGGGTGTAGCAGTGAACAAAAGAAACAAACAAAAAAAAATCCCCACCCTTATGGAATCTGCATTTCAGAGTGTATGGGAGGGAAACAAACATAAATTAAATAAATAAGTAAACTACATGGCATGTCAGATTTAGAGTTCTATGAAGATACACAAAGCAGCAAAAGGGATGAAGTATCAGGGGGTCATTTATGTGTATCTCTCACTACGTGCTCCTGGGGGACGGCCATTTGGTTGGGTTTCTCCTTGGGGCTCCAGGCCTAGCCGGGCATCCTGCTGACTGGTCCTTTTCCCCAGTGCTGTCACAGGCATGGCCACTTGCCCCTTGAGAGCACCCAGATCCCCTGAGTATCTGAATCCGTGATCACCAGCCAGTCTCCAAGGCGTGAGGGCCCGGGGAAAGTCAAGACACAGCCTCCACATGACCCTGGGACCACCCAAGGAACATTAGCTCAGGCTCTCTTGAAGCCAATTCTGGGGATCCAGCCAATAGCATTTCTGTGAACCCTTATAGAAGAGGACTTCAGGCAAAGAATCAATGGACAGAAAATTCTGATTTTCAACAAACATGTGAATCACAATGTAGCATTAACGCTCCGATGCATCAGAAGAAGGCCCCGCCCAGGTAGCTTCACAGGAGCTACTCAAAGAGGCTAGCTCAGGACATGCGGAAGAGGACCCAGCTTTAGTGTTTCTTTCTAGAAGTTTCCTTTCATGGTTTATTTTTTAAATCAGCTCTACCAGAGATGCGTATCATTTCCTTGCTGGCCACAGCTCGAAGAGGTCCCTTTCCTACCCCCAACTCTAATTTGCCCATGGATCATCCCTTACCCAAAGTGGCCCAATCACTTTCTCCTGGGGATGCAGGAGTGAGTCCCGAGTCCCAGAGGTGCTGCTGCTTAGAAGCTGGCTCATGGACCCTGCAGCTGGGAGGTGACATAGGCTGGGGTCAGTGCCACATGCAAAGGCAAAGCTTCCCAGCTGTCTTGGGGAGAGTGTAACAAGTGTGCAGAGGGGTGGGGGCCGTGAGAGAGAGAGAGACAGAGACAGAGAAATGGAGAGGTGGAGAGAGATGGAGAGACAGAGAGAGGGAGAGAGAGCGGCTGGGTCTGATGTGCTGTGTTACATGCAGCGGTGGAGGCATGCCCAGAAGGGCAGCACATGGCTCTGCCTGAGGATGCCAGACGGGCAAAGGTTCCTGGCAGAGAGGTGATGCCTAAGGTGAGCACTGAGGATGAGTAAGAATGAGAAGAGACACCTGAGGCAACATGGCGTGTACTGGAGTCTGCAATGACTAGACAGTGAGGGAGACTGAAGAAAGAGCAGGAGCTGAGACCTGAGGGTACATACCCCGAGGAACTGGGACGTGGTGGTCAGCCATGTTCATGGAGGAGCAAGAAATGCAATCCATATGTGATAGAATACTTTTTTTTAACCCTTACAAGCAGTATCAGGGCTAAAGATATCAATATCTATCAGAGCATTGGTAACATAGAAGTGAAAGAAATTCTTAGATGGATGAGAAATGACACAGAAGAGGAGGGAAAAGAGCACCACGCTGAGCATAGAACTCCAAGGAGCAAGACTCGGGTCTTAAGATCCAGAGCCTCCATCAGAGAGTCTTGGAAGAGGGCTTCCCTGGTGGCGCAGTGGTTGAGAGTCCGCCTGCTGATGCAGGGGACGCAGGTTCGTGCCCCGGTCCGGGAAGATCCCATATGCCGCAGAGCGGCTGGGCCCGTGAGCCGTGGCCACTGAGCCTGCGCGTCCGGAGCCTGTGCTCCACAAAGGAAGAGGCCACAGAAGTGAGAGTCCCGCATACCGCAAAAAAAAAAAAAAAAAAAAAGAGTCTTGGAAGAATTGGTTGATTGACTAGGAGGAGCCAGGCGAGAGGCTGTCTTGGAAGCCAAGGAAGTGAGAAGTCTGAAAAATGAGAGTGTGGTCACCATGTCACATCAACAAAGTGACCCAGGAAGATAAGGACTGAAATGTATACAGGGCCTTTGCACAGGCTGTGAGTTTGGCTGGAATGCTCCCCGCAACACACACACACTGTTCTCCAAGTTAATTCCCACTCTTCCTTTGGACCCTGACCTAAATGTCACTTTCCTAAGGATGCCTTTCCCGGCCCTTTGCCTGGTCAGTTGTCTCCCTGTTTTCCCTCATAGGAACATGTGATTCTGTGAAGGCAATTACCACTAGCTACGGGGTCAAACCAAGGTCTCAGTGGACAAGCACAATAGAGGCTTATTTCCCCTAAATGTAATGTTCAGTGTGGGTTGGGTAGACCCCTTAACCCTGTAGCTCCACCATCTACATGGTGCCCACGGTCATCAAAACAGAACAAAGAGAGTTGAAGGAGATGCACCCCAGCTCTTAGTCCTTCCCTGGGGGTGATACACATCGTGTCCACTCATGGTCCTTGGCCAGAATTAATCACTTGGGCCCAACTGAAACTGCAAGAGCGGGGGTGTTGGGAAAAGCAGGGGAGCACACAGGATACCGGGGGAGTGCTAGCTCAGCTGCAGCGCTTCCTGAGAAACTTTTATCACACTTGTCATTCTCCAGTAATTTACAAGCTTCTTTGATGACAACCGTCTCCCGCATTAGGCTGTGAACCCCAAGAGAGCAGGAACCATGCGTGTGCTGGCTTATCACTCATTTTCAGAGTACTATGTAGTGGGTGCTCACTAAATATTTATTAAATCATCCAATGAATAAACAAGTAAGTGGGAAGTGGCCTCGGCAGGTGGGAGTTCATCTCGGGAGACACAGGACATCAGTTCGGAGGGAAACAAAACTTTGAAGTCTAAGGGGTGATGTTGAGTTTGGGATCAGAGGGGCAGCACATTTTGATGGAGTAGGGCGAGAAGACCTGATAAGGATAGGGGTGGGTAGATTTCCCCAGCAGCTTCTAGCCCCCTAAATCAGCTTTTATTAATCCACTTGGCAAGGGCCATGGCCCCTCCGCTGCTGCCTCAGGGTAAGAGATAAAGAAGCCAGTAGCTGGGGGAGAAGGGGAAGCCTGCATGGCCATCACTCCTTCCCCTCCCACCCTCCCCCTGCCAAAAATAACCTAGCAACAGCAGAATGGGCAGTCTCTATAATTAGGCACCGTGAGGAGGGGACGCAGTCTCAAAAGGACACTTGCTTTAGCTCTGTCAGTTGTCTGAAAGCAGAGGCTCTTTTATCCAGGACAGATGGCTTAGGGACTGGTTCCTGAGACACAGGCAGGCAAGGAAAAGGAAACCAGTCAGGAGAAAAAGCCTTCAAACGTCTGGAGAGGCAATGGACTCTGGCACAATCTAAAGCCAGCTCTGCCTCTGATTAGCTCTGTGGCTCTGGCCACATTACCCAGCCTCTCTGAGCTTCAGTTTTCTCTGTACAACTCCTCACCATCAAGTCTAAGATGCACTTTTTTTTTCCTTCACATTTTAACATCTCTGAAATTAGGATGCAAGCTGCAATCAGTGTCAGGTTACAACACAGCTGACAAGGTGTTGTTGGGGTTTCTTTGTCCTTAATGTTACACAGAGTAGCATTTGATTTGATGAAGTGCAGCATTTCCCTTTTGCTTTAGGATCAGCAATCACATAGGTGAAGCCTCTGGCACAGGACCTGTGCAGAGTAGTTTCCAAAAAATTTGCGATTTTAATACTATCCCTTCAAGATGTTAAAAAACAGTCTTAAAGTCTTTGTGAATTGTTTGATTCCTACCCTCAGACTCTGCACAACTGTCATTACGGGCCTTAGGAGGTGCCCTTGCACGGCTTGTTGGGGGAAGTGCTCTGATGTGTAGGCAGGACTGGAATACAGACTAGAAGACGGGTGCGGGGCTGTGGGGGGGGCAGGGGTAGAAAACAGAGAGGGATTAACAGGAGGAGAAATTAAAAGTGAAGTAATAATCGATCGTCTCCTTGGAACTTTACAGTGGTAACTGAAATGTGAGTGATGCCGGTTCCAAGCCTGGGAAAGGCAAATGAGCTCAGATGAAGTGATCGAGCCTCACGAATGACTCAGCAAGGAGCAAAGAAGAACATGCAGAACAAATCTTCCTGAGCCTCAGAGAACCAGAGGCTAAGCTCCGCCAGACCTGGAAGAGTTGAGAAGCCATAAGCTTTGGTTACTGTAAAGTTGGAAGTTGAAAATCTAAGACTTTTTCTTTCCTTTCTTCTTTTTAACCGGAAGAGAGAGACCGTTGTTTGGTGCAAAGCTCCCTATCAATCTTTAAAGAAATGAAGGAACACTGTTAGGTACACGGCAGTAGATCTGGAAGGAACGCCTGCATTTACCCCCGGTAGAACCCAGCTCCCTCTGCCCTCATTCACCCCACACCCAGATGATTGGTTCAGTATGAATTGTATCAGTTTTGTTAAAATTTTGTTAGTGTGTGAGTATCTGGGTATTTGTATTTGACTTTAAGATTTGAATGTTTAGTGTGCTTTTCGAAATGGCTTTTAGGAAAGGATTTCATTGCTTAATGGAGCAGGGTAATATTTAAAGTAAAATCAGGGTTTGATCTGCACTGATCTGGAAAAGTTCTGCAGGATGTCAAATGTTTATGGTTTTACAGGTCCCAATTATAAGAATCAGGGAAAGACATTAAAACATCAAGATAGGGGCTTCCCTGGTGGCGCAGTGGTTGGGAGTCCGCCTGCCGACGCAGGGGACACGGGTTCGTGACCCGGTCCGGGAAGATCCCACATGCCGCGGAGCGGCTGGGCCCGTGAACCATGGCCGCTGAGCCTGCGCGTCCGGAGCCTGTGCTCCGCGACGGGAGAGGCCACAACAGTGAGAGGCCCGCGTACCGCAAAAGAAAGAAAAAAAAAAAATCAAGATAAATAAGCTTATAGAGAAACTTGTGTAAGTAGTGACTCAGGACATTCATTATCTTAGGAGAAGGGAATTATTAATGAATTACTTTAATGGTAGAATTGCCAACTGTTATGTTACCTTTATGGCTGAATAGAGCAAATGTGAAAATGTTCAGTTTTGTTTATAATTCAGCATACAATTGTGTAAGTGTGCCCAATTCCACTCAAGGAAAGTATAAAGTTGTATAACAGGTTTATATTTAGAAAATATAGATCATACAAAAATGCAGAACTGAGTTTTTTATCATAAGATAGCTTGGCAAATAGCAACATGCTTAGAAATACTTTCTATGATGCAATTTGTCCTTTAATTTAATCAAGATGACTTTTCTTTAGAGTTCATTTTTGTTAAAACAGTCAGTGATGGAACTTACATTTGAAACAGTGAGATAGAAATTGGGCTGTTTTAATGTAATTTTAATTTAAAACATTCCATAGTGTTAGAGCTTATTTGCTTGGTAATTTGAATGAGAGCATGTAATGATTATTGGTGAACTTGATGGGATTTTATGTTTTTAGCGGTACCTCCTCTACCCATAATCTGGCCTGTGCTCTGACGTGGTTTGCGATGTAATCACTGTAAAAGAGGCCTGGGCTACTGAACACTTGGATCAACTTAGATCTACAAAGAGATTACAAACACTTTTTGTTGTTGTTGTTGTTGTTGTTGTTGCGGTACGCGGGCCTCTCACTGCTGTGGCCTCTCCCGTTGCATAGCACAGGCTCCGGATGCGCAGCCTCAGCAGCCACGGCCCACGGGCCCAGCCGCTCCGCAGCACGTGGGATCCTCCCGGACCAGGGCACGAACCCGTGTCCCCTGCACCGGCAGGCGGACTCCCAACCACTGCGCCACCAGGGAAGCCCTACAAACACTTTTAATGAAGATGTTACAGTGTTGATACTTTATATATTTTGAAAATAATTTTTATCTCTTTTCATATGAAACTTGTCTACGGCATAGTCTGTCCCTATCCCTGGCTGGTTCCACAAATGACTGGAAATTTACTTGAATGATCCTGGGAGTGGCTAGTAGAGTGTGCTGTGAATATGGAATTGGTATGGCTGGATGCACTGGGGTTTGCAGAAGCCACACCGAGACTATACACACAGATCCTCAGCCTGGAAGAAATCAAGTTTCAGTTTGATGAATTTGCTCTGGGCCATCTCCAGGACACTTAACGTACCTTATGTACCGTTCCTCAGACGCCGTGGCAATACAAATAACATCTTCTGTATCACTCCTAAAATAGCCGGAGATATTGCAGTTCCTTCTTGGAGGCCCTGATGGCAAGTGGAGGCCGGGTGCCAAGTCCATCAGCTGCATCTAGCTGCACCAATCTGGGCATGTACCATGGTGCGTTGTCACTCAGACCATGCCTGGACTGGAGAGAGTCTTCTTCATTCTAGGTCTGAACAATTCTTTCTGGAATCAGTGGGACTAAACCACAGTAGCCGGCAACTTCCCTGAGCTCTCTTCCACCGTCACAGGATCTTGGGAAGGCCAGATTCCAGCCCAGTCTGATGCTTGAGTGAGGGCTTGGTGTCTCCATTCTAGTCCCTGGAAGGCTTTGACCCCTGGATCCTTCTTCTGGCAGAGGTCATTGGTCACCCTTCAGTATGAGGTCGGGTATACCTGTATTGAGGCTTGTCCTACCTGCCAAACTCAACCCATTTTGGAGAGGTAGGGAAAGAAATGGGTAAAAGACAACAGGTTAATACAACTGAACATCTTCTTGCCTTTCTGACCAGCCCAGCATGCACTGCCTGGGGTGGGTCAGTCAGCTTCCTGTGTAAGTGTTACAGGCCACCTCCTGCTATACCTCCCTCACATTTATACACATTCATGTTCACTCTCACATACACTCACTCACCTGTATGCACCACACACACACACACACACACACACACACACACACACACACACTCTCCCACCAGCCAAATGGACAAACCACCCAAGGGAATCATGCACTTTCCTCAACTTAATAGATGCTCTTTCCCAACTATCCCCTCCCAGCCCCCAAGAAAGATGTCATTTACAGAAATCAAGATCCAACTCTTCACCCTAAAATCAAGGACAGAAAGGATCTGGCTACCTTTCATAGGTAACTATGATCTTTTTCATGACAAATTACAGGGTGTCAAAGAGACTTCTAAACTCTGGTTCATACCACTATAGACAGATAGCACAGATGAGTCCCTGTACTGGGCTTCCCCTCTGCCACCGAGAGCACACCTACAAGCTCCTCAGCTGCTGTCTGTAACCCGTATTGGACGCCCCACTGCTCCTGGCGCCACCCAACTGGAAACCGTTGGTCTCAGTCTCACTTGGATACTTGAACATAGAGCCTCGTCCAGTTCCTGCAACCAGCACTCTCCTAGGTAGGTGTCCTTCAACCAGATTATACAAGACGCAGAGTTTGAAGAGTATATTCATCTTTTGAAGCTCAGGTCTTCCGTCCAGGACAACCTAGAAGAAACTTACAATGGGGAGTTAGCAAATCCTTGACCACACCCAGCAAGGACTGATGTCATTGTAAAGAAGAAAAACTGGGAGCTCCAGCTAAAACAGGACAGCCCTGAATGGGGCTGGGTCCACCAAGACAGGAGACATCAGTCTGGAAGGGAAACTAGGATATAACTAGGTTGCATATTCATACAAATCCCATGTAAGTACTTTGAGCCCTCAAACCCCTGCCTCTATTTTTTCTCACCAGGCCCAGACCCTGTATGGTGGCTATCAAGGTGGTCACAGTAAGAGATTCACTTCCAATCATTTTCAATTCATGAAGTCAATTTGGAGGAACCAGTCCATCCATTAAGCTGGACATTCTGAGGACAAACAGTTCAGATGTGGGCCTGTGGGCCAGCAGAGAAGGTCTTCTGGACGTGCGGGGATCAGTCCAGGTCTTCGGTGATACTCTGAGGCCTGAACCACACCAGGTGGGTTCTGAGGACTCACAGGTGTAGTCCTTCAAGACCTCCTGGTCAGGGGCAAAGCCCTACTTGACTGATGTTCTGACCCACAGTTATTTCCTGGACCCTGTCTTTACACTACGTGCGGGCCAGTGTCCCCTCCCCCAAAATGTGTATGCAAAATACTTAAGGTTGACTTGACCAGGTTTCTGCATTCAAGGGGCTAAACTCTTATACATCAGGAATAATACTTCTCTGGTTGCCATAGGTATTCAAAAACTCACTTTTGGGCTTCCCTGGTGGCACAGTGGTTGAGAGTCCACCTGCCGATGCAGGGGACACAGGTTCGTGCCCCGGTCCGGGAAGATCCCACATGCCGTGGAGCGGCTGGGCCTGTGAGCCATGGCCGCTGAGCCTGCGCGTCCGGAGTCTGTGCTCCGCAATGGGAGAGGCCACAACAGTGAGAGGCCTGCGTACCGCAAAAAAACAAACCAAAAAAAACCTCACTTTTTCATTACCATCCTGTCAACAGACTTCCTCAGAATAAAAGGAATATTCTTTGGACCCCCAAACTAGCAAAAAATCCTCCCCAAATCACGATCTTATCTGCCCTCATCCAAGCCTATTCTAACTCAGCCCACCCATGTCCGCCTGGCTTGGAAGCCTCCCAAACGTATATACGGGGCCACCATGTTGCTAGAAAACTTTTGCTCTGTTGCCAATTTTTCAAAGAATCTAGTTCTGTGAGAAACCAACTCCCAGGACACAGATAACATTAAAAGAGGTTTTAAGGCTTGGAGAGATGAACTTAACAGAATCTGACATACTGGGCCTCAAAGGCTAACGACAGCGTCTGGAAACAGCTCTCAGAGACAGGAAAACTCAGCCCTGGTCACTTAGAGTGGGCACTTAACTTTCAAAGATGGGGTTTTCAAACAGCTAGCCTAGGCAACCTCTCAGCTAAACCTTATCATATGAGCCCAAATAACAGGAGCTGGCAGAGGCCAGCCTAACTCAAGGAAGGTGCTCCATTCTAAATAAATTATAGCTTAGCACTCCTAGAACCTCCAGCATGACCAGATACCAGCAACAGGCCAGTGTTGCATTCAGCAGCCCCTGGACAAGGTCCTGTACCATTGGGTAGGGACTTCCAGAGGACAGAGGACAGGGGAGGCTTGCTCTGCCATTATGACCCCTTCAGCATGTTCCCTGGGGAAGAGCCAGCACACAGGCCTGTACTTCTGCCAGGACAGAAACCCAGACACATCCAGATGTGAGGTTTCTGGCAGAATATACTCAGGTCCAGGCAAGGGCCAAGAAGACTCTGAAGGCTCCCTATTCCCCTTGGATGCCAGTGGCCCCTGAAAAACTGGACTCTGTAATGGTTGTGGCCTCTCGAATTGCTGGTGTTACGGATGATGTCACCAAGACAATGCACATGATCTCCTGGACCAGAGCCCATTTCCAGCCATCACAGCCCTATTGGTCAAGGTTAGATTCTAATCTACCGACTACCTAGTGGCCTGAGTTTGTACCCCAGTTCTGGAAGCACAGTTCAAAGCCCAATGAGTGTCAATCCACCTCTCTGTCCCCTGGTTTTATTCAAATAATAAGTGAGCCAGAGCCCAGAGAGGTCCTACCATTGCTATACACAGAGATGATTTTTAGCCAGAATCCATTCTGCTTAGTATATACTTGTAGAAATAGTGTAGTTCTGGTGAATAAACATGTTTAATATGACTCCTGGCTGCATGTCACATAGTCAGCATGACCCATGCCCTCATCCTGCCTCTAATGAGCTTTCTAACTTTGTCAGTTTTTTATGACCCAGGACACAATTTTGTACAGTAAGTACAGATTCTTAAGCTTCTTAAAATGGCTCCTCAGTCCCAGGCACTGTGCTAGGCCTGGGGACAGCACAGAGAATACCCAAGGGCCCTGAGGATTCTCACGAGCTTCCTGGCTATCATTGTCCCCTAGGACCTCGCCCCAGACATGCTTGCTTCACCAAGGGGAATCATATCTGATACATTAAAAAAAAAAAACAAAAAAAAAAAACACCACGGATGTCTAGATCTCTCAGGCTACAAGAGAGACAGTTCCAGAATGGAGACATCATCTGGTCTCCTCGCCCTTCTCAGCATCATGCCCTTGCTGAAATCTGGAAGGCCTCTTTCCGATTCAACTTCCTGTGAAGTTGCAGAGGTGGTGAATCCTGTCACATGCTGCCATCAGAGACCCCTGAGGGTACATGTTCTGCCCAGTGGAGCCTTCCCTGCCTGCCCTCGCTCCCCTCCAGGAAGAGGAATCAGACGGGGTCAGGGTTGGCTAAAGGCCTGTACACCTTTTACTTCCTGGCCAGTCTTTCCCCTGGACTTTCCCTCTTTGGGATCTCCCCTCCTCCCAGCTTTTAGGGCTGCCTCTGGCATTTCTGACTTTCAGATTCACCCTTCGCTTCCTAATGGTCAGTCCGACAGCTCCCCCGTGAGCAGCACCTGCTGCGGTCCAGCTCTGCCTCAGCCTGCGCCCTGCCCGGCCCCTGTCCAGCTGATGTTAAAGACATCCCTGGGTGTGTTTACCCCCAGCTCATCTCAGAAGTATCTCACACTGATTCCTTGCTGTCCCATTCAACATAGGACGTGAGAGCTTCCTTCTGTAACTCCAACACTACCTGAGGCAACTAGGGCCATGCTGTCCTTCTCTGTTTACTCATGTCCTGAGCTGTCGAAAGGGTGGTTGTCCTCAGGAGGGCTGAACAGAGTATCAGGGCACAGTTGGTTGTTATTCCAGCCGGGCAGTCGGGGGCAACGTGCCGGCTGCCATCAAAGGGAGGTCCTCACTGGAGCTGTGACAGAAAAAATTCACCTGATAATTAAGAAGATGATTGATTCAGGTGATTGCAATAAGGAGAACATCCACTGATGAGGAACCTCTCAAAGAAAAGGAAGGGGACCAGGGGTTTTAGAGAGGCAGGTAAACAAGGGGGCCATCTTGGAATCTTACAGGAGTCATGAGAAAGGATGGAGTTGAGACTTCCCTTGGAAACTCTGAGGGCAGTGTGGTCCTTTGTGGTTAGCTGGTTTGTCCTTTCCAAGGCACAGAGGGGTAGGGGGGATTTCTCAAGCATCACTGCTGAAGTTGCACAGAGCTCAGGTAACGCTCAGTAATGTCAGTCCCGCCTCCCCGTTCCAGATGACTATCTTTCGTCACTGAACAACTCAGAGGCAAGCATAAGTCTCCCAAGGGGCAGGAAGCAGGGCCTAAGAAACAGTCTCTCCAGCGTTCTCGCTGGTGTTGTTCTTCTAAAACTGGTGGCGCATCTGTTGAGAGGTTGGGCAGAGGTCAGTTGTTTTATGGTCCTGGAGATCAGATATCTTAAAAGAGGGATGCCTGAAATAGAGACATAATAGTATAAGAATTGTATTAAGGTAAAGAGCCAGGCGTTGAACCTTGAGAATTCACCAGTCCAGGGGATTCTAGAGGAGGAAAATCATGCAGCACCACTCCTTGAGTTTCTCAAAGCTAAGATGGCCATACTCTTGGTGATGTTGTGCGTCGTCTTGGCTACCTTTCATTCACGGGCACGTGTGATCCAAGTATTTTGTTGGCCTTCCTTAGTGGTCCAGCAGCAGCTTGTCCAGGGGGAATTCCAGCCTGCGCATGGTCTGCTGTGGAGCTGGGTCCTTAAAGGTTGCTGCCAGGCCACTAGGCTACAGCTTGCAGAGCTTCTTCAGATCCTGGGGGGAAAGGCCAGCTGCACGGCAACCTGAAGTGCTGATAGGGATCCAGGCAGCCAGGTTTTAGTTCTTGGTAATGCTGAGTCAGGCAGGAGGGAGAAAAATTTGAAAAGTTAGTTTGGAAGATTGTAGTCAGATATTGAAGAAAACTGAAAGACTTGAAAATGTGGTAAGGATCGACAATTTTGACAAGGCAACAGATCCAGTCCAACTTAAAGGAAGGTACCAAAACTGGTTTTTCCATGAGGGGTGGGGGAAGGAGGTCAGTGAAATCTCATCAGACAAGACAGAGTCTGCACAGTCATCAGCTACCTGCAATGTACAAAGAATTGCAAATAAGAAAAAAACCTCAAAGGCAACAAACAGGGTGAGAGTCTGATAACCTGGAAGGGTGTGCTATAATTGAAACACAAATTTTCTCTTTTTTGATACCCCTCTTTTGACAAAGATAACCTCAAAGAAAGATTTTTTTTGATCACAAAATAAGGCTGGTTTCAGTAGATTTGGCCTATTTACATAGGTACCTCCAGAATGACGATCTTCCACATAGGCCTGCTTACGTTCGTTTGCTGGAAGTTCTAATAAGGTATCTCAGATTGGACTGTTGAAAGCCTCTTCAGGCTAGGAAGCCAAGCCTAGGATTTGCCATCAAATTCACCTGCAGTGCTCATAAATTTGAGCAAATTCCTCTCTTCTCAAGGTTGCCCAATTATCCTAAGGCTCATGGGCCTGCCAGGAAGTGACCTTCCTTACTCACCTGTAAGGCTGGGAACTCGGCAAACAAGTACCAGGTCAGTTTTCCCAAGAAGGCTTTGTAACCATTGGCTCCATAAAATCAACCTTAGTTCCTTAGAAGTGTCAGGTCATTTCTGATCAAATGAACATCATTCTCAAATATGATATTCCAGGCAAAGCCTTGGGGTCATAACCAGTGCTTCCAATTTTGTCCTGTTAAAAAGGAAGACAGATTCTTATTGAACCTATGCAAATAATTATATTGCCATGAAATTAAGAATACTCACAAGACTTTCTGAATTTTGGAACCGTCAAGGAGGGAGCATAAGATATTTACACATGGTTTGTTTCTGGTTAGCAAAGCATAGTCTACTGAATTATTATGAGTTATAGATAGCTTTAGGAAAAGAGAATGGAGTTCCTTATATACCTAGAAAACAGAACATTAAAACAACACCAACAATATTCCAAACAAAACCCACCATCACCCCTCATTCATTCATTCAGTCCTAGGTAACTAATTCTTGTTCCCCTGGATTTTGGTTTTGTATTCTCATGAATTCATCTGTGTCTCAGCTAGAATTCTAGAAATTCTGACTCAGCCCACTGGTATGGTCTCACAGTTGTCTAAATAAGGCCACCAGAAGCCTGTACCCCAAAGTGCCTAGCACAGTCCTTTTCCACAGGACTCTGAGACAGCGCTTCTTTGTCAAAGACAAGCACTCTAGTCTATAGCTGATTGTAAGTGCTTTCAGGGAAGCATCAGAGAAACCCAAAAAACTACCTTTAGATGACAAAATAAGATGGCTGTGGTTAACCTGTTACTGACATTTTCAAAAGTGAAAGATAGGCTGGGAGTTCATAACAAGAATAATACAACTGACAAGGAAATTTGGTTGTTTCTACAGCACAGAAACCAAAATAATAAAGTCAATCCAGAAAATGTTTTAGGTAAAATATCTGTTAACATAACGAGTAACTCTATTTTCAAAGAAGAGTAGACATTATATCTAATTTATAAAAATGGAGGAACATAATCTTCAGAGGAAAAATATCTTCAGATATAACATATAGTAATCCTGACATAATATACACTAAGAATATATAAAGAATATCAAGTAAAGAGACTCTGTAAATCTGGAATTGGTCCTAAACCTCTGCATATTAATATAAGCCCATAGTAAAGGATATTAGTTTCCAGTTGAAAACTGCCACTGTAGTAGTTAAATTCAAATTAAAGAAGCTATGGCTGAGTTACCATTTTAGGAAATAGCTAAATTATGCCTGACAACACCTCCTGTGGTTGTCTACAGTTGGTCCTGTGTCCATGGGTTCTACATCTGTGGATTCCAGCAACCGAGAACAGAAAATATTCTGGAAAAAAAAAATTCCAGAAAGTTCCAAAAAAGCAAACTTGAACTTGCAGCACACTGGCAACTATTCAAATAGCATTTACATTGTATTTGCATAACATTTACATTGTGTTAGGTATTATAAGTAATCTAAGGAATACGGGAGGATGTGAGTAGGTTATACGCAAATACTTTGCAGTTTTCTATAAGACTTGAGTATCCACAGATTTTGGTATCTGTGGGAGATCCTAGAACCAGATCCTTGTGGATACTGAGGGATGACTGTACTATCAGGTACAGCAGCACCAAGAAACAACAGGGCCAATGAGAGCATTGACAACGCTCTAGGAATTTTCCCCAGAGCATATAGTTCCTGAAATCCGAATTTAATTACAATTTACCAAACTGATTTATTACCCTGGGACATGCTAAGCAGCATCTCTTCTGATTTAACAACTCTTCCTATGCAACTCATCAGTAGTAACCATCAAATAAACCCAATTATTTCCTGCCTTTTCTCTTTTTACAATGAGAGAACAAATCCTTTGTGTTTTTTCCTTTGGGAAATCTTAAAGACAGTCTTGGGTGCAAAAGGTATTATTTAGGATCAATTTGGGGTAAGACAAAATATCAAAAGTTGTCAGGATATTTGAACACCTGAATACGGTAGGATCATGAGTTCCTGAGAAATAATACTTGGTACTTACTTAAAGTGACAAGAAAGGATTTTAAAAATAAGCATAGGAGGTAACGTGATTGTAAAGAATCTTAGCTCTTTCCTAAGTAAGAAAACTTTGTTCTCTTAAAGAATAAGGGACATAATAAAGTCAGCATAAACCATAAAAAGTTATTCTGGCAAAACAGAATCTTTGTTACCTTGGCAAACCACACAGAAGGTACAGAATAACCTTTTACAGCTTCATATTCATTTCTGGTTGCTGCTCTAACAAATTTGGGAGCTTAAAACAACACAGATTTATTATCTTATAGTTCTAGAGATCGGAAGTCCAAAATCAGTCTCACTGGGTTAAAGTTAAGATGTCAGCAAAGCTGGTTCCTTCTGGAAGCTTCAGGAGAGCATCCATTTCCCTGCTTTGTCCAGCATCTACAGGCCCTTTTCATTCCTGGCTCACGGCCCCTTCCCCAATCTTCAAAGCCAGCAGTGAACTAGCTTTCACTCTCTTTCAGTGTCTGTTGTCATATCACCTTTTTCTTATTCTGACCCTCCTGCCTCCCTCCTATAAGGACCCTTGTGATTACACTGGGCCCCCCAGATGTCCAGAATAATCTCCCCATCTCAAGGTCCTTAACTTAATCACCTTTGCAAAGTTCCTTTCACCATGTAAGGTGACATATTCACAGGTTCCAGAGATTGGGCCATAGCCGCCTTTAGGGGGCCATTGGTCAGTCTACCAAACCTCTCACGAAGGGCAGACCAATAATTTTCTCATTTTAACGGAGAGAAAAACAAATTCTAGTTTTGTGTCCATATATTTGATACTAAAACTCTTTTTAAAAAATCTTATAAATAAATCCATAAAAAAAATCCACCAAAACTTAGCCAGCTTTCACAAATAAAATCCCCTTTTCTAGACCTTCTGTACCTTTCTATATCCATTCAGGTTGTAACCTACACGTTCCTCTTTCTCATTATGGAACAACCAGTCCGTTTACTTTAGGACAAAATTACTCTTTTTTTTTTTCTTAACAAAACACATCCTGCATACCTCAACTCCCGGAAACATTCCCCTGATTTTACTGAGCCACCATCTTCCCGGACCTCCACCCTCTTCTGTCTTTGCTATTACACAGTGGGAGCCCTCGTCCTTCTCCTATGCTCCCATGAAATCTCCTCCCTCCTTAGGGACCTCCAGGCATCTGTGATTCCCTTCTCTTTCTCGTATCTTCAACTTCTTTAACTGTTCCTTCCCACAAGCACTTAAACGTACTCAAGTCTCCGCTGTCTCCCAGACCCTCTCTTGACCACGCCTTCCTCTCCACTTCTCTGTCTTGAAAGTGCAACCTCTACTCATATTTTCCCTCTCCATAGCTCCTGTTCACACCTTAAACCCACTGCCATACGAGTGCCTCTTCACCCATCACTCCACTGGTACGGCTCTCTCCAAGGTCACCAAAATCCTCCTGTTGCCACATCCAACCGATAACTTCCAACTTTGTACCACTTGATCCTACTGTAGCACTAGCCTGCTGACTATTCTTTCTCTGGAAATGTGTCTGTGGGACATTATGCTCTCCTGGTTTTCCTCCTATCTTTTGACTTCTCCTAGATGGCATCCATCTAATGAATTAGCCCTATTATCCAACCAGTTGCCTATGTCAAAAGCCAGGTTTTCATCCTATATTCTATATTCTCCCCTGCCACCTATAGCCTTCAAATCACCAATTACTGCCTTCTAGATTTTTTTTTTTTTCCATGCCCCCTAGTTCAGGCCCCATTTCTCTTGCCAGAATGAAACTAGCCTCCCACTGGCCTCACTACCTCTACTCTGGCCTTCTTCCACCCACAGTGCGTGCAGGATCAGAGTGACGTTTATAAGTCTAAAGCACGGATCTGAGCTTGTCACTCCGTGGCTTAAAGTTTCAGTGTTCATTCCTCCCAACCTACCCCCATCGCCTTCATGTTGAAATCCAGTCTCCTTAACACGGGTGATGTGGATCTTCAAATATTAGAACTTTGTTTATCCTTCAACCTTATCTAGTGCCAATTTCCCTCCGCGTTCCTGCCAGTTGCGACAACATGGATGGACCTGGAGGGTATTCAGGTATTCTCCTAAGTGAAATAAGTCAGGTGGAGAAAGACAAATACTGCATGTTCTCATTTATATATGCAGAATCTAAAAAAGATGAACTCACAGAAATAGAGAGTAGAATGATGGCTGCCAGGGGCTGCAGGTGGGGGAAATGGAGAGATGTTCATACTATATCTAATGTAAATATAATATATATAATGTACATATATCACATATGTAATGCTCATAGAGATGTACATATCTAATGTACAGCGTGGTGACTATAATTAGCAGAGAGTAGATCTTAAATGTTATTACCACACACATACACACAAAATCATAATTATGTGAGGGGGTGAAGATTTGAACTAACCTTATTATGGTAGTCCTTTTGCAATACATACATGTATCTAATCACCATAGTGTACACCTTAAACTTACATATGTTGTATGTCAATAATACTTCAGAATCGGGGAAAAAAAAGAAATAACAAATTAAAAAAATAAAATTCGCCTCCGCAAGCTCTAAGCTGTATATACTGTATGTTCACTGTGCTTTCCTGCGTTGGGTGCTGTTCACATGATTTTCTTTGAGCATTTACCCCCATTTTCAACTGGCTAAATCTTATTTATACTTCAAGTCTCACTCTTCTGTAATTGCTGTTTTTTTGTGTGCCTTTCCTGGACCACAGGCTCACTGAATGCAGGGGCCATGTATTGGCCCAATGTCTCATTCCCACGGCTTGTGCCCAGTAATTATGTGCTCTCAATATGTATTTGTTGAATAAACAAAGTTTTAATGAGATTCAGAGCAGGTTTTGTGGGTATGAGGGTGTGGGAAGGGTGAATGGGTGGAAAGAGCAGTTAAACAGGAGAGTTACAGAGTTCAGGCTTCAAAGGTAGAACCTTGGTGACTGCAGAGACCAGGATGGCGCTAACCAGGTGGCTGGTGAGTAGAGTGGAAGTGAAGGTCACTGGGGCAGAGAGTATGAGGGAACCATGACCTAACATATCAGATGAGTGGCACTTATGTTGCCCTGGAGAAGTCAGGCACAGGGTGGGGTGGGGAGGGAAGCTGTGAGTCAGGCTTCAAAGTCCTTTCGCGAGTGGTGTGATTAAGGCAGGGAGGTGCCTTTTTCGATGGCCCAGCTTCAGCAGAAGACAGGAAGGGAAATGAACGTGATGGAAGCATTAACACAGGACCAATACGGACTCCAGGAGAATGATGACCCTCCTGTGTGACTCTGAGGTCTGTGGACATAGCATGGGAGACTGAGCGGCCCCTGTAGAGAGGGCTTCAAGGTGAAGAGGTCAAGGAATTTCCAAGAAACAGGTCATGCCTCATAGACTATAAATTATAGAGTATATTATATAATACATATATATTATATTAATAGAAAGGGCTTGGAGTCCAGTAGAAGGATTGAAAAGGTATCTCCCCAAGGGCAAATTCAAGTGCTCAGATGGTCAAGTGCTCAGACGACGCTGCTTCTTTCACTTTGGCTTCAGAATTTGTTACAAACTCCTTTTTCCAGAAACTTCTGCCATCTTGCTGCTATAATTCTCAGCTGCAGTGGACTTATCCCAGTTAAAAGATTAATCTGGAATCCTGCTCTGACCCTTAAATCAAAGGAATCCAAACCTTGCATGTAGGATTATCCACCCCCGTGCATTCTTTTATTCTGTGGGAAATTGGGTCCCTACTTGTTTTTGTGGAATGTCAGCACAATAAAGCCCACCTTTTGGGGGACTGCCGTTAAAAAGAAAACTCTTAAAAAAAAAATGCAGTGGGAGTAAACTCCTCATTGAACAAAGTTTCAAAATTAGATAAAACTTGCAGTCTGCTCACTGAAGAGGGCGAGGTGCCTCCCTTCCCTGGTAACTAGAGAGAAGCAGAGACAGCCTCAGGAACCAGCTTGCTCAGGGCTTGTCATCAGTTGATTTCTCTCTGAGCCTAGACAGCTATAGTTTTTCTAATAGCTTCTAATATGTTTGAGATCAATTGTCCTCGGTTGGAATGAACTTTACTTGTAATGTGTTATTATTTTACTTATATTTCATACTTTTTATTTAGGTTTTTCATATATATATTCACTGGCAAGATTATATATATTCACTGGCAAGAGTCACTGGTTTTCTTTGTGTGTGTGTTGCATTTATTGAGGTTTTGGTATCAAGGCTATAACCAGAATAAGAATAATCCTCCCCCATCCCACCGCCAACTTGTTAGAAATGGCGAATCACAGGCCCCACCCTCGACCAAGGGAATCAATATCTGCATTTCATCAAGATCCCCTGGTAATGCACGTGGACATTAGTTTGAGAAGCTGTCCCAGGCCTTGACATTTACCGGAAACTGCTTCTTCCATAGTCTCATGGTAAGCAACCTGGCTCTCCTCCTTTCTAGCACCTCCTCCTTTCCAGCTCACTTGGCCTACGGTGCTGATTACACCATCCTTTCACCCATCATTCCTTAGATCCTGCTGCCACTTCCACAGAGTCTCTGCCCTCCCATGGCTCCCACCTCCTCCCCCATTTCCTCATTCCTTCCTATCCAGCTCGGAGGCAACAGTCAGCAATTATTATTATTACTTCCTTGTATATACTCTCGCCTTCCTTTCCTCTTTTTCTCTCCATGGAATTATCTAACAAAAATAACCCCGGCTGAATCCAAGTCTCCACCATCCTGCGCTGGCACCATCCCAGCAAATTGTGGCCTCTGAAAGACAGACTAATCCCGCTGACTGGCCCGTCTGTACACCTTCCCCTCTCCCCTCCAGCTTCCAACACCTCCACCTTGTCCACGCTCTAAGCTGATGACCTTGCTTGCTTCCTATTTCCCTGAGAAAAGAGAAGCCCTCAAAGGAAACGTCCACACGTTCTGCCACCTCATCCCCGGGGCTGCCTGTCCTCCGTTACTGTGAGGGAACGCTTGCCTTGCTGGTCTCCAAGGCCAGACCCGCCACTGTGCGCTGCAACCTTCTCTACTTGCTCACTCAAGGATAACTCTCCACAAAATGCTGCCCCACCCCAGTCATCATCAAATTTTCCCTCACTACTGAATCATTCCTGTCAACACGGAAGCTGGCTCTAACAGCTCCCATCCTCAAAACAAAACAAAATGAAATAAAACAAAAAATCTGTTTTGACTTCACTCTCCCTTCTGGCTGCTGCCCCATTTTTCTGCTCTCCTTTAGAACAAAGCTTCATGAAAAAATTGTCTGCACCCATGGTCTCTCATTCTAGAGCCCAATTCTCTCTACAGAGGTCTTTCTAGGTCTTATTCTTTCTAGAGACCACTCCTGTCAGGCTTTCCCACCCACTTCTGCTGAAACAGCTCTTCCCAAGGCCACTAGTTACCTCTGTGGCACTGACACCAATGACCAATCACCACTACTAATCTTACTTGAACTATTAGCCACATTCAGAGCCATGGATCCATCCTCCATCCCTGATCTTCCAGCATGTGAACCTCTCCTGGGTCTCCTCCGGCCACGCTGGCTCCTCTCAGCATCCTTTGCTGGTTCCTTGTCATCTCCCTGACCTCTCAGTGTTGGGGCCCAGGCTCACCCTTGGCCTTGTCTTTTATTAACCCTCTCTCCCTAAAGGATCTCCCTGAGTACTGTATTGAGATTTTACTTACTCTGAGGACTCCCCCAATTCTATCTCCAGTGCAGACCTCTTCCCCAAACCCCAGACTTCTACATCAAGCTCCCTCCTTGGGTGGCTCACAGGCAGCTCAACTTAATATGCCCCCAAATGTATTTCCAAGTTCCTCCCTTCATATCTGTTTCTGTTTAAGTCTTCCCCATTTCCCCAAATTGTATCTTCCAGTTGCTTGAGAAAACAAAAGACAAAGAAACACACACACAAAAACTTAGAAATCAGTAAAATCAGGCTTCCCTGGTGGCGCAGTGGTTAGGAATCTGCCTGCCAATGCAGGGGACACGGGTTCAAACCCTGGTCTGGGAAGATTCCACATGCTGTGGAGCAACTAAGCCCGTGCGCCACTACTACTGAGCCCACGTGCCACAACTACTGAAGCCCACGTGCCTAGAGCCTGTGCTCTGCAGCAAAAGCCACCACAATAAGAAGCCCATGCACCACAACAAAGAGTAGCCCCTGCTCGCCGCAACTAGAGAAAGCCTGTGCGCAGCAATGAAGACCCAGTGCAGCCAAAAATAAATAAACAAAAAAATTTTTTAAACGAATAAAATTTATCTTAAAAAAAAAAAGAATTCAGCAAAGTCATGTCAGCTCCCCCTTTTAAATGTGTCTAGAACACGACTACTTCTTTAGTCTTCCACTGGGCTGAGTCTGTCTTCTTGTCACCGGACTATTTCCAAAGCCTTCCAACTGGTCTGGATGAAACTCTCAGGCCCTTCAGGCTGGGCTTCACACCACAACCAGAGTAATTCTTTTGAAATGTCAGACCACATCCTTTCTCTGCTCAAAACCCTCCAAATATCTCCCACTCTCATTCAGAGTAAAAACCAAAGTCCTCACTTTGGTCTATACGGCCTCCCTCTCTTCTTATCTCTCCTCTCTCACCTCAGGGCTCTTGCCTTGCTGGGCTCCAAGGCATCCCCACCTCAGGGCCTTGGTCCTTGCTGTTCCTTCTGCTTTTCCATACTCATAGCTCACAGCAGGCTCTTTCTTCAAGTAGCTTGCCCCCTGCGGGAGCGCTAGAAATAACAATACCCTGCACTCCCTCGCCTCTTTAGCCTGTGTGCTTTTTCTCCATAGTACTAAAAACCATCTGATATCATATATATGTTGGTTTATTTGTTGTCTCAGGAGCAGGTAATGTTTCGTTCAGTGCCCCACCACCTAGAACAGTGCTTGGCACACAACAGATACTCAAAAATAGCTGTTCAGTTACAAATTAAAAGCAAAGCAACAGAAAGAAATGAAAATATACATGTATGGCATTTTTATGTACCAGAGTCTGTTGTCAGAGCTTTGCGATGCATTATCTCGTTCAACCTCATAAGCCTATGGTACTATGCTATTATACTTCTGTGTGAGTGTATGTGAAGGAACGTAGGAACAGGGACAGGAAATAGCCCATAGCGACTAAATGGTGGAGTTGAGATTTAAATCCAGGCTTTTGAATCCTACTAATATGGGTCATTCGATCACTTTCTACACTCTCTCTCAGAGGATGCTAAAATGAGAGTTACCTGTCCCTCGAAAGTAGGAAGGAATGAGTCTGCACAAGTCAGCCCCCGGCCTTTAGCAGAAATAGAGCTTTGTTAAGAGTTCAGGAAGTGGTCGCAGACAGTGGACGTAGGATTCCTTCGGTTAGAGTTCTTAGAATGACGAGACCGGGCTGAGCACCAACATCTAAGCTGCAGGTGAAAGGAGAGGAACTCCCGTTCTCTGCTTCCGCTTTTGTCTGCTCCCCCTCCCGCTGCGGCTCGGGACTCCTACGCCCCGAGTCCGCCCGGCCGCCCGAGGGCGCCCGAGGCCGAAGGGGGCGTTGCGGCACCGCCCGACGTCGCGCCCTCGGCGGCTGCGCAGACGCACGTCAAAGCCGGGCTCGGGCCGGGAGCGGGGAGCGGCGCGGCCTGGGAGAGACTGAGACTCCGGGAGCCGGGCGAAGGCTGTGCGGGGCCCCGCAGCAGAGCCGCAGCCGGAGCAAGCGAGCGAGAGCAGCAGTGCGGCGGCCGCCGCGGGAGTCCCTGGGCCGCCGTCCGCTCGCGCAGCCGCCGCTGCTGCCGCGGGATCCTGTCACCGGGAGCAGGAGCGGGCGGAAGACAACGGAGGGGCCGAGCGCCCAAGCCGCGCCGCGGGGACCGAGCGAGCAGCCCGAGGCGGCGGCGGCCGAGGACGGAGACGGCGACGACGCGGAGGCGGAGAGGGAGCCGCCCGGCCCAGCCCCGTGAGTGACCCCCAGCCCGACCCTTTTCGAGGCGCGGACGCCAGCCCGGCTTCCGCCTCCCTGCCCCGGCCCGTCACCGGCTCCGGGGCTGCCTCCATTTTCTCGGGTGGCGGCGGCGGCCCCAGCCCGGGAGTCGGCGGGAGCGGCCCGGCCTGCCCTCTCCGCCCGGCCCGGGCTCCTCGCGGAGCCTTACCCTCTCGTCCTCGCCGGCGCGGCGCCCACGGGCCTGCGGCCGGGTCTCCGGAGGCCCCGTGCTCTCCTGCCAGCTTTCCGCGGTTCTGTGGCGGGGCTGGCGGCGTGGGGGCGTCTGCGGCCGGAGCCGGGAGGACAGGGGAGTGCGGGCCCGGGTAACTGTCACTCCCACTGCACAAGGGCTCCGGCCACCTCGCTTCTGGTCCCTGGTAAACTTCCTGTTATCAGGAGGCGGATAGCATCTCTGCGTTCTTCAGTTCGGGAAAATGCCTAACCGATTTCTGGTTAGGAATTGTGCGGTCGGAGCGTTCCCGAGTTCGGTTGAACCAGCCTGCGCGCTGAGTGCGTGCAGGCGCCCTGGTCGGTCCGCGCCAGAGGGATTCAAAGGGGAACCCGGGCCCGCGGTCCCCTCCCCCGAGGAGCTTACGCTGTGGTGCAGGAGATAAGGCTAGTACACAAATAACCACGATACCGGGAAGGAGATGATAAGTCCTGTGAAAGAACTACAGAATGCTAGAAAGCTACCCAGGGAAGACCAGACTGATCGATCACTTCCGCCTAGCAGAAATCTGGAAGGCTTCTTGGGCGAGGCGGTACAAAGCGTGTCTTGAAGGCCCGATGGCATTTGGGAGAGGGGAGGGTTGCAGAAGAGAACGGTATGTGGAGGAGCCGCAAAGCTAGAGGACAAAGGTAAAAAGGTATAGTCTAGAAATAGTAGATAGTGCAGTTTATTGCGTAGGGCCACAGTGGGGACTGGGGGTAGGCCAAAGAGTTGCTGGGGGGGGCAGATCGTTGAGTGCTGTAGAGGAGCCGTTTGAGTGGCATTTTAAGGAAACTTAGAGCTGATTTCTCAGTGACTCATGGGCCCGGAAATGTAAGCTAGGGGATATTAAGGGCGCTCTTGTGAAAGAAAGGAGAGAAGGAGGCCCAGTAAAGAGGTGACATTCTGTGCCTTGAATATAATGCAGTTTGAGATCGATTTTGACAGCTTCCCGGATATTCAAATAAATCCACGTCCAGGCTAAGCAAAGGACCTTTTGCAAAAACCTTCTTTAGATATAAGGCTCTTAAGAAGTAATGGAAAGGTGTGTGTAAAATGAGGTGTTTCTGTTGGTGCAGTTCACTAAAATGCATCAAAACTTCTCGCACTGTGTATTAGGTGTCTACATTTTGGAACTACTGAACTGAACATAACTTAGTTCTTTGAGATGGTTTTTGTGTAAAGCAGTCTAAACTGATGCTTTAAAAAATCAGATTGTCACTAATAGAAAGTTGGACATAGAACCTTTTCTTAGAAAGGTAAAAATTTCTTTATTAGTTTTTAGTTATGAAAATATTTATAGGAGAGCCAGAAATGAAAGTCTTTGGCTTTATTTTGTTCCTTTTTTCCAGATTACTAGCAAATAATTAGCACCTTTATTCGAAGTCTAGAAGTATGGTCTATGGAAGCAGCTTAGAACCTGTGTTGGTTTTGTAAGGACTTATTTGTTGTTTGTTTATATGACAAGTGAATGCCAACTTTTTTTCAGTTAAAAAAAAAGACTTTTGCAGGAAGTACTGTAGAATTTTTAAAAATTATCTTATGTAATCTCACCACTTATGTTACTATTAACATTTTTGCATATTTCCTTTTCAGTCTTTTTATGTTTTTTTTTTTTACATAATGAAATAAGCTATGCATATATAGCTTTTCTTAGGCTTTTCATTTTTGTCATTGAATATCTTCATATAAAAATAGTTTTACTGAAGTGTAAGGGAAGTCTTTCTTCTTAAGTGTATTATTTTTTCTGACAAGATAGCCTTATTTACCTCAGATAAAATGCAGTAGTCATGCTTAATAACTGTTGCTGTGGACGGAAATTTTTCTAAAGCCTTCTTGTTTGAAGACTATTTTTTAACTTCTCTGTAAGATTTGGATCCTATTGCTTGTTGAATGAAGAAAGGTTTTATTACTTGGGATGTGTGTTGTCATCAGGTATGGAAGAGATCACACATTTCTGCTATATGAGTGGATGTACTTTTTTTTAAAAGGCACTATAAAAAGGTTACTTTCATAGCTGGTATAATATCTCCCATACACTGTGATGCACCTCCCCTTCCCACTCCACCCCATCTCCCCCCGCCCCTAAAAAATAGTCTTTATACTAAGGCCATCCATATAGGTTAACTACTTTTTGATCATAACATCACAAAGATTCAGGCTAGGTGTATTTCATTTTTCTGTCGGTATTTCTTTAGTAAAATATAGAATTTGTTGTGAAATAATTTGCTGCTGTAACAAAAGAGACTTTTTTTTTTTCAAGGCAGATCACTTTAGTTCATTAGCAGGTTCTTGTTTAAACCAGTTTTTTCCCTTGTGCTTTACAGTCTAAACTGCATTAATGAGGTCTCTGTTTCTCTTTCTAATGGCATTTAAAGTGTGATGCTGAGTTAGACTATAAATTTTCATAAAGTTACTGTAAAGGAAGAGCTGAGAAAGCCCAGTTTAAGTATGGGGCTTGGTTTTATAATCTGGTCTTATTTTTATTTATTTATTTTAATCTTTTTGGCTGCGCCCCGAGAATGCAGGATCTCAGTTCCCCGACCAGGGATCGAATGAACCCATGCCCCCTACAGTGGAAGCACAGAGTCTTAACCACTGGACCGCCAGGGAAGTCCTAATATGGTTTAATTTGAATCTTTATTTGTATTTTGCAAATGTGTATACCACAAGGCATCCTTTATTACTTTTGAATATTTACTGATGTATTTTTCTTTTGATCAACTTTTGTAGGTTATAGATTTCTGTAATTACTGCCATATTTTACCAAGCGTCTTTTTTCCAAGAGGGGTTGTTCATTGATCATTCACAGTTGTGCCACCTGTCATAAAATACAGACACAAACCCAAATCCCACCCCCCTACCTCCACCCACCTCACCTTAGCAGGCAAATACAAAATCCAATATATACAGCAGGATTTCATCATTTCAGGTAGTGTCTTCTGGTTACCTTTCTGGTGGTGTCTCTATTTTAAACATCAATTTCCGTCTTCCATGGCTTCTTTTATTTAGAAATTTGATTTTACGGGTGTTTTCTGGTGTTAATAGAAGCAGGAGTCTGATAGGTGGATTAGTGTATATAATGGCAAAATGTTGGAAAAACTTTGTTGTGTGATGAAATTGTGGAAAAGAAGATCAAATCTTAGAAACTCTGTGTTAGGTTGCTTATGACTTGTTTTGTTATTTAATTATTGAGATATAAAGATCTTGTGTTTGTGTGAATGCAGATCAAGCCAAGTAGCCTAAACATTGCGTAACAGTTTGGTCATCAGTCTGTAATCTGTTTTCTATTGGAGAGAAGGCTAGTTTGGAGCCATCCTTAATTAAAGAAGGAATTGATCTATGGGACTTCTTACTTATGTGTCTCACCACTCAAATGACTATCCAACTGGACCCTAATCACTACCCTGTCAGTCCAGAGTATGAGGGCAGAGCACAGTGAGGCAAATATTTGTACCACCACCATTTATAGAGTAGACTTGTCTGGGAGTAAACGCTAAATGTTTGTTCTGCTTCTGTTTCTTAGGCCTTCCACGGATTCTGAAAAGAGTTATTGCAAGACTAGGTGGCAGATGATAGACTGTGGTGATGAAATTAAGGTTAACAGCTTATTGCAGTCAGCATTTTGCGGGGGTGTGTGCACATGCATGTGTGTGCAAGTGTATGTTGTCCTCCAATGTGATTTGTTTTCTACCCCACTGAGCTTCCCTGGCGCCACTGTGCTTTTAACTTTTCTCTTGAGATAGAAGGGGTGAGGGGATGGCAGAATTGTGGGTTTTTAGCAACTGTGATGTTAAGTTGGCAGAGGAAGGAAGAGTGGCATGCAGAGAATTGCAAGAAGTCGGTCAGGTGTGAAGTAGCTCCAAAGGAGGGAGGTCAAGCCTGCCCTGGCCGTTTATGTTGGCAGTGTCTGGCACATACCTATTTGCATAACCCTTAGTACATTGTGTCTAATTTGAGATTTCCATACTCAGAATACAGTGTTTAAGTTGTAGGTTTGTGTGTGCTTCTTGATATGTATATGTATATATTTTCCTGTGCATGGTTACAGAGGCAGAAAATGTAGTTAACCAATATTTAGTGGCATTCTGGTTTTATATGATAATTATTCCTTAGGAGCATTATCCAGCAGATAAATTTTTATAACCAAGGAAGTATGATAATGTTAAAATATCACAACACTTTGATTATTTTAATAACATGTTTGAGAAACAAAATACACATTTTGTAGCTTGATCTTAAGTTGCTACTTTATAACTTTGTCAAATGAACTGTAGTTTTTTCTTTTACAGGGTACCCTTAACATGTTAGTCACTGTTCTCTCCCTCCACAGTAGATTATGTATCAGCTGTATTTGGACACAAGGAAGAAATAGCATTAACAGTTTTCTGTTTACATGTCTATAGTTTAAGGCCTGCTCTGGGATTTATAGGATTCTGAGAGCCAGTATTACCTGTGGTTAAAAGCACAGATGCAACCAGACTCCTGGATTGTTGAACCCCTCAGCCCTCTTATGGGCTCTGTAACTTCAGGCAAATTCCTTCACTTCTCTCTAGCTTAGATTCCTTGGATAGGAATGATACAGACCATCTGAGAAGATTGTAGGGGGATTAAACGAGTTACTATGTCTAGAGTGCTTAGAACAGGGCCGATTCATACTGAGTTTTGTGATGGTGCTGATGCTACACTGTTTCAAGTAGAAGAGAGCTTTAGGAACCCTGTAGTCCGAATGGTTCTTCCTGCACCATAACTGGAATGGGGTGTGGCTGACTTTGAGCTGTAACTGGTGGAGTTTTCTGCGAGGTGGAGTCACTTGCGTAGGGTTGTGCTGCTTATTAGCTGTAGGACTGATGTAGACTCTGGTTCTTTGTTCTTTATCCAGTTTGCTTGAAAGAAAGTTAATTTTATACTTTATGCAGTAATGTCTTCTTTGAATTTTTTCACAAAAAATTTACAAAGATTGTATTCATATGTTAAATGTTTTATGGCACTTAATCCTTTTTTTAAAGGTGTTTAATATACTAATGTTTATAATCATGATGTAGATGACAAGTTTTTTTTGGAAGGGGGGTAGTTGTATGAATATAAAGTTGAAATAGGTGAAGAATCAAGTGGTATTATCCCCCAGCATCATTACAGATGGAAGCCAAGGTGAGGGCATGTCCAAGGTCACACAGACATTGAACAGTTGAGCTAGGATTTGAACCCAGATTTGCCTCACTTCAAAATGTGTGCTCCCGGAAACAGTATGACTCTCTCATATGACATAGTTTTATCTCAGTCCATAGGGTTTTGGTTTCTTGCTGACTTCTTTTGATTTAGTACTTTAGAATGAAGGTTTGTAAGTATACCTAAGAGGGTATTAATAGGTTTCTAGGCAGCAACCACATGTTGTAACACAAAATGAGATGTTTTCTTCTAAATGCTCTAGTTGTATAGAGTCATAATTTGATTAGTGATTATTAGGCCAGTAAGTAGTGTTTATTTTTCATGTTGGTCTTGTAGAGAAGATGGGAGGCTTTGTGTTATAGTGGGCAATGCAGAAGCCTGGGAATTGGAAGATCTGGGCTGGGTCCTGACTCGTTCACTAATCACGTCACTCTGGGCAAGTCTTTCCACCTCTCTAGGCTTCAGTCGTCCCATTATTATACTAAGGGGACCAGACCGAAAAGCCCTTTCAGTCTCTTTTGCTCTTATTTTCAGTGATCCTATGTGTAAGCTTTCTGTAGGCTTTTCCCCCCTCTACTGGACACCTCTCCTTTTGCCTGTGGTCTTGAAGTCAGTTTCTTTACGTGAGCTCTGTGGCACGTAACCATGCTTTTACATTTTTTCTTCTGGTTGGTCAGGTGCCTCGTGTTAGTTCACAATGCAGTAGTTTTCTGCTTCAGGTAATGTTACATCAAAATGTATTTATTTTTCAAATTTTCTTCTTTTGTACTTATGAATAAATGGTTACGATCTAGTGTTATGTGGTTGTGAAGTACAAGCTTAGTAAGTTAATGATTAACAAATCCTCAAGCCTCACATCTAGTTTCACTGTCAACTTTTAAGTATCAATACTATATGTTGTGAAGTGTTATGAGCTGTTTGTTTTGCAGAAAGGAAAAATATTAACTAAAGGCAATGTGAATGGAAAAGAAAAGACCAAAAATGTAGAAACAGATTTGAAGATGTGAAGAACATGCTCAAGATAGTATTCTTTGGTTATAATTGGTACTAATCCTCTACCTGTGAAAGGGTGGTAGGCTGGCTTAGATCATAGGATGGTTTCTAGCCCAGGGTTCTGTAACTGATAAGAGATGAGAGTGATATTCACCACCCCTGAGCATTTATGACTCCTCAGACAGCTATTCTGAATTAATTTGTTCCACAGGCAGTCTTTACTGCCCATTATAATGGGTCCTGTTCTATATGTCAGTCTCAGAGGTTTCCTAGTCCAGGTAAACAACTCTTCCCCTCTTTGATGGCATGTTATCAGCCAGTTTACTTTTTCTGGATTCTCCAGCAGGGAGACAGAAACTCAGGTCATTAAAATGATCCTTGCAGATCTTTCGGTTTTCTGTTTACAATATGGTTTTATGAGAGATTAGTAGTTGGTAGGAGAGATTCCAGAGAAATTTTAAGTTTAGAAAGCATTGGATTAAAAACAGTTAATCAGTTTTTATTTTTTGATGATGGTCGTGTTATTGTTTTTCTGCAGAGCTTTTCAGAGTTTTTAATGATGTGCATTTTGACTGTCCAGGAGGGAAATGTAATGTACAGTATTTCCCAATTTTCGAGTTTATTTGGTAACAAGAACACCTCCTTTCCCCAGGAAGTACCCACAAACACCTTGAAGGAGGGTTCTGTTGGAACATAATTTGGGAGAACCTCTTATTTCCATACTTATTAGTATGGAATTCAAAGCATTTACTTTTTAATTGGAATGATTACTTACAGCAAGTTGGAATTCAATTAAGGTTGGAATAATTTATTTTCAGTTTTGTTAAGTAAAAGAATGAACGCTTTAGGTGAGTGGCTTTTCAAGCTCCGCCCCCCCTTTTTTTGAACTTCAGCCCACAGTGAGAAATTCCATTTTTAATCAGTGACCCAGCACATATATAAACACACTGTCAAAACTGAAAAAGAAGTTTCATGAAACAATACTTAGGCCTGCCTATGTACAGTGCATGTGTTCTGATACTTCTTATTTTGTTCTATTTTTAAATGTATGTTATTAGTTACTGAAATAATTCACCATTCAATTCGAGAAACACTGTGAGGTTACATGAATTTATAAACTCTTAAGATTTAGAGTGAGAAGATACTGTCAAGACTGTTTTGTGAGTGAGAAAACTAAAGCTCAGCCTAGAAGAGGAAGGGCTCTCGCTTTAGAATTCCTGGATTTAGATTCTGGTTGTGTTTTCTTGGGCAGGGTGTTCTGTGTCCATTCTGCTTCAGCTTTCTCATCTGTAAAATAGCAAGAGTAGAACCTACGGATGAAGTAGTCTTGAGGATTGGAGGATTCAGTAACAAGTGCTTTGCATAATGTGTCTGATATGCTTTAAGTGCCCAATACCTTTTAGCTTTAATGATGACTGAAGTTATAAAACTCCTTCTGCACTGTACACACTTTCAAAAATATTTTAGGACTTTGAAAGTGTTAAAGTGGCCTTCAGGTGAACCTGAACTCTTTTTGATCTGTAGCTGGATATATCATTTGCTCTGATATCAGCCCTTTGGAATAGTAAGCTTTAAAATAGCCGTAAGGACCCACTTAAAGTTGATTTGCCTCCTAATTGTAAATGGACTCATAATTGCTTCATGCCATATTATTGTATTTTTTAAACTATTTTTTAACAGTATCTTAAGTTTAGAATAATCTTTCTTTATAGCATGTAATTAAATACAAATAAGTACATACCTATATCAGTGGTTAATTTAGTATTCTTACAGTTGTAGTTCACTAAAAGAAGAACAAGGTAAAAGTTGTTCTTTCCTGTTTTATCTCCATTTCTGCATTTTTTAAATTCCCCCATCCTCAGTATTTTATAATGCTATTGAGGGTTTAATTTTTGTGTCCTGACCTAAGAAAAGGAACATTTAGAGCGTATTAACAATGGTGGGGGCCAAATCCAGTTTGTAGACTGTTCTCCATTGTCCTGAACTTAGCTGGCTGCTTCAGTCATTTTTGTCACCTGTTGAGGCATTTACATTGTCCATCCCTAATTAAATTTTCTCCTGTTGTTTCTTTTATTGCCCATTTGTCCTCAGTATGACCTGAAGTTTCTGAAATGAGAGGTTCTAATCAGCATCACTGAGGCAGACCAAGTCAGTATTAAAGAAGCATAAAGATTCTGTACTTGTGTAAGTAAGAGAAATGAGGTAAAAAGAATAAATAATTACTAACATGGCACATATATGTTACCTGCTGGTATAAAGTTTAAGACTGCTATATATATTTACCTCATTTACTCCTTTAATAATCCTATTTTCATTACCATATTTTCAGTTGAGTAAACAGAGAAAAAGAAACTAAGTAATTGATCTGAAATCATACACCTAGAAAGGGGCCCTAAATTTGAAACCCTGGTCCCGGAGGGTGCACTTGTATCCCACCATACTCTGTTGCCTTCACCACAAGGTATTGAAATGTAGAATCATCCTGGAACATAGGAAATTTCTGTTACAGAAACAGATGAGATCAAGTTTTTTTGGTCAGGATGTGTGATATCCTAGGACACTGAGACAACTTGCACATTACTGAGTAGCTGTCAGGGGTCTTTGAGGATCTGTGAAGAGAGAGAGCTGTGCAGGAAGAGGAGAGAAGCTAATGTACTGTTCTTCCAAAAGAGGAAAAGGTGGAATCCACAAATCATAGACAGTGAACTTGATGATTGCTGGACAGATTCCAGAAAGGGGTGAGTCCTTAGCAGAGTGTTAACTTCTAGAAGCTACCGTCCATTTATTAACTATTTCTTTTCCTAATAGGATTCTATTAAGTGTGTTGGATTAGGATGTAGCCAAGATATGGATCTGTAAGGATTCATAGTTTCATTCATATTTGAGATTGTCTGAAAAATGTTAAATCGTATAATTTAAGTTGGAATATTTTTTAGGACTTAGAAGTCATTTTGATGTCTTTACAAGATCACTTTACTTATGTTTATTGTATTAGAATATAGCTTTATAATAATACACTTTTCCTAGGCTGCATCTGGCAAATCAGTTGCAGATACAGTGGCCCGCATCCCTGTGCCTTGCCTTCTCAAGTAGGCAAGGAGGAACTAGAACTGGTACCATCTTCCTGTATGTGCACACAGCAAAGTAAATACTTCCTAGTTTTATATTGTTAGAATCATTCACCCCTGTTCTTTAAGATTGGTCATAACCCATTTGTTTACCCAAGAGCTAGTCTTGCTCTTGTTCCTGAAGACTACCTAGTGAGTGACTGGAAGTAAGTTGATGGAAGAGGACTGGACAGTAGGGGAGTGCACTCCATCCTCACAAAAGCTAAAACCTTATGAGGGGGGGTTAGCTTTTTTCTCTTTTATCTTATGAAAGCTCCCCCACTTTTAAAATTAAATGTAGTGAGGGATGAGTGCCCTTAGCCTAGGCTATCATAGGTGTTTGGAAAGGGCACAGCTATCTTTTGCAGATGCTTTTGTTGTTGTTAAGAAGAGGAAGGAATAGGGAAGAGGAACAAGGCATAGCAGTGCATCCGGAAGGAAGTGACCAGAGAGAAAGACAGTGGCTCTAAATTTGTATGTCATGTGCAACTTTGAAAGAGCTAACGATAAAGGTGGAACTGGTTGCTTTTAGGAATTGTCTTAAGAGCTGCTGCACTTCAATAGATTGTTAATCATGGAATATATTACATGTATATTAAAGGCCGTGGCCTCCCAACCAAAAAAAGGAGGGAATCTTCAGACCTCTATAATATAGACAGGATAAGTTCTTTTAAAAATCTTGAAAAACGTATCAATAAACGATCTCATTTATTCTAGATTCTACAAAAATACCAGGAGGTATAAAATTCATGTTTAAAAACCAGCATGAACTCTTAAAAACACAATAAAATATAAGAGAGACAACCTGCTGAGACATTACAAAAGAAGAAAACTATGTTTCGATTTCACTTGTGGAAATAGCCATGAAATTTCTCAGTAAAACACCAGCAAATTTAATTAAATAGGAAATTCTCTTAATTAAAGAAGACAAATAACGCTTGGTATTTACTGTGTGCCAGGCATTGCTCTAATATATTATCTCAGTTAACAGTCCTCAAAACAGCCCTAAGAAAGAGGTGGTTATTATTACCCTCATTTTATGCGTGAAGAAATTTAGGCCAAGAAGTTAAATTATATGTCCAAGGATAAATTGCCAGTAAGTCACAGAGCCTAGTTTTTGAACCCTTGAGGTCTGGTATCAGCATACATTGAACATGCGGTATCATACCAGTATGTGCCAAGATAACAATGCTAATTCAACAGTTCTTCCTGATTATGAACTCTTTAAAAGAATATCTGTTTTAAACCAACAGCAAACAACCTACTAAATGGGAAAACATTGGTGGAATTCCCCTTGAAATCAGAAAATGAAACAAGCGTGCCATACACCTTTGATGTTTGATATTATCCTGGCCAATGCAAGAATGCATCAAATAAAAGGTATAACTGCTTGAAAAAAATGGTGGAAAATAGCAATATTTGCAGATGTTGCAATCTTAAACCTAGGAAAACCAACAGAATCAACTGAAAAACTAAAAGTGAGAGTTTAATAAGATAGGTGTATACCACATAAAGATATTTAAATGTTGGTAGCATTTTTCTTGTTAGCAATACCCAGTTATAAAAATACTGGGAGAAAAATCTCATCATAGCAACAAAAAATAAAATTCCTAAGTTGGGGGGATTGATATGAAATGTTTAGGATCTCTGAAGAAAACTAGTATAAACTTAACTGAGTGAAAAAAAGACTTAAGAATGGAGAGTTACCATGTTCTTGAATGTGAGTACTGAATGTTATGAAGCAAGAAAATTTCCCAAGTTAAATTAGTGTATTCTTGGCCAGAGAATACAGTCAGATTTTTAAAAAGTCAACTTAGGGAGTTCAGTGAGAGGTATATATGCACCTAATACATAAGTAAAATCATACATCAGTGGGGAAGGAGGAAGGAGTGTTTAGCAAAAGATTTTTAGATAATTTGTTATTTGGGAAAATCGAGTTTGATAATTAAGCTACCCCTTTATGAAAATAAATCTGATGGGAGAATGAGAAAACAAATAAAAACATAAATTAGAACATTTATCTGAATATTTATCAGACCTTTGGATGAGAAGCAGGCTTATTTCCATTGCTGTCAAGTGATTGAAAGGGAAAAGACACTAAGGTAAATATGCGAAAAAACTTTGCATAATGATAGACAAAAGGTTAATATTTACTTCAGTAATAGTAAAAGCTCATACAGACTGATAACTGCCATTTATTAGTAAGCTCTCCCCGTGTTTTCAGTACTACCCTGGGCATTTTATTCATGTTAAAAATTTAATAGTCATCCTATCATTTTGTAAATAATCGAGACTCAGAAAGTAAATGTTTTGCCCAAGAGCTTTTGTGCACACTTGTACTAAATGGCGGGTCTTGGATTCCAACTTGGGTGTGATAAGATCTTATGTTCTCAGCTCTTAAAAGATGTTGTTTTTCAAACAGGTTGTAAGACTAAAAGCACTGGATAAATGAGTAGTCAATTCAGATAGTGGCTAAATAAAAGAAATTCAAATAAACAATGGGGCAGAGGCTGTTAAATAGAGATTTTAAAAACTGATAATGCTTATGCTACTAGGGGTGGGTTGAGACGTGAGATAAGGCAATTTTATGTACAGCCTGGCCCTCTGTATCCACAGGCGGGGGTTGAGCGGAGTTGGTTCCAAGGACCCCCATGGATACCAGAATATGCCCTTATGTATAAAATGGCATAGTATTTGTTTATAACCTTTGTACATCCGCCAGTATATTTTAAATCATCTCTAGATTACTTATAATACCTAATACAATGTAAATGCTATGTAAATGTTGTAAATACAGAGTACAATTAACCTTTGGGGCAAATTAGATCAATTGGATCAGCTTGTTCTGATCCCTTCAACAATGAGAGCAGGATAGGATGAGTCAGGATAATATTTAAGACATAGGGGAACTGGCAAATTGTTGACTACCTGGCCTGGAGCAGAGTAGTTGGTGGGAGATTCAAGAGTTAAGTTATTCCATGACATGGGCATATTCTTCCTGGTGAATTGTAGATGTTTGCTGATTTGAAATACCAGATATTGCTAAGAAAGACTTATTTTCATCATCACTGACAAGTATTTATATGCAGGTGACCCTGCTAGGCCTTGCTGTAGGTGGAGGGTGCTTTGCCTTTGCTAAATCAGAGTAAATGAAATAGAAAAGTTGGCTGGTCATAGGGGAGGCAAGATGGCCATAGTTTAGTAGGGGTAACCAAATGTCTTGGCTTGCCAGGAAAAGTCCAGGTTTATGCCTGTTGTCCTCACATAATTATTCATTGTGTCACCCTTTATTCCCTGAATTGTCCTGGTTTGGATGATAAATTATGTCATCTAACATTTAGCAATTGCAAAACTAGCTGTTCTTGGACCCCTTCCCTGCCTTATTTACTTATTTATTATTTTTGATGCTTAAGGAGCAGGGTTGTCTCTCAGATCCTCAGGTGTCTCCTCCTAAAGTAGCCTGATTTTTGAGACATTTATTCTGGAGCCATGGCAGCTATCTGATTCTTCTTTTGAACCAAAAGACTTTTCTCTCTGAATGAGAACTCCGATGTTCTAACTCTAAAATGTTCTGCTTTACCTCAAGTCAGACATTTGAATGGAGAGATTCTAAGTGTAAACACCTTGTTTTTGCCCCAATTCCCTCTTTCACTCTTCCTCCACTCATATGTGTAGCTTCTCAGGAACTACTGAAGAAAGAGAAGTTGTGGAGTTCTAGTTTTTAAATGGTTGTTGTTGGATGCCATATAACTCTGAAAAAGACTTTTTTTAGAAGAAAATTTGTTTTTGAGGTATAGTTGATTTACAATGTTGTGTTAGTTTCTGGTGTACAGCAAAGTGATTCAGTTATACATATATCCATCTTTTTTCAGGTTCTTTTCCCATGCAGGTTATTACAGAATGTTGAGTAGAGTTCCCTGTGCTATACAGCAGGTCCTTGTTGATTATCTGTTTTATATGTAGTAGTGTGTGTCTGTTAATCCCAAACTCCTAATGTACCCCCCCACACACCTTTCCCCTTTGATAACCGTAAGTTTGTTTTCTATGTCTGTGAGTCTGTTTCTGTTTTGTAAATAAGTTAATTTGTGTCATATTTTAGATTCCACATGTAAGTGATCTCATGGTATTTGTCTTTCTCTTTCTGACTTACTTCACTAGTATCTCTGGGTCCATCCAAGTTGCTGCAAATAGCATTATTTCATTCTTTTTCATGGCTGAGTAGTATTCCATTGTGTGTATACACCACATCTTTATCCATTCATCTGTCAGTGGACATTTAGGTTGCTTCCATGTCTTGGCTATTGTAAATAGTGCTGCTGTGAACATTTGCGTGCATGTATCTTTTCAAATTAGCGTTTCCTCTGGATATATGCCAAGGAGTGGGATTGCTGGATCATATGGCAACTCTATTTTTAGTTTTTTTAAGGAACCTCCATACTGTTTTCCATAATGGCTGAGCCAATTTACATTCCCACCGACAGTGTAGGAGGGTTCCCTTTTCTCTACACCCTTTCCAGCATTTGTTATTTGTAGACTTTTTTGATGATGGCCATTCTGACCCATGTAAGGTGGTACCTCATTTTAATTTTAATTTGCATTTCTCTAATACTTAGTGATTTTGAGCATCTTTTCATGTGCCTATTGGCTATCTGTATGTCTTCTTTGGAGAAGTGTCTATCTAGATCTTCTGCCCTTTTTTTTTTTTTTTTTTTTGTGGTACGCGGGCCTCTCACTGTTGTGGCCTCTCCTGTTGCGGAGCACAGGCTCTGGACGCGCAGGCTCAGCGGCCATGGCTCACGGGCCCAGCCGCTCTGCGGCATGTGGGATCTTCCCGGACCGGGGCACAAACCCGTGTCCCCTGCATTGGCAGGCGGACTCTCAACCGCTGTGCCACCAGGGAAGCCCCCACTTTTTAATTGGGTTTTTTTGTTGTTGTTGCTGAGTTGTATGAGCTGTTTGTGTATTTTGAAAATTAAGCCCTTGTCGGTTGCATTGTTAGCAAATATTTTCTCCCAGTCTGTAGGTTGTCTTTTCGTTTTGTTTATGGTTTCTTAAAAGGACTGTTTAAAGAGATGATATACCTGTATTTACTACACTTATATATTTATGTAATCTTTAATTCTTAAACGTTTCCATATTTCTTCCACATTTCAGAGCAACTGTTTTCAAGGGAAAGATAAAGGGTTTCATAAAATCATCTTGAGAGTTCACTTTAGGATGTCCATGGGAAAAAATTGCATTTAATTTGCATTTGCTTATATAATATTGAGCTTTATTCTCAGTTTGTGACAATAAATGGACATATCTATTTACACATTTTCATTTTTTTATGTTACTTCCTGTGTCATTTAATGACACATTTCAGATCTCCAGCCCCAAAAGTAGGTATGTGGAGTACACGGTAGAGTAAAAGATGGTGCCACTCTTAGTCTTCACTGCTCCAGTTTTGGCCTCTAAAAGGTTGAGAGAGCAATGTCTAAGCCCTACCCTTATTAGAGTTGCCTTTCTGAGGCACAGGGCTGGAGCAGTGATGCCTAGGAAGTAGCCCCTGTGTTACTTGGAACTCCCTTTCTTCCAACAAGGCAGAGATTTAGTGAAAGTTTATCTCAGGGAGGAGTCAAACACTCAAGGCAGAAATGCACTGGGGTCTCACCAAGAGTTCTCACCAGGGACACAAACTCTATTGTGAGTGTCCATCTGCCACTGCGTTTCTCTGTTTACTCACTGTCGTGGCCCCCCTCCCCCCAGCATCCTCTCTCTGCAGACCAGCTTTCTCCACCTGATAGAAAGCCTGGTCACCTACATTTCTTTCATGGAGCTTCAGCCCCTCAATAGACACTTTAGTCCGGGGTCTACCTTCCCCTCTAGGTTACTTTGCTGGGGACAGCAGGGGTATGGTTCTTACAGGACTATAGCACCTCCTATTGGAGCTATGTTAATGGTGTGGGGTGGGAGGGGCAGTTGCCAGAAGGAGATGGTGCTGGGGACCTTATGACCCTATAGAGTGACCTTATGATGTTCCCAGCTGTGAGGATTGTTGGCATTCTTAGCCTCCTATCTGATTTGCTTAGGTGTCCAAGATGCAAGTTCTAAAGGACTTCTTGGTTATTTGTCTGCCCTGAGGCCACATATTTCTTGCTATTCTTTTGTCCTTTATCTTTCTTTTTAGCCTTAAAAACAGGCTCCATCTTAGCTCCTCTGGCCATAGATATCCTCAAGGCCCAGAGGAGTCTGTAAAGAATTGGACCATAGTATCCTAAAGGAAATCCACCTCTGACTAAAAAGCTACTGCATTTGTATCAACAATCCTGGAAATACAGAAGGAGGGGCTGGGTGTTCTGCTTTTAGTCTAAACCAGCAGTGTTTGTTGATTGAGTAGCATTTTGATTTATCACATCATTCTCAGTTTGTTTCAGCTACAGTGAAGTGCCCTTTGCCTCTGCACCGCCCACCCGCCCCCCCCTCCGCCCCAAATGCCCTGACCCCTAGTTGTATTCTTGTTGTTTTTCCTAATTTCCTAGAAGACATTGGAATAGAATAGAGGTTTGGAAGTATAATTCAGCCATTATTTTAATTTATGAATGGTATTTTTTACACTAGTTGAATAGAATACATTTTGTATAACTGGCTAAAAATATTTTCTGTAAACACAGCCATTCAGACCTTGTATCTGTAAAGCCTCATAGGTAATAGGGGCTTGAAAAATATGTTGAATAAACTTGGAAGTATTTTTTATTTATCCTTACTTACCAAATGACAGGGACTGAATAGGAGTTGCATGCTGGAGTCAGAGCTCTTTGAGTGATGGAGGAGCTGTGACAGCCATCTCTCTATGTTAGAAAAGAGGCCGGGGCCATTGTTATTCATAGAAATTATTTGACTCTGAAGAACAGTGATGGAAGTACTTTATTTTGCTGCACACCATACACGTTGATTGCCTCAATACACTTTCCGTGTTTGACTTAATTTAGTAATCTCTTCCCAGACGGGATGTCCCCTTAGCAGTGTTACCTGTTTCCACCTGAGCGAGAAAATTGACGCACTAGATCTTGCAGTATTTAACAAGTTTATCATGGTGGTAAGGTTAAAACCACACCCTTATGTTAAGATTAGCTAGTTATTTTTTTTTTCATGTTTCTTGCCTTCCATTTTAGGGAAATGCAAAAAAATAGGGGTATGTTTCCTTCTCTTTTCCCCTTTCTGTCTCATCCTCTCCCTCACCCCAGAGAATTAGATAAGGAGCAAAGGAAAAATAAGGAAAGACAAAATGATTCCTGGGGCAGGGTTAGTACACAAATAAATGCATGTCTTTTACACTAGCTAGTTGGGGACCACCCATTTGGCTTTGAGTTTTAGAAGCCAAAACAAAGAAGAAATCGATCAATTGCAAGGCTGTGTTCATGAGATAAAAAGTAAACCAGCCACTTAGGAGAAGCATAATTTTTCCAGGAATTGAGACCCTGTGGATCCTTTATTAATGAAGGCTCTGGGTCCTTGGTACACTTCTCTCTGTTCTCTGAAGTGTCTGTAAAGGTACCCAGTTCAAGTATAAGGCATCTTAGTACAAGACATAGGAATAATGTTAGACTGGAGCACAGTTTAATTAAATCACTACTTTTCTGATGCTCTATAGCTATGGAAATGGCCCCCTATAATCGTTCATGCCATTGAACTTTTTATGAAAATTGAGTACCAAAGAGGTCCAAGGTTATAGTTTTCTAGTAACTACTCTACTTTAACAATTAACTGAGGGGGCCAGCAGCACTAATCATCTGCCTTTGAAAAATTGAAGAGTTTAACCAGGACTTGATTTCAAATCTAGATGTATAAATTGACTTGGAGGCCAGGTCATTGAATTCCTCAGAAAACAGTTCTATGTCCAACATGCAGACATGTTTTTTGGTTTTGTTTTTTGTTTTTTAAATTTTATTTTATTTGGCTGTACCGCGCGGTATGCAAGATCTTAGTTCCCTGACTAGGGATCGAACCCATGTGTCCCCTGCATTGGGAGCATGGAGTCTTAACGAGTGGACCACCAGGGAAGTCCCCCAAACATGTTTAATGGATAGTGTTTTACGTCATAAGGTAGTAATTTTTTTTTAATTTGTTAAATTTCTGACACAGAAGCCCAACATAAAAAACTGATAGAAGTGAGGTGTTTGGGCTAGAGATGAGGTGGACCCTCACCTGCTCCTTAGGGAGACCTTAGGGCAAGGTTTAAAAGCCACTGTGAGATTCAAGGCTAACACCATTTTAGTTTGGAAAAACTTCAAGAAAGCCTGGATCACCAGACTCCCACTTTTATGGAACAAGCTCACCCTGTGTGCCCCCTACCCACAGAATACCTGTAGAAAGCCTAATTTTAACATTTAACTCATTAACTTCCTGTTTAAACCACTGTGATTCTGATAGGTTGGTGACATGGTTAGCAATAACCCAAATATTTGGTAGATCAAGTTAAAAACTAAGAAGGTGGATTTTTGAGGCCTAGTAATCATATTCACTTGAGTTGGTAGCATTCTTCTGCTGAAACAGTAAAGGAAAAACAGAATCCCATGTTCAGAATTTTTGTAGAAGGAAATAAGTTTTTAATGGAAGAAAATGTATCCTTTGTAGCTTTTCCTGAATGTTTTGTGGCCTCTACCTAAAACTTAACTGTCTATACTCCCTTGGATATAAGATGTCTCTGTTGTGCATTTTCAATACAGCTTTCAGATAAAAAGCAAGTTTTCCATCGTGACTGTATTGTGATGTCAACACTCACCTAAAAAGCACCACTCCATAAAGTGGGGAATGTTCTTTGAGTAATAAAAGAAGCCATGTGTTTATTCTGTAAACAGCACTTAAGTTTACAGTGAGTTCTGTAAACTCACTGCCTTCTGCCTTCCTTTTCATTCAACACTTTATTATCCACCAGAGCTTGATGAAATTACAAAATAATTTTTGTTTCCTTATCAGAGTTCAGATTGTTGCATAAAGCTCTCTAATCAATTGTAATACATTTTCTGACTTTTATCCCAATTTATTCTGTCTACAAAATGCAGCTCAAGAATCATCTCCCCTGTCGAATGAAGTGTGAGACCTTCAACACACAGTGCCCTGTCTGTCCTCTGAGCTTGCCACTTGGCTCTCTTATTTGGGTTTTGTCATGCAGGGTCTGGTGGCATGTCTTCCATAGATTTCACTCTTGCTGTGTGTGCCTTGTCTCCCTAGCTGTATTCTGAGTCCTGGAAGAATTCCTGTGTGTACCACATGAGGCATGACCACATCTTTTGGTCCACAAGCTGAGTTTTGGCTGTAGGATTGAGAACTTTTACCCTCCAAAAACACAAGCAAGAGTTTTTATATACGAACATGCCAATCAGGTGACAAATGAATTCAGTTACTTCCTCTGATATAAAATGTTTTTAGCCTCATTATTTCATCTAGAGTTTTTCTCTCAACTCAGGATCAAGCCTCCATATGCCAGTTAGTGTGTTGATTTGGAGGGGTGGAAAGGAATGTTGACTGGTTAGAAGAATTCTCAGAGAAATCATCTTTGGGTAAAATGTTCTACATGATCCTCTAAAGGGCCATGCAACTGTGTATTCTGTGACTCTAAATATTTCTGCTGGAAAAAGTCTGTTTACACTGAATACCACCATACGGTGGCCTTTGAGCAGTTTTAAAAGAAAACAAACCTTCAAATCTCCAACTATGGTGCTTCAGCTCAGGCTGGTTTTGTGGCATGTTTATGCTTTTGTGGGCATTTAGCCAGAACAGAAATAGCAATGCTGAACCTTGAAGGAGAGTGATTTTTCAGGTTTACATCTGATCCTCTAGAAATAAGTTTTACGGTTATAAATTTTAAAAAGGAATTTTTTTTTCAAAATACAGTTCTTAATTGGAATGACTGAAAGGAAAAAAATAAAAATCATTTCAACACTCTCAGGTGTAACTTTTTAGAACCACAGTATTTTCTTACTTTTTCAATCTATCTTAATTCTTTGACAAAAAAATAATTTTCGAAAAGGCTTTTATTTTTCTTGTTTGAACTTTGTTTCAAATTTTCTCACTTGTTTACTGTTCAAGTTTTGAATTACACAATTTTTTTAAGGAATTACCATCTTTTTAAAAGAGCAGGATTGGCTATTTGCTTTTTCTTCTTTACCAAACATGGGTGAGGCTGTGATGTTTACTCATGGTCATATGGACTATGCTTCCACAACCTTGTGGCAAAGTGAGTAGTAAATTGAACCAGAAGAAAAATGGATTTATAATTTTTTCCGTGAAGATTAATGATTTCACGTTTAAAAATGTGGACACTGATTAACCTTCATATTATTAAATTCAGTGCTAATTTGTCAAGGAATAGTTGAAGTTCATGTTTCTGAAACTAATTCTACAACTATGGTAATGTAACTTAATTCCTTAGAGTATCTGTGAATGAATCGGTGTAGATAAAATTAAAGATGGCAGATCCATACTGATAAAAGGCCTTTAACATATTCATGGAAATCAGTTAATTAGTCATGTATTACAAGTATTTCTAAATAATGCTTTGTAATATGTAACTATGATTTCAAGTCTTAAACCAAGTGATGAAATCTTTTTGCCTTGTGATAATTTGAGAAATTAAGCATTGTGAATAAGATAGCTATCGTTAGTAAATGAACTACTCAGGTTGATTATAAATCTATTTTACAAACTGCCCGTCCCATCCTATCAGTTGGTTATGAGATCAATTTAGTGGGCTATGACTAGCATTTTAAAAGGGAGGGAAGGGAACAGGGGACTAGGATAGAATAAAATAGAATGGAGAATGTCAGTGTAATTTTGCATAGTGAGGATAAGTGCTGTTTGGTGGTACTTTGTGTGTGTCTGTGTGTATGTGATACATATTTTTTATGTATGAATATATGTGTCTTGAAATCAGAGAAATCTGGAAGCTATCACTGCTAGTGGTAATGAGTTAGGTGACCTGGTGGCCTTGTGGTTGTTTAAATGGCTGTACACACAAAATAGTGGGAAGCAGCCGCATAGCACAGGGAGATCAGCTCGGTGCTTTGTGACCACCTAGAGGGGTGGGATAGGGAGGGTGGGAGGGAGATGCAAGAGGGAAGAGATATGGGGACATATGTATATGTATAGCTGATTCACTTTGTTATAAAGCAGAAACTAACACACCATTGTAAAGAAATTATACTCCATTAAAGATGTTAAAAAATAAAACCGCTAAGACTGATGTCAGAAAAATTAAAAAAATCAACGACTGTACACACAGTACAAACTGATGGCCGGCTTTAATTGGAAGGTTCCAGTATTTGTACTGTGCTTTTAACAGGGAATAAAGGAAGACCTGTGTGACTTGCTGAACAGATTTGTATTTGACAGGAATCTGGTAAGGAAAGCTAATAATACTCTGGTTAACAAACTAGAGATGCAAGAAAAATTTTTAAATGTCAAATGTATATTGAATCTAAATCAGAAGCAATTTAATAGGAATAATTGTTCAGTCCAGCAGGTTATGTCCCAAAAGGCAGTAGTAAACAATGGGTGTGGATGTGGTTCACTACAGAACATACAGGTCAATTATGTTGCTCAATAGAGAGCTGCCATGTAATGTATCAAAACTATTAATGGAGTTTAAGACTACATTTATGAAATCTATGGATAGGTAGTCTTGGATCATATGTGGAGTACAGGGTCTGGTTTGGAACACCACACTTTTAAGAGGGGTGGTGACAAGCTGGAATCCTGGAGATTAACTGAGGGCAGTCCTCTGACTGAGTCAACTCTTCAAGTTTTATCTTCCTTATCTGTAACAAAAGCACAACTGGATACATTTTATAGGAATTTGGCTGCCGACAGTGCTAAATGTAATGCAGACTGAATGGGAATATTATGGCTCTTGTTCCCAGACAACTCACAGGCTAGCATGGTGATGGTAATTTATATATTAATATGTCTGATTAGGCTGTTCAAAGTGCTTTGAGTTCTTCTTTCTACATGACATTAAAAATATTCTCAAATCACAGATTTGTATTTTTGAAAAATATATCATTTAAATGTTTATTTGGCATCATCCTTATTTAACATGTATTTTAGTATAGTCACCATTTATAAAGAATGCATTCTGTACCACCCCACCCCCAATAACTTAATTAGGTGGCTATTGGAGAAAGGTCACTGATTCATGTTAGTATAGTGGATTTCTTGATGGATTTTTCCCACAACTAAGCAGTGCTAGTGTGAAAGGTGCCTCACTGTCAAACTGGATATCATAGTGAGGTTTGTTAAATTAGATTCTACTAGAACTAATTTCAGAAAAGGATACCATTGTTTAACTGTAAATAATGTCTGATACCTATAATATGAAATCTTGCATCATAATCAGTATGCAGTTACAAGCTTGATAGGAAACCCAGAATTCATAAAGAAAAAGATTATAGATAAAGCTATAAGAAAATGAGAACTTTGTACATGACAAAAAGTTGGAATGCAAATGGAAAAACTAACATATTTGCAAAAAAAAGACAAAGGGATAATGTTCATAATTATAAGTATCCTATCAATCAATGAGAAAAAGACTCCAGACCCAGTAGAATAATGGACATTAGAGATGTACAAACAATTTTGCTAAGGAAATACAAATGGATAATAGGCATGAAAATGTGTTCACTGTCATCAGTGATCAGCAATTCAAAGAATCAAGTTGATATGTGGGGAAGAGAAGGTCAAGAGAATAGCATTTTTAATCTGACAGGTTGGCAAAAATCAAAAGGGTTAGTAGGGCTGGTGTTGGTTGGCTGGTGAGGAAATAGCTGCCGTCATCCACTGTTGATGACAGTGTAAATTGGCATAAGCTTTTGGTGCAAGTTAAAAAACATTTAGAAGAGTAGTCCCATTCATGGCACTTATTTTAGTCCTGAGCAAACTACCTTTCTTTTAAACAACAAAAGATATTTGAAAACTATTATGGGGCCAATACTCAGATGGAGAAAAAAGCAGATGTATAAGAGCAAACTTTTCTGCAGAAGCCAGGTTCAAGTTAGTGTGTGTGTGTGTGTGTGTGTGTGTGTGTGTGTATTTTTAAGGTTAAAATTTAAACTTACAAGAAAGAAGTCAGAGAGCTCTGAAACATGATACAGTCTTAACTCCTAAGAATTACTTAGGTAATTCCAGTTTGGTTAAAATACTTCCAGCCATATCTCTAAGTGAATTCTAGAACTGTTTAAGTGGTTGTTTATATGTGCCCTGCCCTGTTCCAGAAAGGATCTAAGGTAGCTTGAAGTATTCTGTTGTACTTAATTATCATAATTTTAGTCTTGGAAATCCTTAATGACTGCATGATACACTGAAATTACCACAGTAAAACTTGACACTAGTAGTATGGTTCTCTTAAAAAGTGTTTGAGGCTTAACATGAGATTCCTGTTTGTAAAATTAATACACAGATTTTTTTTTTTAACAAGAGCTGGTGCTTTAAAAAAATCCTTGTAAAACTACTTTTGTCTAAAAATTACTTTGTCTGAAGCAAAGCTCTCTCCTATAAACAGGTGTGTCTTGCTTTGTTGTTCAAATAAAGAATGAACTTTATCATTAGAGCATATTTCATAAACATTAATAATTTGACATTCGCATGTTTAGTGTGAGTAAAAGAAACTTTCAAGGGTTAATAGAAAGCCTATTAGAAGAACACAAAAGTGAAATTATTTCTAAACATTGTATTTACTAAGCCCATTTCATTAAGTTCTCGATCTGTAATTCATACATAACAAAAGCTATTAATTTAAAATAGGAATTTTTTCTAGAAATTTAAATTTATGGGAATACTATTAAAGATTGATTCACCTAGTGATTATTTACTACTTTTGATGACCAAAAACAATAAAAACAACAACAAAAAACAGAATTAATGGTCCGTATGATGTGATGTATGTAATTGGTGCATTTAGCTTTAGGGTCATGGAGAAAGTTCCACCAAGAATAGTCTACCCTAACCTACACTTCTAAATTCTGAAAATGTTAGAGATTTGAGGTCTCCAACAATCTCTCTTTTTAAAAAGTGATCTGGGAAAAAGTATTAGGCATATGCCTAAAGGAGATTTGTTTTAGTTAATATGACATTTTCCCAAAAGATGAGTGGCTGGAGAAGTTCGTGGTCACTCAGACCTATACATGTGTTTGGGAGATTTTAGTTGGAACTGGAAGGTAGTTCCTAGCTCTCTATGCAATGCACTTGTTATTTAATAGAAAAAAGGAACGTGGGTTGTCAACGATGAGCAATAAAAGTCCTCTCCAAAGCATATGGAACAGAGATGTGGGCCAATTTTTGTTTTTTGATACTGTGGGGGGTTTTTTCGGGGGGGGGAGGGGACAGTCAAGGGTATCCTTTTCATATTTATTTAACTCATAATAATCTTAGAAATTGCCTTTTGTCTGTTTGATCAGAATTTAAAGATCAATATTTTTAAAAAGACACTTAGTGAACATTTATTTCTGATTACTTTTTGATAATTAAGTCATACTTCCATGTTGTACATTTTGTGATACTTGATCTGTTTGTAAGATGATAGGACAAATAAATACAAAGAGAATTTGAAGTCAAAAGACTTGCCTTGAATTCTGATGCAGACGTTCAACATGGGATCTCAGGACGGACCTTTTATGTGAATCTAAAGACGTACAGCAAGTATTTACCATAGAAATTGGGGAAAGTGGGAAGGGGTAGTTTCATGGATAGAAAGTGTTGGATTTAGAGAATACACATCACAATATAATGCCCAAGTGATCAGTCAATTAAGTTCATTCTAATATAACATTAATAAAAAGTCAATGCAAAAAAGTTGTGAAGATCCAAAACAGGATGGTTCTACAAATTGTGCCACAATCTTGGGAACCCAGATCCACCCTTTCAGTATTTCATCTTGGTTAATTACATGAATCTATTACACTTTAGTCAGAATTTTTCCATGTTTATATTCATGGCACAAACAACATACAGGTGGCAACTTATAGATTGGAACAGTTAAGTGAGCAGGTGTGGGTCCAACTTTGTACATAGCAATAGCTAGATTATAGGTGCTTACCTAGATTTCCTGCTCACTTATCCTCCAAGACCATCTAGGTGGTGGCCCCTAACCCTGTTCTGGCTGGGTTTCAGATTAAAACTTTCTGGTTAACTCCTGGTTGTTTATGTATCAATCGTTTCTGTGGCCTTCTTTGTTTTGAGAACTGTTTTTCAGTTCCACTCAATACATGTGTCTGGAGTCTTAATGCAGAGCAATATGCCAAATGTTACGAGAATGTAACATGTTGGCTGGTATTCAGTTTTGCCACATTCAGTTTTGGGGCTTCCTGACTCATTGAGGGTGATCCATATGTAAATAATAAAAGCACACTATAATCGAGGTTTTGAAAGCTCAGGAGTGAGGAGGAAGATTACTGTGGGGGTCTTCATGGAGGAGCTGTTATTTAAAAGTGGAAGACATGGGCAGGATTTTGAACAAGTAGAGAAAAGGGGGGCATTCCCAAGGCGGGGATACTCATGCTGGCATTGCTGTAGTTTTCCAAGAATTTCAGGGAGGGGCACTATAAGTCAGCTATTGAAGGCATTGCCTGTGTGTACCTATTTCCTCTGTAGATATTCTTTTCCTGTGCCATCAGCAGATAAGTTAGTTTATTGAATTACAGTGGACAGAATGACAACACATATACATTGGAACAGTTAAGTAAGAGCTGTGAGACTATAGAGGAGAAAGGGTTGTTTTTATGTGAGAAACATGGTTTAAGGTGATCACTTTGCAGTTATACATAAATTTAACTTTGACCGTTTAGACAAATAAAGGGGAAAAAAGCAAAAGCAAAGCACAATGGACATACCAATTACAAGAAGCATAACAATTCTTTAGAGTAAAAAATGTTCTCTATTACTGATTTTTAAAAATTATGAAAATGTTCAAGTATATTCAAATACTCTAGTATAATGAAGTTCTAGCTCCAACAGTTACTAATATTTTGCTCACCTTGTTTCATCTATCCCCCCCACCTTACTGTTAGGGAGGGGTGGTACTGTAGTATTTTGAAGGAAATCCCAAATCACCTGTATTTCAGTATGTATGCCTAATTGATAAGGATATTTTTTACATATCTACTATATTATAATACCTAACAAAATTAACAGTAATTTCTTAATTATCCTACCCAGTATAATTTTCCTGACTTGCCCAAGTATCTTTTGTATAGTTTGTTTATTTGAATCAGGCTCCAGAGAAGAGCCATATATTTGACTATGTCTAGTGAGTTTCTTTTATTACTTAACATTCTCCACTGCCTTTCCTCCCCCGCTCTGCTAATGCTATTTGATTTGCTGCAGAAACCCAATATTCGTCTTGTCGAGGGGCCCTTGTTCTGGTTTTGACTTGGTGATTCCATGTGATGTTTAACTTGTTCCTTCATCTCCCGTGTTTCCTATAGACTGATAGGTTTAGGAACTTGATTAGCTTCAGTTTTTTTTTTTAAGTGGAGGAAAGGAGATCAAATATTTTTATAGATGGACCTTTCTACTTCCTATTGCATCCTATCATGAGACACATTGATGTCTGATTTTCCTATTTTTAATGATAGATCAGTGTTCCAAGTTATCAGCTCCAGTTATCTACTATGAAGTTCTCCATCAACCTTTCACCTATGATTTTAATGGCTGTTGATAATTGTTGCCTAGATCCCTTATTTCATCAAGGATTACAAAATGATAATTTTCTACTTTTCTTTCTACATTTATTAACTATATGACTCTTCTATAAAAAAACTTTCCCTTTCAACTATTTGGTTACCCTCAAATACAGGCTACGCAGTAAAGACAGGATAAATGTGCCATTCCCTTTCTTTTATTTACCAGTTTGGGGGGTATTGAGTTCTCACAAACTCTAAGGTGACGAATGAATTTTCTTTTTTAGTATTATAATTTTCATGGGTTTTAATGTTTTATATTAACTGTATTATTGTTACTTGTACTACTATTAAATACATAACATATTATATATGCAAATTTTAATTTGCATGTCAATTCATTGCAATAATTTTTCTTTTTTATGCCAAAATTGTACCATCTTAGGCCTGTGGGAGCCTTTCAGATTGGCTCCTGTGTCTTTTTTGGCAGGACCTCATCCATCTTTGCTTTCTGAGGTAACATGCCCTAAGCTCGGCTCATCTTATATATTTTCCTGCTCCTTCATGGAGCCCTGGTTCCTTTTATTGGGAATGATCTTGTACTAATTTTTTTTAATAGCACTTTTATAATCAGGAAAAAACTGTACATGTACATTGTAAATATTTAACATTAAGAAAAATTTAATATGGAACACACATTCTCACTACCCATTATTAACCTCTGATTTTTTTTCTCTTAGTCAGCATATGTGTTTGCATATATAGAACACATGACTATTTTATATACATATATACACTCATATGTATATGTGGTGCATATAAATATATATATGCACCTTTGTATCTAAAGTGTTTTCAGTTAAAAGGAATTGTGGGCATTTTTTCACGTCAGTAGAAATCTTCAGAAGAATTGATTTTTGAATGAGTTCACAATGTTCAATTATATTTCCTGGGGCTTTTTCCCTTTTTTTCAACTGTCTTAAGTAATGATTCAGCTGCCATCTTGGTACATAAATCTAAGAGAAGCAGGTTTAAGAGAGAAGCATTTTTAAGTCTCCTGATACATAGTGAACATATTCATTGTCATATGAAAGACACTGGTTAATCTGATAGATGGTGCATTAAGAGTTGGAGTCAAAACCTTGGAAGTCCTTTCTCTTCCACTTTACTAACTAGCTTCATGGTGTTTGAACAAATTATTCAATATCTTTGTGCCTTAGTTTACTCATCTATAGAATAGAAAAAAAATAAAACTTAGTAATGAATCAAAGGAGTTCTACTCTTTCCTTGAGAATCAAAAGATAGTTTGCTTGTTCTACAGATATTCTACAAGTATGTTCTAGACACTGTTCCAGGGTCTGGGTATACAACAATGAATGAGTGAAACAAACAGAGTCCTTTTCCTGGGACATATATGTCAGGTAATGGTGACAAGTACTGGAAGAGCAATGAAGCGGGATAAGGAGATGAGATTAGGGGAAAGGTGCTCTTTTGGAAACATTGGTCAGGGAAGGCCCTGTGAGTAAAATGAGGGAGAGAGCCATAGTGATCTGAGCGAAGAACTCTCCATGAACAGTATGGGGAATGTACTTAGGCCGGGCCCAGGAATGTCAAGCCAGGCAGTGTGGCTAAAGCCTCGAGTGTAAGAGATGAGGACAGAGAGCAGTAGATCACAAGGAGCCTTGCAGGCCTTGGTCAGGAGTGTGGATTTTATTCTGAATGAAGTGAGAGGTCATTGGGGGAGGGATTAAACAGAGAAGTGACGGGGCTTTGTAAACTGTGAAGTGTAGTACTGTAGGAGAGATCTTACATTATTTAAAATATTGCTACTATTAGCACCATGGCAACCATCTGATTTACCATCTAGGCTATAAAAAAATGTCAGTCTAACTCCTGCATAGTATCCAGTGTTGCACATCATTGGCCCCTGAAAGTCTGATCAAGATACATTAATTGCAAAGGACACTTTACAGGTCATCTTGTATGCTCTTGAACACTTAATTTTGGTTTTGACATAGTTGATGATGAGCTTTGTATATGGTAGCTTTGGTAATTAACCAAAGGTCCAGTTGCTTCTTAAAGCTATCCATGGTTTATTTTAATGGAGCTGAGTCATTGCATCTTATTTGCCGCTTAGAAGGGCATGTAGCCTATCCTTCCAAAAACTGAATCAAAACTTTTAGATGCAGGTTTTAAAAGGATAAGATCACTCATCTTATATTGCTATACAGTCTGTGTGGATACCTTTTTTTTTTTTTTTTGCGGTACGCAGGCCTCTCACTGTTGTGGCCTCTCGCGTTGCGGAGCATAGACTCCGGAGGCGCAGGCTCAGCAGCCATGGCTCACGGGCTCAGCCACTTCACGGCATGTGGGATCCTCCCAGACCGGGGCACGAACCCGTGTCCCCTGCATCGGCAGGCGGACTCTCAACCACTGCACCACCAGGGAAGCCCTGGATACCTTTTTTAAAACCCATTTTGGCCTTGGAAACAGTAGTCATGAATCAGATTTTAGAAGGAAAAAAAAAAACCATGTAATTATGCTTAACTGCTGTTTATTCAAATTTTACCATATGCAGATGCTGTTCTAAACACTTGAAACACATGCAATTCTTATACCAAGTTGTTAGGTTGCTATTGTTTCTCCCATTTTAGAGATGAGGAAAGGGGGCTTGGAAAAGTCTAAGTCAGCTAAGGCATGGTGAAGCCAGGATTTGAACCCGGGTTATCTTTAAAGCCCATGTAATTAACTACTGTGCCTTATATAATTGCCCTACCTTACTATATGGGTAGTCTAGCACCTAACACAAGATCTAGCATGTTGTAGATATTTAATATTTATCTGAATCAAGTAACATTAACCCTAGAAGCAGGGGATTTAGGTCTCAGAGCCAGCTATCTAAAAAATGGATTCAAATGTTTACGACATTTCACACTTTCCATGACTGCTTAATTAAGTACCTTGATAGTCCTCTGCAACAGTCTTATTATTGTATGTGGGGTTTTTTGTTTGCAGTTTTGGCATTTGACCACCAAGTTTATGAGTCAGATCTAACATATATGTTAGCACAGAGTCCTGTGAACTCAACTGTTTAGGAATGTGTTGTCATTCAGGAGCTTTTCTGTATTGTCTTAAAACATATACACCCACATCCATATATGCCAGAATGTTGTCTTCTTGAGAGCAGCCACTCTTGGTGCCTTAAGTTTGTATGGTACATAGTGAGTGCACGGTTGGTACTTGAATGAATGAATGTCCTAATTAGTGGCTTATGGACCATTTGACTACTTTTCAGTATTTATCAGTACATAGGTGACTAGAGTTAGCTGCATTTAGGGGTATGTTGCATGAGCCCAAAGCAGTCAGATTGCCTAAGAAGGTCAGTGCCTAACAGTCCTAGCTAATGGTGTTACCCTTCTAGTTTCCCAGTGGGTGTTCTGTATGTTCTCCAGCGGTTTCTTGGTATGGAGCTTTGTACTCTGAGGAGTATTAACCTAACAGACCAGTGACTTGAAGTTTTTGTGCTTTGTAAGATGGAGGTTACCATTTCTGCTATCATCTGGTCTCCATCTGTTTTCGAGAAGAGTCGAGTCGCCATGTGAAAGACCACAAATATAGAGCAAGTAACAAAAAGAAAAATATATATCAAACTGTTAATACTAGCTGTCCCTATAGGCTTTGCAGGTGATTTTCACTTTCTACCTTGAGTAGTCCTTTAATGTTTGAATTTTGCATGATGAATAGTATAACCATTTTTTAAAAGCTAGAAGTTTAACACTCAGTGATGGACATAGATGCAGGAGTAGATAGAAAAACTTCATTTATTCTGACTCCCAGCCTAGCCCTCTCCTCCCTACCCCAAGGATATAGAAGCTAGCTAAGGACTGTGCTTATGTGAACAGTGGCACAAAAAGCAACCCCACCCACCTTTTTAAAGTGATTTCAGTGGGTCAGTAAATGTCCCAGTCATCGTGGCGGCCAAATTTTCAAGAACATATCCTAGGGGTGATATTGGCCCCATTGACAACCACTACCCTTTGTGGAGAATAGCGAGGGTCTACACTTGATGTCTGTAGGGACAGAGAGATTTAGAAAACAGAATTTACTGAAATTGTGAACTGATTATATGGAAGAGTTAATGAGTGGAAAGAGTCTGCTGTGGTGACCAGGTTTTGTGATTGGGTGAACAATGGATCCATTCACTGTGAAGGGGAATTTAGAAAAATAAGCAGGACTTGGGGATGAGGTTTGAGTTGCCTTGAGGACATCTTTCGGGAGCAGTAGTTAGAAATGTAGGCTGATTGGTCGGGGCTGGAGGTAGATTTCAGGTTGTTGAAAACGTGGGTAGATGAGATCACTCAGAGAATATAGGGTAAGAAGACGGCCAAGATAGAACCTTAAAGTACATCACCATTGGAAAAAAGATGAGTCATTAAGTTAAAGGCAGAAAGAAAGAGCATTTGGAAAGACAGAAAAACAAATGCGTGAAACCTAAGGGGTGTAACAGTGCTAAATGTTCCTGCAAATCCCTTTCATGCAGATTTAGCATGTTATTTCATAAATATTAATTTTAGTTTAAAAGCATGCTAAATTATTCCCCACCCTGGCCTCCCTCCTCCCAATTTTCAAGTTATATTTCCCCTCTAACTCTTCTTTACCTTTGGGATTCAGGCATACACCACTAATAAACCATCAGGAGCACGCTTACCGCCAGTGTGCGAGATGGTAGGCACGGGTTTCCACAGCCCTCTAAATGCGGACAGTGGCTGGCGTTCTGCCAGTGGCATTGGTAGTTTTGACTCAGCCCAAGGACTCCTACTGAGGTTTATTATGAACCAATTTTTTTTTTGAAGGGATGGGGAAGTGAGTATTTGAAAACTAAATGAATTTTTTCAATTATAGTACGTATTTCTGTCCATTTCCTTCATGAACTCTAGTTATGTCTGAAACATAGTTTAGGCAAAACATAGTTTAAGAAGAAATTTGAATGTACAGAATAGTTGAGTGGCAGTGAAAACCCATATATCCATTTAGATTTAAAAATTAAGATTTTTACCATACTTGCAAGTTTGTGGTACTCTGGCTTAGAGGTAGTTGGCATATTTAGGGAACAGAAAGGACCTCAGCGTGGCTGGACCTCTGTGCGAGCCTCTGTGGGCTGTGCGAGTTGGAGATGGGTAAAGCTATGGTAGGGAATTTGGATTTTACCATAAGGGCAATGAAAAGTTATTGAAGGGCCTTACTCAGTGAACTCTTGCTGTTATTGTTCCCTAGAATTCTCTCAAACACGTATGACAAAGGAAGAAAGTGGGAAATGAGAGTCAGGCAGGTGAAAAGTGTCTTGTAACCATCTTATCCTTTGTTTAACCATTGCTACTTCCAGCTTTGGCATCTTCATACTCTTGGGATTGTCAGTTCCAAAACTCAGACATGTACCTGCGTGTTTCACATCCTTCAAGGAGACAGAACCCTGTGAATAGTTCTGCTTGATGGTGGACCAGGCCCCTTTCAAGGCACCGTCTCCACTCCTGGGAGAAAGCAGTGTGGGCTGGAGAGTTCACTCTCAGTGGTGCCTTTGCTATCATTTGAGCACTGTTGGAAGGTCATGAGTTATTCTGTGAAGGGATTCACTTCTATTACTTGTAAGGACTGAAGTAAGGAGACTGAAGCTTCATGTTCAACCCTTAAACTAAGTTTGTATGTGGTTCCAAATCTTCGTGTGGATTTCAGGTTGTTCTTTATTGTCTCTAAACTTAGTGATTCATGAGATCTAGGTTAGTCATCCATATTTTTTTTTAGCTGTGTGTGTGTGTGTGTGTGTGCACATGCACGTGTGTGTAACATTAAATAGCTTTCTTACTTATAGATCATGATCAAAGTTTGCTGGTTTTATTGGCTCTGACTTTGGAGATGAGTAAGATTAGTAAATTGGCAGCCTTACTTTTCTGTGTCATTCAGCCTTCCATGGAAATGTTTTATGAATAGTACTTTTTATGTATTAAGGATAGATTGTTTTATATTATTCATTGATTACTTTACACTTAGTTTTTTTTTTTTTTTTTTTTTTGCGGTACGCAAGCATGTGGGGTCTTCCTGGACCGGGGCACGAACCCGTGTCCCCTGCATCGGCAGGCAGACTCCCAATCACTGTGCCACCAGGGAAGCCCTACACTTAGTTTTATGTTTATCAAATTATACATGTGAAATTGAAGGACGCAAATAGTTACAAAAAGAGCTTGTAAGAAAAAATACCAGTTGCCCACTCTCTTCCTGCTCCCCAGAGGTACTCCCTCTTTTGATCAATTGTTTTGGGATCTTTCTCCCCATCTTTAATGAACATGCTTATATGACACATCCATGATTTCACCATATTATAACATTTGCCTCAATAGCTGCTTTTGTTTTCTTTATTAAAGTCAGGAACACGATAAATACTTAGTAGCTCTGTGCATATTAATCTAACATGTTTATTAAAACTTATTTCTTAACGCATTTCTCAGCCTTTTAGCAATCAGTGTTCTAGGCACATGTATTGGCTACCTACTTGGTCATCACTTAGCAGCCATTCATGAATTTTAAACTTTTCTATGTTTTCAATTAATTATTTAAAAAGTTGGAACGCTGAGTGGCATACATTAGCATAAGCTTAATGCAAAGCAAACTTAGACATAAGAAATTCTAATGCAGAAGTTTTAAGGGGTATTATTTCCTTGTTTTTGACCCCCCAAATCTGTCTTAGTTGTGTTGATCAAGAATTGGTGGATTTGAGGACGTAAATGAAAGAAATAAAAGGATTTGTTTAATTATTGCACTCAGGCTTTAAAGTAAGAACTATATGATATAGTTTTTATTTATACTTTTCTTTTTTTTCGGTACACGGGCCTCTCTCTGTTGTGGCCTCTCCCGTTGCGGAGCACAGGCTCCGGACGCGCAGGCTCAGCGGCCGTGGCTCACGGGCCCAGCGACTCCGCGGCATGTGGGATCCTCCTGGACCGGGGCACGAACCCGTGTCCCCTGCATCGGCAGGCGCACTCTCAACCACTGCGCCACCAGGGAAGCCCAAAGTATAGTTTTATTAGTTTATATGTTCTGTAGAATCTTGACTGCCCAGTGTATTAATTAAGAGGAATGATTGTGTCATGCTTCCCCTTTCCCTCAACAAAAGCATTTTATATATGTATTCTCTTCTGCAGCTGTACTCTTTTTGCTGTGGACCAATATTTGGTGTGTGGTAGGACTTTTTTTTTTTTTGGTAGGACTTTTTAAAACCCCCTTTGCCCTGGGAAGTCACTTCTTCCGCTGTTGAGTCAGAGCTGAAAATATCTCTGTTGCATGGCACCCTAACATTTCCTGCAAAATTCCATTAAACATTCCCACCTTTTACCCAGCATTGACTTATAGATCACTGCTATTATTTGTGGAGTACAAACAGGGAAGATTATGGTTTCATAGGACTTATCGTGAGTGTGAATCCACTCTGTTTATAGAGAAGCAGGCTGCATTGCCCCCTACCCTTCTTCAAAAAAAATAAAATAATTTTAAATAAATAAATAAATAAAAAGAAAAAAGTAATGGAAAAGAATGATCCAGAATTTGGGTCCCATCTTGCCAGGTAATCAGAGAGAAAAATGTAACAGCCACCTGTAGTTGATCCAAACTTCTTGTCATAGAAAAAATATTTGGAAGTAAATTTAGAACCTGTGTTTGAGGACATTTCCCTTTGGTTAATGAAGATGTGGTTTTAATGTGATCAAAAGAGGATTTATAAGCTGACAGAAGGTGAACTATATAGGTGATATTTGGGTATAGAGATTGGTCAAAACATCATATCAAAGCATGTCAAGAAATAACATACTTGTTCATGATTTAGTTGTAAGCTTCTTGTTAGCATTCATTTGCACGTTCTTTTCCCCTAAATGTTTATTTGTAAACAGATATGCAGTTCACTGTATCACATACTTTAGAGAAAAAGCATTCCAATACTTTCTTCCAGTGAAGTCTTAGGCATAGGTCAAAGGAAGTGTTATGATGCTGTTCAACAGAGATATTTTATGTTGATGGGGGAAAAAAACCAAAGTAGGGTTGAGGTATCTGAGACCCACCTCTCCCCACTTTGGCAGAGGTGGGCAGTGGGTGCCGGGGATGGTGAAATATAGGAGTTTGGAACTCACAGTTTGAAAATCACTCATCTAAGTGATCTATAAGGTTCTTCGGAAAAGTGTTGTCTTTTGGTATCTTATATGAGATTGTTTAATGCCTGTGAGTGTAAATTATTTTAGTTTATTTAGTGAAAGAAATTGTAACTTCTGACATGTTCCAAAGTTACTTTCATTGCTTATCTTGTTAACTTTGTTTTTTCATGGTGACCTTTTGGAATAGTTGATGTCCTCCTTTTGCATGATGTAATATTGTGGTTTATGTGGTTGAAATGTTGTTTTCTGCTACCTGCAAAATTTTAAGAACTTCCAGAAGTTCATTGTCCCCAGAATTTGTGCAGTGAGTTCCTTCATGGGATATAGTCATATCCAGGCAGAAAAAGTACACGTTGAAACCGTCACTTAAAGAATTTGAGGATCTGATGGGAGATATGTCCAAGGCTCTGTCCAAGGTTCTCTCCAGCCCTGAGACCATAGGATTGACTGAAGAGGAGGAAGGGTGTACCCACAGGATGCTGAGGAAGCAGCATCAGCATGAACACTGGAAAAGGTGCATCTGGAGAGACCTAGAGAGTGGGTCTGTTGCTAGTGCTTTTTGGCTAAGCTCCTTGCCTAACTTTTTACCTCAGTTTCCTCAACTGTGAAACAGAGATATCTATTAATTGGAGGTATAGTGTGGTAATTAAGGACGCTTTGGATCAAGACAGACCTGAGCTGGTTTTACCCCTTAGTACCTTGAGGCAGTTTCTTAATGTTATTCAACTCATTCAATGTTACCTGTAAATGGGAGTAGAATTAATGTCCTCGGGGAATTGTTTGAAAAGATCCCATAGATGATGGATTCAATTGCTTAATAGGGAGCCTGGCGGTGCTAGTTACCCTCCATCATCAGCACCATCATGTTCCTCCTCAAATGGGTGGTTAGGAGAGCAGGGGATTAAAAAGGTATTTTGAAAAGTACAAAGTGTTCTGTAATTTTATTATCATTTCTTATATATTTGTGGGTTTCCTAGTACTGATTTTGAAAGCGATATAAAGTAACTTTCTCAAACACTGTTTTTCTTCTCAAATTAGGGTTTAGAAAGTATGTCTTCTATCCACCTCACTTTTTCTCACTTGTACCATGTGCTGTGTCCCCAGGTGAAGCAGGCAGAGCGCAGTGAGGCGCCGGTCGCTGCCGCCATGCCGTTCCCATTTGGAAAATCTCACAAATCTCCTGCAGACATCGTGAAGAACCTGAAGGAGAGCATGGCCGTGCTGGAAAAGCAAGACATCTCTGACAAAAAAGCGGAAAAGGTGTGTATTTGGCTTTATTTTATATTTTTAATCTTTTGATTAGGAGCAAATGTAAGACAAGTTATGAGGTGATTTCTAAAAATCAGTAAATCTCAATTTGGGTTTATTTGGGGTTTTTAAAATTTAGTCCTAAAGTGGCATTTGCTGGTGCTTAAACACCACGTGTTTTCTCCTGTACTGCCATCTAACAAATACATTTTTGACTTTTTTCTCAGTTTTTCATTTGAGGTTTTCAATTCTATTTAAATTTCGGGGTTTTTTTTTCATTGTTGATGTAGTTTATCTCATTTCTGAAATCAGTGTTTCCACGGGTAGTCCTCTTAGGGAGATAACCTCTCCTGATTTTCTTTTTGTGTTCTCTGTATCCATGACAAGTATCTTCTTCTACCCAGTCACCACAGGCCAAAACCTGACTTTCATACCAATCTGTCCCCCCCCCCAAAAATAATCATCTTTCAATAAATAGTATGAACCCCTACTTCCTAAGGGGTTTATGAATTGATCCCAACTTCCATTCCTACTTCACGAAAATCCTCATGACCTTTTTTATGGACCTTAGCAGTAGCCTCTTTAGGGCTCTTTCTGAAATATCTCCCCTGCTTTAAACCTTCAGTTCAGCCTTCTCACATAGTACACGAGACCCTTTGTGACCTGGCCTATGCTTCTCTAGGTGAATTTCAACCCCTTTCTCCCTTTTTCTGTATGCTCTAACAATCTCAGCTTGTCTCTGTTCATTGAAAGCAATTAATAGCAAACAATTAGCCATACTGTCTTTGTCTTGTTTTCACCCCTGCACCATTTTCCCCTCAGCCCCCATTCATTTTTCAGAACCACCCAATTCATTTCTTTTTCCCGTATGGCTTCCCAGAATATTCCCTCTCCCGACCTTACCCTTACACTCTAAAATGAATCTACCATTTGGCCACCTCCTTTGGAAATGGCAGGAGTGCTGCCATCTTCAACATGAATTTATTTGTGTCATATTTTTTCTTCCTTACTAGACCTTGAGCTCTTTGACCCATGTGTCATTTCTGGCCCACCTGTGCCCTCCACAGTACCTGTCTCCCATGGGCTGGATGCCTGATGATTCACTGGATGAGTGTTTTGATTGGAACAGGATTTTCCATCCTATCTTTTATTTTAGCAGGTTGTTTTTTGTTTTGAGTTGACACTTAAACTGCTTAATTTCTACCATCTTTTTAAGTCTAAGACTGTGGTTTACCTGTATTCTTATAAAGAAAGGAATTTTGCGCTGGTGGGATTAAGATTTGTAATTATAGGCTATTTAGTTGTATCTTTCTGTCACTGGAAGCAATCTACAATTAGTGAAATTTTCTATAATTCAATTTTACTTTAGATCTTCCATGGAAATTCTAGACAGTTTCTTGCGTACCTTAGTAAGAGATGTAGATAAATGTTAATAATATGATGAAACTAACTTCTTTTAAAGATGGCTGTTATGTTATTTTGGTTGAAGTATATGAAGAAAATCTGGCCTCACACAGATGCATAATTGGAAAAGAGAGGAGTATTTTAATAGCCTTTCAGATAATTTTGAATATTTTTTGATACCACAGCAAAATTCAACAGTTGATAGTTTCTTGGTTGTAATAGACTCAAACTGTATAAATGAACTTTTCGTACTCAGTACTTTGAAAAGGTCCTTTATCCATGCATGACTTTGTAACATGCACTGGTCATTTAGAAAATATTGGATCACTGAGTTACATACATCTTCCAAACGTTGACACATTATTCAGTATCAAAAATTCACATTTTAAAATATCACCACTGTGATCTCATCAGAAAAGTATAAGTTTTGGAAAGTGGTCAAACTTACTTATGTTGTATTCAAATTTCAAAATTCAAATCTGGCAACAAATACTGTTCGTTGGTTGTTTTCCTTAAGGATACAGGTTCACTTTGTTTATTTTTGAGAAAATGTCTGCCAAATATACAAGCCGGAATAATTTGTCAGTTTTTCTTTCAAGGAAAAGTGATGTTCCATAAAGAAAATAGTTTGTTCAGCTCATAGCTCAAACATTATCATACAAGTACTTTTCTTCAAGACAAGCAGTCTTCAGTAAGGGGCAGAAGGTGCTTTATGTGTACTTCCTATTTATCACACCAAGTGTTAAAAAGTTGTATGTATACTCAGGTCAAAATTTAATAAAATGAATTTTTTTCCTGCTTTCTCATGACACTCTTAAGTGAAACAGTTTTTTGAAGCTGAGTGTGTGATGATGAAAACTACAACGATAACTACTACAGTTTGTTGTCACTGCCTTGACTTAGGCTAGAGGTCAACACCATCAGTGCAAATGGCAACGGTGGAAAAAGGCAAATTATGTGTTTACATTGATATGAAAGCAGTTTTGACCTCATGGACCCCTTGAAAGGGTCTCAGGGAACCTTTTTTGGTAACACAGAGGTTGAGAATTCTTGCTCTAAACATAAGCAAGAATAGACCTCCTGCTAAATAAAGCAAAGAAAATTAGTTAAATTTATGAAAAATAAATTTTATTTCAAAGGAAGGGGACAACTCTGAAGATTGAGGAGCAATCAATGCAAATTACTTTCCTGAAATAGATTAGAAATAGGGAGGAAAACCCTGAACTTTCTGATTTCACTGTCTTATCAAGATTCAGAAGGAAATAGCACTAATGCAAATGGTGAAGAGGGAATGAGACCTGAAAACAATGGAGAGATGAAAATACAACCTCTAAATTAAAAACCACGAAAAGCAACTTCGACATCATACTTAAGACTGAAAACTTGAATGTAGTCCCATTAAAACCAGGGTGCTTGCTATGACTTTTTATCTAGAGTTGTTCTGGAAATTCTAGGCAACGCATAAAGAAACAGTTTAGAAATAAAAAACACAGCTATTTAAAATAAAGAGGGGAAATTACAATGTTGAGATATTCATATATCTTTACAAAACACAAGAGAATCAGTGTGAAAATAAGAGTTCACTAGGGCAGCTAAATACAAAATGCATAGCTTCCCTAAATACCATCAAAACGATCTAGAAATTGTAATTTTTTTTAAAAAAGTATTTTATTTACAGTAGCAACAACAAAAAAATAAGGTGTCTGGGAATACTTTCATCAGGAAGTATGCAGAACCTATATGAAGAGAACTATAAAACCTTATTCAGAGGTACAAAAGAATACTTGGTCCATGTTATTGGATGGAATATAGTTAAGATGCCATTTCTTATCAAATTAATTTTTAAGCTTAAAGCAGTTCCGTTCACATCACAGCAGGATCTTTTTGTACCCTGACAAAAAATGATTCTGAAGTTGTGGAAGAGTTAATACAGTAGCTACAGAGTTGTGCTGGAATTTAAGGAATATGAATTCTACTTTGTTTTGAAGCAAAACACACATTTCACACATCCACTCACAGTCTTTCCAATCATGGTTGATGATACGCCATCCTTCTAGTTGTTCAGGCCAAAAGTCTTGAGTCATCCATGACTCCTTTCACACTTCCCAGATCCAATTCATGAGCAAATACATCCACTTTATTGCGGGGGGGAAGGGGGGTGTTAAAAAGCCAGACTCTAATGACCACTTCACCCCGTTTTCTTAGTCACTACCTGGGTCTGAGCTACCATTATCTTTGCTCCGGATTACTGTAGTATTCTTCTAACTGGTCTCCCTTGCCTTTCCACAACCATAGTGATTCTTTCAAAACATGAGTCAAATAATATTTCCCTTAGAGTAAAAGTCAGAATCCTTACAAGGGCTGAACTAAGTTCTACAGGTCAAATCCTGCCTAGGCCTGTTTTTGTAAGGCTCATGAGCTAAGAATGGTTTTTACATTTCTAAAGGGTTGGTTTAAAAAGCAAAGAAGATTACGCAACAGAGACTTTATGTGGCCTATAAAGCTTAAAATATTTCCTGTCTGGTGCTTTTACCAAAAAATAAATGCCCACCCTTGCCCTGGTCAGTCAGGCCTGTGACCTCAATGGTCCCTTCTCCTAGTATTCCCCCCACATTGGCTTGCTTTTCCTTGTGTACTTCAGTCACACTCCTGCCTTATGGCTTTTGCATTGGGCTGTCCCCTTTACCTAGAATGTTCTTTCTCCAACTCTCTGCTTGGCTAACTCCCTTATTGCCTTCAAGTCTTTGCTTAAATGTCACTTTTCACCCAACCCCCTATTTAAAATGCAGCCTAGTCCCCAGCATTCCTGTTCCCCCGGTCTTGCTCTGGTTTTCTGTGTATCACTTAACACCTTTAATATACTTAATGATTTTTTGTTGTTGTTTTTACTAGTTCTTCCCTCTGTTAGAACATAAGCCTTCCAAAGACAGCTCAATAATTATTTTTTATTTATTGAAAATGGAATACAGAGTTAACATAGTTCTGTCAAGGTAACTCTTCTAAACTCTTAATTCTACTGAATAGGATAAAACATGTATTACTGAGAATGTTGTAATAATTTGTATGTTGAGTTTATGACCAATAAGAGGGTATCCCAGCCAGATATCTTCTGAACTTTATGATGGTGACCAAGTATCACATTCCCTTGTAGTGCTACCACCCACAGAAATAGTGAGATAAATGACCCTTCTCAAGAGATCTACCCTGTTGGTCCTAGTATCTTCCATATAGTTTTGTGTTTATTAATTATCTTCCCCTGTAATTCAGGATGCTTAGTGGACACTTTTCCTGATTGGATGAATAATTATACCCAGTGGATCTGATTAGTGGATAACTCTGAGCACCTAGGCAGGGTTTTGGTGATCTGTTGCAGGATACTGTCCCCAACTTTAAACTTTTAATAACATTTATTGTCACTGATTTATCTGAGGAGAATTAAAAGGTTTAATTATCGGAGCTTGTGAATGATAAAAATTGGAGAAGGATAGGAAACTCTATAGGTGACTAAATCAGGCACCAAAGAAGGGTCAATGAGCTGGGGGTAGTGGGGCAGGAGTTGGAGGAAGGACATGATTGTAACTGATAAAATGCAGTACAGATGAAAGTATAGCTCTGTACTAGGGTCTAAACAGATGAGATACCAAAGGAGAAAATACAACATAATTACTAAAAATATTTGATTAAACCAAAAGAAGGCAGAAAAAGAGGGAAAAATGGCTTTAAGGAACAGATGGAACAAATGGAAAACAAATAGCAAGATGATAAACTCAAATGTACCATATCAATAATCACATTAAGTATAGATGGTCTGAACACCCCAATTAAAAGGCAGAGATTGTCAGGTTGGACAAAAAAGTCCTATCTGGATGGACCTAGAGATTATCATATTAAGTGAAGTAAGTCAGACAGAGAAAGACAAATATCATATGATATCACTTACGTGAAATCTAAAAAAAAAAATGATATAAATGAATTTATTTACAAACCAGAAATAGACTCACAAACATAGAAAATAAATTTATGGTTACCAAAGGGGGGGTATAGCAGGGATAAATTAGGAGTTTGGGATTAACATACACACATCACTATATATAAAACAGATAAACAACAGGAACCTACTGTATAGCACAGGGAACTGTATTCAATATCTTATAATAACCTATAATGGAAAAGAATCTGAAAAAGAATATTATATATATGTATAACTGAATCACTTTGCTGTACACCTGAAACTAACACAGCTTTGTAAATGAACTATATTTTGATTTTAAAAAAATGGTTAAAAAAAAGAGAAAAAATCCTAACTATATGTGCCTACAAGAAATGTACTTAAAGTGACAATGACACAATTAGGTTACAAGTAAAAGGATGGAGAAAGATATACCATGTTAACACTTGTCAAAAGAAAACTGGAGGGGCTCTATTAATATCAGACAAAAATAGATTTCAGAGCAAAGAATATTATCCAGGATAGTTATTTCATGATAAAATAGGGGTCAGTTAATCCAAGGGACATAACAATCTTAAATGTTTATGCACCTAATAACAGCTTTAAAATAAAGCAAAATAAAGCAAAAACTGATAAAACAAGAAGATGAAACCATCAAATCCACAATTATAATTGGAGATTTCAGTACCCCAATCTCAATGACTGATAGAAGTAGGCAGAAAATCAGCTACTAAAAGGCTAAATGTATGTGACATGTACCTGTGATCACAGTGGAATTAAATTAGACATCAATAACAGAAAGAGCCTTGGAAATATTCCAAAATATTTGGAAACTAAATATCATACTTACAAATAATTCATGGATCAAAGTTATTTGAGTGGAATAAAAACATAGCAGAGCTAGTGAGATGTTGCTAAAGCATTACTCAGAAATTTTATAGCACTAAATGCATATGATAGAAAAGAAGAAAGGTCTCAGCTTCTACCTTAAGAAAGTAGAAAAAGGAGAGCAAATTATAAAGTAAGGAGAAAGGATATAAATAAAGATCAAAGCAGAAATTAGTTAAATAAAAGCCAGAGCAAAAAATAAAACCAAAACTGGTTCTATCAGAAGTTGAATAAAATTGATAAAATCTAGCTAAGACTCATCAGGAGATAAAAACAATTACCAATATCTGGAATAAGAGAGCTGACATCACTACAGATTCTACAGGTATTAAAAGGGTAATAAGGAAATATTATGAACAACTGCTTGCCAATAAATTTAACAACTTAGATGAAATAGGCAAATTCCTTGAAAGACACAAATGGCTCAAACTCACTCAAGAAAAAAATAGATAACCTTAATAGCCCTGTATCTATTAAAGTAATTCAAAATTTAGTTAATCTTCCCACAAAGAAAAATCTAGGCACAGATGGCTTCACTAGAGATTTCTACCAAACATTTAAGGGAAATATAACACAATTTCTACACAAACTTTTCCAGAAAATTTATGAGGAATAGTTCTTAACTCATTCTATGAGTCCACGATTATCCTGATACCCAAATCAAAGACATTACAAGAAAACGACAGACTAATATCCCTCATGAACATAGACGCAAAAATTCTAAACCAAATTTTAGCATTCCTGATAAAAACTCTGCAAACTAGGATAGAAGAGAACTTCCTTGACCTAGTAAAGGGCATCTATAAAAACCCTATGGGTAGAGAATGGACTTGAGGACAGCGGGAGTGGGAAGGGTAAGCTGGGATGAAGTGAGAGAGTGGCATGGACATACATACACTACCAAATGTAAAATAGCTAGTGGGAAGTAGGTGCATAGCACAGGGAGTTCAGCTGTGGGCTTTGTGACCACCTAGAGGGATGGGATAGGGAGGGTGGGAGGGAGGCGCAAGATGGAGGTGATATGGGGATATATGTATATGTATAGCTAATTCGCTTGTTATAAAGCAGAAACTAACACACCATTGTAAAGCAATTATACTCCAATAAAGATGTTAAAAAAAAATCCTACAGGTAGCATTATACGTAATGGTAAAAGGCTCATTTATCTCTAAGATCACTAATAAGACAGGGATGTCCACTTTCACCTCTTCTATTCAACTTTGTACTTGTAGATTGCAGACTATGCAGTCAGGCAAGAAAAAGAAATAAAAGGCATGGAAAGAAAGAAGTAAAAACCTGTATTGATGACATGATCACCTACTCAGAAATGAAGGAATCTACAAAAACCGTGGTTGAGTTACTGTATGAGTTTAGCAAGGTTACAGGTTATAATATTGATATACAAAGAGCAATTGTATTTCTCTGTAGTAGAAATGACAGAACCAAAGTTGAAATTTAAGAGTATCATTTGGAATAGCATCAAAAAATATGAAACAGAGATACTCTGACAAAAGAAATGAAAGACCTGCACACTAAAAACTACAAAATATTGCTAAGAGAATGAAAGACCTTAGTAAGCGAGAGATACACTTTATTCATGGGTTGGAAGACTCAATATTGTTAAAATGTCAGTTCCCTCCCAAATGATTTATAACTTCATTGTAATCCCAGTGGACTTTTTAATAGAAATTGACAAGTTGGTTCTAAAATATATATGCAAATGCAAAAGACCTAGAATAAAACAGCTTGGAACAAAAAGTTGGAGGGTTCACACCATCTGATTTCAAGAATTATAAAGCTGGAGTAATCAAAGCAGTGTGATATCAACATAAAGACATATTAGATAGACAAATAGATCAGTAGAACAGAATAGAGAATCCAGAAAGAAACCTACACATGTATGGACAATTTTTGACAAAGGTGAGAATGCAATTCAGTGGAGAAAGGACAGTAGTTTCAACAATTGGTGCTGAAACAATTTGATAGCCACGTGCAAAAAATATGTTGGACCCATGCCTCATACCATATACACAAATTGATTCAAAATGGATCACACAACTAAATGTAAAACCTAAAATTATAAAGCTTATAGAGAACAGGAGAAAAATCTTCATGACCTTGGGATAGGCAAAGAATTCTTAGATATGACACCAAAAGCATACTCAATAAAAGAAAAAAATAATAAGTTGGAATTCACCAACACTAAAACCTTCAACTCTTCAGAAGACACTGTTGAAAGCATGAAAAGACAAGTCACAGACTGAGGAAAATTTTTGCAAAGCATATATTTGATAAAAGGTTACATTGAGAATATGTGAAAAAAGAAAACAAACAATCCAGTAAAAAAAAAAAAGATTAAGTATACAGTTCACCAAAGCTGATACACAGATTTCAGATAAGCACTTGAAAAGATATTAATCTTAGGAAATTGCAAAGTAAAGCTATGATGAGATACCACTTCACACCTATCAGAATGGCTAAAATTGAAAATACTGGCTATATCAAATGCTGGTGGTTATGCAGAGCAACTGGAACTGCTGGTGGGAAAGTAAGATAATACAACCACTTTGGAGCAAAGTTTGGCCGTTTCTTGAAAAGCTAAACTTACATCTAGCCATTTCACTCCTAGGTATTTACCCAAGAGAACAAGAAATATATGTCCATACAAAGACTTCTACATAAATGTTCATAGCAACTTTATTTGGAATATCCAAAACAGGAAATTGCCCAGGTCTGTGAATAAACCTGTTGTGACACATCCATAGAATAGAATACTACTCAGCAATAAAAAGGAATGAACTATTGCTGTACACAACAATATGAATGAATCTCAAAATAATTGTGTTGAGTGAAAGAAGCCAGACTATAAATAGTACATAATGTATGATTCTGTTTATACAAAACTCTGTGAATAGCCGTAATGACAGAAAACAGATCAGCGATTGCTTTGGGGTTGGCAGGGATGTATGTGGAGGGTTAGAGTGGGGTTGGTGGTATGAGGGGATTACAGTGGAATCATGGTGGTGATGGGCATGTTCACTGTCTCGAGGGCTTCAGAGGTGTGTACAAAAGACCAAAGTTATCAAATTGTACTCTTTTAAATATGTGTGCTTTGTTGTATGTTAATTATAACTCAATGAAGAGAGTAAAAGACTATCCGTGTACCAACTGAGATATAGGTGGCTTAGAAACCACAGATGTTTGCCCTGAGAATAAATAGATCATGTAATAAAGCACCTAAAAAAGACTATTGAAAACCTAGGTTGCAATAATAGAAAAACACTAAATTCAAAATGATCATCTTCTGCTCTGTGTAGATAATAAGTCCATATTTGAGGATGTAGAGAAACCAGAGTGTATTGAGAGGGGAGTGACCAGGTTAGTACAGAAATTCAAAGTTCTGCCATGAGAAACAGTTGAATGAACTGGAGGTGTGATGTAGAGAAAGAATAAAATTTGAGCCCTAGAGCTCTTAGTAAAATGTTTTTAGGGGATCATCTAATATCAGATAAGGGAAGCTTCCAGACAGTGACAGGAGATAGAATTAAGGCCCCGTGAGTGGAGGAAAAACAGGGAGTCCAATTTCATCCTGATATTAGGGAAAATAATAAGTAGAAGTTGGCTTCCATGGGAGATCGCAAGGTTCCTGTTTCTGGATGTGTATTGGTGTGGGCTAGGTGGTCACTTAGGTCTTTTAGAAGGAATTCAAGCTTTGTACGATTGACACATTGTTATATCCAACGCCATATTTTGCAAGGTGCCTTTGTAGAGAATAGGCCTCCGTCTTATTTTGAGGTAGAATTATTTGTTGTTATTATTCTCACGATCCACATGAAGAAAGCTCTTGTTTCCTAGAACACCTGTTATATTAGAATCAGAGGTGGTATTCACTCCTAGCTCTGCCAAACCCATGGTAAAATTTTGTCTGTTTTTGCTTTATTCATTATATCCATGGGCATTTTCTCACTCATTTCTTGTGATCTTGTAGACAAAATGATAAATATAACGTTTGAGTGTTTCTTTCTTTGTAGTGTGTTGATGTTTTTACTTGTTCTGTATGGTACACAGTTGCCATATTAAGACTTGTCTATAATACAAATAGATTACTCCCTTAGGAACTGTGCCATACCTTTTAAAGAGAATTTGAAAACTACTTTCCTTATACTTTTAGAAAACACGGTTTATCTTACCATCCCTATTTTTAGGTAATTGGGGCATGGGCGTGGGGTGGAGTGGAATTTGTTCTTTCATTGCTGACAGCCCCATAGATCTGCATACATAATGACTGGTTACACACTCTGCCCACTGCATGCTATGTAAAGGAGGTATAGCTGCCTTGCTCAGCTTATCCTTGGTTCCCTTCATCACTGTGAATGCATGTGTTCACAGTGTTGAATAGCTATATTCACTCATTTCATGAGAGGAGTAAGTTTGCTGGCATATTTAAGAGGGGGGAAGGGAATAGCCTTTTCATAGCATAGCCATCTAACAGTGACTCATGGTTACTAAACTTGTTTAGAGTAATCTTTGACACCAGAAGGTTATTAATAGGTTTTTTTTTTAGTCCATGATCTTTCAGCTTAGTATACTCAGACATTTTCTTTAGTGGAGAGACACATATGTGTGTAGGATTTTTTTTTAATTTAGAAATTAATATGATAATAGAATTGGTCTCATTATTAAGTATTTGGCACCAGCAATATTTCTCAGTTTACTTTTAGATTCCATCTCACATCCTTTATCTTAATTTACTTTAAGAACTTCCTTTTTTTAATGAGATCATCTAATCCCTTTTTGAGAATGAATTAATATTTAAGGCAGTAAAATAGATTGATATATATTTAGAGGACTTTGTTTAAAATGATTCTTTTGCTAAAGAGTGGGTATAGTGGGATAGGGAGGGTGGGAGGAGGGAGATGAAAGAGGAGAGAGATATGGGAACATATGTATATGTATAACTGATTCACTTTGTTATAAAGCAGAAATTAACACACCATTGTAAAGCAATTATACTCCAATAAAGATGTAAAAAAAAAGTAGGTATAAAGAAACTCAAAAAAAGAGAAGAATATAAGACAAAATAATAAATGATTTAAGCCTCCTCCTCCTCAAAAAATCTGGGTTCTTTGAGGCATTTCTCAATAATAATAACTAGTTACGTGTAAATTATACATGTAAATTATAAGTTACGTGTAAATTATACACTTGATTGTGTAAACTAATAGGGAACAGAAGCAAGGAAAATTCTGCTTAATCATTTCAAAATTGCTTCTAAAAAAGATGACTATAAAGAATGATTTGCATTTGAATTATGTTTCCTTATGCTGAGCTCCATCCTTACAGTAGTTAGCAGGACAGTTTTTTTTGCAAAAGATAACAATAAGAGTAATTACTGTCATCACTTCCATTGTCATCTTTTGCAGAAGATTCCCAACTTGATTGAATTCATAGACATTTTAGTGCCCTTATATATATATATGGGCAGATAGATGGACACGTGGATCAAGTTTTGTCCCTGTCCTTAAGGAGTTTATAAGCTAGTAGAGGAAATAGGTATGTAAAACAATATAGTGTAGAGATACTTGGAGGTATGAGTGAAATTCTATGGGAACCAAGAGGATAAAGCAGTTACTACCTCTGTCAGAGACGGGTACATTAGATAGCATTAGGTGACATTTGAAGTGGTTTAAAGGTGTTTGGCAGGCAGAGAGTGAGAGGGAACAGAATGTGAAACAGACTAAAGCATGGCATATCCAGAAAACAGTGACAAGTTTAGGGTGACTATAGGAGTTACTAGAGGAGAATGGTAGGAAGTGAAGCTAGAGATGTAGATTGTGGTAGATTGAAAAGCGCCTTATTTACAACCTAAAGATAGACTGAGGGAGCTGAAGAAATCTGCAGTTGTTGTTGTCCTGCTTTGTTTTAAATCTTTATCGTTAGATAATTTTTAATTCACAGGAAGGTGCAAAAAAGTATACAGGGTGATCCCATGTACCTTATACCCAGTTTCCCGCAATGTTAACATCTTACATAACTATATACAATATCAAGACCAGGAAGTTGACGTTGGTGTAGTCCACAGGCCTTATTCACATTTCACCAGCTTTACAGTTTTGTGAGTGTATGTGTGTAGCTCTGTGCAGTTTTATCACACGTGTAACCACTACCACAATCAAGATGCAGAGCTCTTCCATAACCGCAAGGCCCCCTCCTGCTATCCCATTATAGCCACACCCATCTCCTCTCCCCCATCTCTAACCCTTGCTGGCAACCACTAATCTGTTCTCCCAACCTATAATTTTGTTATTTCAAGAATGTTTTGTAAATAGAATCCTATAGTATGTAACATTTTGAGATTGGCTTTTTTGCCCATTCACCTTAATTCCCCATATATCTGTGCAAGTAGTTGTGAATATCAATAATTACTTTTGATTGCTGAGTAGTATTCCATTCCATGAATGTACCATAGTGTGTACATAGGGTAAATGTTTAACCATTCACCCTTTGAAGGACATCTAGAGTGTTTCCAGTTTGGGCTATTACAAATAAAGCTACTATGAACATTTTCATACAGGTTTTGTGTGAGCATAAGTTTTGCTTTCTGTAGGATAAATGCCCAAGAGTACAATTCTTGGGTAAGATCATGTTTAGTTTTTTTTTGTTTGTTTTTTTTTTTTTTGCGGTACGCGGGCCTCTCACTGCTGTGTCCTCTCCCGCTGCAGAGCACAGGTTCTGGACGCACAGGCTCAGCGGCCATGGCTCACGGGCCCATCCTCCCGGACCGGGGCGTGAACCCGTGTCCCCTGCTTCGGCAGGCGGACTCTCAACCACTGCACCACCAGGGAAACCCCATGTTTAGTTTTATAAGAAACCCACCAACCTCTTTCCCATTACATTCCTACTAGTAATGTTTCAAAGTCAGAGATGGGGTGAGATTGGAAGTGTTGTAAAGATAGACATAATGGCAAAAGATTAACTTGATAAGAGGACTCTGATGACAAGGAAAGCTTAAGGGTAAGGAGGAGAAGCAAGATGTGAGACTAGATTTCTGAGGGAGAATTGAAAGGATTTGATGGGTGTCCACATTTAACTTCAAGTTCACATATCCTTTGGCCTTTACTTCTACCCACCAGATATTTTTCAGAGCATGAGTGAATAAACTGTGGCCCAGGTCAGCCCATTACTTGGTTTTGTAAATAAAGTTCTGTTGGAACACAGCCATACCCATTCATTGACACATGGTCTGTGGCTGTTTTCCTGCTGCAGTGGCAGAGTTGAGTAGTTGTGACAAAAACCATATGACCCACGAAAAGAGAGCTACGTACATATCTAAAGAAACTTGATAAGATACTTCTTTTAAAATTTTATTTATTTATTTTTGACTGCGTTGCGTCTTGGTTGCAGCGTGCGGGCTTCTCATTGCAGTGGCTTCTCTTGTTGGGGAGCACAGGCTCTAGGCTCACGGGCTTCAGTAGTTGTGGCATGTGGGCTCTAGAGCGCAGGCTCAGTAGTTGTGGTGCACGGGCTTAGTTGCTCTGCGGCATGTGGGATCTTCCCGGACCAGGGCTCGAACCCATATCCCCTGCACTGGCAAGTGGATTCTTAACCACTGCACCACCAGAGAAGTCCTGATAAGATACTCTTGATGAGATAGATTATAACAGGATTCTTATTGCATGAGAAATCGGGGGTGTGGTGTGCAAGGCAAGTGTTGTTCTGTGTTTGTTTTGCCTTGTTTTTTAAGGGTGTTTTTTTTTACCCATTTTTAAAAATTGAAGTATAGTTAATTTACAATGTTGTGTTAGTTTCAGGTGTACAACAAAGTGATTCAGAAATATATATGTGTGTGTATATTCTTTTTCAGATTCTTTTCCATTATAGGTTATTACAAGGTATCGAACATAGTTCCCTGTAGTGTACAGTAGATCCTTGTTGTTTATCTGTTTTATATATAGTAGTGTGTACGTGTTAATCCCAAACTCCCAATTTATTGCTCTTCCCTTCCCCACACTGTCCCCTTTGGTGACCATTAAATTTGTTTTCTGTGTCCGTGAGTCTGTTTCTGTTTTGTAAATAAGTTCATTTATATCATTTTTTTTAGATTCCACATAGAAGTGACATCATATGATACTTGTCTTTCTCTGTCTTACTTCACTTAGTATGATAATCTCTAGGTCCATCCATGTTGCTGCAAATGGCATTATTTCATTCTTTTTTATGGCTGAGTAATATTCTTGTTTTGCTTTTAAACTTAATGTTCCACAGACGTGCAAAGGGTGCTCTGGAGAAGCAGGCAGGCCATGGTTTCAGGTGTTCTTTCTCCCTTCATCCACTTTTTCAATTTTACCTTATCCTTATTGGTATGTTAGGGTTCTACACAAGATCTTTACTTTGAAAAATGATGGCAGCAGGATTAGGAAGTGTGATTATCAGTGGCCCCCAAAAGCACTTAAAAACCACTGATTTCGATGACTTCTGACATCTCTTCAACACTTAAGATATTGTGATTCCATACTGAGGCATCCCTTCAGACTTAACATATTCAACTCAAAAATTCATTTTCTCTGCCCCAGAATTGGTCTCTCTCTTCCTGAGTGACTGGTTTAAGAAATACTGCCTTTCTGGCTCAAAACCTTAGAGTCATCAGATTCTTTCTCTTTACTTAAGTATCTTTTTGACAAAGTCCTGTTCGTTTGAAACCATTACGTGAGGGGAGAGGAGGCCGAAATTTGCAGCTTCTCCCTCTCTCCCTTTTTGTAAGCACTCTGTAGGTAATGTGGGAGCGTGGGTGTGTGGGTACATATGTGTGTGCAAGAGATCTATGCTTCCTTCATTAAGCCTGATAGTTTTAATTGATTTCTATATTTCTGTCTATATGAAGTGTTATGTTTTAGTAATATGTTCATTCCAAAAATTCAGAAAATTCAACAGAGTATAAAAGGCAAAATAAAGCTCATCCTAATTCCACGCCCACATGAAATGACTACTGTTAAGATAGTGGGATATCCTCGCAGATTCTCATGCATATTCTAGCTCTCTCCCTCTCTTTCTGGGGCCGGTAAGTTACTAAACATGAGGTCATGCTATTCTAGGTCCTTGTTTGTTTTTTAATTTTTTAAAAAATATTTATTTATTTATTTTTGGCTGCGTTGTGTCTTCGTTGCTGCGTGTGGCTTTCTCTAGTTGTGGCGAGCGGGGGCTACTCTGCGTTGCGGTGTGCGGGCTTCTCATTGTGGTGGCTTCTCTTATTGCAGAGCACTGGCTCTAGGCACGCGGGCTCAGTAGTTGTGGTGCACAGGCTTAGTTGCTGTGCAGCATGTGGGACCTTCCTGGACCAGGGATCGCACCCGTGTCCCCTACATTGGCAGGTGGATTCTTAACCACTGCGCCACCAGCGAAGTCCCTGTTTTTTAATTTTAGTGTTAACATCTTTGCATGTCAGTATAGATCTACTTAATTGTTTTTAAAGCTTGCCATAATCTTCCATTTTATGGGTACACCATGATTTAACCAGTTCAGTGGGATAACTTGTAGTTCTGATCCTTTGCTATTGTAAATGACACTGCTTGTACGTAACATCTTTGTGTAATTATGTTTCCCCAGGGTGAATTCCCTAGAAGTATAATGGGTGATTCAGAGGGATTGCACCTTTTAAGGCTTTTTGATACATTTTGCTAAATTGCCCTCCAATAAAGTTGTACCAATATATTTTTCCACTACCAGTATATCTTCTAGAAGTCTTTGCCTCTAATAGGAGGGGGAAAATGTTTCATCATTTTAAGTTAATGTCACGATAAAGTAGAATATTTTCTTTTAAGGTTATTAGCCTTTTAATTTCTCAATTAGCCATATCTGTACTTTAAGCGTTTTACTCTTGCTGTGTTTAAGTGTGCTTTATATATTGGTAAGTTGGGCTTAACAAGTAACTTTATCTATTAAAAATTGGGAGCCAAGGGGAGGGCAGACCCAGTGTTGTACTCCAGCAGATAAACCCTGTACCTCCATCTGTGATGAGACACCTCCCACCGTAAGGCCAGTTTGGGATCTACTGAGTAGTTGGGCCTTGTTGGGTCCAGAAGAGGTGGGGGTGATAAGGGCTACGAGCACTTCAGTGATGTGGTCTGGAAGCATTTGCGGGTGAGTGAGTAGCTCCTCTGGTCTTCTAAAAATGTGTTTTTGTATCACTACTTGGTATCTGAGTGGTTGCCACTGATGACGGTAAAATGGTACAGGGATGGGTACTGTGGAAACATTGGGTTTAAGGCAAGAGATTTAGTATGAAATCTGAATTCTTGGAAGTCTTGAAATAGGCCACTTGTACAAATGTTTGGCTTGCTAGTTGCTTTTTTTCCACCTCGCTGTATTTTTTTAAAGAGAAAACAGGCAGTGGGAAGTCTCACAGCCTTACTTCTAATTGGGGATATCATTATGGGCATGACGCTTAAAATTTTGAAGTAGTTACTTGTCTCCTCACCCTGGGAGGGGAAGAAGTATAGTTGTGATATTGTTACTAGTGAGGTGAGAGTAGTAGGTGTGAACTTTGGAATATTGGTTACTGCTTAAGTAGATCCTGTACCTTAAATTGTTTAATTTTTAAGTATTTTTAAAAGATCCTAAGTAGAAATAAAGTCGTTATCAACTGGTTGTGGAAGTCACTGAGGCTTCATGGTACAGGATTAGTATGCCTGCCCCGCACCCTACCCCGGCCTTGACTCTGAGCAGCTCTGCCAAGCCTCAGACTCCTTCCTCCATGACTCTGCTCAGCTGGGTGTCCCCAGACTCCCACTATATATGTGGCTGCTTAGTAGAATCATACAGGGTAAACCACTTCTCAGAAGCCGCAAGAAAACAATCAGGAGCTTAAAATTCTGTGTGTCTCACCTAGACGAGTCAGCAGTGTGTGAGTTAGTGAGGTACAGTTCACATCATTTTCCAGTCAAGTGAATGGGCTTATCATGAGGGGGGTGCTTCTCACATGTTTCTCTTCATCACCATGTATTTATTAAAACAGTTGGCTACTGTTAGTAGACTGTACCCATGAAACATAATATAAGGCTCACTGGCCACATAAGTGTAGCATCTGTGTCTCAGAACACCATGTTCTACTGACAAAATGTCCTAGACAATTCAGTTATTTAACAAAATCATGAAGTCAGACCGTGTGTAAATCACTGTCTCAGTCACATTGGAGGGAGGAGGGTGTAAAGGAGTGTAAGCAAGCCCTTTCTAAAGCCCTTGAATGTATGTTAGGGAAATGAGAGGTGCAGATGAGGAGATAGAGCACTGCAAGGCCAGGGGCTGAGACAAGGTAGCAGCTGCTGTGGCATCAGGAGGAGAATGGCAGGAGGGGGGAATGGGCTGTGAGAGGGGAGAGGAGTAGTGTGAGCATTTGGGGTCACTTGAGAAGAGACAAAGCCTCCAGGGCGAGAGAGTGAGAGTAGATGACGGGGCAGAAGAGAATTGGGAGAACCTTTATTTGGAATTTGAGATCTTAAGAAATGGAATAGATCCCACCAGGCGTCGGGCCCAGCAACCTTGCATGAGGCCACACAACTGGCAAAATTGCAAGGGGGGACTTGAGGCAAGGCCAGCCTCCTTTTCATGTAGGAGCCCTTTCCCCAGCACACATATATAGAGCCACCAGCCTGGGGATTACGGAGGGCTGCCTCTTACCTGTGAAGTAGAAGCAAAATAAGAGGATTGATTAGCTTTTAAGGCTGCTAAAATGATTACAAAAGAGTACCCTTCACCCTGCTTCCCCAGATGTTAACATTTTATGTAGCCACCGTGCAATGATCAAATCAGGAAGTTAACATTGATACAATACTGTTGACTAATCCACAGACCTTTTTCAAATTTCCGCAGTGTCTGCTAATGTCCTTTTTCTGCACCAGGATGCAGTTCAGGATCACACATTGCTTTTAGCTGTAACATCTACTTACTCTCCTTTAATCAGGAACAGTTTCTTTGTGTTTGACATCATGACCTTGACACTTTGGAAAAATACTGGCCACTTATTTTGTAGAATGTTCCTTAATTTGGGTTTGGCTGATGTTTCCTCATGATTCAATGCAGGTGATGCCTTTTTGGCAAGAAAGACCACAGAAGTGATGCCATGCCCTTTGCAGCGGGTCCTTTCAGGAGGCACACGAGGCCAGTAGTCTCAGTACCATTCATGATGATCACATGGTTAAGTGGCGTCTCTGTGTAAAAGTACTATTTTTCCTTTGTCATTTAGTAAGTCTCTTAGGGGAGTGAGCATCTTTGTCTAAAATTTCCCCAGGTGATTCTGGTGTATCTCCAGGGTCGAGACAGAGGATGGCAGAAATACATCAAGATGGATCAAAGAAGTCGAAGATGTTTTCACTAGATTTCTAAATGGGGGAGGTGAAGCTAGATGTTCGGATACGGAACAGAGAAAGAGAACTAAGTTCTGTTGTGGAAAGTGAAGCAGTTTTGAAGTATTTGCTGCTGGGAGTAACTGGTTGAAAAATCAATCCAGTTTGAAGGAATGTTTCTGGCTGGAGTGAAAGCAGTTGAACAGCATGAATTTTAGGGAACCAGGTGTGCACAGGTTCCATCACCTTCTCTACCCTGGGGGCTGAAGTAGAGAAAGTCTTCAGTAAAGGACACCCCACATTGTTTAGGGGAGCAGGAGACCTGGAGCTGTGAGCATGGGCAGCCCTGAAACTTTGTCTTAACAGGACAGGTCACACGGTCATTAGGGAGCCCGGTGGATTAGGTGTCATGATGATCTCAGCAGCTTGACCATGGTACAGTGTGTGAGGAGCTGTGTGAACAGCTTACTTAGTAGGTGTGAGGAGACAAGCAGGGGCGTGGCAGATAAGGAGGATGTGGTCAGAGAGGCAGAGAACGTGCTGACATAATGCAGACTGGCCAGAGAGGGGGGACTGGGCAGGGTCACTAATGTGAATGCTGATGAAGGGAACCAAGTGAAGTCTAAACAAGAACAGCCAAGTTTATTTACTCTGTATGTGTGTCTTCATTCAGTAAATTCTTGCTGCATCACCTTTTCTGGTGAATCACTTAATTTCATAAGCTTTTCTGATCATCTTTTAGTAATATTTGGTCATGTTTATTTCTTTTTCAAGCTTTTTTAAAATCAACTTGTAATTGTGTTCAACTTGTAATGGGGAACAGAACTCACACAAATGGTTGAAATATACATAAAATTAGAAGTCGTCAATTGGAATATGAACTTGATTGCTCTCATGTATCAGGACTGTTAGTAAACAATAAAGTTGATGAATTTTAGTTTTTCTTTTATATCATGCTGCTGATTATCCTGTGTCGATGGTAACTAACCATGGAAATACCCAGGTTTGGAAGTCACTTGTCCCCAGTGCCATTCTCTACTTCTCAGTAGTTTGAGGAGCCTTTTACCTGTTAAGCCCAATTCTAGCCTTTAGCTTTCTATCTGGCAGTGTTTGTGGCACTGGTTTTCAAGGCGTGGTTGGTAGGCCTATTTACGTGTGTAGACCTATACACAATACTTAGTTATTTGTTAGAAATCTTAAAAATTTAGGGGTGATGTGTGGGGAGGAGTGAAAGGAGGGAAACAGAAGCAGAAATTAGATAAGCCAATTGTTACCAACTTAGTAAACACTTTGATCTATTTCTCTCATTCCCTTTGTCATTTTGCTCTTAAAAAATTAAAATATGAACTGTAAAACATTCAAACAAATCTGAAATACAGAAAGTGCAGAGTGAAAGTATTCTTCTTGCCCCTCCCCATAGGCATATTGTACTCAGTTTGGTGTGTATCCTTCCAGACTGTTTTCTCTGAGGAAACAGGGAGTTAGGTTCCTTGCTCACCACTGAAACTGTCAGGTAGATTCCCTCAACTTTTCTTGGTGAGGTGTTGCAGAGTGTCCTTCCTTCAGGTCCCTGGATCTGCACTACTTTTTTAGAGGAATTCCTTGACTTTATGGTGTTAGAACATCACATTTCCCTACATCCAGTGTTCATCTGGATTTTGTATCCCAGTGATCACGTATACTCATGTTCAGCCGCTCATCGAGCATGAATGGAGCACCTGCACGCACTGGGCTGCTACTGGAGCAGAAGGAAACAGACATTCATTAGAAATACAAGGAAAAGCAGAGTTATGTACAGCTGTGAGAAACACTGTGAAGCAGTACCAGGTAGTAGGAGAATGTATGATAGAATTGACTTGGAAAGACTTCTCTGAGGAGGTGATCGTTGAGCTGAGCAGTGAAGGAAGAGCGGGAGTTGGCTGGGAGATGGGGCGGAATATGAGCACGAAGAGCATTGTGGGCATAGGCACCCACATGTGCAGGGGCCCGAAAGGAGCCCAGTGTGACCAGAGCATTGGTGTATAGATAGTGGGGGAGGAATTGCAGTGCAGGGTGAGGTCAGAGAGGTAGGGTCAGACCATGCAGGGTTTTATGGGCCATGTTAAAAGGGAATTTTCTCCATCCTAAGAGCAATAGGTAATTGAAGCATTTTAAACACAAAGATTTAAGCATTTTAAGACAAAGGATTTAAGCACAAATCTTAATCATATTTGTGTTATGAAAAGATCATTCTAATTGTGATGTGGAAAATGGACTGTAGGGAATTCAAGGAAACCAGTCAGTAGGCTTCTTAGTCGTCCAGACAAGAGTTATGGGGACTTTGGTGGTGATGGTGGAGTATAAATGGATGGATTTTGGAGACTTGGTGATGGATTAGATATCGGGGCAGGGTGAGGAAGAGGGAAGAGTCGAGGATGAATCCTAAGTTTCTGACACGTTAAGAGCATCAGTAGTGGCATCTCATTCCCAGAAATAGGGAACAAGGGAAGAACATAGGCTTTGGGGCAAGAGCATGAGTTCTGTTCTAGATGCATTAGGTTTGAGGTACCTTGAGACATCCAAGTAGAGACACTTCTAGCAGGTTGCTTAATATACTAGTAAGAGAACTGGATTAGAGATAGGAATCTGTGAGGCATCTGCATTTAGGTGTTCATTAAAGTTGTGTGTGGATGAGGTTACCTAGGGAGAGATGATAGAATGAGAAGAAGAGGGCCCTGTACTCTGCCTGGAGGAATTCCCAATATTTAAGTGGCCCACTCCAGGAGGATGAGCCAAAAAGGAGACAGAGGAGCAACCAGGGAGACAGGAAGAAAAAAAGTAGGGTGTTGGTAAGTCACAGAGGACAGGGAGGAGCGGTTTTAAAAACAGAGTGTAGCCAACTTCAAATGCTGCCGAGAGCTCATGCATGATGAAGGCTAGAAATTGTCTTTAATGGCAGGCAGGTCGTTGGTGGCTGTCTGAAAGCTATAAAGTACTGGCTGTAGAAGTCTCACGGGATTGGACTGAAGAGTGAATAGGAAAGAGATGTGGGCTGTAACAGACACAGGGAGGTGTTCTGAGAGGCTTAATTATGGCGGGCAGTAGCTGGGAGGGGGTTATGGAGTCAAAGGAGAGCTTGTTTAGTTTTGTTAGTGGGAATCTAATAGATCATATTTAAAATTGAGTTTGGAGGAATCAGGTAAGAGGGGAGTCGACTATATGAGGAGATAAGGTAACAGACAGGATGAGATCCTGAGAAGGCAGGAGATGAGTGGAATCCAGAAGCAAGGAGGGTTAATATAGGTAGGTGAGTATAATGGTTAGAAGCAAGGAGGGTTAATATAGGTAGGTGAGTATAATGGTTAGCAGAGGAGAGAATTCGATGGTGTTTTCCTCCCCGCTCATAATGTAGGTAACAGTGTCATCTGCTGAAAGGGAAGAAGAGGGCTTTATGTTTGAATCCAGGGTGCCTTTCATCTTAGAAGCACCATAAGTAGCTTTCTATTTCCTCGCTTCTCTCCTCCATTTTTTAAAAACAGCTTTTTTGAGATACAGCTTGCATATCATATAGTTCACCCATCTAAAGTGTACAATTCAGTAGTTCGTAGTTTATTCACCGATAATGTGCAACCACAAACAACACAATCAATTTTTAAAATTCCATCTCCTCAAAAAGAAACCCCATACTTTAGCTATCACTCCCCTTCCCCCCAACATAGTGAGCATTTTGATCTTCATCTTTTGTTCATAGTGAGCACTTCTTCATCCTTTACTATCAGAAAGCATAGAGTATGGTCTGATCTCAGATTTTCAAAGTAGAGTATAAACTGAGACACATGAAGGGTTATTAAGAACCTCAAAACTTTGATCTAGTCAGAGAAGCAGACGGGGCTAAGGTCTATGACGTAGTAGGGTCAGTGAGTAAATTCAGCAGATAATATACTCAGAAAACCTACTAAATGTTAGATACTTCCCTGTCAAAGAGAATCATCTTAAGAATAGAGATTAATAAAATGAAATTGTAAAGGCAACACATGTAATTAGATTATAAGAGAACATTTACTGTTGATAAATGATTTTTATCTCCTGGTCCAGAAAAAGTACATTCTGGGGTACTTACAATTTATATATGGGATGACAACAAACTGCTGTCAGAAATCTAAGACATTAACAGAATAGGGTAGTGACAGCAGACTCAGCGAGGTAAAGGGTCTGCTTACATTGACACTGAATAAGGTTTCATAATGGGATTATTAGGAAGATACTTTGTAAGCATTTAGAAAAGAAAGCGGTAGTCAGTAGAAATCAGCATAGACTTAAGTAAAATGGTCGTACCAAATTAACTTTATTTCATTTCCTTATATTCAGGAAATGTGGAGGAAATAGTATATTCTTATTTTATCAGAATATTTAACAAAAAGCCTTTTGAATATCATTTGGAAATAAGTGTATATGTAAGTGGCTGAGCAGCCATGCCCAAAGATTATTTATAGATCATTACTGAAAAGAGCATGATGATTCAAAGGCATAATGTTAGGCTCCATTCAGTTACTTCCTTTTCGGCATTTTGGTTAATGATTGAGGCCATGCGAGGCATACCTACCTATCAGATTTCAGATGATACAAATATGGGTACAATAGCTGGCATTTTGGATGTCCTTCAGAATTCAGAAATACCTCCACAGTGTTGAATGATGGGCTATTAATGAGATTAAATTAAATAGTGAGAAGAGTTAAAGCCATCATTGCAGTGTTTATTCCGAAGATCTGGCTTTGAATGAATTATATGATATAATTGCAAAAATTCTTAAAGGTAGCCCTGAGCTACATTAAATTTGCAACATTTGCAGGGAAATGGTGGTCCGGTGTCTTGTGCATCATTCCATCTGGATAGAGTTGAAACATTAATCCTGTCTTTCTTAGGAGGATAGTTAAAGTAGCTGAGAGGAGGTTTTTCTGGAGAAGACTATTTAGGGAAGACAGGCAAGCTGTTTTCAATGAGGAGCCAATGAAGATACTACCTTATCTGCAGTGCAGACCCAGGACCAGCCGACACTATAGTGAGGCAATGTTCGTTTCACTATGAAATTTTCTAACAGCTGTCTGATTCTGAAGTCTGCTAATCCTGCATTACTGGACACTGGAAATATTTAAGGTGAAGCAATGTGGTCATTTGGTAAGAAGATTTAGAAGGTTGTAGAAGGGAATACCGTGGACCTAGATGATTCTTTAGGTACCATTAAAGGCTGATGTCCTCTGAATCTGTGCTAAGTAATCTCCCTGAAGTAATTTCTGGTCATAAATATTTCCGTTTATTTAGCTTTTTATAGCCTTTATTTTTCTCACATATCTTTAGTATTCTACTTTTTTGGCTTATTAGCTATAACTCTTTTGGTTTTTTTAGTGGTTCTTTTAGAACTTACAGTGTATGCCTTTTAACTTGTGGTTTGTCTTCAAGAAATATTATACTGCTTCATGTATAAAAACCTTAACACTGCCCCCCCTTGGAGCTATTGCTGCCACATATTCTTGTTCTACATATGGCATAACCCCAAAATACAGTTATTTATGCTTTAAACAGCCAGTTGTCTTTTAGAGACTTTTTTTTAATAATGGAAAAATCATTTCCATTTATCCACATTTCTGTCTCTGGTGCTCTTCATTCTTTTCTGTATACACAGATTTTCATCTTGAATCTCCTCCTGTAGGACTTCCTTAAACGTTTCCTATAGTGCAGGTCTGCTGGTGACAAAATCTTCCAGCTTTTCTGTGTCTTAAAAATTCTTATTTCACCTTCATTTTTGTATAATATTTTTACTAGGTATAGAATTCTACAATGGCAGTTTAGTTTTGTTTTTCCCCCAGAATTTTAATGATGTTCCTCCACTATCTTTTGACTTGCATCATTTCTGTCAAGAAGTCTGTTATTTTTTGATTCTTTGTCTGTAATGTTTTTCCCCCCTCTGGTTGCTTTTAGGATTTTCTCTTCACTGAATTTAAGCAATTTGATTATTCTATGGCTTGGCGTAGTTTTCTTCCTGTTTCTTGTGCTTGGAATTTTTTTTGAACTTCTTGGCTCCATGGGATTATAGTTTTCATCAAATTTGGAAAATTTTCAGCTATCATGTCTTCACATATTTTGTCTGTCCTTCCCCCTCCTTTGGGGACTGCAGTTACACATGTATCAGACTGCTTACAGTCATCCTGTAGCTCACTGCTGTGCTGTCTTTTTTCTCCCTCTCTTTGTGTTTCATTTTGAATAGCTTTCATTGCTCTGTCATCATATTTACTAACCATTTCTTCTGCACTGTCTGCTCTGCTATTGATCCCGTCCAGTGTAATTTTTATTTCAGAAATTTTAGTTTTTATTTTTAAGTGTTTGATTTTGGTGGGGTTTTTTTTACGTCTTCCATACCTTTACTTAACATGCTCGTTTTTTCCCTGAATGTACTGACTATAGTTTAGTAACTTTTAATGTCCTTGTTTGATTTCTACCATCTGTGTCACTTTTGCAGGGCTGTTACTGTTGACTGTTTTTCCTCCTCATTATTGGTTGTGTTTTCCAGTTTTGATTCTTTCCAGGCTTGCTTTTAAGCTTTTTGGAGAGCAGAGTTTAGTCCAGGGCTAATTTTTTATAACAGCAGAGACAAAACCCTTTGAGAGCTCTGCTTTATGCCTGTGAATATGAGGTTTTCCATCAGGTTGATGGGAGCCATGGCTCTGTTCCCTGGCCTTGGGTACTTACTCGCATGCATGTGCTTACCAGTACTCAGAGTAGCAAGTGAGTCTTTGCAGGTCTCTAACACTCTCTTCAGCGTAGCTGTCTCCTCTCTGGTACTTGGCCCTGCAGAAGTTCCAAGTCTCCTTGGCCTCCATAGATTACCAGCTCTGTCTCCTCACGTGGAGTTTGCCTGTTCTGCCTGGCTTCCCTCTCCCTGTGACGTGGCCTGGAAATTTTCTCCGGGCAGGCAGTAAGCTGGGGCAATTGTGACGTTCATTTCGTCTGTTTCCCTTCTCTCAGGAATCACTCTCCTGTGCTGCCTGAAGTTCAATGTTTAAAATTCATTGTTTCAAATATTTTCCTCCAATTTTTGGTCTTTTTCATGGGGGAAGGTAAATCTGACCCTTGTTTTTCATCCTGCCAGAAGTGGAAGTTTTTAGTGACTTTTTATTTATTGCCAGTATTTTAGCTTTGCACTCAAAGCCTCTTTCAGCTTCATTTCTTCTGTCACTCGCTTATTCCCTCCACACCTTTTCTCTGACAGGCCCTGTGCTGCTTCCTCTCCCTCATCCCCAGTTCATGCCATTCGTTCCCCTCAGTCTCCTTCTCCCCAGCCAGTTCTTGCTTGGCAGTGTCTCTCCATTCTCATGGTCAGCTCAGGTGCCTCTTCCATGTTGTTTCCCTCCCATTTGAGCAGAACTGAACTTTTTCTCCCTGTTCTGTTTCTACTACAACAACATTGTTTTCAGCGTTCAAGTATACAGGTTGTGAATCTGCTGGCCTTCCCTGTCGAGCACATACGTCAGTCCCCACCTGTGCACACACATGCAGTTTTTGACTCCTGAGGGCCAGGATGGGGCTTGCCCACCTTTGTGTCTTGTACAGGGGTCTGGGGGTATGTAATATATAGAGAAGGTATTTAGCAAGTGTAGGTATGTTATATATGTTTGTGAAAATGAATTTTCTCCTCTCCCCCAAAATCAGGCTACAGAAGAAGTTTCCAAAAATCTGGTTGCCATGAAAGAAATTCTGTATGGCACAAATGAAAAGGAGCCACAGACAGAAGCGGTGGCACAGCTCGCTCAAGAACTGTATAATAGTGGGCTCCTTAGCACCCTAGTAGCTGATTTACAGCTCATTGACTTTGAGGTAAGAAATCAGTTTTTTATTTTTCAAAAACACTAACTATTCGTAGTCATTTTCCGTATGTTCTCTCTGAAACATTTTAAGGTTCCTGTTGGGCTCTTGGCTCAGGGGTACTGACCTGTAAGCATACCCGGGCTGCCTGTCTAATTAGCGGGGCCAACTCAGGAACTCAAGGGTATCTCGGACTTAGGCCAGGTTTTTTCCCCCTCTTTCACTACATCATATATGAAGTTTTTTAGGTATTTGTTATGCCCTTTCATTTAGGCTGTATTTAATAAACAGCTGCTGGTTTACATAATTCACTGGTTCTTGGCTCTCAAGGAAAAAACAATCTAAAGAAGACCATAGAGTGTTAGAATTTTTGAGGTAGATGAGATCTTAGAGAACATCTAGGTTTTTTTGTTTGTTTGTTTTTAACCTGCTGAGAACTCACTACAGTCGAGATTATATGTGTTTTGTTTGCTTGGCACTGCTTTTAAACATTTAAATGAGGATAACATTAAAACAGTAGGAGATTTTATACACAATTTTGAATTTCTGGCTTCCCTTGGAAAATTTGGCAACATTGGGCCTTGTAGTCTTGTGTGGCCCCTCAGCCCGTGACGTTGGCATCCACACTTGGGTGTGCCACAGACGGCACAGCGTGCTTTTTCTACCTCGGCCTGCTGCGCTCATTTGCATTTCCTGCTCGTCCCTGGTAGGCGTTTGAGATTGGTGCCCAGGCTTATACAGCCAGATCATCCCATGTTGGATATTTAGTGCATTTATTAGTGAGAAGAATGGTCCCTGATACCAGTCTGAATAAACTAGTCTGAGAAGTGTGTAATGAAGGGCTCTGGCATAGTCGTGAGCAGTCTCCTCTTTGACTCTTCGTTATGGCTGTGCTTTATTTAAGCCCCAGTGTTTATCGTCCTGAGGGATTGTATGTCTATTCAGGTACTTGGAAAACCAGGGGAGAAAATGACAGACACCTGTAGCTAGATTCAGTTTTAGAGAAGGGTGGGGAAGATGTGGTTCATAGGTTACTTGAATGTATTATCAATAGATAATAAAAGAGAATAAAAATTTACTTCTGTCTTTTAGAACAGACAGAACTATGATATTTCCATTTATATAGCTGGTTTCATATATCTTTAATAGAGTGTCAAATTCCAACAACAAGGATTTTTATCTCCACTACAAAGGTGGGAGTGCACTGGACCATCCAGTTCCTTCTCCTTCGTCTTGCCACCCCACTCCCCAACCTGGACCTTGAACTTAATATTCATTTGGGACTTTAGAGACATAAATTTAATTTAAAAGAAATGTGTGCCCTTGAGACTGGTTCTTCGAGATTGCCATTACTACTCCTGACCTAGCATAGGCCCCAGGGTGATCTCTAGTGCTGGAAAGCTAGCGTTTCACTCACTCTCCTGCAGACTTGTCAGCCTTATAAAGTGGCAGTTCTGAAACATCTCTTGGGGTCTACTTCTGCATTTGTTACTTTCTTGTGCAGCTTTCTGATTATAAGCTTCGCTGTATTGTGTTAACATCTACCTATTTTGTTTCGTGAAGTACAGTGGTGTAACACTGATCTCTGAACTGTTGCATCATGTGATACTTAGTACCTTAATTATCTATATATAAAGTTTTTCCCAATTACACCTAGTTTAGTAGGAGGATATGTCTACTTGCCATTAAAGCTCAACTTCTTACAGAATTCTTTCATTTTTATTACACTAACAATACAGTTTCTCCTCCTTCCACCACTATAAAAGGAAGCTATATGTATTGTTTACAATACAAGCATCCTATTTGAAGCTGCTTGGGTGGGAATCGGATCCCTGAACAATGTAAGCATATAGCAAGGTTTTGTTTTTCATATCTGAGTCAGCATGATTCTGAGAGTTAGAAATCATTGAAATTATATATAGTAAGATTTCACTTTGTCAACACATTATTCATGTCAAAAATACTTTACTATTAAAACTTAGGGACTTCCCTGGTGGTCCAGTGGTTATGACTTCACCTTCTAGTGCAGGGGGTGTGGGTTCGATCCCTGGTCGGGGAGCTAAGATCCCACATGCCTCGAGGCCAAAGAAACAAAACATAAAACAGAACCAATATTGTGACATTCAATAAAGACTTTAAAAAAATGGTCCACATCAAAAAAATCTTTAAAAAAAAATTCACTATTAAAACTTAGAATTTGAAATTACGAAGGAAGAAATAAAATAAGAAAATTTAATGTCTACGAACATTTTAAAGTCAGATATTCAGTCATAATTATAAATATACAGTACCTAGATTTGAGTTTATTTAGGGCATTTTGGCATTTAGTCAGGCATTTTGATATTTTTATCTTCCTTAATAGGGCAAGAAAGACGTGGCTCAGATTTTCAACAATATTCTCAGAAGACAAATTGGTACAAGAACTCCTACTGTTGAATACATCTGCACCCAACAGAATATTTTGTTCATGCTATTGAAAGGGTATGTATAAAGTATAATGTAATAAGATTTATATTTTTGACTTGAAAAATAAAAAGGAAAGATGGTCTTGGGCAAAAACAGGATGGTGAATGTCAGAAAGCATTTCCTCTGTAGTTTCATCAGCTCATTTTCCCGTAGTTCTGGAACACATTTCCCTCCTTAAAATTTAACCTGTGAGCTAAACTGAATTTGAAAATGCCCATGGGATTTTAAAGTTAGGTGAATTGTGAGCCTTTAAATTCTCAAACCATACATGACTGAAGAAAAAAATAAGTCCTCTGTGTTCTTGTTTCTGTTCTCTAAGATGTAAAAACCTTAATTGTTGAAATATCAGCTAAATCATGTATTTAAAGACATCTTCTTTGGACGTACATGCACACAGTACTGCAGTAAAGGCTTCCCAGTAAATGGAGCTTGGATGCTATATAGCTTAACCTTGTTCAGTCAACAGTCAACAAAGTACATGTTTATGACGTACTTCCCTTTGCTTTTCACCTGTGTGTGTCCACTCACCCACTTAATCTGGTAATTCACAGTGCATCTTCCTGGAATTACTGTTGGACTAAGCAGGCATTTATCTTTGGGTAGCCTGTCAGTTTCAAAAAAAAAAAAAATCAAACAAAAACCAAAAAAGCCTTAAAACTAAAAGTTAAGAAAAAAGTCCTCTTCTCTGTCATCGCTGATTGGCAAAGTAACCTCCTGTTGTTTCACACCAGAGTTGTTTGCCAGCTCTGGGTACGTGTGCACTGGTGGTGTTCTGTTAAATTGGCGGGCAGCTGTTTTATTGGCATGACTGGTGGCGTGAATCAGCTTGCTCTCCTACCCCAGCTTTATAGCTTGCCTCACTCTGATTCATATCTCTGTGGTTTAACACTTGCCCCAAGTTCAAACTCGTTTAGACAAAGCATGAGTCAGTGCATGTGTTGGATGCCAGCATTCTATTTCCTTCTTTCTAGTTCTAACTATCTATGTTGCTTCTTCAGATGTTGCCATACGGAATTTTTGGCATCTGATTTTTTGTTGTATCAATCCAGAGCTGCGTGTATGAACATGTAGTGAGTAGTCTGAAATTTTAGTGTTCTTAGAGCAGCTGCCAGATGCCTTTGTGTATTTTTAAAGCCAGTCTTCCTTTTTCCATAGAAAGCAGCGGTTGTTAAAATCTATGAATTAGTTAACTCTGCCTGTGTTTTCACTTTAGAGTGGCCAGGGGTATGATATGAACATTGTTTAATGTCATGTAAAGTAAGACTTTTGAGGTAATATTTAAAGAAAGGTTTCAAGCTCTCAACTGAGCTGACCAGAGCAGAAATCTCAGTTTACGGAGGCGAGGAGAAGCCATTGGTGTTGGGATCCCACAGAAGCCGTCCCCCCACCCCTTACAACCCCTTTCCTACCTGTCACCAGGCTTCAACAATTACTAACATTTATTAACATTCTTGTTTCATCTATTCCTTGCCTCTTGTTTTTCCTCCTCAAACATAACATCACTTCAGTATGCATCCCTAGTACATAATAAAGGATTCTTTAACATAACCATAATATCATTTAAAAACCTGATATTATCTAATGCCCAGTCACTGTTCAGATTTCCTTGATTTTCACCAAAAATGTCATTTTTCATTTTGTTTAAATCAGTTTTCAAGCAAGGTCCACAAACTGAATTTGGTTGATATGACTCTTAACTCTGTTAATCTATAATAGTTCCTGCCCCCTTCTTTTAACACCATTTATTTGTTGAAGCAACTGGGTCATTTGTTTTGCAGGGAAACCACATATTTGGGATTTGCATCCTGTGGTTTCACCTGTAACCATGTTCCTCTATCCTCTGTTCTTTCAAGTTAGTTTGATTAGATTCAGCTTCAGTTTGGGGGGGCAGGAATTCTTCATGGATGGGATTGTGATGGGATTGCTTCCTGTTGGGCAACGCAGGTTGTCCTACTTCTGGTGATATTTAGATTGATCAGTGGATGTAGGTGTTGTCAGTCTGTCCATTATAAAGTTCTCCATCAACCCTTCACCTAATGGTTTTAGTATCCACTGAGGATCATTGTCTAGGTTCAAAATGGTGATTTCCTAATTCTGTTATTCCTTCTCTGTATATTAAATGTGTTTTGTTCCTCAGCAGTGATTTCTATAGGAAAGACAGAATAGATGCTTGATTTTTTTCCACTGTATCATTTTTTAGTATAATCGATTGGTGCCCTAGCCACTTCCTTAGATGAGCAATGAGTATGTTATTGTCTTAAGCACCATTATGACCTCAAGTTTTAGGGGGTTTTAAAATATATTTGATGTGTCTCAGTCCGTTGCAGTCATTATGACCAAATTTTTATGTCCAAATTGCCCCGTCTTGGGCTATTGGGAGCTCCTTCAAATTGGCTCCTATGTCCTTTTGGCAAGACCCCATTCGTCTTTGATGGCTTCCTTGCAGTCTGGCACAAGATGTCCCTTGCTCATTTTGTACAGATCCTGCCTCAGACCCGGAAACAGCCATTTCTTCCAGGGGCCCTGTTGAAACTACCTGTTTAAGATGTTTCTGCTTTTTTGGGAATTCCCTGACAATCCAGTAGTTAGGACTCGGCGCTTTCACTGCTGAGGGCCCAGGTTCAATCCCTGGTTGGGGAACTAAGGTACTGCAAGCCATGCAGCGTGGCCAAAAAAATAAAAAGATTTTTCTGCTTTTGTTGATTAATTAGTTTGGACTACTTTAACGCAATGTGATTAGCCACTCAGGCTATAAGTATTGACACTTTGATGTTAGACATTTGGGGGAGTTATGCTAACAATATTAGTGTGCATTTGAAAATAATCCTGTTGCTAGTGTTAGTCTAAATCTGGAGCAATCATTTTTCCACTGGCGATTTAAATGTTAATGTGCTAACAGGTTGTACAGCGTAACTGTTTATCTTGTACTCACGGGTTTACATTTAATCGTTTAAGACAAGCTTGACAAACTGCCATCAAAACCTGCCCAACTTGTTGCACCAAAGTGTCTTACCCTTGTCTTTCTAGTCTCCTGCCTGTTACAGATCAGCAGAAATGAATTGTGTGATCAGCCATGTTGGGAGCAGACATTTTAATAACACCTAAGAGCCAGTAAGCCTTCTAGCTGCCATGCCACAAGTGATACAAAGGAACGTGGTTTTGCTTTTGTTGGGGATCTATGATGAACATATGTACAACAGAAGGATAATTCTACTAGATAACACTACTAGTGGATTTCAGGGGATAAAATGTGGGTTTAGTCAATAAGGCAAGAGTTGGTAACAGAAGATGGACTTAGGATTGAGGTTCCAGATAGTTTCACATTTGCATAGGCAGAAAAGAGTGAGTACAAGGGCAGGAATGAACACAGTGATTGACAACAGGAAGGAGATAGTCAGAGTGTTTTATGGCATAGTGGGAGAGGATTTGTACCAGAAGAGTAGCTATGATGTGGGGAAGCCTGGGCATCAAAGTTTGTCTATTTGATTAGCAAGAAGAAATCATTATAAGCTCCTAAGCTGGAAAGGCTATTGATAACACTAGTCGTCGGATAGATTTGTTAAGACAGAGCTTGAACAAAGGTGCTGGTTAGGGGTCACTTGAGTGACTAGGTGTGACTTCATGCAGCACTGGGAATGGATAAAAGAAAATGAAACTGAGATATTGCAAAGAAGTATTTAAAAGGGTGGTGACATTGAGGATGGGAAGGTTGGGAGTAGGTAAAGAGGGGAAGATTTAGAACTGTGCTGTTCAATACTGTACCTACTAACAACATGTAATTATTTAATTTTAAATTAATTTAAATTAAATGACATTTAAAATTCAGTCCCTCAGTCATACTAGCCAGATTTCAAGTGCTCAGTAGACTGCATAGTTATAGAACATTTCCATTACCAAAGAAAGTTCTGTTAAACCTGTTTTAGACCCAGGTATCTGAAGCAAAATAGTGATGCCATATTAGACTTGTAGAGTTTATGGTAGGCCTTTAACTGAAGTTGTCCAGAAGCAACAGAAAATGCCTCACTACAGCCCAGGGTAGATCTGAGCTGGGGCAATTTAGGAGCCATGGAGGGAACCATGAGGTCGTAGGAGCATTCACTAGCAGGCCAGAGGCAACAGAGGAAGGACCTCAGCCAGGCGAGAAATAGAAACAGAGGAGGTAGAAAGGAGAGCTGGGAGAACTTTTCTTTTTTTAAAGAGAGAGATGCAACGATCTGCATTGTCAGGAAATTAAATAGCAGAATTTATGAGAAAAGACCATTTGTTTTAGCGAAGCAGAGGCATTTACTCGTAAAACGTTAGGAAATGGATTCGATGGCAGGAAAGTAGAGGACACTGAGTGGGGAAGGATATTAAGCCTGTGTGTGCAGCTTGGAAGGAGGTGGAGGAACAGAGTGATGTGTTTGAGCAGAATAGCAGAGTCCAGTCCAAGGGGTTTGATGTACATCAGAACGGAAGAGTCTGCTGGGCTGAGAGGAAAACAAGGTTCTCTTTCTGATCACGGGGAAGGAAGAGGCAAGAGACATTGAGGTGGGTGTAGAGGAAGGCTGTGCGGAAAGCTGATGAGGGATGCCGTGGAGTCCCCTGTGTCCACTGCGAGAGCCCTCGGGCCATCCCTGACTAGGGACTTGGTGACATCCTTTGTAGCATTTATGTGTTGCTGCCAACGGTCTTGAAAGTACTATTTTGAGTACTGAATTGAAACAAGTATAAATGCTGTATATTTGATAGACTCGTTTAGATACTATGAATTTTAGGAAACTATTTTGCTTATTTCATATTGTTTTTTGGTTTTTCTGAAGTGGTGAGAGCACCACATGTAAAACTAAACCGTATTTGGAGGTGTGACCCTGTAGACCTCTCTTCAGATCTTTTAGCTTAAGTAATAAGCTTTTATTTTCATGATCGCTCTCACGGCTGTTATTTTTCTTCGGGTTGAAGCAGTCACGACCAACTAATGTGTGTGTGCCCTCTAGACTAAATCCCTCTGAGCACATATTCTACTCTGAGAGAGATGCATTTCGTAACCTGCTCTGTCACTTAATTAGGACATGTCTGAAACTTCCTGTTCTAAAAATTGGAACTGTTAGAGTTTTTAAAAGAACAGTGATGGGGAAAAAAAGCAGTCATCTTTGTCTTTTCTTTTTGCAGATATGAGTCTCCAGAAATAGCTCTGAATTGTGGAATAATGTTGAGAGAATGCATCAGACATGAGCCACTTGCAAAAATCATTTTGTGGTCAGAACAGTTTTATGATTTCTTCAGATATGTCGAAATGTCAACATTTGATATAGCTTCAGATGCATTTGCCACATTCAAGGTAACATAAAAACTGTAGAATTCTAAATATACATACAAATGAGATTAACAGGTGTGCTGTTTTTCCTAAACCTTCTCTACCCTCCAAGTCTATACATGGCTGCCCTCTAGCGGGAAGAGAGAAGATATATTTAAATATGTATTGTGACAGGTATACGCAGTAGAGTCACAGCTTAAAAAGGGTAGAAAAGTTAGATTCTAAAGTCTGTCTAAAAGGCAAAAGTCCTGTACGGTCAAAAGTACACTTTTCTGTTAAATTACCCATCAAGTACAGTATATAGATATGCACTACATGTGAAAATCAGATTTTTCTCCTGTGTTGGAACATACTGCATCAGTTTCTTTGATTAAGCATCAGACAAAGTAGTTGGCTTCTGTTCAGGGCCATTGTTAATTTGCAGTATACTAGAACCGCACTCAGGACAGAGATTTCCCTATTGTGGACAGGCCCAAGGGCACAGTGGACTTCTCTCTCCCATCTCCTGCTCAGGCCAGAGCTTGTTTATTAAACACAAGGGGTGGGGGTGCAGAATCACCAGCACTACTACTCCCCCCTCCCCTGCCTACCTTGTCTCCCTGTTGTGTGTTTGTGTAAATTAAATACACAGATGATACGATACCACTGTACAACATGCACATTTTTGTTTTGAGTTGCAAAGTTCTGTGCTGTTTAAGGTATGTAGATAAAGCGGTAATGTTTTTTAGTGTTTTTCACAATGAGAGCAAGCCTTTATACGTTATATTCCCTTATGTAAAATGTCTGACCTCATAAGTGAATATTTAGAACTGTAATTTTAATATAATCAGAATTTAATATACTAACCTGCAGACTACTGTGCTCAGAAACGATGAACACTGTTACAGTGAGAAGTGGCCACTGTTTTTGTGAAGGTTCACTTTTATGTATAAAGAGCCATTGAGATAATGAGCACATCTTGGTCTCTGAATAAAATTTGTCCCTCAGAGCGAATGAACACCCTCAAAATGGGATGAAAGCCTGGGAACTTGGCCGCCTAGGGATTATTAGAGAGGATGTCAGAAGACCTCAGATATTTATATGTTAATGTACAAAGCAAAATGAAATGAATATGAGATTATAACGTAGAGTGGAAAATATGACATCTTAGGTATCACTGCACTTGGTGGGATGGGACTCATGACCTGGGATATATTGATGGAAGGGGACGCCCCATTCAAAAGAAGCAGACCTGTAATGAAGGGAGATGTAGCAGCACCATGTGTCAAGAAGGGATACTCCTGGGTGGGAAGAAAGCCAGAAGCCTGAGCGTGGGACACTCTGGGAGGAGGAGGGTGAGGGCAGAGGAGAGGAGCAGCAGTGGGGTCGGAGAATGCAGCCAGACCGCCTGACCAAGAAGAGCACAGGTCACACGCTCCTGGCGCAGTTGGCTCAGAGGTGAGAGAGATGTGCTGACTAACTCTGTGCCACAGATTTGAGTCCCTGATTGGCCTTGCTGATAATTCCATCTCAGATAGGATTGCTTTTTTGAATGAAATTCTCACCAAGAAGAAAACGGTGGTGATGGAATCACTGTGGGTAAAGCAGCCCTGTCAGGTCGTGGTAGCCAGAGAGGGAAGGATTGGGCAGAGTCAGGCAGTCCCTACCTGAAGAAGAGAAACTTTAAAACCATGTAGGATTCTAAGGATGAGCTCTAGAAGAGAGAGCAGTGAGGAGCGAGCTTGGCTTCTGTATCTCAGCTGCTCCCGATGACGCAGAAGGGGCAGAGCTGATTAAAGAGCCTCCTGAATGGAGAGCTCTCCAAGAAGCAAAGTTAAGTAGAGCCCAAAACTAAGACAATATAAGAGAGGCACAGACCTACCAAACACGCCGAAGGTACCACCCACCCCTCCTTAAAATGTCTGGTCGGCTCTGGTCTCACTTTCACACCAGAGGTGCTGACAAGCAGGGAGGGAGGACCGCTCCTCTTCTGGTTTGCTAATGTCTTCTTTGCAAAGAACATTTTTATATCAGAAAAGAGTAGATGGTTCGTGCTCTCCTTCGAGAATATGACCAGAGCTACCTTCCCAGAAAGTGCATTCTACACACAAAAACTTTGAAACAAATGCAGCTTATCCATAACCCTGGATTTAAAGTCCAAGGAACAGGTGCTGAGTCTTAAAAGGGAATTAAAACTACCTGCGTGAAATATGTCTAAGATTCATAGCTTGAACGAATGGGGTTCTGAGATAGTAAATCAGTGGCCAAATATTTGTTCGTGATTTTTTTTTTTTTTTTGAGGAATTAAGGAGATGGGGAGGGACATCAGAAGGCCAACAAATATATTTCCAATTTTCCAGAGTAAAAGAAGGTAGATTCCCCAGAGAGGCTGGTGGAGCTCGATATTATACCTGTGTAAGGTACTAGAAAGTATTGCTAAAGAGATGATTTCTGAGCATTTTGGAAAGGAAACCGTGTACCCACAGCCAGCATGGATTCACTAAGAGTAAGTTCAGTCATACTAATCTCATAGACGCCAGTAGATCAGGGGGCTAAGGGTGTGGCTGCCTGGATTCAGTTCCCAGCTCTGCTGCTGATTTAACCTCAGTCTTTTCATCTGTCAAAATGTAGGTAATACTAGTATGTCAGGGTTATTGTGTCTTCACATAGTATGGGTGCAGTGAACAGTAGCTATTAGAATTATTCCTTTATGACAATGTGGATATATTAGATGTTGAATAATTGTACAGGTCTGTTTTCATGGAAACAATGAAAAGGTAGGAGCTAGATGGAGTTTCAGGGTAGCAGTTCATAATTAATTGAACGCCATATCCATAAGGAGCCAGAAAATGGATTGCCACCCTCCTGGAGCAGAATTTTTAGTGGATTTGTCTTTACTCAGCACAGCTGAACATTTTTATTAGAGACTTAGATAAAGGGTGATAACAAATGTATACCATGAGGGGATAGAAGGCAGATAACAGAGATCCTGAAATAAGGCCTCATAAAGATCCAGAGAGGCCAGAAGATAACAGGTTGAAATTAAATACGGATGAACTGAGGTCGTCCTCCTGAGGACTCAGCTCTGTCAATATGAGATGTGGGAGTAAGGCATAATAATAATAGGTAATGCTAGGTGTAATTGTTACAGAGTGTAATAATGACTAAAAGGCAGGTAACGTCATATCATACTCAACCCTATGAAGGAGATACTGTTATTATCTCCTTTACAGATAAGGAAACTGAAGCCTAGAAATGTTGGGGGAAGTCAGACCATAAATGGGGAAGCCAGAATTTGAACCCAGGCAGTCTGACTAGCGAGCCCACCCTGAGTAAACAAAATTCTGAGTACGTCCGGTAAAATTAAACAGTATGATGCTGTTGCCCTGCCCCTAAGCTACCTGTGACCACATAATGTGTGACCTAAGGAGCTGTCGATGGTCTCAACCCCACTATAAGCTTATAAGGTAACAACACATAAATGTGTTCCATTCCAGGCGCTACACTTTAAGAGGCACATAGACAAATAGATGACTTTCAGAAGACAGTAGATGGTGAGGGGGACTGAGAACCTGTCATTCGAGGAGTGGTTAAAGGAACTGGACGTATTTAGCCTGAAGAAGAGGAGACTCGGTAGGGACTTGCGTGAGAGCACCACTTGTATTTAAAGTGGGTCCTAGAGAAAATGTACTAAACCTAGTTCTGTTGACTCTGACAGTTTTCTGGAAATAACCTGGGGATAGGTTTTGACTCTCTAGCACAGGAGGAACTTTCTGACTTTCAGAGCTCCAAAGGTGAACCACACAGTTGGAAGAACTGAGTCTCTTGTCCTTGGACATAGACAGTCATCAAGTACGAAACTGGGCCACATGACTTGCCAAGCCTCTGTGAAAATAGCCCCCGGGTGAGCAGCATTTCTTCAGGGATTCCAGGGCTGTCTTTGTGACATGATGTTCGGGACCCAAACTCACATAACTTTTAGGAATCTTTTTAATTCAGCCCACCCTAAAAGTCGGCTGCTCAACCTGCTGGACTTGGGAGATGACCCCTGACCTTTCTCCAGGTAATACCAGGGTCTCGGCTATACTGGAATTTAACAGGTTCTTTCTGTCCCCCTGCTGTCTGGCCCAGCAGCTCTGCTGATCTGGGACCGCGTGCACCCTGTCCACTCTGCAGGTCGCTTACCAGATGCTGGCTGCATGACCACTTGCCTTCGTTTTCTGATCTGTCGGTTTCTGCCCCCCCCCCAACCCCCACCCCAGCCTGGTTTGAGCTCTCCAGAGCTCTCGGCTCTAGTTCCAAGGGTAAGGTCTTCTCCCACCTCTCAGGAGACAGAGGCTCTGCGCAAGTCCCCACTTCCTCTTTTCCCAGCTTAGTATCAGCCTTTTTACCGGCTCCCGGCAGTGGTTTCTTCCCTGCCAATGTTTTACTCTCCTTAAAGGAGGGCTGCTTTAGCAGCCTCAGCACCCCTTTCCAGTGTCCCTACCCCAAGGCCATGGAGAAGTGATTCCTAGATTGGCAGTGGTTTCCTGAGCTTCCTGGTCTCTTTAAACCAGATGATAACAAGTAGAATCTCTGATGGGGAGATGTTTGAGGTTCCCCCTTGTCATGTGTGGCCCAACTGTGAGCCTCTTGCTGCTGCTGGAGGTACAGCTTTCAAGGTAAATAGTCGCCTTACTCAGACCTAAAGAAAAAACTCTGGCGCAGCATATTTAGGATCTTTGCTTTTCAGAGTAATACTTTCTACCTACCTGTTCCTAAGAAACCAACCCCAGTGGAGAGCCGTTGTCTCTGAGACCCCCTCCTTTGGCATTCTCTTTCGTCATATCATGACAGAGTGGTGAGCACCTGGCTCCTGGCTCTGTACTTCCTCACAGTGGCCTTCAGAAAGACCCAGCCACAAAAAGTAGACGTGACACTCAGTCTTGCATGGATCTAGCCACAGCAGTCCTTAAATTCACTTTTTCATTGTTCATTCAGTTCATTCCACAAGTCTCTGAGTGCCTGCTCGTGTCTTTAGGTCCTGAGGTTCAGCAGTGATCTCTTTTTTTTTTTTTTTTTTGGCCACACTGCACGGCTTGTGGGATCTTAGTTCCCTGACCGGGGCCCCCTGTAGTGGAAGTGCAGAGTCCTAACCACTGGACTGCCAGGGAATTCCCAGTTCAGCAGTGATCTGTCCAGACAAACGCCTGCCCTTGAGGCTCCTAACTCAGGGGAGACCGTCATAGACCACACAGTAGCGTGTTAGAGGCGGGACACACTCTTTAACAAGCATGCTTGATACATTCCCATAAGGTTCTCATGTTCCTGTCTCCCTCACATCTGACCCCATGGACCAATAGATAATATAAATTCTTCTAGCCCTGCCATCTCCTCCTTCCCATGTGGGGAAGCCTCAGCATTTCTTTCCAGATGCTTGAAGGTACTCAAACTCCAGGTTTTCTAATTTTGCCTGTTTAATCCCCAAGGGGGATTTAGGAAAAATTGGGTAGACCTTCCATGGGCATAGGACACATACCCCATCCAGCAGTTTGAACACCTGTAAATCTTTGGGGTAGAGTTAGAAGCCTTCTTAAAAGCATACTTTGAAGATTGCTTAATGTGCTGTTTTCCCAAACATGTTCCCTGATTCTGTTGGTTCATTCATTTATTTATTAAATATTAAGCTCTTACTATGTGCTGGATACTGCATAGGTGCTGGGGATTCAGAGGTTAGTAAAAATAGACATGACCCTTGTATGTATAGACTTTATAGACATGACCCTTGTATGTATAGACTTTACAGCCTATCATGAGAGAGACATTAATAAAATAATCCCACAGATGTCAAGTCATAACTGTGACCATGCTTTGGTGCCAGTGACCAGTCAGGAAGGGTCCCCCATGGAGGCGATGTTTGAGTCGAGGTCCAAAGGTTGGAAGTAACTAGGCCAGGGGAAAGCCTATGCAAAGGAGGCCTTTCAGGGAAGGGTGCTAACAAGCAGGCAGCAAAAGAGCTCCCTGCAAAATCTCTTGAAACCTGATGGATCCCCACGAGGGTACCAGAGCTGTAGCTCTTTCCTCATTCGTTGACCATGGAGCATTCCTTAGAGCACTTCTCAGGACATACTTCAGGAAACACTAGTTCATTGTAACCTGGGTAAGTCAAACATACACAGCAAAGAAAACAAGTTAAAGGAAAGTTGGTTTGCAGAAAAGGGATTATTGGCAGTGACCTCTCCAGTGGGCAGCTGTAAAGGAATTTAATTCATTAATTCACCGAAGATGAATTGGCTGTTCCTGCTGTCACGCGTTTCCATTCTTGTTCCCACCTTGTGAGACCAAGCCTAATTCATTGCTAACTTCTATGTCCTTGAAGGCAAGGACCATATCTTTTTGTCTTTGTAGCCCCAGCACCTAGAACTTTATCTGGCACATAGTAGGTGTTTTCTGAATGAATGATCCTTGAGTTGTTTCCAGGGAAATTCATGGGGTGAGGCATAAGCTCGATTTCATAGGGGTGCACAATTGGACTCTAGGTCATACTAACTTCTGGTGCTACATGTTTGCAGCATTAGTCTGCTTACTTAGGAGCTAATGTTTATAATATGATGGGGCTTTTAAAAAACATTCTACCTCTGAAAAAAGATTGCATTCAGTATGAAACTGAATGTAACTCAATTTAGGAGGAAGAAGATGGAACCTCCAGTACTTTTTCTAATAAAAGAAATGTCCTCTTTCGCCACCAGGAGCAGTATACTATTTGACGTTTTATCACAACGGTTTACTTTTATTTCATTTCAATTCTTGATTCCCTTTCTTTGAGTTTTTATCTCCATTGCCTTATAAATTTTCTTTTTAATTTTTCCTTCTAAGAGCTGTAGACCTGTGACAATCATTACAATCACAATTTGATTATTAATGATTTTATTTGCTCTTACATAGAATCAACATTTTCAGTACAATTCATGCTCAAGTGTTTTTAAGTATAATAATTTTTAACAACAGTTTTTATCAGGTAAAATGGCGTGGAATGTTTAGGATTCTCTTTTCTAAAAGAACTTGAATGCCAAACAACTGTAAAAAGTGTATTTTCTTTTCCTAGGATTTACTTACAAGACATAAATTGCTCAGCGCAGAATTTTTGGAACAACATTATGATAGAGTAAGTACATTAAACACTATTTTAAAATAGCACATTGTAAGTTTTGTTACCAGAAATGAAAGATTTTAATTAGATTTTGTACCAGAGTATTTATTTTGGAAATACAATGTTTTTAATTGATGCTGTAGTCATTTCTCTACTAAAACAAGGTATAGAACGTTACGTGGTCAGAACAGAATTTTATCTTTTTGACGACACACTGCACTTTGCATCTTTTCTCGCTTTAGAAGAGGGAAATAAAGCACTTTGCTGCTGAATGATAATATACAGTTAAGATAAAAAGAAAATTACCGTCTGACTTCTTATCTTCCCCTTACTTTCCGTTAGTTGCTCACATTCCTGCTGCTTACAAATAGAGAGAAAGGGGCACAGCAGCAGGTAGATGGGCAGAACTCTAGCCTAGAGGACGCAGCAGCCAGTTCTGCCCTTGCTCTGCTGCTGACTCCTTGTGACCAAGACCAAGGCCCGCTGGGGGACTCAGAAGTCTGTCTGTATTTGTAAAATGAAGACATTGGATTAGCCCAGCCTTAAGGCCCCCTCCAGATTGAGCTAGTAGTAGAACCCCCAGAGGTTTGTGAATAGTGCTGGGTGCTCTGATAACCTGGTTGCCCTTGATCATCACAGCAGTAGCGTCATGTGTTCTCTCCCACCATGTGTCAGCTCTGCTCTCCACAATTCCCATGAGCACTTCCTTATGCCGTACTAGTTTAATGTAGGCATTGTCCAAGATCTCATAGGTGCTCCTGGAGAAGTTATGATAGTAACAATCCACTTAAAATTTCTCTCTCTCCCCCAACATTTGGCTTAGGTTTGCATTCTTCCACTAGTTGTTTGAATTTTTAAAATCCTAGGTATTGTTAATACTTCATTGTTCACTGTGCCATTGAACTAAATTAGAAGATTCTTGGAGGCAAAACCTATGCTTTCTAATTCTCTTGTGTTCCTTTTCCCGTCTTTCCCTCCCACTCCCAGTAACATCATAACACAGTGCTGAGTACATAGTAATTCCCTCATAAATAGCCTCATCAATGGCTTAAACATAGCTGGTCTTTTTTTTTTTTTCTGCCCGTGTACATTGGGATGTGGGTGTGTTTTTTTTTCCTGTGCATTTGTTGGTTTAAATCGGAAGCACAGTCGTTTTGTTGGTGCCTTTTGCAGTAGTTAGAAGCGTGGGCTTTGGCACCAGACTGCGTGGAGTTTGGCTTCAGTCCCAGCTCCACCGTGTGCTTCTAGCTCTTGGGCAGCAGCCTTCATTCACCCTCTGTGCCTTTAGGATCTTCAGCTCTAAAAGAAGGCTCATAATAGCACCTTCTTACTACTGGGTTGCTGTGAGGATTAGATAAGAATGTGTGTGTCAAATGCAAGACACAGTGCCTGGAGCACAGTAGGCATTTAATAAACATTAGCATTATTATTTCTATTACCACATGGTCTCAAGGGTTTTTTTTTTTAATTAAACATATGAGTATCTTAATTTAAAACCTACCAAAGATAAAAACTAATTTCCCAGAAATTTGCTACCGGCAATGATGTCGCTTTAATTTTGTGATAAAATATTTTCCTGTATGTTATTAATGGGTGACATTGGTTAACAGGATTTTAGCCAATTTATGTGCAGCAGCTGACAAAAATGTGCATGCAGTGCAGTCAGATCCAAGGAGGAGAAGGAAAGTGGGGAGGTGCAGGCAATTTAAACTAAGCCGAGGTGGAGTTACTGGGCAAAGACACATGCTCTAGAATCTGTACACTTGACTCTGAGCTTTCTAATAATTAAAGCATAGAGGGAAACAAAACCAAGGAAAAGCTCACAGTATCTGTAAAGCTTGTTCAAAAGAAACAGCCTTTTCTAGCACTGGGACCTGGAACAAATTTCTTCCATCGACATTCTTAGACGGGAATTGAATTACAGTGTCATGTAGTGGACGCAGTTACCGAGCGTGCCTCTGCAGTAAATAGAATGGCGCTCACGGAGAGCAAATCTTTGAGGGGCCCAAACAGTGCCTGACCTCTGTCTTTCCTAGTCCTTTATTGCTGGCCCAGGGATAAAATCTAACCAGGCAGTTCTCCTTGAGAATAATTTCTTGCAACCAAGCTTACCCTAAAAATTATGCAGCAGAAAATCTTAACTTGCATTTTCTGTCGAGAACTTGAGGTGTTCCTGTTTCTGCATTATTGATTAAAGGCAGACCCAATTGTTTGATCATTGGCTTGACGATCATTTGAGAGAAGGTAGGGTTAACAGCCATCTCTGAAGAGAAGAGTTTTAGTTGCTTGCATACTAAATAGATGGCCATCCCACCTCTGCCTAGAGATAAGCAACAGAATGAATGCATAGGCAGTTCTGGTTAGCTTTAAACCAAGGGCTGGAAAACGTTTTCTCTAAAGGGCCACCCAGATAGTAAATATTTGAGGTTTCATAGCCATGCAGTCTCTGTCAGCTCTCCTGTCTGTTCTACTGCAAAAGCAGCCATAAAGAGTTCATAAACTGAATTTGTTTACCATACACAAGTGAGCATGGCTGCGTTCCAATAAAACTTGTATAAAAACAGACGGTGGGTTGGATTTGGCCTATGAGCTGTAGTTTGACAACCCCTGCTCTAAACCACAGACGAATGGCTGATGAGAACCCATCATAAAGCAAAGGTAGAAACGGTTTTAGCATGGACAAATTACAAAGCAGGCATCCTCTACCACCCACCACAACCAAGGAAAGGTCTCAGTAAAGCACTGATACCCAGCAGAGTCATACTAGTACTGCAAAACTTTGGAACTTTTAAAACCTGTCTGTAGTTAAAACAAACAGCTAAGTGGCCTTCTCTTCTAACTTTTGGGAAGTGTGGCCCTAGCCCTTGTGTGCCCTTCACTTCTGTTTCCCACCTCCCTGCTTTCCTCTGCTTCTGCTCCTTACCATTCCAGGGACACTGTTCTTGTTAGGGAGCACCATTTTGTAAATCTAGTGGACATTCGTCAGCTCTTAAAATCTGTATCATTTTGCATTTTCCAGGTCTTCGCTCATGCTGTGTTCTTCCCTTTCTATTCCCCAAGAGTATCTCTTCTCCTCCCCATTTCTGAACAAAATCTCTCCCATTAGTCAAGTTTGAGCTCAAGTCCTACCTTCTGTGGGACACCTGCCTATTTAAAAGTGCTGAATTTCTTCTCTCTCCTATTTTTAATTATTTTCTCTTCTTGCTTTGAAAGAACAGGCAACTTTTCTCTTTGTGCTTGTGCTTTGGACTAGTTGAGTTGTAAAAAATAGGAATTTTCTAATCTAACACCAGGAAATGAGAGCTGACTCAACAGTGAGAAAACAGTGGGGGGAACGGGAGTTATGTTGTGTGCATATGGACTTTGGACAGAAGAGGACCAGATTTAAGCTATATGCGCACCTGGCTAGAGCTGGGAGGGGGCCAGGAGCCTTCTTCGTGGAGGTAACCAGTGGGTATCACCTTGAGGATGGGTGTGAAGCAGACAGGAGGGGCTGAGCTTGGGCAGCGATTGGCCTTTGTGCTGTTAGAAGTTTGTACTCAAGCTTTTTAATGTTATTACTGGTCTTTAAAAAAATAACTCTGATACGTGTTTTCTTGTCTTTTAGTTCTTCAGTGAATATGAGAAGTTACTTCATTCAGAAAATTATGTGACAAAAAGACAGTCACTCAAGGTATGACAAATTATTGAAGTAATTCATTTCTCTCCACCCCTTATTTGAAATGTGTGTTTGGGGAAAGGGAGATATGGTGCTATGGGTTCTAGACCTTTACAGGGAAAATAGACTTGCCCATGGTCAAGATTTTTGTGGAAAGGAACAGGCTGGGTTCAGCAGTGGTTCCTGCGGGGCAGCTGCCCCTGCTCACCTCCTCATGTGTTAGAGATACCAAAATGGAACATACAGAATTTTGAAGAGGATTTAATCATTTAGTAATGAGGTATTTTAGATTTGGGAGCCTATTGTTAAAACTTAGAATCGTATCACCAAATTGAAGGCGCTGCAGGTGTTTTGTTCCCCAGAATGCTGCCCAGATGGCACAGGCTTGCTGTGTGAGGGGAGAGGGGTGGCCGTGAGCAGTGACACTGTGAACCGTAGACGAGTTTGGCTGCTTTGTATCAAAATAGGATGTGGACAATTCCATTTGAAACTTAAATATTTAAAACTCTAGAACAGGGTTTGGCAAACTACCAAATCCAGCCCACTGTGTATTTTTGTAAATAAAGTTTTATTGGAACACAGATGCATTCTTTTATTTACATATTGTCTGTGGCTGTTTCGGCTGCAACAGCAGATTTGAATCGTTGCCCCAGAGACACTGTATGGCTAGCGAAGGAATGGATATGAAGCAAGTCTTTCATTCCTACAGTTTCTCATGAACACATGGAGAAATTTTGAGGACCAGTGGTACTCTAAAAATGTATTTTAATTTGTACTCCTTTTTGCTGCCACATTGGCATTTATTTATCCCTATATTTATTTTACCAGCAAATTTGTATTCCCTGTACCAAGCTTCAATTTATTTATTTGTTTGTTTGTTTTTGTTTGTTTATTTTTGGCCCCGCTGCATGGCTTATGGGATCTTAGTTCTAAGACCAGGGAATGAACCCTGGCCCTCGGCAGTGAGAGCGTGGAGTCCTAACCACTGGACTGCCAAGTAATTCCCCCAATTTTTTATTTTTATGTCCAAAGAAATTCTTTAAATTACTGGTCATCCCTCTCTAAATAATCACATTGAAATGAGTCATTTTCAGTATTTATTTGGTTTCTGTGACAGAAAATTAACACCCAATAAGTCTATACATACTTAATACTACCTTTTGAGCCTCCGTAAGAGTAAATACTGGGCTTCTTACTTTGAAAGTTGTATATTTTGTGATTCAGATTTGATGTGAAACCTATGTGAGCTTTTGAATTCTTCCTCTAAATTCTTTATAAATCCTAAGTAGAATAGATTTGTTTTCCTGCACATCAGGTTATTTTTGATTTACTATGATGACATGTTATTTATCTAGAGATCAGTTATCTGGAAACTTCAGGTATCTAGAGCGTAGCCAGGAACCCAGAAAGGAATTAATAACAGCAAGTAAACCATGGCAAAGTAGCTCTATCCATGCATTTTCCTTCCCTTAGACCTCACTCCATGTCTCTTATTAGACTCGGGTCCAACGTGCTTTTCATGTATTCATGCTTTTATTTCTCACTATACTCTCATAAGATATAGGTCCATTATCCACTCCCACTGTACAGATGATAAAACTGAGGCACAGAGAAGTTAAATAACATTCTCAAGGTTAGAGAACTCACAGGGAGCAGGGAGTCAGGACTGGAACCCAGGCAGGCTGGTGCCAGGGGCCAGGCTCTCCACTGCTCTGCTTCTGCCTGTGTCCACAAGGACCACAGCTTGGTCCCTGTCCCCAGGCAGGTTATACCACCTGCACACTAGTCCTTGACTAGAAGTTGGCACACTGACAGCATGAAGAGGTGACTGCTGGCTTCAGAAAAAGAGAAATCTGGAACAAGCAGGGACAATTTTTAAATTAAGGGCTGATACGGTATAGTCAACTCTGTAGAACTCAGGAAGCACAGACTTAGCTGAAGGCATGAACTTTTTTTTAGCTTAATTAATGTCATTTTTAGTAATGTTGAGGAGTCACTAAGAAAAGCTTAGAGTATCTTCAGGATACCTTGCTTAAGAAGGAACAGAAAAGTATTTGTTTTTATAAACCTTTCTGAATCAGATAAGATAAAATGATAAGTTTGGTGTGTTTAGGGGTAAGTATGTGGAAAACTTTGTACATGAAACCCTTTGTCCTGTAAAGTTCAGATAAATAAAATAAGAAATAGTAAAATTATTTTTAAATTAAGCTAAGGTATATAGTTATTCAGTAACTTATCGTCTGACCAGTTTCTTTTTACTGAGATAACACAAATGCATATTTAAAGACTAGGTTCTGACAGTCTCAGATTCTGGGCCAAATGTGACTTGAATGTCCTCTTCAGAGAGCAGTGTCAGACTCACCATAGGTTTAAACCCCAGAAGAAGAGGTAGGTGTTCAAGTAACAAATAGGAGGCGCTCGTTAGCTTTTAGGTCATAATTCAGTTCAGTTCATCAGTCTTTTGAGTGCCTACTAATATTCTGTGCTTAATAATGATGATAATTTAATGAATTGTTTTTAAAACTTTGGTTTTACTTCAAATCTTAAATGATAATGGAAGAGTAATTGTTTGTCTTCTCAGCTTCTCGGTGAGCTACTATTAGACAGACACAACTTCACAATTATGACAAAATACATCAGTAAACCTGAGAACCTCAAGTTAATGATGAACCTTCTACGAGACAAAAGCCGTAACATCCAGTTTGAGGCCTTCCACGTTTTTAAGGTAGAGTACTAAAAGCATAAACACTAGTTGTTCATCCCATTTCATTTACAAATTACTGAAGTTTTATTAGGTTCATTTTGGTAATCTCAGTGACACAGCTCAGTTCAGTCAATTTTCATAGTTGTGTGGTACAACATTTAAACAAAAACAGACCCAGAAACAGGGTATATACCATTCGCATTTGGGAACAAGAAAAGTTTATTTGTAGAGGGGTGTCGTTTATCTTTGGCGTAGAAGATTATTAATCATCACGTAAAGGGTAATCCATTTCTTAATGCTTTCCACGGAGCTTTTTGTTCTTAAAATCCATTCTGACCTCCTCTGCCCAGAAATAACTCCTGCTCATTTTATTCTACAGTCAAAGTCTATATTTAATACCAACTGCTGAGTTTCAGAGCATGAGTGAATATGTCAGTCCTTTTTGTGCTAAAACATGTAATTCTCCCCCTTTTTTAAATTGTAAAATAAGGTCTTCCAAAGCGAACACCTCTGAATTAATAATCCTGGCTTCACCACAGGCCCCAGGGAAGCATTGGATGTGTATAGCATGTGCTCTGCTAACTGCGGCATACATGTCCCCGTGTCTTGTTCTTTCCCTTTGGCTGATGTTGATTTTTCTCTGTGCAGGTGTTTGTAGCCAATCCTAACAAGACGCAGCCCATCCTAGACATCCTCCTCAAGAACCAGACCAAACTTATAGAGTTCCTCAGCAAGTTCCAGAATGACAGGACCGAGGATGAACAGTTTAACGATGAGAAGACCTATTTAGTTAAACAGATCAGGGATTTGAAGAGACCAGCTCAGCAAGAAGCCTAATTTCCTGTAAACATCTAAAATATTAAATCCAAATTCAGCATTTGCTGTTAGCTATTCAGCATCAGGCACTGTTATCAATTCATGAGGAACATTACTGCTAATCTGCTGTTAAGTGAACGGTTTTCATTTTACCTTGTTTGTTTTTTTTAGTCCAAGTTGGAGAACGTAGCTGCTGCTTTCTTGCACACTAGAGCACACGTGGACTTTTTCTTGATCTTTGTGTCATTTCAGAATTCAAAGACTCCGTTTGCTGTAGAAGTTCTGAACATGGCTAGGTTCATGAAGGCAAATGCATAGATGATAGTGTGTGTTAGGGGAAGAGGGCACTGATATTATCAGAGCAGACCTGCTTGTTTGCATTTATCTTTGTTAAAGATCTGGGTGTGGATTCTTGGTAAGATTATATGCCTTCACTAATGGAAGACTGTGCAGAGCTTTATTTGAAATCATAGGGGAACTATATCCAAGATGTGAGCTTCTTGGGTGGATAAAGTTGACACACGAATAAATTGATACTGAAACTTAGCAGCTTCTCAAAATTGTGAAGCTTCGTAAGGTCATAAGGAAAATGTATATATGCTTTTCACAGCTTTCTAGAATTTTTTGACATTTGATTTTCTTGAGACTTGTAAACCTGGATATGTTGAAGGGTATTTGTTAATTTTACTTTTTGAAGGTATTTTAAAACAGTAGAGCTAGCAACGACACCTCGCATTTCATTTCAACAATGCTTACAGTTTCCTTTTGTATATAATTCTTAGAATGCTCATTTCTTTTAAATGATTTAATTTGTACAGCAGAGGAATGTTATTGTATTAGTATGTAACTATTACCTAATATTGAGTTTTTGCAAAAAATGAATGCTCATAATATGTAATTGAAATACTTCAGATCACCTGAAAATGCTGATTTAAGTATCACAGCATTAAAAGAAAAAGTAAACCAGTCCTTTGTATTCAGTTATCCAATGGGGTGCCATCAGTACGCTACAATACAGATCTGGAACTCAGTCAGCTACACTTTCCTGCATAATATTGGCCTTACTCATTTAAAATGAGTCATGAGTTCTCCAGATCCATGAATGATACCGATTATGCTAAATTAACGCCGATTCTTTGTGTGTGGGGGAGACCTCTGTAGAGCACCTTTTCTTTCTTAAAGTAATCCAGTACAATAGTTGTGAAACTGAATAATTAAAACTTTGGCTTCTCTTAGGAAAAGAAGAGTTCCTAGTCATAGGTGTCCTATGGGGAAATTTATTTTTTTTAATGTCCTGTTCCTTAATGCTGCAAATTATCAGTATTTATAAAGTAACTGATTTTGCACCACATTTTTGTTACTGTGACCACGGCAGAACAACGTCTCCTAGAATATATCTATGTAAAGTTATTAGAATGGTATCTGTTCATCTTAGTGATATGAAGATCACAACTAACAACTTACAAATCAGAGTTTGTCAGTTCGAATTCAGCATGGCTGTAGCTGATTAAGAAATTTATATAATTATTCTTTGCTAGCCTCTCTTACTAATTGAATTATTTATCAGCCAGTAAAGTGAGACTCCCAATTGATGTTTCAGCGGCTTTAAGATCTCCTTCTAGGAGCACCAGTTAGGAAAACAGCTCCAGAAAACATAGATATATTTTATTCTGTTTAATTGAAATGGCAGTCTACACTTATAATTGGTTTTCCTGAGGCTGTCTTTACCAAAATCTGTGTAAAATAATTCATGTTTTTCTATCGGAACTAGAGAAAGCAATCCAAGCTCCTTGAAATGAAAATATCCAAGATGTTTAGGAAGGCAGACTTGGCTGCAATGCATCATTCTGGTTCTTGTGGTCCAGTGCTGGGTATCCGGATTCCGTGTGCAAACATTAATTACACCAAGTGGAAGAAAGGTTTCCTTGCCAAGCTGGTTCTTAGAACGTGAAACAACAGCTTCCACTTTGGCAATGCTGTCATAGCACTAGAGCCTTTGTGTGGAAGACAGGGGTGCAGTGTGTCAAAGAAAACACTGATGTATTACTATTGCATTGGAATCTGGGGATAGTTAAGACTTTGGGGTTTTTGTTGTTAAAATGTGAAAACATTCAAAGTTGAAAAGTTGCATTTGAAGTTATCATTTAATATATTCATATTACCAAAACTATTATACTGGAAGTGGTTTCTTTTTGTGTTATAAAGGTTTCATTTTACATAAGTCAGTTACTCAATGTGTGATTTTTTAACCCTTAAAAAAGGTGGAGATGTATACAATTGTTAACAATGCCATGGAAGCATTTCCTTTCTCTTGAGGAAAAGTAAATTTCTTATCAGATTATCTGGCTGGCCCTGTAATTTAAATTAAAATAAAATTTTGGAGAAACAGCATTGTCGGTTTTTTGGTTTTATGATGTCATAGATAAATTCATTTGTGTCACTGTGAACACCACCATCAGGAGACACAGTAGCACAAAGTTTGTCACAAACTGTACCCGGGAACAGTTAATACACAAGCCTCTAAGTCTTTTTTTTTCCCTTCGAGGTTTTATTTTTGTTGTCAAAAATGTGGTTTTCATTTAGGTCATAGCTCCCTGGCCTTTCCTTTCACAGTTAAGCATTATTAAGCCTTATACAAGCGTTGCTTCTTAGACCGTAGCATTTGGGGAGTAGATCCTGTTGCTGGTTCTGTGATTATTAATACGCTAAGATAAAAGTGAGTACTTGGCAGGACTCTTTATAAATTACTTGAGTGAAATTATATTTTCTTCTTTTTTGCGGGGGGGTGCTGTGTTGGATCTTAGTTGCTGCCTTGAGGTGCGGGAGTTCAGTAGTGGCCCTGCGTGGGCTTAGCTGCCTAGCAGCACGTGGGACCTTAGTTCCCCCACCAGGGATTGAACCCGAGTCCCCTGCATTGGAAGGTGGATTCTCTACCCTGGGACCTCTGGCGAAGTCCCTTGAGTGAAACTATAATGAAGGTTGAAAGAACTATGGAAGGAAGCACAGTGTTAAATGGCACCTGCAAGGAGGTCCGTCCTCCAGGCCACCTGCTAAGACGTGGCACACAACCCTGCCCTCGAGGTTTATTGTAACCCTTGTCAGCGGATGGGGTCTTCATCCTCCCCGACGTGTTCTTGCCAAAAGCACTCTTCTGAAATCTGAGTAACAGCGTTTTGCTTGTTATAATCTCTTATAGGTAGTGCAACCCACGTGTCTGTCGCGCTTCTCCAAAGACGACGGGACCAGGCGACGCTGCCGCTCCTGAGGGTGAGCGGGGAGCCGCGCTTGGCGCGGAAGGAGAGTCCACACCGAGGCCTGGATTCGGGCTCTCACGCGAGTTCCGCTTCCTCCTGCAGCCCCCGCCCCGCCCCCCGTCCCCACGCCCGCAGCTGAAGTTACCCGGCTTCTCCCTTCATCTGTGACGGTCAAAGAGACCGTGGTGGCGAAGGCGCGAGGAGGGCGGCCGCGCTCACGCGCTTGTTCTGGTAGCGGGAGTCCCCGCGCCCAGCGCGCCCCGCAGAGGCCCCGAGGCGGGGCACCGGCCACTCCTGTGTCCTCCCCACACCTCACGACCCTCCCGCCAGAGAGGTGAAGGCACGAAGGACGAGGTGAGACTCCCCACCACAGTCTCAAGGTGCTCCCTCCCGCCGAGCGGCGACCCCGCTTCCGGCGCCAGCGCGCTCTTCCGGTCCCTCGCAGCCGCCGGGCACTTAGCCCCAGACGGTTGACGCGACCAGAGACTTACACCTTCTCGCGGGCACTGCCGCCTCCCGGAGTTCACGCCTTCCGGGGCGCCGGCTGTTGCTTCGCGGGCCGCGCGGTCCCGCGCTTGCACGAGGCCCCACAGTGACCCTCGGGGGATGGCGCAGCCCGGGTCCCCGCGTGGCCGTCGGGCGGGGGCCGCACACCGGACCTCGGCTCCGGTCCGCGCTGCGGCGCTAGGGTGCAGCGCGTGCACGGAAGGCCGGTGTCCGCGCGCTGCCCGGGGACCCTCCCTCGGTCCCCAAGCGTCAAAACTGCTAGCAAAAGGGAAATTCGCAATCCCCTCATGCTCTGCCCGCTTCCAAAAGAGTTTTTTTCTTTTTTTAGTAAAGTATAGTATAACCCTACAAAATGATTGCACAGTTGGGAATCGGGGCCAGAGTTAGGAAATGTCCGGGTCTAAATTAGAATTGAGATGGGGATCAGTGTGGAAGGGACTAGGGTGGAATCAACTCTGGGCCTCCTTCCCGTTTTCCTGCACTCAACGCTTTACCTTTAAAGATCCACTAGGTGGCAGTAGAGCTCTTTGTTTTCAGCGGCTGCCAAGCCTGGGGCATGGGGCGTCCGGAAAGCAAAGCCAGCCTAACCAATGTGAAGGGACCCAGGGATCCTGTGGCAGGTGGGTGCCGCGGGTCCCGGGCTTCCTGAGTGCCGTTCTGAGCAAAAAGGAAGAAGCAGTCAAGCGAGGCTGTTTAAAAAAAAAAAAAAGGATAGGGCAGATGTGTGATAAAGATGTGAAGTATGATAAGGATAGTAAAGTGTGAAGGGTAGGATTTACATGATGGGTATATGGTTGTTGTGTTTTTTAAGAAACGTTACTTTTTAGAAGCGTTTTAGTTTTACAGAAAAAAATTGCAAAGATAGTATAGAGAGTTCCCTTATACCCCGCACCTGGTTTCTCTGTTATTATTAACATCTTAAATTAGTATGGGACATTTGTCACAATTAATGAACAAATACTTACGTGTTATTATCAACTAAAGTCCATACTTTATGCAGGTAGCCTTCGTTTTCCCCTAATGTCTTTTTTCCTCTGCCGGGACCCCATCCAGGATCGCACATGACATCTAGTCATCATGTCCCCGGGGGCTCCTCTTGGCTGTGCAGTCTCAGACTTTCCCTGCTTTTGATGACAGTTTTGAGGAGCACTGGTCAGGCATTTTGTAGAGTCTCCCGTAGGTGGGATTTGTCTGATGTTTTCCTCGTGATTCGAATGAGATTATGGGTTTAGGGGAGGAAGACATCCTCATCACAGCATATCAAGGATGCACAGTGTCACCAGGACCTATTCCTGTCGATGCTGACCTTGATCTCCTGGCTGAGCTAGTGTTGTCAGGTTTCTCCAATGCAAAGCTGCTCTTTCATCTTCCCTCTTTCAATTCTGTCCTCTTAGGAAGCAGTCGATATAAGCAGCCCACACTCAAGGGGTGGGGGTTAGGCTCCATCTCCTTAGAAGCAAGTACCTACATATATTTCTTGGAATTTTTCTGCATGGGAGCTTTGACTCTCCTCCCTCGTTATATCGTTTTCCCCTGTAAAATCCTTTCAGTTTTCTGCCTGAAACGTTTTGTGCTTGAAACGTTTCATAATAAAACGAAACAAAATCACTGATCCAAAAAATGGCTGAGGGTAGGGTGTGGTGTTCACCCAGCGTGTGGGGCTGAATGCAAGGTGAAAGGCCACTCCGGTGTTCAGGATGTGAGGGGACAGAGCAGCACATGCAGCATCTTCACCACTGCACGCGTGTGTCCAGCACACGTACCAGGTCCAAACCAGAACTCATGCAGGCCTCCCACCCTCCAGGCTCAGGGCTCTGGTTGCTTAAATCAACAGTCATCCTTGATTCCTTGCCTTGTCTCCCACCATCTCCTCCCATCCAGTCAACAGCAAATCCTGTTGGTTCTGCCTCCAAATGCTTTGGTCTCAAGGTTTCAGGTCAGATGTCCTTGCAACAATTATAACAAGACTTCTAAAATTATAAGAAAGCTTTTTTCCCTTCTTAGGAAACAGACTTAGAAATTTAATTGTATGATGATGCAATACATATCAACTTTATTTTTGTGGTAACTAGTAGGTAAATATTGGGCTGGCCAAAAAGTAAGATGTTACGGAAAACCCAAACGAACATTTTGGCGGCCCAATGTTTGCTAACCATCTCCATCTAAATCTTCCTAAAGCACCCATGTCAACATTCTTTCAAGGTTCTTCAGTAACTGCCAACAGTCCTCATTAATACTGACTGAGTGATTACCAAGCATTTTACAAGGGCTAACTCACTTAATCCTCGTAACACTCAGATGGTTAGGCCCTCTGTTATCCTGATTTTACAGAAGAGGAAACAGAGGGACAGAGAGGTTAAGCCACTCAGCCAAGGCCACACAGCAGTAGGCGGCAGAGCCGGAAGTGGACTCAGCAGGCAGCATCTCTCTTCTTCTTTCTCAGTCTTACACTCTACATCCTCTTCCAAGTGCCTGCCTTCCTCCAAAATTAACAAGAGCAGATAATTGAGGCCCAGTGAGCAGTGGCAAAGTGGGTCTCAGAATCTCACCCACTCTGACCAACTGTTTACATTAAACGCCCAGGAGGAGAGGCCGTTTGTCTGGCACCCTTCTCACAGGTTCCTGGAACCATGAGGCAAGGCTAAGAGCAGTTTCTCAACCTGAAATGAACATGCCACTGGGGGGGGGGGGGGGGCGGGGCGGGGGGCGGGGGTGTGGCCTTGATTAAAAGTCTGTCTGGGATGAGATCCTACTTTTCTAACAAGCTCCCAGGGTGCTACGGCCCCAGGACCACACCTGGAAGAGCAAGAGAGGGCAGGTGACAGCTGCAGGTGCCAAGAAACAAGTGTGGATTACCCAGCTCCTGGAGTTGGCCGCAGAAACAGCTGCTGGCGAGGCCTGGCAGGGCAAGTGAGTAAGGAGGAGCAGCTCCGGCAAGTGTCCGGGTTTGAGATGGACGGGCGTCTCCAGGATGAGGGCACGCAGGGGACCGGGCGTGGCGGAGATGCCGGGTCTCGGAGAGCTCACTGAGCCGTGGCCACCAGAGAGGTCTGGGGGGCTGGGCTGTGGTGTGGACCAGCCTCGGGGGCCAGAGGACTGAGTCAGGACTGAACCCAGCTCCCATAGGGAGCTGTGCACGGCCACCCAGAGAAGGCGCGGGGCTGGGCTGGGCGGAAGAGTGATGCAGGGCGCCCGCAGCGTGTTGTGCATCCCTCACCATGGTATCGCGGTTTATTTTTATGCGTCTGCCCTCAGACCAGGAGCTTCTCAGGATCAGCAATGGGGAGCGGCCGGGGGTGGGGGGGAGGGATATCACTCACCTTTATGTCCTCCGCCCTCACTCCAGGCTCAGCCGAGAGGTACAGCCCACCTAGGCGGCCGCAGCTGCACACTTCCAGGGGGCGCCGTTCACAGTCGGATGGTCCCCAGGTTGTCTACTTAATTCGACGCTTCTCCAGCAGGCGGCAGTGAAGCGCCTTTATTTTAGCGCCTGTGAAACACCGTCGGGGCCGCCTCTCGCTGACCCAATGAATGAACAAAACCCCAGTCGTCCGGTAGCTGCGGTCCCCGCCCCTGGGGCCAGGTGCTCAGACTTGCTGAAGAGGGAGGCGGCTGCCCACCCACCCTGGGAACTTGAGATCTCCTGGGTCTTGAGGCCGAGCCTGGAGCCGCAACCGGCACACTGTGCTGGAGCAACTGTGAACCAAGCCTTAACGAAGGTCCAGCCTCTGGCGGTGGGGACAGGTGGGCGTCCACCCTGCCATCAGGCCTTCCGGGAGGGCCACGTGCCTCTAGCACGTGGAGGACATTCCCGAGCTGCCACTGGCCGGGGTTTTGAGTCTGGCTGGTAGCAGCTTTACGGGCTGACACTGGGGCAGCAAATCTCTGTCCTGCTCGCGGTGCAGGAAGACGAGACTTGAGAGGCAGCAACGTTCCTCCGGGCTCTGCGGTCCTTCCTCATTCCGCACCAGCCGGTGTGGGTGCAGCGCAGAGCGGACGCCCAGGGCTGGGCCCAGGGAAGCACGCGAGGCGCTCGCTTCCCCCGAGGGAGTCCCGGGAGGGCTGGGACCTCTGGCAGCTCCAGCTGTTCCTCCCCAGCTCAGTGTGCAGCTCGCAGCGACTCAGCTGGAAGCAGCTTGCGGGGGCAGGGTTTCCTTCGCTGAGGCTCACCCTGTTGCATCCACACCACGCATGTAACCCCCTCCGCCCAGGAGTGCATCAGCCGGCTAAGGATGGTGAGCAGGAGGTAAATGTCTCGGAGCTGTGGTGCCTTTCTGAGTCGGCCGGGCCTGGACATCCCACTCCGACTGTGTGTAAGTGACAAGAACACACCCTTGTTTGGTCCAGCCACGCCACTGTGGGCTTCCCGTCACATCCATCCAAACACCACCCTAAGGAAAGGGTCCCCGAGGCCCCTGTAGGAGGGGTTCAACACTCCACTGCAGGTGTGGGCAGTGGGAGGGATGGATAGCTGTTCCCAGGGACACCCACCAAGTGGCTGCTCCCTGACGTCGAGGGAATGTCACAGAGGCCAGTGTGACGGGAAATCCTTTATTCCTCTTGCAGGATGTTGGACTTTGACCCAGATGTCTTAATCCTTTCAGTCTGCTATAACAAAATGCTGTAGACTGCTGGCTTACAAACAACAGACATTTATTTCTCACAGTTCTGGAGGCTGGAAGCCGAGATCAGGGCGCCAGCATGGTCAGTTCTGGTGAGGGCCCTCTTATGGGTTACAGATGGCCACCCTCTCCCTGTGTCCTCACATGGCAGAAACAGGGTGAGGGAGCTCTCTGGGGCCTCTTGTATAAGGGCATTAATCCCATTGGTGAGCACTCCACCCTCATGACCTAATCACCTCCCAAAGGCCCACACACACACCTTCTAATACCATCACATTGGGGGTTAGACTTTGACATCTGAATTTTGGGGGACACAAGCATACAATCTATAACACCAGACCTGCACTTGTGAAGGTCAGAGGTTTAATAACTGTCTCAGTGAAAGAATGTGTCAGTTTAAATATTACTGTATTTTGAAAATGTATAAGACAAAAAGTCAAGTTCATACAGGACTTTGAGTAAAATTTCTGTATATGCATTTCCTCTCTCCTTTGTCTCCTCATCTCTGTGTAGTGGGGAGAGTAAAACCCTCCTCTTAGACTTTCTATGAGGATGAAACAAGCCCGTGTTTATGAGGACTTGGGAGCGTGCCCAGCACATAGTAGGCCCTCAATAAGTACTTGCTTGGAAAAACCATCAGGTGTCACATTTTTATCAGTGTCCTTCAGAATAATACTGCCTTACCCTGATTCATCACACTGGCTGATGGTTAAAAGCAAGTCTCAGGAACATCCCAGCATCTGCCCTGCCCAAGGCCACCGTGCTTAGTAATCATCACTATAGCTATTGGTTGTTGAGCGCTGCCTGCCTGCCAGTCATGGGGCTGAGGGTGTACGCGCATCAGCTCATTTAATCCTCACCAGAGCCTTATGAGGGCAGGACTCAAATAACAGTAAAACAGAGCGGTTGAGAGCATTCATTCTACAGTTCAGCACACCCAGTAGAAACTCCAGATTTGACCTCTGCTTGCAGCCAAGGTTTCCAGGTCTCAAAAGACTCTATTCCTGTGATAAGAAGAAGGAAAACAAACAAACAAAATTGAAATTATATGTTTCTATGAAGCTAGCAAAAAGTGAACACAAGGAAGCCTTGATGAACTAAATTCCCAAGAGGACTGAGACTTTCATAGGTGAACAGGAAACTGAGGCAGCTTCCATAACCTGGTCTGGGTAAGAGCAATGCTGCCATAGATGGAGAGACTTTGCAAAGATAAGGAGAAATCAGCCAGATCTTGGAAAACAGAGTGGGTTTGTGGTACAGATTGGAGTCTGGAAGAGCACCAAACACAAGGACACTTGGCCCAGAAATTTCCTCCTGTGAGTTTTGCCAAGAAAACAGCAATAGGGTAGAGGATGGTAAGTAGAAGGAAACAGCATAATCCCAAACATTCTTATGGTGATTGGATTCTGGGGCTCTGCCAGAGCTGAATCCAAAGATGCACCAAAAATATCTGAAATTGAAGCCAAATGCCTCCCAGTTCAAACGATAAAATAAAAAAGTCGGTGGCCCAGGAGACTGGGGACTGGGCCAACCACAGAGAACATGGTGGAATTAAAACTGCAGCCCAGGGCTTCCCTGGTGGCGCAGTGGTTGGGAGTCCGCCTGCCGATGCAGGGGACGCAGGTTCGTGCCCTGGTCCGGGAGGATCCCACATGCCGCCGAGCGGCTGGGCCCGTGAGCCATGGCCGCTGAGCCTGCGCGTCCGGAGCCTGTGCTTCGCAACGGGAGAGGCCACAGCAGTGAGAGGCAAAGCTCATCCTGTTCTAGGAGGAATCTGAAGGATCACCCCTGCACCAGATGGAAGAAAGTGCTTATAGTCAACATGAGTGTGTATACAATAATATCATTCTACACATTCAAGAAACTGCATGAATACCAAGTAAGATAAATTCAAAGAGATCCATATAGTAGGACCTCAATTATGTTGAAACCACAAAGAGAAGATCTTAATAACAGCAAGAGAAAAACAACTCGTCGGTAAAGGCAAACAACAATACAATAATAGCTGATTTCTCTCATCTAAAAGGATGGAAGCCTGGGGCAGTGGAATGACATATTCAGAATGCCAAAGAAAAAATTGTCAATCAGGAATTGTGTATCCAGTGAAACGATTCCTCAAAAATGAAGTAAAATAGAGACATTTTTAGATAAATGAAGACTGAGAGACTTTATTGCTAGCAGACCTGCCTTACAAGAAATATAAAGTCCTCTGAGGGAAAGGAAATGAATCCAGATCTTAACTTAAATCCATGGGAAGAAGTAGAGAAATAGAAATGGTAAATATGTAGGTTTATGTAACAGATAAACATGTTTTTCTCTTGTTTCTTCCCTTAACTTCCAAAAGACATGTTTGCATAAAGCAATAAGTATGACACTGTAGTGTTGTGTTTATAACATATATACATATGGATAGATGATAGGTAAATAGAATGATTTGTTGTCTATGACAATAATAGCACAGAGGAGAGGGGGATGGAATTGAACTAGACTGGAGCAAATGTTCTGTGTTTTACCAGAATTGAGTTAGTGTCAATCTGTGGTTAAATGCATATTGTAATGCCTAAAGCAATCACTGTGGGGGGAAGAAACTTAAAATGTCATTTAAAAATCAACAAAAGAATTAAAAGGGTATACTAAAAATATGTATTTAACACAAAAGAAGGCAGTAATGAGGAACAGAGGGGGAAAAGGCATACAAAAACCAAATAGCCAAATGGCAAATATAAATCCAAACATATTAATAATTACATTAAATGTGAATGGTCTGAACATCCCAATCAAAAGGCAGATGTTGTCTGACTGGGTGAAAAAGCAATATCCAGCTAGATTCTACCTACAGAAGACACACCTTAGATTCAAACACACGAATAGGTTGGAAGTAAAAGGATGGAGAAAGATAAACCATGCAGTTAACATAAACTTACCATGTCACCCAGCAATTCCACTCCAAAGAATCTTCCCAAGAACAGTGAAAGCATATGCCCACACAAAACCATGGACCTGAATGTTCACAGAAGACATTATCCATAATAATGAAAATCTTGAAACAATCCAAATGTCCAAAGACTAATGAACGTATAAACAAAACGTGATGGACTCATACAATGAAATACTATTCGGCAGTTAAGAAGTACAGACATAAGCTACAACATGGATGAACCTGAAAAAAATTATGCGAATGGAAAGAATCCGGACAAAAGATTACATGTTATCTGATTTCATTTATATGAAATGTCCCAAATTTATGAGAGAGAGAAAGCAGATCAGCAGTTGTTTAGGGGTGAGGATGGGAGAAATGATGAATTGCAAATGGGCATGAAGGAACATTTTAAGGTGGTTGAAATGTTCTAACACTGGATTGTGAAGATGGTTGCTCAGCTACAGATTTACTAAAAACTATTGAATTGAAAAAAGTATACATTTAACAACCAAAAAAAAAAAAAGATATATGACAGAATATTTTGCTTCTATCCATCTGCCTTAAGGTTTGGAAACACTTTAAAATACAAATAAAAATTGTTTGTAGGGCTTCCCTGGTGGCGCAGTGGTTGAGAGTCCGCCTGCCGATGCAGGGGACACGGGTTTCGTGCCCCGGTCCAGGAGGATCCCACATGCCGCGGAGCGGCTGGGCCCGTGAGCCATGGCCACTGAGCCTGCGCGTCCGGAGCCTGTGCTCCACAACGGGAGAGGCCACAGCAGTGAGAGGCCCGCGTACCGCAAAAAAAAAAAAAAAAAAAAAAAAATATTGTATTTTTTTCTATTGCCTAAATATAATCCATTGGGAAATAAAGTAGTAATTGATAATGCACTTTTTCTAGTACAAAGTCATGGTAAAATATCATTGTAATATGGACATAAAGAAGAATAATTTCCATTTTACCAAAAAGAATTTTAATGAAGGTGAAATAAGACATTTCCAGAAAAATTACAGCTGAGAGAATTCATAGCCTGCAGACTCACTGTACAAGAGACGCTAAAGGGAGCTCATTAGGCTGAAGAGAAATGATACCAGATGGAAATGCAGATCTAATAGAAAGGAATAAAGAGTGCCAGAAATGCAAATACACGGGTAAACATAGAAGACTATTTTCTCTCTTTCCTAATTTCTTTAAAAGGCAGTTGACTTTTTAAAGCAAAAATAATGCCATATTGTGGAGTTTATAACATATATAGAAGCACAGTATAGCCCAGGGGAAAGACGAGAGGAGTAATTATATCGTTGCAAGTTTCTTGTGTTATGCAGAAGTTTCTTAATACTAATTAAACATACACTGTAAGAATACATGCTTTATTTAATCTCTGAAGCAACCATTAAAAAAATTCAAATAAATGAAAATTAAGAAAGTACAGCTGCAAAATCAATGATAGAATACTACAACATACCTGATTCATTCAAAAGAAGACGGAGAAAGAGAAACCAGGAACAAGGATCAGATAGGATAAATAGAAAACAAACAGCAAGATAATGGACTGAAACTCAACCACATAAATACTTACATTAAATGTATTAATAGTCAGACTGCATAAAATTAAAAATTGTCGGACTGCATAGAAAAGCAAGACCTAACTGCATGCTGTTTATAATAGGTGCACTATAAATATAAAGGTACAGATAAAAGTAAAAGGATGAAAAAATTACAATGCAAACACTAATTCCAAGAAAGCTGATGTAACTATATTAATATCAATAAAGTAGGCTTTGAGGCAAGAAGTATTACCAGAGATAAAGAGGGATATTTCTTAGTAATTAATAGGTCCATTCATCAAGATGACATAACAATCCTAAATATGTCTGTGCCTATTAACAGAGTTTCAAAATACGTGAAATGAAAACTGACAGAACTAAGTGGGAAATAGTTAAATTCACAGTCATCGTTGGATAGGCAACTCCCCTGTGGTAAGATTGCCTCCAAAGACAGCCAGTACCAATTCCTCCATCCTCCAACCATGTTCCATGCCTTCCAACATGAGATGGAGCTGTTTTCCCGCTCCTTCAACCCAGACTGTCCTTGTGACTTGCTTTGACCAACTGAATTTAGCAGAAGTGACACTATATCAATTCCAGCCCAAGTCCTTATGAGGCATGGAAGATTCTCTTTCACTCTCTTGGACTAGACTATTGAATATGAGACAGGGAAGCCCCTTGGAGGACAGCTGTTGCGACCTAGGCAACAACAAGTACCAAGGCCTCAGACATGTGAGTGAGTCTTCCAGACGGTTGCAACTGTACAGGTGACACCAGCTAACACCTCAACAAGAAGAAATGCCCAGTGGACCCACAGAATCATGGGGAACGATGAGTTGTTTTAAGCCATGACGTTGTAGGGTGGTTTGTTATGCAGCAATCCATCATTGAAACACACCTTTCGTAGTACTTGCTGGAACCAGCAGACAAAAGCCAGTGAAGACAGCAGCTTTACCACACGGGGACGGCATCCTCTGTATGCCCACACCCCCACCCACACACTTTGCTGCAGCTGCCCAGCCCAAAGGAGGGGTCGTGGGAAGTCCCCAAGGAGGACCAGTGACTCTGAGAGGTGGAAACAAGAGAAGGTGAGGAGCGAGCTGTCCATTTGCCTGAGATTCTGGAGCTCTTACTGCAGCTGTTCTTCCAGGGCAACAATGAAAGGCGTGTAACCTTTGGACAAGGTGTAGGGGGGATGACGGCACAGCAGCAGACGCAGCTTTGACGCGGATGCTGACTTACTCCTTCGTGAAAACGCTATGATGGTCAAAAACTAGCTCTATCAGAAAAAAAGGGTCCCAATCCTGCCAAGGAGGAAGTGTCCACACTCGCTGGAGCCCCGCTAGGCTAGGGATTTTTTTCATGTGTTTTCTATTGTTTAATGGGTGGTGAGGTGATGCGAGCCGCAGAAACAAAAGAAGAAATGGGTCCAAACTCATCATATTGTATACATTAAATATCTATAGCTTGTTGTATAGCAAATATACTTCAATAAAGCTGTGAAGGAGGAGGAGGAAGAGAAATAAGAAAAGGAGAAGAAATGGGTGACTACACCTGCTCTGCTCCTACTCTGTATCCTGGTTTCGGAAATCTACCATCTTCCTGGGGATGATGACTTCAGGAAGAGAAAAGAAAAGGCCGTTAAAAGAGTGGTTGAGGGCTTCTCTGGTGTCACAGTGGTTGAGAATCTGCCTGCCAATGCAGGGTACACGGGTTCGAGCCCTGGTCTGGGAAGATCCCACATGCCACGGAGCAACTGGGCCCGTGAGCCACAGCTACTGAGCCTGCACTCTAGAGCCTGTGCTCCACAACAAGAGAGGCCGCGATAGTGAGAGGCCCACACACCGCGATGAAGAGCGGCCCCCACTTGCCACAACTAGAGAAAGCCCTCGCACAGAAACGAAGACCCAACACAGCCATAAATTAATTAATTAATTTAAAAGAAAGAAACTCAAGGCTAAAATCAGGGAGTTGTTAACTACCAAAAAAAAAAAGAGTAGTTGACATCTCGGAGGCGGATGAGAGACACATGGCTCTTCAAGAACGTACGGGCCAACCTGAGCAAGGAAGGCCTGATTTTTAGCTTTTCCTGCAGGAGTGAGATGTTTGATGAGGAAGAAGCCCTGAGGGGCTATTACTAGGTGCTGGGTAGAGCTCGGTGGCAGGAGCTCTGGGCCACCTGAGCTCCCTTCAGCAATTAGAGGCAGGTCACTGGGCCATGGCAGCCTTGAATAGCCGAGCACCCAGCTAAGCCCTACCCACCTCAGCAGACACCCAGGCAACCCTGAGACACACGAGCAAACCCAGCCAAGATCAGCAGGGCCGCCCAGCCCATCTCAGCATCAGTCAACCTCCAGCTTCATGAGAGAACCAGGCTGAGGCCTGCAGAGAGCAGCCAACCTCCAGCTGACCCCGACATGCAGGAGTGAGCCCAACTGAGGTCAGCAGAACTGTCAACCAAGTTCAGCCCAAGTTAGTCAATCCCGGCCAACCTGCAGATTCATCATCAACAACATCAAGCTACTCGTCAAGCTGGACAAGGCCTGGGTGGCCCTGGCAATGCACTGGAGCAGAGATGTTTTTTTCAACAAATGGTGCTGAAACAACTAGACAGTTACATGCAAAAGAAAGGAAGGAAGGGAGGGAGGGTTGGAGAGACGGAGGGAGGGACTGAGAGGGAAAGAAAGAAAGATCTAAACACAGACCTTTCACCCTTCACAAAAATTAACTCAAAATGGATCATAGACTTAAATGTGAAATGTAAAATTATAAAGCTCCTACAAGATAATATAGAGAAAAACCTAGATGACTTTGGGTATAGTGATGACCTTTTAGATGCAACATCAAAAGCAAAACCCATGAAAGAAATTATTGATAAGCTAGACTTTATTAAAATTAAAAACTTCTGCTCTGTAAAAGACAGTGTCAAGAGAATGAGAGAGGGACTTCCCTGGTGGTCCAGTGGTTAAGAATCCACCTTCCAATGCAGGGGATGCAGGTTCGATCCCTGGTTGGGGAACTAAGATCCCACATGCCGCGGGGCAACTAAGCCCGCACGTCGCAACTACTGAGCCCGTGCACCACAACTAGAAAGCCCGTGTGCCTCAAACTACAGAGCGCATGCGCTCTGGAGCCCCCATGCCACATGGAGAGAAGCACTTGCACCACAATGAAAGATCCCACGTGCTGCTACAAAGACCCAACGCAGCCAAAAATAAATAAATAAAATAAAAACAGAGAGAACGAAAAGATAAGCCACAGACTGGGAGAAAATAATTGCAAACGATATATCTGACTAAGTACTATTATCTAAAATATACAAAGAAATCTTAAAACTCAACAATAAGAAAGCAAACACCATGATTTAAAAAATGGGTCAAAGACCTTAACAGACACTTCATCAAAGAAAATAGTCAAATGCAAAATAAACATGAAAAGATGCTCCACATCATATGTCATCAGAGAAATGCAAATTAAAACAACGTGATACCACTACATACCTATTAGAACGGCCAGGATTTTTAGGGCAGTGAAAATACTCTATATGTTACTATAATGATGGATACAGATTATTATACATTTGTCCAGACCCACAGAATGTACAACACCAAGAGTGAACCCTAATCTATACTATGGAATTGGGGTGATAACAATGTATCAATGTAGGTTTATCAACTGTAACAAATGTACCATCTGATGGGGGCATGTTGATAAGGGAAAAGGCTATGCATGTGTGGGGTCAGGGGGTCATACTGGAAATCTGGATACCTTTCACTCAATTTTGCCGTGAATCTAGTCTCCTCTAGGAAATTAATTCTTTTTTTTTTTTCTTTTTTCTTTTTTTTTTTTCTTTTTTCTTTTTTTTTTGTGGTACGCGGGCCTCTCACTGCTGTGGCCTCTCCCGCTGCGGAGCACAGGCTCCGGACGCGCAGGCTCAGCGGCCATGGCTCACAGGCCCAGCCGCTCCGCGGCATATGGGATCCCCCCAGACCACGGCACGAACCCGCGTCCCCTGCATCGGCAGGCGGACCCCCAACCACTGCACCACCAGGGAAGCCCAGGAAATTAATTCTTAAAAAAAGAAACTGGAGGACATTATTGAAGAGCTGGAAACTGACAACTCTTCACTTGGGCTTAAAATAGGGGCTTTTAGAAAAGGATGTATCAAAGAGAAATCTAAACATACAGAACAAGTTGAGGTGATGGCTGGCATTACATGAAACATTCAGTCTTTAGGAGATTCATCAAAACACATCCAATATCAAGTACCTGCAACTGCAGCAGGCTTCAAAATGCATCAGAAGAGAAAAAGAAGAGTTTTAGACAATGCTAAAAGATGCTTTGGATGAAAATGATGATCTGTAGGGATGCATGAAGCTGCTTTCACAAGAAGCCAAAGAAGGAAAAGGGAGAGTGAGTGAACATATTAAACACAATGAAATGTTAGAGAATTCTGAAGAAAATCTGATCAAGCCTCAAGTGGCCACTTGCTACAGAGAAGCAATTGGCTGGCGTTCTTAGAAGACAAGGTGGATGGTGGGAGCTTGGAGTCAGCTATAACGAATGCACCAGAAAACAGGAGACTTCTTAGAAGATGAATCAAAAGGACTTTTGAAGAAACTGATTGATGCCACTCAACGAAAGGGTTATTTTAAAACACTTTAAAAGAAATAGAATGTACACTAAATTCGTCGAAGAAGATGAAATAGCCAGTGCTCTCATATTTAAAGTCTTCAAACTAAGAAAGCTTCACTGAAGTTAGAAAAACGCAAAAAGGGAGATGTGATAATACCAGCAGAAATTTCAAGTCCTTCCTGAATTACAGCAAGAAAAATAAACGAATGTTCGCCAAATAATCCAATCTAGAGAGAATTTGCTGTTGAACGTCATAGGAGAATCTTTCCAAAGCAGATGGCAAGGTCAGCTGGGCTGGATAACTACAGCGTACAAGCCAAAATTCCATCAGAAGAATTCAAAAGACTCATGGGCTATTACTGAAGCCAGCTTATTTCCCATGAGAGAAAAAGCTCATGATAATGTGGCTAAGAGCTCTCTTGGCTGAAAGAAACCTTGATAATGTAAGAAAAGCATTTCATACATCAGACAAAAAATACTGAGGAAGAACTTTAATCTTTTGAAGACCACCTTATGTCCCTGATGTTCCAAATGGACATACAGCAGAGTCCCAGAGGACCACTAGAGGGGGCTACCAGGTGAAGTACAGGACGCCTGGTTAAACTGACAAATATCACCCCAGCCAGGTCAATATCGTCAGCCATAAATGATGCTGTGACGTGTATCTTTGATGTGATGTGATGAAAATGGCACTTTACCTCTGTGATCTTCCTCCCCCAAACCCATGACCCCTATCTAACCATGTGAAAACCATCAGACAAATCCCCTCTTAGAGGGACGTTCTACAAAATACCTCAGAACTGTCCAACAGTCACGAAAAACAAGGAAAATCTGAGAAACTGTCACAGCCAAGAGGAGCCTAAGGACATGTGATAACTAAATGTCCTGTTGGATCCTGAGTGAGATCCTGGAAGAGAAAAAGCACATTAAGTAAAAACTAAGGAAATTTGAATAAAATATGACCTTTAGTTAATAATAATGTATCAATATTGAGTCATTAATTGTAATAAAAGTACCATACAAATGTAAAAGGTCCCTACAGAGGGGAAATGGGGTGTGAGGCATATGGAACTCTCCATACTATATTTACAATGTTTCTGTAAACCTAAAACTGTTCTAAAAAAAGTTAATTTTTTAAAAAGTCTGTGAGAATACAGGCGATTTGAACAATATTATCGAACAACCTGTCGTAATGGACATTAATAGAACTTTAAACCCCAAACTGCAAATTACACATTTTTTTCAAGTGCACATGGAATGTTTGTCAATGTCTACTATACGCTGGACCATAAAGTGATTCTCAACAAACTTGAAAGGAAAAGGATTGAAATTGTACAGCGTTATGTTAGAGGATGTTCTTTGAACACAGTAGAAAGAAATTAGCAGTCAATTACATAAGATCTCTCTCAAATCTCCACATATTTAGAAATTAAAGAGCAATCTTCACAGTATTCCATGTGTCAAAGAAGAAATCACAAGGAAAATAAGAAAATATTTTGATATAAGTGGAAATTAAAACCTAACACAACAAAATTTATCCTGGCCTTTGGCTTCTCCATCTGTGATTGATGATGTGATTGGGACCTCATCCAGTCCCACGACTTTAAATTCCATATCTAAGCTGCTGAATCCCAAATTTATATCTCCAGCCCAGCCTCCGCCCAGAACTCACATATCAAATTGTTTGATGTCTCCTAGATGCTTGAAGGGCATCTCAAACCCAATAAGGCTAGGAGAACTCTTAATTGTCCTCCCTACAGCTTCTCATTTCACCACCATCCATCCGGTCCCTTGGCCCCAAACCTACGAGTCATCTCTCTCCTTCCCACCTCCCCACACTTCCTATCTCTCTCCAAGTTCTTCTTATTCTACCTCCGAACAGATCTCGAATCTACCCACTTCTCTCCATATCCCTCACTGTATGTCTCAGGGCCTGGGACAAAGTAGATGTTCAATAAACAAAACTTGGGGTGGAGGATGAACCCCTCTTTCCCAGGTCAGGGGACTTGGAAAGCTAAATTAGAAACCAGAAGGTTGCTTAGGCTGGTTTGATGGTCTTTTTCAGCAGAGTGTGGGAAAACCTGACGGCTTCACCCTGTTGTCTAGTTTGCTCCTGACTTCATGCGTCCCTCCCTTGAACTTGATTCACTTCCATCCTCTAGCAAGTAGGTGACACTTACTTGAGTTGAATGGATGAGTTTCTGAAAGCCGTCTGGTCCCTGCCCGTTGAGCTCCGTGTTCTGCCTCTTTCCTGTTAACAGTCTTTCCTCACCCCACCCGGGTGCAGCATGGTTAGTTAACGCTCAGCTTTCTTGGGTTTCAACACATTATAATCTCATGGCCCAACCCTAGTAGGACGCTGCTCAACCTTCTAAGCCCAAATTTACAAGTATTTCTTACAGTAAGTCACTTATTTCAACCATTATACTTTGACTCTTTTAAATTTCATTCTAAAGATAACATTCATCTAAGTGTATGAGTTTGCTAAGGCTGTCATAACAAGTAACAGAGACCGGCTGGCCTAAACCACCTAAATTTATTTTCTCGTAATCCTGGAGGTAGAAGTCCAAGCTCAAGTCAGCAGGGCTGGTTTCTTCTGAGGCCTCTCTCCTTGGCTTGTAGGTGGCCGTCTTCACGTGGTCTTCCTTCTGTACATGTCTGTGTCCTAATCGCCTCTCTTTTAAAGATATCAGTTATATGGGATTAGGGCCCACCCTAATGGCCTCATTTTAACTTAATCACCACTTCAAAGGCCCTCTCTCCACCTACAGTCATATTCTGAGGAACTGGGGGTTAGAATGTCAGCATAGGAATTGGGGAGGTGACAATTTAGCTCATAACACTATGAGTCGTTAATTCCTAGACTTTCTTTTTAGTATTGACAGCAATAATTACAGAAAAAAAGGAAATCCTTAAGCACAGCCTGAAAGACAGCTCAAGGTCTAAAGCAAGATGCGTCCCACACCCAGGTCAAAGCTGACAACATCCACATTCCCTGAACAAGTACAAATGGCGGGGTCTGCAGACAAACAGGAACTTCACTCTTACCTTGTGGGTGAAACATAGCTGCATCGTAAAATATGAATATGAAAGAATGGACAAGGCAACGAAGACTCATATAATTCCACCATCTCCTGATTGAATTTCCACTTCTGAAAAAAATACAGGCTCCGTATTTGATAAGAGGGTTAATCTCTAGTCCAGCTGTCCTCCTGCAATGACTCGTCACCATCCAGCTCTCCACTTCAGTGACACCTCCTCCTGGAAGCCCACCCTGACCCCTTCTCCATTCTTAAACATCACTGTTTTATTTTCTTCAAAGCATGTAACACTCGGGAATAATCACATTTATTTACTTGATTATTTCTGGTCTCTATTCATTAGAATAGAAGATGCAAGGGAAAGGTAGGGTCCTTGCCTGTCTTGATTCACTCCTAAATCCTTACAGCCCGGCCCATAAGACACCCTCCATCAGCGGGTGTTGAGTGCATGAAAAAATAGCTGCTACATTTATGAGTCGATTTGGCTTTAGAGTGACTTTTACAAGTTCATCTACCAAATTGTACTTCTCTGAATCAAAAACGTTGAAAATGTTTGCCTTCTTTGATGAGAGGTGTCTCGAAATTCTAGCAGGGAAGTAAAATCGAGGGGGGTGATGCGAAGGTGAAATTGAAAATTAGCAGAAGCGCCGCCCTGGAGGTGGCCACCAGCAGGCGCCACCTAATCGCCCTGAGCAGGCTGGGGAGGTGCCAATCTCAGCCCGGGCCGGCGGACCCTGGGCGTGGCCACCGCCAGTTCCAAGTTCTTCGTTCCCAAACGTGCCCCTCCTTCCCTCCAGGTACCCCGACGGAAGGAAGAGGGGCCCGGCCTGCGATGGGGTTCCCAGGAAGAAGGCTGGCTGCAAATATATTTCCCCCACAAAAGCAACTACAAAACAGAATTCCTAGGAATCAGCTTTATGACCTGTGTAAAGAAAGGCACAAAACTTTCCTGGGGACCATAAAGCTTAAATGGCGAGACAAACCATATTCCTGGATAGGAATGTAGACTCTCCCCCAAATTAAAGCAAATCCAATAAAAATCCCAATAGGTTTTTGCAGACAAGTCGAAAATTCATTCTAAAATGTGTCTTGAAAAGCCAATACGTTACAATCGTCAAGAGAGTCTTTCTAAGTGTGCAGGCAAGGAAGAAATCGTAATGGAAAATCTGAGGGATTTCTATATCAAAATAGTCCATGAATGCAATCAAAAGGCAGGTGTCGAAGTGGAAAAACACCAGTGATTTCTGATGGACAGAGCTAATATTCCTAATATACAAAGAGATCTCTGTTTTTTATGAAGAGAAACACACGAGTAGAAAAACTGGGAAAGGACACAGGCAGAACCCTAAAGAGTAGGGTCAGGAGCCGCCGGCCAGGGTTGTGGGGTTTATCCTGAATGAACTGAGAAGTCAGAGGCAGGCTTGGGGGGAAGCAGGGCTTGGTTGATTTACTTTTAAAAGTGCGCCCTCTGGCGGCTGAAGCGAGAACAGATTTTTGCGGGGGCCGGGAAGGGTGGGGAGGACCCTGCAAAGGGTCGGGAGAAAGACCAGGTGAGGTGATGGCGTGGACCAAGGTGGGAGAAGCGGTCGGATATGGATAGACTTTGGACCAGGGAAGTTGCTGGTAGATTCAGTGCGGGGTGGGAGACAAATAAGAGGCACCAGGATGATCAAGATCTGGTGTTAGCTGCTAGAAGAGAGTCGTCCTCGCTCAAGTGTGGAAGACTGGGGAGGAGCAGGTATGAAAGAGGAAGTGCTTTGATGAAGGGAGTATAAACAGTCACAGCTTTTCTAAAGGGCAGGTTGTCAATATGTATCAAAATATTTCGCAAGAGGTAGGCCATTTAAACCAGCCGACCCACTTGTAGCAATGTATCTTCAGAAAATAGCAAGCTAGGAAGCAAGGAAGCACACAGCATACAAGTATCTTCATGGCTGCTTTGCTTGGAAGAGCAACATTTTGGAATATTCTTCAATCAGTAACATATGGCACATCAAAGGATACAATTCTATACACTCATTAAACTACAATCTGTATTTGATGACATGGAAAGCTGTTCAGAACATTTTGTTAACTGAAAAAAGCCGATTAGAGAACTGCGTAATTCCATTTTTTACAGGATAAACTTTGTGAGTATATATATGCATGTAGAGGAGACCTAGAAGAATATACACCAATTGTGTATCGATACTGATAACAGAAGTTATCCTAGCAAAGCGTAATTTTGGACAAGGCTGCTGCTGTGGGTTGAATTGTGCCCTCCAAATTCACATGTTGAAGTCCTTAACCCTCAGTACCTCAGAATATGACCTTATTTGGAAATAGAGTTGTTGCAGATGTAATTAGTTAAGATGAGCTGATGAAGATGGGCCTTAATCCAATATGATAGGTGCCCTTATTAAAGGGGAAATTTGGACACGGACATACACATGGAAAACTCCATGTGAAGATGAAGGAAGAGACTGGATGATGCTTTTACACACCAAGGAACGCCAAAGATTGCCAGTTAATCAGCAGAACCCGGGGAGAGGCGTGGAGAAGATTCTCCCTCCAGACCTCAGAAGAAACCAACCACGGCACTATGAGACTATGAACCATGAAACAAAAAATTTCCATTGTTTGAGCCACTCAATTTGTGATACTTTGCTATGGCTGCCCTCGCTAACTAATACAGCTGGCTTCCTATATTGTCTGAGATTTCTCCAATACGCAAATATTTACTGCATCCTCAGAAAAACAAAATATTTCCATTTTAAATTTTAAAAAATTTTACTAGAAATTAAGTCTCATATAACGTGATGGGGTAAAAAAAAACATGATTCAAAATATATTTCAAATTCGTATACCTGTTGATGATATTTTTATTTTTTCTGAGCAGTGTTCTGAAAAATTCAGATAAAATAGTACTACTCTTTTTCAAATGATTTAAATGGAACCTACCTCCCCCCCGCCCCCCCCCCCCCCGCCACCAACTGGGGAGGCTACAGAGAGGAAGCAGCAGTAGTGGCAGAGCTGGTGGGGTTTGAACTGTATGCCCTTTGTGAAGAGTAGTGAAGATGTTCACTGCAGCATTGTTTATAATAGTGAAAAACTGAAAGTAATCCCAACAATAACCGGCAGCAGAAAGTTATTTGAGTTATGATACCTCCAGTTCTGTGCTGTTTATTATCTCATTTATGCCTAATATTATCACTTAATCATTATTACCTATGAAATAGGTAATATTTACCCCAATTGGTAGGCAGAGACATAATGAACATGAGAACAAATGTTTTATCTTCACTAGTAATAAAAAAAAATGTTAAAGAAGAAGAACAGAACAAATCTGAAGAAAAAAGAATATTCACTTTTTTAAAAGGCAGAAATAAAGTAACTAGAAAACAGAAAAACAGAATTGATAAATCTAAGACGTTCTTTTAAAATATACATAATTAGCAAATATCTGGCACTTTAAATTTTTTGAATAAAAAATTGACAAAATGTTATATTATTAAATAGAGCTACCATATGATCCAGCAACCCTGCTCTTGGGTATACATCCAGAAAAAAATGAAAACTCTAATTTGGAAAGATACATGCACCCCAGTGTTCATAGCAGTACCATTTACAATAGCCAAGACATGGAAACAACCCAAGAGCCCATCAACAGACAACTGGCTTAAGAAGATGTGGTAGGGCTTCCCTGGTGGTGCAGTGGTTGAGAGTCCGCCTGCCGATGCAGGGGACACGGGTTCGTGCCCTGGTCCGGGAAGATCCCACATGCCGTGGAGCGCCTAGGCCCGTGAGCCATGGCCGCTGAGCCTGCGCATCCGGAGCCTGTTCTCCGCAACGGGAGAGGCCACAACAGTGAGAGGCCAGCGTACCACAAAAAAAAAAAAAAAAAAGAAGAAGAAGAAGAAGAAGATGTGGTATATATACAATGGAATGTTACTCAGCCATATAAAAGAATGAAATATTGCCATTTGCAGCAACATGGATGGACCTAGAGAATATCATGATTAGTGAAGTCAGACAGAGAAAGACAAATGCTATATATCACTTATATGTGGAATCTAAAAAATAATACAAATGAATCTATATGCAAAACAGAAACAGACTCACAGATGTAGAAAACAAACTTATGCTTACCGAAGTGGTGGCGGGGAGCAAATTAGGAGTATAGGATTAACAGATTAAAAACTACTCTACATAAAATAGATAAGCAACAAGGATTTACTGTATAGCACAGGAAAATATATTCAATATCTTGTAATAACCTATAATGGAATATAATCAGAAAAAATAACTGAAGCACTGTGCTGTACACCTGAAACTAACATAATATTGTAAATCAACTATACTTCAATTTAAAAAATTATAATGTTGAGGTATATGTTTTTACTTATCAAATTAAAGGACACATGTTAAATGACTTCACCAAAGGTAGTATAGCCACTTCTCACAAATATGGCTGATGATAAACTGAAAAAAAAATTCTGGTGAGGACCACAGCAATGTTTGAAAAAAAAAGTCTATGAGATGAGACAAAGATTTACACACAAAGAGGTTCATGAATATGAGACAATTTTTAATCATGCCAGATGTATTTGTTTTATATTGCTGCTGTAACATATTATCATAAATTTAGTGCAACACAGCTTCCTCCTCTCAGAGTTCTGCAGGTCAACAGTACAGGTGGGCTCTGCTGTTTCCTCTGTGCCTAGCCTCACAAGGTCAAAAGCAAGGTTCCAGTCAGCTTGGGCTCCTTATCTGGAGGCTCTGGAGGGGGATGTGCTCCCAGGCTCACTCAGGTTGTTGGCAGAACTCAGTTCTGTGTGGGTGTAAGACGGAGGTCTCCGTTTTCTTGCTCTCAGCTGGGAGCCTCTCTCCTGGCTTTAAGGGCACCTGTTTCCCTGACAACACCTCCCCCCAGCCCACATCATCTTCAAACCAGCAACGCCGCATCCAGCCCTTCTCATAGTTCAAATCTCTCTCCATCCTCCTTCTGCCACATCTTTCTCACTCTAACCGGAGAAAGTTCTCTGCTTTTTAAGGGCTTGTGTGATTAGACTGGGCTTGCACAGATAATCCACGATAATCTCCCTATTTTAAGGTTCATAACCTTAATTACATCTGCAAAGTTCCTTTCACCATGCAAGGTAACAAATTCACAGGGTCCAGAAATCAGGATCTGGGGAGCGGGGGTGTGTGGGTATTCTGCCTACCACGTGAGAAAACGCTGAAATTATTTTTAAAAGAAAAAAGGATATTAATCAGGGTTTCTCGACCTTGGCACTATTGACATTTTACACTGGATAATTTTTTGTCTTGTGCATTAAAGGATGCTCAGCTGTATCTCTTGCTTCTCTGCCCACTAGAGGCTGGTAGCACCTACCCTGCCCCCTCCTCCTCCCCCACTGTGACAACTGAAAATGTCACCAAACATTGCTAAGTGTTCCCTGAGGGTCAAAATTGCCCTCAGTTGAGAACACACACACACACACACACACACACACAGGCATACACACAAAATGTGGTTCCAGTTTTGTAAAAAAAAAACACAGCACAAGCATACTCACACACAGAGAGTAAGAAATATTGGAGAAAAAATAACAGAACACTAACAGTGGTTGTTGTGGGTTTTGTCATAATAGTTGTTTTGTTTCTTTATGCTTTTCTCTGCTTTTCAAGTTTGAATAACTATTACTTTTAAGCATTACTTTACTAAGCAGTTTCTCCCCAAATAGGTTTCCAAACATGAAATCTGTGTCTTTATTCTTAGGAGAAGTCCTATATGCCATTTCACTGTTCTTGTGAGGTACTGCTGAATTTTTGTATCTCTATTCATAACTAACTTATGTTTTTCTCTTTTATTTGTCAGATTTTTGTATCAGAAGACATAAACTGTACCTGAAACTAATCAAAGCATCAGTAGAATTAACTATTGCTTTAGTTGGAAAGAATTATCCAGTTAAGTGGTCTGGCTGCTCAGAACCATTTTTTGAGATAATTGCTTGAGAACTTTTTCCAGTAGCTTCCTTTATTATAGGGCATTGTGATCTTCTACTTTTTTTTTTTTTTTTAATTTTTGGCTGCGTTGGGTCTTTGTTGCTGTGCACGGGCTTTCTCTAGTTGCGGTGAGCAGGGTCTACTCTTCGTTGTGGTGCACGGGCTTCTCATTGCAGTGGCTTCTCTTGTTGTGGAGCACCCGCTCTAGGGGTGCGGGCTCAGTAGTTGTGGCACGAGGGCTCAGTAGTTGTGGTATGCAGGCTCTAGAGTGCAGGCTTAGTAGTTGTGGCTCACAGGCTTAGTTGCTCCACGGCATGTGGGATCTTCCCGGACCAGGGTTCAAACCCGTGTCTCCTGCACTGGCAGGCGGATTCTTGACCACTGCGCCACCAGGGAAGTCCCCTTCTACTTCTTGAGTCCGTTTGGCCACTTATACTTCTCCATAAAATCATCACTTCAGAATATATATATTAGATATGATTGTATATAAAATACATTATAATTTGTAATATCCACCTTGTCTATAGTTACATCTTCTTTCTATAGGATATAGAAATGTATTAATATTTTCTCTCTTATTTATTAATTAGATTTTCCAGAGATTTGTCTCTTTCTACTGATAGTTTTCAGCAGAACGCTCTCTTTGATATACTTAGCAGGTATAGCCATTATGGAAAACAGTATGAAGGTGCCTCAAAAAATTAAAAATAGAACTACCATATGATCTGGCAATTCCGCTACTGGGGATCTAGCCAAAGGAAATGAAATCAGTATCTTGAAAAGATATCTGCACTCCCATGTTCATCGCAGCATTATTCACAATAGCCAAGACATGGAAACAACCTAAGTGTCCATTGATGGATGACTGTGTGTCTATGTAAAATAAATACTATTTAGCTGTAAAACTGAAGAAAATCCTGCCATTTGTGACAACATGGATGAACCTGGAGGATGTTACGCCAAGTCAAATAAACCAGACAGAGAAAGACAAATACTACGTGTGAACTCATTTGTACGTAGAACCTTAAACAGTCTGACTCATAGAACCAGAGACAGCATGGTGTTTACCACAGGCTGGGGGGTGGAGGAAATAAGGAGAGGTTGGTCAAAGCGTACAAACTTTCATTTATAAGATGAATAAGTTCTGGGGAGCTGATAGAACTCGGAGGGTCGTGGGGATACACTTGTCTGAGACCACTGCGTTTCCAGTAAGCGTCTCCACTGACCTTCTTAATTACCATTGTTACGTCTTAAATAACCAGTGCTTTAAACTGTAATGAACCAGATGTTTTTTAAGAACGGCACTCAACTACTCAATTTGGGGAAAGAGGTAAAACACATGTAAAAGTTCACATCTGGGGTTTTAGTTTTAAAATGAACTATGGGGTTCAACTCTGGGGTTCAACCCCATTCAATCAATGGGGTTGATTCCAGGAGACCTTCCTACTGGGGCCAATCCTGGCTCCTCAACTGGGTTGATGGGGAGAGGCACGCGTCACAGGTGAGGGTGCGGCGGAGCAGCCCAAAGGCATCCCAGGTGAGATGAGGACTGAGCCACCAGACACCCTGCCCTGCGGATCTTCCCATCACACTTGCCGTAATCCTCCTGGGTGGGTGAGAAATGGCCAACAGAACCCTTCACTCAGCAACTGAGGCCACAGGTTACACAAGAGAGTGAAAGAGCAGGGGCTGCCCTCATTTCTCTGCTTCCAGTGTCCTCCGCGTGCACCCCCAGGAAGGTTCTGCAGGAATTAAGGGTGAAGGAAAAAGGATGATGGAGAATGAAGGTGGTGTAGATGGATGCAGGATGCAGGATAAAGGCAAGCAATTGGGCACCTGGCCCTGAAGCCTCCTGCCGGGGCCCAGGACACGTCGGAAAAGGAAGTGGGAGGAGGGAGCGGTGTGGGCAGGTTCAGTGGGGGCTCCAGCATTTCCAAAGAGGAGGGTATGAAGTGGGATAGAGGGCACGGGGAGCTTGTCTAGAAGATGCATTTGCCTGGCAAACACGGTTTTAACAAAGACTGTATGTTCTGGAGATGCTGGTCTTGGAGAGGCAGCTGGAAGGGATAAAGCAGCGATGGGGACTGAGTCCATGCCTGATTGGATGGATGGATGGATGGATGCGATGGATGGATGGAGTGAGTGAGTGAGTGGTTAAAGGAACCTTAGACTTCCCCAGGCAGCGCCCGGCAGCGGTCACTGCGCGCCCAGCTAGCGGGAGGGGGGCGTAGGCGCGCAGGGCGCCAAGGCCCTCCCTTGGGGGGGGCGGGGGCGGGGCGGGCTGGGGGTGGGGTTAGAGAAAAGGACCCAACGCGATCCAAACTTCCGGTGCCTGCGGAGAACCGAGCGGCTGTGGTACAGATAGAGGCTGCACAGAGAGTGGCTGCACGGCCGGAGGCTGCAGGGCGGACGCGCGGCCCGGCGCAGCCATGGTGAAGATCAGCTTCCAGCCCGCGGTGGCCGGTATCAAGGGCGACAAGGCCGACAAGGCTTCGGCCTCGGCCTCGGCCTCGGCCCCGGCGCCCGCCCCAGCCGCTGAGATCCTGCTGACGCCGTCTCGGGTGAGAGGGACGGGGGGTCGAAGCGCGCCTTGCCGGCCCCGGCGACTACCCGAGGCGCATCGGGACCCCGGAGTCTCGAGCGGAGCGGGGGTGGGATTCCGGAATGGGTCATCCATCCCAGAATGGGGAGGGGCCTTGGGTCCTGGCCCTCTGCGGCAGCCGAAAGCATAAGTCTGAAGAATGGGAGGGGCTCCGAGTCGATGGTCCCAGGTGAGGAAGCGCTCAAGGTCTCTTCCAAAAGTGGACCGAGCCCTAGGCGCCTGGCCCCGAATAGGGGAGGGAGCTGGTCCGGAGAGGTTCGAGGAATGTCGGTGGGGGTATATGTGTATGTTTCCAATCATGGAGGAGGGGCCGCGGGTCGAGTCCCCAGGTGGGGGATGGGAGGAGGGTTGGACATTGTTTCCCCAAAGTAGGGCGGTGGGTTGTGATTGGTGGGGAATGGGGAAAGGGGCTCTGGTGCCAACGAAGGGGGCGGGACTATTGATTGCGTCCCAAACGGGGGACTGCTGGGGCCAAGGGATGTGCTGTTGGTCTGCACCTGAATTGGTGGACCAGAAAGCGATGATACATGAAATGGAGATAAACCAGAATCCGCCTGGCCGCACGTCCGGGGTTCGAGATTCGGGGTTACGAGGCTGGGTGCCCTGATCCCACCGCCCCCCCTGCCGCCTGGGCCTTCCTGCCCTCTTCCTTCCTCTCCCGGCTCCCTCGCGCACTGGGCTACCCCCTCCACTCCGCGGTGCCCTGGTGCCCTCTAGCACCCAGGCTGCGCTTTGTGGAGGCGGGCCTCGGTGCACCCCGCCCCCTCCAGCGGCCTCCCCTCCTCCCCTTTCCCTCCGGCCTGGGGGAGAAGAGGCATTTCCGCCGTGGAAAACTGTCTGAGCTGCGTGGAGTCCGACCGGGGGAGGGCCCAGAGGGGGCAGGACGCGTGGCGGGCAAGGAGGGGAGGGAGAGAGAGCTGGTCCAGCCTGGCTCTATAGTGTCTCGGCAGAGGTGTCTACGCTGCTTCCACGCGGCCGTCGCTCCTGGCGTTCTTGGGGCGCACCAAGCTCCCGTTCCCCCCCCCATGGGAAGTCTTCCTCAGCGCCAAGGCCCCTCCCCAAGTTGATGGCTCAAACTAAACCTTGCTGGGGGGGGGTATGGGAGGGTGGGTGCTTCGGGATGACCTGTGCCCTGGAAGAGAGGACACAGGAGAGGGTCCTCAGAGGTGGGTGTTATAGCCAGAGCAAAGACACCTAAGTGAGGAATTCCAGGAAGAGCCTTGGCACGCTCCCCTGCCCTGGTGTGGTCGCTGCAGCATCAGTGACCCCCGGGGCTGGGTTTCCAGGGGGTGGGGTGCTCTGCAGCCGCCACCAGAGCAGCTCCATCTGCTTCTGATGCTTAGTTGGGGGTGGGGACACTTCATATTTGAAGGCATGGCCTGCAGCTTTAAAAGTTTGCAGGGGGCCCTTTAAACCTCCTTCCTCCCTTCCACTTAGCCCCTGGAGGGTGCAGGGCTGGGGGCCCAAGGCAGCACACCCACTCCTGTCTTCTCCAGCTGCTACTCCCAGGGCCAGGCACCCAGCTGAGGCCTGGAAAACTGGACCCTGCCTCCAAAAGCTATAGGATTCGGGCAGGAGGGAGGACCAGCCAGACAGTGGAAGGATGGATTTGAAACCCACCAGAAGGTCTGCCGAATCTCACAGGAGTGCCACATCCTCCGGCAGCAGCTGACGGGTGTCAGGTGGGATGGTAGATGCCAGCGTCGCCTTGGCGGTAACTGACATCCAGCTTCTGGCTCCAAAGTCAAGCGTCCTCTCTTCCCCCTCATCCAGGGTGAAATGGAAATATCAACATTTTCCCTGTGCTGTTTTCAATGGCTTCGAGCCTGCTGAGTGTGCCTCGCCCCCAGCCCTTGTTAGTTGGGTAGGGTCTCCTGGCTGTCTTAATTGGCAAGGGGGAGCGATGGGGCCCCTGGAGGAAGATGAAAATCCCAGCCCCTTTAGGACAGATCTGCTTATTAGTAAACTTTCACAGCTCACTGGCCCTCAGGGGATCAGGGGAGGCTTTGGGGTGTCGCATGTTGGCTCTGCCAGTCGCCTAGTGGAATCGGAGCCTTGGGGAGAGAGTGCACTTCTGTGAGCCTCTTGTGGCCTCGCCTGGCCAGTGGGTACGTTTCCCCCACATCCAGTGCCCCACGTAGAGCAAGGCCCCCCCATTCTTGCCTCCTATGTCGCCCAGTGAGCTCAGCAGACGCCCAGCATTCACAGCAGCCCAGGACCGCATCGGCCTGGGGCGAGCGGACTGGGAGCCCTAGGAGCTGCTTCATCATTCAGGACATTTGGGTTTGTCCCGCGCTGACGGGCCTGCCGGAGGAAAGCGTATCAGAAGGTCTGTTTCGGCTCGGGGTGACCCTGGAACCCTCCTTGGTTACTGAACTGGACTCGAAAATAAGATTTAAAGCCCTGGAAGGACCACTCGATGAACAGATGAGTTCACGAGTGCCTTTCACCAGTGAGCCACCCTCTGGCTGTCCTAATAAAATTTCAACCTGTGTGCAGGCCCCAGGGGCCAGGGTAGGGCGGCAGGAACACTCTCACATTGGGCCTCCCCCTGCTTCTGAGTAAAAACTGAAACAAGGAGGATTTTGTCCTCACATGTGCCGCTGGAAGGAGGTGCCTCGGTGGCCAGGAAGGGATGGGTGTGAGGGTCCAGCTGCGCCTCCAGCTGCCCCCCCCCATGTGGTGCTTGCCTCCCAGATGAGGAGGGGCCTGCGCTGATGGGCAGCTGGCAGCAAGCCAGCCTGGAAGGTGGGCTGGATGGGGAGCACCCCCTCTTAGTAGAGCCTTGGCACTTGCTGGATTCTTCCCCTTTGGAGGCCCACTGGCCTGCCCTGGGCCTCTCAGCCCAGTTCCCCTCTCCCTACGATCTGCCTGTGTCTTTGCTCCCCCATGTGTGTGCACGCGAGCACACACACACACACACAGCCAGGTGTGGGCATGTAGAGACTCGAACAGTCTGGGCTGGGGGCCTGCAAGGGGAGAGAACCGTGTTCAGTACAGTCATCTCAGCGCTGGAATTTTCTCCTTGGCTTTTGCTTTTGATTAATGGCCCCTGTGTCACCCCCTCCCCCAGCCCGCATACCTGGGGATCAGATTTCACTTTCCTGGTCCTGGCCTCAGGTCCTGGGCAGGAGGGAGCTGAGTCTCCTGGAGTGGTTGGGGGAGGGTCCCCTGCCGGCCAGGAGGGTGGATCGCAGGGCTTGGCGTCCTCCTGCCCCAGTGCCCCATCCCCGCCAGCCCTGCGGCCTGGGCCAAGAGGACCTTGGTGAATGGGCAGTCCTGCCCTTTGCCCGCCTGCCCTGGGCCTTCCCTGAGGGGCTGTGGCGTTTGGACTTGTGCCGCAGTGGCTTTTCTGCTTTCTCTCTCATTTCCCTCTTCTCTGTTCTCCCCACGGCCCATCCTTGCATGTTTCAAGGCTGTCAGCAGATTGCCACAGAGGATGAGTTTCTCTTACCATAAAAAAAATGTTTATGGTAAGAGCAGGGAAGCGCAGCCCCTGCAGTGTCTCCGCGCTGTGTCTCCCCCAGGAGAGCCCTTCCAGCCGCAGCTCTGCTTCTCTCCCCCCAGCCTTTGTTCTCTGGGGTCTCACCCTGACTGTCAGGTACAGAACAGAAGAGGGAATCTGCCTGGCCCAGCCAGGCAGAGCAGTGCAGAGGGCTGTCGGGAGTGTCCTCGGGGTCCATGCCCTTCCTCCTCACACGGCCTGCACCGTGGGCACCGGTGGGTCCCAGGGCAGGAGTGGGTTTCCCTGATGGCAAGTTCACGATGCCTTATCAGCATTTACCCAGCTGACGTCTGTACGTCTGAGCACAGCTCTGCGTGCTCAGTGGGCAGAGGCCCAGTCCCCCCACCCCTGCTAGGCTTCTGTCTGTCTGTCTCTCTCTTTCTCTCTCACTGGAGCCCTTGCCTTTGTGGCCTGCAGCCTGGGAAAGAAAGATGCTGAGGAGGGGGCACTGGCGCTGGGGAGGTGAGGCGAGACCCGCCCCCAGCCGTCTGCCCGGGCCTGCTGTGGCTGCATTTCTGGCTCCCCTGCTAGCTGCCTCCGAGCAGCCTGCAACTGTAGTTACTCTGCTTGCGGTTCATTTCGACATCCTTACCGAGGGAAGGTAGCTGGGGAGCTCTGTCCATGAGCCCTGCGGGCCTTCTGAGTTAATGCTTAAGTTGGCTGGGTTCCCCCTGGCTCTTCTGGCCCTGGCTTTGCCTAATCATTTAAGGAGCTCCACTGCAGGCTCCGTGAAACAGGCAGGCCTAGGCCTGGGCGCCTTTCGGGTCCCTGGACATGTGGCCCACGTGCCCCACACGAGTGCATGGCGAGGCCTGTGGCTCAGGAAGCCCTGTTGCCATGGAAGCAGTATTTTTCTACTTTCTGGAAGCCCCCAGATGCGTGGCTGTGGGTAACTGCTCCGTGGAGGGGGGGCCTTCTCCTGGGGCTCCAGCATGACAGGTGAAGCAGCTGGGGGCTTCGGGAAGCAGGCCCCTCGGCCGTCATTCCTGTCATTCTGGGTGAGCTGCGCAGCCCGGATCCTAAGGGGTGAGGCCCCAGGTTCCAGCCCAGGCTGCTTACAGGCTCCCCAGAGGCCTCTGAGGGCTGCAGCTCGGGGCTGACCTTTCAAGCACTGCCAGCGAGGGCAGGATTCAGGGGCCTCCCGCCCACCTGGGGCTTTACGTCCCGGTCCCAGTGCCTCTGTCTCGAAGCCGGGACACCAGCAGCCTCTGGTCCTGCTTTCCCTTCCATCCCTCCTGCTCAGCCATGATGCTTCTGGGGGTTTGGCCTCTGCGTGTCAGGTAGGGAGGGGTGCAGGGCGTGAGCCATGGGTGTGCCCTAGAGGGGTCTGTAGGAGCAGGATAGGAAGCCGTTGTCCACAGCTCTAGGAAAGGGGAGGATCCCCAGCCTTCACAGGCACACCCACAGAGACGTGTGAGGACACAGGGTGGGATCCAGGGGTCCTGGCTGGAGGCTGTCCTCAGCCACTTGCCTCATTTTCCTCTGGAGCCGCTCCCCACTCTCCGTCCTCCCTGACCGCCTCCCCACCTGGGGCAGCCTGGCCCCCCTGCCCGGCCCCTCCCCCAGGCACATAGAAACACCTGACCCAGCCAGGAGCAGAAAGGAAGCTATAAAACTGGTAGGCCTCCCTTGTCTGTGAACCTCAATTGTGGAGCTGGCCCTCGGGCTCTTGCTTTGTAGCCCATTGACTTTTTTTGTTTTCTGGTTTTTTTAAAAGCAGTTCTCATAAGCTTGCTTTTGCTTCTCTGGTTTGCAGGAGCAAGGCATGGCCACTGTGCAGCCTCGACAGCTGGCTCGTGGTGGCCCTAAAAAAAAAAGAAGGAGAGCTTTAGCTGATAAAGATCTGCTATTTTTATCTACCACTTTATCCTTTACAAAGGCTTTCAGGGTCTCTGTCTCCTTTAATCCCAACAAAACCCTGTCAGGAGGAGTCTGTTCACATTTCACAGGAGGACCTGCAGAGGGTTGGAGGGTCCGGAGGCTGGGATGTTCCCCACGCATGGATCGCAGCCCCTGCTGGGGGCCTCTGGGTCCCTGCAGCCCTACTGGTCTCGCTAAATACAAATGTTGTGCCTCCAGGGCAGGATTCCCAGTGGGTGTGGCGCCTTTCTTCTGCGTCACCCACCTTTCCTTAGGAGCCACTGAGGATGGCTGGAGCCCCTGGGTGGCTTGTTCCTGCGAGACACTGGCAGAGCTTGGTCATCGGGTCGCCCCATCCTGGGCTGATCCTGGGAGCCCGTTGGAAAGGCAGAACGCTTGCAGTCCCCCACCCCCTCCCCCTGGCAGCTGTCCCTGGAGGCCCTGTGAGCAGTGGCCGCCCAAGTGTGCTAGTGACCCTGGTTATTGCCCCCAGGGAGCCCCAGCATGCCGAGGAGGTGCCAGCCAGGGGGGTGGTCTCACCAGGTGCTTCTCTGGTTTCGATCGCAGCACCCCTGCAGCAGGGCCCGGGTGGGGAGAGGCCCCAGGCCTGCAGACGGCCCAGCCTGTGAGGGGGTATGGGATGGGCCGGGTCACCTCTCCGTCCTGTGTCTCCATCCCATGGTGCTGGAGGCTGGGGGCCACTGGCCTGGTGACACATGTGCCTCGTGATGGGGCGGTGTGTCTTTCAGGCATTTTCTACCCTTTTCCTGAGGAAAGGGTGTGGGGAGAGGGGAGCGCTCCAAGCAGGGAGGCATCGCCCCCTCTGATGGGATGCCCCTCTACTCCCTGAGGCCCAGGTCCCACACCCCCATGTGCCCCAAGCACAGCAGGCCCTGCACCCCGCCCCTACCAGGCTGGGCCCCCTGTGTGCCCTGAGAATAAAGGCCTGTCTTGGGTAACTTGGACCTGCATCACGTCCCCACTGCCGACCTCCCGCTAAGCAGATGAGGGAAGAGTGGAAGCGGGCACAGAGCGCTAAGCAGACGGTTAGCGGCGGGGCCGGAGTGAGAAGGCCCAGGCTCCCCTCCTGCCCCCCCACCTCTGCCACAGCTCCTTGAGGTTGGCAGGGGCACTGGCCTCTACCCTCACCCGGCTGCATCTGGACACCGTGGAGGAGGGATTGAATGATGGATCCCAGAGGCAGAGCCGGGCCTGGGGCTCTTGCAACATCTCCAGGGTGAAGGAGGCCCGGGTTAGGGCAGGGGTGCCGGTGAGGAAGGGCACAAAGACGCGCAATGGCCGAGCTCACACAGCTGGGAGGAGCCCGAGTCACGAGATTCTCCGTCCAGCGCCCCAGGGAACGCAGGGCTGCTGAGCCTTACACACGCCTCCGGCCACTGGCCCAGACGTGTGCGGACTGGAGTTGGGTCCGCCTGGCTTGCTGCTTCTTGGCAGTCCTGCAGCTACTGTCCCGAACCTGAGCCTGGAGGAACCTCCTGCCCTGGCCTGCCTGCCGGTAGCCACGTTCCCCTCCCGGCAGAGGCTTCCGGAAGCCTCCAGACTTCACCCTGTGGGCCTGCTTCTGACAGCCTGCTCGACACCAGCGCCCGTGTGATGCCATCGCCGCCCCGGCAGGCTGGCCTCTGCCCGGGCTGGCCGGAGGGTGCGAGCTCCCGCGCCCAGACCCTGCGGGCCTCCCAGAGCCCTGTCCCCACTGGTCAGTGACCGTTTCCTGCCACAGCTTCCTTGGAAGAGCCCAGCAGACTCCCCACCCCCGCTGTCCCCATCCCGGTCCCTCTGGGCACTCCAGCTTTCAGGTGGATCTTGTCACTTCCTACCTCCGAAGCCTTCCTTGGTCCCCACTGCCCAGGGCAGCGGCTCCCTGCCTGCCCAGTCACTCCAGTTCCTACAGGTTCCTAGGCCTGGCTCAGTCACCAAGGCCATATCTGTGCTTCCCCCCCCCCTCTACATTTGAAAGAATCTACTGTGGTCACAACTGGTATAATGAAGGGGGCTAATGGCGTGGGTGATTCAAAACACGCTTAGTCCCCGTGGGTCCAAGGTGGGGCTCCGTTTCTCTTTAGATGGGAACAGCTGGGGGGTCCTGGTAACGCTTTCCTTTCCTTCCAGAGACGATGCTCTGTGTGTCCTGAGCGTCGTCCTCCCCTCCCTTTGCTCCAAGGCTCCTTCCCAGCCAGCAGAGTGAGGTCTCACTTCCGGAAAGGGGTGGCAGGGATTCCCAGGGGTGCGGGGCCACCACGGGGCTGACCCTGCACTGCTGTCCACAGGAGAAGCGGCCCCCCTACCACCGCTACAAGAAGGGGAGCTCTGTGGGCGGCCTGTGCTACCTGTCGATGGGCATGGTCGTGCTGCTCATGGGCCTGGTGTTCGCCTCTGTCTACATCTACAGATACTTCTTCCTCGCTCAGGTGAGGTGGGGCGGAGGGAGGCGGGGCCTTGGAGAAAGAGTGGCGTTTTAGAGAGGGCAGGGCAGGGCGAGCGATTGCCGTGGGTGTGGGCCGGCAGGATCTGGCCCTGTGAACGGGGGAGAGGAGGGGACAGCAGGAAGCCCTGGACACGCCCCCTAGGTGGGAGGGGTGCCCGGGCAAGCCCAGAAGCCCTGCCTCCTTCTCCTCTCTGGTCTTGGTCCGGGAGACAGGACCGGGTCCCCGTCCTCTGACTGCCATGGGCTCCAGAGGAGTGTTCTTACCTATCTCTTTGGTTGCATCTGAGGCTGACAGGGAGCTCTCCCAGGAGCACAGTCGGCGATGGGGGAGCCGGGATTGGAATCTGGGCTGTGAGGCCCGCAGCCCCTTCCCACAGCGTCACCCCAGGGCATTAGCACCAGAAACTCAGGTGCAGCAGACATTGGAACTCTGCGATCCCTTCAGAGCCCGGCCCCTGTGCCCATGGATCTTGCTCTAAGGACATATATTCCACGCGTGGACATTTGGACTATAAACCATGAAGGGTGGAGGGTGGCTTATAGACAGTCATCTCCACCTATGATCACACCCTGGTTATCTGCTCACACAACCAATCTGGGCACGAAGCTGGGCCAAAGAACTGGTCGTGGTCACAGCAACCTTGCGATCAGCCCAGGCCTGGGGAGGGAGGCAGGGCCACCAAGCTCTCAGAACTGAAGGTAGTTGAATGAAAGTTTGCTAATAGAATAACCATGAACATAACGAATGGGGAATCTCGGAGACAAAAAGGTTGGGAATTGCCAGTCATTTATGACCCAAGTGACCTCTTCCCACCCTCAAGCGCTGGACTTTGACTTTGTTGTCATCCAGTTTTTCTACGGTGGAAATGACTAAAGAGTTTGCAGTCCATGTGACCTTACCCTTGACACCTCAGCTCCCCTCCGTCCACGGCCTGCTTCCTCACCTGTTCCTGGTTGTCACTTTCTGGGGCCTTTTCCTGTTGCGGCTGTGGCCCTGCCCTGGACCTCCCCTCTGATCCCAGCCCCCCTCATGCCCTCTTGGGGTTCCTCACCCCACCCCAATTCCCAGGGAGTAGGAGAACCTCAGAGCAGCCTCTGGGTCTACACCCTGGGACAGTATGATTCCTGTGTGACGATTCATCCTCCCGGGACAGCTTACACTAAAACAGACAAAGGGGTGTCTGCCCATCGTGGGCCAGACCTGGAGGAGGCCCTGGAGAAGTAGGAGGGGCCCGCGGTCCACCGGTCAGTTACGTAGCCTCGGTCACGCCAGGCTGCCTCCCTTCCCTTACTGATGGAGTGATTAGGCGTGCCCCTCATATAGGAGACACCATGTTTGTGTAGGTTTCTCGGGAAGCACAGGATCCAGGGAAGGTGGTGGGTCCTTGCTTGAGGTTAGACACGGTGCCACCAGAATCTGATAACGGCTGCCTCTCAGCTCCTGCCTCCTCCCTCCAAGGTCTGCAGGGCCTCGCAAAGGGGGCAAGAAGGGCGGGCAAGCACCCCCTGGTGGTGGCGGAGGGTGGCACCCTGCAGGGCCCAGCCTGTCCAACCCAGAGTCCCCCTGTTTGCCCCTGAGGACACCCCTCCGACCCCAGGCTCTTTCTCAGGTGTCTGTCCCCCCGCTGGTCTGCCCCATTTCACAGCCATAGACTCATGGACTCGGAGGCCAGAGGGGCCTGAGGGGTCACCTTGTTTTACAGATGGGGAAACTGAGGCCCAAAGAGGTCGTCCTCCTAGGAACTGGCAGACCCGGCTCACCCTCCCTGACTCCCCATGTTTCTTTGTTTCTCCATCTGTGAAGTGGGTGTCACAGACCCATCCTCCCTGCCTCCCCAGGCCTTCAGAGCCGGGAGTGGTTGGGCAGGCAGCATGGTCTCACGGAGGGCGCTGTGTGACCAGACTCTCCCTCCCTCTCTCCCCCCGCCCCCCTCCTTGCTCAGCTGGCCCGAGACAACTTCTTCCACTGCGGCGTCCTCTACGAGGACTCCCTGACCTCGCAGGCCCGCACCCGCATGGAGCTGGAGGAGGACGTAAAGATCTACCTCGAGGAGAACTACGAGCGCATCAACGTGCCGGTGCCCCAGTTTGGGGGCGGTGACCCTGCAGACATCATCCACGACTTCCAGCGGGTGAGGCCGGCCAGGGACCCGGGGCGGGGTGGCGCGGTGAGGGGGGCGCCACGAGGAGGAACAGGTGTGAAAGGAGGACGCCCACGCCCCTTGTACAGACTTGGAGTACATACCGTGTAATATAAACCATGGAGTAGATATCTACGGTTTAGGTCAATCAGGGATTTAAAGAGGCCGCTTTTATCATATACGTCATGCGGTTATCACTGAATGTGAACTAGTCACGGTTGATTTTCTCCTTGGCCACCTGCCAGCTGCGGACGCTGGCTGGAACAGGCGAGGCCAGTGTTCCTTTTTACTGAGCTGTTTCCGTGTTGACATCTTATCAAGATGCAGCACCCGGGGTTGGGAGGGGCATCTCTCACTGAGGGTCCAGGCTGTCCATAGGGGTGGCGGGACCTCCCAGCTTTGGTGAGATGCACAGGGGGGACGTTGCCCTGAAATTCAAACCTCGGCTGTATACCCCCAAGAAGAATCCTTGTCACAACCGAAGCATTTAATAGTGTTTTCATCTAGTGAGTGGAACCTTCCACAAACACAGGCTGGGAGAGGAGCGGGAGAAGGGGTCCCTGCCCCGGTGCTGAGGAATCTGGGTGCGTCATGGGTGCGGTGGGGTTCGTGCCTCATACAGCCCTCCGGGGCCAGTCCCTCACCTGCGGAGACTGACGCGGCCCCCTCTTCCTGTTCAGGGTCTCACTGCCTATCACGACATCTCCCTGGACAAGTGCTATGTCATTGAGCTCAACACCACCATCGTGCTGCCCCCTCGCAACTTCTGGGAGCTCCTCATGAATGTGAAGGTGAGCAGGGCCCCGGCAGCATCTTCTCTCCCTTGTCCTCCCTCCATGAGACAAGGGAAGGATGGGGGGCCTGGGCGTTGCTGTCAGCTGGACCCAGCACCCCAGGTTGGTGCCCCCACCTCCAGCTCCCTTCTCCCACATTCAGAGTCAACACCTCTCCTTTCTGCCCCCAACCAGCCTCCCACTTCTGCCTCCCTCACTTGGGAAGAACCCCAAGACCAGCTTCCTTAGTGTTCATGGCCATGCGCCACATCGCCCCATGTCAGCAGTGCAGGGAGGTGATGGGGGCCCTGCCCCCGAGGAGCGCTCTCCCTAGGGTGGGAGACCAGACTCGCACACACGTGACTCACGGCAGTGCAGGTGCAGGTGCAGAAAGTGCCTAGGCACGTCAGAAAGGCGAGCCATGCGGCCTGTGGATGAGGGGGTGGGCGTGTTGGATGGGCACTGCAGGCGCTGGGGGGGCTCGGCTCAAGCTAGCAGAAGGAGGGAGGCGAGCGCAATGGGCAGTCGGGGACCGAGAGCGGCGAGCCCTGGTACTGACCCAGTGCTGTGGCCACTCCCTTTGCAGAGGGGTACCTACCTCCCACAGACGTACATCATCCAGGAGGAGATGGTGGTCACGGAGCATGTCAGTGACAAGGAGGCCCTGGGCTCCTTCATCTACCACCTGTGCAGCGGGAAGGACACCTACCGGCTGCGGCGCAGGGCCACCCGGAGGCGTGAGTGGCAGACTCCACCCACCTTGGCCCCTGCCCTGAGCTCCAAACCATGGCCACCCTCTGGCAGTGCCTGGCAGCGTAGCTGGAGACCAGCTGTCAGAGCTCAGATTGTAGCAGCAGTAATAACAGCTGATGAGCACGTACTACGTGCCAAGCACTGCTTCACACTCTTTTTTTTTTTTTTTTTTTGCGGGTACGCGGGCCTCTCCCTGCTGTGGCCTCTCCCGCTGCGGAGCACAGGCTCCGGACGCACAGGCTCAGCGGCCATGGCTCACGGACCCAGCTGCTCCACGGCATGTGGAATCTTCCCGGACCGGGGCACGAACCCGCGTCCCCTGCATCGGCAGGCGGACTCTCAACCACTGCGCCACCAGGGAAGCCCCCTGCTTTACACTCTTTATGTCCTCCTAAGAGAGTGTAAGTTACCATCATCCTCATCCTTGTCATCATTATTCTTGCCGCCCCTTTTAAAGATGAGGAAATGGAGGCACAGAGAGGTTAAGAAGCACCTCCGAGGTCTCACAGCAAGAAGGTGGCAGAGCTGGGAGGTCTGACTCCAGCTTTTGAGCTCATGCCGCTGTACCGCGCTGTCTCTGGGTGAATCTGGGTTTCATTTCCTGGGCCTCCTCCTCCCCGGCCCGGGTCCTGAGGCCCTGCTCAGGCTCTGAGGCTGGTGGCCTTTGTGGCCCAGACAGTTCTAGGCCAGGACACAGGCCTCACTGGGATTTCTCTGTTCTCTCCCAGGGATCAACAAGCGAGGGGCCAAGAACTGCAACGCCATCCGCCACTTCGAGAACACCTTCGTGGTCGAGACGCTCATCTGCGGGGTGGCGTGAAGCCCCGCCCCTCCCTCCAGGCCCCGCCCCTTCCCTCTTCCATTTTCTCTTCTGGCCACTCTGGCCCTTCCCCTTGCTTAGCTTGTACTTTGGACGCCTTTCCATAGATGTGACGTGTCTTCCCGTTTCTCTCCAGCCCTGCCCGCCTCCCTGTACCAGAGCTGTGACCTCTCAAGGCCTCACCCTCTGCTGACCTGAGTCTGGGGATAGAGGGGGCGCCCCAAGATGGTTTCTGTGACCACCATCTTGAGGTCGGGTCCCCGGGGGCCTGGCCCACAGCTGCACTGGCAGCCCAAGGGGGAGGACTGGAGGGAACGGCCAGGCATGCTGGGGCTCTGGCGAGGGGCGGGGGGTGGAGTGGGGTTCAGGAACGTCTGCACAGCTGAGAAAGGTCTGAGAGGCTTCTTCCCGTGCACAGCACACTTCCACCCCTGTCCCGGGCCTGAGCTGAGGTTGGAGGGAATGTACCCAGGGGTGGACCCGCCCAGAGCACAGGGGAAGGTGGCTGTCCTGGGGGTCTCCCCAGGACTCCTGTCAGTGCCTTCAGCCCACCAGTGGGAGCCTGGAGTTTGGGGGGTGGGATGAATCCGTCAAGCACAATCTCCGGGTGGAACCAAAGAAGGAAGGAGCCAGGGCTGGGGGCCCTGGCCCCCCAGGAGCACAAGCGGGGTCCCCCGCAGCCACAGCCAGAGAAGGAACAGGACAGAAGTGGGGAGATGTCTTCCTGTCCACGGGCAGCCCCGCGGGCTGAGCACGGAGCAGGGATGCACTGTGGGTCCTGCCGAGTGGGCGGGGCTCCCTGCTTTCTCCTGCTCGGGGGCGTTTGAGAGGAAAACCGGGGGAAGGGAGGGAGAGCCACCTGATACTTGTACACCCTGCCTCCTTGCTCTGAAATTCCATCCCCTTCTGCTTTGGGGGAACACAGCGTTATTTTCCGTTTCCTTCTCACTTTTGCATGTTTTTACTGATGATTCGATGTGCTAACCTTCTCAGCCCTGAGCCCTGAAGAGGAGGGCTCCGACGCCTCCAGTCAGACTTCGGTGCTCGCTGGAGATGAGACTCTTAAATGCCTTGTATATTTTCTCAATTAGATCTCTTTTCAGAAGTGTCTGTCGAACAATACACATCTTTGACTTGTGATTCCGGCTTGGGAAAGGCGGGTGGGGGGCGCGGGGAGGGGTGTCAGCTTGGCTTGGGAAAGGCGGGTGGGGAGCGCGGGGCGGGGTGTCGGCTTGGTGACGGGTGCCCTCCAACCCGTAGGCTGGGCAGGTGTCCCTGGGGGGGGGGAGGGGGGCAGGTGGGCGTGGTGGGAGCGGCAGGAAGGAGACGCTCACTCACAGGGCTTGGCATCTGGCCCCTGAAGAGGTGGGCCTGCTCCGAGGTTCAGCCATGGAACGTAGGTGTCCCCTTCGTTCTGTCACTCCCCGCCAGGTAGATTCAGTTTACAGGCAAGGAGGAGGAAAGGGACGGCAGATCATGCAACTTGCCCAAGGCCTGGCTGCTTTTAAGTGCCTCTAAACCACCGGGTCAGTTCTACGCGGAAGATGACATCATTATTGCTTGTCCTTAAGCACAGGGACGGTGTCGCCACACTTTCTGGGCGATTAGTAACCATGTCGGTGGATCTGAGGTAGGGTTTGACATGAGTCATAGGGTCACATGCTGCAGAGAAGGGTGTGGGAGCTGCCTGGAGCCTTTGCTGAGTGGACCCCAGAGGTGCGACCTGGGTCCTGCCCTGGGGGCGAGGATGGGTGTCTACACCCTTGGCTCACAGACTAGGTAATCCTGCGAAGGACGTAAAAGATTCAAATGAGTGCAGACACGCCTTGTTCTCAGATGCAAATGCAATCTTGCAGAGATGTTGGGTTCTGTTACATTTCCCAATCTAAATGCAACGCAGTCACAATTAAAATGCCAACAGGGCTTATTCTTTAACTGACACATTCAGTTATTTGAGGAAAGTAAACATGGGGGATAGCCAGGTAAATCCTGAAAAGCGGGGTGGGGGGGGAGAGCAGTCTCCAAATATAAAACCTAGTAGAATTAAAGACTTTGGTGTAGCAAAGATCAATGAGACACAGTGGAGTGCCCAGAAGTTAACTTAAGTACAAGGAAATTCAGGTTAGTGGGGTACGTGTGGGTTCTTTATTGGAACAACTGGCTAGTCATTTTGACAAAAAAATTAACCTGGGTCCTGCTTCCCTGTAACAAAATTAATTCAAAGGTTTTAAGTATGAAATGAAATCTTAAAAGTACTTGAGATGATTTAAAAGATCATCTTGAAGGAGGGTAGTCTTTTTAAGCATGACACCTACCAGTAATAATAACTGGGACTAATAAAAAATTAAAATTTTTGTGCAACAGAACATACCACAAAGTCAAAAGTTTTATAAGTGGCAAACTGGGGGAGATATTTTAGAAACACAGGACATAAAAGGGCTATTTTCCTTAATATGCTAAGTTCTTATAAATCGATATGAAAAATGAACAATCCAATAGATAAAGGGGCAACGAAGAGGAGCAGGCAGTTCACAGGGAAATACAAACGGATCGTTGCTTAAACGCGAACAGATGTTTAATCACAGTTGCATAGAAAATACAAATCAAAACTAGGGAGATACAATCTGATAAGTTGGGGTTTTTTCATATTTTATATTGTGAAGCACTTAATACGTACAGAATATCTAAATCACCAGCATGTAAGTTATGAAGTACGGTGACCCCACAGCCAACCCACGAAACAAGACTGCCAATATCACTGAATTCTTTGCGTGTCCCTCTCCCCTTGCTTCTGCAGAACAAACCACCCCAGAACTTAATTCTGCAGGATGGCTGAGTTCCACACTGACTAACGTTAGCCCTCGTGGGCTAGGGGCTGCCTCGTGCTTTGCACTCCGCTGGAGGCTTCGCTGGGCTGGGCCATCCAAAATGGCCCCTGCCGTCCAGGGTATGGCTACAAATGAGTGCCAATCAATACCCTGGCCTTCCTTACAGCTTGGCAACTGAGCTCCAAGTGAGGGGAAGGGTAAGCTGCCAGTCCTTTCAAAGCCTGGAATCTGAAGATCCAGAATATTACTTTAGTGCATTATTGGTCAAAGCAAGTCACCAAAGTAGCCCTGATTTAAGGAGGAGGAGGAGACCACCTCCCAATATGGGGAGAAGCATTCGTGCTCAGGGGTGGCACGAACTGTTGGCTCCCATGTTCAGAGGCTCCCACATCATCCCAGCCTCTACTCTCCCCCCCCGCCCCACTTCTATATCCTATGAGGGACATTAAAGATACATCTATTTTTAGATCCAAAGACGATCATGAAAATATACCAATTTTCCATCTATTAAGCCAATCTTTGTATATTAATGAACGAATCCAGGTAACTCCTATCCTGAGTTTCTCTGCTTTGCTTTAAAAGTTTTTATAGGGCTTCCCTGGTGGCGCAGTGGTTGAGGGTCCGCCTGTCGATGCAGGGGACGCGGGTTCGTGCCCCGGTCCGGGAAGATCCCATATGCCGTGGAGCGGCTATGCCCGTGAGCCATGGCCGCTGAGCCTGCGTGTCCGGAGCCTGTGCTCCGCAATGGGAGAGGCCACAACAGTGAGAGGCCCGCGTACCGCAAAAAAAAAAAAAAAAAAGTCTTTATAACCACATATCTATGAAGCTCTTAATGTAGTTTTGCTTGGATTTGAATAATATAAAAATAGTAGTAAAATACATGGGTTATTCTCTGATTTGTTTTCCTCCCCTCAACCTTGTGTTTCTAAGGCTCAGCCATGGTGACACCTGTACTAGTGTTTAATTCATTTGTACTGCTATGTATCAACCCACTATGTGAATATATAATTTAATTGCCTATTCTAACAATGAATATTTGGGTTCTTTCTGACTTTTTACTATTATTACAACAATGCGTTAATGAACACTTCTTCTACAAGGCTTCTGGTCACCTCTGCAAGGGTTTCTCTATTAATATACACCTGTATTCCCTAGAAAAGGAGTCTTTGGGCCACATAGTATGAAATGGCCAACTCACAAAAATTCTACCAGATTGGGGACTTCCCTGGTGGCACAGTGGTTAAGACTCCGTGCTCCCAATGCAGGGGGCCCAGGTTCCGTCCCTGGCCAGGGAATTGGATCCCACATGCATGCCACAACTTAGGAGCCCACGTGCTGCACCTAAGGAGCCCTTGAGTCGCAACTAAAGGAGCCTGCCTGCCGCAGTTAAGACCCAGCGCAACCAAATAAATGAATATTAAAAAAAAAAACCTCTACCAGATTGTTTCTTTTGAGTTGAACCAATTCACATTCCCACCTGTACTGCATAGGCATCCTCCTTGTTCCAAGTTCTTGCCAACACTTAATATTAACAACACTTGGGATTTTTTGTCCATGGATTGAGAGTAAAATGGTGTTTCATTATGGTTTTAATTATCACTTCCCTGATTACTAGGAAAGTGAGTCAAATTTCATATGTGTATTGGACCTTTTATATAAAATGCCTGTTGGTGTTCTCTGGCCTATTTTTCTACTGGATGCTTCATTTTCTTCTTATTAACTTGTAGAAGTTCTTTATATATTTTATCATTGACGTGTGGCAAATACCTTACCCAACTTTGTGACTTGTCTTATCACTTTTCGTTGTGACCTCTTTGATGAGCAGAAATTATTGATTTTTTTGTTGTTGTCTTTTGCTTGGCCATGCCACATGGCTTGCAGGATCTTAGTTCCCCAACCAGGGATTAAATCTGGGCCCTCGGCAGTGAAAGCTCGGAGTCCTAACCACTGGACCACTGGGGAATTCCCAAGCAGAAATGATCGATTTTAATGTGGTCAAATGTACCCATCTTCTTATTTGGGTTAGGGTTTTGTGCACCTTGTTTCAGAAATCCATCCTATCCCAAGAATGAAAAGAGATTATCCTATATTTTCTTCTATTCCTTTTAAAGTTTTATATATTACATTTTAAAATCCCCTGGAATTTATTCCCTGGTATGGTGTGAGGTAGGAATAATCATTTGTTCTCTTCGACGTGGATTATTTTCCTTTCCTCACTCACTGAGCTGCAGTGTGTGCCTGCAGTGATCTAGTTTCCATATGCATAAGGTCTATTTCTGGGCTCTCTAGTCTGTCCTATTGGGTTTATTATTTGAGCCATAACCACAGTTAAAATAAGACGTGCACATCTGACTGTGCACGTCTCCCACCTTAATTTGCTCCAGCAGTGCCATGACTGTTCTTACGCTTTTGCTTTCATATGCATTTCAGAAACAATTTATCGAGTTCTACAAAACGTTCTGTTGAGGTTTTTATTGAACTCATATTAAATCTATAGATCCACTTGGGGAGAATTGAAATTGTTATAATACCGAGTGTCCTGATGCATGAACATGGTATTTTAAAAATTTATTTGGATTTTTAATATCTTCCAATACAGTTTCATACTTTTTTCGTAGAGGTCTTGCACAGTTTTCATTACATTGATTCCTAAATCTCTTATACTGTTGATATTATAATTAATGATTATACCTCTTTGTTGCTAGTGTGTAGAAATGTAATTTTTTTTTTGACTATTGATCCAGCAAATTTGCCAAGCCGTCTTTTTTATTCTGAGAGGTTACCCAACGATCCTTTTGTGTTTTTGATATAAGCAATTGTACTGACTATAAATAGATCTTGTTTCTTCCATTCAAATAATTAAAACTTTTATTTCTTTTTCTTATCTTACCTCCCTGACTAGGAGCTCTGGTACCATGGAAATAGTTACAAATCTTGTTTTATTCTTGACTTTAAAGGGAATTCACCTTGTAATTTTCCTTTTTCATACTGTCCTTTTCAGGCTTTTGTGTTAAAGTTTTGCTGGTCTCATAGTATGATTAGGAGAGATTGGTTTTGTGGTTTTGTTTTGTTTAAGTTTAATAATGCCCAGTCTTCCCAAGTGTGTATAAGTCTTCTTGTATCAATAGTGGCAGTAGGGGCTTCCCTGGTGGCGCAGTGGTTGAGAGTCCGCCTGCCGCTGCAGGGGACATGGGTTCGTGCCCCAGTCCGGGAGGATCCCACATGCCGCGGAGCAGCTGGGCCCATGAGCCATGGCCGCTGAGCCTGCGCGTCCAGAGCCTGTGCTCTGCAACGGGAGAGGCCACAACGGTGAGAGGCCCGCATACCGCAAAAAAAAAAAAAAAAAAAAAATAGTGGCAGTAAATTGGTTTGACAAGAATCACATTGTAAAATTTCAGATTGTAAGATGCAATGTGTGTGACGCAGCCATTTCACCCCGGGGAAATTACCCTATGGGTATACTCAAACAAGTGTACAGAAATATATGTACGAGGATGTTTATTGCTGTAATAGCAAGAAACTGGAAACCAAAGACCTTCAGATGAAGAATTAGTTTTAAAAAGAGAAATGCAATATTTTGTTGCCATTACAAAGAATGAAGTAGATCTATTTGTGCTGATGTGTAAAGTTCTCCAAGATCTATAATTAGCGTAAAGCAGGTGGCTGAGCAAGGAAAAAAAAAAAAAAAAATATATATATATATATATACACACACATATACCACTTGTGAACTTTCTAGAAGCTAGCTCTATGGAGGTGCATAGGAGCTGTAAGACTTTATATCCTTCCACGTCATGAAGATGTGCTCTTTTTATCACTTAAGTGTGTGTATGACTCCGCATATATATACCCTGCTGCTGGGATGGAGGAGGGCCTGTTAGGTGAGGAGGTGGCCTCACTGTCAGCTAACTGCACAGTGTTTCACCTGTTTCCCCTCTGGCCCTTGAGGTCTGTCACCCGTCCTAGAAAGGAAGCTCTGCATTAGTCCCAGGTTTGGCCTGAAGACTAGAACAGTTGGAAATGTTAAGTTGACATAAGTAGGAAGCGCTGTAACCTCTTGCAAGCGTTGCTATGGAAACCAGAGCCTGGACGGTCTCCATGGAAACCATTCTCAGCTTTCCCCCCTGAAGGAGTTACCACCCACTGGTGCTAGTCTTACTTATTGGGACCTCAGAGCATCAATACATGCTTAGGGAGGGAATGCTGGATTGGCTTCTGCCCACCCTGGGGATGCCTGGTGGGCTCTGGGCACCACCTGCCATCCACCTGAGAAGGAGAAAGAGACCGTCCCCATGGGATGTGCCCTTGTGGGGAGGCACAGCACCCACATATGAAGCAGACACACGAGGCAGTGCATGCAGCATCCCAGGAGGGAGAAGGGGCACTGGAGTTTGGAGGTCCAGGGGTCTGGACTCTGCCACTGACCACCGGTGTGGCTGTACAGCTCCAGTGAGTTAACACTGTCTCTGGGTTTCAACCTGCCCCTGTTTAAAGTGGAGAGTTTGGACTAAGTCATTCTGAAAAGACTAAGTCTTTTCCAGCTTTAAGAACACTGGTTTGCATGTGGCCTGGCAGCATGGGGCTCAGAGGAGAGAGACCAGTGACCAGGGCAGGCTTCCCGGGAACTCCTCTGAGCTTTGAAGGATGGTGAGGAAGAATGGTGCGGGGGCGGGGGGGAGGGCGAAATGCAACAGGGACAAGAGGTACGCCCTCCATGGGCCAGAGGTCATGGCACCTACGGCCCTCCCGGGGCTGAGTCCTCTGAGGGAGGCTGAGGGACTGGAAGGGAGGCTTGGAGTCCAGGGCTTGGGGGCAGCAGGGATGGGTGGTGCCGATCCAGGAGGGCGGGTCCAGAGCATCGGTGAGGCCCCGAGCCTGGGTCTCCTGGCCCTTGCTCTGTGCTGCGTATTCTCCCGGAGCACAGAGAGAGCCTACTACCTGTGAGAACAAGTGCTCACATGTCCTGTCTGGCCCCGCGGGAGTGAAGCCCCTGCCGCTAACTGGGCAGCAGTGAGATAATAGGGCGGGGGGGATGGGGAGGACGGGCAGACCATGACTTGGACCAGCATCCTTGTCCAACACTTACTGAGCCAGGACCCATTGTGTACAAGCACATGCCAGGGACTTGCGTTGATTCATTTGTTCATTTCTTGCCTCGTTTCTGGAGTGAATATGAATCTCATAGCTGCAAACTCAGTCATGCAAGAAAGTATCTTTATTTTTCTATAATAATCTATCTTGTAGAACAATCTAGTTCTCAAATCCTCATTTAGCCTGGTGGCAGAAAATGTCATCTTGATAATTTGGGAGTGAATGCAGCTGTTACTTCCATTTTAAGGGCGATCAATTAAGGGTTCACCCTTTTCATAGGTTTTTGCCTGCTCCCCCGCTCCAGGGCCCAGCATCTGAGTCACGGGCTTATATTTGGCATTTTCCCCACCAACAGGGCTTTGATGGGAGGTGGCGGCTGCCTCCTATTGTAATTTCTAGGAACACGCGAAGACTGCGTCACCCAATGCCCTGTGGGCAGAGGGAGGTGGTGGCGTCCTCTCCGGAGTTCCCTTTGTCACCATGTAGTTGCTGGACCTGCTTCCTGATTCTCTGAGCTACCCAGTATCCTATCAATGAATCCCTTTCTGGCTAAATTAGCCAGAATTCTTCCTTGTTTGTGTAACACTTTTACTGAGCAGAAGAGCCCTGTGGGTAAACTCAGAAAACCACTTCATTCTCCCCTTTCCTTTTCAAACCTGCTCTGTGGGGTCAGTTCTCCCTCAACCCTGGATGAAATCTAAGGTCAGTTTCTTGGTTTTTCAGGTCAATCCAAGATAATAAAAATGCTCTGGGTCACTTTTAGCCACAAAAATCCGATTTCAGTAATTACAGCGTGGAGTTATGCAAAACAGCGGAGACTCCAAAGTTCATGGAAGCTGGAGCTGTCCCCTCCACCGTGGAGACCCGCGCCACAGGGAAGCCCCACCGGTTCAGGCAGGGAGAGCCCTGCCAGCAGCTTCCCCCCCCCCCGCCGCCTCGTGCTTCCACTCCTCTCCGCCCCGGGCTGCTGGGTAACGGAGGGAGGAGACAAGGGGCCGGAGAGGCCACCGATGGGAGACTTCGGCACCTGTGGGAGCTTTTGATCCCCTCAATCCTCACCTCCTGCTGCATCTCAGCACAGGTGATCTCTCCGCCAGCTCCAGACTTCTAGGGCTGGGTCTAACCATCCCAAGCCAGCTCCTGAGACATTCATGGACGCTTTGATGCCATGCTTCTGCAGCATGGGCATTCCTGGCATAGCCAGCTCCCCTTGCTCTGTGCTCCACTAGGGCTGCTCTAGACACAGCCCGTCACCGCTAGCCTCTACACGTGCTTGTCACACACCAGGTCCTCAGGGTCCCCTATCCCAGCCACAGAGGACACATAGCAAGTTCTCTGCACGCTCAGGGAAGCCCCTCTCACTTGGCAAAAGGCCAAGGTACGTAGGAGGCTGATCTTCTCTCCTTAGAGACGCTCTGTCCAGGTAGCATCCTGGGGTTGCAGGCTTGGTTTGGGGCCATCTCCTTTCCAAGCCCTTTATTTTGGAATGTCTGTCTAGGGGGCACTATCCCCCTCTTTTCTCAGATCCCAAAGGGGTGTAACAAGTCTCCTCCTTGGAGCTGACCTCAGGTGATGAGGGTCAGGGGCACCAGGGCAACCTCACTTGCCTCTGACTTCTTTTTCTCTCAGCTTGTGGGCTCTTCATCTACACTCAGAGGGGGGATGCGGGGAGAAGGGGGAAGGGCCCCCGTGGGCATCCCGGGCAGCTGGTTCTGTGACTGCGGAGGGACTGGAGCAGTGAGTCTGACCTGAGGCCATCTCTTTGCACCCAGCCCAGGCTGGGCTGGGAGTTCCAGAAGCTGTGTGAGGGGGAAGGTTCTGACATTCCAGGGCTCCTGGAAACTGAGGGTGCCCAGCCTGCATCTTGGATGTGAAAGGAAGTTTGCCAGCCTCATCTCGGGGAGATGGGTCAGATGATGCCCTGCACATCAGTGGTTGCAGGTCAGCCATGGGAGACAGTGGTTAGAGAGTGAACTCTGGACTACCAGACCTGGGTTTGAATCCCATTTCTGCCACTTACTGACTGTGTGGTTGTTTTGGTTATCTATTGCTGAGTAATAAACACTGCAAAACCTGTGGCTCGGGATAACAGGTATTTACTCAGGATTTTACAATGTGTGCAGGGCTCAGTGGAGATGGCTTGATTTCGCCCTATGTGTCATGAGTTGTGTTGTCTTAATGGGGGAAAGAAGATCCTCTTCTAAAATAGTTTCACATCAGTTCAGAACTCAGCTGGGGCAGGCAGCCAAGAGCCTTGACTCTCTTCCAAATAAGCCTCTCCACCTGACTGCTTGGGCTTCCCCACATCATGGAGGCTGGGTTCCAAAAGGGAGGAAGCCAAAGCTCCTAAGCCTTCTTAGTGCCTGGGCTTCGAGGTCCCAGCACATCATCTCCTCTTCATTCTATTGGTCAAGCAGATCTGAGCCTGACCCAGATTCAAGAGGAGATATAAGCTCCATCTCTCTCTCTCTTTTTTTTTTTTTTTTTTGCGGTACGCGGGTCTCTCACCGTTGTGGCCTCTCCCGCTGCAGAGCAGAGGCTCCGGATGCACAGGCTCAGCGGCCATGGCTCACGGGCCCAGCCGCTCCGCGGCATGTGGGATCCTCCTGGACCGGGGCACAAACTCGTGTCCCCTGCATCGGCAGGCGGACTCTGAACCACTGCGCCACCAGGGAAGCCCCTAAGCTCCACCTCTTAAGGGGAGAAGTAGCACCCGTGTACATGAAGGGGTGAAGTTGTTTGGGGCCATCTTTGGATACAAGCTACCACAGTGAGCTTGAGCAAGTTATTTAATCTCCCCAAGTCTCATTTTCCCCCTCTGTAAACTGGAGATAAAAATATCTATCCCGTTTGGTTACTGATAGGATTAAATAAGCTCTCATTTGAGCTCACAATAGTTGGAAGAATGTATAAGTAGCCCATGGCTCAAAAGAATTCAATGTTAATATTAGACAATCCTGTGCACACGTTACGCCAGAAGACGGTGGAAAACTTTTCCCACCGTTAGTCCTTTTGGCATCTGCCTCTGACGTCTCCTGTCTCTGGTCTCTGGCCTCTAGGGTCCTCACCGGAGATCCCCCCCAAGCCTTCCTCCCCTTCTTCCGGACATGCAGCAAAGTGTCTGGGAGTCTGGGCTTCACTCCTGGAAGGTCTTTTCCTGGCGCCACTTGGTGGGGGCGGGGGGCGGGGGGCATCTAGGCCATCAGCTTCCCTAGGTTGGGACACATCCTGTGGAACGATGCTGACATTGCCCACCCCTCCCAACCCCAAACCCCTCCGCATGGGCTCCCACTAATTGAGAGGGATTTATTGTTGTAAAACTATAACCGACCTCCTGGGGGCCTCCACAGGTCTTCTCTTCGTGGTAAAGTTAGCTGGGGAGGGAGAGAATGAAGCCAGAGAAGAGAAAGAAGTGGTGAGTCCAGGCTTGGAAGAGGACAGACCACCCCCTACCCCAGCCTCTGCCTGGGCAGCCCTGGCAGTTCATCGGTGCAGCGAGGCTCCGTTCTGCAGGGCCGAGGCTGTGTCATTTCTGTAAGAAGCAGGGGCACAGCTGACCCATCCTGGGGCATCATCAGGCCTCTCTGGATCGAGGCGGTTAGGAGCAGTTGGCAGCAATCTGATGGAACACCAAATGGTTTGAGAAACGGGGCAGCTCTAATCAGTCTGGGAAGCAAAATTCCTTTTGTCCCATTTCAAAAGAAATGGGAAAACCTGATTCTCGAGGTGTTCAGAAACGCCCTGTTCCTGGGAGGCAGGGCAGGCCTGGGCTGTGGTGACTGGAGACCTTACAATGTGGGGTTGGAGGGGTGAGATGCATTCTGTTTCAGGAGAGCCCCCATCCCCCAGGTGTCACGGAGGACATCTCAGCCCCTAACCACCCAGGCCGCACCCACCTCCTTGGCCTGCAGTGCGGATGGAGCCCCAGCACCCCCCCAGGTGGTTTCTCCCCTCGGGGAACCTGTCACCGCAGAGCCGCCCCACACAGCCTGCCCGGTTGGCTCCAGAGACCCCCGTAGGGCCTGAGCTCCTCATTCTGGCCACCGTTACCCAGGAGACCTCTGTCACCAAGGCTCCAGGGCCAGGCTTTGCTGAGCAGAGATCGTGCCTCTGAGACCAGGAACGTTTCCAGTTGGCTCTCCTCCAGCTGGCTTTGTGCTCTTGTCTGTCATTGCTGGTAATGCAACTCGCATTGACCAGAACTGGGACAAGCTCTGGGTGGAAAAAACAGTATTTCAGTGACTTGCACCGTCTCGGGCTCCAGGGGCCCCCTCGGGCAGTCCCGAGCCTGGGGGCTTCTATGCCCTGGCTCAGGAGGGCCGTCTTCCACGAGTTCTGTGAGGCAGCCACGTGGCCGCCCCTCCTCGGGGCAAGTGGGCATCCAGCAAGTGAGAACACCCCACACCGCTGCCCGCAGTGGGTCGAGAGGAAACCCTCACCGCATCCAATCCCGCCTCTGCACAGAGAGGGTGTTGTCCCAGTTTTCCAAGCTGTTAAGAGAAGGCCTTCTGCACATCATTCGGCTCACCCGGGCTGCAGGCTGGGATGGAACCAAAAAGGCGCTGAGTGAGGAGATGATGTCAGTCATGCACTCAGTAAACGGCTCTGAGCCATCCTGTGTGCTGGGTCCTGTCCAGGGAATGGGAACAGAGGTAAGCAGGACACAGCCTTGCCCTCTGGGAGCTCACAGACCTCATAGCCAGCCTCTCGGCCTGGGTAGACCTGCTATCTAGACCAAGATACGAAACACGGGCTTTCGGAGCATGGTTGAGAGCCTACAGTGTGGCAGGCGCTGGGCATGGGATTGTGAACAAGAAACAGGCCCTGCCCTCTTAGAGCCCGAGGTCTGGTAGGAGAGAACAAACCGGAAGTTATCGGGCATTGTGCTGTTATGATGGGGAAGTCCAGGGTATCGTGAGGGATGGGGGTGTGGCCCAAAAAAGCAAAGCAGGGGACCTGTGTGTTGGATTCATATTAAATGTTACCCTCTGTCCTCAAGACCAGATGTTTTCACAGTTTTGTGATATTACTTGTTTCACTTTCCTTTTTGACCTCGGCCGAGTTCCCATCAGACAGAAGCCTCAGCCGTTCCTGCACAAGGAGATGGTGATCAGACCCCACAGACAGCCACCAAAGGCCACCCTCACACACTCATCCTCCCTCAAGGCCGAGGGATGGGACACCGCTCCTTGCATTCCATGACCTCTGGCTCCTACTGAGAAAGGAGGGCTGGAGTTTGACGGGGACACAGTGAGATGAGCAGAGTCCTGCACGGTGGGGACTTGAGACCACATCCTTCCCCCTCCTTCAACCCGCAGCCGGGGCTGGGCAGAGCCTGCTTCTTCCAGGATGTTCAGCCTCCCATCGGCTTGCCGCCCCTCCAGGTCCTTTGGCAAAATTTCAAATCTCACTACTTAACTCTGGATTCCCACATCACCAGCCCAAACGCTCTGCTCAAACCTCTCCATTACACGTGAGATGACGAGGGTCCCGGGGCTTATGACTCCTTCAAGCTTAATTAAATTCAAGCTTAATTAAATATCTGCTGAGCAACCTTTCCAGACTTCTCTGGATTCCCCCGAGAGGAGCTCATCCTGCCTTTTCTTCTGGGGGCAGCTAAGGCCTGTCCCTTGGTCCTTGCGAGAAACAGCTGACCTTCCCATGACCCAGTGACGGTTCCAGCCCTGGTTGTCTCTCTGTGCAAATGCCGGTTGGCCCTGGTCTCAGCTTCAGTAGAGGCGGGAGACCAGACTGTGTGGAGGAAGACAGTGGTCACTCGAGTCTTATCTCACTGCACACTCTCAAGTCCCCTCTGGATCCGACACCTCTCGGGCCACTTTGGACCCTCTCGCTTATCTGTGGGTCACTGGCCACCAGCCCCAGCCTTTGCTGAGATCACCGCCTCTGTGTGGACTCAGACCCCCTCAGCTGAGCAGCCTCTGGCCTCGGGTGCGCGCTATACATTTCCTGCCTCTCGGGCTGCCCTGGGCATGAGTGTGTGAGACGCCGCATCCACCCATGAGCAACTGGAAAGCCCACCAAGTCACACCCTACATGTGAACCAACGAGAAAGGGGAGACTGTGGACAAATGCTCTCTCTTCTCTTCTGCAGGACTGTGCTGAGAAACAGTTACTTAGACAGATTCTCAGAAGATGGTCCCGGGGCACTGAGCAACCAGTTACATTTGTCACCAATCTGCACTCAGCTGCATAACACACTCCGGAACTGGCTCCCTCTCCGTCCCAGACGCACTCCCTTTCCCTCTCCTGCTCTCTGAGGTCACCCTCCCTAACAAAGGAGTGGCACCGAGGCTTTGCTTCTTGCTCTGCTTTCCAAGGAACCCAAACCAGGCCGCCTCAATTTCCTTTCTGGAGCACCTCGTCCACTCTGCGGATGCTCCTGGGGCCACAATCAGCACCCCCACTGTCCCCTCTGAGACGGGCATGTGGCCATCTAGCTGGTCAGCACCTCACCTTCTGGCCACAGAAACTGGCTCAGGAAGAGCCATGGGACCCACCTGAGTTTTCCCTGGGAATTAACATGGACACAGGGGGCCTCATACACCCGTAAGGTCATTGCCTTCCTTCTCCACCAGTGATGGATTCCGTCTCATCCACTCAAGACCCAGCTGGACTCCTGCTCCCGGGAGACTTTCTTCAACATCCAGGCCCAAAGAGATCTCAGCTGCTTCACTCACTAACACCCGGGATCCCCATCACGGCTGCCTCTCCAGCCCCCTTGCTACCATCCTCAGGCCTTGCTCTTCTAGCCAGTTGTTTGAAGCTGTTACTGTTATGTAGGCACTTGCGTACCTGTCTCTGCTCGACATGGAGTTCTGCCAGCAGCCCGTGTGGATTCGTTGGCCAAAATGCAGCAGGTGGGCATTCCGCATAGAAAGAGGCCAGGCTGTTGAACATAAGGTGAGCAAATTGTCCAGGTTTGCCCAAGATTTTGCCAGCTTTCCCACTGACTGTCCCATGTCCCGGGAAACCTGCATTGCTGGGCAAACTGGCACCGTTGGTCACCGTCCAACGGGCAGGAGGGTGCCTCGTTCCAAAGCGAGGGGTGCAGCCTGAACAGATTCAGCCCAGACACCATTCACGTATTCATTTAACACAGTGTGTTGAGCTCCGACTATGTGTCAGTCATTCTTCTAAGTGTGTTTACTAGGGGTGAACAAGACCTGGCCCCTGCCCTCAAGAGCTTGTAGCTCAGAGCAGAGGTCAGGACATCTTTTCCGCAAAGGGCCAGATCAGAAATATTTTGGGCTTTGCACACGCCATAGTCTCCGTCATATCTACCCAACTCTGCCATTATAGCTACAAACAGTTAAATTGGGCGTGACTGTGTTCCAATAAGACTTCGCAGGCGGCAGCCCCAGGCGTAGAGGTAGAGACAGACACACAGAGCCTCAGGACGCCTGTCGGGGCCCTGCTGCTGGCTTGAGCCGGCACCGTAGGCCGCCACGTCGTGCATTGTGTGGTCCCACGGTCGCCACCATGGTCAGCTGGACCTGTTGGTGAACACCTGACCGTCCTGAGGCTGCCAGTCGTTGATATAGGGGGACTGGCCAGCAGAGACCATGGCCGCTGGCTGGAACAGTGGTGGCAGGAGACAGAGCTGAAAGGCTGGAGGGGAGAGCAGAGTCAGGAGACCTTCTGGGGTCTCCAACCCTCCAAGCACTGAGCCATAGCCCCAGAGGGCCCAGCCCAGGGAGGGCTTGCTTTGGGCCCGCAATGGAGCTGAGTCCTGTTGCCTTTATTTCCATGGGCATCCTCCTCATTTCCTTTCTTTCTTGTTTAACGACTCAGTGATTTGTAGTAAAATTATAAATCATGTGACTATCATCCTCATCCAGTATCTATAATAAATCTGTTTTTCTTTTTTTTTTCTTTCTTTTTTTTTTTTTTTTTTTGCGGTACGTGGGCCTCTCACTGCTGTGGCCTCTCCCGTTGCGGAGCACAGGCTCCGGACGCGCAGGCTCAGTGGCCATGGCTCACAGGCCCAGCCGCTCCGCGGCATGTGGGATCTTCCCGGACCGGGGCACGATCCCGTGTCCCCTGCACCGGCAGGCGGACTCTCAACCACTGCACCACTAGGGAAGCCCTAAATCTGTTTTTCTTGAAGGGATCTGAGCGAGTTCCCTACAACCAACAACCCTCATGCACCCCAGATCCATGTGAAGACAGAGCACCGTGGGGACACAGAGGAAGGGCCTAATCTAGGCTTGGGGGTCAGGAAAGTCTTCCCAGAGAGATGCGCATCCAAAGCCAGGACCAGAGGGCGGTACGAGTACCCCGGGGATGTGGGGGAGGGGGAGAGGCCCATCACTTCTTTGACCTTCAGGTGGCAACATCTGGACCAGGTGGCCCCTACCGCAGGCACGGGGTAGACAGGACCCTCCATCAGCCTCTGCTAACCTGCACCCAGCGAAGTCGGAGCAGCTCCCCTGCCCCCGCCACCTCTGCCGTGGAGACCACCCTGGTTTCAGTGGACGGAGCCTCCCCAGTGCCCCCTGGGGGCCTCGACCTCCTCATCTTCATGGAAGGGAAGAAGCTGCACCATTCCCGGGTGCAGTCGACGGGCGCTGTGCTGCCTGCACCACCCCAGAGAGCTTTCGTCCAAAACACCCTAACCCAGTGTTTCCCAAGGAACTAGGTGAGATTATACCCCTGCGGCTCTGAGACTGGTGGGAGTGTCTGACCATACACGACTCCCTTCCCGGTCCCATCAGAGAGGATCCCCAAGTCCCAGCTGCACGCAGAGCCCCTGCTCTCCCCTCTCCCCACAGCCAGGCCGCCTCATCCTGGAGCAGGAATCATTTCCTGCCAGGAGGCTTCTTTGCTGCCTGCGAGAGACACCAGATCCAGCTCCCCAAGTAAATAGGAGCAGCTGGAAGTCGCGCATGAGACGCGCAGCAGCCCGGCGCTCAGGCCCTCTCCGCAGGTGCCTCCCTCCCCCGAGGGAGGACTGATGGTAGCTTGCTGCAGGGGTCCCCAGCCTTGGGCCCTGGGGTCACCCCACTGTGGCAGGGATGGGGGACGTTAGGCCTGACATTGTCTCCGGGGATATGCCACCCCTATCTGCTTCCATGTCCCATTAGAGGAGTCTGGATTCGCTCCACCTACCCAGGCCTGGGCTTCTCCAGGAACCGGGGGCACACGCCATATTTGCCCAAACCTAGGGCAAGCCTGGGTATGAGGCATCTCCCACTTGGCCGTTAAGAAGATGCGTATGCAAAAGCAATAGTTTTCTCAAATGAGAAGATCCAATTTGAATATACAGCCTATTAGGGGTGTGTGTGCCATTGTTCAAATGTCTCAGGGAGTAGTTCATGGGTGCGTTTTTAAAGACATATTTTAATTTCATAAAAGGTAACTAGTACATTAATTTGAAAATGTTGCTCCTTTCCGCTTTCACATTTTATGGAACATTTTTATCTCAACTTTTCACTAGCCTCTTGGGTGTCTGTGTCCTCACCATCCCTTGGGCCAAGTTAAGCCACCAGGGGCTTCCGAAGCCCATGACCTCCGCTCGAGGCTCAGTTACTCAGATTCAGCACTTTTGGAATCCCTGTGTGACACAATCACTGGCCATTTTATCCCATAAGTGCCCCTTCCTGTGATGTTGGAGGCTTAGAGTTTTTATTTAACCTTAAGATAAATGTGACCTCATTCATAACTGGTGATGTGGGACATCCCAGGCACCCGGGCATTATCATCACTTCTACGAGGGTGGTGAGGCTCTTTGTGCCCAGTTGGGGATAAGGGCTTTGGGGGGGAACCCTGGCTCTCTGTTACCTCCAGCAGGTGCTATGGGGCCTAGGATTCAGGTGGAGTCGAGCCTCCAGTTGCCTCCTGGTTTGGAGTGAGGGCTGGGACAATGATGATGGCTGCAGCTGTCAACTAGCTGGTATTTATCGGCTCCGCCGTGCGCCCAGCCTGCGCCAGGCCCGCAGGCAGAGAGGGGATGAGAGCCCTCGCTGGGAGTGCGCCCAGCCTGTGCCAGGCCTGCAGGCAGAGAGGGGATGAGAGCCCTCGCTGGGAGTGCGCCCAGCCTGCGCCAGGCCCGCAGGCAGAGAGGGGATGAGAGCCCTCGCTGGGAGTGCGCCCAGCCTGTGCCAGGCCTGCAGGCAGAGAGGGGATGAGAGCCGTCGCTGGGAGAGACAATTAAGAAGGACCGTTTCTGTGTAGAGCTCCGTGCCCAGTGCACTGCGCAGTGGAGGGCCGAATCAGGCGGAACAGACCAGCAGAGAAGAAGTCTGCTCTCCGCCACGTGCTGACTGGGGGAGGCTGGAGGGCGGGCTGCGCCCACATCGGGAGCAGACTGGTCACTCTGTGACGGCTCAGGGTGCTTGAAGAGCCCCGAGAGGATCTCAGAGAGGGAAGGGAGGGCCAGGCACAGAGACCCAGAGTGCTGTCGTGGAAAGAGCCCGCACCGGGGAATCGGAGAGCTGCCGCCACTCATACCTCCATTCACATCTGTTTCCACATCTGTAAAACAGTTCCCTTCCAAGGCAAGGTCCTGTTCATATCTATTTCTAGTGACAAGTCCTCTGTTTTATGGGATCACCCTTACTTTTTTTTTTTTTTAAGATTTTGATGTGGAACATTTTTAAAGTCTTTATTGAATTTGTTACAATATTACTTCTATTTTATGTTTTGGATTTTTGGCTGTAAGGCGTGTGGGATCTTAGCTCCCTGACCAGGGATCGAACCCACACCCCCTGCATTGGAAGGCAAAGTCTTAATCACTGGACCGCCAGGGAAGTCCAGGGGTCCCCCTTAGTTTAATCTCCAAACAGAAAGACTTGTGATTTCATCCCACATTCAGTGGGAACCCTGGCGTCCCCACAATAGTCTTAGAAGTCCCAGGGGAAACGGTCCTGGGTCCTACAAGTCTGTATATCTGACCCACATGGTCACCTCTCCAATTCCCTTCTCCCATAAAGGACGACTGACATAGGCTATTGAGTGCGGGATACTCTATGGAAGCCCAGGGCTAGTGGATTATAACATACAGAAACTTAAAACGTACCCAAGCCCCTTTCTCTGCCCAAGGATTTCCCATCGGCCTGTGCCGCCCCCTCCCCAGGTGCACTGATGCCAGATGTTCCACAGCCTTGGGAAGTCTTGGCAGTACCTCACCCATGCAGGCTGTTTCTGTAATTTCAGAAGCATAGGGAGTATTTCTAAAAGTGTTTCCCCTTTGCTCTCTTGATTTCTTCTTTGAGTTATAGCTTGTCCCAGTTTCATTGTAAATATCCCAACAAAGAAGAAATCACGGGGCCAAGCAGTTAAAGGAGTAACGAGTAACGACTGATGATGAGAAGCAGATGGCCTGGTAGTGTGGGGAGAGCAGTAAAAGGGAGGGGGCGCTGGAGGAGTTGGGAACCTGAATTCTCAAGCTCACCAAAGGCTGTATCTGCTGGTGTGATTGGAGATGCTTTATGGGGTGACAATAAGGTGCCCCTGAGAACTTTCATGTAAGGTTAGGTAAGGTCATCCTCTGAGAATGGAACTTATTACAGCAGCACATGGGAGGAACAGTAATAATTAAAATATCATCTATAATAATATGATGGTAATGTAACAGGTATGACCTGCTTCACCAACTTAGATTACAAATATGTTCACATTTCCTTTATTGCCCCAATTCATTGTTTTAGTCCCTGTGTGTCTTTGGGGCACGAAGAGAGTTGCCCCATATTATTCACAAATCTCAGCGTCCAGGGGGAGGTCAGCTTTGTTTCTTCACACCAGAAGAATCAGGGTCCCAAGAGCCCACTGCTACGATTGCTCCTTGCTGTCACAAGGTGTCGCTATTGAAGCTCGCGCTCGCAGACGATGCTGCTACCCTGGAGGGTGGGATGCCCTTCACGGACTAGGTGCAGGATTACAGCTCTTCTTAGTCTACTTTCCCACACTCAGCCATCACTGCCCAAAGCACGGCCCCTGGGGCGTGGAGGCTGGGTGGGAAGGGTAATTAGCATACGCCACCTTCCACACCGGCCTCAGCCCTCCTCCTGTGAAATGAGAGCAGCACATCAGCCCTAATCCCCCTTCACTCAAGGTGATTTAATTGGAGGGCTTCTCTGCTCTTCCCTGCCACTGCTCCTTGGATCACCCTAGCTCACCTGAACAGGTGTGCCTGACTTTGCATCTCAGAGATCAGGGCTGGGATGTGGGTGCTTCTGTCTTCAGAGAGCCCCAGGGAGTCTCACCCCTACCAGCAGGGGCGGGCCAGCTTCTGCTAAGCGCCACAGCTCACACCCCAAGAGAAAGAGGCTGGCACCCTGGTGGCTCACCTTTTCATAACCAGGGGGGCACACAGAACAGGGTAGTGGTTACCAGAGGTGAAAGAGGGTGAGAACTGTGTAAAGGGGATCCGCTGTACGGTGACGGATGAAAACTCCATTTTTGTGGTGAGCGTGCTGTAAGGTACATAGAAGTAGAAATATAATGTGCACGTGAAACATGGGATGATATAAAACAATGTTACTTCAATAAAAAAATGAATCTAAAACTAAAATAAAGAGGGCACACAAATGATCCGTCTCCAGAGGAAGAACATCTGTTCCAGGTATCGCTATGTCTCTGCCTCAACCAGGAGCTCTTAACCTGGGAATCAGGAGTGAGAGCCAGGGGCGGCGTCATGAACTGGTTGGGGAAAAGCATTAGGTATTTATTTTCACGAATCACTGATTGAAACTAGCATTTCCTTCCTTTGTGCTTACAGGCATCACACCACAGTAGTACATACGGTGCCTGGGACTTTGTCACCAGTAGAAATCACAACTATTTTCATATAGCACCACAATTGCTGTAGATATTTTAAAATGTTATTTCAGCTCAGCGCATCACTAATTCAAGATCATGATAAGTTATTGAACCTGTCACTAGACCTCCTTTATCCAAGGCCTCGATAAAGCACATATATTGCTCTATCACAATTCTTAAATTCTGTTCATTGTATTTCAGTATATTTGGTTTCCTTTACCATCCTCTGTATTTTACTTCATGCATTTAAAACTATGATCCTGGGCTTCCCTGGTGGCGCAGTGGTTGAGAGTCCGCCTGCCGATGCAGGGGACGCGGGTTCGTGCCCCGGTCCGGGAAGATCCCACATGCCGCGGAACGGCTGGGCCCGTGAGCCGTGGCCGCTGAACCTGCGCGTCCGGAGCCTGTGCTCCGCAACGGGAGAGGCCACAATAGTGAGGGCCCCACGTACCGCAAAAAAAAAAAAAAAATACTATGATCCTGGGGAAAGTGCATAGGCTTCCCCAGACTGCAGGAGGAATCCATGACACAAAACTCATTAAGACCCATGGCCATCCAGAGAGCAACTGGCCACTGTTTTGTTTAAAAAAAAGAAAAAGCACCTCACCACAGTTCTAAGAGCTGATATTTACGGAGCCCTTACCACATGCCAGACATTTTCTATGTGTTGTTGCGTCACAGGTAGAGCTGTTATTTCCATTTAAAGCTGAGGCACTGGTGCACCGAACGACGTAACTTGGACGTGAGAGCACAGCGGTCAGGGTAGGAGCCAGGAGTCAGCCTTGACCTTTGAACCCAGCGCTGAGATTTCACCATTTTCAGTCAGGCTGCCTCCAAGGTCCCAGGGAGCCCGACCTGAGCGTAGCTCACCCTCGAGGGCTGAGGGCCGGGCCATAGCCAGCTCAGGCCAGGGGAGGGAGGTGGTCTCAGGGGGTCCAGTGTTCAGCCCACCTGGGGTGACCGTGGCCTGCTCTCATCTTATAGGCACCAGGCAACCTTCAGTCCCCCAGGGTCACCCCGGCTCCCTGCCCCTTGCGGGCCTGGATAAACCTGACCAGAACCCCAGTGTCACGGGCTGAGGGGGACAGGGCCCTCCCCAGGACAGCCACGCACCCCAGGGCTCACATCCTTCCTCATCTTTCTTTTCCGTGCTGCTTCAGGCCATCAGCCACCACGACTTCCTTCCCTGGTTCCACAGCGTTTGCTCATGCCAGGCACTGCAAGATTTTCACCATTTACTGGAGATCGTCCAGGTCACACATGCCCTCTGCCATCCTTCGCGTTCTTTCCTGCTTCCTAACACTCTCCCGTCTCCCTTCTTCCTTCCTTCTTTTCTGAGGCAATAGATCCTGGCCCCTTTCTCTCTTGGGACAGCTCCTCCCATTTTCACCTCCAAAGACTTTCCCCAATACTTTCTTTTCTGAAGGGGAACTTCGGTAAATAACATTTTCTCAATCTAACTAATTACTAAACTGAGTCCTGTCTTAGTTCAGGCTGTTGTAACATAATACCATGGACTGGGCAGCTTAAACAACTAACAGACAGTTAGTTCTCACAGTTCTGGAGGCTGGAAGTCCGAGATCAGGGCGCCAGGATGGTTGGGGTCCAGTGAGAGCCGTCTTCCTTGTCCCAGACTGCTGACTTCTCACTGTGTCCTCACATGGTAGAAGGAGCAAGGGAGCTCTCTGGGGCACTAATAGGGGCACTAATACAGGCACTAATACGGGCACTAATCCCATTCATGAGGGCTCCACCCTCATGACCTTATCACATCCCAAAGGCCCCACCTCCTAATACCATCACATTGCGGGGAGAGGGTGGGATTTCAACATATGAACTGGGGGGGGGGGGGCACAAACATTCAGTCCATAACAGTCCCCAAGTGTCCCAACCGAGGGAGGAGGGAGCCCTGAGTAGGTGACATGTTTGAACTTGGTCCTTGGAATTGAACATCACTCATTCACATCATTGATACCATGGCTTTTTCAGCTGATCCTCTGTGCCGTCCAGCTACCAGGAGCCACGGAGGCATCAGCTGGGCACTGAGAAAGCCCACCCTGTAGCCCCAACCCCATCGGCCTGCCCACTCAGGATGGGGCTCTGCCCTGAACACACTCCGCACCCTCACAGAGTCCCAAAGGTACTTCAAGGCAAAGACCCCGGGTCTGGTTTCTCTAAAGACCCCGTACCTGTGTGCCTAGGTCTCCAGCTGCCTCCGCTCCCGGAGACTTTCTCTGTCTAGCTGTCCATTTTGCACTCCTTTCTGAGACAAGGCGACCCACTCTGCCCTCTGTTGTTTCCTACCCTGTCTCAGACCCAGCCACTTGCTTCCTGGGGCCGGCTACGCCTTCCCAGAGCGCAGCTGGGAGATCCAGCCAAGTGGCTTGAGCTGCCCACCAAACGTTGTGCCCGCCTGCCTCTCGGTGGAGGTGAGCAGCCTGGGCGCCCCCTCCAGTGAGGACCTACTGCCCAGCTGCTCTCAGGCCCTCGGCGCAGGGGACCTCCTATCCAAGGTCACACATTCCCAGGCCCACATCTGAGACCGGGTCACGTGGGGTCTACAGGCCTGGAGTCCCGTTCCAACTTGGGATGACTCTGAACGCACCTCACAGCAGCAGGGGTCTCGCGGGCACTGGCTGAGCCACAGCTGGGCCTGCATCCCGGCTCAGCTTCTCCATCACTCCCACTGCTTCCGTCATCTCCCTTCACAGGCGTTGGTGCTGAGAACTCTCCTTAACAAACCGCCCACATGCTGAGATCCAACTCGGAGACAGCTTTTCAGGACACCCAACCAGCAGGGCAGGCATCCTGCCTCCAGCCTGGGGTGGAAGCCAGGCCTTCAAGAGGAGAGAGTGGGGTTGGGAGGAGGTGTGGGTGATGGGGGGTCCTTTGGGTACCATTGGAGCCCCACGGTCTTGACCACTCAGACCACAGGCCTCAGGATGCCCCACATGTGCCCACAGGTTAGGGCAGCTGGTGTTGGGGTGCTTCTGTAGAGTCGCTCGGGGGACCTGCCCACCACGGTTCCTCCTCTTTTATCGTTTTACACATCAGACCACCATGTCCTGCCATTCAAGCTGCCATTGAGATGTTTTTTGAAGTTCAGAAACCACATGCCACACCCAAGGCCTGCAGCCGGTTTGGGATCGGAAATGGCCCTGTTCTCCGAGCCCGTGCTCACTGGCCCCTCAGAGGGGCTCGGAGCCCACTGTTCTGTCCAACAGGAGTGGACCACAGTGGCTGCTCAGGAAATATGATGCCAGTTGAACTGAATTGAAGCTGAAAGTGGTTCCACCCACAGATCACAGAGGGCACTCGTCCATCAGGACCACGAGGGCCAGGAAGAGCTGGTAAGAAGCCTCTTCTGGCGGGAATCCATGTGGGCGCCGGCGCGGCAGGGAGCAGCGTGGGGTCACTATGGTGGAGCTGCAGCAGCTCTGGGTGCAGGAGGTGGTGGACCCCTGGTGAAGAGTCTGGAGAGAGAGAACATCCGGAAAATTCAGGGCCTCAGGTTCCAGTGCAGCAGCGGCTGTTGTGAGGACAGCCAGGCGTCCGTGCAGCAAGTGCACCAGTGCGTTGAGCACTGCCATGCACCTCTGGCTCAAGCCCAGGCCCTGGGGATCAGCGAATTGGAGAAGTTCCAGGACCGCCTGGCCCAGTGCACTATGCATGGCAACAACAAAGCCACAGATTCAATGGATGCGGGGAGTAAAGAGCTTCAGGTGAAGCGGAGCTGGAGAGTTGCGTCATCCAAGTGTGTGGATGACCGCGTGGACCTCACCCCAGCCATGACCAAGAAGATGAAGGAGTCTCTCGTCCACTGGGAAATAGATGTCTGCTATTGGGCTTCGGGGCTGAGGGCAGGAATCTATTTAAAAAGAGGAATGGGGGGCTTCCCTGGTGGCGCAGTGGTTGAGAATCTGCCTGCTAATGCAGGGGACACGGGTTCGAGCCCTGGTCTGGGAGGATCCCGTATGCCGCGGAGCAACTAGGCCCGTGAGCCACAACTACTGAGCCTGCGCGTCTGGAGCCTGTGCTCCGCAGCAAGAGAGGCCGCAATAGAGAGGCCCGCGCACCGCGATGAAGAGTGGCCCCCGCTTGCCACAACTAGAGAAAGCCCTCGCACAGAAACGAAGACCCAACACAGCAAAAATAAATAAATAAATAAACAAACAAGAAAAAGAGGAATGGGGATTTGGGTCTTTAAGGAAAGTTTAATAATGAGGAAATTAAGGATGCCAGCAAGTTTCAGCAAGTTTCAGTCACTTGCCTCTGGACACTGGGTCCTCTGTGTTTCAATCCTAGAAAGTGAAATGGAAAAAACACTGGTGCTAAAATTTGGGTCAGAGATAGTACAGGAGAGTTTTTGTGAGCCTGAATTTCATGTGGCCAGGGCTTCTCCTGACGATAGGCAATCTCCCTTGTACCAAACCAGAGCCCTCCAAGTACCAGCTTCTCTTAGTACACAGATACCAACAGGCTGGCAGGTTCATCTGACACACCTACGATCTGGTGGGGTGTGAGAAGAGGTGTTTCTGTTTGTTGCCAACCTCCTGTTTGCCAGAAGGATCACCACTACACCTTCCACAAACTGTGATAAATCAAAATCCAGGAGGTCCCTAATTTAGGACGGGAAAGGGGGCTTCTGGGGTTCTGTTTTGCTTGGTTTTGTTTTCTATACAAGGGCATGAAGTTACTTAAGATGTTGAGTTGGGAGCGGTAGTTTGGACAAAAATTTTGAAAGAGGCCATTTCTGGCCATCAAGATGTGGATGTGCATTTCTTAAAATTCTCACACACGACATCTTTCAGCCTGGAGACCCTGCGAAAACGTAAGAAGCGATATCACACCGGTAGGGGAAGCAAAGCTTCCCTCTCGCTGGCAGCCATGGTGGGCCCTGAGGCTGTCTGCAGCAGACTGACAAGACAATCTTGCAGTGACACTCACCCGTGAAGGCAAAGAGGATTTTGATTGTGCTACGTGCTAGTATTCAGGAATGAAGAGTGAAAGAGGAACTGTTGGCTGCTTAATTCAGAGAGTTATGAAGTACTGGCTTTGGAAAAATCTGGTTTTCAAAGAACAGAATAGAGTGAAAGTCTAAACCCGGTATTACTTTCTCTGCCCCCTGAAATAGCAGAGCTCTACTGAGATAGTCCCTTGGCAACACGAAGGTCAAGGGAAAGAAAGTCAGCAGCTCGGGGGCGAGCTGTGACTCCTTTAGTGCAAAAGAAGGACCGCCCTCTGTTACCAAGTACAACTTTTGCCTGGGCTTTTGTGACATGCGTTCTTCTTGCTCCAGTACTAGCACCTTATAGTTCTGATAAGGACCTTGTTACTTGAAATGATAACATAGCCTGTCTGTTTGCCGTTTCAAGACTGTGATATATTTTCCTAGTGGTTTGGTTTTAAAAATAAACAGGATTTAATTTTTCTTCCCCCCTCCAAAAAAAAAAAAAAAAGTCTCTTCCATTCCCTCTGCCTGAAAAGGAAGCCAGGTTTTTTGTCCAGAGGTCAGATAAAGAAATCCCTGCAGGATGTCGTGGGTGGGGAGCACAGAGGAGTGTGGCTGCGCTCAGTGACGTTAGAGCACCAGCTCCCCGAGCCCAGGAAGGTGCAGGCTGTTATAGTTCCCCAGAAGAGCCAGGACAAGACTCCACCTCCCCATGGAGTGGCAGGATGGCCGAAGGGAGCCTCGGGCTTGAAGGGGAAAGGCCAGTTAACACCAAGTTCTCCGGGGCCGCGGGGATGAGCTTCATGCCCAAGTGTTTGAAGGGACTGTTAAGTGGACACCACAGCTGTGACCAGTGTGAGCTGAGACTCAGAGGCTCCCGTAAATAGTGCAGCCACTGAGGGACCCCATCCCTAGGACTTGTGCAGGTCCTGGGTGAGGGAGGGAGCCCCAGATGATGGAGCTGGAATATCCTACAGTAAAGCTTGATGAGTTCAGAGCAGGTGACATTCAATCTGAAGAAACAGAAGAAGCACAACACTCCTTTTGCTCCAGATCACAGAATAAATCCGTGTGCAATGGACTGCATGGTGCCCCTCCGCCCAAATTTATACACAGAGTAAATCCGCGTGCAATGGACTGCATGGTGCCCCTCCGCCCAAATTTATACACAGAGTAAATCCGCGTGCAATGGACTGCATGGTGCCCCTCCGCCCAAATTTATATGTTGAAACTCTAACCCACAATGTGACTGCTTTGGAAATAGGGCCTTTAGGAGGTGATTAAGGTAAAATGCGGCCATAAAAGTGAGACCCTGATCCGACAGGATTAGTGTCTTTATAAGAAGAGACACCAGAGCTCACGTGCACGTCCTCCTCCCTCCCTCCCTCCCCACCACGTGAGGACACAGTGAGAAGGTGGCTGAGAGCTCTCATGAGAAACCACACACTGCCGGACCTTGAATGTAGACTTCAAGAACTGTGAGAAAGAAATTTCTGTTGTTTAAGCCCCTCAGCCTGTGGTGTTTTGTTATGGCAGCCCTGCAGGTTATACACCATTCCCTCCCTAGGGATGGGTTTTGCAGCGTGCAAGAGTTTCCAGCTCCATTACATCCATTTTCATCCCTATTTTATCCAGGTGGCTTAAATGTACCAGCCTCTGAAGTCAAATTTTCTTAATACCCAAGAACCATCAGTTTGCTCCCGTCAGTGCAGATGTCCATTTTCTGCGAGGTTCCCCTCCGCAAGTACTTCTGGGTCTCCTGCCCCAGGACATGCTGATAAGTCCCCCAAACGCCTGCTGGGTTTCCATCTACATGTGCTCCACTCTGCTGCACATGCTGGATTCCCATCAGTGAGAGCTGAACCCTGGCTCCCACTTTAAGTCTGTGCTGAAGACTGGAAAACGGGAAGAAAAGCACAGCCAAGAGGCTTGTCTCTGCCGTCGGAGGCGGCCCTTCCCAGAATCCAGGGGCAACAACACCTGGCACATCTCGGGGGGAGGTCTGCCCACCTGTCTGGTGCCAGTACTTTGGAAACTTCCCTGACCATCCCAGACCCTTGGCCATGAGGCCTCTCTGCCCTTCAGGGAAACCCCACCCTCCACTCCAAGAGCTGTGGTTTGGCCCTGGACCTCACCCAGCGATTCCTGGGTCATTGGACGCCTCGTTCAGGCACCATCCATGAGGATCAGCTACGTGGATCCTCTGCATTGAGCCAGGGCAGGTCTGATAATTGCACACCTTTCCAAACCTCTCTGCAGCCTCCACTGGTCCTCACTCCTCCCTGAACGAGAAGCCACGCACACGTGTCTGTGCAGCGTCGCCCATGAGGTGCAGCCCTGAGCCCCCCTCAGAGAGGGGTCTCTGGCAGCGGAACACACTTCACAGAGATGTTTGTTACACAGACGCACCCTGAGGTGCCTTTTGCGTGACCGTAGGTGCCCCTCAGAGCCTGAGGTCTCAACAGCCTCCCTCGCAGGGTTACGCTTGCTTAAGCGAGGTCCCAGAACAAAGTCTGGCTGAGGCTTCCAGGTGAACTCAGGGCCCCTGCCCCCCGCAGCAGAAGTAACGTCAGGCTTTGAAGTGACAGGGCTTCGGAGACTTCAAAGCACCGAGGGCCACATTTAGCTCCCGATCTAGCGTCCTGTGGGCCCTCCTGCAGCGGCTTTGTGCAGAGGACACATCTCGCAGGCTTGTGGCAGGGGGTGGGGCCTGAACTGGGGCAGAGGGGCGTCTGTTTGTCCTTCCACCCCGAGCTCCCGAGTCCGCCTTGACCCGCCTGCCATACGCTCTCCCTCAAATGCCTACTCACAGCTCTGAGTCCTGGGCTCACTTGAGAAGCTGGCTTTGGGTGGAAAAAAGCCAGAGGCAGCTTCAGTGGTAGTTTCAGGGGTTGTTCTCCCCCCACCAAATATCTCTGTGGCATTTTTCTGTGGGTCTTCGAATCCTCTCCCCCCTCGGCAGTGGGGTCTCACGGTGGCCCTGGAAGGTCACTGCGCACAGCACAGCCTACCCTCTAGGGTCAATGGAGGGTGGTCTGGTGTGGGTATCACCACCATCCCCACGTGGTTCCTACGTAGGGGCGTCCCTGTCCCTTTCTCGTGACTGTTCTGCACACCAGACACTCCTCACGCCCACGCGGTTGCTCTTCTCAATTTCTCTCCTCACTGATCTCTCACCAGAATCCTTTTTAACCTCTGTTAGTCTCTACAGGTGCCCACCAGGTGTCAGCCATTTCAAGCATCTGTGCAATCACTGTTTATTTGTGGTAACAAGGCTGTTATCTCACTACAAATGTCATTAGTATCTTGTAGCAGCTACGTAGCATCCATACAGTGACTCTTAGCTTCATAGGGTCCCCACAGAGAGACTCAGTAGGAATATAGTGGCGAATGCAGTTGGTGGACCAGCATGCTCCATGCAAATGTTCCCTGGGGGCCAATATTCCAAGGGAGGGTCAGTCCTTGCCCCTGAGGGGATGTGGCCCAGATGTGGCTGGCTTCTGGGTCAGCAGAAGATGGCTGTTGAATCAGCCTTCTCAGGCTGCCATAACAACATACCACAGACCTGTTGGCTTTCACAACAGTTCTGGTGGCTGGAAGTCCAAGGTCAAGGTGCCAGCAGGGTTGATGTCTGCTGAGGGCTCTCTCTCTGCGTTGCAGAGGGCTATCTGCTCACTGTGTCCTCATGGAGCTCCCATTCAGTGCATGGGGCAGGAGGAAGCAAGCACTCTGGTGCCTCATCCTATGAGGGCATGAATCCCGTCATGAGGGCTCCACCCTCAGGACCTCATCTTAAGGAGATACTTAGGAAGATACTTAGGAAGGAACGTAAGTATCTTCCAAAGGTCCCATCCATAAATACCATCACATTGGGGGTTAGGGCTTCAACATATGTTTTTTGGGGGAGACACAGTTCAGTCCACAGCAGCCATCAAGGAGCAAGGATGCCCCCAGTCACCCCTTGGCACCCAGGCCACAATGGGGCTGTGCTCAGGACTGTGGGGGACTCAGGAGAATGGGGTGGCCCAGGCCAGCGCCTGGCTGTTCACACTCTCCAGGAGCTCTGGATAGGTTAGTAGGATTCACATGGGATGAGCCATGAAGGAAAACTCAGATATAACCTGGGAGAAACGGACTCTCTGTGGGTGGTCAGAGAAGGGAGGGGTCATCAGTGGAGGACTTCTGGAGAACTGGCTCTGTGTCTTCAGCCTGTTAGTGGTCAACAGGTCTCCTGAGCTGGGCCACACAATGTGTGCACAGGACTCAGGGCCTTTGGAGGCAGCTCCAGTGTCATGGTGGTGGTGGGACAAGATGGTGGGAGCAGGGTGGAGTGGACTCAGAGCTGGAGGGACCACAGCCTGTGGGGTCTGTGTGGCCCAGTTGCTGTCCCAGAGAACCAAGTACCCAAGTGGATGTGAGGGCTACATTTAGACCCTGCAGGGTCTGGCTCCTGGCCACCTGGGACAGGCCCCAGCTGTGCTCCTGGGACAGGCCAGAGGGTGGATCTCTGTGCTCCCAGACTCCATGTCCAGGTGGCTTCTTCGACATGGTCCCTTCATAGTTCCTTTGACCAAGATTATTGGGTCACCTGACAAGGGCCATCAGCAACCAGCTCTTCTCTGAGGTCAATAAGGGTAGCCCAAGACAAGGTTACTCAGCATCATTGAATCTATTTATTTGGCAAATCTGATTATTCAAATTAGTTTTCCAGTTAATTGTCCTAGGTTTACACATGTATATATACCCTGTGTATCTCAGATTTTCCAGATTAGGAGTACAAATAAGGCCAGACAATGTCCCTAAGCCTCCACGGGTTTTAGTAGTGAAAATTTCACCCTCTTCCACAACTAAGTTCAGCCGTCCCTAACCCACTGACTGCCACTCGCTGCAGGGTGGGCCCTGGACGCATCAGCACAGTAACCTTAACCCTGACCCTCTGCCCCTTCTGTGCCTGCTGGGCCTGACGACTTAGCCCAGAGTGTGGACCCTCCTATAGAGCAGCCTAGCCTGCAGCTCTGGGCCTGTGCCCACTCCCACAGACCCTGATGTTTCCTCTGTGACATGCAATCCAGGATGGGTCCTCATGGGGAGAGAGAAGAGGCCCATCTCCTCCCCCTAGCGTGTTGGGATCAGTCAGCGGTTCCCAAGGCTCACCTCCACAGTTGTCACATCAACCCCAGTGTGCCACATCCTTCCAAGGACCTACACCTAATAGTTACGCAGCTTGTGGGTCTATACTCCCCTCCGGCCCTCTGTCACCTGGCTCGGCAGAGTCATGCTGCCCACAAGACAAGGCTGCATGTTTGCAGACATCACTGGGGATGATGGGTCATCAGGGCCCCACCATCCCTTTCCTCTTTAGAAGCCTGTCTGGCCCTAAGCACACTGGTAGATACAACTGCAGCATGAACCGCGCCACTCAGCTCCACTGGGCAGGCTCTCAGCTCCCAGTGCAAAGAGAGAAATTGGAGGTGGGCGGTTCCTAACTCCACCCACCCACGGGCTCTGACCCCATCCAGCCCAGTGTCCTGCTGGATACATGTCTGGCTTTCTGAGACTAGCACGAGTGTGCCTCGGCCCAGGATGGCCACGGGACTGTGCAGCCTGTAGGCAGGCGGAGGAGTGTCCAGGGCTTGGAGCAGCTGGGCGGGACTCATCTCTGGGTCTGCGGAGCTCCTGCCCCTGGCTGCCGGTTCATGGAGGCCCAGTCTGATGGGCGGGAGCCTCTGGTCCTGACCGTGATCACTGCTCTGCACCCATTTCTACCCTTTCTTCCTCACCGTTCCCTCCAGCCCCACAGAGTGCCACCTGACCACTGACCGCAGGGGAGGGGGGAGAAGGTGGGGCTTCTGCCCTTCTATGGCTCTCAGTCAAATTGAGGATTCTCAGACAGGAAGCCGCTCTGCCCTCCATCCTTCCTGCTGGTCTCACACCCCAACCCCCAACCCCTCACAGAGCCCCAGCGCTTCAAGCCTGAGACTGTTACCCAACCTCACCTCCTCCTTCCTCAGGGTTTTATCTAAATCGCCCTCTTTCCCCCCCCACAGCCACCCCTCCCTTCCGTCCACCGCTTAGCGGTGGACGCCTCTTCTCCTGAGGTACAGGCGGTTGCTTCTCTTCCTAAAGTAACCCCCCGACCCCGTTCACATTGTCTCATTTGTTACTTCTCATTCCACTCACTCCGTCTTGCAAACCACCCCACAATTTATCCTGATCACCATTTCACTCTCCGGAGGCTGAGTCAGTGGCAGGCTTTCAGCTGCCACCACTGCACCTTCTCTAGAGCATGAGAGGAGCCCAGTCCAAACTATGATTCAATCGTTTACAGTTTCCAACGAGGAACTGCCAAGAGCCCTGTGTCGTCAAGATGGTTCCTCTATTCCTGGCTGCCTCATCTTCTCCCTCCCAGCCACCGGATGGGGACATCTCTGTGGACGGTGCCACCGTGGCCAGCTGCCCAGCCAGGACTCAGGTGGGCAAGACAAGCACCTTGTTCTCCTCTGGCTGAACTTCTCATCATTCTCAAGGAAACTAAACCTAATCAACAACGTCGTAGCCTGTTCAAGAGAGCAAGCTGGTCATGTCCAGGAATTTCCCACTCCCAGGCTTGTCTCTACTGCCTCTCCTCCCCCTGGGCCAGAGCTCAAACTCCACGCAGTGGACGCCCCCATGGCAATGCGGGAGGGGTTGCCCAATTCCGGCCCTTGGCCTGTCTCCTACCTTTCCCAGGTATACCCTGCCCCCTTGTGGCTCTCAGGTGTCACCAGTGCCTTTCCACTCTGTCCCCACTATTTTCACAAAGTGTCCACAGCATCACAAAGCCTGGTCCACACCAGCCTGCCTCAGTCCGTCTGCAGCTTTGTCCTGGGCACAGGAAGGTGTGACTGGCCTTCCAGGCCTTTCCAAGGCCCATAGAAAACTCGGGGCTCTCTGCACATACTTGCTCTCCCCAGTCACACATTTTGCTGGCATCTCTGTGAGGTCATGGGCCAACAGAGCTCCAGAAGAGACCAGAAAGTACAGCTGCTCCACGCCGGGATCCCCAAACCAAAAAGGAGCTTGGTCCATCCCTCCCACTCCATCTCTCCTCCATGCCAACCCTCTTGATTCTCTCTCCTAACTCCTCTCTCTCTTCCTTTCCAGAATCTTCTAGTCTAACAGAAGGATAGAGGAGAGCTGGGAAACAGCCTTATTCAGATGGTCTCATTCTCTTTCTCAATTCTTCCAACCTCATGCTTTTTAGGCTTAGAAATCAAGAGTTCACCTGGGTCTTAGGTTCTTCAGAGCTCCCCAGACACTGAGTGGTTTATATCAAGTTGTCTGGGTGCTGGGGAAAGGGTTTGGGGTCACAGTGAGCAAAGGTGTCATTCAAGTGAGCATCAGAGGGACGGCACACCAGTAAATGTGCCATGTGTCAGCCCCCCATATCAGAGCCCTAGGAAGAGGTATCTGCTATGGAATTCAGACTGAGGTTTCCTTCCTCCAAGCTCAGCTTTCTTCCCTTAGCCATGGTGGTCATGGTATTCTGGAGGACCAGCTGGACCCTGGAAGGCTGGTGGGCCATCAGGTCCATGCGGAATTCTTTGATGACAAAGTAGTAGCAGAAAACATCCAGGCAGCAGTTGATATTGGAGAAACACATGGACAATTGCAGGAACAAGATGATGTTCTGCTTGGCTCTGCACTCCACGATAAAGCCATTCCTCACCAGGAACTGCAAGAGGAAACTCAGGTGGACTGGGAGAAAGGAGACCACAAAGACAGCCAGACTGGCCGCGATGGTCCAGATACAGGCCTTCTGCTGGACCCAGTCCTGGGTGTGGTCCCGACGGGCGACCAGAATGCAAATGCTCCTGGAGGAGCAGAAACCCATGATGCTCATGGGAAGAAGGAAGCCGAAGACCTCAAGAGGGAAGAAGACCTTGGCGCTCCAGGTGCCGTCAGACATGTTGTGGAAGCACGTGTAGTTTTCCACTTTCCCATGGAAGCTATAGATAGGGGTGCTCCCCACCCACACCAGGACCCAGATGGTGAAGCAGATCCCAAAGGTCTTCCTGGGGGACCGGAGGTGGCTGACCAGGAGCGGGTACCGGATGGCCAAGAATCTGTCCAGGCTGATGTAGCAGATCGTGAAGATGCTCCCATACATGCTGATGAAGTAGAGGCACTCCACTAGGGTACAGAGGGGAAGAAGGGGAGCCTTCACGTGAGACAGGGCCATCTTGAATGGGAGAGAGAACACCAGCAGCAGGTCGAAGACCGCCAGGTTGATCATGTAGATGGAGGTGGCAGCGTAGCAGGGCCACCTCTTCTTCAGGAAGGAGCTGAAGCCTCGGATGGCGAGCAGATTGAGGAGCAGACCGAGGAGGAAGGTAGGGGTGTGGACAGCCAGCTGCACGGTTTTCATCAGCACCTCCACGTCATGGAAGGAGCAGTTCTCACTCTGGTTTAGCTGGCTCATGTTCCTTCCTACAACGTCAACGGTAGATGAGATGAAGTTCCTCTTACCCTCTAGAACTGATGGATTCTCACGACTTGGTCAAGAATCATAAACATGACCCCTTTCTCACACAGCAATCTATGCTCTTTGAATAACGATCAGAAAACACAGGAAGAAAAATTACCTCGAAATCTGTGGCCCAGATAGAACCACCGTTACTTTACGTATATGTGTGTATATATATATGTATGGGTATATATATATATATAAAGTATATATATAATTCCAGACTCTTTCTGTACACACACACACATGTGTGTGCCTTTATCTTTAATAAAAACAGAATTGTGCACAAGCAACTGTCCCTTTTTTTCCAATCAGAAGTCTTTCTGTTGAAAGTAGTAACAACAACATAAGCCCTGACCCTGGTTTCATGGACCTTTGATGAACTGGTTTCATCAAAGAGTGAATTTCACAGAACTGGAAACATGAAAACTAGGGCAGGGCTGACTTGAGCTGCAGATCGTACAGCTTCAAATGCTGTTTTCAGGACCCAGCTCCGCTTTATGTGTTGCCCCTCTGCTCCACCCCACCCCCACCCCGAAGGTTGGACAGAGCTCACCCCACCCCCGCATGTAGGGCTGGTGGCAATCGGTGCATCACATTCCCCTGGACACTGTCATTGGTCCATTTATAGGTCCAGGGATGAACAATAGACCCAGAGGCGATGAAAAGCAATGAAACTCTTGCTTGGGTTTCTAGGAAGGGGGTTGGGGCTTTTTCTTTGGGATTTGGAGTTGGGAGGATAAAGTCTGAAGCTGTTAAAGCCTCTTGTTCTCCGAGGAGAAAACCAGACAGAAATTGGAGAAACATGGAAGAAAGAACATTCCCAGAGGGAATGAAGTAAGGGCTTGAGGTCTCCTCAAGGCAAAGAAAGGCCTTTGGACAGGTAGAAAATTAGAGCCGGCCTCAGGGACAAGACGATCAAGGCTGCAGCTGTGGCTGCAGATGGAAGCTGGAAGCCAGCAGAGACAGGGAAGTCACAAGCCCTTGGGAAGGAAGGAGCTGAGTACTTTTAAGACCCTATAGAGAATGCCACTCCAAAACCCCCTCTAACTGCTAGCAAAAAACAAAACAAAAAAGCACATTTATCTCTCATCCATTGAGCACTATATATAGTAAATATGTAATATACATTATTTGATTTGGTGGCTTTCCAAAAATTCTACATTTTCCTATGTGCTAACTTTTCTTATAGGTTTATGTCATGAGACATCTAGGAAAATGTATTTGCTCGTATCCAAAGCTCCAGACTCCTGTGGCCTGTGAGAACGGCACCTCCTGAAGGTGTGCAGCATACGCCCCAGGTGCACCTGCCCCGACACTAGGATGCCTGGAATAAATTAACTGCAAGCTGGCAGGCTGCCCCCTCCCAACAAAATATGCCGAACTATCCAAACAAGAGTATCTCAAAAAATAGCTAGAATAGTTTGGAACCGACAAGATAAATTTCAAAAATGGTGAGAAGGGGCTTCCCTGGTAGCGCAGTGGTTGAGAGTCCGCCTGCCGATGCAGGGGACGCGGGTTCGTGCCCCTGCGGAGCGGCTGGGCCCGTGAGCCATGGCCGCTGAGCCTGTGCGTCCGGAGCCTGTGCTCCGCAACGGGAGAGGCCACGACAGTGAGAGGCCCACGTACCACAAAAAAAAAAAAAAAAAGAAAAGTGGTGAGAACAGGCAAGAACCCAATCCGATCCAACTGAAAGGTGTTGCAGCACCAAAGAGGAAGACTCATTTGGCTCAGAGAAGTCACCTTCAACATCAGAAACAGCAGAAAACCAAGAACCGCAAATATAAGAACAAATACAAGCTTGTGCTTAAAGAGATTCGACAAGACTGCAAAAAAAAGGAACTTGGGCATCTGTTTTTGGCTGGGTCATGCTCAGGCAGACTCCATGGGTGAACCCAGTGCACATCGCTGATGATTCAAAGATTAGAACTGAAGTGGCCAAGAAAAAAATCAGTGATGCTCAGAGATAAACCCAAACTCAAGCCCACAACACGGCTGAATTGAACAAACCGATGCAAAACAGAGGAAAATGGCCTGACGGAAAGCATCCATTCTAGGACGCTGGGGTTTGTCTGAATTGATTGTACCAGGTGTTTTTGTGGAAAAGAGACAAAACTCCGCTATCAGTGTCCTTCAACAGGACGATCCTAAAGGCCACATTTGAATTGCTGAATTACTTCATTTTTTAAAAATATTTATTTATTTATTTACTTGGCTGTGCCGGGTCTTAGTTGCGGCGGGCTCTTAGTTGTGGCATGTGGGATCTAGTTCCCTGACCAGGGATCGAACCCAGGCCCCCTGCAATGGGAGTGAGGAGTCTTAACCACTGGACCACCAGGGAAGTCCCCTGAATGATTTCAAATGGGAGCTTTTCAAACGGTAATTTTTGAAGCTAGAAAAGCGCTCTGTGGACTAGCAAAAAGAAATTAGGTTGAAAAAAATACTTCCAGCTAATGGTAGAGTGCGCAGAAACTCCAAAAATAAATCCTCTGAATTCCCTCTGAAAGTTCAAGGAAACCATCTTTTAAACAATCTTTTTATAAAAAGATCAGGAACTTCACTGGAATAAGATAAAAAGGCTTCAGGCTGCAGCAAGAGATAAAATACTCATTTTTTTCTCAAAGATGGGCTGCCAGTAAAAACCAATCTACTTGGTAGTAGGAGCCAGCAACCTCCCCACCCTTGATCCGTTGCCTGGGGCTGTCAATAGCTCCTGTTCCGGTCGACTCAGGGACCCACTGCAATCAACTGATCGCACTGTAAGGTGGGTGGGTGGGAGGCTGCGAAGCAGAAGCTTAGACAATATTAGACACTTGACAGATTTACTAGGGGAAAGGCCTGTGAAGGATAAAGGGAAAGGGATAGGAGTGGACAGGGAGAGCCCTCAGACCACAGTGCAGCTCTGAGAATGATGGGCCAGGTCGACGGAGGGTCCCTAAGCACAAGTTGCCCCTTGGAGAAGTTCCATGTGTAGCAGGAATCTCCCAGGACCAGTGCTTCCATGGAGCCCAGGCGTTAGCTAGAGCATGGCCCCAGCTGGGCTGTCAGTCACCAGGGCCCTGTTCCCAGCCTCATACTAGGAAGGAAATAGAATGAATGGGGAAAGGTCATGGGTCAAGCAAATCAGGTCTGCGAATAGACGTGAAGGGCCTGAGAGGACCTTTGTTAACCACCAGCAGCTGGTGCCTGAGAGGTGGGGCTGCACCGAAATGAACAACAGAGAAGATGAGAACTTGGGTTAGAGGAGCCACGTTTCACGCAAAATTTTTGGAAAGAAAACCACTCCCAGATGTCCCACTTATACCTTTAAATGTCATTAATACAGAACCTTACAAACATCTGTGAACAAACCAACCCAGTCTCCTGGAAACCTCTCTGAAAAAATAATTAATACCAGAAAAGTTTTGAGGGAGAAAATTTGAGCAACACGAATTCCATGCCCAATTGGGTGGCTGTTCAGGTGTGAAGATCATAGACAGCCACACTCAGGTATGTGTGGCTTCCAGGAGAAAACTGCCTCCAGGAGGCAAAACTTCAGATCTCCAAGAGATACTAACCATAAAGGATGCAAACATCTAGGTGGGAAAGCTTGGAGCTGAGCATTAAAAGCAGGAGACTGGAAAGAGAATGGAGCTATGATGAATATAGTTAAAGATTTAAAAGAAAAAACAGTAAAAGAGATCATCCATGTCTTTAAAAACAGACAAGCTGTAATACCTCAGATAAATTAACAAAGAAGGAAGATGTTCTTGGGTTGAAGGAGGCAGGGGTGGTGGAGAGTACTGGAACACAGGCAGAGCAAACGCTCCGTAAAAGGAAATTAAAAGTGATTGTTCTGGGGCTTCCCTGGTGGCGCAGTGGTTAGGAATCCGCCTGCCAATGCAGGGGATGCAGGTTCGAGCCCTGGGCCGGGAAGATCCCACATGCTGCAGAGCAACTAAGCCCGTGCACCACAACTACAGAGCTTGCGCTCTGGAGCCCGCGAGCCACAGCTACTGAGCCTGCATGCCACAACTACTAAGCCCGCGAGCGTAGAGCCCGGGCTTTGCAACGAGAGAAGCCGCCACAATGAGAGGCTCGTGCACCGCAGCAAGGGGTAACCCCTGCTCGCCACAATAAGAGAAAGCCTGCGTGCAGCAACGAAGGCCCAAAGCAGCCAAAAATAAATAAATAAATTTATTTTAAAAAAATGAAGAATACACTTTATAAAAGAAAGTCATTGTTCTGTTTTTTTAAATGTGAATTTTACAGAAAGCGTACGATTTTTTTTTTTTGCGGTACGCGGGCCTCTCACTGTTGTGGCCTCTCCCGTTGCAGAGCACAGGCTCCGGATGCGCAGGCTCAGCGGCCATGGCTCACGGGCCCAGCCACTCCGCGGCATGTGGGATCTTCCTGGACCGGGGCACGAACCCGTGTCCCCTGCATTGGCAGGCGGACTCTCAACCACTGCGCCACCAGGGAAGCCCTGTACGATTTTTTTAAACCTTCAAGTAACCACTGACTCTTACAAACAGGATGCTTATCCTCAAAATCACTAAAAAAGGTAAAAGGAAACAAAGAAATCAGACAAAATAGCAAAGAAGTAAATAGGATGGGAAAAAGTACCTAAGCATAGAAATCACAGCAATAAATATGAAAATTTCAAAATATTTAAATTAACCAACATTTTCAGTTCAATTACAAAATAAAATTCGACTCTTTGTTGCTTATAAAGGACACACTTACGTAATGACAGAGAAATATTCAAAGTAAAAGACCTGATGAGATAGAGGACAAATATCAGCAAAAGGAAAGTCAGAGTGGCAACATCCATACCTAGCACTGTAGAACTAACAGTTAAGCTACATATCAGGATTAAAAAGTTTATTTTATGTTAATGAAAGAAAGATCTTAAAGGCAAATATAGGAATCTTGTGCACTGAAGGTTGTTGTATAAAAGTACATAAAGTACGATTGTTAAAATTCAAGAGCCATTGGCAAAGGTATGGTAGTGTCAGATTTTAATACACTATAGATTTGAACAGATCGAGTTGGCAAAGTATAAATTAGAATATATAATTATATAAATAGTATAATGAATATAATTTAATTAATAGCTCTTAGATTTGATTTTAAATAAATAGGCAATCCACATTTTTCTCAGGTATCCAATAACAGTTGTCAAGATGAATTACCTGCCTAGCAAAAACAAAACCTTCCATTAAAAGAAAAGCAGAAACTGAGGACTTCCCTGGTGGTCCAGTGGTTAAGACTTCACTTTCCAATGCAGAGGGTGCAGGTTCAATCCCTGGTCGGGGAGCTAAGATCCCACATGCCCAGCGGCCAAAAAACCAAAACATAAAACCGAAGCAGTATTGTAATATAAATAAGAAGGCAATGTAAGCTTAGATAGAGAAGAGAGAAAAAATGAGAAGAAATGACCTTACTACTTGTGTGCTAATCCATTTGAAAACCTTGAAGTAGTTGAAAATTTAGGGGCAAAACATAATTTACTACAATTAATACGAGTTAACACAAGTAGTATTGATTAGATCAACAACCATGAATGAAACTGAGAATGTTATCACAGAATAAACAGTTTCTAACATAATTTTGTTTGGCTCTAGCATATTTTAAATTTCAAGGTCCAGATGATTCTCATACTCTGTAAACAATTTCAGAACATAAGATAATAATAATGAATTTCTGTTATGAAACTAATTTACCCAAATACCAAAACTTGACAAATGTAGCACAAAAGAGAAAAACAATTGCTCAAATGCATGTATGAATATAGATGCAAACATCTGAGTTACAATATTACCAAATAGAACTCAGTGTATTAAAATTATAAATCATCGTTTTACCAAGTCAGATTTACCATAGAAATGTAAGGCCTTTTCAATGTCAGGAAATTTGTTGATACTGTGCGTTACGTCATCACGGCAAAAACGAAAAGCCATCTCATTGTATGATAGTTTTTCCACAAAAGTCATTTAAATGAAGGAATAGGATGCTTCTTACAACACCTGATAAAGAGTAACCTGTTCACTTTAATAGCCAACTTTACATTTAATGGTTAAAAAAAAAAAGAGGCATTCTTGTTGAAATTGGACACTTGTCAACACCCAGAAGTTCCAAATAATGTGCTAGACAATTAACAGAACCCAGAAGAAGAAATGAGGTATTCCCCTGAATCAAGAATGCAAATGGAAATCTTAGTCAGTAAATGATGTTGAGACTATCAGTGAACAATTCGGGGGTAAAAACAACTTTTAGATCCTCATCTCACACCAAGTAGCGAAAGAAATTCCAAATTCATTAATAAATTAAATTTCAAAAAAATCAAACCATAGAAAAACTAGATGAAAAATTAGTGGTCAATTTATAAAAGCCAGTGGAGGGAAAGAAAAGCTCTTTGTCAACTTAGAATGGCTGAAAAGCAAAAGAATCAGAAAACAGACAGGACAGGTTTGACTGCACAAAATTAGGAAATTTATTTTTGTTAAAAAAGTTTAACAGGGCTTCCCTGGTGGCGCAGTGGTTGAGAATCTGCCTGCCAATGCAGGGGACGCGGGTTCGAGCCCTGGTCTGGGAGGATCCCACGTGCCGCGGAGCAACTAGACCCGTGAGCCACAACTACTGAGCCTGCGTGTCTGGAGCTTGCGCTCCGCAACAAGAGAGGCCGCGACAGTGAGAAGCCCGCGCACCGTGATGAAGAGTGGCCCCCGTTCGCCACAACTAGAGAAAGCCCACGCACAGAAACGAAGACTCAACACAGCCAAAAATAAATAAATTAATTAAAAAAAAAAGTTTAATATCAGATAATATACTGGAGGAAAGGAAGTACAACAAATAGGTTAAATGATGTTCTTTCTCTATGAAGAATATTAAAAAATGTGTAATATCAAGACCCACAATAGATAAACAGGCAAAGGACACAAATAATTCCCATAAGATTTACTAAGAAATAAAATTTTTGCTTATATAATCAAAGAAGCTGTCAAGGGTTCCGTGAAACAGTCACCAATATACTGGTGAGTATACACAAAAGTACCCAACCTTGGGACGTTGATAACTTATATTACAAGCCCTAGAAATCTTATTAGTCTTTCATTCAGAGATTCTAAAAATTTACCTTAAGTAAATTATGCAAAAGAAGGAAAAAATGTGTACAGAAATATGTTCACTTTAATATTTTTTTCTGATAGCAAAAAATACACGCACGCATTTAAATGTCAACAAGAGCTTAATTTCACTATGGTAAATCTCTACTCAATGGAAAATTTTTGTCTGCCTGTGTTATGTTTATACTGACTACATTAAATAAGAAACCCACAAACTACAGAATTATACATTCAGAATGATTTCAAATATGATTTAAAAAACCCACGCAGAGGGAATAAAACCTAGAAAAAGTTTCCAAATGCCAAACGTTCGTTGCATTCTAACAGTTAGATGGGGGGTGATTTTTAAATCTTTTATCTTTATCTCACTCTTTCGTGTGTGTGTGTATTTTTCTAATGATAATATGAAAACAATTGAAAAATTGTTTAATGCATTAAATGCTGGGGAAAAAAGAAGAAAAATAAGAACAGCTTTTGACTTTCCCTTAAAAGAAGCAACATCTGGGTGTGTGCTTGAGGCAAGGTGGGAGCGGAAGGGAGGTTTACACAGAATTTAAAGGAATGCATTGAACTAACAGATGCTCAGTTGATGAGGCATAAATCTTGCCAGGTCAAAGATTTCAACATGGAGTGTCAGAGGGACTTGGGAACAAAGCCTGAAGTGACAGAGAATTGGACAAGTGAGGAAGCTGGTGCCGCCTAAGCGACCGGAGAACAGCCACAAGAGCCCGATACCCGATAAAAAGCAAAGTTTCCTCAGTCCGCAGGTCAGCCATCACATCATGAAAATTGTGCATAAGGAGGAAAGAAGAATATGAAAGAGGCTCAAAATGCCAGATGAACATTGAGCGCCAGAGAGTGGGTGAAGGGGAGGGAAGACGTTTAAACACAAAGTTCAGAGAGCTATTCGTAGAAACAAATGTAGACATTAAAATTTAACTATTTTCTAACGTGGGTATTTAGGTTAAATTGCCTTGTCTATTTTAAAGGGACAAAGGAAGAGAAAATTCACAGTAGACACTGAAAGTGAAAAAAAACTGCAATGTCTCAATATAGAAAGCAGACGGGCAACCCCATGGAGGTTTAGACAAATGTAACAATTATAATAAAAATTATAATACTCCCTAACAATTATATTAGCTATAATACTTCTTATCAAAGGGGGAAGCCGATAAAATATTAAAACTCAATCATCTTGTGCCAACAAGAAACATACAAAAAAACACAAAGGCATAGATAGAGTAAAATGATAAGATAATCTGCCGACCGCCAGGCACACAGAACGCTAGGAAAGAAGGAAAGACGACAAAGTAATTTTTTTTAGTAAAAAGAACTGAGAGAGTAACACAGAAACCCCACAAGGTAAATGTTATAATAAACAATTAATATGTAAAATTTATGTTCCAATGAGCATAGCCAAGAAATCCATGATGGGAACAAGCAGAAATGCAAAACAAAGTAGAAATAGAAATAGAATTGTACGTAGAGACCTTAATGCTCCCCTCTTAGAATATCACAGATCAAGTAGGCAGAGCTGTTTAGAGCCCAGTAAATAAGGCAGAACTAGCAGATTAGTGAGAACTACGTCATAAATCAACGGAATACACGCTCTTGGGGAGAGGACAAGTGTCTTTCAACAAACTCATCCCATTCCTGGGCCCAGCCAAGGACTCCAAGGCAATGGCAATTCCACTCTTCTGTTCTCAGATCCATTTGCTGCAGCAAATAAGACACCACAGCATTTGCTGCAACACCGTGATAGTAATAATATAGAATAAGCATTTTTATGCATTCTCTTAAGCAGTCTCTTAAGTAATGTGTCCAAGATAAAATCAGAAGTACATTACTGAAATATTGGAAAGGAACAAATATTTATATATAAAACACAGATGCAGTCACCGCTGAAAGGAAAATAATTCCTAAGTAGTCTCGTAAACAGGAAGACAGTGAGAAACGAGGTGAACCCCGGCTACACTCGGAAAATCTAGAAGAGGAGCGTGGCGGACCTGTGACAAGTGGCCCTTGCGCTGCTCTGATCACCCAGGCACCAGAGGCTGTATGTCTGCAGGGGCTACATGCGGAGGGACTGGGAATGTAAAGGAAGGACTAGGGTTGTTCATAATCTATAAAAGAATAGACATATCAGCGTCTCCAAGGCTCAAGACAAGCTCCACTGTGTGACTCCACAGGGCCACAAAAGAAACGGTTTCCAGGTGCTGTAAAAAGCAGATCTATCTTGCTACCAGAAGTCGGAAAGCAGACCAAACGGCCATGTAATGAGCTCTCTGTCCCCAGAGGTATGCAAGCAAAGGCAGAATATCTGTTTATTCAGAATGTTGTCAAGAAAATTCACGTATATGACAGGTTTTCTTTTTAAACCCTGAAATAGAATATTCTGTCAATATATCGTTTTCTAATGTTTAGTGAAAAGGAGAGAAAACATCTCGTACAGGATAAAGGACTGGGCTGGGAGTCCAGAGGCCCCTGTTCTGCTCCTGGCTCTCTCTGGCTGTGGGGCCTCTGTCTGGGTTCTCTCATCCAAACAGCACTGCCCAACCCTGGGGTCCTGGAGCCCGTGGCCTCACCAAGGGGCTCTCTTACTGCCAACTCGGCCCCATTCTGGGCTGTGATTCCTGCAGCTGTCAGGGCCCAGTCTGCCCACATCTTCAAGGACCCAGCATCCCACTTGGGGCAGCCCTGATCCCGTGTGTGTACAGCGGGGGCATCTAAACGCAGCTGTGGCTCAGACCAAGCCAGACTTCCTTCCTGGAAAGTCCTGGATTTTCCAGAAAACACCAGCAACGGGAAAAATGCAACCTTAGGTGGTTTGCAGGCTAAGAAGATGCTTCTCTCTCTTTTTTTTTTTTTTTTTTTTTTTTTTTTGCGGTATGCGGGCCTCTCACTCTTGTGGCCTCTCCCTTTGCAGAGCACAGGCTCCGGACACGCAGGCTCAGCGGCCATGGCTCACGGGCCCAGCCGCTCTGCGGCATGTGGGATCTTCCCGGACTGGGGCACGAACCCACATCGCCTGCATCGGCAGGCATACTCCCAACCACTGCGCCACCAGGGAAGCCCAGAAGATGCTTCTCTTGTGCTGCCGAATCCCTCATCCTCAGGGAGCACTCTGGTGGGAGCCAACTCAGAGATGGGAGTCCCAGCCTGGGGCTGAGCAGGGCTGGTACAGCCTGAGGGACGTCGTTTGAAGAGGAACATTCCGCAGGACCAAGTTCCTTGCCTGAAATCCCAGTCTCCTCTGGGGGCGCAGTGGTGAATGCCACAGTTAGAATATAAATGTTTACTTGGATGCAGTTATCTGTTACTAGTACTGCAGTGTGAGCTGGGCTTCTGGGGCACGATTGAGAAAGAACAGGACACGGGGGCATGGGGCACATAGACAGAATCTCCGGGAGTCCAGAATTTTGTTGTAGCTGTACCCTGAGCTTGGTGGGGGTGAAGTGAGGCTGGGGGAGTGCAGGGGCCAGCTCAGGGACTTGAGATATGGCCCCTCTGTGCTAAGTGCTCTAAGGAGAGAACTTGGTACATTCCTGGGATGCTGTTATAATTATGCCCACTTTACAGATGAAGACAGTGGGGCTCACAGAAGTTAAAGAGTCTACCCAAGATCAAACAGGTAGTGAGGGGCCTCCCTGGAACTCACATTCTGTGTCTCTCCATCTTTCCTTCACCCCATCCCCACCGGCATCATCAGCAAGAGGACCCGGTATATCCAGGAACTCCCAGCACCCCCTTCCTCACTCCTTTCAGTGCCTGGCACCGCCCAGCAGAGTCTGATACACTCAGACTTACCTCCCCTCCTAAAAACCCCATCCCTTCCTCCAGTCCACTTCCCTGATCCACCGTATCATCTGATATGATGTCCCTGCTGTGGCCGGGTGGGGCTGTTAACAGCATCTGCGTGCCATTGGGGTGAGTGTCCTGTCATCCTCAAGCAACTCCGGGAAGGTGATATAACAGTCCGTCAAAAAGGACTTATTAGGGCTTCCCTGGTGGTGCAGTGGTTGAGAGTCCGCCTGCCGATGCAGGGGACGCGGGTTCGTGCCCCGGTCTGGGAGGATCCCACATGCCGCGGAGCGGCTCGGCCCCGTGAGCCACGGCCGCTGAGCCTGCGCGTCAGGAGCCTGTGCTCCGCATCGGGAGAGGCCCGCGTACCGCAAAAAAAAAAAAAAAAAAAAGGACTTATTAAATGAAAGAGGGACTGAATTAACGACCTGGTCTGGGGCAGCTCCAGGGTGACAGGCGTTCCCCGTGGAGCTGAGACAGCCAGCCAGACCTGAGAGCACCAAGCCTTCCACGGAGCCCTGAGCTGCACTGTGCACATCTCTGCCCCAGCTCCACCGCCCCGAGAGCGCAAAGCCCAGCCCAGGCCAGTCCTGCAGACATTTCCTGACTTCCCACTCTCCACCTCCACTCTTAAGAAAGATCTGGACTCCTCAGGGTTCTCCATGCTGCTGTATCTTCCCTCCCAGCCTCTTCGAGGGTTCGAGGATAATCTAGTTATAAGACATAACGGCATCTAAAGCTTGCTGGGTGCTAACTGGGGTGGGGAAGGGGAACAAGCACGCCCATCACTTACTGCTCTCCAGAGCCCCATGAGGAAGAAACTATTAATGCTCCCATACCCCAGAGAGGTACACTGAGGCCAGGGAAGTTACACAGCTGGCGAGTGGCTGGCCTGGACTCCCAAGCATGGCTCTAGCCTGCCACGAGCGCCCCACTCAGGGGCTGCAGGGTGATTCCTGGAGTTTGTAATCTTGGGCTCTTTGTGCTTTCCTGGCCAGATTCCAGGGCAGCAGGCAGCCAGGGCAGTGCAGGGTGGTGGCACGCAAGCCGAGCTCCCAAGGGGAAGACTCCTGCGCTGCCTACAGCGAGGTTTCCCCACTCAGGCAAGATGCTGCCACCCTGAGTCAAATCAGGAGGAAGCTGAGGGTTCATAGAAAATGTCACCTGCAGTCAGGGACAAACCAGCCCTCTGCTGCCACTGCCGCTGTCACGGAGGCTGCCAGGGGCTGCCACTACCCCTGCCGTCTGGGGAAGGCCCGCCGAATCGCGGCAGGTGTGGACAGAGCCCAGGACCCGAAGGCCCGGTTGACCTCAGGAAAGTCGCCCGCAGTCCCAGAGAGCAAGGTCAGTGTGTGGTTCTGTGTGTCGGGTTCTCTGAGCGGCCCAGGGGCTATTACCTGTAGGGGGTCCAGTGCAGCCGATGGAGTTGTGAGATGTCATTTCTCCTCCCAGCTTGGTCACCAGCCTGCTCTGGCGAGAGTCACTTCCCTCTGGGGCTCAGCTTCCTCGTCTGTGAAATGCGGGGGTGGGACCAGATGCTCTTCAAGCGGCTCCGCAGCAGCCGTGTCTGGCCAAGGGGCTTCTTCTCCTGGGTCAGGAGAGGGGCTCCGTGGGATTCCCTCCTCTCTAAGTGCAGCTAGAATGCGGCCTGGGGTGGTGGACACGTTGCCAGGAAGAGGCTCTAGTTTCTTGTGCCCTCTCAGAGGGTCTGCACACTCACTCAGCTTCCCAAAAAAAAATGCCAAGAGGCACTGCCTGAGCCGAGGTGTGAGAAGCCTCTGGAAGAGGAGGAACCATCTCACGCAGCAGACATTCTGAGCTTGGCATCACACAGGGACAGCCAGCATCTGAAAAGGGCTGTCACGGCTTCCAGCGCTTCTGGGGTTTAGGATTCAGAACTACTGCCCACAGAAAAGAAGGTGGTGCTGGACACCTTCATATTTCAGGACTTGTGGGTTGGGAAGGTCCAGCCTAGGAGACCTCAGCCCCTGCCTGCGTGTCCTCAGGGACGGTCAGCAGGGCGTGCCCGCCATGTTGCTCCTTGGCCCTAGCTTCTCTGCGCCTGGCCTCCACAGGGATTTGGGTCAGCCTTGGGCTGCACCACTCCCAAGGGCCCTGTGAGCAGAGATTTCCCCGGGGTGGCCCAGCTCCAGGGCAGGAAGAACCAAGACTCACCCATGGGCCCCAGGTGGCTCTCAGCAAGAACCCGTGCAGATTCCAGACATTCAGAAAAGTGTGGGCTGAAAGGCAGCCTGGCAGGTTCCGCTCCCTGCCCGGGAGGGACTAGGAGAGCCCACGAAAGACTGAGGCGCGGGCCGTTTCCACAGGCCTGGCAGGCCGGGGCTTTCAGGCATCTACAGGAATAGAAGCTCTCCAAAGTGGGTCGGGGGAATTTATCCCAGCAAACTCTGTCTCTGGGCAAGTCATCTGGCCCTCCAGAGCACGGGCTCCTCGTCATTCGGTGAAGAGCTTGACAGAACCCTTTAAGTTCTCACCATCTCCGATCCAATCACACTCATGCTTGTGCTATGGGTAGAACCAAGTTCACTCACTGCCCTGGGCCACGGAACCCAAGCCGGCCTGGGCTCGAGGCGGGGCAGCGGGCAGTCCTTCCCCAAGCGAGGCCACCCCAGGCCCCTGGCCCAATCTAAGCCGAGGTGAGGCGGCCAGGCCAGGGCACCCTGGGTGAAGCTGCAGGAGGCCAGGAGCCCGTGGGGAAAGCAGCAGGGAGGTGATGGGCAGGTGTCCAGGGCCTGCGGCGTGGGAGCTCCGGGAAGGGGTCAGCCTCGAGGGGCCCGCAGAGAAGGACTCACAGCTCAGGCCCTCCTCAAAGGGAGCCTTACCCACCTCCCGTTCTGGCTATCTTTTTTTGTTGTTGTTAATGGATATTTCTGTGTTTTACTACTGTTGCTTTTTATTTTAAATTTGGAACGCAAACACGTGATCCAAATACACACGTAAACATACAGTAAAACGTCTGTGCCCAGCACCCACCTACCCTCAGGGTGCCGCTGACTGCAGCTTCTATCAGTTTCTATACAAGCATGTACACATATGTGGGTCCTTATTTTCTCCCTTTTAATGCAAACACAAGTCATCTTCCACCTCCCTTTCTTGAAGACATTTGCTAACGACCCTCAACAAGGGAGTGGGCCCCTGGCAGGGGAACGTGGTTCAGGGAGGCTCAGAGCGCGCTGGCTCGTTAGGGGCAGACCAGGGACTTGCCCAGGGCCAACCCATGGCTCCGGCTTCTCCATCCAGCTCCATCCAGAGCTGCCCACCGCTGTGGGGGTGGGAGGCGGGGGGGAGTGGTGTGCATTGCCGGCTGTAAGTGCTGGGTCACAGTCACGTAGGATGCCTCCCAACCCCGCCCAGAGGAGCTACTCAGGGAACAGGGGGAGGGACAAGGTGGGGAAGGAGGATTCTAGAGGCACAGAGGACAGCCAAGGGCAGTCACGAGGAGGGAGGAGCGTGGCGTTTGGGGGGATCTGGGGGTTTCTCTGCAGAGTCGAAGGGCTGGAGGGCTGGCCAGACAGCAGCAGGGGCAGGGGTGCTCAGGGGCCCCAGGGAACATATGCACTGGATCAGAATGTCATACAGGAAGCTGTCCAATCAAACAGAATGCTCTGACATAGTCCAGAGCTTTTCTTCTCACACCCAGCCAAATCAGGACCAGCAACCGTGGGCTGGGGCAGTTCAAGAATTGGACACAGGACAGAACCACTCGGGGGGCAGGGTCAGTGTGGGGTGAGGGCAACAGCAGTAACAGGAAGGAATCAGGAAGGGAAGGGGGTGTCGGGTGGTTTGAGGGAAGGGTCGTTGTCATCAGAGGCAGCCTGATTCCGGAGAGAGCCTCAGGCGGGCCGGGCTCAGTAACCGCTTCCCATGCAGCCGCTCTGTAAATTTGGCTCGTTGCCTAACTTCTGTAAATTGGGGGTCAGACATTCATTCAATCAACAAACTCCTCACCAGGCAGTGGTGCTCAAGACAGACAGCAGGACCTGCCTCAGAACACTGCTTTTAGGAGTCGGCATGACCGCAGGGCTCAGAGCACCAGCAAGTGTCTGGTACTTCACAATGCTGAGACCCCTCGGCCCCATTGACGTTATGTCTGCCTCAAGGGTCTCTTAGGAGAAAAGGAAAGCAGCAACGTGGAGAATGAAACTTTCCTGATAGAAGGGGATGGGGTCCCAGACGTGAGGCAGCCTGGACAGAGAGGGGAGGGCAGGAGAAACTGAGCACGGAAAGGCAGGGAGGCACCCTCAGTGCCACACCTCCAGGCTCTGCCACAGATCTGTCCCTAAACCCAGCCTGTGCATTTAACCTGCCTAACTCAGTCCACTGGAGCACAAATGAGGCCCTTTCCGGGGGGTCTGAACCAAGTCCCTGAGGACCACCCCACCAGGCCCCCTAGTTGTTGGCAAGTCAGCTGAACCCTAGTGGCACCCACAGAGACCGACAGCATGCAGCCTCCCTGAAAGTGGGCACGTGGGTAGCTGACAGCATCGAGGTCTAGACGCTTCCTAGCGAGTAGAACCTACTAGGGCACAGCAGCCCTTTAGGATTCACCCATTCCCCTCCCACACGCCCCTTCCGGCTCTCGCTAGAAATGTAGTGCAAGGTTAAGGCAGAAAGTTCTGGGTGCTCAGATACCTGGGTGTGGGCTTTCCCTTCAGTTCCTGTCATGACTCTGGCCATTTTTTCAGAGCTCTTGCCCCCCACAATTGTCCTCCCTGTTGCTGCTTTTGGCCCTAATGTGATCTGGAGTCCCCTGAGGGTGCAGGACTCAGACAAGGTGGACTCCAAGGCAGACGCCGAAATTCCGCAGCATCAGAGGGGCCCTTCACCATGAAGGGTGTAAAGACCACAGGGCTCTAGAAAAGATGGGCATCCAAAGCTTCCCCTCCACAAGGGAGGAAGGGTTCTGTGATTTATGTGTAAGCAGGGCCAGCACTTCGAGGAAGCATCTGAATGTAGATGCCTCAAGTTACCACCCCCGGCTTTCTTGTCCAGGTTCTCCAAGGCCCCTCGGGGGTCTGGCCCTCAAGGGGGAGAGCGTCCTGGGCTGAGCCATGGAGGGAGCTTCCTGGCCTTTCCGCCTCCAGCTTGGCATCCAGGGCCCCAGTCCCCCTCCTGCCGGGGCCCTGGGGGCTTCTCACCTCTGGCCTCCGGGGCTCCATGACACCTGCCGGAGGTCACAGCTCCCAGTTACACTCTATGTTTCCCGGGGACATGATGGAGTGGGGGAATGGTGGACCCTTTTGGAATATTCTACTCTTCATATTTCCTGTTGCATAAAGTGCACTCTGTCCTTAGCCCACGTGTCCAATGGGAGTGTAACAATCTCTTTCATGCTTTAGTTACTAAATATCTGTCCTACTTATTTTTTTTGTGAGTGTTTTCTCCTCACTTCATTCTTTCCCAACCCTCCCCCACTGACACACATTTTTATCTTTGCTGCATGAAAATTGTCAGTTGGGGTATAATGGTATGTCCTTTTGTTCCCATGAATTGTCTTGCAGTGCTTAATAACGAATACATCTTCACCCCTCTACAGCTGGAGTCAGCATGGTGTTCATTTCCTTCCTGGAAATCTTTGAATTTATTTTGATTAAAAAAATTTTTAATCCTGAGTTGGAGGATTCAAAAATCTTCTCCAATACCGAGGGCCTGACAGGTCCCTGTAAGAGTGAAGCCGACCCTCCTATTTTCATTCAAAAACGCTTTGTCCCCAGAGCCTGTTGCCGGCAGCTGTGGTGCTTCCACGTCTGCTCTTTATTGTCATCAAGTATCTTCCCAGTCACTCCCCGCTCGAAGCTCAGTCCCCATCCCTGGACACCCCCCCACCCCAGGAGACCTCAGCAATGCCAGGACGGCATCGTCCACGTTTACACAGGCAGTCCCGAGGGTCAGTCCGGGGGCTACGCCCTTATAAATAAAATCGGTTCATTCTCCAAACAAACCGTGAGGCGTATCCTATCATTAGCCTCATTTACAGACGAGGAGACTGAGGTGCAGCAAGGTCGAGTCACGGGCCCACGTGTGCGCCAGGAGCACAGCTGGACCTGGTCATCAAGCCGCGAGTCCAGGTTTGTACCTGCTGGGCCTGGCGCTCAGTGCACACCTGCACCACCTCACGGCATCCTCGCAAAGCCCCACGAGGCAGGGCCCGTGAGCACCTCCAATTCATGGGTGCGGAAACAGAGACACGAGAGGTTTAACAGCGCACCCAAGATGACCCAGTTATTAAGAAGCTGAGCTGCAGCGCAAACCACACCTGCCTGACTCCAGAGGCCCCAAGGTAACTGCTACCCTCACCGCCTTTTAATTTCCACGTGCTGCTCTCACAGTGTGACCTACTCCTCTTCACGCCTCCTGCCCCTGGGCGCCCCCAACCCCACAACCCCTGAAAGCTCCCCTCTCCCTCGAGCCCTCCCTCCACCCGCTGCACCCCCTGCCTCTCCACTGCCCAGTTCATCCCCAGCCCGGGTCAGTCCCCACCCCTGCTGCACTCCACCCCCAGGCCACTGAGCCAGCGGAAAACACTCCAAGAGGCAAAGGGAGCCAATCAAAACAGTGGTCTTGGAGCACCAGCACCCCTTCCTGGTGCGAGATCAGACCCACCCCAGCCTCTCCCATATCTCCTTCAGCCCTCCCCAGGACCCCCACCATCCACGGATGCCTTTGCCTCCAACGTCACAGAGAAAACCTGGCTCATCGAGCATGAACCTCAGACCCCTCGTCCTCACAACGGCATGGTCTGCACCCAACCAACTTCCGCAAAGTGTTTCTGTTGCTTAGAGAAACTCACCTCCCAACTCTAGCCCACCTCACCTGTCTCCGCGGGGAACCTGCCCCATCAAGTTGTCACCGCTGTTTATGAGGGGTGTCCGTAGGGCATAGAAAAATGTTAGGGGATGTTACAAGAACAAAACTTCATTCCCTGCTTATTGGTTTTGAAGGTAGACAACTACAAATTGGATGGATACCTGTTCTATAATCTAAGGTGACCAGAAACCTTAATTTATGTATGATATGATCTTTACAGAGATTTCTGTAAAGGAACATTAACTTCTGTTACCTAACACACATAGTGTTATACGAAGGGAAAGCTATTACGGAAGGAAAAGTTTTCAGTGTTCATTAAAATAATTGGATCTGCACCTCTTCTAAATGAAAAGAACATGGGTATGAATATTTATAAGATGAAAGCACAGAGGCCTCGGATTAAACAACATTCTCAAAGTTCTGAACTCAAGACAGTGTTAATCACAAGGACAGTCTCCACGTGGGGCCGAAGGTCTCCAGGTCCACGTCTTCCAGCCCAGATGCATCTGCAGCCTGGATCTCTTGCTTAGGCCCACCCTCCATCCTGGTCCAGGACTCCTCATCCCATTCCCTGATCCCATCACTTCCCAGCCTCCGGCAAGAAAAAAAAGCACACTTTGTTCGAGTCCAAACACTGCCTCTGATGGTCTCCTTCCAGGCCTCGGTTTCCTCATCTCTACTATGGGCGCAGCTGTGCTGCAAGCACGGCCTACGGTCATCTTACTCTCATCTTACTCTCTTACTCTCTTCTCTGTCTAGAATTATCTGATCCTAAGGTCTGGGGAAACAGAGGCAGACAGAAGTCCAGGGTCAGACTCTCACCTTGTTCATTGGAAACAATGAAGAAAAAGCAGCCCTAATGTTATTCGGCTGTCCCCAGCCCGTCGCCTTCCCCTGCGCCTTCCCTTGCCTCTTCCCCCTTACCTGCTCCCCTCTACTCCTGCCTGCTGCAGGCCCCTGCTCTCGGCCCTCGGCCTGGCCCTCCTTCTCCCCCTCACCCAGCCAGGCTCCCAGCTCTCAGCAGCAGGCCCTCTCCTAACTTTGGAGCCTGCAAGGCCCACTGCCTCCACTGATCCCCTGGAGTCCCCTGCTCCCCCTCCCCCGCCAGTCCCCCTCCCCCCGCCAGTCCCCCTCTCCCCGCCCTCTTCCCTTGCTGCCTGGCCTCCCTCCCTGCTCCTCACTCCTCCTTTGTCCTGAATCCCTCTTCTGGCCCCCCTCTGGCCTCCAGCCATCTGGGCAACCTGCTCACCTGTCCCTACATCTTTCCCACCCAGTTACCTCCTCTCGTCATCTCTCCTCCTTTGGGCCATCGTGCAAACCATCCCAGAAGCCTGGTGCCCCTGCCAGCAGGCCCCTGGGCCTCTTGGAGCTTCGTGAGTTGGGCACCTCCTGGGCTCAGGGAGAGCCTGGTGGGCCCGCCAGTGCTCCAGGAAGCCCCCATCCCTACAGCCAGTTCTCATCCATCCATCTGGGGGTCTGACCTGTGTCACCTGGTGGCTGCCCCTCCTTGGGATCAGGCCACAGGGGGTAACACGCTCCTCTGTGTCCACTCTGGGGTCCCTCCAGGCTCTCCAAGCCATCATTGGAAAGGGGTGTCTGGACTTGATGGACGCAGGGCATCTTTCCCTGCAGGGTCCTTCCTTTCCAGGTGGCCAGGCACAGACAGCCTCATTCAGGAGGAGCAACTGCGCCTGGTGGCTGGTACGTACCCCATGCTCCAAACCAGGTGCTGGCTCCTGGGGGTCCCTTTGGCAGAGCAAAGGAGGCCTGAGTAGGGGAGGCTATGGCAGCAGGAGGAGGGGTGATGCCAGGCTCTAAGGTATTGGGGCACAAAAGCCTGCAGGAAGGGGGCAGTGGGGGGCAAGCCCCTCCTTACCAGAGCTTGGCTTCAGAAGTCCCTGACTTAGGTTTCTGAGGTCACACCTACAGCCACCCCAGAGGTCAGCCCTTCTCACCCCCACACACTTTGGCTGCTCAGATTGTCCCCTGGGGCCAGGTGCTTTCCTTGTCCACCTTATAAAAGCTCCCTTTGGGAGCTAACAGCTCGATTGTCTCCATGGGGCACCGGCCCTCAAACTCATGCTGTTTGGGGGCCCCCTCCCTGCCCTGCTGTTTCTCCTTTGCACCCTTAACACAAAAGGCTGACTTAGGCCCTCCTCATACCACAGAACCTGGCGGCTTCCAACCCAGCTCTGGTTCTGCAATCACACGACCTCAGTTTGCACGAGGGCCAGGACCTCTCTGCCCCTCTCTCTGCAGCGGCAATGGAATGTGCTTGAATTGAACATTTATGGGTCCCCAGCCACACACTCAATCCCCTGGATCTGTTGGCTCTTTCTGCCCCAGGACCTCAGGGAGGTTAAGTCTGGAAGCCAAATGTGAGGTGACCAATGGCTGTTAACAGCGCAAATCTCTACTGAAAGCCTCCACCCTGAGCTCTTGGTGCCAGGGAAGAGCACACGGCTGGACGCAGCGGGAAAATCCAGCCTTGGCCGGTCCAAGGGTGGTGAGCAAAACCCTCAGATTCGCGCCGGTCCCTGGGCCCTACACCCCACCGTCAGGGGCCTGAGTCACTTCTTGGGCAAGAGGCAGTTTCCCCCCAGGAGACACTAGTTTGCTACCTGGGGGCTCGGGTGGCCAACTGTCCTGGTGGCCCAGGGCTCTGGGGGTTCCTGGGACACTGGCCTTTGAGTGGATGAGCTGCCACAGCAGGTCAGTGAGGGAGCTTTGGGGACTGGCCCCTCTCACCAATCTGAGGGTTCCTTTCCCTGAGTCCATCTCCCGGGGAAGGACATCGTCTGTTGGGCTTTGGCCCAGGGTCTTTTCTTCCACTGACTGTGCCTGGGACGCCCTGATCCTCTTTGGCTCCCGAGATGCACATGGGTTCCTCCAACCTGGACACATGAGCACACACAGGGTCCTTCATGCAGAGTCACTGGGCCTCAGAGCAAACACCTGGGGGTGGCGTGAGTATTTTCCTCTCTCCCTCAGACACGGCTGGCAGGCACCCTGGTTTCAACACCACAGTGACCACATTTCCAAGAAGAGGCTCCCGGTGCCACGGTCAGACAAAGGGGCTGTGTTACCTCGGGCTGTGTTTGCTGCCAGCATGTGGGAACGTCTGGAACATATCAGACAAGGGGCTTCAGGTTACACGAAGCAGACCAGTCTCAGGAACTAGAGTGTGTGGTCTTGGGCCCAGCGGCCACCCCCGGCCCAGCCCAGCCTCTAGTCTGGACAAGGGGCCCAGGCAGTGAAAGACGACGGGATTCCACACGTCTGTTCATTTTCTCCATCAGGAATTCTTTCTTTCTGAACCGACTCCTGGTGGGGCCTCAAAGGAGTAACAGACCACCTTGCCATAGAGGGGGTTTGCCCAATTAATCTGCCCCAGGGTCCAGAATAATTGTGCTGTGTGTCGCCATCTTTCCTCAGACCTTCACAGGCTCACAACCAGAACTGTACACACCCACCCAGAGACACACAGGTATGTAGACATGTCCACACAAACAAATATACACCCAGAGACATGCCCTAACCTAGAAACACACACACTCACACACAAACTCATCCAAAGATACACGTAGACAGAGGCACAAACACACACACGCACACGTGCACACACACACCCAAGGACACCCACACGTGCTTATACTCCCACAGACACACACACAGACTCACTCACACCTAAAGACACAGGTACGTGTCAAATCACACAAATAATGTGTAAAGAGATCTAAAGTCAGAGAACTACCCATACTCACACACTCACTCAGCTATGCACTCCCAGACAGGCACAGCCCTGAACCACCACACATCCTCTGCAGCTCCATTACTTCATAGCTGGCTCATGACCTCCTCTCCCTCCCCAAGGCCACAGTCCATGTTTCCTAATCCTTCCTTACCGAGAGTCCTGAGCAGAAGACAAGATGGCAGGTCATTCAAGAGAGACACTTGGAGGGGTCAGAGCCAGGATACAAGCTAACTTGGCCTGAGCCAGTGACAGTGACAGACGACAGCATCACCTTCCTGTTATATAGCACAATCCTCATACTCTTGGCCTCCCACAGCCCAGGGTGAAACCCCAGACCTCCCCACCTCCCCAGGATGTAGTTGGAGAAGAATTTGAAAATATTCTTGCAGTAAATCCTAAGAGTTTTCATCATAAGGAAAAAATGTTTTTCTATTTCTTTAATTTTGTATTCATATGAGATGAAGGATGTTATAATAATTTATGATATTAAATGTGTTATGATAATCATTTCATGATGTATGTCAGTCAAACCATTATACTGTACACCTTAAATTTATACAGTGCTGTATGTCAGTTATATCTCAATAAAACTGGAAGGAAAAAAAGAAAATATTCTTGCAGCCTGCATTTGGAGAGTCATCAACCTAAAAGTTTCTCGAAGAGTCCCAAACTCAATAAAAACAACTAAAGAATGAATTCTATAGAGACTACTATATGAGAAATGAAAAACATACTGCTTATGAAAGTGAAACATTTAGTTAATTATGGTGTATCTTGCGTGAAAGAACTATATTAGATTTTTAACTCTGGAATACTACATAAGCTAGAATATAACTTTAAGAAAATAAATTTGCCCTGTGTCATTCCAAAAAATATTGCGTGGCAAAAGCCTCATCTAGGAGAAAGTTAATGCTAATTTCTCAAAATCTATAAACTATGCAGCACAGATGATGTCGGAGTTACCAAATAGAAGAGAGAAAGTTGGGACTTCCCTTGTGGTCCAGTGGTTCGGACTCCGTGCTTCCACTGCAGGGGGCATGGGTTCGATCGCTGGTCAGGGAATTAAGATCCCACATGCCGTGACATGGCCCACCCCCGCAAAAAAAAAAGAATAGAGAAAATTTACCAAGGAGAGCAAGCTGTTTGAATCCTTTAAACTTTGGTTAAAGTTGTTCTCATACTAATAATTGGGGCGTGGAGTGGGATGGTTAAATGTCACATAAAAAAGCTGGCCAGGCAAGGACTTCCCGAAATGCCACTTGAGGAGGTGAAACTGTCAGGACGGGCTTCATATGGAATCAATTTTCTTTACAAAAGACCGTGTTATGTCATTTGCTCCTGAAATGCATAAGAAGTATCAATACAATCAAATTTCTCTTTCTGCAACCAGATGACCGGAAAATGGTTGTGCCAGCCTTGCATACCCTGGTCTTCTGCCCTGTTTTTCTGTGGCCAAAAAAACAAAAACAAAAAACAGTTTTAACAAATACTTTTTATATGGCTTTGAGAAATAGTTGGTCTTTCCCGATAGCATCTCAGTTGAAAGAAAACCTAGGGAGCTCGACGGGTGCTGGGGACACTTGAATCAGGAGGAAGGTAAACGAAGACTCCAGGTCCCCTTTTGGCTGGATTCTACCAGCTCTGGAAAATGAAAAACTCTCCAGGAACCCCAAGCAGCAGGCGAAGGGCAGGGCTTGGACCAGACTCCCAGAGCCCTGGGCTTTTGCATCCAGCCACCCCCCCCACCCCCCCCAGCACTGCGGCAGCCTTAAGCCTCCCTTGAGTCCCATCACCTCTTTTTCACTTTCCCCTGGGCAACTGAAGGATACCATGTTGGATGGGAGGAAATAAGTCCCCCAGGGCCAGTCATTTGTTGGCGAGAACATTGATGCTCATTGTGTCTCTTCCAGGTCTCAGTAAACAGCTCCCAGGTAAAGTAGGAGGGCTTGGCCTTTCTTAAGAGCTAATTAAACTGCCCCCAAGTAGCACCTGGGGAGGAAAGTCAGCTATGGCATGGCTCCCACCTCCCCATCTCGGGGTGGGAAGCATGATACACGAGGGGTCTCTTAGAGGACAGGCCAAGCTTTCGAGATGGAGAGCCATGGGGACTGGCCCACCACGGCACCTCTCCCGCACCTTCTTCCCCAGACTTCTCATTGTCCTGCAGCCCCAGGGCTGGGCTGGGCTGAGCCTATGAGAACCCAGTGCTTACCTTTGCCCCTGGGGGAAAGGGGGCCCGGGCAGCTCTAGGGGACAAGGCTCCTTTTCCACGGCTCCAAGGAGCTGAGCCATGGGTTTCCTCACTTGGGTGGACATTGCAAGCTCTGTCCTTGTTCAGCCCTGTCTGAGATGCCTGGGGGGAGCCCGGAGGTATCATGGGTCAAGGAGAGAAAGGAGGGTTCTCAGGGGTGGGGTGATTTGGAGCCTGGGAATGACGTGACCCAGATGTTTCCCAGAGAAGTTTCCAATCCAAAAAGGGCAGGGGTGGTCTGAGGTGTTTTTCATAGAAGCAGTCCACGTCTGTCGTCCTGAGAAGACTGTATCCTTCCAGCTGCCCAGCCCCCAGGGCTGCAGAGGTCTGGGCCTCATACCACTGGCTCCGTAGAGATTCACAGAGGTATCTTCTAGGATACCTGAACAGGAGGCCAGGTGGACCCGTGACCCCCAAAGTAGAGGTGTCTGTGGGTCTCTGGCAATGACAGGGGCCAAATGTATCGACTCACCACATTAACAAGAGGGAGGGACCAGGGTGCAGGCCAGTGAGTGGTCTGAAGTGAAAAAAGAGGACCCCATATCTGATTTGGAGAACAGCTCTGTGTGTGTGTGTGTAAAGAGAGAGAATGGACAGGAGGCCTTTGGGGGACAGGAGTCAGGTGAAGGAGTGTGTGTGGAAGTTTCACATGGCCTGGCCCTGGGCACGGTGCCCAGGGCAGAACCTTGTTCTGAAAGTGGGGTCGGTGCCACGATTCCTTCCCCAGCAATGAGGCTGCCCACTCACTGAAGAGACACTAGGCCCTTGCGCGGTAGGGGAGGGTTTGGGGAGGGGCTACCACTCCCCCCTCCCCAGTCACCTCCATCCCAGCAGGCCCAGGGCCAAAGTGTCCTGCTGGGCCCTGAAGAGAGCCAGTCCCCCCATCCTCAGTCTGGGGGGCACCCCCGCTGTCCTGCCATGCCAGGCCTAGGGGGTGCAAATGGCCTGAGAAAGCCAGGACCCTGGGGAGCAGGTTCTTACCTGGCTCTTTGGCCTGTGCCTGGACCAGGGCCCAGCAGAGACTCTGCTTGGGGTAGGACCTAGCCCTGGAGGAGAGGAAGTGAGAGAGGAAGTGGGTAACTACGCAGGAAGGGGCTTATGGAGGGCTCCTCAAACTCTGCCCCTGTCCCCACTTGCCCTTGGCATTCAAATTCGGAGCTCAGGGTTACGGTTTCATGGTACTACATTCACTTCATAATCATTTGCAAACTTGAGGCCATCAGCAGGCGGCATCCCAGCTCCCTCGGCCGTGAACCCTGGAGAAGAGGCACCAGTCGGATGGTCTGTCTTCACAGCAAGAGATCTCACCTCACAGGAAGGCGGTTATCAAGACTGAGAAGTCTACAGGGGCCAAAAGAAAGCATAATTCTGGACGCTGACCACAGCACATTGTGCCCCCCTGGAGGGGGCAGGGAGCCTGGGCTGTGTTTCTGGGCTCTCAGGGGTCACCCCTACTCACGCCCCGCCAGCACGCCAGGGCTCACCTTCCTAGGGGGACATGCCACCGCCTTTTGGCTGCCCCAGCTCGAGCTGTCTGGCCCAGCTGGGGAGACAGAAGAATATAAAAGTGGGTGCTCCCATTTCTGCCGGTCCAGCCTTTCCTTGCTTCTGTCCTGGATGGGAAACAGGAGGAGCCCTGGCTGCACTGGGGCCCGCAAGAAGGGAGTTAAGGACGGTGTGGAGGCCCTGAGGCTCAGGAACCTCCAGGCTCAGAGGCGGCCTGCGTCCCGCCCCCCCGTTGCCCAGCCTTCACCTCCAGCCGGAGTGCTCTCTCCCAGGTGGCTGAGAGCTCACTGTGGAGAGGGGGGCCTCCGGGAGTGCTGGAGGGCCCGCCAGGCTGCCTCAGAGCTGCCCACCATGGACTGCCCTGCGCCCCCGATCCACGAAGCTCTGAGAGGTCTGGAGGCCCGCTGGCAGGGGCATCAGGCCCCTAGAACAGTTTGCAAAATGACCCGAAGGTGGGGAGATAGCGGGAGGAGGTGACTGGGCGGGGAAGTTGTAGGGACGGGTGAGCAGTCTGCCTGGGTGGCTGGAGGCCAGGCGGTGAGGGAAGAGGGCGGGGGGAGGGGGACTGGTGGGGGATGGGGAGCCGGGGACTCCAAGGGGCCTGTGGAGGCAGTAGGCCTCACGGGCTCCAAAGGGAAGTGGGGGGCTGCTGCGGCAGGTAGGGGTAGAGGGGAGCAGGTAAGGGGGAAGAGGCAAGGGGAGGGGGAGGGGGAGGGGAGGGCAGCAGGCTGGGGGCAGCAGAATAACAGCAGGGCTGCTTTTTCTTCATTGTTGCCAATGAACAGGACAAGAGCTGGACCCTGGGGTTCCGGAATCCGAGTTCCGTCGGCCCTGTGGATTTGTCCTTGTGACCTCGGAAGCAGAGAATTCTAGAGGGAGAGAATGAAAAGTCCCGCCTGCAGCACAGCTGTGCCCACTGTAGAGATGAGGAGACCAAGGTCTATATGGGGACCATCAGAGGCAGTGCCTGGGCCACAGCTGGATATGTTTGTCCCAGGGCAAGGCCCCTTTCCACCCTGAGCCAGCACAGGTTAGGCCAATCTGGGGGTTCATGAGACAGACTCCTGGCTCCCCCATCCTTGGAGAGAGCCTGAGAGCCTGGCTGGCTGGTGCTCTGGAGTGGCCCCTCTCTCCCAGGCGTATCCTCCCCCTCCCAGGAGCCCCTCCATGGCAGGGTCAAGAGGCTTCGATGCCTGGGAGATGTGTGGGCTGAGGAATTTCCTAGAGCAAACAGGGATCCCCATGTTTGTCTCTGAGCGTCCCTGACCCAGTGGGGCCCAGGCAGCAAAAGCAGCCATGGAGTGTCGGTCAAAAAGCAAGAGCCTGGAGCGGGGAGAGTCCCCTTGGAGTCTATGCTGGGACGTGGTGAGCCAGGCGCTGCCCCCATTCTCCCTGGCTTCCTACGCCAGGCCCAGGAGTCAGGACCAGTGAGAACAGTCAGGTAAGAAATCTCTCCATGGAGACCGCTTCCACCTGTCATTCGTCACTCACGCAGTAACGTCCCGTGCTCTCTGGATCCCAGGAAGGACCTCAGAGAGATTTCCCAGGACAGTGATGGAAATTACCTAAGACTGGACATTGGACTGGGGCAAACCTGATCCCGCCCACGTGTGACTGACTGATTTTTCCTAGAACTTCCGTGAGCTTCACAACAGAGGCCAAGGAACCTGGGTTTCTGGGGACTTGCTGGACTCACCTTGCAAGTCCACTTGACCCTCATGCCTTCTCCTCTAGATGTTTCACTGTCTCCAAGCAAATGCCCAAGAAATCCTGAACCCCATCAAGCCACTCCCCATGTCATATCCTACTGCACCCCCCTCCCTTGTCTCCACTTCATCTCTAAGCTCCCTTCCAATGATTCTCCAGGCCTGGGGCCACCATGCATCACTCTACCAAGTTCTTCACTGTCCTCCACTCCCCTCCGGTCCTCACTTGCCCTAATTACAATGACTCCTTGCAAACACCCCAAGACGCTGGCAGGTTCTTGGGAAGGGCTCCTGTGCCTGCTTCCCACTGTGAGGGAGCCACGGGGAGAGTATGACAGGGCCGCAGACAGGATGTGGGGATCAGAAAGTGAGGGTGGCGATGCTGCTCCTCCTGCCACACTGGAGACCGGGGCGGTGTGCCAAACCTCCCAGAGAGCCCCGTGGCTCAGCCCGGAGTGGAAGCACTGATCTGACTCTTGCACATCCCGGGGTGGTGCGAAACCCCGAGTCAGCCCCGAAGGTTCTAAACCAGGGGCCACAGAATGATTCACTGAGCCTGGGAGGGGGCAGGAAGCAGGCGTGCATCTCAGCAGGGAGAGATGTGGGCGGGTTAGCACACCTGTGAGAGCTCATGGCCCAGCCGTGTCAGGCCAGGGCTCCTGGGGGATGTTGGTCAGCGTGGCGCAGAGAAGCCCGAGGACCGGATGCTGACCCCGCCCCCCACTCCCCGTAGCCACGCCCCCACACTCGTGAGATCTGGGAAAAGGAGAAGCTCTGGCTTCTTCCTTTCTTGACGTAAACACCTGTGAGTTTACGAACTGAGATGGGAACCGGCCCCATCAGCGTGGAGGCTGGGATCCCAGGGCAAACCCCATAGGTTTGGAAGAAAGCTCGCGGAGGGAACTGGAGGGGATTTGGATTCCAGGAACCATTGCTGATTGGTTCAGAGGGAAAGTTCCGCGGTGAGATGACTGACAGCACGCGAGCGAATTCTCAGAGTGAAAACGAGAATGCAGTGCCTGCGTGTGGGAGCCCCCGGGAGTGACTCAGCACTGATGTGGCACGCGACATTCTGCTTTAGCCGGAGGTTAAGACCCTGGTTCAGGAGTGGGAAGAACACAACTGAAAGCTCTGTCGCAAATTGGCATGGAGCTCGTTATCACGACTCCCCAGACACAGACCACTGTCCCAAAGACGACAAAGCAGGACCACTGCCCATGCTCACGACAAGGAATCCTTCCCGAAGCCCTGCACGTGACAGACACCATTCTCGGCCCTGCAGATGCGACGATGAAGTCAGACACGTCGTCCCCGCAGGCACTGACTCTCTGAACACATAACGGTGCCCCCGTATCCGTCCCCCAGGTATTCTCACTGCGCTATTCTCACTGCGCCGCTGGGACTTCCTTCCTCCCCCCTACCCAGCCCCCTCCCCCCCAACCCCGCAACCCCCGTTCCCAGCCACTCAGCCTCCAAGTGGAAGGGGGTGTGCCTGCTGGCCCAGGCCTGGGGCTCTCCTTTGTGATAACGATTCTTGCTCATGGGCAAAGCAGAGAAAACCCTAAAGAAGACCGGAGGCTCAGGTGATCTCTGCAAAGGACAGTGGAGCTGGGAGAGGGGACCCCTACTGACCAGCCTGGGCGGGGAGGTGGGCTTGGGTGGTTGGGATTTAAGAGAGAAAGAGGCGGAAAGAGAGGGAGTTGATTCTGGGAGGCAGCTGCCTTCTTTAAGAAGTATATTTCGAGGGTGAGTGCTGGGGCGAGGTTTTCACTTACTTACGGAGCATTAAGAATGTACTCCCAGAACTTCCCTGGTGGCGCAATGGTTAAGAATCCGTCTGCCGGGCTTCCCTGGTGGCGCAGTGGTTGGGAGTCTGCCTGCCGATGCAGGAGACACGGATTCGGACCCCGGTCTGGGAGGATCCCACATGCCGCGGAGCAACTAAGCCCGTGAGCCACAACTACTGAGCTCTGCGCGTCTGGAGCCTATGCTCCACAACGGGAGAGGCCGCTACTGTGAGAGGCCCGCGCACCGCGATGACGAGTGGCCCCCGCTTGCCACAACTAGAGAAAGCCCTCGCACAGAAACGAAGACCCAACACAGCCAAAAATAAATTTAAAAAAAAAAGAATAAAGAAAAAAAGAATCCGTCTGCCAATGCAGGGGGCGTGGGTTCGATCCCTGATCCGGGAAGATCCCACATGCAGCAGAGCAACTAAGCCCATGCACCACAACTACCAAGCCTGGGCTCTAGAGCCCGCGAGCCACAACTACTGAGCCTATGTGCCACGACTATTGAAGCCCACGCACCTAAAGCCCAAGTTCCGCAACAAGAGAAACCACTGCAATGAAAAGCCCGCGCACCGCAGCGAAGAGGAGCCCCTGGTCGATGCAACTAGAGAAAACCCGCGCGCAGCAACGAAGACCCAACGCAACCAAATAAATAAAAGAATGTACTCCCAGACATATGACTCAGTTTTCTCCTTAAAACAATGACGTGAAAAGAAAAAGAAAGAAAAGGAGGAAAGGCTTACTGAATGCAATGCATGCCCTCGTTTGGGTCCTCACCTGATTCCAACAAACCACCTGTAAAAAGACACTTTTGAGACAACTGGGGAAATCTGAGTATAGATTGGATGACAGATGATCTTAAAGACTGACTTTTAAATTTTTTTAGCTAAGATGATAAGTGGTGGTTGCATCAAAAAGTGCCCTCGAGATTTGTGGTTGCCAAGGCAGGGGGTGGGCGGGGGAAACGGATGGACTGGGAGTTTGGGGTTAGTAGATGCAAACGATTACATTTAGAACAGATAAACAACAAGGTCATACTGTACAGCACAGGGAACTATAACCAATCTCCTGGGGGTAAACCATAATCGAAAAGAATACTTAAAAAAAACAAGTATATCCGTGTATAACTGAGTCACTGTGCTCTACAGCAGAAATTAGTACAGCATTGTAAATCAACTATACTTCAATTAAAAAAATAAACGTGTCCTCTACAGAATGATGCACCCTGATGTGTTAGGCTGAGATGTCATGAGTCAGTGGGAGTGGGTGGGGGAAGGAATCCATCTGAGAAGGTTGGCGGAAATTAATCGTTGTGGTGGCTGGGCGGGCAGTCCCAGTGGGGCCGACTGTGTTCCTGCTGGAGCTGGGCCGACTTTCTGCCCTGGCAGTTTCAGAAGCGAGCAGGACTGGCCCACTGAACTCTTGGGGACCTCTGGGGCCTACCAGGGCCATAGCAGGTGTGTATCCAGTTGGTTCTTTAGGGCTCTACTGGGGTTCTTTGAGACACTGCCCCAAGCTGGAGATCAGAACATCTGAGTCACATCATATTCTGGTGAACCCCAAAAAGTAGATAAGAATTGTCATAGGTTCATGCTGAACCTTGGTCAACCTAACCCATTGTCAACTTCCCCATGTTTGACTTGGGTGTATTCAACTTTCCAACAGCCCCATCACCTTTGGCCACAGTCCAGACCCTCCACCCCTTTCACACACCCAGCCCAGAGAGATCTATTGGCCGTCAAATCGACATTTTGAACTACCTACTATAGCACCTGCCTGGAAGCCCACAGCTGTTCGTGCATCTGCCTCTCTTGGTCTGTATCACCCTAGTTTTGCTACTCATGGGCCTTTTACTGAGGTTAGTCCTTATAGTTTATGACTGTGAATAGAAAATGGAAGTGCTGATACTAGTGATAGGAAATGACCTTAATACAGGTGAGACAAAGATGGAGATCCTGAGATGTGCTGAAGTAGCCAAGCTCGGCCTCGGTCAGCTGCACCTTGGATGTAAGCTGGCCACACCTGCTGCAATGTGAAGGGCAAGAATGCAGTCAAAGGGTACGTGCACAGTCATGGTCATAGGAGATTGCATTTACACTGCAAGGTGTAATGAGAGGTTTGGTTGTATTTGCAGCTCGGGGGGAATAGGACCCATGCCACACTCCCTGCCCCTTTCTCACTAGCTCTGAGTCTGTTGCTGGACCTGATGACTTCAGTTCTGTCTTTTAAGGACCACTGTGTTCGTCTTCAAATACTCTCCCCAAGTCTATCACAGCCTGCACACGGCTACCAGTGAGGGCTTCCTAAAACACAGACCAGGCCCTGGTCCTGCCCAGGTGGAGTCTCTGGATCCCAGCTCTCCAGCCCAGGGACTGCCCGCTAAACTGCCCATCAGGCCCTGCTAGCCATGCTTCCTCCAGGCCAAGACCCACCTGGCACTGGTGGCCTTCCAGCTGCTCTCACCCGGCTCCATTAGACATGGTGGGGCCCCTGGACCTGGTTCTCTCCAAAATGTCTCGGGCTCTGCAGCTTCTTCCTTCCCTTTGTGAAGTGAAGCACATCCCCTCACAGCTGGTCTGCTGTCACCTCCACACAAGCCTTTGATAACAGCTGCTTAACCAAAGGTTTTTCATGTCACCACTGAAAGGGCACCATGGATGAGCGAAAGCATCAAGTCTCCATCCCTGACTGGTTCCCTCTGTGTGCCTTTCACCCCCACCTTCTTCCCTGGCTCCAGGCCCCTCGGTGACTCTCCTCTCTGCTCCTGCCTAATCACACTGACCTGCGCCAGCGGACAGGTTACAAAGCCCTTGCTTTTGTTTATGCTTATTGCAAAATAAAAAACAAAAAAAAACTGAGGCCAGAGATTGGGAGGCACCATGAAGTGTCTGTTTTATAATTTTCATTTCTCACTTCAGGCCATATATATTCTTTCCATGCTAGTACACAGTCTTCATAAATATAAATATATATATATATTTTAAACAATATTACTGACTATATTCCCCATGCTGTACATTTCATTTTCATGACTCTTTTTTTTTTTTTTTTTTTTTTTTGTGGTGCACGGGCCTCTCACTGCTGTGGCCTCTCCCGTTGCGGAGCACAGGCCCCGGATGCGCAGGTTCAGCGGCCATGGCTCACAGGCCTAGCCGCTCCGCGGCATGTGGGATCTTCCCGGACCAGGGCACGAACCCGTGTCCCCTGCATCGGCAGGCGGACTCTCAACCACTGCACCACCGGGGAAGCCCCCATGACTCATTTATTTTGTGGGAAGTTTATACTTCTTAATCTTCCTCACCTATTTCACTCATCCCCCTCCACCGCCCTCCCCTCTGGCAATGACCTGTTTGTTCTCTGTATCTATGAGGCTGTTCCTATTTTGCTATGTTTGTTCACTTGTTTTGTTTTTTAAATTCCACATGTAAGTGAAATCACACAGTATTTGACTTCGTCTGACTTATTTCACTTAGCATAATACCCTCTAGGTCTACCCATGTTGTCTCAAATGGCAAGATTTCATTCTTTTTTATGGCTGAGTAGTATATATATATATATATATATATTCCATTGTAATATATATAACGTAATATATATATAGGCCACATCTTCTTTATCCATTCATCTATCGATGAACACTTACGTTGCTTCCGTATCTTGACTATTGTAAGTAATGCTGCAATGACCATGGTTGGGGGGTGCAATGTATCTTTTAGAATTAGTGTTTTTATTTTCTTAGGAAAAATACCCAGAAGTGAAATTGCTGGATCACATGGTAGTTATATTTTTAATTTTTTGAGGAACCTCCATGGTGTTCTCCACAGTGGCTGTACCAATTTGCATTCCCTCTAAGAGTGCACAAGTGTCCCCTTTTCTCCACATCCTCACCAACACTTGTTCTTTGTTGTCTTTTTGATGTTAGCCATTCTGCCAGATGGGAGGTGATATCTCATTGTGGTGTTGATTTGCATCTCCCTGATGATTAGTGACGTTGAGCATCTCTACATGTGTCTGTTGACCATCTACATGTCTTCTTTGGAAAAATGTCTATTCAGTTTGTCTGCCTATTTTTGTTTGTTTGTTTGTTTGTTTTGGCTGCACCAGGTCTTAGCTGTGGCACGCGGGATCTTCATTGCAGCATGCGGGATCTTTAGTTGTGGCGTGTGGGAACTTAGTTGTGGCATGCATGTGGGATCTAGTTCCCTGACCAGGGATTGAACCCGGGCCCCCTGCATTGGGAGCACAGAGTCTTATCCACTGGACCACCAGGGAAATCCCTCTGCCCATTTTTTAATCAGGTTGTTTGGGGTTTTTTGATGAGCTGTATGAGTTCTTTGTATATTTTGGATATTGACCCTTATCAGATATATCATTTGTAAATATCTTCTCCCATTCAGTGGGCAGCTACTGATAGTTTCCTTTGCTGTGCAAGAGCTTTTTAGTTTGATATAATCCCATTTTATTTCTTCTTTTGTTTTCCTTACCTGAGGAAACACATCCAAAAAATTATTGCTAAGACCAATGTCAAAGCGTGTACTGCTTATATTTTCTTCCAGTTTTATGGTTTCAGGTCTTACACATAAGTCTTTATTCCATTTTGAGTTTATTTTTGTATATGATATTAGAAAGTAGTTTATTTGATTCTTTTGAATATATCAATAACTATCCAGTTTTCCCAACACCATTTATTGAAGAGGCTGTCTTTTCCCCATTGTATTTCTCCATTGCCTCCTTTGTTGTACATTAACTGAACATAGAAGTGTGGGTTCATTTCTGGTCTCTATTCTGTCCCAATGATCTATGTATCTGTTTTTGTGCCAGTACTACATTGTTTTGATGACTGTAGCTTTGTAATATAATTTGAAATCAGGGAGCATAATACCTCCAGGTTTGTCCTTCTTTCTCAAGATTGTTTTGGCTATTCAGGGTCTTTTGTGTCTCCATACAAATTTTAGAATTTTTTATTCTAGTTCTGTGAAAAATGCCACTAGTATTTTGATAGGGATTACATTGAATCTCTAGATTGCCTTGTGTAATATGGTCATTTTAACAATATTTATTCTTTTGATCTGTGAGCACAGTGTATTTTTCCATTTGTTTGTGTCATCTTCAATATCTTTCATTAAGCTCTTATAGTTTTCCAAGTAAAGGTCTTTTACCTCCTTGGTTAGATTTATTCCTAGGTATTTTATTCTTATTGATGCAATTGCAAATTAGATTGTTTCCTTAATTTCTTTTTCTGATAGTTTGTTGTTCATGTATAGCAATGCAACAGATTTCTGTATATTAATTTCGTACCCTGCAACTTTACTGAATTCATTTATTAGTTCTTTTTTTAATAAATGTATTTTATCTATTTATTTTTGGCTGCGTTGGGTTTTCTTTGCTGTGTGTGGGCTTTTCTCTAGTTGCAGCGAGCAGGGGCTGCTCTTCATTGTGGTGCGTGGGCTTGTCACTGCAGTGGTTTCTTTTGTTGCAGAGCACAGGCTCTAGGTGCACGGGCTTCAGTGGTTATGCCACGCGGGCTCAGTAGTTGTAGCCCACAGGCTCTAGAGCACAGGCTCAGTAGCTGTGGTGCACAGGCTTAGTTGCTCCGCGGCATGTGTTCTCTCTCTTTTCTCCTTCTGGGACACCTATATTGTAGATGTTAGTATGCCTGATGTTGTCCTAGAGGTCTCTTACACTGTCCTCATTTTTTTAAATTCTTTTTTCTGTTCAGCTTGGGTGACGTTCACTACTCTGTCTTCCAGTTCACAGATCCATTCCAATGTATCATCTAATCTACTCCTGATTCCTTCTAGTGCTTGTTGTTGTTGTTTTTTCAGTTTTTGTGTTCAGCTCTGTTTGATTCTTCTTCATTGAACTTCTCACTATGTTCATCCATTCTTCGGAGCTCATTGAGCACTTTTATGATCATTACCTTGAATTCTTTATTGGGTAGATTGCTTATCCTCACTCTTCTTAGTTCTTCTTCTGGGTTTTATCTTGTTCCTTCATTTGGAACATATTCCTCTGTCACCTCATTTGACCTAATTTCCTGTTTTTATTTTTATGTATTAGGTAGGTCGGTTATGTTTCCCAATGTTGGAGAAGTGGCCTTATGTAGGAGTCATCTTTTGAGGCCTAGCAGCACACTGCCCTCTGGTCAGCAGAGTTATATGCGCTAGTGGTGTCCCCTATGTGGGCTGTATGGGCCCTTCTGTTGTGGCAGGGCTGACTACTGTGGGCCTGGTGGCAGGTGGGGCTGGCCCCAAGCCCAGTTGGCTGCCAGGCCCTACCTCATGCGGCAGTTGCTGGTGGGCTGCTAGGCTGAGTCCTGGTGCAGCTGGTTGTGGGGCCTGGAGGATCCCGGGGCTGGTGCTGGCCTGCTGGTGGGCAATGCCAGGTCCTGGGGAGGCTGGTTAAGGGGCTGGTGGGTCCACAGCTGGTACAGTCCTGCTGGTGGGTGAGGCTAGATCTCCAGGAGGCTGGCTGACTGGACATGGGGGTTCCCAGGACTGGTGCCAACTGGCTGGTGGGCAGGGAAGCCCCCTGTGGTAATAGGCTAGAGGGAGGACTCCAAAATGGCCCTTTGCACTAGCATCCTCATGGTAGATTGAGCTCCCCAAAATGGCCCTTGCCAGCATCTATGTCCCTAGGGGGAGTCCCAGTCCCAGTTGCCTCCTGCTTCACCAAGATCAATAAGTGAGTGTGACTCAGGCTCCTTTCAAACTACTCCCTCTGCTGGGTCTCAGAGCATGTGGGATTTTGTGTGCACCCCTTAAGAGCAGAGTCTCTGTTTTCCACGGCCTCCCAGCTCTCCCATACACAAGCCCTGCTGGCCTTCAAGCCAGTCATTCTTGGGACTCATCTTCCCAATTCAGGACCCCTGGGCTGGGGAGGCTGATGTGGGGCTTGAATGCCTCACTCCTTGAGAAGAACCTCTGCAATTGTAATTATCCTCCTGTTTGTGGGTCACCTGTCTGGGGGTGTGGGTCTTGACTATACAATGTCTCTGCTCCGCCTACCTACCTTGTTGTGGTTCCTTCTTTATATCTTTAGTTGTGAAAAATCTTTTCTGCTAGTCTTCAGGTCATTCTCATTGATACTTGCTCTGTAAATAGTGGTAATTTTGGTGTTTCTGTGGGAGGACGTGAGCTCAGGGTCTTCCTGCTCCACCATTTTGGCCACTCCCTCCATAATTATTATTTTTTCTTTTTTTGGCCACTCCACGTGGCATGCAGGATCTTAGTTCCCTCACCAGGGATCAAACCCATGCCCCCTGCAGTGGAAGCACCGAGTCCTAACCACTGGACTGCCAGGGAATTCCCAATAATTATAATTTTTAAACCACAAATTCTATTAAGTGGGTATACCAGCATTTATTTAACCATTCTCCAATTGTGGATCATTTGGGCAGTTTTTCCTTCTTTGGGGATTATTGTTTTAAAATATATCCCAAGGGGAATCATGGTGTCAAAGGGCATTAATGTTTTTATGGCCCTTGCTATATATTTTTAGATACCCCTTTCTAAAGGGGAAGGGGGAGGAGGCTGGTATCAATCCCCCCTGCCTGGATCGGTGGTTCTCAAAGTGTGGTCCAGGCACCCCTTGGGGAGAGGGTTCCTGGGACACTTTTAGGGAACCCACAAAGTCAAAACGATTTTTATAATATTACTAAGATGTTATTAGCCTTTTCCACACACTTCCTCTCATGAGTGTACAGTGGGCTTTTCCAGAGGCTGCAAGATGTGTGATATCACAACAGACTGAATGCAGAAGCAGAAAGGAAAAGTCAACCATCTTTTATTAAGTCAGATATCAGAGAGATTTAGGAACGTGTAAAAATAATACCTCTCGGGCTTCCCTGGTGGCGCAGTGGTTGAGAGTCCGCCTGCCAATGCAGGGAACACGGGTTCGAGCCCTGGTCTGGGAAGATCCCACATGCCTCAGAGCAACTGGGCCCGTGAGCCACAACTACTGAGCCTGCGCATCTGGAGCCTGTGCTCCGCAACAGGAGAAGCCGCGACAGTGAGAGGCCCGTGCACCGCGATGAAGAGTGGCCCGCGCTTGCCGCAACTAGAGAAAGCCCTCACACAGAAACAAAAACCCAACGCAGCCAAATAAATAAATAAATTTAAAAAATAAAAAATAAATAAATAAAAATAATACCTCTCTTCTCACTAATTATTTTGTTTTGGAAAATAAAATTATTTTTCATAAAAATGTTTCGTAAATATTTAAAATTTTTGTTTTAATTTCTAACATCAAAAATACTGATACACATAATCTACATAAATAAAAGCTTTGGGAGGTCCTTAATACTTTTTAATAATGTGAAGTTTTCCTAAGATCATAATTTGAGAACCGCCGACCTGGACATGATATGGCAGAGTGCAGGGTCAGCTGAGTGGGGCTCATTTCAACCAACACCTACTAGCCTGTATCCCAGCAAGGCACCTGGGACGACATGCAAAGAGATGCTACATTTTTTTCTTTTTATCTCTTCTTCCCCACTTTTATTTCTTCTGCTCTTCCCTTTCCCTCTTCTCAGTTTTCCTCTTGTTTTTCTCCTTTCCCCTCCCCCAGCCTCAATTCTCATAACAAAAGTCACACAGATAACAACACCTTCCCTTTTTCATATGAACTGAAATTTTTTCTTACATCTAAATAAAGATTTAGTGACATTTGAAATAGGCTTTTCGTTATTACTCATCCCATTCAAAACAGTAATGTGTATATTTTTAAAACACCTCTTCACATGTAATCAAAGAACTGAAAATGAGATTTTTTTCCCTAGCAAATTGGCAGAGATTTATTAAATGACAGTCCTTAGTGCTGGCAGAAGTCTAGGGAAAAGGACATCTTCATGCAGTTTCTAGAAGGCAATTTGGCAGTACCGATCAAGAGCCTTAAAAATAGCTTACCCTTTGACCCAGAGGAACATAAATGTTTATCAGGTCTGCTTTGTGCCACTTGCAACTTGGAGTTTCCTGAGACCCTGAGAATTGAGAGTAGGAAGGAACTTTTTTCCCCTTTTATTCTACCCAGAGAAAATTAAATTAGGGAGGGAGGGGCTTTCTAGACTTCAGGTAGAAACAACATGATCAAAGGCAAATCTTCCAGCAGGCCAGGGTCTTCTGGAGAGCAGGGAGCCTGAGGAAGCTACCACCTGGGTGCCGGGAGCTGGCAAATCTGGTGACCACTTTGACTGTTCTCCATATCGGAATTCTTTCCTGCTATTCTCAAGCCTTTAGTAATATATGATTAAAAGGTACATCCTGGGCTTAGCTATGAGATCCAGAAGTCATCTGGAGTCTCACCACCCCTTGAGCTCTAGACGAGACTGGCTCACCTGGACCTCAAGGGGCTGGAGAAGGACAAAGCCCTCCCTCCCTGGGGTGTCCTGTTCCATGGATGAAGAATAGCCAAAGCCCTCCCAAGTTTTCTAGGAGCTCCCAGGGCAGGGCTGGCTGACATCTCCATGGTGCCCTCTGGCCACCATGCTGTCAGCCTCTTCCTAGAGTTCCAGCAAGCCCTCCTGCCCACAGGCAGTCATGAGTTTCCTGGGAATTTTTTAAAATTTGGGTGCTGCAGAGAGACAAGAGGATTCGTGTCACAAAACACAAACTTCAGCTTAACCACAGCTAAAATGACGCGCAGCCACCCTGTCCCTGGGGAGCAGCCTCAGGCTTGCCTCCACACGGACCCCAGCCTTTCTCTGGCAGGCTCCTCTCACTGCCTTCCCGACCTTTCTCTCTCTCCACCCTTACCTCCCACAGAGCACTTGAAGCCTCTGAGTTGTGGCACAAGTTCACTCTGACACCCACACCCTTAAGTCCCACCTTCTGCCCTAACAGTTGTTGAGATGTTTCCTCGGCTAAGAGGACTTCTGGTTTCAGTTGTTACAGTGATTTTTTTCATCCTGTTTCAACTGGGCTTTGGGGAATTGGGGTAAAGCCTGGGTCCACACTTGGGGTGCAGTGGCTTGGGGAGAATGTGCACCCCACAGAAGCTGGTTCTGAGGTGGCCAGAGGTGAGGAGGGAGACACTATGACTAAGGTGACCAGGGAACACCAGGAAGGTTTTGTGGATCCTGGAGCCTTCCTCAGGCCTTCTGGGATAATGGACCCCCCAATGATGTCCACGTACTAGTCCCCAGAACCTGTGAATGTTAAGGGACATGGCAAGGGGAATTAAGGTTACAGATGGAATTAAGCTTGCTAATCAACTGCCCTAAAAATAGGGAGATTATCCTGGATTATCCAGATGGGTCCAATGTAATCACAAGAGTTCTTAAAAGTAGAAAGAGGAGGCAGGAAAGAAAGCCAGGGGGATGTGATGGGAGAAGGGCTCAAGACACTGTTGCTGGCTTTAAACATGAAGGAAGGGGCCACGAGCCAAGGACTGTGGGGAGAGCAGCCTCGAGAAGCTGGAAAAGTCAAAGAAACAGGTTGTCCCCTGGAGCCTCCAGAAGGAATGCAGCCTTGCCACCATCTTGATTTTAGTCCAGTGAGACCAGTGTTGGACTTCCAAACTACAGAACTGGAAGATAATTAATGTGTGTGTGTGTGTTTTTTTTTTAAGAAGGTGTTGGGGGTAGGAGTTTATTAATTAATTAATTTATTTTTGCTGTGTTGGGTCTTCGTCTCTCTGCGAGGGCTTTCTCTAGTTGTGCCAAGTGGGGGCCACTCTTCATCGCGGTGCGCGGGCCTCTCACTATCGTGGCCTCTCTGGTTGCGGAGCACAGGCTCCAGACGCGCAGGCTCAGTAGTTGTGGCTCACGGGCCTAGTTGCTCCGCGGCATGTGGGATCCTCCCAGACCAGGGTTCGAACCTGTGTCCCCTGCATTAGCAGGCAGATTCTCAACCACTGCGCCACCAGGGAAGCCCCTGTGTGTTGTTTTAAACCACTTAATACATGGTCCTTTGTTAGAGCAGCCACAGGAAACTAATAGACCTTCCCAGACACTGTCAGGAGAAGAGAACCTGGTAAAAGTCTGCACATCCTGGGTCCCTGGGATGGTAATGAGGGCATTATGAGGCAGGATCATCCAGGAATCCATAGATGCTGGAAACATCCAGGATACGTATACCCAGAAGACACCTTGCAAAGACCACCACCGTGAAAAGTATGACTTTGCACAGGACCAGGAAGAACGGGCTGGCAGTCCCCCCGGGTCTCCTGGAACCATTTTCCCCCCGGGGAATTCCCTGGGCGGGTCCTTGGTTTGGAGGCTCAGAGATCTGTTGGGTGGGTCTCATGGAGTGTTCTCACATTAGCCAAGCTCATTCTGAGAAGCACAGCTCCCGAGGCTGCATGCCACTAGCTTCTGATCATCAGGACCTTTTCTCTCTTGAACCACGATACCTAGGAAGCCAAATCATAACCGGAAGACTTCTGAGCAGGTTCTGTGACTCGAATGTTTCCCAGCCCCTGCTACACAGCCCCACAGTCGTACTCACAATAGCTGCCCCGAGCACCAGGTAGGCTGTGTGCATCCTTGCACCTGGTTCCCCCAACCCCACCCCCCGACAGAGTGCTGACAGCTCTGCCAAGGCCTCATCCTTCACAGTCTTTTTTTCAGTGTTTCCACAGTGACAGGAAAGTCCTTGCTCTCGCTCAGGAGCCCTTCTTTCTCCTGAAGCGGACTTGGCTTTAATCTCTTATGGTCCATTATCTGTTGATTTTCATACTTAGCTTTCAGACAACAGTCTTCCTTTTGTTCCACATCACTGGCAGAAGCCTCCTGGTAGTTTCTGTGCACAGACAATATCTCTCAACCTATTTGTTCTTGAGACAAAAAAAAAAAATCCTTGGAGATGGGGGTGCATCTGTGGCTAGGCTGGACCCTGAAATGGCTCTGGGTACCTATCTGGGAGGCAGGCTTTGGTTTTTCATCTTTATCCCAGCAAACTGTGATTACCTAGCTCCTCATACCCAGGGTACACCTACTCTGTCTGTTTGGAAGCCTCTTTAACTTGAAGACCAGCTGCTCCCTTCCCATTTTACTCTCAAAATTTGTAAACCTCAGATTCTCTGTAGCTTCTGGGGCTCTTTGTATCATATTTGACATCCTTTCCAACTTCCCGACAGAAAGACAACCACGAGATCTCTCCCACACCCACCTTTCACCACTAAGCAGCTGTCTGACCTTTGGTAAAGCGTTTAGCTCCTCTAAGCCTCATTCTCTAATCCTACGAGTATTTATTGAGCACCAGCTAAGTGCCAGTGGCTTAGGAAAGTTTCTAGAAATGTAGCAGTAAAAAAAAAATCCCTGCGCTCAGGAGCCTGCATTCTAGCAGCAAACAGATAACTAACATACATCGAATGTCAGGTGGTGACAAGTATCAAGGAGAAAACTAAGGCAGGGAAGAGGGATTGGGAGCGACAGGGACAGGGGCAGTGCGGAAATTTGAAATCCAGTGACCAGAAAATCCTCAGTATGGACTGAGAAGGTGAGCAAAGCCCTGAAGAGGATGAATCATTTCCTTGTTTGTAACATAGGGATGATAATAAAGTATTTTGCTCATCAAATTGCTGTGAGGGGCTTCCCTGGTGGCGCAGTGGTTGAGAGTCCACCTGCTGATGCAGGGGACACGGGTTCGTGCCCCGGTCCGGGAAGATTCCCACATGCCGCGGAATGGCTGGGCTGTGAGCCATGGCCGCTGAGTCTGCGTGTCCGGAGCCTGTGCTCCGCAATGGGAGAGGCCACGACAGTGAGAGGCCCGCGAACCGCAAAAAATAATAATAAATAAATAAAAATAAAGAAATTGCTGTGAGAATTATATGAGTTAATACATACAAAGCACTTAGATCACTGTCTGGCCCATTGTAAGTCCTTAATAAATATTAGTTATTGTTATAATCATTACTTTAATAAATGTTTTTTTGAAGGCTTTATGTTTTTCAAACATCCAATTTAGTTTGTGATGGGAATTCAAAGATGGCAAAGGGATATGCATGCCATTAGACTCTTTCAAAAAATCAAAACAGAGACATCTCTAATCAGTTCCTACCCTCTTCCTCCCTGAAGCAGGAATCCTTCTTAACATAGTCCTCTGGGCAGTCCACAGTAGACAACTGGAATTGACAGGTGAAAAGAAACTTATGGGCCATCCCCTGATGCAATTGCAGTTAGTGACAAATTCATCTTTTGAAATTCCCCCAGTATTCTTATCCATTTACTATGTGACGGTAGTATCCTCTCTCCCCAAGAGCTGGCATCCCAACTCATTCATCTTTTCTATGCAATAATAATCTCCATCTGCTTTGAGTGGCAAAGAAAAACGAATTCACGGTCCACTATTGAGATTATATAAAAAAATACAAACCACACTACACTGTAATTTGTCTAACGATTCCCTGTTATTTCTTTAGGGATCACCCAGTAAAAAGATCTTAACTTCCTATTATCTGTGTTTCCTTGATATGATAACAGGTCTGTGTCCCTGTCATGAACATGTGTGACAATGGATCAGATGTTCTTAGAAAAGAAAGTGGTTTTCACCCAGACTCCTTGCTCTCCCTACAGAACTGGAAAATCCCCACAACCTAAACACAGGCTCTTCTTCACTGTGCTTTCTCTTGGGCCTGTTCAAGATAGTCCCAGTATCTAAATTTAGTAGCATATTAATAGTGTCACTACTCACAGGCCTATTAAAGGTCAGTTCAATGGAAATTTTCTTAGAACTGTAAAGCAAAACCAAATACAATGCAAGTGTAGAGAATGATTATACTTCCCCTAGGTAGACCAGATGTCCATAACGGAGGCGTACAGTAAAATGCAGCCAGAATAGATTATGCTGGTGTCTTTACGCCAGAGGCTCTCTAATTCTCCTAACAAGGGAGTCCCAAAGTCTAGGCCGGTAGGAGGTCTTGTTTTAGCATTCATCTGAAAGCTGCGTTTTGTACCCAAATTTTTATTTTTTTAAATATCAGACTTGCGGAAAAGTTGAAAGACAATTAAATAAATACACATTTGCCCTTTAACAATTATATATATGTAAAGTTGTATATATTTACAGACACATATTAGTGTATATTCACAACTTTTTGCTGAACCACTTGAAAGTAAGTTGCAAACATAAGGTCACTTTCACCCCTAAATATTTCACCTGCATCTATTAAAAGAAGGATATTCTCTTATACAACCACAACACCATCATCACAGTCAAGAAATTTAACATGGACACAATAATATTATCTAATAGATAGTCCTTATTCAAATTTCCGCAATTATTTCCAAAATGTTTTTCTCAATTATTATCTTACATCCAATCAAGTTTCACACATTGTATTTGATTGTTTAATATATATTTTCATCTAGAGCTGTCCCCCGACCTTTTTTGTCTTTCATGACATTTATAATTTTTAACAGTCTTATGCACTATTCCCCAATATCTAGTTTCCTAATTTCTTCCTCATGATGTCATTCAGATTAACTATTTTTGGCAAGAATATTGCTTAGGTGATGTTGTGTCCCTCCTAATATGTCACATCAGGAAGCACATAATGTTAGTTTGTCCCATTATTTATGAATCTAATTTTGATCCTTTAATAAGGTCTCGTCTGACAGAGCTCTCCACTGTAATTATTTGGTTGGTCAAAAAGTTCATTCGGTTTTCCATTAAGATGTTACGAGAACCCCGAATGAACCTTTTGGCCAATCCAATAATATATAATCTGTGAAGTGACACTTTGATACTATGCAAATATCCTGTACCCCACAACACTTCACCCAATGGTTTTAGCATCAATTGATGATACTGATTGGATCAGTTATTACAGAGGTCTTGGCAAAATGGTGATTATCTATCATTCCTTCTTTATTTATTAGCCAGCATTCTTCTGTGAAGACAAGTTGAAATATGGGTTTATCTGTCATAAATCACATTTAAAACAGCAGAAAATCTTCCACTAGAAGCACAATGGGGAGCACAACGTTCCGTGTGGTCTCCACTTCCATCTCCTCACCCTCACCCTTCTTTCCCTCCAACTGCTTCACTTACTGAACACGTTGTTCCTAGCACTGTGTTAGTGTTTTAGGTACATTGATCATTTAAACTGACACAGAGAAGCAACTTTACCCAAGGTAAGTGACAGAACAGGGATTTGAACCTAAACACGTGACTGAAAATCAATATTCTTGCCCAGCCTCATTCCTAAACCACTGTGTTGTCCCTTCTTGTATACACATATGACAATCACAGCAATGGCAATCCTTGATTTTTGTTGATTCCTAGGGAACTCATCTTCCTTCCCCGTGATTATTAGCAATGTGTTGTAAAAAGGCCAGAGGAATTGTACCAAAATAATGACCATGGGATTATGGACCATCTTTATTTCCTCTTTATCCTTAGCTGTATTTCCCAAGTTTTCTATAATGAACATCTTTGATGGTTTGGGCAAATTTCTAGTTGTTAGATTCAAACAGACTCTTCTTAAGGGTCATCTGTCCCTTATAGAGCCAGGCTCACAGGATAGACACATGGGTGCATGCCTGGGTGTATTCAGCAATATATGTGATTCATTCTATACCAGACCAACTCGGGGAAAGAATCCAGTTCAACTAAGGGTCCACTTTCCCAGATTCCTAATTACAGCCTGGCTTTGTGCAAGACTGCAGTCATCTATCAAGGACAGAGATGACTAAGCCTTGAACCTCAAATTGTCTACAAAGTAACAGCAAGACAAGGAAACACACAAGAATCAATTTTTGAGAAGGACAAAGTAAGAAATGCTTGGCAGTGGGGTAAGAGCAGTGATCTTCATCCACCAAGGTCAGATGCAGGAGAGATAATTTAGGTTTCAAGAAATTTCTAGAAGGAAATTAAGAATCACAGACCAGGGGCTTCCCTGGTGGCGCAGTGGTTGAAAATCTGCCTGCCAATGCAGGAGACACAGGTTCGAGACCTGGTCTGGGAAGATCCCACATGCCACGGAGCAGCTAGGCCCGTGAGCCATAACTACTGAGCCTGCGCGTCTAGAGCCTGTGCTCCGCAACAAGAGAGGCCGTGAAAGTGAGAGGCCCGCGCACCGCGATGAAGAGTGGCCGCCGCTTGCCGCAACTAAAGAAGGCCCTCACACAGAAACGAGGATCCAACACAGCCATAAATAAATAAATAAATAAAAAAGAATCACAGACCAGAAAGTCATTGCTCTGAGAGATTTTATAAGATTCTGGACATTTCTAACTTTCCCATGTTTTTTATTTTTGTTACTCCATGTCTGTTTCCCTATAGTCTCCAGCAGAGGGGGGGAAATGCCTTTAAAAAGGAAAAAAGAATTAGGAGGGAAGCTGAATCACAATACAAAACTATGTACAATTCTAAATAACAAAAAGCCACCATAAGCTAGCTCTTACATGTAAAGACTTGGAAGTTGATACTTCCATCCTCACATGAAAAGAAACAGAACACACTGAAAATCAAAAACTTTTCTTAGATTCATAGGAGAACTGAGGTCACAGGGTAAACCACCACCCTGAAATCTGGAGAGACAGGGCAAGACAGAGAATCACAACTTACCCAGAGCAGAAGCCGCCATTGAAGCCAGCAACTGGCAGGAATGCAAATGATTTGATGACTTGCTGGAGGCTGAGTGTGGACCGGCTTGACAGTTAAAAACCGCTGGGGTTCCAGTCTTAGGGAGACTCCACAATTTCCTGGGGTTTACCTCCAGGAGCTCCACCAGGTTCCCTCTGGGAAAGTAGGGAAATAATCCCTGTGCTTCAGGGAAGGGGAGGAGAAAAGTAACCATTTTAAAATACACTCAGGGGATTGTAACCATTTTGAAAGCCCAGAGCGTTCTGTTCTCCTTATCAAAGGCCCTCCATCAAGGGAAACTGCTTTACCAGAGTCTTATCTGCCCTGGGGGAAGGGCAATGAGACAGCTCCAGCCCCCTCCAGTCTTCTAGTCTCACAAAATGGGAGAAGAAGAAAAGCCAAGAAATGCTTCTGAAGGTCAAGCTCAGGATCTCGGGTCCACTGAGGTTTAATCATAAGATTATAGAATATTTCCTCTCCCCCAGTACCTTACTGTATTAGTTTCCTAGGGCTGCCATAACAAAGTACCATAAACTGAGTGGCTTACACAATAGAAATTTACTTTCTCACAGTTCTGGAGGCTAGAAGTCCAAAATCAAGGTGTTGGTAGGGCCATCCTCTCTCTGAAGGCTCTAGGGAAGCATCCTTCCTTGCCTCTCCCTAGTTTCTGGTGGTTGCCAGCAATCCTTGGTATTCCTTGGCTTGTGTCTGCATCTCTCCAATTTCTGCCTCTGTCATCACATGGCTTCTTTCTGTGTGTCTGTGTGTATCCCTATGTGTCCTCTCCTCTTACAAAAACATCGGTCTTTGGATTTAGGGTCCACCTTAATCCAGTACGACCTTCTTAATGTAACTAATTACATCTGCAAAGACCCTATTTCCAAATAAGGTCACATTTTGAGGTTCCAAGTGAACATGAATTTGGGGGGAACATTATTAAACCCACTACATTATCACCATATCAATAATTCCAAGATAATAAAAGTAAATCACAACTGAGAGAGCTGCAAGACACAGACTTTATTAAAGATAGAGTTCTTAGGGAACCTGAAAACAACAGAGAGAAAAAAATAAATAAAATTAGGAAACTGAAGTCTCTGGCACCTATGGCTACAGCAAACATTAAACACAGCCTAGATCCTACTCAGATTAACATGAAACCTCACACTAAAAGCCTGATTAGCTCAGATTCTATTATCACACACACCATAACCAACCTTCAACAAAAAATTACATGTTAAAAAGCAACAAAATACTCTGTCTGAAGAGACAAAGCAAGCATCAGAACCAGACTCAGAAATGACACAGATTTTGGAATATCTGATAGGGAATTTAAAATAACTATGAATAATATGTTAAGAGCTCTGATAGAAAGAGCAGATACATTTAAAACAGATGGCTAATGAAGGCAAAGAGATGAAAACCTTAAGAAAGAATCAAAAGGAAATACAAGCAATTGAAACTGAAATGCAAACAGAAAAGAGAATGAAGAAAATGAGACAATATCCAAGAACAAAAGGACAATTGCAAAAGGTATAACACATGCATAATGGAAATATCAGAAAGAGAAGAAAGAGAGCAGCAGACAAATCTTTAAAATAATAATGACTGAATTTTCCAGAATCAATGATAGACACCAAACTACAGATCCAGGAAAATCAGAGAACAAGCAGAATAAATATGAAATTGCCGGAAGGAAAAAACCCACCAACCTAGAATTCTGTATGCAGTGAAATTAGCCTTCAAAAGTGAAGGAGAAATAAAGACTTCCTCAGGCAGACAAAAACTGAAGGAATTCGTTGCCAGTAGACTGCTTTGCAAGAAATGTTAAAAGGAGTTCTTCAGAGAGAAGGAAAATGATATAGCTCAGAAACTACAGACTCAGACTTAAGGAAAGGAAGAATGTTAGAGAAGGAATAAATGAAAGTAAAATAAAATTTTTATTTTTCTGAATCTAATAGATCTAATAGATAATTGTTCAAAGTAACAATAACAGCAATGTACTGGCTGGTTATAGCTTATGGATAAGTAAAATGATTAACAGAAATGTTATAAGAGACAGGAGGGAAGAATTGGGAAACCTCCATTATAAGCAACTGCACTACCATGGAAGTTTTATAGTGTTAATTGAAAGTGAACTTAGGTTAGTTGTAAATGTCTATTGCAAACTGTAAGGCAACCACTAAAAGAAGTATAATTGTTGTGCTAAGAGAGGAGAGAAACTGGAATCATTTAAAATGCTCAAATAAAGCCAGAGAAGGTAGAAAGAGAGTGTTAGATTTTAAAAGGAAACAAAGAACAAGTGCAATGATTAGAAAACAATTGCAGGGGACTTCCCTGGTGGCACAGTGGTTAAGAATCCACCTGCCAAAGCAGGGGACATGGGTTCAAACCCTGGTGCAGGACGATCCCACATGCCGCAGAGCAACTAAGCCCATGTGTGCCACAGCTACTGAAGCCCATACACCTAGACCCCATGCTCCACAACGAGAGAAGCCACCACTCTGAGAAGCACATGCACCACAACGAGGAGTAGCCCCCACTTGCCACAACTACAGAAAAGCCCACACACAACGACGAAGACCCAAGGCATCCATAAATAAAATAAATAAATTTTTTTTAAAACCTTGAAAAAAACCCAATTGCAAACATGACAGATATTAATCCAACTATATCAATAATTATTTTAATGTGAATGGTCTAAATAGACCAATTAAAAGACAGAGACTGTCATAGTAGATACAAAAACAAGACCCAACTGTATGTTATCTACAAGAAAATTACTTTCAATATAAAGACACAGATTAAAACTAAAGGGATGGAAACCTTAAAAAGAATGGAAATTCTGCATATGCTACAACTTGAATGAATCTTAAGGACATGCCAAGTGAAATAAGCCAGTCGCACAAAAAGACAATACATATGTGAGATGTCGTCTGGAACGTAGTCAGATTCATAGAGACAGAGAGTAGCATGGTGGCTGTCAGGGAGTGGGACAAGGAGTTATTGCTTAACGGATATGGTTTCTGTTTTTCAAGATGAAAAGAATTCTGGAGATGGATGGTGGTGATGGTTGCACAAGAATATGAATGTCCCTAATACAATGGAAATGTACATTTTAAAATGGTTGGCATGGTAAATTGTATGTTATTTGTATTTACAACAATAAAAAAGTTTTATTAAAATTAAAGAATGGAGAAAAGGAAAGTAACAGAGTGTACCATGCAAACTAATCAAAAGGAAGCTGAGAGATAGCCTCATTCACCAGAGGGCAGACAGCAGAAGCAAGAAGAACTACAATCCTGCAACCTGTGGAATGAAAACCACATTCACAGAAAGATAGACAAGGTGAAAACGCAGAGGACTACGTACCAGATGAAGGAACAAGATACAACTCCAGAAAAACAATTAAATGAAGTGGAGATAGGCAACCTTCCAGAAAAAGAACTCAGAATAATGATAGTGAAGATGATCCAGGACCTCAGAAAAACAATGAAGGCAAAGATCGAGAAGATGTAAGAAATGTTTAACAAAGACCTAGAAGAATTAAAGAACAAACACCTACAAGAATTAAAGAACAAACAGAGATGAACAATACAATAACTGAAATGAAAAATACACTAGAAGGAATCAATAGCAGAATAACTGAGACAGAAGGAAGAGAAGTGACCTGGAAGACAGAATGGTGGAATTCACTGCCATGGAACAGAATAAAGAAAAAAGAATGAAAAGAAATGAAGACAGCCTAAGAGATCTCTGGGACAACATTAAATGCCACAACATTCATATTAAAGCGGTCCCAGAGGGAGAAGAGAGAGCAAAAGGACCAGAGAAAATATTTGAAGAGATTATAGTCGAAAACTTCCCTAACATGGGAACGGAAATAGCCACCCAAGTCCAGGAAGCACAGAGTCCCAGGCAGGATAAACCTGAGGAGAAACATGCCAAGACAGATAGTGATCAAATTGACCAGAATTAAAGACAAAGAAAAATTATTAAAAGCAACAAGGGAGAAACAACAAATAACATACAAGGGAACTCCCATAAGGTTAACAACTGATTTCTCAGCAGAAACTCTACAAGCCAGAAGGGAGTGGCACAATATATTTAAACTGATGAAAGGGAAGAACCTACAACCAAGATTACTCTACCCGGCAAAGATCTCATTCAGATTCAACAGAGAAAGCAAAAGCTTTACAGACAAGCAAAAGCTAAGAGAATTCAGCACCACCAAACCAGCCCTACAACAAATGCTAAAGGAATTTCTCTAAGTGGGAAACACAAGAGAAGAAAAGGACCTACAAAAACAAACACATAAAAACAAACACATAACAATTAAGAAAATGGTAATAGAAACATACATATCGATAATTACCTTAAACATGAATAGATTAAAAGCTCCAACCAAAAGATACAGGCTCTCTGAATGGATACAAAAACAAGACCCATCTATATGCTGTCTATAAGAGACCCACTTCAGACCTAGGGACACATACAGACTGAAAGTGAGGGGATGGAAAAAGATATTCCATGCAAATGGAAATCAAAAGAAAGCTGGAGTAGCAATACTCATATCAGATAAAATAGACTTTAGAATAAAGAATGTTACAAGAGACAAGGAAGGATACTACATAATGATCAAGGGATCAATCCAAGAAGAAAATATAACAATTATAAATATATATGCACCCAACATAGGAGCACATCAATACATAAGGCAAATGCTAACAGCTATAAAAGAGGAAATCGACGTAACACAATAATAGTGGGGGACTTTTAACACCTCACTTACACCAATGGACAGATCATCCAGACAGAAAATTAATAAGGAAACACAAGCTTTAAATGACACAATAGACCAGATAGATTTAATTGATATTTATAGGACATTCCATCCAAAAACAGCAGATTACACTTTCTTCTCAAGTGCACATGGAACAGTCTCCAGGATAGATCACATCTTGGGTCACAAATCAAGCCTCGGTAAATTTAAGAAAACTGAAATCATATCAAGCATCCTTTCTGACCACAACGCTATGAGATTAGGAATCAATTAAAGGACTTCCCTGGTGGCACAGTGGTTAAGAATCCACCTGCCAATGCAGAGGATGCCGGTACAAGCCCTTGTCTGGGAAGATCCCACATGCTGCAGGATGGACCAATTCATTCAAAGGCACAATCTACCAAAACTGCCACGAGGAAAAATAGATAATCTACATAGGTCTATTCAAAGAAATTGAGTCAATAATTAATAAGGGTTCAAAAAGAAGAAAGCAGCAGGCCCAGATGATTTCACTGGTGACTTTTACCAGATATTTAAGGGGAAAAAAAGTGATACCAATTGCAGGAGTAAAATCCTGTGAGAATTAATGATCATTGTGAAAGGCATTTTTTTAATGTACCAAAACAGTTATTAAGAGCTCAATAGATAAATCAGGAAGTAAATTGATGGTTAAGAGAGAATGTGTTAGCCAGATAACCTTAAGAAAAGTAATGGATCCTTTATAATATAACACATAATGTAAAGGTTTAGGGCTTCCCTGGTGGCCCAGTGGTTAAGAATCCGCCTGCCAATGCAGGGGACCAGGAAGATCCCACATGCCACAGAGCAACTGAGTCCGTGTGCCACAACTACTGAGCCTGCACGCTAGAGCTCGCAAGCCACAACTACTGAGCCCATGTGCCACAACTACTGAAGCCTTCGTGCCTAGAGCCCGTGCTCCACAACAAGAGAAGCCACCGCAATGAGAAGCCCGCTCACCGCAACGAAGAGTAGCCCCCGCTCGCCACAACTAGAGAAAGCAGCACACAGCAACGAAGACCCAACACAGCCATAAATAAATAAATAAATAAATAAATAAATATTTTTTAAAAAAAGATTTAAATGAGAATATTAAGCAAAATAATAGAGATTAGATTTTATCACAATTCTAATCTTTGTAAAATTGTTTAGTGTACTTGAATTTGTAACATTAAACAAAATAACCTTTAAGATGGCATTCTAAATTTTAGTTATACAATTCAATTATACATTTAGACTATGAGTCATTCAAGTAAAAGCCCAATTTGGGGATTCTTTATATCTCAAAATTTTATGAGGAAAAAATGCTGCAAAATCATATAAAGCAAAATCCATGACATATAAAATAAGGGATTAATATCCAGAATATATAAAGAACTCCTAAAACTCAAAAAATAAACAACCTGATTTTAAAATGGGTAAAAGAGAGCTACCATCTATATCTTGGCCTTAACTTTGAAATTTTGAGATTATACGCAAACATGTGCAAAGACTCATGAATATGGATGATGCTGGAATTTCAGAAATTCTAAAATAAAACCTGAAACCAGAAAAAAGAATGGGTAAAAGACTTGAATAGACATTTCTCCAAAGAAGATATACAAATGGCCAAAAAGCACATGAAAGGTGCTCAACAGCCCTCATCATTAGGAAAATGCAATCAATTTCCTTTGCACTGAGATACCATTTCACACCCATTAGGATGACTATTATTTAAAAACAAACAGAAAATAACAAGTGTTGGTGAGGATGTGGAGAGATTGGAACAGCTGCGCACTGCTGGTAAAATGGTGCAGCCACTATTGGAAACAGTATAGTAGTTCCTCAAAGAATTAAACATAGAACTACCGTATGATCCAGCAATTCCACTTCTGGAATTGAAAAGAACTGAAAGCAGAGACACAACAGACATTTGAACACCCATGTTTATAGCAGCATTATTCACAAGAGCCAAAAGATGGAAGCAACTTGAACATCCATCTACATACAAATGAATGGACAAACAAAACGTAGTGTATATACAGACAATGAAATATTTATTATTCAGCCTTTAAAAGGAAGGAAACTCCGACACACACTATAACATGGATGAATCTTGAAAATATTATGTTGGGAATTCCCTGGTGGTCCAGTGGTTAGGACTCAGAGCTTCCACTGCAGGGGGCACAGGTTTGATCCCTGGTTGGGGAACTAAGATCCCACAAGACAAGCAGCACAGCCAAAAAAATAGAAAAAAGAAAACAAAAATAGGCTGTGATACAAGCCAGTCACAAAAAGACAAATACTGGGTGATTACAGTTATATGTGGTACATAGTTTAGTCAATTCCTAAAGACAGAAAGTAGAATGGGGGTTTCCCAGGGCTGACAGGAAAGGAGGAATGGGGAATAAATGTTTAATGAGTACAGAGTTTCAGTTTGCAAGATTAAAAAATTTCTGGAGGTGGGTGGTAGTGATGGTCACACAACAATGAGAATGCCATTGAATTTAATGCCATTGAACTGTACACTTAAAATGCTTAAAATAGTAAACTTCATGTTATATGTATTTTACCACAATTTTTAAAATTTACTAGTAGTAATAATCCATGATAAATAGAGTGCCAGTATAATTTACTGGCTAACCTGGGACATTTTGGGCTGAAAGAGTAGATGCTTTTAATAACGACATCTGGACCCCAGGGGTAAAACGTGACTTTCCTGGGTAACCAAGCTGCCCTCAAGATATCCTGCTCCTACCTTAGTTGAAAGTGACAGTCTTTTTAAGTGTGACAAATATTCAGTAGAGTAACTATGGAAGAAATCTCACAGTTAACAATGCCTAGAAATAATTATGCCTGTTCTATAACCTCAAACTTCTTAAATTTGGCCACTAAACTTTTAAAATAAAATTGCCACAATCACTTTTGGATACATTTCTGATTTATGGTTTTGTCCCAGAAGTCTGTTCTACTCCAGGACACTCACCCTTGGTTCCAGACTCAGCCGTCAGTACATGTATGTGGGACACACCTGAACCTTCCTGCCTCTGTCCCGCCCTTCTTCCCCCTGTCCTCTTCCATCCCAATCCCACCCATCCTTTAAAGTAGGCCCCCCGGGACTTCCCTGGTGGCACAGTGGTTGGGAATCGGCCTGCCAATGCAGGGGGCACGGGTTCGAGCCCTGGTCCGGGAAGATCCCACATGCCACAGAGCAACTAAGCCCATGGGCCACAACTACTGAGCCTGTGCTCCAGATCTCGGGAGCCACAACTGCTGAGCCCACGTGCCACAACTACTGAAGCCCACGCCCCTAGGGCTCGTGCTCCACAACAAGAGAAGCCACTGCAATGAGAAGCCCGCACACCGCAACCAAGAGTAGTCCCCGCTCGCCACAACTAGAGAAAGCCCACACAGCAACTAAGACCCAACGCAGCCAAAAATAAATAAATTTTAAAAAGTAAAAAAAAAAATAAAGTCGGCCCCCTACAAATGCCCCCTCATCTGTCCAGCCTTTCCTGACCCACCAGGTAGGATTTCTCCACTTCCAAACTTCAGTGGTACTTTAGTTGGCGTGAGGATAACAAGCTAAGATCTAGATTATCGAATGAAAGTTATTGACATCTGCTTGGCTACCAACCCTGAGAAATAGTCATAATTAAAATAGAAAAACTACCTTGGACCTCCCCCATGTATACTCCCTGGGCATTGCCTTGTTGTTTTCGGGAGTTTGTGGGGGACCTGAGGCCAAGTCATGGAGCAAGAAACTGATTGATTCATGGCCATGGTGGGAACTGACATTCCTCTGAGTGGTTTTGTGTGTGTGTGTGTATGTGTGTGTGTGTGTGTGTGTGCGTGTGTGTGTAAAGGAAGTGGTAATTCTAACCCTCCCAGGTCTCAGGCTCTGACTCACAGGGGTCCCCCAGCCCCAGAGCCTGGCCTCCATGTCGCTAAGGCTCTGGGCAACACAGTAAGGTGCCTGGCTGAAAAATTCCCCTGGGGGAGCTGATCACGAGAAGGTTACACTCCCCATTCATGTAGTTTTATCAAGATGCCTGGATACTGCAGGCCTGGGCCAGGTCACCTTGATCACGCACATCATTGTAGATTTTAAAAGAGTCCTAAAGGTCACCTATCTCGGTAAGTATTTCACAGCCTTCCCCTAAGTTAGTAATATCACCTCTGTTTTTCTGTACTCCCATAGCACATTGTGAGTGTGGCTATATGATGTAAAAAGTTGGTTTCTTTGTTGTTGCTTTTTTTCTTGCAAACATTAAGCTAACATCATGCTTAATCTATACCAGGATTCTCCTCCTATGGCTGTGAATCCCTGAGGTCATCAACTTAATGTAAGGAAAACAAAGACTAATCTTACTTACAGGAAAATGGAAGCTTTAAGTAGCCTTACAAAACCAAAGGGCAACATTAGCGCATATAATGTGACATCTCAAGATTGCGTCAAAAAGTGTATACTTTGACCACTTCACACCCACTAGGATGGCTAGAATCAAAAACACAGAAAATAACAAGGGTTGATGAGGATGTGGAGAAATTGGAAGCCTCATATTGCTTTGACCCTCATTGCTGCTGAGAATGTAGAATGGTATAGCTGCATATGGCCCAGCAAATCCACTCCTTGGAATATACCCAAAAGAATAGAAAATAGGGGACTTCCCTGGTGGTGCAGTGGTTAAGAATCCACCTGCCAATGCAGGGAACAGCCCTGGTCTGGGAAGATCCCACAGGCCACAGAGCAACTAAGCCCGTGCACCACAACTACTGAGCCTGCGCTCTAGAGCCCTCAAGCCACAACTACTGAGCCCATGTGCCACAACTACGGAAGCCCACACGCCTAGAGCCAGCGCTCTGCAACAAGAGAAGCCACCACAATGAGAAACCCGCACACCTCAACCAAGAGTAACCCCCGCTCTCCACAACTAGAGAAAGCCCGCATGCAGCAACGAAGACCCAACGCAGCCAAAAATAAATAAATAAATTTATTTTTAAAAAAAGAAAAAAAAGAATAGAAAATAGATGTTCAAACAAAGACTTGTATAGGAACGTTCATAGCAACACCATTCACAGTGGCCAAAAGGTGGAAGCAGCCTATCGTCTATCAGCTGAGAGATAGCTAGCAGGCTGTAGTATATCTGTACAATTAACTTGTCAACTGAAAAAAAGAAAAAAAAATACACAGCCTGAAAGTTGAGAATTATGTTTTACTTGGTGGACGGAACTAAGGACTTAAGCCCAGACACAGCATCTCAGATAGCTCTGGGGAGCTGCTCTGAAGAGATAGGGGAGGAGCCAGGGTATATAGGAGTTTTTGCAGCAAAGACCAGGTAGTCAGAACTTCAAACCTTAATTAAAGAAAACCAGGTATCTCAGGTTAAGGAATTTAGCGCTTTTTTTTTTTTTATGCACTTTTCTATGTATGGGAAGATGCAAGAGTCTGGGCTCACTGAAATCATTCCTTTGCTGTGCACCCTAGCCATCCAGGGCCAGTATCCGGTGCTTTCCCATCCTTAGCCCCCTCAGGGTGCACCGTTGCAGGTGGCTGCAGGGGCTGAGGGCTTGGCAGTGGGCAGCCCATTGGTCTCCATCCTGAGTCCCCTTAGCGCTCACCGTAGGGGGTGTGGGCAGAGCTGGGGAGGCCTTTAGTGGCTTGGTGGCGGCAACGTCCCTTGTTTACTGATATGGCCGGCAATGTTTTTCATTCACACACTAGTCATAAAAAGGAATGAAATACTGACACATCTGCGACGCAGATGAACCTTGAAAACATGCTACATGAAAGAAGCCAGACACAAAGGGCACCTATTTTATTATTCCATTTATGTGAAATGTCAAGAATGGCAAGTCCATAGAGATGGAAAGCAAATTAGTGACCGCGTATGCGTGGGGGGAGGGGCAACAGGGAGTGACTTCTTAACGGGTATGTGGTTTCCTCTGGGGGTGATGGAAATGTGGTTACAATATACTGTGGATGTTCTCAAAGCCACTAAATGTACACTTTGAAATGGTTAAAGTGTTGAATTTTATGTTATGTGACTTTTACCTCAATTGTTTTGTGTGTGCACTTTGACCAAGGCAAGTGTTTGTCACAGAAGCTGCTTCTCTCCTTGCAACTCTTCATTATCCCCCAGTGTCGGAGACCCTCCTCCCAAAGCCACCCACCTCCCAAGAGACGCCTGAGGACTGGAGGCCGGACAGGAGAGCTCAGCCTGCAGTGTGACCTTTGCCCTAATTTGCACCTTCGTCCTACTGCCTTCTCATCACTCTCAGAATCCCGAGGCTGAGCCAGCCCCGGAAGGATGCAGGTATTCCCATGCCCTGCATCAAGGGTATCACATTTGATCCTCCCAAATATCCAGCATCAATAGTTTGGACAAAAACCAACACCGAATGGATTCCATCCTAAGGCAGAATGTTCCAAAACAGGAAGAAATGAAAGTGAGCACCAGAGGTCTGTTTGCATGGGTAACAAAGTTCAGGATAATATGAAAAAGACGATATATATTATACTGTCTTTTGTGTAACGAAAAATAGAAAATGGGAACATGGGTGCGTTATTTTCATGAAAAGAAATACAGAAAGTATTAACAGAAACTAATGAAAAGGGTTAACTATGGAGGTGGGAGGGGACAATGTAGAAGGACTGGGGATGGCAGTGAGACTTGTATATCTTTTTATATCATTTTAACTTTGAACTATATAAATGTTTTATGTATGTGAAAAATTAAATTAAATTTTAAAAGACGGGATAAAGCAAATCCTACAGTGAAGTGCAAACAGAAACAAAACAAACTGATTGTATATCAAACGGATAACATGACCGCACAGAAGGAACTGATTCAAGTACTCTAATTGTTCTAAGAACAAAAACATTTTTATACAGTTGACCCTTGAGCAACACGGATTTGAACTGCGTGGCCCCACCTGTATGTGGATTTTTTTTCACTAAATAGGTACTGCCGGACTACACGACTTTCAGTTGGTTGAATCTGCAGATGCAGAAACAGGGATACACAGACTAGCAATAAGTTATACACGATTTTGGACAGAGAGTGGGTGCCCCAGCCTCCATGTTTTTCAAGGGTCAACTGTACTTTACTTAGTACGTGTACTGTTAGTTGTAGTACTGGTCTTGTAGTTCTGAAACTTCTATGTATTATATAGTATTAAGCAAATACATATTTTATTGTAAGAGAAAAAAGATACTAGTAATAAGTACAGTACAGTAAAAGAAGTTAAAGAGGGCTTCCCTGGTGGCGCAGTGGTTGAGAGTCCGCCTGCCAATGCAGGGGACACGGGTTCGTGCCCCGGTCCGGGAAGATGCCACATGCCGCGGAGCGGCTGGGCCCGCGAGCCATGGCCGCTGAGCCTGTGCATCCGGAGTGCTCCGCAACGGGAGAGGCCACAGCAATGAGAGGCCCATGTACCGAAAAAAAATTTTTTTTAAAATTAAGAAGTTAAAGAGAAAACATATGAGATTAAATTTGAGGTGGAACTATCAGCTTGAACTCGTGTTATTTTTTTTTTAATATTTCCTGGTTTGTTCACTGATGGGCCCAGAAGCAACACCCCTACAGCAATGAGCACATACAACACTAAGTTCTTGTTTCCTACGTATCATTCACCACTAAGGGAACCAGGAACAAGGACTGCTTGAAGAAATGGTTAATTCTAGGTCTGGGGCTGAAAATGCACAACACAAGCCTGGAATATCTTGTCGTGCCAGAAAGTAGAAAAGTGCACAAGATAAATGTGATTGTGGCAAAGAGATTCAGGCTGTGACCTAGAGGCTCCCACCTCTCAGTGTGGGACATTGAGAACATCAAAATGAATAACAGTAGTATTAGGTTATAACACAGTTTTAAAATCCGTGAAGCCACAGTGATTTTCAGAAGAAAGAAAGAGGGTGGGGAGATTCTTACAGAAAAATGCCAGCTAGTAAATGTGGAATTAATAAAAGAATGAAAACCCACCACTTCTGTGACCCCCATTGCAGTATTTGATTTGGGCAAGTCTCATCAATGATTGCTAAAACTACCTGGATATTCAGTTGATCCTCTAACCATGTGACGATCCCTCAAATTACTTACTAATTACAAAGTGGAGAGGGGCTTGGTGATCGAAGTCAGCATCACCAAGGGTGCACAACAACCTGACAATATTTGCTCACCAAAGTGATGCAATGAGAAGTACATGATTATCACCTAGGTAGTGTTCCTGCCAAAAATATTAAACCTGAATCTAAACATGAGTAAACAACCGGATTAATCTACCATGTGGCACATCCTGCAAGGCTACTGGCTGAGACTTCAAAAAGACCTATGTCACAAAAACAAACAAACAGCAATAAAACAGCAGAAAGGTGAGAGACTGTTTTAGATTAAGAGAGACTAAAGGGACATAACCAAATAACATACGTGAACCTCTATTGGATCCTGGATAGGAAAAAAATCCAGCTATAAAAGACATCAGTGGACAAGTCTATTGAATGCAGATGCTGTTATGGTTATGGTCTTGAGGTTTTGTTGGAGAACATCCTGATTAAGAGATGCTGAGATATTTAGAAGTGAAGTGTCAAGATGTCAGCAACTTATTTTCAAATTGTTCAGCAAAATAAAAGTATGTAAAATATACAGAGAGAGGGAGGAAGAGAAAGCAAATATAGCAAAATGTTAACCACTGGAGAATCTAGGGGACGGTATAAGTGTGTTCACTGTACTCCGCTTTTCTGTTGGCAATTTCAAAATAAAATGTTGGGGTCGGGGCGGTGGAGGGGGAATGTCGGGTGGACAGAGAAGGTTGTGATAGTTTGCCGCCAGGCCCAAGAGGTCTGCCACCCACACAGGAAGTTTAGAAAGGCTTCCTAGGGACTTCCCTGGCGGTCCAGCGGTTAAGACTCCACACTTCCACTGCAGGGGGAACGGGTTTGATCCCTGGTGGGGGCACTAAGATCCCACATGTCACATGGCCAAAAAAATTAAAAATAAGAAAGTCTTCTTAAATTACACTAGACTAACTGTCCTCTTACGTCTTCCGAAAAGAGGGAAGGGTCTACATTCCACGTTCCTTGAACATCCTCACCCCCATTCAGCACCTGGTAAAACCTCCGCCAGTTACAGACATTCTGAACCCAGCATCCATTGGGAGAGGTTGATGAATGGAAAACACACCTGGCAAATACCATACAGGTACAGAGTAGAGTCTCCCCAGGCCCTACGCCCTGGGATGGCGATCCCCACCCCCCAAGCTCCAGGCCTGTGAAGCCCCTGGCTGGTCCCAGCCTTGAGCTTGGGTGGGAGGGGGTCCACCTACCACACCAGGGTTTCTCCCCTTTCTTTTCATCTAGGACTCCAGGGGCTTTTCCTAAGTGGACCTCGGGTTCTGCAGGAGTGGGAGCCCTGGACTGTCCTTCACCCACTTGGCTCAAAATTGTATTTGTTGGGCTTCCCTGGTGGCGCAGTGGTTGAGAGTCCGCCTGACGATGCAGGGGACACGGGTTCGTGCCCCGGTCCGGGAATATCCCACATGCCACGGAGCGGCTGGGCCCGTGAGCCATGGCCGCTGAGCCTGCGCGTCCGGAGCCTGTGCTCTGCAACGGGAGAGGCCACAACAGTGAGAGGCCCGCGTACCGCAAAAAAAAAAAAATTGTATTTGTTCATTCGTTTGTTCAATTATTCAATTAGTTGACAAGTATTTCTTGAGCACCAGGCATTGTTTGGAGCACGAGGGACACCCTGACGGACAAGCAGCTGTGCTCCCTGCCCTCATGGAGCTCACAGGCAAACTGCAACCACCACAAGCGCCACGAACGGGAGGAACACGGCGCCAACAGAGTGTTCTCAGAAGGGGAACTGCGTAGGTGACATTCGAGTGACAGGCAGGATGTATATCGGCAGGCTCTGGGGATGGGCCGGATTTGGGGGACGATGAGCACGAGGGTGTGAAGGAATACTCCCAGGGTTGGCTTGAGTAACCAGATAGACGCTGGTGGTCCTCACAGGACATCCTGGAGAGGCTTCAGTGGAGGGGGGTGCACGACAGTCAGGCACGCGGAGCAGAGGCCCGTGCTGGGGCTCTGTGAAGACTCGCGGTGGCCAGACACGCCCTGCTCCTCCAGAAACCTTGGCCACGCCCAGAAGAACACTCAAGGACAAGTCTTCAGTCCTGGGCAGGCTCCTCTTATTCTGCTCTCCTTTGTCCTCAGAAGCAGATCTGGGCAGCATCCCATATTCCAGGTGACAAGCTCCTCTGGCTGGCTGGCTGGCCCGGAGGGTGCCTTTTCTTTCTCCCCTGGAAGCCAGGATGGGGACAGGGGAACAGCTCAGGGACATACATGCAAACACAAATTCTCTCTCTCTCTCTCTCTCTCTCTCTCTCTCACACACACACACACACACACACACACACACACACACACACACACTCGTATACACGATTCTGCCTCTCAGGATTGGCCACCCCAGAGGTGTATGATTTGCTTTGCAAAGGTTGGAGATCATTTTATTTTCCTAGGATCGCACTGGAGAACGGAACCCTCCTCTGCTACTCTCTTTCCCCCAACACATAACACATGGTTTCCCCAAAACAAGAAATTCCTGGTGCAAGTGCACTCTACATGGAATGAGACGAGGGGACTGAGTCTCACTTGCAGGTGGACATGGAACAAAATGGGGCAAAACAGGGCAAAACAAGCACATGTGGAAGAAGAGTCCTAGGAATACAAACCCTCTGGAATTAGCAGAAACTGTGGGCTGGAGTCTGTATTCATCTCCTGGGGCTCCTGCAACAAGTTGCCACAGAATCGGTGGCTCAAAACAACAGAAGTGTATGCTCTCACCAGAAAGCCAGAAGTCCAAACTCAGGGTGACAGCAGGACCACGCTGCCTCCGGAAGCTCGAAGGGAAGTTCTGTTCCTGCATCTTCCAGCTTCTGGTGGCGCCAGACGCTCCCTGGCCTATGGCCGCGTCACTCCAATCTCTGCCTCTGTCTGCACACAGCCTTCTCTTCTGTGTGTCTCTCCTCTGTGTGTCTCTGATAAGGACACTTGTCATTGGATTTAGGGTCCATCCAGATAAGGATCCCACAGATCTCTTCATCCTAAGATCCTCAACGATGTCTGCAAAGACCCTTTTTCCAAATAAGGTCATATGTAGGAGTCCCCAGAATTGTAAAGTGGACATATCTTTGGGGGCCACCATTCAACCCACTACAGCATGAGACTTTCACAGAACATGGGAGAGGAGAGGCAGCGGTTCATCTCGCTTTCTTTCTGACTTGGCGCTGGTGCCTTGTGGTGAGGGCCACTCATACTACAACTGCGCCGACAAAACCATCACTCCTTCAGGCTCTCACCACTTCTCGAAAAGAAAACAGAAGGCATTCTGGGAAATGCTGGGGGGCCCCAAACCCTTTCCCAGCCATGCAAATTATACCCTCTCTTCAGGGCCTATTCCCAAGCCCCCTGCTTTAAGGCCCCTTTGCCGGCCACCCTAGGCCCCAGCTGTGTCGCCCTCCATTGAACTCTGTGACCTTGGGCATCGATCTTGTTTGAGCCCCTCGACAAGTGTTTGCTGGCTGTCTACTCTGTGCTGGACCCCAGGCTTCCGAGAAAACTCATCTGGTAATTAATCCTGCTGATGGCTTTGCATGCGAGATTTGGACTTGTTCTGGGAAGTCCCAGATTCCTGGGGGGTGAGTGGGAGGTTCAAAAGTCAGTACAAAAAGCTTAAATCCCTGTAACCAAAATCACCCTCAGAGATCCCTTTTAAACCACCAAGAACCAGACCTTGAAGCTCAAAAGCAAAAATCAACTTGTTCCCTTGCAATGTAGGTAGGATCTCCCTTGCCCTGGGGCAGATCTAGTTTGAAAATAGGGGTGGGAAGAGGAAAAGGCATTAATGAGACTTTTCTTTTTTATTTCTTCATCTCGATTTTTTAGTTTGATTTCCTAAGTGATCGGCATGTGTGTGGCAACTCATTGGATGGTATGCTCACGGGGGAGCTCCCTGACGGCAGCTCTCCTCTTGAGTGAGCCAAAGAGCAGCCTGTGCAAGGCTGGACAGGGCAGGGGCTGGATAAAGGTGCTGAGAGAGGAGGGAGGGAGGGGAGTGGTGCCCACAGCCGTGGGTCTCGCTTCTCCAAGCGACTCTAAGGTATTTTTCTGGAGATTGCTCCCATCAAGAGGAATTCTGGGGCAAGCGGTCCATCAAGGGCTTTGTCACCCCATAACCCGGGTCCAGTGCCTTCCCTCTGAGCTAAATGTCCACCTGAAGCCACGACAGGGACAGGCCCACACCGTCCAATTCTGGACTTTCAGCTGCAGCCACGTGCAGAGTCACTGTGCCCAATGCCTGAGAGCTCAACGTACAGCAGATGCTCGTTAAATGTGGAAAGTCTCAGAGAACTCTCAGGTCTGCCAACCTCAGCCAGGGTGCGGGGCTCTCTGTGTTAGTCAGGGTTCTCCAGAGAAACAGAATCAATAGGATGTGTGTGTATAGAGACAGAGATTTATTTTAGAGACTTAGCTCACATGATAGTAGACACTGGCAAGTCCAAAGTCTTCAGAGTAAGCCAACAGGCTAGAGACCCAAGGAAGAGGTGATGCTGCAGTTCAAGTCCAAAAGCAGTCTGCTGACCAATTCGCCCTTTCTCGAGGGAGCTCAGTCTTTTTCTCAAGGCCTTCAACTGATTGAATGAGGCCCACCCACATTAGGGAGAGCAATCTGCTTTACTCAAAGACTTGCTGATGTGAATGTTAAGCCCATTCCAAAAAAACCTTCATAGAAACATCTGGAATAATATTTGACCAAGTTTCTGGGCAAGGTGGCCCAGGCAAGCTGACACCTACAATTAACCATCACATTCCCCTACCCGAGCCACACTGAGGCCCTCTGAGTCTCTCTCTCTCATTCTCTGTGCCTACTCCCTTCCCTGCTGGGCTGACCCTGAGCTCTCCCCTGCCCTGTTCTACCCAAAGAGGTCCCAGGGATTTGAATTCCTCCTTCTTGGACCTTCCTCTTTCCAGCCAGGTGGATCCTATCACTCTGGTGGCTCCCAGAATTATATTTACGCCAAGCACCTCCTGGAGGGAATGGAGCATGATTGGCTGCACCCAGTGAATGGGAGGAGTGCCTCTCCCTGTGCCTCCCTGCCCCTGCATCACTGCCAGCCTGGACCAGGCAGAAAACAGCCTTAGATAGAAGCCCATAATCTTGCTTTATTTTCTTCTAGAGCTTAATACCAAATGAAATTATAGTATTGTTCTACCGACTTATTGTTGTCTCTCTCCTACCAAAATATAAGCCCCAGAGGACACGGACTTCATCCCCAGAGCCTAGCCCATTGCCTGGCACAGCCAGGGCCTTGGAGGATTTGTTGACTGACTAAAAGACATTTACTGAACTTCTCCTTTGTTCAGCATGTGCCGGGCCAAGCAAGGTGTGGACACAAGCTCAGCTACATCAGGAATTCACAATTTCTGAGCATCTCCACACACATGCCCAAGACCCTTCATTTCTCTCTCCCTGGGAGCTAGACCCTCCCTTCCCTGAGGACAGAAGCTGTGTCCCTGGGTCTCCTGGAGTCCGCCCACCATTGAGTGTCCCAGGGCAGTGACTGAGACCCTTTCAGCCCCTGGAGGAATATGAACTGAATCAATGGGGAGATGCCTGGGGACTAGCTGGAGGAAAGGGACCTGGGCACACAGGAGGGCACAGGTGGCTGCTACCCCGATTCAGCTCCAAGGACTCATCCACAGTCACAGTCGTTCCGGGGCTTTGCAGAGGAAAAGGGCGCGGGGGTGTGCTTTGGAAATAGAGTTCCAAATTTGTATTCAGCTCTTCCTGCACCCCTGGCCCTGGAGACACCCCAAGGCCCCCGGATCCCAAGGAGGTACTGTTGATCTCTCCCTCTCCCTGACGCAGCAGTCCCTGGCGATCACGACCCTTAGTCCCGCAGCGCCACCTGCTGGTCAGCATCGCTCAGCCCGCGTCGTGAATCCACGTCCCGGCCAGGGCCCACGTTAAGCCCAGGTTTATTTTCTACTTTAGCCTACTTGGCCTGGGGAGAATCCAGGAATCCACCGTACACACCTCTTTCTTACACAAAGCAGAACTCCAGTAGGTTCCTCTTTTTATTTCAAAAGTAATGTGCATTTATCATAAAAAAAAAAAACACAGGTAAACAGAAAGAAAAATCACCTATATGGCATTGCCAGATAAAATATAGGACATCCCATTAATTTCGGATTTCAGATAAACAACGAATAATTGAGTGGGACATGCTTGTTCTAAAAAATTATTTGCCATTTATCTGAAATTCAAATTTGGTTGGATGTCCTTTATTTTTTATTTGCTAAATCTGGTAACTCTATACCATAACCTACTTAACACTGTGGTTAACAGGTTGAGGTGTATTTATACAGCTTTTTTTTTTACTCCCTATATATACATTTTTTACTCATAAAGGGGGGAGAGGCTCATAAGATAGACTGTTTGCAACGTAATTTCTCCATTTAACAACATCCCATGAACGTCTTTACACGGCCTTCAATGTTCTCTTATAGCCTAGTTTTCCATGCAGACGTAATGTAAGACTCTTTGACATCTGCCGATGATTATCGTTTCCAGATCCCTGATTCTTTTTTTCCAGGCACTAAATGTCCTGATCATCCCTGGCTTCCGGTACTTCGCCACAGGGCTCCCTTTCCTCTGCTCTCGCCGCAGGGCATTTGTAACAGGTACCAGCCGAAATTCTACAACACAAATAAACAAGTGCTGTCCTCAGAAAACACTGTGGGTCTGGCTCAGGAACTAGACTGGGGGGGTCCAATCCCTTCCCCGCTGCTCCTCACTCAGTAACTCCATGACCCTGGACGTGGCCGGTAACTGCACAGAGGTGGCCTCCTTGATTGCAAGATGCGGGTGGTGATCACGGTAGGGTTATTGTGAAGACAGATCTTTCTCTTTCCCCCTAGATGGCAACCTCCACATGGGCAGGAAACTCCCCTGTCTATCCCAGTCACCATTATATCCTTATAGAACGTGCTCAATGCTTGAACATCACAGGCACTCAAAAGATATATGTGGACCAAATGACCAAAAGATGGATGCTTTTCCACGGAAGGAAAGGATGTGACTGTCCACTTTGGGGGAGATGGTGCAGTGCTGTTAGGATCTGTTAAAGGATAAACTGAGGCATATTAAAAATTTTAAGAGTTTATTTGAGCAAAAATCAACTCAAATCAGGCAGCACCCAACTGGAAGTGGTTACGGGGACTCAGCCCGTAGGAGCCAGGGGAAGGACAGATGTATAGAGAAAGTGTGGACGCAAAGAAAGGAAATTTGATTGACTAGTGCTCAAAGCCAAGTTGGTGTTTGTGATTCGCTGTTCTTAGCATTTGCATTTCGTGAGCCTGGGGCATTTACAGGCTTAGATTTTATCTGCTTCCATAGGCACCATGGCATCAGCCCACCTCAGTCTACCGGCCTCCTTGTTTAGTTAAGTTAACAGATCTGACCTGTGTTCTAACCACAAGCTCCAGGGCAGCCAGATTAGCCTCCCGGCCCCACCCCACCAGCAGCACAGCACCCGCACTTCCTGCTCAGGTGACTCTGTCACTAGTGATCTGAGCTCTTTCTGCAGCAGAAAGTCTCTCCACTCTCTGGGAACCAGGGTGAGGTGGGGGGAAAGTGTGGGCCTCGGGTCCAACAGACCAGACTTAAGGCCGTGCTCTGCCACTTTCTGTCTATGTGACCTTGTATTCATTTCTTATTGCTGCAAATTACCACACCCTTAGCAGCTGAAAACAACACAAATTTGTTATCTTAAAATGCTGTAGGTTGGAAGTCTGACACAGCTTTCACTGGTCATAACTGTGTTCCTTTCTGAAGGATGGAGGGAAAAATCCATTTCTGCTATAGACTGAATATGTCCCCCCAAATTCATAAGTGGAAACCTAATCCCCAGTGTGTTGGTATTTGGAGGTGGAGCCTTTGGAAAGTGATTAAGTCATGAAGGTGGAGCCCTCACAAATGGGATTAGTGCCCTTATGAAGGAGACCTCAGAAAGACCCCTTGTCTCCTCCACCACTAAGGATATAGCAAGAAGATGGCCATCTGTGATCCATGAAGCAGGTCTTCACCTGACATCAAATCTTGGACTTCTTAGCCTGTGAGAAATAAGTTTCTGTTCTCAGCCAGCCAGTCTGTAGTATTTTTTTATAGCAGTCCAAGCTGGCTAAGACAATTTCCTTCCCTTTTAAACAGCTTCTAAAGGCTGCCCACATTCCTTGGCTCATGGCCCCTTTCCTCCATCCTTAAAGCCAGCACTCTGACATTCTTCTAATAGTCACATCTCCCTCTAACTCACCCCTCCTGCCTCCCTTTTAAGGACCCTTGTGGTTATATTGGGCCTGCCTGGAAAAATTCAGGATAATCTCCTTACTTTAAGGTCAAGGATTAGCAGCCACAATTCCATCGAACCTTAATTCACCTTTACCAAATAAGCTAACATATTCATAGGTTGTGTGTGGATTAATCCACACAACCTATGAATTGTTGTGGGCACCTTGCAGGGGGCCATTATGCTGCCTACAACAGATGTAGAATAATTACATAACTTCCAAGAGTCTGTTTCCTTATGAAGAAGAGTTCCTACAATGGTTGGAGCAGGGATTAGGAATGGTGATTATATTAGTCATCTAATTGCTGGGGAACAAATTACCCCAAAACTTAGTAGCATAAGGCATTATCATCTCCCACCTTTTCTGAGGATCAGAAATTAGTGAGCAGTTTAGCTGAGCAGTCTAGAGGGGGGTCTTTCATTAGGGTGCAGTTAAGATATTGCCCCAGGCTCCAAACATCTGAAAGATTGGCTAGGACTGAAAGCTTCCAAGGCAGCTCCCTCAGTGGCTGTGGGCAGGAGGCCTCAGTCCTTTGCATGTGGCCCCTCCAGAGGGCTGCTTGAGTGTCTTCACAACATGGCAGCTGGCTCCCCCCAGAGAGAGTGATCCAAGAGAGCAAAACAGCAGCCACAATTCCTATTTTTTAACCTAGCCATATGCATATACTACCTATTTAAATTATTTAATTATTTATTAAATATTTAATAAAATAATTTTTCAAAATAAATAAAAATTACCCATAACATTACTCAGTTTGGTCTAGTTCAGAAGCTCCCAAGACTTATCAGCAGAACTATTTCCTCAAATGAAATTTTACAGGAAATCCTAATATCACAACCATATACAACAGCAAGTGGCCCAGCAGGATGGGAGGCCTGGAGACTGTCTATGAGCCTCTCACTCCTCATTTTACAAACCTCTGGATTCAACCTTTTATCTAAGCAAGACCTTCCGGACTTTCCAAAGCTAGAAATAAAGAGCTTTGATGAGATCTGAAATTGTAAAAAGCCTATTCTTCCCTCCTCCTGGAGTCTTTTCCTCTTGATATCCCTTTATTATGAAGATATTTTATTTTATAATTTTTTTAGCCAGAAAGTTACCCAACCTTTAAAGGAAGGAAGGATTAGTCATTTGGTTTGAATAGGAATTCCCAAACTTTTTTCACTGTGCCCATAAAACCGTGTATCCAGAAGCCTCTGCAACCAAGTGGGGGGCTTGTCCCAGGGGCTCCCCTCTCCCCCATCTCTTCCGTCCCCTTCTCCACCACCCACCACAGCCAGGATTAGCCTCCAGAAGCCAGTATGAGAGAGGGTCAGCCCTACCTCTCAGCCTCAGGATGCTGTGGTACTCACTGTGTCCTGGCAGCCACCTATAATCTGTAGCCAGTCAAATCTTGATTTAGATCCCAGACCTACCACTCATTAGCTGGTTGAATTTGGACAAGTTACCTAACCTTCTGAACCTCGGTTTCTGCATCTGTAACTTGGAGACAGTGCTCTCTCCATTGCTGGCTTGCCGTAAAGGTGATATAAGTAAACCTCTAGCAAGTAGAAGGATCTCAATTAATGGGGGTAATTATTATTAGACACCAAGGAGAATCTGTTAAATGTTCCCCAGTATCTGCTCACCCCTTCTTCCTTTTTGTAATAGAAATGCCAAAGGATTACCTGGGTGCCTGGCCACCCAAGCAGAGGCCCCATTTCTCAGCCTCCCCTGCAGCCAACGTGGTCACGTAGCTAGTTCTTGCCAGTGGAATGTGAATGGAAATGATGTGCCCAGCTTCTGAGTCGTGCCCTAGAAAGGATGCTGCCTTCCCCTCCCTCTTGCCTTTCCATCCTCCCACCGGCTGGAGAGATGGAGGGTCCTGGGCCAGCTGCCCTGGAAACAGGAAAGGAAGCTACCTGTTGAGGGTAGAAGAGCCTTCACACCACCCCTGGATCACTGACCTCAGAAGAAATAATCGTCCTTTCTAGGACAGTGGATCTGGACCTCTTTGTTACATCAACTTGGATGAACCATGAAAGAGTTTAAAGTTGCAGGTTCTTTGGTTGGCCTAAAGATTAAATTGACATAAAACAGAATAACAGGAGAAAAACAAATTTAATTTTGTACATGCGGGAGCCCCCATAAAAATACGAGACTCCAACGCAGTCAGGCAGCTGAGGCTTCTATACCGTTCTAAGCTAAGGAACGGGATAGAGGCCTGGGGCTCCAGAGGGGAGCAGGGCCGTTCACAGGAAGATGAGAAGAGCAAACGGTTGGCATCAGGTGTTTGCCCTGCCATGCAGGTAAGTCTCTCTGATTTTTTTGGTAAGTTTTCTCCGGTCGTAGCTCTCTTTCTGGTACAACACCCCTATCTTTTAGGCAGTTAAGGGAGAGGTAAAAATCTTTTCCTAAGCTTGCTGCGTCTTGATTGTTTTCACCTCAAAGTAACCCACATGCCAAAGGGGCACATTTTGGTTTTGGGGTGGCATATTCTGCTCCCCTTCAAAGTGTACGCTCAGGAGTCTTAGTATTCCCTCTTTAACACCAATTCATAGAGCCCTTGCCTTAGTGTCAGTTCTTAGGTCTCTCTCTCTCTCCTGCCCCAAAAAAGACCCCCAAAGGCCTGGGCCCAGAGAACCGCAGGGATGGCTGGACTCCAGCCTCATCTTCCTGCTCTGTAGGGTCCCACTGGGGCTGGGAGCCCTGCCACCCCTCTGCTCCTCTCCCTGTGCTGTGGCTTCACTGTGCCCAGGGGCGTGGCCCAGGTGGGACCCTTTGTCAGTGACACTTGAGTCCTAACCTTCTGGTGAAGGCAATATACTCTGTCAGACAGTTAAATACGAGGGTCCTCTGATAACTGTTCCCCTGACGGTTGAACTGGCAACGAAGGGCACAGCACTGACCCCTGGCGGCCCTGACCCGCTGTTGCCCCCAGTCAGTGGGGAGAGAGCAGGGGAGGAAAGCACCCTTCCTCCTTACAGTTCAAATCTGTGTATTGGGAGTCTGGGACCGCTAGTCCTTCCTAAACTGGCACTCCCCAGTTCAGGACTTGTTGATAAAAACTGGTTTAAAAAGCACAGGTCAAGCCCAGGCCCAGGTAGGGCCTCCTATGTCCCGCGGTAATCTAAATCTTGAGAGTCCACACTCAGGTCCACCTGTGTGGTGGGTTGGCAAGTCTGATTCATCCTGGATGAAACTAGCATCATTTTTTTTAAATTTTTATTTATTTTATTTATTTATTCTTGGCTGCATTGGGTCTTCGTTGCTGTGTGCGGGCTTCCTCTAGTTGTGGCGAGCGCGGGCTACTCCTCGGTGTGGTTCGCCAGCTTATTGAAGTGACTTCTCTTGCTGTAGAGCATGGACTGTAAGTGCGCAGGCTTCAGTAGTTGTGGGGCGGGTGCATGGGCTTAGTTGCTCTGCGGATGTGGGATCTTCCCGGACCAGGGGTCAAACCCGTGTCCCCTGCCTTGGCAGGCGGATTCTTAACCACTGCGCCACCAGGGAAGTCCTGAAACTAACATCATTTTAAAATGCAGGGACCCAGGGACTGGGTCACACAGCCAAGGCAGGGTGACACGGATTTGACCTCCCTCCCCCAGACTCTCTTTGCTCACCTCATGTGCTAGGCAGATAAGGAGTTTTTATGCTTTTTGTTCTGTTTTGTTTTGTTTTCCTAGCACTTTGACAGACCTCTGGTGCCCTGTGAGATAACAGAATATATATATATATATATATATATATATATATATATATATATATAAGAACAGTAGGAGTATCTCTTGTTCAAATATTTGGTCTTCGACCCTGGTTCCTGGGACTGAGCTTCTAGATCCCTTGGAATTTCCTGGATGATGGGAGTTTCTTTTGTTCTAATGAGGCCACTCTGGGTGGGCTTGTGGATGGGAGCTGGTCACCAGAAAGACCAGCCATGATTAGAAGCTTGGAATATTCAGCCCCATCCCCCATTCTCCAGAGAGGGCAGACGGGCTGGAAATGGAGTTAATAATTGATTTTGCCTGCGTGAGGAGGCCTTCCCCAAACCCCAAACAGTATGGCATTTGGAGAGTTTCCCGGTTGGTAAACACAAGTGTGGGGAGAGTGGTGCACCCGGAGAGGGCACGGAAGCTCCACACCCCTCCACGCACACTTCGCCCCATACATCTCCTCCAGCTGGGTGTTCATCTGTATCGCTTTGTCATAAACTGGTAAACTGTTTTCCTGAGCTCTGTGGGCCACTCAAGCAAATTAATCAAACCTGAGGAGGGGGTCATGGGAGCCCCCTGTTTACAGCTGATCAGTCAGAAGCACAGGTAATAACCTGGACTTGGGATCAGCATGGGGGAAGCAGGGGGGCCGTCTCGGGGGACAGCACCCTTAACCTGTGAGACTTTACACTTTCTCCAGGTGGATAGTGTCAGAACTGAGTAAAATTGTAGAATACAGAATTGTCTGGGGGGGGGAACCCACACATTTGGTGGCCAGAAGTGGCGGTGAAGTGTTCTGTGTGAGGTGTAAAGGAGAAACAGAGGCAGGAAAGACTGAGTTTCTCAAATGCATACCCAGAGAAGGCTGGAACTGAGGGGACCCCCGTAAGCATCTCTTGCAGCCCCATCAGTGTATAACAGCTCAGGACTCTGGCTCCCAGATCACCCAGACAGCAGCCAGGCCTCCCTCCTAGGGTGCAGCCACCTAGAACCAGCCTCTCTCTTCCTCACTGCCATTCAAACTCTCCAGGCGCAGTGAGCATCCGGGCCCCCTGCTTCTTAAATGCCCTGAGTGCCCAAAAATCCATTTTACTTGGAGGCTTGGGCACAATGATCCATCCCTGGAATAAAGGGATTTGTCCTTTTGACACCAAAGACATACAAAATGATAGCGAAACTAGTCACTGCCAGTGTTACACTGGCACCCACAGCAGCTTCCCTGTGTTGGAAGATTTCCAAAGAATAGGGGGCAGAGGCCCTTGGTCACGACAGGAAGAGGTAGGGCACAGGGGTACTGTGACATCCTCCAGGGAAGGGCAGCTTTTCCCTTGGCCATCGGAGGCCCCGGCCCAGAGGGGCAAGAGAGCCGGACCGGACATGGAGCCCGGGGCCCAGCCCTCCAGGGCCCCGGGGGACGGGAAGGCCGAGCCGCAGCAACAGGCCCTCGCTCAGTCCATCGAGGGCCACGGCCAGGTAGTGCTGCTGGGCGAGCTCTGGAAGCAGGATGAGTGCTGTGTGACGCTGCAGAACATTCTGGAGCAGGGCCCGACCGATCAGCCCTCTCGGCCCTCATCCATCCGAGCCACGAGCGGCCATAGCAGCTCCAGCATCTGAGCCAGGCGGCGGCTCAAGCGCTCCGGAGACAGTTCGCGGAGGTGCGCCGATTGCCCGGCCGCCAAGTCCAAGCGCTGCACGCAGAAGCAGCCCTGGGAGCGGCGCAAGGCTGGGGACTCGCAAGAGCGCAAGCGTGAGGCGGCTCGGGCTGCGGCTCCGGCTCCGGGCTGGCGGAAGACGCGGCGTCGGGCTGCCAAGACCCTAGGCAGCCGCCGGCGGCGCCCTCGCCCCGCGAGCGGCTGCTCCTAGTGTCGCGCCGCGCGTCCGCGCTGCGCTCTCAGCTGCCGCGGCTGCAGCTGCTCCTGCAGCAGGTGCGCGACCAGGGCCACCGCCCGCCCCCCGCGCTCGTCGGGATCGTCGTGCAGCCCCGGCGCGACGAGGCAGCCGAGGCGCGCCGCCGCATGGAGACCCTGCTCTGCAGCGCCTTCGCCCCGCACAGCGCCTCCGAGGAGGTGCACACGGCCGTGTTCTGCCCCAGCCGCCCCGAGGGCACCCTGGACCTCCAGCTGGCCGCCAGCGGAGCGCACAAAGGCGCGTCGCCGGGCTGCGTCCCCCTAGTGGATCGGGCGACCCAGACGGATGGTGGGGGGCCCGAGGGCGGGGGCCCGGAACGCCAGGTTGCCACGGGCGTCCCCGGGTGGGAAACTAATACAGAGGGAGTTCCCTGACCTTGCTGGTCCCGAGTGGTAGACAAATCCCCCGTGCCACAGTCCCTCTCCTAACGCCTCCACGTAACTCCGTTTTGGGTAAATATGAACTAGATTTCTCGCCCCAGGTGTCTCCCCGGGGTAATCTCGGGTCAAAAATGTTCGAATTCACTTCACGTGTAGTTAAAGCTCCCACCAACCCACCCGACTCCCTTCCGCCTTGCCCACTGCTCCCAATCAAGCTTTTCTAAGGTCCAGATTCGGGAGTGTGTAGCTCCCGGCCCCACCCCCTCCTCTCCACGTCCACTATTCCTTGCCTGGTTCCTTAGTCTCCTCCAAGGAATCCCAACTACCATAAAAAACATGCCTATGGTGAGCCAGGCACTGTCCTAAGGGCTTTTCACGACTAATCCTCACAACCCTCTAAGGAAGGCGCTGTGTTGGAGTAGCCCCGGTCCCCCACGCTCCTCGCCCCCAAGGCAGGATTCTTAGCCACAGCCCTTGAAGCCCTTCCTATCAAGGAATCCAGGCCTGTGGCCCCAGCGGGTTAATCTGTGGGTCTGAGGGCCCTGGGCCACCGGCCGCTCCTAAATGAGCACCAAGTGCCTCTGCTGCCCAGAGCCCTTCCAGGGGCAACAGTTGGGAAGAAGGAAGTGCTCTGGGCTCGGTAGCCCACAGCCCGCTCCCGGGAGGCTCTGACGCCCTTCTGCTGGTGACCAGAGCACGTTGTCTCCTCCGCCGATTAGCTGCCCTTCTGACACGTGGGGGTGAAGGGTCAGTTGCTGTCTGTGGTACCATCCAGATCTAAGATGCTAGTTTCAGGACAAACGGTGACTGCTTGTTCTGGGTGCCCAAGACGCACCCAGAGGGCGAGAACTACCAGGGACCCTCTGGTCAGGCCCGCATCCTGACTACCTAACTTTGAGCCCTTTAGACTCATTCTTCTCGCTCTCCTAAATAGTCCACGAGGTCTTCCCATGTCTGGCTTTCCTGCTTCAGAAAGCCCCTTGCCTGGGGGCTGTTCCCACCATGATCCTCAGGCAGGTCCAGAAAATCCCAGGCCGTCTTTGCAAACAAGCCGTTCGTGATGCAGCTCCAAGGTGCCTTGTCCCCGCTCGGCCACACCCAGCCTGCCTTCAACGATTCCCCGTGTTCCTCGGCCTCCCACCGTCACCTTCAAGCAGACTGCATTGAGCCCCTTCTCTGGACTTTGGCCCTAGATAAGACGAGGGTAGAAATCATTCTAACCCCACGTAGGATGTGATCTGGGGCCCAGAGAGGGAGAGATTGCTTCCAGTTGGGGACCTACAGGAAGGCTTTTTATGAGGAGATGGGTCCACTGGAGGTGAATCTTGATGATGGGAAGTGTTATGACAGAGAGGGAGAGGGGCTTGTTGGAGAGGAAAGGGCTTCCACAAATGCAGGAAAGTGAGGCATGTTCACCAGACCTCTGGTGCTCACGGTCAGCTGGAGCCGGACACGGTAGCAGCAAGGTGGCCGATAAGCCCGGGACAGCGCGCCGTGACCGTGTTATGGAGGTGTCAGACTTCCGGGCTTGAAACGTGTGCTCAAGTCAGAAGGCAGAGGGGAAAATATTTTAGCTAAAACTATTGCAGTGCCATTCTTCCTCATCCTTCTGGGACAACCTCTCACTCCACAAGTGCCTGTCTCTCTGCTTCTTGGGATCACGCTTGCTATCTTCTCCACTGTCATGGAAAAACTCCCCCCTCCTCCTGAAGCCTGACCCTCTGTGTTTCCTTCATCGCTCTCCCGGGGAACAAGGATTTGTTATCTGTGTCCTGTTTGGCTCCTTGGTGTGAAATGGAATGTTTCTTTCATTGGTACCAGGAAATCCTACCCATATATGTCTGCCCCTCTCTAATTCATTTAAACCAGTGGTTCTCAATGGGGCAATTTCTCTCTCTCTCTCTCTCTCACACACACACACACACACACACATACACACACACACAAGCACACAACATCCTGGGGACATTTAGCAATGTCAGTAGACATTTTGGGTTGTCGCAACTTCGGGGGAGGGATAGTTGCTACTGTCATCTAGTGGGCAGAGGCCAGGGACGCTACTAAACCAATTCCAGTGAAGGATGGCCTCACAAGAAAGAATTATCCGACCCAAAATGTCAATAGGGCTGAGGTTGAGAAACCCTGGTTTAAACCAGGTTGCAGCCCTCAGTCAAAAGCCCGTTGGTGCCTGAAAATCGAATTTTGCAGACATAAATGCCTTAGGAGTTCCTGACCTGTCTGCTAAATCTGGACAGTGTTCCTGACTGAGGTTTCCAGTCTCTCTGATTCAAAACTGAATCCCCCGCCGAGGGATCCATTGCTCTCAACTTCAGGGAATCACCACCTTCTTGTAGACTCACTTGTTCCGTGAACATCCACACGCCAAGGGTCAACCAAATTCAATCCACCTTCTTTGATCTGAGCTTCCTTTCCTTTCTAATCCTTCATGCCTTTGCTTTCTTCAGTCCTATCAAGGGGTTTTAAAATTCATCCATTTTAAGGCCTGCATCATTATCTGACTCCCTATTGCCTTCTGGAGTCACGAAATGAAAGAGCCCCGAATGGGACTTTAGCCTTGTCGATGCCTCCAACCAGCTGTGTGACCTTGGGAAGGTAATTTAACTTCTCTGAACCTCAGTGTCTCTTCTGCAAAAAAGAATCATTAAGGTCTTTTCAGGCTCTATAATCCTTAAAATACGTCCTGTCCATTTTATGTCTCATGTCAGGTCTGGCCTTATGTGAGGGCTCCTCCTAGGTAGGTCTGCCCTAAACCATATGCTGGGGCAAGCGTATGAGTCCCCAGATTCCAGGGGTTCAGTCGAAACCTCAGCCACCTAGTGGTGCATTAATGTTGGAGGCGGAGTCTCCTAATGTGAACACGTTCTACATTGCAGTCAAAGTGTGAAGTTTAAGGTTGTCTTTCTAAAGTGCTATTTCCTGTTCTTTCCTAAAATGAAAATTACATTGTTAACTTCCAGGAAGGGTCACAGTCCCCTAATTGGCAGGACAAGTTGGGAGTTTGAGAGGTGGTCTGCCAGTTGTCAGTGTAGTGAGTTTCAGAAGTTTAGTTTTCCAAACAGCTGTTGTGTTTTTAGGGGAAATTCTTTTGCCAATTGCGATGGTTCTTATCAAAGTTAGGGAACCCCCCCCAGCCCTTTCCCATAGCGGGGAGGGCTGGCTTTGGGAGAAGGGGGAAGCCGCTCCGTATAGGATAATCTGGGGGGGGGGGAGACAACTGACATAGCAGAAGGCTGCGGGCCTTCCACGGACCCCCAGATCTTTAAACTCACAAAATGCATGGTGAAGTTGTTTGTTTGTCCGTTTGTTTGCTTTGGGGGGTATGTGAAAACCAGTGACAGAGCGAGCATCACAGCCAGGGTGTCTTAAAGAGGAACAGCACACAGGGACCCAGGAACACACCAGCAAGCAGGTGCCTGAAAGAGGCGCTCGGGGGACAGAATCGTGGGCGTCCAAGTTTCCACGGGCCCCGAGGCCAGCGTTCGCCAGGTGCCCAGGTCCGTGAGGGGCACGGCAGCTGCTCTCCACCCATCCGCAGGAACCGAGGAGGGAGGACAGCAGGCTGGTGTCCGCAGAGAAGACTGTCCCCAGCACCCTGCCGTGGGAGCCACCCTGGCTTTTGTGACCTCACAGGAGGGGTGTGGGTGACCCTTTCCTGTGGGCCCTGGGCTCAGACGGACGCCAGAGCCTCCCCGCAGGGCAGGGGCACACGGCCCCTCGGGGAGGGAGTCAGGAGATTAAGCAGATCCACGTAGGTGCACGTTTAGGTGAGGAGGACCCACCATGAAGAAGGGCAAGGGGCAGAAGTCGAAGGCCAGGCGCCGAGGCTCCGCCTCCCAGCACGCCAGCTCCGAAGGCACCGGATCCAGCCCGCAGCCGCCCAGCCCCCCGCCCACCCGGCCGCCGCCCAGCACCCCGACCACGCCGCCGCCCAGCTCTGGAGTCACCTCACAGCCCAGCAGTGAATCCGTCCCCCCGCAGCCCGTGCCCCAGGCTCTCCCAGCTCCCGAAGTCAGCCGCTGGGCTCGGGGCGTCGTGTCTCCGGACACTGGCACAAAAGCATCCCCTCGATCCAGCAAAACAGGTGGGCAGCCTGCCTGCCTGAGTGGTTCTAGCCTTCCTGCTGATGGAGTCCCAGGGCTGCCCCAGAGGCTGACACTTTTCTTATTGGGTACTGATGCATGGTTAACGTGTGTTCTGGAACGGTGCGTGGGGAGTGCGAGGGGTTTGGGTTTTGTTTTTTTACCCAGGAGACCAGGATTCCTGGGTTTTGTCATTCCTCACCATACCGAGTCTCTCTGAAGACAGCCACGCAAACATATTAACATTCAGCGTGGCTCGGTGGTAATCCTAGCTCGCTGGGAGTCAGAAGTACCACGTGGCTGCTAAGAAATAAACACCAAGGCTGCATTAGTACAAGAATACAGTTAAGGACAAGGGAGGTGGTCATACCGCTTTACTCTGTCCTCATCAGGCCACTTGTGTGCCCAGCGATCTAGTCCAAGGAAGATAGTCCAGGTTGGGGGGATGAGAAGGGTGGCGGGGAGGCAAGAGCCTTCTGGTGTATGAGAGCCAGTTGAGGGAATTGGAGGATATGTCTGTCAGCTGGAAGGTGTGAGTAGATTTGTTCCATGTTGTCCTCAGATGTCTGACTAAGGGTCCCTGGATAGGGTTGCCAGATAAAATACAGGCCACCCAGTCAAATTTGAATCTCAGATAAGCAACACATGATTTTTAGTATAATAAGTGTGTTATGAATATTGCACAGGCGTCCTGTATTTTTATTTGCTAAATCTGGCGACTCACCCTTGGAAAACACTGGAGAAGGCAGATTTCTGCTCAGCGTTAAAAAAAATCCAACAGTTAGCTCTCTCTGAAAATGGAACGGCTGTCCAATGGAAAGCGGTCCCCCATCTTCTTGGGTAGCCAGGATCCAAATGAGCATTGGAGCGTGTCGAGGGAACTCACACAGGCAAAATCAATTATTACCTCTCCACGTTCCTCTGGGACCCACAGCCCAGGACAGCAATGGGAGGTGAGCTTGGGGAAGTATTTCAAAGACTGTCCACTGGAGTAGCAGTTGTCTTCTGGTTGAATCCGAGAGCCCCAGAGAAATGGAACGTGACCGCTCCAGTTGCAGGAATCTCAGTGCCACTTCTTCTAGGATGGACAGTCACCTGCTGCCGTCCCTTCCTGTGAATTCCACGGAAAGAGCACAGAATTGAGTAAGAAATCCTGCGTTGAAGCCCACTTCTTCCATCTCCTTGCTATCAGAGCACGTCTCTTCTATTCTTTGAGCCTCGGTTTCCATATCTGTAGGCTGAGAATAACCACATTCCTTTTCACAGGATTGTTCTGATGATTGAATGAGATGGATAATGCCGTATAGAACACTGTACAGGTGTCAGCTGTTACATCGGTGTTCTTCGTATTATTCCCAGGTAGCACCAGTCTAGAAGACAACTAGTTCCCCATGCAGTTGGTCCTCTCTCCTCTGCACACGCCACTCCTGGTGTGGACACCTCCCGCAGGCAGTGGGCCCCTCACCTCTCTCCTTCTCTGTCCAGCAGGGTCTGTGACGCAAGCGGGCCCGCGCGCCTGCTGTTCCTGTTCCGCTTGTCCCGGCAGCTCTGCTTGCTGGCATCGTCTGGGCCTGTGCCACAGCCGCATCTTCGATGTCCTTCTGCCTCGGGCCTGGCCGACCATGCCGGGGAGAGGATTCCCAAACCTCCTCACCTTCTACAGGTCCTAGGGCGCGTGGGGGGCGGGGCCCTCGGGGCACACAGTGTATTAGCAGTCGTGTGTAACTGCTTCCTCTCGGGACTCCCAGGCCCAAAGGAAATCCACGTCCTGGGGGTTGGCACCCGGGCCTTTCTGACTAGCCCCAGGCCCAGGTACCCCACCTTCATGGAGAGGTGACGACTTTCTTCCTTACCGGGCATGGCTTCTTTGGGGTTCATTTTTCGTCGCTCCATAGGCAGCCTCCTTGCTCACAGCACACTCCCCCGCAGTCCGTCCTAAAGTCCCTGTCGCTCCTTCCGCAGCCTGAGCCATAGCCCAACGCTTCCGGCTCCTGACCCGCACATGAACGCCCCCTGGAATTTAGAGATAAATACGATGTAAATCACATAACCCTTGGTGCCAGGAAGACCTCTACCCCCTTCAGCGGGTCTCGGGCTGTTCCTGGCAGCCCCACAGGGGTCTGTCCGTGACCCGGAGGCCCACACAGCATCGCCTGCAGCATCTGCCCTTCTTTTCCTCTCCCACGAAGCCACCAGGTGGCCGCCACTTCCTCTCGTGGGAAGACCCCTGTTGAGGGAACTGGACTGAAGATGTCCCTCACCTTTTCCGGTGGCGCAGGGCTACGCACAAGGGCTGGAGAGGGGCCTCCGCCTACCCCCAGCTCTGGGCCCCAGGGCAGCTCTGCTTATACTCAGGTCTCACAAATGTCCACAGAAGAGGCCTTCCGCCTAGGCATCTCCCAGCCCAGAAGCTGAGCCCACCCGTCCTCCATCCCCATCCGGCCCCTCTTCCCAGCCCCTGCCCCACCAAACCCGCTCTCTTGTATGTTCGTGAAAAGCACCATCTCTCAGTCATATGAAGAGAGGCAAACAGATACCCCAGGTGTGTTGGGAGAACATGCCAGAGTAAAACTACCGTACTGCCTGGTAAGTCAAGGCAGGGCCTGCCCCCCACCCACCATGATCAGCTGTCCTTCCACACACTTAGTGCTTCCGTCCGTTTAGTGCCAAGTTGTGCCCTGGATTCATAAACCAACAAGTAGTAAAACCGACTCTGCATAAGGATACTAGGCACTGGGAGGGAAACCAAAACAGGGAGCTGTACCCTTAAAAAGTGTGCAGTCCACATGGTAAGCTAAGATATGTACCTTTAGAAACTAATGTGCAGGCCAGGAAGGGATACGTGACCTATAGGAGATGTTCAAAGAGCTTCACTCCTGAGCTGGGGTCCAGGTTGATGTTGTAGTATCAGTTGTAACTGAGCTGAATCTAAAAGGATTTTAGGATCCTCTATGGCCTATTTTAAAGGGAGAGCTTTCCAGGAGGAGGAAAAGGCACAAGGCAAGGCTCAGAAATAGGAAAGTGACGGGGAGGGGCAGAGTCCAGCCTGGCTGGGATGCAGTCCTAATTCTGCTGAAGTTTCACCTGCTTCCATAATCTTTACATTCCTCTGTGGAGTGGAATGTTGACTCTGGGCTTTAAGTACACATTCACATTAGATAAGAATCCCTGCTTTAGTAGGATTTTTGCCCAAATGGATATTGCATCTTGTGAAAGCCTTCTCACAATTAATAGCATAATCATATACTTTCCTTTTCCACCACCTTCGTGGTAGGTGTAGTATGTGGTTTCCTCAGAAGCCTCAACCCCAGAATAGAGCTACATGGTAGGACTACTTCACAGGATGGTTGTGAAGCTTGAGGAGGACACTGGGTGTGAGGTGTTTAGCACAGGGCCTGGCACACGGCAGCCTTGACTACCTCTGTCACCTTCTCTCTGAGTGTCCAGGGGAGCTGGCATCCCAGGCCAGCCCATCCTCGGATCCTGGGGGGTCCTGTGGTAGAGCTTTATTGGGAGGGGTGCAGGGAGTTGTGTTCCTTTGAGAGGAGGAGCCATAGGGGGAGATGGACATTCCTGTGATCCTGAGGGACCCCACAATTTCCACTTTCCCCTGCATATAGACAGGCACTAAATCCCAGCTGCCCCCCAACCTGTGGGCTTTCTGCTTTGCTTTGCAGAAGACCTGCAAGTAAACATTCCACTCATCGTAACTTGCGTGCTCCGAGCCCTTGGGACTGTTGCTGTGGCTCTGGGAGCCCTAGGAGCTGCCTACTACATCACTGAATCCTTGTGAACAAGTCTCCAGGCCTGCGGCCCAGCAGGTATGTGGACCCCCTTCGTGCCCACGGCCCTTTGCAGAGTGATTCTGAAGCCCACTAACTCACCATCCCTGCAGCGCAGGGCTGATGGAATGTCTGTCTCTTCTCTGAATGGAGGAGGTCTCTAGGGGTGGGCGAAGCCCCCAGCCTCTCAGGGGAATCTTGAGAACTGAGTGACTTGTTTCTGGCCTCAGGGTCCACTGGCACATCTCTCTCAGGCAGCCCTGGACACTCGTGGACAATGCTAGACCCATTGTGGGATCTTCAAAACAGAGTTTCCCACCTCTCCTCTGGCCTGGGCTTGGTTCCCCTGGTCGTGGACACCAGATAGGAGGAGATGGGAGAGGCAGGGGCAGAGGGCCCTATGCATCTCAGAGCCTTTCCTCCCAACTTTCTCCCTGCCTGTCACACCATTTCCAGCCCTACGTACCCTTTGTGAACTTCATGTTCCGTGGAGCCTTCCTCCCATCTTTGTTATTACTGTTTTCTCCAACCTACTCCATCCCATACTGCAGATGATTTTTATGTACACATGTGGCCTGTCTCCACGCTGTTTTGCAAGATCCTTGAGGGCAGGGGCATGCCTTCCACAACATCTTCAATCCTGCCCTGTCTCAGGCTGGGCTCCCTAGAAGCAGAGCCTGAGACAGGGATTTGGGTGCACAGGATTTAGTGGAGGAAAAAAAGTGAGGGAGGCAAGAGAGGGGGGGGAAGGAGTGGAGCAAGGACAAGGTCTCAGCTGAAGTCCACTTAGCCCAGTCCTGGGGAGCTCTGGAAGGTGAATTACAACCAGAGTTGGTCTCACCGTGAGCCCAGAGGGTTGGCCTTTCATGCCCGTCTGTGAGTCAGTCATTGGCTACAGGGTGAGGTGGGGAGTACATGTCTTTGTGAAAAAGCGGCTCCCATTTGGGTGAGGACAAGTCCCTGAGGAAGGAGACAGCTCTGAGCCTTTAGCAACCAACATTCATAATTCACAGGAGCTGGGCGATGGGTACGCCAGCCCAGAAAGGGGATCTAGGCGGGTACCGAGAGCACCCCCAATTGTCCCCATTGTCAAGTCCACATGCGGTGAATGCCTAACAAGTGGTGATGGGGGTGGGGCAGGGGGTAATGGGAGCATTTCAACCCACCCCAGGCCTCCAGCAGCCACAGCAGGGCGTGTGGTGGGAATAGAGGCTCAAGGTAACTCAGAAGCCCAGCCCGGAAAATAAACTCCAGTGAGAGCTCACCATCTCCTCAAGGGCTCTGCTGCCTGATCCTGGGACATTCATGAAAGAGCAGAGAAGCACCTTAAGCTTCACAGAATTCCACAGCAGTTGAAATCCTCAGTTTCCTTATCTGCACATAGGGAAGATCTTGAGATCGTTGGGAGTATGAGACGAGTATGAGGCAAGGTGCTTGGAGGGCAGAGAGCTGGCCAGCTGGGGGAGTCTTGTTACTGTTACCATCATGGAGGTGGTGGTTGTTGGAAAGACGCTGGTTCTGGAGTTGGAGCCGTAGGTGCTAGCCTTGACTCTGCTGCCTGGTCGCTGGGTGTTCGGGGCCACGTTACTTGACTTCTGTGAGAGTTTAGCATCTCTAAAGCGGGGAGAATAACAGCTACCTCCAAGGGCAATGGTTGTGAGGATCAGGCTAGGGGATGCGCAGCCCTGCAGGGCCTGGTCACAGGTTGGGTAGATGGTGGCGACTGGCAGTGTGAAGATGGCGCCCAAGCCCAAGCTTAGGGCTTAGAGCTCAAGCTTGAGCTCAAGCTTAGAGCTTAGAGCTTGGAGCTCAAGCCCAAGCTTAGAGTCTCCTTCCAGCAGAGCCCACTGGTGTGAGCTTGGGTTCCAGAGGCAGGAAGCCTTGGGATCAGATCTCCCTTCAGCACCCAGTATCTCTGGGGCCTGGGCAACTCCCTTAACTCCTGATGCCTCATTTTCTTGTTAAATGGAGATAATAATGCTACAGCTCTCACTTGGGGCCGGGGGGAACTGGGTAAAAAAAATGCATGTGAAAACACTTAGCATAGGGCCTGGCACAGGACAGGCCCTCAACATAGCAGCGACATCACCATCATTATTTTTTAACTCAGTATTCCCCAAACTTTATTGACCTTTGAAATCTGGAATATTACTTTTTTTAATATATTTTTTGAAGTATTATTAACCTACAATACTGTGTGAGTTACGCTGTACAACATAGTGATTCGATATTTCTATACATTACAAAGTGATCCCCACAAACACTAGTTTTATTAAAACCTAAAATCATTAATGTTAGTAGATGGGAAAATAGTAAACTAGAAGTCAAAATATAGTCAAGCTATGTTTTGGGATCGATCACTTATTTTCTTTAAATTAGCTTCCTTTTCAACTTAAAGGCACTTATTTTCAAACTGGCCGTAAATGGAAAATCCTATCCTTTGCCATAAAAAAGACTCACAGTAGGGCTTCCCTGGTGGCGCAGTGGTTGGGAGTCCGCCTGCTGATGCAGGGGACGCGGGTTCGTGCCCCGGTCCTGGAGGATCCCACATGCTGCAGAGCGGCTGGGCCCGTGAGCCATGGCCGCTGAGCCTGTACGTCTAGAGCCTGTGCTCCGCAGCAGGAGGGGCCACAACAGTGAGAGGCCCGCGTACCACAAAAAAAAAAAAAAAAAGACTCACAGTAAATATAAATACCATAAAAACGAAATGTCATGGAATTCTGGCGGATAGGGTGCCTGAAAAAGTCTCAGCTTTGGCGTCAGTGCCCTGTGTGTTCAAAGATAGTTGACAAGGGTTAGATGTTAACACTGGCCAGCTCCACGCTAAGACCCTCTTTAACCAGAGGGTTGAAAGATAGCGGGAATGGGCCGTGATTCCACATTATTGAACTCGGTGTCCAGTGCCACCCGAAGTGTCTCAGTGTCCACGAGGGAGGGGTGAGTGTCTCACCCACACTGTAGTTCACACAGCCCTGAGCCCTGGGGGGTGGGAGGAGAGAGTGGCGGAGGAGGGGAAGTGAAGGAGGCAGGGGGTGGTGGGGGGGAGGACTGGAATGGAAACCTGCCCTGGGCCTGGCGTAGGTCATTTCCCCGGGAATAACTGAGAGTCTGCAAAGTTAAAGAGGCTCCCCAGAGACTGAATCCAGTCTTCACTCCATCCCCCAAAGCTGTGTGTGTGTTGCCAGCGGTGGGGGGGTCTTGTTTTGGGGCCCTGGCATCACTGACATCACTTACAAACCACGCAGTGTGCAGACTTCACACAGCTCTGCTGCTTCTGCTCTGAGGGATGATTCCTCTGTCTCCCTAGGGCAGGCCCCTTTCCTGATGCAGGGTTAGGATAGGCGGGTCCTCCCAAGGACAGACCCTCTCTCTTCTGTCCCATGGCGCCTTGTTTCCCTGGAGAAGAGGGAGACTATGCCAGCACCCCTGCTCCATGCAGTGGCCTGAAACAGGCTCCTTCCCAAGCCCCAGAGCCCATGCCTGGTGATTCTGAGGAGGTGGCTTTTCCTCATGGGACCCTCTGCTTTTGTCAAATTGCTCCTCTGGAGACTGTTCTGGAAGCAGCGTTGGGATCGATGCTAATTGGCATTCGGGTGCTTAAGATGTGCAGGCCCCCGCTTCTTCCAGACGTGCCAGGGCCAGGCTGCGGTGTCACCTCCCATGTCGTTCAGTGTGTGCTGTGGGCCTGAGGGTCTGATGAAGACACCACCAGCAGGGGTCAGGGAAGCATCTTCTGGAAGCCCAGAAGTTTCAGCCGCCGTTCCTAGACACTGGTCGCCATGGTATTTCCCACCCCGACTCCCCAGTATCCCCCACATACCCCCCGTGTAGCTATGTAAGTGGGTCACCTCGGCTGTCACGTATCAGCACCGATCATGTGCCCAGGTGCTGTGAGACGTGACGACACAGTGGTGAGTGGACAGCCAAGTCCATCAACAGACCCAGGCTAAGCTTAAGACTTTGAGGTCTAGTAAAGTCTGTGGATCTAAGCCAGCCAAGGCTCCCAGGCAACGGGAGCAGAGGTGATAACTCAGATGTAGATATCTGACTTCCAAGCTAGAAGGCGGCAGAGTCCAGATGGGAGAGAGTGTTTGGTAATTAAATAATGCATTCATTCATTAAATATTTCTTGGGCACCTACCTTGTACCAGGACAGGAAGGAGCCCTTCCCTGGGAGCCTACATTCTAGTGGACACAGACAAGTCAGTGAATAAACAGGATCACTTGATTTGGTGGTCAATTTTATCAAGGAAATAAAAATATAAAGTTGATCTGATAAAGAGCAGAGGGGCGGGGTGACCAGGAGGGGCCGCTGCTGGAGCCAGGCTGGTCTGCAAAGGCCTCTCTGAACTGAGGCACATGTAGCAGAAGGAGGCAGACTGTGCAAATCTGCGGGAAGAGTGTTCTTGCAGCAGGAACAGCAAACCCAGTAGCCCCGAGGCAGGAAGGACTCTTAACATGTTTGGGGGCCATCCTGGCGCCAGTATGGCTAGAGTTGGGGGGTCAGGAGGCCACTTTTGGGGAGACCAAGGTCAGGCAGGCCCTTGGAGCTTCCATTGTGTTCTAGAGGTGGTGGGCATCCCCTGAAACAGAGCAATAGCAAGTCCTTACACAGGCACGCTTCTGGGTGTTTTACGGTTATTAACTCATTCATCCTCCCCTCAGAGGGGAGTATCTCAAGCTGCTGGTTTAGATTTCAAAACAATCACAGTGCCTGCTGGGTAGAAAATGGGAAGGGGCGGGGGGCCGGGGAACGACCAGGTAGGACTCACTTGCACTGGTTCAGGCAGGCGAAGATGGTGCTTGGACCAGGGTGATGGCTGTGGAGGGGAATGTGAACAGCTATGCTATGGGGGTTGCACCAGCAAGTCTGGCTGAGAGACTGGATGAAATAATGAGGAAAAGAGAAGCCTCAAGGATGACTCCAAGTTTGGGGTGTCATTGCCAGAGGATCAACATGCAAGAGGGGATAAAAATCAAGAGTTCTGTTTTGTTGTTAATTTTGAGATGTTGGACAACCAAGTGGAGATGTCAGGTAGGCAGGGGCATAGAGGGAGCTCACAGGAAAGGCCAGGTCTTAGCTGTAAACATAAGGGTCAATCGCTGACATAGGGAGAGAGCATGGATAGAGCAGAGGGCCAGGAATCAAGCCAATGTTGAGAAGTCTGATAGTAAAGGAAGGTGTCTGCAGAGAAGACACCTGCTCTGGGTCTTCTCTGGGTCTAGGGAGCACATGGGATCCCAGGAGGTTTCCAGAGGTGAGGAGAACAGGTAGGCTCAGGTCAAAAATGTCCACAGGTGGGGAAAGGCAACAGAGATGCATCTCAGTGGGAGGAGCTGGTGAGCTGTGACCTCTGATCATAAGGACCCAGCAGCTCCTTTCTGTTTGTTCTCTTGTTCCCTGAACGTGGACAGGCAGGCCTGTGTTTCCCCATCCTGGCACCAGGACCCATCCCCATTTGTACAGTGAACAAAGGGAGGACCCCGAACCAGCACCCAGGTTCAGGTCTCACGGCCTCTTGACTAGATGGGCCAACCCTGGTGCTCACTGAGGTCCCCCTTCCCAGGCATCCTGTGTGTTCAGCCACCACTCTCTATGCAGACCCTTTCAAGTGCAAAAGGTTTTCACTGCTTCAAGAGGAAAATTCCTTAGCTTGACAATTGAATGAAACTCACCTACCTCCCGTGGTTAAGGTTCTTCCCAGTAAACACTGGGAAGCTTCTACCGATGGCATTGTGCTGATGTCTCTCTTTTTAATTCAGTTGTAAAATGAAAGGGTGAATTGGTAGGTTTCCAAATGCCACAAGGCACTTTAAGACTTGATTTACAAGTGGATTATGCGTTCGATTACTTGGTGCTGCAAATTTCAGCAAACCTAATTCAAAATTATAGTAAGGAGATTATCTCACATAACAAAACAGTCAGGAAGTGTCAGGGCTGGCGAACTCAACAGTGTCATCAGAGACCTGGGGACTTTTCCAACTGCCGGCTCTGACACCCTCAGCGGAGGGCGCACTAGTTCCCCTCCTGGGCAGATGGCTGGAGGAGCCCCAGAATTATATCCTCACACCCTGACAACCAGAAGCAGGGAAAAGGCCACCTCCTTCTTGTGTCTCTTCTTGAGTTAAGAAACTCTTCCCAGGATCCCCCTCCCCTGGTATACTTGCCCCCTCATTGTGGTGACATGCCTCTGAATTGGGTCTCATGCTCCTTCTTTTTTTCCTAATATTTATTTAGTTATTTTCCTGCGCCGGGTCTTAGTTGTGGCATGCACGATCTTCATTGCAGCATGCAGGATCTTTAGTTGTGGCGTGTGGGAACTTAGCTGTGGCGTGCATGCGGGATCTAGTTCCCTGACCAGGGACCGAACCCGGGCTCCCTTCACTGGGAGCACTGAGTCTTAACCGCTGGACCACCAGGGACATCCCTCATGCCCCTTCTTAAGCAAATTAATAGCATGGAGGGGGTGAATTTTCATGACTGGATTAGACCAATCTAGATCTACTTCCACACCCTGCCCCTATGGACAAGGGTGGACAAAGGAGGGGAGCATCAATGCTCCCAAATGGGGCCCCCGCCAGGAAGGCAGGTGTGTGAGTGGATTTGGGGGGAGCAGCCAGCAGTGTGTTTTAAGATATGGTAGCCTGTGCAGGATGAACTTCAAAGCAGACCTGTTGGCCTGGGACCTCTCTGGCTTTAGCCCCTGAAAGCCACCCTGAGGGTGCTGTGAGTCAGTGTGCATGCATGTGTTGGTGGTAGGGGGAGGGATGAGTTCGTAGACTCAGTTCTTAGACCGTCTGGGAGGGAAACAAGCAGTTTGGTGTCCTTCCCAGTCCAGAGCATGAAGAACCATCTGATGACACTGGCAGAGCCTCCTCTCCAGGGAAACGTGTTTCTAGAATTTTCTTCCCAAAAGCTTGGAGAGCCTCTCTCTCTGCATCCCACCAATGAATGATGCAGCACTAAAGTCAAGGGGCTGCTTCCCCTCTCCTTTTGGGCACTGAATGTAGTAAAACTCACCACCGTGGCCTGGCGTTTGGGAAGCGAGGCTCCGTCTTAGCTGCCGGGATCCCTGGGGGAAGGGAGAGGAAACAGAAGGCACCCAGTTCATGCCAGACACTTTGCAAAAGCTTTTTACAGCCTGAAGGGAAAAAACAAAGTCTTTGAGAGGCCGAGTTCGGACAAAAGGAAGAGTGGACGTGATGAATGGAAGAAATTTGAATCCTAAATTTATTTTCCCACAGGAGGATCTTAGCTGTTAAACCCTCACCCTGAGGCTATAAAACTGGAAAGCCACCAGAATTCTGGGGTCATAGAGTATTGTCTAAGCTCATGGCTCTGTCCTTATTTTTCTTACAGATCCAGTTTTCCATCAAGGATCTCTCTTGTCACCAAAATAAACAAAACAAAACAAAAAAGAATTCTGTTTCTTTAGTGTATTCTACCCAGAGACACAGAGGTTGGCCTTGGCAAATGGGTAGGGAGGTAAACTTGGGGGTGACTCTGTGAGCCTCAGGGAAGCCAGGGTGGGATCCTGCTGTTCCTGTTGGCGGCCGCACACCCAAGGTGGGCAACTTTCTCTGCACACGCTCACAGAACAATTTCAGATCCTCCCACTATAAATGCAGACATCAGACAACTTAATTCAATACCTAACATACCTCCGGGCCGGGCTTGCAGCCTTGTGGTCTGTCTGGTGACTTAGCTGCACCCAGCCATTGCCTGGTGTGTTTGGACATCTAGCTTCTGAGCGGCCGAGGCAGAGGTCTTACTTCAAGGTGACCCCAGGAAACACCAGTAGACGTGAAACAGAAAAGGGAGGACCGTGAATACAGGTGCAGCGGCCACTGGGAGCAAATGAAGCTGAATCCTGCTGGGGCAGCGCTAGGAAACAGAACACACACATCAGAGTAATCTCACCCAAGGAGGGGAAGCCAGGCGTTTATACACCCATCGGTTAAGGGCTGCTGGGAGGGAGGTGGTTAATTCCCCCGCACTTTTGTCCCCTGGGGAGTGCGGAGGGTGGAGTTGGGAGCTGAGAATTCACTGAAGCAGTTACACAAGAGGATAGGAGGGGGCAGGTAGTAGGGGGGTGAGGACAGCCCTCTGAACTCAAGTGGGTGCGTGCACAGAGCACCTGGGTGACCCGCTTGCCTCTAAGAGGGGGCCAGGTTCGGAGCAAGTGGGATTGGGCTGGAGGGTGGGCCAGGCAGGTTACCAGGAATCCCGGAGCCCACCCTCCACCTCCCAATCCCAGGATGTCCCTTCCTGAACAGATGCTGGGAGATTGGGAGAGGGTACCCTGGATTGACAGGATCCTTCTCTGGGAAGCCAGCCTCGGGAAGAATAATGCTGACTTCCAGGGTGGGGTGTGGCCATGTTGAGGTCTGTCCTGCAGATCAGGATGAAAGGGACCCGTAGGCATGGCGGAGGGGACCGGGGACCCCGGGGCTGCTGCCACTGGTCAGCACAGCTCCTCTGACTGAAGATATTTGGCTCCCCTTTCTGGCGTATTACTTAGGCCCCCGTTTGTTGTAAATGTCAGACAATCTAACCCAAAGTGGCCTGAGCAAAACGAGCATGTATTAACTCCTGTAAAAGTCAAGAGCGTTCCAGTCCAGACGTGGTTTGTTCCAGAGGTGCCGGCTGCGCCCCCAGAGCCCATTTCTCTCCGTCTGCTTTGCCGTGTCAGTTCCATGCTCAGGCAAGCTCTTCCCACAACATGGCCAGCAAGGTGGCCAGATGACTGCTCCGGCAACAGCCCCCCAGCCTCCGAGGTCAAGTCTGGCAGAGAAGGCCTCTGATGGGGCTGATTAAGTCCTGTGTCGCTCCCGGAACCTGCGCTCTGCCCAGGGGAATGCAGTGCTCTGATTGGCCAGCCTGGCCCCACACAACCACCTCTGGAACTGAGGGCCAACTCCACAGCAAGTGAGAGGGCTGAGAGCAGGGAAGAGACCAAACAGTAATTTTGGTAACCTTTAACCAAAGGAAATGATAATGGATGCAAGGCAGCTGAAAACAGCAGATACCTACTCTGGGTAGGTTTGGGCCTGCGACCAGGGCCCTGGTGCTGCCCTCCCACTCCTGCCCCTTTCCCATCCACCCCGACCCCTTCACCAGAATGAATGCCCGAGTAGCCAGGAGCTGAGGATTCACAGCCGCTTTGAGCCCCAGACTCCTGGTGGATGGATTCCCCAGGGCAGCAGTGACCTGGGCAGTACTAGCCTCCCACCCAGGGAAACGTATAGGCAGTGCTGGTTGTCACGGTAACTAAGGGATACTATGGGCCATTAGTGGTGAAGGCCAGTCCCACACAATAAATAATTATCCCACCGCAAATGCCAATAGCAGCCTCCGTGGCAATCACTGCCGTTGGGTCCACCTGTGGATACTCTCCTACACTGGCTTTGCCTTGGGTTTCACAGCACTTGTCATGGAGCCTAGACCTCACTCTTAAAGAGTGGACACCACATGCCAAGAGTCCCCCATCACCCTTCCTCCTGCTGTGTGCAGTTCTGTTGGCATGTCCGCCTCTCCCCTCTGTTAGGTTCTGGAGCCAGAGACCAGGTGTTTTTCCTCTCTCAGATCCTTCCCAGGACACAACAGAATCTCACGAATAAACAGGCCTGCCACCGTTGGGACCATTTTTGGAGAAGATGAGCTTTGAGTTGGGCCGTTCTATTCAGAGTGGTTTATAAATGTGATCACTGGATTGAGCTTCAGTTGACCTTTGAACAGCTCAGGTTTGAACTGCACGAGTCCACGGATATGCTTCAGCAGTAAATACTACAGTACTACGTGGTCATGGTTGGTTGAACCCAAGGATGCAGAGGAGGTGCAGATACGGCGGGCCAACAATAAATGATACTCCTATAACCCCCCATGTTGTTCAAGGGTCAACTGTGTTGTTTTGGGTTTTTTTGAAAATTTAAACGTCTTTATTTTACATTTTACAACTTGGATGTTTTACGTTTCGACGTTTGAAACAAATATGCAAACAATGACTTTTATGGAAAACTACACATCATAAGCAGTAAGCACTCTAGTTATTTGATTGGTTTATGAACAGTCTCCAGGAGGTTGAAAATAGCTAAGATTCGACT